>NC_140608.1:29457963-30776347 GCF_057381915.1 Diplotaxodon limnothrissa | reverse complement strand
CTCTTCAAAGCTGGTGTATTTTCTGAAAACTTCTGACATTTGAATCTCTTCCATTTATAAGCCTGCGATTAACCGCACGGCTCAGGTCCGCGTGAAAGCCGCGCGACCGTGCTCGCGTGAACGCGCGCAGCTAAGGAGCCGTCGCTCTTTTTTTTTTTTTTTTTTGTCATTTAAATACTTTGTGCTGCCAGGAGCAAAGTCCAGCATACGTCTGTCTCCCTCCGACTCACTCTTGGTTGCTTAGAAACCCATGATAACAACAACAGTCGGTGTCACAGACCACGTGTTCTGCTCCGCACACACTCACACAACAACAACAACGACGACAACAATGACACAAAATAGGCCTAATCCGGACTCGCACCGGACCGCTCGGGACACTAACCCAGTTGTGGGACGCTAACCCAGTCGCGCGACAAAACCCAATGAAGGGATGCGGGATGCTCGGGACACACACCCAGGGCGATTTCAAAACCCAATGAAGGGACGCTCGGGACACACACCCATTTTCAAAAATTTTTGCTGGGCCGTCGCTGGCACGCTTGACTTCAGAGTGGTTTACTGATACGGCCTTCGACTTCACCCTAACGGTGAAGCGGTATCAGTTTTATGAGATGAAACTCAACCGTTCTCCTTTGTCACCAGCACGTGAGCCTCAGCAAAGAAAACAAAAATGGAAGTAGTTCAGCAGCGTATTGTGCTGTAAAATCAACTTACTTCCAGACACATACACACACATAGACATTTGCGTGCTAATTTGTCACGAGATAATTTCAGCTACCTCTAAAACTCAAGTCTAATTCAGCTCTTTTTGGCGAACCCAACCTTTTTTAATTTGTCACGAGATAATTTCAGCTACCTCTAAAACTCAAGTCTAATTCAACTCTTTCCGGCGAACCCAACCTATTTTAATTTCTTTGTCTCAACGTGTTTTCATTTGAATTTGTCACGAAGTAATTTCGGCTACCTCTAAAACCTAAGTCTAATTCAGCTCCTTTCGGCGAACCCAACCTAATTTATCACGTTACTTTAAACCTTTGCGGCCGTCTTATATACCAAATAGTGTTTCTTACCCCCGATGTCCCACTGACGGTTCGGATCACCAGACTAAATCCCAGCGCCGTGGACCTGGTCACCGGCCCAGACTTGAATTCACGCTCTGGGACTCTCTCCTCGTCTAAGAGGGCTGTGCACAGACTTCGGTGCCGGCCCCCCACGGCGTCAGGAATCAGTGCTGGATCCTGGAACAGAGTCACAGATAACAGTTCTGATATATTCTGCTCCGGCTACGAAGGACCAAGTAAATGTTAGGGAAAATATTCTAAAACACTTCTTCAGTAAAGACTCAGAGAAAAGAAACACACAGAAGTTCTTGCTAGCAAGGGCAGTCTCAGAGACTCGCGCTGAGCTTTGCCCCTGTCTTTATTTTATACTTCTGTGTGTGTGTGTGTGTGTGTGTGTGTGTGTGTGTGTGTGTGTGTGTGTGTGTGTGTGTGTGTTCAGAGTGTGACCCCATAAACAACTTCCCTTAACCTGCTGGTCTGGAAAATCCAACAGTTCATCTATATGTAAAGAAGCACTTAAACTAAAACAGACATAGCTACGTTAATCCTGCCGTAAAACAATAAAACAAGGTACGAACTCTCATGCTCCCAGGATGTGGGGGTGCATTCCTGGAGTGCACACCAAACCTGCAGCCTGTTAGAGATCACACACAATTGATTATATGCCTCTAAGTATACATGGTTGAATATTTCCCAATACAAATAACTACATGCAGTATTCTACCATATGCAAACTTATATCACTAAAAGATTATACTGACTACTAAATACAATTTTCCATTGACATTACCCAACACTGGTCATCACTGAACAACCGGATACCTTTCTAATGTGACGTTGTTGTCCCTGGCTCTCTTTCTCTCTCTCTCTCCCTCTGGCTCTGTTCCAGTGTTGCCAACTCCTCAGTAAGGAAAATCGCTATTGGCTGTCCCAAAAGTCGCTAGAAGTCGCTAAATGACATCATCGCCTAATTTGCATAATTGGTCATGCTAATCTAATTGTAACCTATGTTGTTGGAGAGAGAAATAACATCGTGAAAGAGACATAAAGTGAGTAAAAAACGTCCTAAATGCGTTTAGAGTTTATTTAAAACTACAAATGAAATTTATTTTAGCAAATATTGTTTTTTTTATGTCACAATTCCAACCCTGCTCCTTTACCTGGGCTTGGACCGGCAAAAGTGACCCGAAATAGGCACTCTGGTGGAGTTACTTTGTGTGTGTGTTTATAAGTAGTTTTAAACCTTGTGATCCACAAAACAGCATAAGAGTAAAAGAGTAAAAGAAGAACTGACTGCGTTACAGCACCCGCTGCTTTTTGAGAGTAAAAGCGATAAGCGCTTTCACGTCTTTTTTTAGCAACTTTTTTTAGAAAAAAAGTGGCTAAGGGGTCTGAAAACTCGCTTTTACAAAGTTTTGTAAAAGCTGCCACAAGTTGGCAACACTGCTCTGTTCCTGTGCTACTAAGTGTAACTACCGCCCCTCCCCCCTCTGCCCAGCGTAAAGCAGAGTGCAGAGTGAAGCGGAAAAAAAGTGCGAGAGAGGGTGAGAGAAAGAAAAAAACAAAAACCCACGTGAGGGCTCGCGATAAGGAGCCGGCTGGCGTCGTTCACGTCAAAGAGCCGGCTCTAAGAGCCATTTCGTTCGCGAACGACCCATCACTACCTCCTAAATTTCAGGTGGCATTTTTAAAACATGCCATGACATAACACACAGCTGCTATAATCATACAGTGAGGTCAAATGTCAATTATCGTTATAGGTTCATTACACCAGGTCCTGTGCTGCTGGCTGAGGGCATTCACATTGCAGTGGGGCCTGTGCTGCTGGCTGAGGCCACCTATATTTCACGAGGGCCTGTGTTGATGGCTGATGCCATCCACAATACACCAGGGCCAGTGATTTCTGTGAGGCCATCTTCACCAGACCAGGGCCTGTGCTGCTAGCCATCCAAATTACCCAGGGGCCAGTGCTGCTGGCCGAAAACAACCACATTTCACCAGGGCCTGTGGTGTTGCTGGATGAGGCAATCCACATTACACCAGGGCCTGTGCTACTCGTTGATACCATCCACATTTCACCAGGGCTTGTGTTGCTGGCTAATGCAATCCACAGTACACAAGGTCCTGTGCTACTGGCTGAGGACATTCACATTACAACATGGCCTGTTGTGCTGGCCAATACCATCCACATTTCACCAGGGCCACTGTTGTTGGCTGAGGCCATACACTTTTCATCAGGGACAGTGCTTCCTGTGAGGCCATCTTCACCACACCAGGGCGTGCACTTTTGGCTGAGGCCATCCACATTACACCAGGGCCTTTGGTGCTGGCCAATACCATCCACATTTCACCAGGCCCTTTGGTGCTGTCCGAAACCATCCACATTTCACCAGGGCTTGTGTTGCTGGCTGATGACATAAACAACACAGAAGTGCCTGTGCTACTGGCTGATGCCATTCACATTACACCAGGGCCAGTGGTGTTGGCTGAGGCCATCCACATTACACAACGGCCTGTGGTGCTGGCCAATACCATCCACTTTTCACCAGGGCCAGTGTTGTTGGATGATGCCATCCGCATTACACCAGGGACAGCGCTTCCTGTCAGGCCATCTTCACCACACCAGGGCCTGTGGTGCTGGATGATGCCATCAACATTACACAAGGGCCTGTGCTACTCGTTGATGCCACCCACATTATACAAGGGCCAGTGGTGCTGGCCAATACCATCCACATTTCACCAGGGCCAGTGTTGTTGGCTCAGGCCATCCACATTACACCAGGGCCTGTGCTACTCGTTGATACCAACCACATTTCACCAGGGCTTGTGTTGCTGGCTGATGCGATCCACAATACACAAGGGCCTCTGCTTCTGGCTGAGGACATTCACATTACACCAGGGCCTGTGGTGCTGGCCAATACCATCCACATTACACCAGGGCCAGTGTTGTTGGCTCAGGCCATCCACATTACACGACTGCCAGTGCTTCTTGTGATGCCATCATCACAAAACCAGGGCCTGTGGTGCTGGCTGAGGCCATTCACATTACACCAGGGCTTGTGCTACTCGTTGATACCAACCACATTTCACCAGGGCTTGTGTTGCTGGCTGATGCGATCCACAATACACAAGGGCCTGTGCTACTGGCTGATGCCATCCCCATTACACCAGAGCCAGTGGTGTTGGCTGAGCACATTCACATTACGCCAGGGCCTGTGATTTCTGTGAGGCCATCTTCACCAGACCAGGGCCTGTGCTGCTAGCCATCCAAATTACCCAGGGGCCAGTGCTGCTGGCCGAAAACAACCACATTTCACCAGGGCCTGTGGTGTTGCTGGATGAGGCAATCCACATTACACCAGGGCCTGTGCTACTCGTTGATACCATCCACATTTCACCAGGGCTTGTGTTGCTGGCTAATGCAATCCACAGTACACAAGGTCCTGTGCTACTGGCTGAGGACATTCACATTACAACATGGCCTGTTGTGCTGGCCAATACCATCCACATTTCACCAGGGCCACTGTTGTTGGCTGAGGCCATACACTTTTCATCAGGGACAGTGCTTCCTGTGAGGCCATCTTCACCACACCAGGGCGTGCACTTTTGGCTGAGGCCATCCACATTACACCAGGGCCTTTGGTGCTGGCCAATACCATCCACATTTCACCAGGCCCTTTGGTGCTGTCCGAAACCATCCACATTTCACCAGGGCTTGTGTTGCTGGCTGATGACATAAACAACACAGAAGTGCCTGTGCTACTGGCTGATGCCATTCACATTACACCAGGGCCAGTGGTGTTGGCTGAGGCCATCCACATTACACAACGGCCTGTGGTGCTGGCCAATACCATCCACTTTTCACCAGGGCCAGTGTTGTTGGATGATGCCATCCGCATTACACCAGGGACAGCGCTTCCTGTCAGGCCATCTTCACCACACCAGGGCCTGTGGTGCTGGATGATGCCATCAACATTACACAAGGGCCTGTGCTACTCGTTGATGCCACCCACATTATACAAGGGCCAGTGGTGCTGGCCAATACCATCCACATTTCACCAGGGCCAGTGTTGTTGGCTCAGGCCATCCACATTACACCAGGGCCTGTGCTACTCGTTGATACCAACCACATTTCACCAGGGCTTGTGTTGCTGGCTGATGCGATCCACAATACACAAGGGCCTCTGCTTCTGGCTGAGGACATTCACATTACACCAGGGCCTGTGGTGCTGGCCAATACCATCCACATTACACCAGGGCCAGTGTTGTTGGCTCAGGCCATCCACATTACACGACTGCCAGTGCTTCTTGTGATGCCATCATCACAAAACCAGGGCCTGTGGTGCTGGCTGAGGCCATTCACATTACACCAGGGCTTGTGCTACTCGTTGATACCAACCACATTTCACCAGGGCTTGTGTTGCTGGCTGATGCGATCCACAATACACAAGGGCCTGTGCTACTGGCTGATGCCATCCCCATTACACCAGAGCCAGTGGTGTTGGCTGAGCACATTCACATTACGCCAGGGCCTGTGATTTCTGTGAGGCCATCTTCACCAGACCAGGGCCTGTGCTGCTAGCCATCCAAATTACCCAGGGGCCAGTGCTGCTGGCCGAAAACAACCACATTTCACCAGGGCCTGTGGTGTTGCTGGATGAGGCAATCCACATTACACCAGGGCCTGTGCTACTCGTTGATACCATCCACATTTCACCAGGGCTTGTGTTGCTGGCTAATGCAATCCACAGTACACAAGGTCCTGTGCTACTGGCTGAGGACATTCACATTACAACATGGCCTGTTGTGCTGGCCAATACCATCCACATTTCACCAGGGCCACTGTTGTTGGCTGAGGCCATACACTTTTCATCAGGGACAGTGCTTCCTGTGAGGCCATCTTCACCACACCAGGGCGTGCACTTTTGGCTGAGGCCATCCACATTACACCAGGGCCTTTGGTGCTGGCCGAAACCATCCACATTTCACCAGGGCTTGTGTTGCTGGCTGATGACATAAACAACACAGAAGTGCCTGTGATACTGGCTGATGCCATTCACATTACACCAGGGCCAGTGGTGTTGGCTGAGGCCATCCACATTACACAACGGCCTGTGGTGCTGGCCAATACCATCCACTTTTCACCAGGGCCAGTGTTGTTGGATGATGCCATCCGCATTACACCAGGGACAGCGCTTCCTGTCAGGCCATCTTCACCACACCAGGGCCTGTGGTGCTGGATGATGCCATCAACATAACACAAGGGCCTGTGCTACTCGTTGATGCCACCCACATTATACAAGGGCCAGTGGTGCTGGCCAATACCATCCACATTTCACCAGGGCCAGTGTTGTTGGCTCAGGCCATCCACATTACACCAGGGCCTGTGCTACTCGTTGATACCAACCACATTTCACCAGGGCTTGTGTTGCTGGCTGATGCGATCCACAATACACAAGGGCCTCTGCTTCTGGCTGAGGACATTCACATTACACCAGGGCCTGTGGTGCTGGCCAATACCATCCACATTACACCAGGGCCAGTGTTGTTGGCTCAGGCCATCCACATTACACGACTGCCAGTGCTTCTTGTGATGCCATCATCACAAAACCAGGGCCTGTGGTGCTGGCTGAGGCCATTCACATTACACCAGGGCTTGTGCTACTCGTTGATACCAACCACATTTCACCAGGGCTTGTGTTGCTGGCTGATGCGATCCACAATACACAAGGGCCTGTGCTACTGGCTGATGCCATCCCCATTACACCAGAGCCAGTGGTGTTGGCTGAGCACATTCACATTACGCCAGGGCCTGTGGTGTTGGCCAATACCATCCACATTTATAGAGGGCCAGTGTTGTTGGCCGAGGAAATACACATTACAACAGGGACAGTGCTTCCTTTGAGGTCATCTTCACCACAACAGGGCCTGTGCTACTGGCTGAGGCAGACTACATTTCACCAGAGCGCATGTTGCCGGCTGAGGCCATCTACATTTCACCAGGGCCTGGCTGCTGTCTGAGGCCATCCACATTACACCATGGCCTGTGCTTCCTGTGAGGCCATCTTCACCACACCAGGGCCTGTACTGTTGGATGAGGCCATCCACATTACACCAGGTACAGTTCTTCCTGTGTGGCAATCATCACCAAACCAGGGCCTCTGGTGCTGGATGAGGCCATCCACATTTCACCAGGGATTGTGTTGCTGGCTGATGCGTTCCACAAAACACAAGGGCCTTTACTACTGGCTGAGGATATTCACATTACACCAGGGCCTGTGGTGCTGCCCAATATAATCCACATTTCACCAGGGCCAATGTTGTTGGCTTAGGCCATGCACATTACACAAGGGACAGTGCTTCCTGTGAGGCCATCTTCACCACACCAGGGCCTCTGCTGCTCGTTGATGCCATCCACATTACACCTGGGCCTGTGGTGCTTGCCGATATCATACACATTTCACCAGGGTGTGTGGTGCTGACCAATACCATCCATATTTCACCAGCGACAGAGTTGTTAGATGAGGCCATCCACATTACAACAGGGCCTGTGCTACTGGCTGAGGACATTCACATTACAACATGGCCTGTTGTGCTGGCCAATACCATCCACATTTCACCAGGGCTTGTGTTGCTGGCTGATGACATCCACAACACAGAAGGGCCTGTGATACTGGCTGATGCCATCCACATTACACCAGGGCCAGTGGTGTTTCCTGAGGCCATCCACATTTCACACAACGGCCTGTGGTGCTAGCCAATACCATCCACATTTCACCAGGGCCAGTGTTGTTGGATGAGGCCATCCCCATTACACCAGGGACAGTGCTTCCTGTGAGGCCATCATCACCACACCAGGTCCTGTGGTGCTGGCCAATACCAACCACATTACACCAGGGCCAGTGTTGTTGGCTCAGGCCATCCACATTACACCACTGCCAGTGCTTCCTGTGATGCCATCAACACCACACCAGGGCCTGTGGTGCTGGCCAATACCATCCCCAATATAACAGGGCCTGTGCTACTTGCTGAGGCCATCCATATTATACCACGGCATGTGCTCCCTGTGAGGCTATCGTCACCACACCAGGGCCTGTATTGCTGGCTGAGCCCATCCACATTGCACCAGGGCTAGTGCTGAGGCCAACTTCACGCCAGCAGGGCCTGTGGTGCTGTCTGAGGTCATCTACATTTCACCACAGCCTGTGTTGCTTGCTGATGTAATCCACATTACACCAGGGCCTGTGCTACTCGTTGATACCATCCACATTTCATCAGGGCTTGTGTTGCTGGCTGATGCGATCCACAGTACACAAGGGCCTGTGCTACTGGCTGAGGACATTCACATTACAACATGGCCTGTTGTGCTGGCCAGTACCATCCACATTTCACCAGGGCCACTGTTGTTGGCTGAGGCCATCCACATTTCACCAGGGCTTGTGTTGCTGGCTGATGACATCCACAACACAGAAGGGTCAGTGGTGTTGGCTGAGGCCATCCACATTACACAACGTCCTTTGGTGCTGGCCAATACCATCCACATTTCACCAGGGACAGTGCTTCTTGTGAGGCCACTTTCACGACATCAGGGCCTGTACTTTTGGCTGAGGCCATCCACATTACACCAGGGCCTTTGGTGCTGGCCAATACCATCCACATTTCACCAGGCCCTTTGGTGCTGTCCAAAACCATCCACATTTCACCAGGGCTTGTGTTGCTGGCTGATGACATCCACAACACAGAAGGGCCTGTGATACTGGCTGATGCCATACAGATTATACCAGGGCCAGTGGTGTTGGCTGAGGCCATCCACATTACACCAGGGTGTGTGGCGCTGACAAATAGCATCCATATTTCACCAGCGACAGAGTTGTTAGATGAGGCCATCCACATTACAACAGGGCCTGTGCTACTGGCTGAGGACATTCACATTACAACATGGCCTGTTGTGCTGGCCAATACCATCCACATTTCACCAGGGCTTGTGTTGCTGGCTGATGACATCCACAACACAGAAGGGCCTGTGATACTGGCTGATGCCATCCACATCACACCAGGGCCAGTGGTGTTTCCTGAGGCCATCCACATTTCACACAACGGCCTGTGGTGCTAGCCAATACCATCCACATTTCACCAGGGCCAGTGTTGTTGGATGAGGCCATCCCCATTACACCAGGGACAGTGCTTCCTGTGAGGCCATCATCACCACACCAGGTCCTGTGGTGCTGGCCAATACCAACCACATTACACCAGGGCCAGTGTTGTTGGCTCAGGCCATCCACATTACACCACTGCCAGTGCTTCCTGTGATGCCATCAACACCACACCAGGGCCTGTGGTGCTGGCCAATACCATCCCCAATACAACAGGGCCTGTGCTACTTGCTGAGGCCATCCATATTATACCACGGCATGTGCTCCCTGTGAGGCTATCGTCACCACACCAGGGCCTGTATTGCTGGCTGAGCCCATCCACATTGCACCAGGGCTAGTGCTGAGGCCAACTTCACGCCAGCAGGGCCTGTGGTGCTGTCTGAGGTCATCTACATTTCACCAGAGCCTGTGTTGCTTGCTGATGTAATCCACATTACACCAGGGCCTGTGCTACTCGTTGATACCATCCACATTTCATCAGGGCTTGTGTTGCTGGCTGATGCGATCCACAGTACACAAGGGCCTGTGCTACTGGCTGAGGACATTCACATTACAACATGGCCTGTTGTGCTGGCCAGTACCATCCACATTTCACCAGGGCCACTGTTGTTGGCTGAGGCCATCCACATTTCACCAGGGCTTGTGTTGCTGGCTGATGACATCCACAACACAGAAGGGTCAGTGGTGTTGGCTGAGGCCATCCACATTACACAACGTCCTTTGGTGCTGGCCAATACCATCCACATTTCACCAGGGACAGTGCTTCTTGTGAGGCCACTTTCACGACATCAGGGCCTGTACTTTTGGCTGAGGCCATCCACATTACACCAGGGCCTTTGGTGCTGGCCAATACCATCCACATTTCACCAGGCCCTTTGGTGCTGTCCAAAACCATCCACATTTCACCAGGGCTTGTGTTGCTGGCTGAGCCCATCCACATTGCACCAGGGCTAGTGCTGAGGCCAACTTCACGACAGCAGGGCCTGTGGTGCTGTCTGAGGTCATCTACATTTCACCAGAGCCTGTGTTGCTTGCTGATGTAATCCACATTACACAAGGGCCTGTGCTACTCGTTGATGCCATCCACATTAAACCAGGGCCTGTGGTGCAGTCCGAAACAGTCCACATGTCACCGGGGCTTGTGTTGCTGGCTGATGCGATCCACAATACACAAGGGCCTGTGCTACTGGCTGATGCCATCCACATTACACCAGGGCCAGTGGTGTTGGCTGAGGACATTCACATTACGCCAGGGCCTGTGGTGTTGGCCAATACCATCCACATTTAAAGAGGGCCAGTGTTGTTGGCTGAGGAAATACACATTACACCAGGGACAGTGCTTCCTGTGAGGCCATCTTCACCACACCAGGGCCTGTACTGTTGGATGAGGCCATCCACATTACACCAGGTACAGTTCTTCCTGTGTGGCAATCATCACCAAACCAGGGCCTGTGGTGCTGGATGAGGCCATCCACATTTCACCAGGGATTGTGTTGCTGGCTGATGCGTTCCACAAAACACAAGGGCCTTTACTACTGGTTGAGGATATTCACATTACACCAGGGCCTGTGGTGCTGGCCAATATAATCCACATTTCACCAGGGCCAGTGTTGTTGGATGAGGAAATACACAATACACCAGGGACAGTGCTTCCTGTGAGGTCATCTTCACCACAACAGGGCCTGTGGTGCTGTCTGAGGTCATCTACATTTCACCAGAGCCTGTGTTGCTTGCTGATGTAATCCACATTACACAAGGGCCTGTGCTACTCGTTGATGCCATCCACATTAAACCAGGGCCTGTGGTGCAGTCCGAAACAGTCCACATGTCACCGGGGCTTGTGTTGCTGGCTGATGCGATCCACAATACACAAGGGCCTGTGCTACTGGCTGATGCCATCCACATTACACCAGGGCCAGTGGTGTTGGCTGAGGACATTCACATTACGCCAGGGCCTGTGGTGTTGGCCAATACCATCCACATTTAAAGAGGGCCAGTGTTGTTGGCTGAGGCCATTCACATTACACCAGGGCTTGTGCTACTCGTTGATACCAACCACATTTCACCAGGGCTTGTGTTGCTGGCTGATGCGATCCACATTACACCAGGGCCAGTGGTGTTGGCTGAGCACATTCACAT
Source organism: Diplotaxodon limnothrissa (assembly GCF_057381915.1). Lineage (NCBI taxonomy): Eukaryota > Metazoa > Chordata > Actinopteri > Cichliformes > Cichlidae > Diplotaxodon > Diplotaxodon limnothrissa. The sequence continues at coordinate 30,764,991 of NC_140608.1, read as the reverse complement.
TACGCCAGGGCCTGTGGTGTTGGCCAATACCATCCCCATTTAAAGAGGGCCAGTGTTTTTGGCTGAGGAAATACACATTACACCAGGGACAGTGCTTCCTGTGAGGTCATCTTCACCACAACAGGGCCTGTGCTACTGGCTGAGGCAGACTACATTTCACCAGAGCGCATGTTGTCGGCTGAGGCCATCTACATTTCACCAGGGCCTGGCTGCTGTCTGAGGCCATCCACATTACACCATGGCCTGTGCTTCCTGTGAGGCCATCTTCACGACACCAGGGCCTGTACTGTTGGATGAGGCCATCCACATTACACCAGGTACAGTTCTTCCTGTGTGGCAATCATCACCAAACCAGGGCTTGTGGTGCTGGATGAGGCCATCCACATTTCACCAGGGATTGTGTTGCTGGCTGATGCGTTCCACAAAAGACATGGGCCTTTACTACTGGCTGAGGATATTCACATTACACCAGGGCCTGTGGTGCTGGCCAATATAATCCACATTTCACCAGGGCCACTGTTGTTGGCTTAGGCCATGCACATTACACAAGGGACAGTGCTTCCTGTGAGGCCATCTTCACCACACCAGGGCCTCTGCTGCTCGTTGATGCCATCCACATTACACCTGGGCCTGTGGTGCTTACCGATATCATACACATTTCACCAGGGTGTGTGGTGCTGACCAATACCATCCATATTTAGGGCAGGGATAGCTCAGTAGGTAAAGTGGTCACCCCATGATCGGAAGGTCGGTGGTTCGAATCCACCTAACGGCTACCCTGAGGTACCCCTGAGCAAGGTACCGTCCCTACACACTGCTCCCCGGGTGCCTGCTTAGTGGGCTGCCCACTGCTTCACTGAGTGAATGGGTCAAATGCAGAGAAAACAATTAATTTCCCCATGGGGATCAATACAGTATCCATTATTATTATTAGTATTATTATTTCACCAGCGACAGAGTTGTTAGATCAGGCCATCCACATTAAAACAGGGCCTGTGCTACTGGCTGAGGCCATTCACATTACACCAGGGCCTGTGGTGCTGGCCAATACCATCCACATTACACAAGGGCCAGTGCTGCTGCCTGAAACCATCCATATTACACCAGGGCCAGTGTTGTGTGCTCAGGCCATCCACATTACACCACTGCCAGTGCTTCCTGTGATGCCATCATCACCAAACCAGGGCCTGTGGTGCTGGCTGAGGCCATTCACATTACACCAGGGCTTGTGCTACTCGTTGATACCATCCATATTTCATCAGCGACAGAGTTGTTAGATCAGGCAATCCACTTTACAATAGGGCCTGTGCTACTGGCTGAGGACATTCACATTACAACATGGCCTGTTGTGCTGGCCAATACCATCCACATTTCACCAGGGCCACTGTTGTTGGCTGAGGCCATACACTTTACATCAGGGACAGTGCTTCCTGTGAGGCCATCTTCACCACACCAGGGCCTGTACTTTTGGCTGAGGCCATCCACATTACACCAGGGCCTTTGGTGCTGGCCAATACCATCCACATTTCACCAGGGCTTGTGTTGCTGGCTTGATTACATCCACAACACAGAAGGGCCAATGGTGTTGGCTGAGGCCATCCACATTACACTACGGCCTTTGGTGCTGGCAAAAACCATCCACATTTCACCAGGGCCAGTGTTGTTGGATGAGGCCATCCAAATTACACCAGGGACAGTGCTTCCTGTCAGGCCATCATCACCAAACCAGGGCCTGTGGTGCTGACTGAGGCCATCCACATTACACCAGGGCCTGTGCTACTCGTTGATACCAACCACATTTCACCAGAGCTTGTGTTGCTGGCTGATGCGATCCACAATACACAAGGGCCTGTGGTGCTGGCCAATACCATCCACATTACACCAAGGCCAGTGGTGTTGGCTGAGGACATTCACATTACACCAGGGCCTGTGGTGCTGGCCAATACCATCCACATTTCACCAGGGCCAGTGTTGTTGGATGAGGCCATCCACATTACACCAAGGCCAGTGGTGTTGGCTGAGGACATTCACAATACACCAGGGCCTGTGTTGTTGGATGAGGCCATCCAAATTACACCAGGGGCAGTGCTTCCTGTGAGGCCATCATCACCACACCAGGGCCTGTGCTTTTGGCTGAGGCGATCCACATTACATCACGGCCTGTGATGCCGGCTTTTACGATCCACATTACACCAGGGACAGTAATTGCTGTGTTGCCATCTTCACCCCACCAGGGCCTCTGCTGCTCGTTGATGCCATCCACATTACACCTGGGCCTCTGGTGCTGACCGATATCATGCACATTTCACCAGGGCCAGTGGTCATGGCTGAGGACAACTACATTTCATCAGGGCCTGTGGTCATGGCTGAGTCCATCCACATTACACCAGGGCTTGTGCTACTCCTTGATACCAACCACATTTCCCCAGGGATTGTGTTGCTGGCTGATGCGATCCACAATACACAAGGGCCTGTGCTTCTGGCTGAGGACAAACACATTACACCAGGGCCTGTGGAGCTGGCCAATACCATCCGCATTTCACCAAGGCCAGTGTTGTTGCATGAGGCCATTCACATTACACCAGGGCCTGTGGTGCTGGCCAATACCATCCACATTACACCAAGGCCAGTGGTGTTGGCTGAGGACATTCACATTACACCAGGGCCTGTGGTGCTGGCCAATACCATCCACATTTCACCAGGGCTTGTGTTGCTGGCTTGATTACATCCACAACACAGAAGGGCGTGGGATACTGGCTGATGCCATCCACATTACACCAGGGCCAGTGGTGTTGGCTGAGGCCATCCAAATTACACAACGGCCTGTGGTGCTGGTCAATACCATCCACATTTCACCAGGGCCTGTGTTGTTGGATGAGGCCATCCCCATTACACCACTGCCAGTGCTTCCTGTGATGCCATCATCACCAAACCAGGGCCTGTGGTGCTGGCTGAGGCCATTCACATTACACCAGGGCTTGTGCTACTCGTTGATACCAACCACATTTCACCAGGGCTTTTGTTGCTGGCTTATGCGATCCACAATACACAAGGGCCTGTGCTACTGGCTGATGCCATCCACATTACACCAAGGCCAGTGGTGCTGGCTGAGGACATTCACATTACACCAGGGCCTGTGTTGTTGGATGAGGCCATCGAAATTACACCAAGGACAGTGCTTCCTGTGAGGCCATCATCACCACACCAGGGCCTGTGGTGCTGGCCGATACCATCCACATTACACAAGGGCCAGTGCTGCTAGCCTTCCACATAACCCAACGGCCTGTGTTGCTGGCTGAAACCATCCACATTTCACAAGGGCCAGTGGTTTTGCTGGCTGATGCCATTCACAATACTCAAGGGCCTGTGCTACTAGCTGATGCCATCTACATTACACCAGGTCCTGTGGTGCTGGCCAATACCAACAACATTTCACCAGGGCCATTGTTGTTTGCTGAGGCCATCCACATTACACCAAGGGACAGTGCTTCCTGTGAGGCCATCTTCACCACACCCGGGACTGTGCTGTTGGCTGAAACCATCCACATTACATCAGGGCCATTGGTCCTTGCCGATGTCATCCACATTTCACCAGGGCCAGTGGTGTTGGCTAAGGCCATCCACATTACACCAAGGTCTGTGGTACTGGCCATTACCATCCACATTACACCTGGGCCAGTGTTGGTAGATGAGGCCATCCACATTACAACAGGGCCTGTGCTACTGGCTGAGGCCATCCACATTGCACCAGGGCCAGTGGTGTTGGCTGAGGAAATACACATTAAACCAGGGACAGTGCTTCCTGTGAGGCCATCTTCACCACAACAGGGCCTGTGCTACTGGCTGTGTCATGGTCCTGGGCCATGTTGGCCCAGTATTCTTAGTTTTCTTGTATGTTTGTATTTTGTTCCCTATTTAGGCCATGTTTCCTGAGTTGCCCTGTTGTGCTGTTCCCTAAGTGTTTTCCCTTCGTGGCTTTTACCCCCTGTGTGCCCCTCTGTGTATCTGTGAGCCCTCGTCTCTCCTTATGTTTTATTCCATGTTTCCCCTGCCCGTTATGTCTAAGTTCTCCCCGTGCTCTCTCTCCCCCCCTGTGTGCCCTCTGTGTATTTATGAGCCCTCGTCTCCCTTTGTGGTTGTTCCATGTTTCCCCAGCCCGTTATGTCTGTGTTTTCCCTGTGCTCTCTCTCCTCCTGTCTGAACCTCTGTACTTCCTGTTTGACTCTGCCCGTCTCCCGTCAGTGTTATGTTCACCCCGCCCTGTCTCGTTATGGTTATCTGTGTCAGCTGTGTTCCCCGTGTGTTCCCACTTTCCTCGTTAACCCTCTGTGTATTTCTGTCTGCGTCTCCCTCTGTTCGGCGTCGCGTTCTCCCTCATTGCTGTGTGGATTCCCTGTGTCTCCCTACGAGTGTTAGTTTATTTATTCCCAGTTTAGTTGAGTTCTGTATTTCCTATGTTCTGCCTGTCAGCAATAAAGCTGCTTTTGAGTTCATCCCCGTGTTTGTGAATCTTGCGATTGGGTCCTCCTCCCGCCTGCCACACAGCCGTATCATGACAGAAGAACGCGACCACGACATGGACCCAGCGATTCACAACCCCTCCGCTGACCTCCGGGAGGATCTGATTTATACAGTGGAGTATCACTGTCAGGAGTGGGTGGCGCTGCCCGAGGGTGAGTACCGGGAGACCGTAGCCGTCCGTCTACAGCGGATGGTGTCCGGACTCCCGTGGCTATTCGGCGCTCTCCGCCCCCACATCCAGGACTTCCTTGTCTCCACTGTAGGCGTCCTCCCGGAGCAGTCGCTCCTGTACGAAGAGCCGGAGGATGTTCAGCCCGGCCTGCTGACGGATTCGCGGCCCGGCTCGTCTCCTCCCCCTTCCCGGAGAAAACGGCGTCCCCGCCGTCGCCGTTCCCGAGCAGCGGAGCAGTTTTCACCCCTGTGAGAGAGTGACCGTGTGTCACACTCTCAGCCCGAGCCTTCGGATCCCGGATTCCATAACTCATGCACAATCGTGAGTGGCGCTGTTTTTTTGACACCGGACTTGGATAATTCTGTTCCCTTTTTTTTGGACTCCAGGGACACTATACAGCGAGGCACCTCCGTGCCCGATCATTCACCGGGTGCTCTCGCTGGTAACCCCTGTGTTTTTGAGCCCTCTGATTCAGGAAACGCTCGCAGCGTTTCCTTTGGTTTAGCGGATATGACGGTGTCACCCGTGGAGGTAACTGAACCTAAGACTGTTATTTCTCACCAGACTCATCTACACACTGCTACTAGCATTGTAGCCCCGCAGAACTGTGTTACTCCGCCCTTGGACTCTAGGGTTTCCCAGTCAGAGCTCAGCCACACACAGTCAGTATCATCAGCTCTAGATGTAACAGTGCATGCTGAGAAACACATACCCCCTGAAACCGTGTGTTCTATAGCTAATGCTCCTCCTAGTGACTGTTTCATGTTCCAGCCTATTTTGTCTTTAGACATTTCTGATGTTTCCCAGCCAACTCCTCAACCAGCCATTGCCTTCTTGGCTCCTCAAAGAGACACTGAGACCTGTGTTGCTGAGCCAGCCATCTTAACGTCTACGCCTAGCGTTCTGCCTGAGCCAGGTGACACAGAGACTATTAGCCATTCCTCTGCTACGAACAGTTTAATCTTTAAACCAGCTCTTGTGTCTGTGACTCCCAGTGTGGTTCCTTCAGTTTCTCAGGCTGTGGTTTTTTCTGTGCCTCAACTTGAAAGTGTTAACTCGGACGTTACCTGTGCAACCTCACCTTTTCCCATGCCTGCTAAGGTCAAGAACCGCAAGGTTTCGTCTGCTATAGACAGACTAGCAAAAGATTTTGGTTTGAGCTCTACCGAGCTGTTTGCACAGGTTCACTTTTCTGTTCCCCGGTTAAGTTGGTTTAACTCTGTGCACCATGCTTTTCAGCCAGGTTTCATGGACTCTGTGTGCACTACGTCTCGGGCTACGTCCGGTACGGCTGCGAGTAGCGTGGTTCCACATCCAGGTCATCCGGACGCTGCTTGTATGAGTTTTCCTGTACCTGTGGCTGCCCCTAGACCCACTCTTTCCAAGACTGCTAATGATGCCCTGGACAACTTAAACACAGCAGCGATGCTAGATCCAGCCCACCATAAGTCTCTGTTTACTGACACTGTATTTGACTCCAACAACTTAGTTCACCTAGTCACTGTTTCTGTTCCTATGTGTCGCTCTCCACCTCCAGTTCCTATAACCAGGGCAGTGCGGGCCCAGCTTTCCCTTGCACCCGTATCAGCTCCTCGGGTGAGGGTGGCTGAGGTCCAGCTGGTCCCTGCTTCTATCCCCTGCCTATCCGTTCATCCCGGCACCCGTACCTACCCCTCGGGTGGGGTTGATGGACATTCAGCCGTCACCTCAACCACAAGCGCACCTACCACTACACCTGGCATCTCTGTCCACAACGCAGTCTGTAGCTCAGTCATTAGCACAGTTAGCAGCTCATTTACCCGCTCACTCATCCGCTCCGTTGTCACCTCAGTTTCTTCCATTGCTTGTTCAGTTCTTAGCTCAGTTAGTAACTTTGTTTCCTGATCAGTCGGTAGTTCAGCAACTCGTCCAGTCACCGCCATCCTCTGCTAGAAGCTCTTGTGAGCTCACTCAGCCAGTTGAGGACAGCGTCGTGCTGACAAAGCTTGGACAGACTGTTAGCCCTGCACAGCCCCAGCCGTTGCCTTCTAAGCCGACTGAGCACCCTGTGCAGCCACAGTTGGCGTCCCCTCAGCCAGAAGTCTCTGCACCAGCTGGCTCTGCATCTGTTTCCGCTGGGGGTTCAGGAGGACCCCTCCAGCCGCTCCTCGTCTCCGCTGGGGGTTCAAGAGAACCTCGCCCGCACCTCGTCTCCGCTGGCGGCTCAGGTCAGCCTGGCCAGCACCACCTCGTCTCCACTGGCGGCTCAGGTCAGCCCGGCCAGCACCTCCTCGTTTCTGCTGGCGGCTCTGCTCAGCCCGGCCAGCCCCGTTCAGCCACCCGTCTCCGCTGGAGGGTCCGAGGGGCCCGTTCAGCCTCCCGTCTCTGCTGGAGGGTCCGAGGGGCCCGTTCAGCCTCCCGTCTCCGCTGGAGGGTCCGAGGGGCCCGTTCAGCCTCCCGTCTCCGCTGGAGGGTCCGAGGGGCTCAGCCACCCGTCTCCGCTGGAGGGTCCGAGGGGCCCGTTCAGCCTCCATCTACTTCTGCAGCTCCGCCTGGTCCAGCCTCAACCTCAGCAGCATCCGAGTCTTCGTCCTCGTCTGGTCCAGCTTCATCCAGGACTTCGTCCTCGTCTGGTCCAGCTTCATCCGGGACTTCGTCCTCGTCTGGTCCAGCTTCAGCCTGTGCTTCGCCTGGTCGAGCTCCAGCCTCTGCATCTGCACCGCCTGGTCCGGCTCTGTCGCCTGTGGCTGCCACACCACCGTCTGGTCCGGCTCCGTCGCCTGTGGCTGCCACGCCACCGTCTGGTCCTGCGCCCACCGGGCCATGGCCAGCACGCCTAACACTGGAGAGCCGCCGCTGCCTTCCACGCGGCCGGCCCCCTGAACTGCTCCGTCGTCTCCTTCGCCGCCGCCGCTGCCTTCCGCGCGGCCGGCCTCCTGAACTGCTCCGTCGTCTTCTTCGTCGCTGCCTTCCGCACGGCCGGCCTCCGGACCAGCTCTGTCACCTGTGCCACCCGCCTGGTCGGCCCCCCGACCGTGTGACCCGTGAACTTTTGTGCCGGTGGGCTCTGGGTCGGCCCCCTGAACTTTATTTGAACTGTGGTCTTGTGGTCCTGTGTTTTCTGTTGTTCGTTTTTGTTTCCTGTTCTGGTCCCTCCGTCCTGGTCCCCCGCCTCCCGCCCTGGGTGGGTTGTTTTCTGTTTTTCTCTTGGTTCTCAGGTTTTGGCTGTCGGATCCAGCCCTTGTGGGGGGGGGGGGGGGTACTGTCATGGTCCTGGGCCATGTTGGCCCAGTATTCTTAGTTTTCTTGTATGTTTGTATTTTGTTCCCTATTTAGGCCATGTTTCCTGAGTTGCCCTGTTGTGTTGTTCCCTAAGTGTTTTCCCTTCGTGGCTTTTACCCCCTGTGTGCCCCTCTGTGTATATGTGAGCCCTCGTCTCTCCTTATGTTTTATTCCATGTTTCCCCTGCCCGTTATGTCTAAGTTCTCCCCGTGCTCTCTCTCCCCCCCTGTGTGCCCTCTGTGTATTTATGAGCCCTCGTCTCCCTTTGTGGTTGTTCCATGTTTCCCCAGCCCGTTATGTCTGTGTTTTCCCCGTGCTCTCTCTCCTCCTGTCTGAACCTCTGTACTTCCTGTTTGACTCTGCCCGTCTCCCGTCAGTGTTATGTTCACCCCGCCCTGTCTCGTTATGGTTATCTGTGTCAGCTGTGTTCCCCGTGTGTTCCCACTTTCCTCGTTAACCCTCTGTGTATTTCTGTCTGCGTCTCCCTCTGTTCGGCGTCGCGTTCTCCCTCATTGCTGTGTGGATTCCCTGTGTCTCCCTACGAGTGTTAGTTTATTGATTCCCAGTTTAGTTGAGTTCTGTATTTCCTATGTTCTGCCTGTCAGCAATAAAGCTGCTTTTGAGTTCATCCCCGTGTTTGTGAATCTTGCGATTGGGTCCTCCTCCCGCCTGCCACACAGCCGTATCATGACAGGCTGAGGCAGACTACATTTCACCAGAGCGCATGTTGCCGGCTGAGGCCATCTACATTTCACCAGGGCCTGGCTGCTGTCTGAGGCCATCCACATTACACCATGGCCTGTGCGTCCTGTGAGGCCATCTTCACCACACCAGGGCCTGTACTGTTGGATGACGCAATCCACATTACACCAGGTACAGTTCTTCCTGTGTGGCAATCATGACCAAACCAGGGCCTGTGGTGCTGCCCAATATAATCCACATTTCACCAGGGCCACTGTTGTTGGCTGAGGCCATACACATTACACAAGGGACAGTGCTTCCTGTGAGGCAATCTTCACCACACCAGGGCCTCCGATGCTCGTTGATGCCATCCACATTACACCTGGGCCTGTGGTGCTTAACGATATCATACACATTTCACCAGGGTGATTGGTGCTGACCAATACCATCCATATTTCACCAGCGACAGAGTTGTTAGATGAGGCCATCCACATTACAACAGGGCCTGTGCTAATGGCTGAGGACATTCACATTACACCAGGGCCTGTGGTGCCTCCCGAAACCATTCACATTTCACAAGGCCCTTTGGTGCTGTCCGAAACCATCCACATTTCACCAGGGCTTGTGTTGCTGGCTGATGCGATCCACAATGCACAAGGGCCTGTGCTACTGGCTGATGCCATCCCCATTACACCAGGTGTCACGGAGGAGCAGGGAGGACTCGGCGCAGACTGAAATCCAAACCCGCGAGGTGAACTGAGGGCCTCTGTCGGAAACGATGTCGTCAGGGATGCCGTGCAGCCTAAACACATGTGCCGTGAGCAGTTGAGCAATCTCCAGTGCGGTCGGGAGCTTTGTGAGGGCAACAAAATGTGCAGCCTTAGAAAAACGGTCCACAATGGTTAGTATTACTGTGTTACCTGAAGAGGACGGCAGCCCCGTGACGAAGTCCAGGGCGATGTGGGACCAGGGCCGGCCAGGAGTGGGGAGAGGCTGGAGCAACCCGGACGGCGGTTGGTTGGGACGCTTGTTTTGAGCGCACGTGGGACAGGCGGTCACATAGTCTCTAGTGTCATTTATCAGGGAGGGCCACCAGAAGTAACGTTGCAAGAAGGAGATCGTGCGATGAAGTCCAGGGTGGCAGGAAAAGCGGGCGGTGTGACCCCACTGGAGAACATGTGACCTGACGGATGTGGGAACATAAAGCCGCCCTGGTGGGCCCGTCCCTGGGTCGGGTTCGGTGACTTGCGCCTCGAGGATTTGGGATTCAATCGCCCAAGTGACTGCTCCGAACACGCAGGAGGAGGGGAGGATGGGCTCAGGGTCAGGGTCTTTCTCCGTAACGGTGAACAGCCGGGAAAGGGCGTCAGGTTTTACGTTTCGTGACCCGGGCCTGTAGGTGAGAGAAAAGTCAAACCGTGAGAAAAACAGAGCCCACCTGGCCTGCCGGGAGTTGAGACGCTTCGCTGACCGGATGTACTCCAGGTTTTTGTGGTCTGTCCATACAATAAAGGGATGCTCAGCGCCCTCTAGCCAGTGCCTCCATTCCTCTAGTGCGAGTTTCACAGCCAGCAGCTCTCGGTCCCCGATGTCGTAATTCCGCTCCGCTGGTGTGAGGCGGCGAGAGAAGAAGGCACACGGGTGGAGTTTACCTTTAAAGCGCTGAGACAGGACTGCCCCAACCCCCGTCTCCGACGCATCCACCTCCACCACGAACTGTTGGTTGAGGTCAGGCTGTTGAAGGATAGGAGCGGTGGCAAACATTTCCTTTAGGCAGGCGAACGCCTCCTGGGCTGGCGGGTCCCACTGAAACGACACCTTCGGGGAAGTAAGTCTTGTGAGAGGCAATGCGATCTTACTATAATCTTTAATGAAGCGCCTGTAGAAATTGGCAAAGCCCAAAAAACGCTGGAGCTGCAGGCGATTTGGGGGCTTGGGCCAGTCTAGGACTGTTTGGACCTTTGCCGGGTCAGGCTTCAGATTACCTTGAGCGATGATGTACCCCAAGAACGCCACTGAGTCTACGTGGAAGTCACATTTCTCCGCCTTCACAAAGAGTCTGTTCTCCAACAGGCGCTGGAGAATCTGTCTCACATGGACTTCGTGCTCCTTCACAGTCTTTGAAAAAACAAGAATGTCATCAAGGTAGACAAAAGCACAGCGGTTAATAAAATCCCTGAGGACATCATTGACTAGCGCTTGGAAAACAGCAGGGGCGTTCGTCAGACCGAAGGGCATTACCAAATACTCAAAATGACCAAGATGTGTATTGAATGCCGTCTTCCACTCGTCTCCCTTTCGAATCCTCACTAGGTGGTAAGCGTTTCTCAGATCGAGTTTGGTGAACACTGTAGCCCCTTGAAGTAGTTCAAAGGCAGAGGAGAGAAGGGGCAGCGGGTATTTGTTTTTGATCGTGATTCTGTTGAGGCCACGATAGTCTATACACGGCCGGAGGGTTTTGTCTTTCTTGCTGACGAAAAAAAACCCCGCACCCACAGGAGAAGAAGAGGACCGCATAATGCCCGCGGCCAGCGAGTCGGTGATGTATTTCTCCATTGTCTCTCTCTCAGGTTGGGTGAGACTATACAAGCGGCCAGAGGGAAGCGGCGCCCCCGGGAGGAGGTCAATGGCACAGTCATAGGGCCTGTGGGGGGGGAGCATTTTTGCTTTGTCCTTGCTGAATACTGCTGCCAGGTCGTGATAGACAAAGGGAACAGCGGACAAATCGCACTCCTCTGTGGGCTCAATTGTGGTTAGCCGAGTGACCGGGGGGGTGGCAGTTTTAAGACAGTTCATGTGGCATTCCACACTCCACCCCGTAACACGCTCTTTCTTCCAGTCTATCTGGGGGTTATGTTGCACCAACCAGGGGTAACCTAACACAAGTGGTGCAAACGGTGTCTTGAACACGAAGAAGCTAATCCTTTCAGTATGGTTACCGGAGAGTGTGAGAGACAAGGGTTCAGTAATATGAGTGATGTCTGGCAAACGTTGGCCTGATAAGGCAGACACACGGAGCGGATTAGGCAAAGCTGTGGTAGCAACGTTCAGCTTTGTGGCTAGGGAGATATTAATGAAGCTCTGCTCAGCACCAGAGTCTATTAATGCAGAAAGAGGGTGAATCGCTGTCTGTATCGTGAGCTTTGCGGGCAATGTTAAACGTGGATGGGAGTGTTTACCAGACAGGTCGCCCACCAGTACCCTCTCCATTACTGGTGGGCGCGCTCTTTTGCCAGAGCCGGGCAGGTGGAGATAAAGTGACCCTTACGGCCGCAATACAGGCACTCACCAGCGGAGAACCGACGCTGACGTTCCGCGGGTGAAAGGCGGGAGCGTCCTATCTGCATCGGCTGCTCTCCTTCCTCGCCCCCGCTGTACTCACGGGCTCCTCGTGACTCGGGGGAAGGGTCTCTTGTTGCCCGCAGCTCCCGCGGTGCGTGCCTCCGCACGCTCCGGCGCGCACGCAGCCGATCATCCACCTGAATACACAGCGACATAACAGCCTCCAGAGATTGAGGGAGCTCACGCATCATTAATTCGTCCTTTAGGTCGTCGTTGATGTTATTTAGTAACGTGGTCCTTAATGCCTCCTGCCCCCACTTTGTTTGCGCTGCCAGGGTCCAAAAATCAACAGAATAATCAGCCATGCTGCGCTTACCTTGTTTAAGGTTGAGTAAGCGGTGACCGGCGGCTTCTGTGCTGGAGCCCTTATCAAACACAGCTTTAAACTTGGAAAGGAAGTCAGCATACGTAATTACAGGGTTTGCTTGAAGTTGAGCCTGCGCCCAGGTCAAAGCACGGTCACGTAACAGCTGAACGAAATAGGCGATCTTGACCTCATCGCTAGAAAAGACATGTGGCAATTGGCGAAAATGCATAGCGCACTGCATCAAAAACCCCACGCACTTCCCCAGCTCCCCCGTGAATGCCTCAGGTGTGGGCAACAGCTTATCCAAAGACACAGAGGAGAGAGGTGGTGCAGCAGCGCTTGCAGCAAAGCCTGATGTTACCTGAGGAGATGAGGCAGAGGCTGGGCGCTCCGGGGGGCTCGCCTTGGGGGGGCTCGCCTCTAGTGGTGTTCGTTGGGCGACGGCCAGAGCCAAGGCGGCCACCTCTCCACTGAGCCGGACTAACATCTGCTCGTGCCGGTGTAGTAGCTCCTCCAAGGTAATCGGGGCCGGGGCCGAGGAAGCAGAGTCTGCTGAGTCCATGGTTGGCTGGACTATTCTGTCACGGAGGAGCAGGGAGGACTCGGCGCAGACTGAAATCTCAGAAAAACAGGTTTATTTACACACTCCAGGTGCACTATATACAGGTGAAGGAGAAGGGGGCCAGGGTTCCCAGGGGTGCAGAGCAGGGTCGGGAAAAGCGTCCAGAGTCTCCAAACCAAGCACGAGAAATCTGCATACAGAGAACAAGAGTTAGCACGGAACTTTCACAGACAGAGCTCAAAACTGGCTGAGGCTAAAGTAGCACTGACGAGCGTTATTCAATAGTCCAGCGGCGAGGTGCTATCAGTCACTGCCTTAAGTAGCGGGAGCAAACAAGGTGAGGAGCCACAGGTGATTGCCTACAGGTGGTGGAGGCCGGGAGCTCACAATGAGCTCCGCCCAGGCAGCGAGCAGAGAGAGAGGAGAGAGAGAAAAGACAAAACATAACATGTAGCCACACAGGGCCAGCCGAGCAGGCACGGGGACCATGACACCAGGGCCACTGTTGTTGGCTTAGGCCATCCACATTACACCAGAGACTGTGATGCCGGCTTCTACCATCCACATTACACCAGGGCCTGTGCTTCCTGTGAGGCCATCTTTACCCCACCAGGGCCTTTGATGCTCGTTGATGCCATCCACATTAGGGCCTGTGATGCCCTCTGAGGCCAACTATATTTCACGAGGGCCTGTGTTGATGGCTGATGCCATCCAGAATACACCAGGGCCAGTGATTTCTCTTAGGCCATCTTCACTAGACCAGGGCCTGTGCTGCTAGCCATCCGAATTACCCAAGGTCCTGTGTTACTGGCCGAAAACAACCACATTTCACCAGGGCCTGTGGTGTTGCTGGATGAGGCCATCCACATTACACCAGGGCCTGTGCTACTCGTTGATACCATCCACATTTCATCAGGGCTTGTGTTGCTGGCTGATGCGATCCACAGTACACCCTTGTGTACTGTGGATCGTACACAAGCCTGTGCTACTGGCTGAGGCCATCCACATTACACAACGGCCTGTGGTGCTAGCCAATACCATCCACATTTCACCAGGGCCACTGTTGTTGGCTGAGGCCATCCACATTTCACCAGGGCTTGTGTTGCTGGCTGATGACATCCACAACACAGAAGGGCCTGTGATACTGGCTGATGCCATACACATTATACCAGGGCCAGTGGTGTTGGCTGAGGCCATCCACATTACACAACGGCCTGTGGTGCTGGCCAATACCATCTACATTTCACCAGGGCCAGTGTTGTTGGATGAGGCCATCCGCATTACACCAGGGACAGTGCTTCTTGTGAGGCCATTTTCACCACACCAGGGCCTGTACTTTTGGCTGAGGCCATCCACATTACACCAGAGGCTTTTGTGCTGGCCAATACCATCCACATTTCATAAGGCCCTTTGGTGCTGTCCAAAACCATCCACATTTCACCAGGGCTTGTGTTGCTGGCTGATGACATCCACAACACAGAAGGGCCTGTGATACTGGCTGATGCCATACACATTATACCAGGGCCAGTGGTGTTGGCTGAGGCCATCCAAATTACACAACGGCCTGTGGTGCTGGCCAATACCATCCACATTTCACCAGGGCCAGTGTTGCTGGATGAGGCCATCCGCATTGCACCAGGCACAGTGCTTCCTGTCTGGCCATCATCACCAAACCAGGGCCTGTGGTGCTGGCCAATACCATCCCCATTACAACAGGGCCTGTGCTACTGGCTGAGGCCATCCATATTATACCACGGCATGTGCTCCGTGTGAGGCTATCGTCACCACAACAGGGCCCGCATTGCTGGCTTAGGCCATCCACATTACACCAGGGACAGTGCTTCCTGTGAGGCCATCTTCACCACAACAGGGACTGTGCTACTGGCTGAGGCAGACTAAATGTCACCAGAGCGCATGTTGCCGGCTGAGGCCATCTACATTTCACCAGGGCCTGGCTGCTGTCTGAGGCAGTCCACATTACACCATGGCCTGTGCTTCCTGTGTGGCCATCTTCACAACACCAGGGTGTGTGGTGCTGGATGAGGCCATCCACATTTCACCAGGGATTGTGTTGCTGGCTGATGCGTTCCACAAAACACAAGGGCCTGTGCTACTGGCTGAGGATATTCACATTACACCAGGGCCTGTGGTGCCGCCCAATATAATCCACATTTCACCAGGGCCACTGTTGTTGGCTTAGGCCATACACATTACACAAGGGACAGTGCTTCCTGTGAGGCCATCTTCACCACACCAGGGCCTCTGCTGCTCGTTGATGCAATCCACATTACACCTGGGCCTGTGGTGCTGACCAATATCATGCACATTTCACCAGAGTGTGTGGTGCTGACCAATATCATCCATATTTCACCAGCGACAGAGTTGTTAGATGAGGACATCCACATTACAACAGGGCCTGTGCTGCTGGCTGAGGATATTTACATTTCACCAGGGCCTGTGGTCATGGCTGAGGCCAACTACATTTCATCAGGGCCTGTGGTCATGGCTGAGGACATTCACATTACACCAGGGCCTGTGGTGCTGGCAAATACCATCCACATTTCACCAGGGCCAGTGTTGTTGGATGAGGAAATTCACGTTACACCAGGGCCTTTGCTGCTAGCCAATACCATCCACATTACACCAGGGCCAATGGTGTTGGCTGAGGACATTCACGTTACACCAGGGCCTGTGCTGCTAGCCAATACCATCCACATTTCACCAGGGCCAGTGTTGTTGGATGAGGCCATCCAAATTACACCAGGGACAGTGCTTCCTGTGAGGCCATCATAACCACACCAGGGCCTGTGGTGCTGGCTGATACTATCCACATTACCCAAGCGCCTGTGCTGCTAGCCTTCCACATTACCCAAGGGGCTGTGTTGCTGGCTGATGCCATTCACAATACTCAAGGGCCTGTGGTGCTGGCCAATACCATCGACATTTCACCAAGGCCAGTGTTGTTTGCTGAGGCCATCCACATTACACCAGAGACTGTGCTTCCTGTGAGGCCATCTTTACCCCACCAGGGCCTTTGATGCTCGTTGATGCCATCCACATTAGGGCCTGTTATGCTGGCCGATATCATGCACATTACACCAGGGTGTGTGGTGCTTACCAATACCATCCACACACATATGGTTCTTACACACACACTGGACTTTCTGGACTTTGGTTTTGCACAACACTGGTCACTATATTCTTCATTTCCGGTTAATACTTGTACAGCTGCTGTTATTGTGTATATATTTATTTATATTTAGATTTCTTCATACATTCTTATATAGTTCTATATTGTGTATTGTGTATTTTGTTGTACAGTTATTTTATTTTCAACTTTAATTTATATATTTATCTTTATCTTATTCTTCCCAGTTAAATTTACCCTTCATTCTAATTTGTGTTGTACAGTTATTTCATTTTTAACCTTAACTTATATTTTATTCCTTCCTAGTTAAATTTACCCTTTTTAATTTTTCATATTTATTTCCTATCTTATTCATAGCCTTTTCCTTTTTTGTTTTCTTTAGTTCACGAGCAGTTGTCCAAGCATTTCACTACATATCGTACTGTGTATGACTGTGTACGTGACAAATAAAATTTGAATTTGAATTTGAATTTGAATTTGAATTTGAATTTCACAAGGGCCAGTGTTGTTAGATTATGCCATCCACATTACACCAGGTCCTGTGCTGCTGGCTGAGGCCATCCACATTGCACCGGGGCCATGGGGTTGGATGAGGACATTAACATTACACCAGGGACTGTGTTGCTGGCTGAGGCCATTCACATTGCAGTAGCGCCTGTGCTGCTGGCTGAGGCTACCTATATTTCACGAGGGCCTGTGTTGACGGCCGATGCCATCCACAATACACCAGGGCCAATGATTTCTGTGAGGCCATCTTCACTAGACCACGGTCTGTGCTGCTTGCTGATGCCATCGAAAATACACCAGGGCCAGTGATTCTTGTGAGGCCATCTTCACCAGACCAGGGCCTGTGCTGCTAGCCATCCAAATTACCCAAGTGCCTGTGTTGCTGGCCAAAAACAACCACATTTCACCAGGGCCTGTGGTGTTGCTGGATGAGGCCATCCACATTACACCAGGGCCTTTGGTGCTGGCCAATACCATCCACATTTCACAAGGCCCTTTGGTGCTGTCCGAAACCATCCACATTTCACAAGGGCTTGTGTTGCTGGCTGATGACATCCACAACACAGAAGGGCCTGTGATACTGGCTGATGTCATCCACATTACACCAGGGCCAGTGGTGTTGGCTGAGGCCAACCACATTACACAACGGCCTGTGGTGCTGGCCAATACCATCCAAATTTCACCAGGGCCATTGTTGTTGGATGAGGCCATCCGCATTACACCAGGGACAGTGCTTCCTGTCAGGCCATCATCACCACACCAGGGCCTGTGGTGCTGGATGATGCCATCAACATTACACCAGGGCCTGTTTTCCTCGTTGATGTCATCTACATTACACCAGGGCCTGTGGTGCTGGCCAATGCCACCGACATTTCACCAGGGCCAGTGTTGTTTTCTGAGGCCATCCACATTACACCAGGGACAGTGCTTCCTGTGAGGCCATCTTCACCACACCCGGGACTGTGCTGTTGGCTGAAACCATCCACATTACATCAGGGCCATTGGTCCTTGCTGATGTCATCCACATTTCACCAGGGCCAGTGGTGTTGGCTAAGGCCATCTACATTACACCAAGGTCTGTGGTGCTGGCCATTACCATCCACATTACACCTGGGCCAGTGTTGGTAGATGAGTCCATCCACATTACAACAGAGCCTGTGCTACTGGCTGAGGCCATCCACATTGCACCAGGGCCAGTGGTGTTGGCTGAGGAAATACACATTAAACCAGCAACATTGCTTCCTGTGAGGCCATCTTCACCACAACAGGGCCTGGCTGCTGTCTGAGGCCATCCACATTACACCATGGCCTGTGCGTCCTGTGAGGCCATCTTCACCACACCAGGGCCTGTGGTGCTGGCTGAGGCGATCCACATTACATCACGGCCTGTGATGCCGGCTTTTACCATCCACATTACACCAGGGACAGTAATTGCTGTGTGGCCATCTTCACCCCACCATGGCCTCTGCTGCTCGTTGATGCCATCCACATTACACCTGGGCCTCTGGTGCTGACCAATATCATGCACATTTCACCAGGGCCAGTGGTGCTGGCTAAGGCCATTCACATTACACCAGGGTGTGTGGTGCTGACCAGTACCATCCATATTTCAACAGGGACAGAGTTGTTAGATGAGGCCATCCACATTACAACAGGGCCTGTGCTACTGGCTGAGGACATTTACATTTCACCAGGGCCTGTGGTCATGGCTGAGGACAACTACATTTCATCAGGGCCTGTGGTCATGGCTGAGGACATTCACATTACACCAGGGCCTGTGGTGCTGGCAAATACCATCCACATTTCACCAGGGCCAGTGTTGTTGGATGAGGAAATTCACGTTACACCAGGGCCTTTGCTGCTAGCCAATACCATCCACATTACACCAGGGCCAATGGTGTTGGCTGAGGACATTCACGTTACACCAGGGCCTGTGCTGCTAGCCAATACCATCCACATTTCACCAGGGCCAGTGTTGTTGGATGAGGCCATCCAAATTACACCAGGGACAGTGCTTCCTGTGAGGCCATCATAACCACACCAGGGCCTGTGGTGCTGGCTGATACTATCCACATTACCCAAGGGCCTGTGCTGCTAGCCTTCCACATTACCCAAGGGGCTGTGTTGCTGGCTGATGCCATTCACAATACTCAAGGGCCTGTGGTGCTGGCCAATACCATCGACATTTCACCAAGGCCAGTGTTGTTTGCTGAGGCCATCCACATTACACCAGAGACTGTGCTTCCTGTGAGGCCATCTTTACCCCACCAGGGCCTTTGATGCTCGTTGATGCCATCCACATTAGGGCCTGTTATGCTGGCCGATATCATGCACATTACACCAGGGTGTGTGGTGCTTACCAATACCATCCACACACATATGGTTCTTACACACACACTGGACTTTCTGGACTTTGGTTTTGCACAACACTGGTCACTATATTCTTCATTTCCGGTTAATACTTGTACAGCTGCTGTTATTGTGTATATATTTATTTATATTTAGATTTCTTCATACATTCTTATATAGTTCTATATTGTGTATTGTGTATTTTGTTGTACAGTTATTTTATTTTCAACTTTAATTTATATATTTATCTTTATCTTATTCTTCCCAGTTAAATTTACCCTTCATTCTAATTTGTGTTGTACAGTTATTTCATTTTTAACCTTAACTTATATTTTATTCCTTCCTAGTTAAATTTACCCTTTTTAATTTTTCATATTTATTTCCTATCTTATTCATAGCCTTTTCCTTTTTTGTTTTCTTTAGTTCACGAGCAGTTGTCCAAGCATTTCACTACATATCGTACTGTGTATGACTGTGTACGTGACAAATAAAATTTGAATTTGAATTTGAATTTGAATTTGAATTTGAATTTCACAAGGGCCAGTGTTGTTAGATTATGCCATCCACATTACACCAGGTCCTGTGCTGCTGGCTGAGGCCATCCACATTGCACCGGGGCCATGGGGTTGGATGAGGACATTAACATTACACCAGGGACTGTGTTGCTGGCTGAGGCCATTCACATTGCAGTAGCGCCTGTGCTGCTGGCTGAGGCTACCTATATTTCACGAGGGCCTGTGTTGACGGCCGATGCCATCCACAATACACCAGGGCCAATGATTTCTGTGAGGCCATCTTCACTAGACCACGGTCTGTGCTGCTTGCTGATGCCATCGAAAATACACCAGGGCCAGTGATTCTTGTGAGGCCATCTTCACCAGACCAGGGCCTGTGCTGCTAGCCATCCAAATTACCCAAGTGCCTGTGTTGCTGGCCAAAAACAACCACATTTCACCAGGGCCTGTGGTGTTGCTGGATGAGGCCATCCACATTACACCAGGGCCTTTGGTGCTGGCCAATACCATCCACATTTCACAAGGCCCTTTGGTGCTGTCCGAAACCATCCACATTTCACAAGGGCTTGTGTTGCTGGCTGATGACATCCACAACACAGAAGGGCCTGTGATACTGGCTGATGTCATCCACATTACACCAGGGCCAGTGGTGTTGGCTGAGGCCAACCACATTACACAACGGCCTGTGGTGCTGGCCAATACCATCCAAATTTCACCAGGGCCATTGTTGTTGGATGAGGCCATCCGCATTACACCAGGGACAGTGCTTCCTGTCAGGCCATCATCACCACACCAGGGCCTGTGGTGCTGGATGATGCCATCAACATTACACCAGGGCCTGTTTTCCTCGTTGATGTCATCTACATTACACCAGGGCCTGTGGTGCTGGCCAATGCCACCGACATTTCACCAGGGCCAGTGTTGTTTTCTGAGGCCATCCACATTACACCAGGGACAGTGCTTCCTGTGAGGCCATCTTCACCACACCCGGGACTGTGCTGTTGGCTGAAACCATCCACATTACATCAGGGCCATTGGTCCTTGCTGATGTCATCCACATTTCACCAGGGCCAGTGGTGTTGGCTAAGGCCATCTACATTACACCAAGGTCTGTGGTGCTGGCCATTACCATCCACATTACACCTGGGCCAGTGTTGGTAGATGAGTCCATCCACATTACAACAGAGCCTGTGCTACTGGCTGAGGCCATCCACATTGCACCAGGGCCAGTGGTGTTGGCTGAGGAAATACACATTAAACCAGCAACATTGCTTCCTGTGAGGCCATCTTCACCACAACAGGGCCTGGCTGCTGTCTGAGGCCATCCACATTACACCATGGCCTGTGCGTCCTGTGAGGCCATCTTCACCACACCAGGGCCTGTGGTGCTGGCTGAGGCGATCCACATTACATCACGGCCTGTGATGCCGGCTTTTACCATCCACATTACACCAGGGACAGTAATTGCTGTGTGGCCATCTTCACCCCACCATGGCCTCTGCTGCTCGTTGATGCCATCCACATTACACCTGGGCCTCTGGTGCTGACCAATATCATGCACATTTCACCAGGGCCAGTGGTGCTGGCTAAGGCCATTCACATTACACCAGGGTGTGTGGTGCTGACCAGTACCATCCATATTTCAACAGGGACAGAGTTGTTAGATGAGGCCATCCACATTACAACAGGGCCTGTGCTACTGGCTGAGGACATTTACATTTCACCAGGGCCTGTGGTCATGGCTGAGGACAACTACATTTCATCAGGGCCTGTGGTCATGGCCGAGTCCATCCACATTACACCAGGGCCTGTGCTACTCGTTGATACCAACCACATCACCAGGGCTTGTGTTGCTGGCTGATGCGATCCACAATACTCAAGGGCCTGTGCTTCTGGCCTAGGACAATCACATTACACCAAGGCCTGTTGTGCTGGCCAATACCATCCACATTTCACCTGGGCCAGTGTTGTTGGATGAGGCCATCCAAATTATACCAGGGACAGTGCTTCCTGTGAAGCCATCATCACCACACCAGGGCCTGTGGTGCTAGCTGATACCATCCACATTACACAAGGGCCATTGCTGCTAGCCTTCCACATAACCCAAGTGCCTGTGTTGCTGGCCGAAACCATCCACATTTCACAAGGGCCAGTGGTGTTGCTGGCTGATGCCATTCACAATACTAAAGGGCCTGTGCTACTGGCTGATGCCATCTACATTAAACCAGGACCTGTACTGTTGGATAAGGCCATCCACATTACACCAGGTACAGGTCTTCCTAGGTGGCAATCATCACCAAACCAGGGCCTGTGGTGCTGGATGAGGTCATCCACATTTCACCAGGGATTGTGTTGCTGGCTGATGCGTTCCACAAAACACAAGGGCCTTTACTACTGGCTGAGGATATTCACATTACACCAGGGTCTGTGGTGCTGGCCAATATAATCCACATTTCACCAGGGCCACTGTTGTTGGCTGAGGCCATACACGTTACACAAGGGACAGTGCTCCCTGTGAGGCCATCTTCACCACACCAGGGCCTGTGGTGCTGGATGATGCCATCAACATTACACCAGGGCCTGTGCTCCTCGTTGATGCCATCTACATTACACCAGGGCCTGTGGTGCTGGCCAATACCACCGACATTTCACCAGGGCCATTGTTGTTTGCTGATACCATCCACATTACACAAGGGCCAGTGCTGCTAGCCTTCCACATTACCCAAGGGCCTGTGTTGCTGGCCGAAACCATCCACATTTCACAAGGGCCAGTGGTGTTGCTGGCTGATGCCATCTACATTACACCAGGGCCTGTTGTGCTGGCCAATACCATCAGGGCCAGTGGTTTTTGCTGAGGAAATACACATTACACCAGGGACAGTGCTTCCTGTGAGGCCATCTTCACGACAACAGGGCCTGTGCTACTGGCTGAGGCAGATTACATTTAACCAGAGCGCATGTTGCCGGCTGAGGCCATCTACATTTCACCAAGGCCTGGCTGCTGTCTGAGGCCATCCACATTACAACAGGGTCTGTGCTACTGGATGAGGACATTCACATTACACCAGGGCCTGTGGTGCAGGCCGAAACAATCCACATGTCACCAGGCCCTTTTGTGCTTTCCGAAACCATCCACATTTCATCTGGGTTTGTGTTGCTGGCTGATGCGATCCACAATACACAACGGCCTGTGCTACTGCCTGATGTCATCCCCATTACACCAGGGCCACTGTTGTTGGCTTAGGCCATCCACATTACACCAGAGACTGTGCTGCTGGCTGAGGCCATCCACATTGCACCGGGGCCATGGGGTTGAATGAGGACATTAACATTACACCAGGGACTGTGTTGCTGGCTGAGGCCATTCACATTGCAGTAGGGCCTGTGCTGCCTGCTGAGGCCACCTATATTTCACGAGGGCCTGTGTTGATGGCAATGCCATCCACAATACACCAGGGCCAGTGATTTCTCTGAGGCCATCTTCACTAGACCAGGTTCTGCGCTGCTTGCTGATGCCATCAAAATTACACCAGGGCCAGTGATTCCTGTGAGGCCATCTTCACCAGACCAGGGCCTGTGCTGCTAGCCATCCAAATTACCCAAGGGCCTGTGTTGCTGGCCAAAAACAACCACATTTCACCAGGGCCTGTGGTATTGCTGGATGAGGCCATCCACATTACACCAAGGCCTGTGCTACTGGTTGATACCATCCACATTTCATCAGGGCTTGTGTTGCTGGCTGATGCGATCCACAGTACACAAGGGCCTGTGCTACTGGCTGAGGACATTCACATTACAACATGGCCTGTTGTGCAGGCCAATACCATCCACATTTCACCAGGGCCACTGTTGTTGGCTGTGGCCATACACTTTACATCAGGGAAGGTGCTTCTTGTGAGGCGATCTTCACCACACCAGGGCCTGTACTTTTGGCTGAGGCCATCCGCATTACAACAGGGACAGTGCTTCCTGTCAGGCCATCATCATCACACCAGGGCCTGTGGTGCTGGCCAATGCCATCCACATTACACCAGGGCCAGTGCTTCCTGTGATGCCATCATCACCAAACCAGGGCCTGTGGTGCTGGCTGAGGCCATCGACATTACAGCAGGGTCTGTGCTACTCGTTGATACAAACCACATTTCACCAGGGCTTGTGTTGCTGGCTGATGTGATCCACAATACACAAGGGCCTGTGCTTCTGGCTGAGGACATTCACATTACACCAGGGCCTGTGGTGCTGGCTAATACCATCCACATTTCACCAGGGCCAGTGTTGTTTGATGAGGCCATCCAAATTACACCAGGGACAGTGCTTCCTCTGAGGCCATCATCACCACACCAGTTCCTGTGGTGCTGGCTGATACCATCCACATTACACAAGGGCCAGTGCTGCTAGCTTTCCACATTACCCAAGGGCCAGTGTTGCTGGCCGAAACCATCCACATTTCACAAGGGCCAGTGGTGTTGCTGGCTGATGCCATTCACAATACTCAAGGGCCTGTGCTACTGGCTGATGCCATCTACATTAAACCAGGGCCTGTGGTGCTGGCCAATACTACCGACATTAAACCAGGGCATGTGGTGCTGGCCAATACTACCGACATTTCACCAGGGCCTGTACTGTTGGATGAGGCCATCCACATTACACCAGGGACAGTTCTTCCTGTGTGGCAATCATCACCAAACCAGGGCCTGTGGTGCTGGATGAGGCCATGCACATTTCACCAGGGATTTTGTTGCCGGCTGATCCTTTCCACAAAACACAAGGGCCTTTACTACTGGCTGAGGATATTCACATTACACCAGTGTTGCTGGCCAATATAATCCACATTTCACTTGGGCCACTTTTGTTGGCTGAGGCCATACACATTACACAAGGGACAGTGCTTCCTGTGAGGCCATCTTCACCACACGAGGGCCTGTACTTTTGGCTGAGGCCATCCACATTACATCACGGCTTGTGATGCCGGCTTCTACCATCCACATTACACCAGGGACAGTGATTGCTGTGTGGCCACCCCTGGTTGGGTGGCCACACAGGGCCTCTGCTGCTCGTTGATGCCATCCACATTACACCTGGGCCTCTGGTGCTGACCGATATCATTCACATTTCACCAGGGCCAGTGGTGTTGGCTAAGGCCATTCACATTACACCAGGGTGTGTGGTCCTGACCAATACCATCCATATTTCACCATGGACAGAGTTGTTAGATGAGACCATCCACATTACAACAGGGCCTGTGCTACTGGCTGAGGACATTTACATTTCACCAGGGCCTGTGGTCATGGCTTAGGACAACTACATTTCATCAGGGCCTGTGGTCATGGCTGAGGACATTCACATTACACCAGGGCCTGTGGTGCTGGCCAATACCATCCATATTTCACCAGGGCCAGTGTTGTTGGATGAGGCCATTCACATTACACCAGGGCCTGTCGTGCTGGCCAAAACCATCCACATTACACCAGGGCCAGTGGTGTTGGCTGAGGACATTCACATTACACCAGGGCCTGTGGTGCTGGCTAATACCATCCACATTTCACCTGGGCCAGTGTTGTTGGATGAGGCCATCCACATTACAACAGGGCCTGTGCTACTGGTTGAGGCCATCCACATTATACCACGGCATGTGCTCCCTGTGAGGCCATTATCACCACACCAGGGCCTTTGGTGCTGGCTGATACCATCCACATTACACAAGGGCCAGTGCTGCTAGCCTTCCACATTACCCAAGGGCCTGTGTTGATGGTCGAAACCATCCACATTTCACAAGGGCCAGTGGTGTTGCTGGCTGATTCCATTCACAATACTCAAGGGCCTGTGCTACTGGCTGATGCCATCTACATTACACCAGGGCCTGTGGTGCTGGCCAATACCACCGACATTTCACCAGGGCCAGTGGTGTTGGCTGAGGACATTCACATTACACCAGGGCCTGTGGTGCTGGCTAATACCACGACATCTCACCAGGGCCAGTGTTGTTGGATGAGGCCATCCAAATTACACCAGGGACAGTGCTTCCTGTGAGGCCATCTTCACCACACCAGGGACTGTGCTATTGGCTGAAACCATCCACATTACATCCAGGCCATTGGTCCTTGCCGATGTCATCCACATTTCACCAGGGCCAGTGGTGTTGGCTAAGGCCATCCACATTACACCAAGGTCTGTGGTGCTGGCCATTACCATCCACATTTCACCTGGGCCAGTGTTGGTAGATGAGGCCATCCACATTGCAACACGGCCTGTGCTACTGGCTGAGGCCATCCACATTATACCACGGCATGTGCTCCCTGTGAGGCTATCGTCACCATACCAGGGCCTGTATTGCTGGCTTAGGCCATCCACATTGCACCAGGGCTAGTGCTCCCTTTGAGGCCAACTTCACGACAGCAGGGCCTACGCTGCTTTCTGAGGTCATCTACATTTCACCAGAGCCTGTGTTGATGGCTGATGTGATCCACATTACACAAGGGCCTGTGCTACTCGTTGATGCCATCCACATTAAACCAGGGCCAGTGGTGTTGGCTGAGGACATTCACATTACACCAGGGCCTGTGCTACCGGCTGAGGACATTTACATTTCACCAGGGCCTGTGGTCATGGCTGAGGCCAACTACATTTCATCAGGGCCTGTGGTCATGGCTGAGGACATTCACATTACACCAGGGCCTGTGGTGCTGGCCAATACCATCCACATTTCACCAGGGCCAGTGTTGTTGGCTTAGGACATTCACATTTCACCAGGGAAAGTGCTTCCTGTGAGGCCATCATCACCACACCAGGGCCTGTGGTGCTGGCTGATACCATCCACATTACACAAGGGCCTGTGTTGCTGGCTTAGGCCATCCACATTGCACCAGGGCTAGTGCTCCCTCTGAGGCCAACTTCACTACAGCAGGGCCTGCGCTGCTGTCTCAGGTCATGGTAAATGGCCTGCGCTTTTCTAGTCCCTAAGGACCCCAAAGCATTTCACACTACATTCAGTCATTCACCCATTCACACACTGGCGATGGCAAGCTACATTGTACCCACAGCTGCCCTGGGGCGCACTGACAGAGGCGAGGCTGCCGGACACTGGCGCCACCAGTAGGCCACCACCAGTAGGCAAACACGGGGTTAGTATCTTGCCCAAGGATATTTGGCATGCAGCCAGGAGGCAGCCTGGGATCGAACCACTGACCTTCTGATTAGTGGCTGACCTGCTCTGCCACCTGAGCTACAGCCACCCCCTACATTTCACCATAGCCTGTGTTGCTGGCTGACGTGATCCACATTACACAATGTGCTACTGTGCTACCCATTGATGCCATCCACATTAAACCAGGGCCTGTGGTGCAGCCCGAAACCATCCACATTTCACAAGGGCTTGTGTTGCTGGCTGATGCCATCCCAATTACACCAGGGCCAGTGGTGTTGGCTGAGGACATTCACATTACGCCAGGGCCTGTGGTGTTGGCCAATACCATCCACATTTAAGAGGGCCAGTGTTGTTGGCTGACGAAATACACATTACACCAGGGACAGTGCTGCTAGCCTTCCACATTACCCAAGGAACTGTGTTGCTGACTGATGCCATTCACAATACTCAAGGGCATGTGCTACTGGCTGATGCCATCTACATTACAGCAGGGCCTGTGGTGCTGTCCAATACCATCCACATTTCACCAGGGCCACTGTTGTTGGCTTAGGCCATCCACATTACACCAGAGACTGTGATGCCGGCTTCTACATTCCACATTACACCAGGGCCTGTGCTTCCTGTGAGGCCATCTTTACCCCACCAGGGCCTTTGATGTTCGTTGATGCCATCCACATTAGGGCCTGTGATGCTGGCCGATATCATTCACATTACACAATAAGCTAAGGCCATCCACATTACACAAGGGTGTGTGCTGCTTACCAATACCATTCATATTTCACAAGGGCCAGTGTTCTTAGATTATGCCATCCACATTACACCAGGTCCTGTGCTGCTGGCTGAGGCCATCTACATTGCACCGGGGCCATGGGGTTGGATGAGGACATTAACATTACACCAGGGACTGTGTTGCCTGCTGAGGCCACCTATATTTCACGAGGGCCTGTGTTGATGGCTGATGCCATCCACAATACACCAGGGCCAGTGATTTCTGTGAGGCCATCTTCACTAGACCAGGGTCTGTGCTGCTTGCTGATGCCATCGAAAATACACCAGGGCCAGTGATTCCTGTTAGGTCATCTTCACCAGACCAGGGCCTGTGCTGCTAGCCATCCAAATTACCCAAGGGCCTGTGTTGCTGGCTGAAAACAACCACATTTGACCAGGGCCTGTGGTGTTGCTGGATGAGGCCATCCACATTACACCAGGGCCTGTGCTACTCGTTGATACCATCCACATTTCACCAGGGCTTGTGTTGCTGGCTGATGCGATCCACAGTACACAAGGGCCTGTGCTACTGGCTGAGGACATTCACATTACAACATGGCCTGTTGTTCTGGCCAATACCATCCACATTTCACCAGGGCCACTGTTGTTGGCTGAGGCCATACACTTTACATCAGGGACAGTGCTTCCTGTGAGGCCATCTTTACCACACCAGGGCCTGTACTTTTGGCTGAGGCCATCCACATTACACCAGGGCCTTTGGTGCTGGCCAATACCATTCACATTTCACCAGGCCCTTTGGTGCTGTCCGAAACCATCCACATTTCACCAGGGCTTGTGTTGCTGGCTGATGACATCAACAACACAGAAGGGCCAGTTCTTCCTGTGAGGCCATCATCACCACACCAGGGCATGTGGTGCTGGATGAGGCCATCCACATTACACCAGAGCCTGTGCTACTCGTTGATACCATCCACATTTCACCAGGGCTTGTGTTGCCTTGCATTTCATTCAAAATATTTAACAGGGTCGCAAGAAGCGTATGGAAAAACCAAGGCGCAAAATAACTGCCCACGCTTGAGAAAAGTCAAGCGTGCAGCTGCCAAGATGCCACTTGCCACCAGTTTGGCCATATTTCAGAGCTGCAACATCACTGGAGTGCCCAAAAGCACAAGGTGTGCAATACTCAGAGACATGGCCAAGGTAAGAAAGGCTGAAAGACGACCACCACTGAACAAGACACACAAGCCGAAATGTCAAGACTGGGCCAAGAAACATCTCAAGACTGATTTTTCTAAGGTTTTATGGACTGATGAAATGAGAGTGAGTCTTGATGGGCCAGATGGATGGGCCCGTGGCTTTATTGGTAATGGGCAGAAAGCTCCAGTCCGACTCAGACGCCAGCAAGGTGGAGGTGGTGTACTGGTTTGGGCTGGTATCATCAAAGATGAGCTTGTGGAGCCTTTTCGGGTTGAGGATGGAGTCAAGCTCAACTCCCAGTCCTACTGCCAGTTTCTGGAAGACACCTTCTTCAAGCAGTGGTACAGGAAGAAGTCTGCATCCTTCAAGAAAAACATGATTTTCATGCAGGACAATACTCCATCACACGCTTCCAAGTACTCCACAGCGTGGCTGGCGAGAAAGGGTTTAAAAGAAGAAAAACTAATGACATGGTCACCTTGCTCACCTGATCTGAACCCCATTGAGAACCTGTGGTCCATCATCAAATGGGAGATTTACAAGGAGGGAAAACAGTACACCTCTCTGAACAGTGTCTGGGAGGCTGTGGTTGCTGCTGCACGCAATGTTGATGGTGAACAGATCAAAACACTGACAGAACCCATGGATGGCAGGCTTTTGAGTGTCCTTGCAAAGAAAGGTGCCTATATTGGTCGCTGATTTGTTTTTGTTTTGTTTTTGAATGTCAGAAATGTATATTTGTGAATGTGGAGATGTTATATTGGTTTCACTGTTAAAAATGAATAATTGAAATGGGTATATATTTGTTTTTTGTTAAGTTGCCTAATAATTATGCACAGTAATAGTCACCTGCACACACAGATATCCCCGAAAAATAGCTAAAACTAAAAACAAACTAAAAACTACTTCCACAAACATTCAGCTTTGATATTAATGAGTTTTTTGGGTTCATTGATAACATGGTTGTTGTTCAATAATAATATTATTCCTCAAAAATGCAACTTGCCTAATAATTCTGCACTCCTTGTTTCGCCCGAAACAAAGTATAGGTTTTCATTATGTGAATAACTTGAAAATCTTAACTCAAACAGCTGCAAAACCTGTTTGCCCAGCACGGGGAAATTGAATTCTATAAGATAAAGCCATAAATATGTATTTCTGAGTCTTCTATCAAAAGTTA
Organism: Diplotaxodon limnothrissa; assembly: GCF_057381915.1. Taxonomy (NCBI): domain Eukaryota; kingdom Metazoa; phylum Chordata; class Actinopteri; order Cichliformes; family Cichlidae; genus Diplotaxodon; species Diplotaxodon limnothrissa. Next base: position 30,735,376 of record NC_140608.1, on the reverse strand, counting down.
CAGCTGTCTTTATGAAGACCATTAAAAACGCTTTATTTCACCACGTTAGTGCGTTTCTCGCTATTACATGCATTTGAATGGAGTTCTCGCCCGACACAAAGTATAGGTTTTCATTATGTGAATAACTTGAAAATCTTAGCTCAAACAGCTGCAAAACCTGTTTGCCCAGCACGGGGATATTGAATTCTATAAGATGAAGCCATAAATACGTATATCTGAGCCTTCTATCAAAAACTACAGCTGTCTTCATGAAGTTTTACAAAAAGGCTTTATTTCGCCAAGACTGTGCGTTACTGACGATTACATGCATTTGAATGGGGAACTCGCCTGAAACAAAGTATAGGTTTTCATTATGTGAATAACTTTAACATCTTAGCTCAAACAGCTGCAAAGCCTGTTTGCCCAGCACGGGGATATTGAATTCTATAAGATGAAGCCATAAATATGTGTGTCTGAGCCTTCTATCAAAAGTTACAGCTATTTATATGAAGTTGTACAAAAACGCTTTATTTCGTCAAGACAGTGCGTTTCTCGCTATTACATGCATTTGAATGGCGAACTCGCCCAAAACATAGTATAGGTTTTCATTATGTGAATAACTTTAACAGCTTAGCTCAAACAGCTGCAAAACTTTTTTGTCCAGCACGGGGATATTGAGTTCTATAAGATAAAGCCATAAATATGTGTGTCTGAGCCTTCTATCAAAAACTACAGCTGTCTTCATGAAGTTTTACAAAAAGGCTTTATTTCGCCAAGACAGTGCGTTTCTGACAATTACATGCATTTGAATGGGGAACTTGCCTGAAACAAAGTATAGGTATTCATTATGTGAATAAATTGAAAATCTTAACTCAAACAGCTATAAAAACCTGTTTGCCCAGCACGGGGATATTGAATTCTATAAGAAAAATCCATAAATATGTATATCTGAGTCTTCTATCAAAAGTTACAGCTGTCTTTATGAAGTTTTACAAAAAGGCTTTATTTCGCCAAGACAGTGCGTTTCTGACGATTACATGCATTTGAATGGGGAACTTGCCTGAAACAAAGTATAGGTATTCATTATGTGAATAAATTGAAAATCTTAACTCAAACAGCTGCAAAAACCTGTTTGCCCAGCACGGGGATATTGAATTCTATAAGATAAAGCCATGAATACGTATATCTGAATCTTCTATCAAAAGTTACAGCTATTTATATGAATTTGTACAAAGACGCTTTATTTTGTCAAGACAGTGGGTTTCTGACTATTACATGCATTTGAATGGGGAACTCGCCTGAAACAAAGTATAGGTTTTCATTATGTGAATAACTTTAAAATCTTAGCTCAAACAGCTGCAAAAACCTGTTTGCCCAGCACGGGGATATTGATTTCTATAAGATAAAGCCATAAATATGTGTGTCTGAAACTTCTATCAAAAATTACAGCTGTCTTCACTAAGTTGTACAAAAAGGTTTTATTTCGCCAAGACAGTGCGTTTCTCACGATTACATGCATTTTGAATGGGGAACTCGCCTGAAGCAAAGTATAGGTTTTCAATAGGTGAATAACCTGAAAATCTTAACTCAAACAGCTGCAAAACCTGTTTGCCCAGCACGGGGATATTGAATTCTATAAGATAAAGCCATAAACATGTATTTCTGAGTCTTCTATCAAAAGTTACAGCCTTCTTTATGAAGACCATTAAAAACGCTTTATTTCACCACCTTAGTGCGTTTCTCGCTATTACATGCACTTGAATGGAGTTCTCGCCCGACACAAAGTAGTTTTCATTTTGTGAATAACTTGAAAATCTTAGCTCAAACAGCTGCAAAACCTGTTTGCCCAGCACGGGGATATTGAATTCTATAAGATAAAGCCATAAATATGTATTTCTGAGTCTTCTATCAAAAGTTACAGCCTTCTTTATGAAGACCATTAAAAACGATTTATTTCACCACGTTAGTGCGTTTCTCGCTATTACATGCATTTGAATGGGGAACTCGCCTGACACAAAGTATAGGTTTTCATTATGTGAATAACTTGGAAATCTTAGCTCAAACAGCTGCAAAACCAGTTTGCCCAGCACGGGGATATTGAATTCTATAAGATAAAGCCATAAATATGTATATCTGAGCCTTATATCAAAAACTAAAGCTGTCTTTAAGAAGAACATGAAAAACGCTTTATTTCACCACGTTAGTGCGTTTCTCGCTATTACATGCATTTGAATGGAGTTCTCGCCCGACACAAAGTATAGGTTTTCATTATGTGAATAAATTGAAAATCTTAGCTCAAACAGCTGCAAAACCTGTTTGCCCAGCACGGGGAAATTGAATTCTATAACATGAAGCCATAAATATGTGTGTCTGAGCCTTCTATCAAAAACTACAGCTGTCTTCATGAAGTTTTACAAAAAGGCTTTATTTCGCCAAGACAGGGCGTCTCTGACGATTACATGCATTTGAATGGGGAACTCGCCTGAAACAAAGTATAGGTTTTCATTATGTGAATAACTTAACCATCTTAGCTCAAACAGCTGCAAAACCTGTTTGCCCAGCACGGGGATATTGAATTCTATAAGATGAAGCCATAAATATGTGTGTCTGAGCCTTCTATCAAAAGTTACAGCTCTCTATATGAAGTTGTACAAAAACGCTTTCTTTCGCCAAGACAGTGCGTTTCTGACGATTACATGCATTTGAATGGGGAACTCGACTGAAACAAAGTATAGGTATTCATTATGTGAATAAATTGAAAATCTTAACTCAAACAGCTGCAAAAACCTGTTTGCCCAGCACGGGGATATTGAATTCTATAACATGAAGCCATAAATATGTGTGTCTGAGCCTTCTATCAAAAACTACAGCTGTCTTCATGAAGTTTTACAAAAAGGCTTTATTTCGCCACGTTAGTGCATTTCTCGCTATTACATGCATTTGAATGGAGTTCTCGCCCGACACAAAGTAGTTTTCATTATGTGAATAACTTGAAAATCTTAGCTCAAACAGCTGAAAAACCTGTTTGCCCAGCACGGGGATATTGAATTCTATAAGATAAAGCCATAAATATGTGTGTCTGAGCCTTCTATCAAAAATTACAGCTGTCTTCATGAAGTTGTACAAAAAGGCTTTATTTCGCCAAGACAGTGCGTTTCTGACGATTACATGCATTTGAATGGGGAACTCACCTGAAACAAAGTATAGGTATTCATTATGTGAATAACTTGAAAATCTTAGCTCACACAGCTGCAAAACCTGTTTGCTCAACACGGGGATATTGAATTCTATATGATAAAGCCATGAATACGTATGTCTGAGTCTGCTATCAAAAGTTACAGCTGTCTTCATGAAGTTGTACAAAAACGCTTTATTTCGTCAAGACAGTGCGTTTCTGACTATTACATGCATTTGAATGGGGAATTCGCCCGAAACAAAGTATAGGTTTTCATTATGTGAATAACTTTCAAATCTTAGCTCAAACAGCTGCAAAACCTGTTTGCTCAACACAGGGATATTGAATTCTATACGATAAAGCCATGAATACGTATATCTGAGTCTTCTATCAAAAGTTACAGCTATTTATATGAAGTTGTACAAAAACGCTTTCTTTTGCCAAGACAGTGCGTTTCTGACTATTACATGCATTTGAACGGGGAACTCGCCCCAAACAAAGTATAGGTTTTCATTATGTGAATAACTTTAACATCTTAGCTCAAACAGCTGCAAAACCTGTTTGCTCAACACAGGGATATTGAATTCTATAAGATGAAGCCATAAACATGTGTGTCTGAGTCGTCTATCAAAAGTTACACCGATTTATATGAAGTTGTGCAAAAACGCTTTATTTCGCCAAGACCGTATGTTTCTGACGATTACATGCATTTGAATGGGGAACTCGCACGAAACAAAGTATAGGTTTTCATTATGTGAATAAATTGAAAATCTTAGCTCAAACAGCTGCAAAACTTGTTTGCCCAGCACGGGGATATTGAATTCTATAAGAAAAAGCCATAAATATGTATTTCTGAGTCTTCTATCAAAAGTTACAGCTGTCTTTATGAAGACCATGAAAAACGCTTTATTTCACCATGTTAGTGCGTTTCTCGCTATTACATGCATTTGAATGGAGTTCTCGCCCGACACAAAGTATAGGTTTTCATTATGTGAATAACTTGAAAATCCTAGCTCAAACAGCTGCAAAACCTTTTTGCCCAGCACGGGGAAATTGAATTCTATATGATGAAGCCATAAACATGTGTGCCTGAGTCTTCTATCAAAAGTTACACCTATCTATATGAAGTTGTACAAAAACGCTTTCTTTCGCCAAGACAGTGCGTTTCTCGCTATTACATGCATTTGAATAAGGGAACTCGCACGAAAGAAAGTATAGGTTTTCATTATGTGAATAACTTAAAAATCTTAGCTCAAACAGCTGCAAAACCTGTTTGCCCAGCACGGGGATATTGAATTCTATAAGATAAAGCCATAAATATGTGAGTCTGAATCTTCTATCAAAAGTTACAACTATATATATGAAGTTGTACAAAAACGCTTTCTTTCGCCAAGACAGTACTTTTCTGACGATTACATGCATTTGAATGGGGAACTCGACCGAAACAAAGTATAGGTTTTCATTATGTGAATAACTTGGAAATCTTAGCTCAAACAGCTGCAAAACCTGTTTGCCCAGCACGGAGACCTTGAGTTCTATAAGATAAAGCCATAAACATGTGTATCCGAGTCTTCTATCAAAAGTTACAGCTATTTATATGAAGTTGTACAAAAACGCTTTCTTTCGCCAAGACAGTGCGTTTCTCACTGTTACATGCATTTGAATGGGGAACTCGACCGAAACAAAGTATAAGTTTTCATTATGTGAATAACTTGGAAATCTTAGCTCAAACAGCTGCAAAACCTGTTTTCCCAGCACGGAGACCTTGAGTTCTATAATATAAGGCCATAAACATGTTTGTCTGAGTCTTCTATCAAAAGTTACAGCTATTTCTATGAAGTTGTACAAAAACGCTTTCTTTCGCCAAGACAGTGCGTTTCTCACTGTTACATGCATTTGAATGGGGAACTCAACCGAAACAAAGTATAGGTTTTCATTATGTGAATAACTTGGAAATCTTAGCTCAAACAGCTGCAAAACCTGTTTGCCCAGCACGGAGACCTTGAGTTCTATAAGATAAAGCCATAAACATGTGTATCCGAGTCTTCTATCAAAAGTTACAGCTATTTATATGAAGTTGTACAAAAACGCTTTCTTTCGCCAAGACAGTGCGTTTCTCACTGTTACATGCATTTGAATGGGGAACTCGACCGAAACAAAGTATAGGTTTTCATTATGTGAATAACTTGGAAATCTTAGCTCAAACAGCTGCAAAACCTGTTTGCCCAGCACGAAGACCTTGAGTTCTATAAGATAAAGCCATAAACATGTGTATCCGAGTCTTCTATCAAAAGTTACAGCTATTTATATGAAGTTGTACAAAAACGCTTTCTTTCGCCAAGACAGTGCGTTTCTCACTGTTACATGCATTTGAATGGGGAACTCGACCGAAACAAAGTATAAGTTTTCATTATGTGAATAACTTGGAAATCTTAGCTCAAACAGCTGCAAAACCTGTTTTCCCAGCACGGAGACCTTGAGTTCTATAATATAAGGCCATAAACATGTTTGTCTGAGTCTTCTATCAAAAGTTACAGCTATTTCTATGAAGTTGTACAAAAACGCTTTCTTTCGCCAAGACAGTGCGTTTCTCACTGTTACATGCATTTTGAATGGGGAACTCGACCGAAACAAAGTATAGGTTTTCATTATGTGAATAACTTGGAAATCTTAGCTCAAACAGCTGCAAAACCTGTTTGCCCAGCACGGAGACCTTGAGTTCTATAAGATAAAGCCATAAACATGTTTGTCTGAGTCTTCTATCAAAAGTTACAGCTATTTATATGAAGTTGTACAAAAACGCTTTCTTTCGCCAAGACAGTGCGTTTCTCACTGTTACATGCATTTGAATGGGGAACTCGACCGAAACAAAGTATAGGTTTTCATTATGTGAATAACTTGGAAATCTTAGCTCAAACAGCTGCAAAACCTGTTTTCCCAGCACGGAGACCTTGAGTTCTATAAGATAAAGCCATAAACATGTGTATCCGAGTCTTCTATCAAAAGTTACAGCTATTTATATGAAGTTGTACAAAAACGCTTTCTTTCGCCAAGACAGTGCGTTTCTCACTGTTACATGCATTTGAATGGGGAACTCGACCGAAACAAAGTATAGGTTTTCATTATGTGAATAACTTGGAAATCTTAGCTCAAACAGCTGCAAAACCTGTTTGCCCAGCACGGAGACCTTGAGTTCTATAAGATAAAGCCATAAACATGTGTATCCGAGTCTTCTATCAAAAGTTACAGCTATTTATATGAAGTTGTACAAAAACGCTTTCTTTCGCCAAGACAGTGCGTTTCTCACTGTTACATGCATTTGAATGGGGAACTCGACCGAAACAAAGTATAGGTTTTCATTATGTGAATAACTTGGAAATCTTAGCTCAAACAGCTGCAAAACCTGTTTGCCCAGCACGGAGACCTTGAGTTCTATAAGATAAAGCCATAAACATGTGTATCCGAGTCTTCTATCAAAAGTTACAGCTATTTATATGAAGTTGTACAAAAATGCTTTCTTTCGCCAAGACAGTGCGTTTCTCACTGTTACATGCATTTGAATGGGGAACTCGACCGAAACAAAGTATAGGTTTTCATTATGTGAATAACTTGGAAATCTTAGCTCAAACAGCTGCAAAACCTGTTTGCCCAGCACGGAGACCTTGAGTTCTATAAGATAAAGCCATAAACATGTGTATCCGAGTCTTCTATCAAAAGTTACAGCTATTTATATGAAGTTGTACAAAAACGCTTTCTTTCGCCAAGACAGTGCGTTTCTCACTGTTACATGCATTTGAATGGGGAACTCGACCGAAACAAAGTATAGGTTTTCATTATGTGAATAACTTGGAAATCTTAGCTCAAACAGCTGCAAAACCTGTTTTCCCAGCACGGAGACCTTGAGTTCTATAAGATAAAGCCATAAACATGTGTATCCGAGTCTTCTATCAAAAGTTACAGCTATTTATATGAAGTTGTACAAAAACGCTTTCTTTCGCCAAGACAGTGCGTTTCTCACTGTTACATGCATTTTGAATGGGGAACTCCACCGAAACAAAGTATAGGTTTTCATTATGTGAATAACTTGGAAATCTTAGCTCAAACAGCTGCAAAACCTGTTTTCCCAGCACGGAGACCTTGAGTTCTATAATATAAGGCCATAAACATGTTTGTCTCAGTCTTCTATCAAAAGTTACAGCTATTTCTATGAAGTTGTACAAAAACGCTTTCTTTCGCCAAGACAGTGCGTTTCTCACTGTTACATGCATTTGAATGGGGAACTCGACCGAAACAAAGTATAAGTTTTCATTATGTGAATAACTTGGAAATCTTAGCTCAAACAGCTGCAAAACCTGTTTTCCCAGCACGGACACCTTGAGTTCTATAATATAAGGCCATAAACATGTTTGTCTGAGTCTTCTATCAAAAGTTACAGCTATTTCTATGAAGTTGTACAAAAACGCTTTCTTTCGCCAAGACAGTGCGTTTCTCACTGTTACATGCATTTGAATGGGGAACTCAACCGAAACAAAGTATAGGTTTTCATTATGTGAATAACTTGGAAATCTTAGCTCAAACAGCTGCAAAACCTGTTTTCCCAGCACGGAGACCTTGAGTTCTATAATATAAGGCCATAAACATGTTTGTCTGAGTCTTCTATCAAAAGTTACAGCTATTTCTATGAAGTTGTACAAAAACGCTTTCTTTCGCCAAGACAGTGCGTTTCTCACTGTTACATGCATTTGAATGGGGAACTCGACCGAAACAAAGTATAGGTTTTCATTATGTGAATAACTTGGAAATCTTAGCTCAAACAGCTGCAAAACCTGTTTGCCCAGCACGGGGATATTGAATTCTATAAGATAAAGCCATAAACATGTATTTCTGAGTCTTCTATCAAAAGTTACAGCCTTCTTTATGAAGACCATTAAAAACGCTTTATTTCACCACCTTAGTGCGTTTCTCGCTATTACATGCACTTGAATGGAGTTCTCGCCCGACACAAAGTAGTTTTCATTTTGTGAATAACTTGAAAATCTTAGCTCAAACAGCTGCAAAACCTGTTTGCCCAGCACGGGGATATTGAATTCTATAAGATAAAGCCATAAATATGTATTTCTGAGTCTTCTATCAAAAGTTACAGCCTTCTTTATGAAGACCATTAAAAACGATTTATTTCACCACGTTAGTGCGTTTCTCGCTATTACATGCATTTGAATGGGGAACTCGCCTGACACAAAGTATAGGTTTTCATTATGTGAATAACTTGGAAATCTTAGCTCAAACAGCTGCAAAACCAGTTTGCCCAGCACGGGGATATTGAATTCTATAAGATAAAGCCATAAATATGTATATCTGAGCCTTATATCAAAAACTAAAGCTGTCTTTAAGAAGAACATGAAAAACGCTTTATTTCACCACGTTAGTGCGTTTCTCGCTATTACATGCATTTGAATGGAGTTCTCGCCCGACACAAAGTATAGGTTTTCATTATGTGAATAAATTGAAAATCTTAGCTCAAACAGCTGCAAAACCTGTTTGCCCAGCACGGGGAAATTGAATTCTATAACATGAAGCCATAAATATGTGTGTCTGAGCCTTCTATCAAAAACTACAGCTGTCTTCATGAAGTTTTACAAAAAGGCTTTATTTCGCCAAGACAGGGCGTCTCTGACGATTACATGCATTTGAATGGGGAACTCGCCTGAAACAAAGTATAGGTTTTCATTATGTGAATAACTTAACCATCTTAGCTCAAACAGCTGCAAAACCTGTTTGCCCAGCACGGGGATATTGAATTCTATAAGATGAAGCCATAAATATGTGTGTCTGAGCCTTCTATCAAAAGTTACAGCTCTCTATATGAAGTTGTACAAAAACGCTTTCTTTCGCCAAGACAGTGCGTTTCTGACGATTACATGCATTTGAATGGGGAACTCGACTGAAACAAAGTATAGGTATTCATTATGTGAATAAATTGAAAATCTTAACTCAAACAGCTGCAAAAACCTGTTTGCCCAGCACGGGGATATTGAATTCTATAACATGAAGCCATAAATATGTGTGTCTGAGCCTTCTATCAAAAACTACAGCTGTCTTCATGAAGTTTTACAAAAAGGCTTTATTTCGCCAAGACAGGGCGTCTCTGACGATTACATGCATTTGAATGGGGAACTCGCCTGAAACAAAGTATATGTTTTCATTATGTGAATAACTTAACCATCTTAGCTCAAACAGCTGCAAAACCTGTTTGCCCAGCACGGGGATATTGAATTCTATAAGATAAAGCCATAAATATGTATATCTGAGTCTTCTATCAAAAGTTACATCTGTCTTTATGAAAACCATTAAAAAGGCTTTAATTCACCACGTTAGTGCATTTCTCGCTATTACATGCATTTGAATGGAGTTCTCGCCCGACACAAAGTAGTTTTCATTATGTGAATAACTTGAAAATCTTAGCTCAAACAGCTGAAAAACCTGTTTGCCCAGCACGGGGATATTGAATTCTATAAGATAAAGCCATAAATATGTGTGTCTGAGCCTTCTATCAAAAATTACAGCTGTCTTCATGAAGTTGTACAAAAAGGCTTTATTTCGCCAAGACAGTGCGTTTCTGACGATTACATGCATTTGAATGGGGAACTCACCTGAAACAAAGTATAGGTATTCATTATGTGAATAACTTGAAAATCTTAGCTCACACAGCTGCAAAACCTGTTTGCTCAACACGGGGATATTGAATTCTATATGATAAAGCCATGAATACGTATGTCTGAGTCTGCTATCAAAAGTTACAGCTGTCTTCATGAAGTTGTACAAAAACGCTTTATTTCGTCAAGACAGTGCGTTTCTGACTATTACATGCATTTGAATGGGGAATTCGCCCGAAACAAAGTATAGGTTTTCATTATGTGAATAACTTTCAAATCTTAGCTCAAACAGCTGCAAAACCTGTTTGCTCAACACAGGGATATTGAATTCTATACGATAAAGCCATGAATACGTATATCTGAGTCTTCTATCAAAAGTTACAGCTATTTATATGAAGTTGTACAAAAACGCTTTCTTTTGCCAAGACAGTGCGTTTCTGACTATTACATGCATTTGAACGGGGAACTCGCCCCAAACAAAGTATAGGTTTTCATTATGTGAATAACTTTAACATCTTAGCTCAAACAGCTGCAAAACCTGTTTGCTCAACACAGGGATATTGAATTCTATAAGATGAAGCCATAAACATGTGTGTCTGAGTCGTCTATCAAAAGTTACACCGATTTATATGAAGTTGTGCAAAAACGCTTTATTTCGCCAAGACCGTATGTTTCTGACGATTACATGCATTTGAATGGGGAACTCGCACGAAACAAAGTATAGGTTTTCATTATGTGAATAAATTGAAAATCTTAGCTCAAACAGCTGCAAAACTTGTTTGCCCAGCACGGGGATATTGAATTCTATAAGAAAAAGCCATAAATATGTATTTCTGAGTCTTCTATCAAAAGTTACAGCTGTCTTTATGAAGACCATGAAAAACGCTTTATTTCACCATGTTAGTGCGTTTCTCGCTATTACATGCATTTGAATGGAGTTCTCGCCCGACACAAAGTATAGGTTTTCATTATGTGAATAACTTGAAAATCCTAGCTCAAACAGCTGCAAAACCTTTTTGCCCAGCACGGGGAAATTGAATTCTATATGATGAAGCCATAAACATGTGTGCCTGAGTCGTCTATCAAAAGTTACACCTATCTATATGAAGTTGTACAAAAACGCTTTCTTTCGCCAAGACAGTGCGTTTCTCGCTATTACATGCATTTGAATAAGGGAACTCGCACGAAAGAAAGTATAGGTTTTCATTATGTGAATAACTTAAAAATCTTAGCTCAAACAGCTGCAAAACCTGTTTGCCCAGCACGGGGATATTGAATTCTATAAGATAAAGCCATAAATATGTGAGTCTGAATCTTCTATCAAAAGTTACAACTATATATATGAAGTTGTACAAAAACGCTTTCTTTCGCCAAGACAGTACTTTTCTGACGATTACATGCATTTGAATGGGCAACTCGACCGAAACAAAGTATAGGTTTTCATTATGTGAATAACTTGGAAATCTTAGCTCAAACAGCTGCAAAACCTGTTTGCCCAGCACGGAGACCTTGAGTTCTATAAGATAAAGCCATAAACATGTGTATCCGAGTCTTCTATCAAAAGTTACAGCTATTTATATGAAGTTGTACAAAAACGCTTTCTTTCGCCAAGACAGTGCGTTTCTCACTGTTACATGCATTTGAATGGGGAACTCGACCGAAACAAAGTATAAGTTTTCATTATGTGAATAACTTGGAAATCTTAGCTCAAACAGCTGCAAAACCTGTTTTCCCAGCACGGAGACCTTGAGTTCTATAATATAAGGCCATAAACATGTTTGTCTGAGTCTTCTATCAAAAGTTACAGCTATTTCTATGAAGTTGTACAAAAACGCTTTCTTTCGCCAAGACAGTGCGTTTCTCACTGTTACATGCATTTGAATGGGGAACTCAACCGAAACAAAGTATAGGTTTTCATTATGTGAATAACTTGGAAATCTTAGCTCAAACAGCTGCAAAACCTGTTTGCCCAGCACGGAGACCTTGAGTTCTATAAGATAAAGCCATAAACATGTGTATCCGAGTCTTCTATCAAAAGTTACAGCTATTTCTATGAAGTTGTACAAAAACGCTTTCTTTCGCCAAGACAGTGCGTTTCTCACTGTTACATGCATTTGAATGGGGAACTCGACCGAAACAAAGTATAGGTTTTCATTATGTGAATAACTTGGAAATCTTAGCTCAAACAGCTGCAAAACCTGTTTGCCCAGCACGAAGACCTTGAGTTCTATAAGATAAAGCCATAAACATGTGTATCCGAGTCTTCTATCAAAAGTTACAGCTATTTATATGAAGTTGTACAAAAACGCTTTCTTTCGCCAAGACAGTGCGTTTCTCACTGTTACATGCATTTGAATGGGGAACTCGACCGAAACAAAGTATAAGTTTTCATTATGTGAATAACTTGGAAATCTTAGCTCAAACAGCTGCAAAACCTGTTTTCCCAGCACGGAGACCTTGAGTTCTATAATATAAGGCCATAAACATGTTTGTCTGAGTCTTCTATCAAAAGTTACAGCTATTTCTATGAAGTTGTACAAAAACGCTTTCTTTCGCCAAGACAGTGCGTTTCTCACTGTTACATGCATTTTGAATGGGGAACTCGACCGAAACAAAGTATAGGTTTTCATTATGTGAATAACTTGGAAATCTTAGCTCAAACAGCTGCAAAACCTGTTTGCCCAGCACGGAGACCTTGAGTTCTATAAGATAAAGCCATAAACATGTTTGTCTGAGTCTTCTATCAAAAGTTACAGCTATTTATATGAAGTTGTACAAAAACGCTTTCTTTCGCCAAGACAGTGCGTTTCTCACTGTTACATGCATTTGAATGGGGAACTCGACCGAAACAAAGTATAGGTTTTCATTATGTGAATAACTTGGAAATCTTAGCTCAAACAGCTGCAAAACCTGTTTGCCCAGCACGGAGACCTTGAGTTCTATAAGATAAAGCCATAAACATGTGTATCCGAGTCTTCTATCAAAAGTTACAGCTATTTCTATGAAGTTGTACAAAAACGCTTTCTTTCGCCAAGACAGTGCGTTTCTCACTGTTACATGCATTTGAATGGGGAACTCGACCGAAACAAAGTATAGGTTTTCATTATGTGAATAACTTGGAAATCTTAGCTCAAACAGCTGCAAAACCTGTTTGCCCAGCACGGAGACCTTGAGTTCTATAATATAAGGCCATAAACATGTTTGTCTGAGTCTTCTATCAAAAGTTACAGCTATTTCTATGAAGTTGTACAAAAACGCTTTCTTTCGCCAAGACAGTGCGTTTCTCACTGGTACATGCATTTGAATGGGGAACTCGACCGAAACAAAGTATAGGTTTTCATTATGTGAATAACTTGGAAATCTTAGCTCAAACAGCTGCAAAACCTGTTTGCCCAGCACGGAGACCTTGAGTTCTATAAGATAAAGCCATAAACATGTGTATCCGAGTCTTCTATCAAAAGTTACAGCTATTTATATGAAGTTGTACAAAAACGCTTTCTTTCGCCAAGACAGTGCGTTTCTCGCTATTACATGCATTTGAATGGAGTTCTCGCCCGACACAAAGTATAGGTTTTCATTATGTGAATAACTTGAAAATCCTAGCTCAAACAGCTGCAAAACCTTTTTGCCCAGCACGGGGAAATTGAATTCTATATGATGAAGCCATAAACATGTGTGCCTGAGTCGTCTATCAAAAGTTACACCTATCTATATGAAGTTGTACAAAAACGCTTTCTTTCGCCAAGACAGTGCGTTTCTCGCTATTACATGCATTTGAATAAGGGAACTCGCACGAAAGAAAGTATAGGTTTTCATTATGTGAATAACTTAAAAATCTTAGCTCAAACAGCTGCAAAACCTGTTTGCCCAGCACGGGGATATTGAATTCTATAAGATAAAGCCATAAATATGTGAGTCTGAATCTTCTATCAAAAGTTACAACTATATATATGAAGTTGTACAAAAACGCTTTCTTTCGCCAAGACAGTACTTTTCTGACGATTACATGCATTTGAATGGGCAACTCGACCGAAACAAAGTATAGGTTTTCATTATGTGAATAACTTGGAAATCTTAGCTCAAACAGCTGCAAAACCTGTTTGCCCAGCACGGAGACCTTGAGTTCTATAAGATAAAGCCATAAACATGTGTATCCGAGTCTTCTATCAAAAGTTACAGCTATTTATATGAAGTTGTACAAAAACGCTTTCTTTCGCCAAGACAGTGCGTTTCTCACTGTTACATGCATTTGAATGGGGAACTCGACCGAAACAAAGTATAAGTTTTCATTATGTGAATAACTTGGAAATCTTAGCTCAAACAGCTGCAAAACCTGTTTTCCCAGCACGGAGACCTTGAGTTCTATAATATAAGGCCATAAACATGTTTGTCTGAGTCTTCTATCAAAAGTTACAGCTATTTCTATGAAGTTGTACAAAAACGCTTTCTTTCGCCAAGACAGTGCGTTTCTCACTGTTACATGCATTTGAATGGGGAACTCAACCGAAACAAAGTATAGGTTTTCATTATGTGAATAACTTGGAAATCTTAGCTCAAACAGCTGCAAAACCTGTTTGCCCAGCACGGAGACCTTGAGTTCTATAAGATAAAGCCATAAACATGTGTATCCGAGTCTTCTATCAAAAGTTACAGCTATTTATATGAAGTTGTACAAAAACGCTTTCTTTCGCCAAGACAGTGCGTTTCTCACTGTTACATGCATTTGAATGGGGAACTCGACCGAAACAAAGTATAGGTTTTCATTATGTGAATAACTTGGAAATCTTAGCTCAAACAGCTGCAAAACCTGTTTGCCCAGCACGAAGACCTTGAGTTCTATAAGATAAAGCCATAAACATGTGTATCCGAGTCTTCTATCAAAAGTTACAGCTATTTCTATGAAGTTGTACAAAATAGCTTTCTTTCGCCAAGACAGTGCGTTTCTCACTGTTACATGCATTTGAATGGGGAACTCGACCGAAACAAAGTATAAGTTTTCATTATGTGAATAACTTGGAAATCTTAGCTCAAACAGCTGCAAAACCTGTTTTCCCAGCACGTAGACCTTGGGTTCTATAAGATAAAGCCATAAACATGTTTGTCTGAGTCTTCTATCAAAAGTTACAGCTATTTCTATGAAGTTGTACAAAAACGCTTTCTTTCGCCAAGACAGTGCGTTTCTCACTGTTACATGCATTTGAATGGGGAACTCGACCGAAACAAAGTATAGGTTTTCATTATGTGAATAACTTGGAAATCTTAGCTCAAACAGCTGCAAAACCTGTTTGCCCAGCACGGAGACCTTGAGTTCTATAAGATAAAGCCATAAACATGTGTATCCGAGTCTTCTATCAAAAGTTACAGCTATTTCTATGAAGTTGTACAAAAACGCTTTCTTTCGCCAAGACAGTGCGTTTCTCACTGTTACATGCATTTGAATGGGGAACTCGACCGAAACAAAGTATAAGTTTTCATTATGTGAATAACTTGGAAATCTTAGCTCAAACAGCTGCAAAACCTGTTTGCCCAGCACGGAGACCTTGAGTTCTATAAGATAAAGCCATAAACATGTGTATCCGAGTCTTCTATCAAAAGTTACAGCTATTTCTATGAAGTTGTACAAAATAGCTTTCTTTCGCCAAGACAGTGCGTTTCTCACTGTTACATGCATTTGAATGGGGAACTCGACCGAAACAAAGTATAAGTTTTCATTATGTGAATAACTTGGAAATCTTAGCTCAAACAGCTGCAAAACCTGTTTTCCCAGCACGTAGACCTTGGGTTCTATAAGATAAAGCCATAAACATGTTTGTCTGAGTCTTCTATCAAAAGTTACAGCTATTTCTATGAAGTTGTACAAAAACGCTTTCTTTCGCCAAGACAGTGCGTTTCTCACTGTTACATGCATTTGAATGGGGAACTCGACCGAAACAAAGTATAGGTTTTCATTATGTGAATAACTTGGAAATCTTAGCTCAAACAGCTGCAAAACCTGTTTGCCCAGCACGGAGACCTTGAGTTCTATAAGATAAAGCCATAAACATGTGTATCCGAGTCTTCTATCAAAAGTTACAGCTATTTCTATGAAGTTGTACAAAATAGCTTTCTTTCGCCAAGACAGTGCGTTTCTCACTGTTACATGCATTTGAATGGGGAACTCGACCGAAACAAAGTATAAGTTTTCATTATGTGAATAACTTGGAAATCTTAGCTCAAACAGCTGCAAAACCTGTTTTCCCAGCACGTAGACCTTGAGTTCTATAAGATAAAGCCATAAACATGTTTGTCTGAGTCTTCTATCAAAAGTTACAGCTATTTCTATGAAGTTGTACAAAAACGCTTTCTTTCGCCAAGACAGTGCGTTTCTCACTGTTACATGCATTTGAATGGGGAACTCGACCGAAACAAAGTATAAGTTTTCATTATGTGAATAACTTGGAAATCTTAGCTCAAACAGCTGCAAAACCTGTTTGCCCAGCACGGAGACCTTGAGTTCTATAAGATAAAGCCATAAACATGTGTATCCGAGTCTTCTATCAAAAGTTACAGCTATTTCTATGAAGTTGTACAAAATAGCTTTCTTTCGCCAAGACAGTGCGTTTCTCACTGTTACATGCATTTGAATGGGGAACTCGACCGAAACAAAGTATAAGTTTTCATTATGTGAATAACTTGGAAATCTTAGCTCAAACAGCTGCAAAACCTGTTTTCCCAGCACGTAGACCTTGGGTTCTATAAGATAAAGCCATAAACATGTTTGTCTGAGTCTTCTATCAAAAGTTACAGCTATTTCTATGAAGTTGTACAAAAACGCTTTCTTTCGCCAAGACAGTGCGTTTCTCACTGTTACATGCATTTGAATGGGGAACTCGACCGAAACAAAGTATAGGTTTTCATTATGTGAATAACTTGGAAATCTTAGCTCAAACAGCTGCAAAACCTGTTTGCCCAGCACGGAGACCTTGAGTTCTATAAGATAAAGCCATAAACATGTTTGTCTGAGTCTTCTATCAAAAGTTACAGCTATTTATATGAAGTTGTACAAAAACGCTTTCTTTCGCCAAGACAGTGCGTTTCTCACTGTTACATGCATTTGAATGGGGAACTCGACCGAAACAAAGTATAGGTTTTCATTATGTGAATAACTTGGAAATCTTAGCTCAAACAGCTGCAAAACCTGTTTTCCCAGCACGGAAACCTTGAGTTCTATAAGATAAAGCCATAAACATGTTTGTCTGAGTCTTCTATCAAAAGTTACAGCTATTTCTATGAAGTTGTACAAAAACGCTTTCTTTCGCCAAGACAGTGCGTTTCTCACTGTTACATGCATTTGAATGGGGAACTCGACCGAAACAAAGTATAGGTTTTCATTATGTGAATAACTTGGAAATCTTAGTTCAAACAGCTGCAAAACCTGTTTGCCCAGCACGGAGACCTTGAGTTCTATAAGATAAAGCCATAAACACGTGTATCCGAGTCTTCTATCAAAAGTTACAGCTATTTCTATGAAGTTGTACAAAAACGCTTTCTTTCGCCAAGACAGTGCGTTTCTCACTGTTACATGCATTTGAATGGGGAACTCGACCGAAACAAAGTATAAGTTTTCATTATGTGAATAACTTGGAAATCTTAGCTCAAACAGCTGCAAAACCTGTTTGCCCAGCACGGAGACCTTGAGTTCTATAAGATAAAGCCATAAACATGTGTATCCGAGTCTTCTATCAAAAGTTACAGCTATTTCTATGAAGTTGTACAAAATAGCTTTCTTTCGCCAAGACAGTGCGTTTCTCACTGTTACATGCATTTGAATGGGGAACTCGACCGAAACAAAGTATAGGTTTTCATTATGTGAATAACTTGGAAATCTTAGCTCAAACAGCTGCAAAACCTGTTTTCCCAGCACGTAGACCTTGAGTTCTATAAGATAAAGCCATAAACATGTTTGTCTGAGTCTTCTATCAAAAGTTACAGCTATTTCTATGAAGTTGTACAAAAACGCTTTCTTTCGCCAAGACAGTGCGTTTCTCACTGTTACATGCATTTGAATGGGGAACTCGACCGAAACAAAGTATAGGTTTTCATTATGTGAATAACTTGGAAA
Organism: Diplotaxodon limnothrissa; assembly: GCF_057381915.1. NCBI lineage: Eukaryota > Metazoa > Chordata > Actinopteri > Cichliformes > Cichlidae > Diplotaxodon > Diplotaxodon limnothrissa. Next base: position 30,717,468 of record NC_140608.1, on the reverse strand, counting down.
TCTTAGCTCAAACAGCTGCAAAACCTGTTTTCCCAGCACGGAAACCTTGAGTTCTATAAGATAAAGCCATAAACATGTGTATCCGAGTCTTCTATCAAAAGTTACAGCTATTTCTATGAAGTTGTACAAAAACGCTTTCTTTCGCCAAGACAGTGCGTTTCTCACTGGTACATGCATTTGAATGGGGAACTCGACCGAAACAAAGTATAAGTTTTCATTATGTGAATAACTTGGAAATCTTAGCTCAAACAGCTGCAAAACCTGTTTTCCCAGCACGGAGACCTTGAGTTCTATAATATAAGGCCATAAACATGTTTGTCTGAGTCTTCTATCAAAAGTTACAGCTATTTCTATGAAGTTGTACAAAAACGCTTTCTTTCGCCAAGACAGTGCGTTTCTCACTGTTACATGCATTTGAATGGGGAACTCGACCGAAACAAAGTATAGGTTTTCATTATGTGAATAACTTGGAAATCTTAGCTCAAACAGCTGCAAAACCTGTTTGCCCAGCACGGAGACCTTGAGTTCTATAAGATAAAGCCATAAACATGTGTATCCGAGTCTTCTATCAAAAGTTACAGCTATTTCTATGAAGTTGTACAAAAACGCTTTCTTTCGCCAAGACAGTGCGTTTCTCACTGTTACATGCATTTGAATGGGGAACTCGACCGAAACAAAGTATAGGTTTTCATTATGTGAATAACTTGGAAATCTTAGCTCAAACAGCTGCAAAACCTGTTTGCCCAGCACGGAGACCTTGAGTTCTATAAGATAAAGCCATAAACATGTGTATCCGAGTCTTCTATCAAAAGTTACAGCTATTTATATGAAGTTGTACAAAAACGCTTTCTTTCGCCAAGACAGTGCGTTTCTCACTGTTACATGCATTTGAATGGGGAACTCGACCGAAACAAAGTATAAGTTTTCATTATGTGAATAACTTGGAAATCTTAGCTCAAACAGCTGCAAAACCTGTTTGCCCAGCACGGAGACCTTGAGTTCTATAAGATAAAGCCATAAACATGTGTATCCGAGTCTTCTATCAAAAGTTACAGCTATTTCTATGAAGTTGTACAAAATAGCTTTCTTTCGCCAAGACAGTGCGTTTCTCACTGTTACATGCATTTGAATGGGGAACTCGACCGAAACAAAGTATAGGTTTTCATTATGTGAATAACTTGGAAATCTTAGCTCAAACAGCTGCAAAACCTGTTTTCCCAGCACGGAAACCTTGAGTTCTATAAGATAAAGCCATAAACATGTTTGTCTGAGTCTTCTATCAAAAGTTACAGCTATTTCTATGAAGTTGTACAAAAACGCTTTCTTTCGCCAAGACAGTGCGTTTCTCACTGTTACATGCATTTGAATGGGGAACTCGACCGAAACAAAGTATAGGTTTTCATTATGTGAATAACTTGGAAATCTTAGCTCAAACAGCTGCAAAACCTGTTTGCCCAGCACGGAGACCTTGAGTTCTATAAGATAAAGCCATAAACATGTGTATCCGAGTCTTCTATCAAAAGTTACAGCTATTTATATGAAGTTGTACAAAAACGCTTTCTTTCGCCAAGACAGTGCGTTTCTCACTGTTACATGCATTTGAATGGGGAACTCGACCGAAACAAAGTATAGGTTTTCATTATGTGAATAACTTGGAAATCTTAGCTCAAACAGCTGCAAAACCTGTTTTCCCAGCACGGAAACCTTGAGTTCTATAAGATAAAGCCATAAACATGTGTATCCGAGTCTTCTATCAAAAGTTACAGCTATTTCTATGAAGTTGTACAAAATAGCTTTCTTTCGCCAAGACAGTGCGTTTCTCACTGTTACATGCATTTGAATGGGGAACTCGACCGAAACAAAGTATAGGTTTTCATTATGTGAATAACTTGGAAATCTTAGCTCAAACAGCTGCAAAACCTGTTTTCCCAGCACGGAAACCTTGAGTTCTATAAGATAAAGCCATAAACATGTTTGTCTGAGTCTTCTATCAAAAGTTACAGCTATTTCTATGAAGTTGTACAAAAACGCTTTCTTTCGCCAAGACAGTGCGTTTCTCACTGTTACATGCATTTGAATGGGGAACTCGACCGAAACAAAGTATAGGTTTTCATTATGTGAATAACTTGGAAATCTTAGTTCAAACAGCTGCAAAACCTGTTTGCCCAGCACGGAGACCTTGAGTTCTATAAGATAAAGCCATAAACACGTGTATCCGAGTCTTCTATCAAAAGTTACAGCTATTTCTATGAAGTTGTACAAAAACGCTTTCTTTCGCCAAGACAGTGCGTTTCTCACTGTTACATGCATTTGAATGGGGAACTCGACCGAAACAAAGTATAAGTTTTCATTATGTGAATAACTTGGAAATCTTAGCTCAAACAGCTGCAAAACCTGTTTGCCCAGCACGGAGACCTTGAGTTCTATAAGATAAAGCCATAAACGTGTATCCGAGTCTTCTATCAAAAGTTACAGCTATTTCTATGAAGTTGTACAAAATAGCTTTCTTTCGCCAAGACAGTGCGTTTCTCACTGTTACATGCATTTGAATGGGGAACTCGACCGAAACAAAGTATAGGTTTTCATTATGTGAATAACTTGGAAATCTTAGCTCAAACAGCTGCAAAACCTGTTTTCCCAGCACGTAGACCTTGAGTTCTATAAGATAAAGCCATAAACATGTTTGTCTGAGTCTTCTATCAAAAGTTACAGCTATTTATATGAAGTTGTACAAAAACGCTTTCTTTCGCCAAGACAGTGCGTTTCTCACTGTTACATGCATTTGAATGGGGAACTCGACCGAAACAAAGTATAGGTTTTCATTATGTGAATAACTTGGAAATCTTAGCTCAAACAGCTGCAAAACCTGTTTTCCCAGCACGGAAACCTTGAGTTCTATAAGATAAAGCCATAAACATGTGTATCCGAGTCTTCTATCAAAAGTTACAGCTATTTCTATGAAGTTGTACAAAAACGCTTTCTTTCGCCAAGACAGTGCGTTTCTCACTGGTACATGCATTTGAATGGGGAACTCGACCGAAACAAAGTATAAGTTTTCATTATGTGAATAACTTGGAAATCTTAGCTCAAACAGCTGCAAAACCTGTTTTCCCAGCACGGAGACCTTGAGTTCTATAATATAAGGCCATAAACATGTTTGTCTGAGTCTTCTATCAAAAGTTACAGCTATTTCTATGAAGTTGTACAAAAACGCTTTCTTTCGCCAAGACAGTGCGTTTCTCACTGTTACATGCATTTGAATGGGGAACTCGACCGAAACAAAGTATAGGTTTTCATTATGTGAATAACTTGGAAATCTTAGCTCAAACAGCTGCAAAACCTGTTTGCCCAGCACGGAGACCTTGAGTTCTATAAGATAAAGCCATAAACATGTGTATCCGAGTCTTCTATCAAAAGTTACAGCTATTTCTATGAAGTTGTACAAAAACGCTTTCTTTCGCCAAGACAGTGCGTTTCTCACTGTTACATGCATTTGAATGGGGAACTCGACCGAAACAAAGTATAGGTTTTCATTATGTGAATAACTTGGAAATCTTAGCTCAAACAGCTGCAAAACCTGTTTGCCCAGCACAGAGACCTTGAGTTCTATAAGATAAAGCCATAAACATGTGTATCCGAGTCTTCTATCAAAAGTTACAGCTATTTATATGAAGTTGTACAAAAACGCTTTCTTTCGCCAAGACAGTGCGTTTCTCACTGTTACATGCATTTGAATGGGGAACTCGACCGAAACAAAGTATAAGTTTTCATTATGTGAATAACTTGGAAATCTTAGCTCAAACAGCTGCAAAACCTGTTTTCCCAGCACGTAGACCTTGAGTTCTATAAGATAAAGCCATAAACATGTTTGTCTGAGTCTTCTATCAAAAGTTACAGCTATTTCTATGAAGTTGTACAAAAACGCTTTCTTTCGCCAAGACAGTGCGTTTCTCACTGTTACATGCATTTGAATGGGGAACTCGACCGAAACAAAGTATAGGTTTTCATTATGTGAATAACTTGGAAATCTTAGCTCAAACAGCTGCAAAACCTGTTTGCCCAGCACGGAGACCTTGAGTTCTATAAGAAAAAGCCATAAACATGTGTATCCGAGTCTTCTATCAAAAGTTACAGCTATTTCTATGAAGTTGTACAAAATAGCTTTCTTTCGCCAAGACAGTGCGTTTCTCACTGTTACATGCATTTGAATGGGGAACTCGACCGAAACAAAGTATAAGTTTTCATTATGTGAATAACTTGGAAATCTTAGCTCAAACAGCTGCAAAACCTGTTTGCCCAGCACGGAAACCTTGAGTTCTATAAGATAAAGCCATAAACATGTTTGTCTGAGTCTTCTATCAAAAGTTACAGCTATTTCTATGAAGTTGTACAAAAACGCTTTCTTTCGCCAAGACAGTGCGTTTCTCACTGTTACATGCATTTGAATGGGGAACTCGACCGAAACAAAGTATAGGTTTTCATTATGTGAATAACTTGGAAATCTTAGCTCAAACAGCTGCAAAACCTGTTTGCCCAGCACGGAGACCTTGAGTTCTATAAGATAAAGCCATAAACATGTGTATCCGAGTCTTCTATCAAAAGTTACAGCTATTTATATGAAGTTGTACAAAAACGCTTTCTTTCGCCAAGACAGTGCGTTTCTCACTGTTACATGCATTTGAATGGGGAACTCGACCGAAACAAAGTATAGGTTTTCATTATGTGAATAACTTGGAAATCTTAGCTCAAACAGCTGCAAAACCTGTTTTCCCAGCACGGAAACCTTGAGTTCTATAAGATAAAGCCATAAACATGTGTATCCGAGTCTTCTATCAAAAGTTACAGCTATTTCTATGAAGTTGTACAAAATAGATTTCTTTCGCCAAGACAGTGCGTTTCTCACTGTTACATGCATTTGAATGGGGAACTCGACCGAAACAAAGTATAGGTTTTCATTATGTGAATAACTTGGAAATCTTAGCTCAAACAGCTGCAAAACCTGTTTTCCCAGCACGGAAACCTTGAGTTCTATAAGATAAAGCCATAAACATGTTTGTCTGAGTCTTCTATCAAAAGTTACAGCTATTTCTATGAAGTTGTACAAAAACGCTTTCTTTCGCCAAGACAGTGCGTTTCTCACTGTTACATGCATTTGAATGGGGAACTCGACCGAAACAAAGTATAGGTTTTCATTATGTGAATAACTTGGAAATCTTAGTTCAAACAGCTGCAAAACCTGTTTGCCCAGCACGGAGACCTTGAGTTCTATAAGATAAAGCCATAAACACGTGTATCCGAGTCTTCTATCAAAAGTTACAGCTATTTCTATGAAGTTGTACAAAAACGCTTTCTTTCGCCAAGACAGTGCGTTTCTCACTGTTACATGCATTTGAATGGGGAACTCGACCGAAACAAAGTATAAGTTTTCATTATGTGAATAACTTGGAAATCTTAGCTCAAACAGCTGCAAAACCTGTTTGCCCAGCACGGAGACCTTGAGTTCTATAAGATAAAGCCATAAACGTGTATCCGAGTCTTCTATCAAAAGTTACAGCTATTTCTATGAAGTTGTACAAAATAGCTTTCTTTCGCCAAGACAGTGCGTTTCTCACTGTTACATGCATTTGAATGGGGAACTCGACCGAAACAAAGTATAGGTTTTCATTATGTGAATAACTTGGAAATCTTAGCTCAAACAGCTGCAAAACCTGTTTTCCCAGCACGTAGACCTTGAGTTCTATAAGATAAAGCCATAAACATGTTTGTCTGAGTCTTCTATCAAAAGTTACAGCTATTTATATGAAGTTGTACAAAAACGCTTTCTTTCGCCAAGACAGTGCGTTTCTCACTGTTACATGCATTTGAATGGGGAACTCGACCGAAACAAAGTATAGGTTTTCATTATGTGAATAACTTGGAAATCTTAGCTCAAACAGCTGCAAAACCTGTTTTCCCAGCACGGAAACCTTGAGTTCTATAAGATAAAGCCATAAACATGTGTATCCGAGTCTTCTATCAAAAGTTACAGCTATTTCTATGAAGTTGTACAAAAACGCTTTCTTTCGCCAAGACAGTGCGTTTCTCACTGGTACATGCATTTGAATGGGGAACTCGACCGAAACAAAGTATAAGTTTTCATTATGTGAATAACTTGGAAATCTTAGCTCAAACAGCTGCAAAACCTGTTTTCCCAGCACGGAGACCTTGAGTTCTATAATATAAGGCCATAAACATGTTTGTCTGAGTCTTCTATCAAAAGTTACAGCTATTTCTATGAAGTTGTACAAAAACGCTTTCTTTCGCCAAGACAGTGCGTTTCTCACTGTTACATGCATTTGAATGGGGAACTCGACCGAAACAAAGTATAGGTTTTCATTATGTGAATAACTTGGAAATCTTAGCTCAAACAGCTGCAAAACCTGTTTGCCCAGCACGGAGACCTTGAGTTCTATAAGATAAAGCCATAAACATGTGTATCCGAGTCTTCTATCAAAAGTTACAGCTATTTCTATGAAGTTGTACAAAAACGCTTTCTTTCGCCAAGACAGTGCGTTTCTCACTGTTACATGCATTTGAATGGGGAACTCGACCGAAACAAAGTATAGGTTTTCATTATGTGAATAACTTGGAAATCTTAGCTCAAACAGCTGCAAAACCTGTTTGCCCAGCACAGAGACCTTGAGTTCTATAAGATAAAGCCATAAACATGTGTATCCGAGTCTTCTATCAAAAGTTACAGCTATTTATATGAAGTTGTACAAAAACGCTTTCTTTCGCCAAGACAGTGCGTTTCTCACTGTTACATGCATTTGAATGGGGAACTCGACCGAAACAAAGTATAAGTTTTCATTATGTGAATAACTTGGAAATCTTAGCTCAAACAGCTGCAAAACCTGTTTGCCCAGCACGGAGACCTTGAGTTCTATAAGATAAAGCCATAAACATGTGTATCCGAGTCTTCTATCAAAAGTTACAGCTATTTCTATGAAGTTGTACAAAATAGCTTTCTTTCGCCAAGACAGTGCGTTTCTCACTGTTACATGCATTTGAATGGGGAACTCGACCGAAACAAAGTATAAGTTTTCATTATGTGAATAACTTGGAAATCTTAGCTCAAACAGCTGCAAAACCTGTTTTCCCAGCACGTAGACCTTGAGTTCTATAAGATAAAGCCATAAACATGTTTGTCTGAGTCTTCTATCAAAAGTTACAGCTATTTCTATGAAGTTGTACAAAAACGCTTTCTTTCGCCAAGACAGTGCGTTTCTCACTGTTACATGCATTTGAATGGGGAACTCGACCGAAACAAAGTATAGGTTTTCATTATGTGAATAACTTGGAAATCTTAGCTCAAACAGCTGCAAAACCTGTTTGCCCAGCACGGAGACCTTGAGTTCTATAAGATAAAGCCATAAACATGTGTATCCGAGTCTTCTATCAAAAGTTACAGCTATTTCTATGAAGTTGTACAAAAACGCTTTCTTTCGCCAAGACAGTGCGTTTCTCACTGTTACATGCATTTGAATGGGGAACTCGACCGAAACAAAGTATAAGTTTTCATTATGTGAATAACTTGGAAATCTTAGCTCAAACAGCTGCAAAACCTGTTTGCCCAGCACGGAGACCTTGAGTTCTATAAGATAAAGCCATAAACATGTGTATCCGAGTCTTCTATCAAAAGTTACAGCTATTTCTATGAAGTTGTACAAAATAGCTTTCTTTCGCCAAGACAGTGCGTTTCTCACTGTTACATGCATTTGAATGGGGAACTCGACCGAAACAAAGTATAAGTTTTCATTATGTGAATAACTTGGAAATCTTAGCTCAAACAGCTGCAAAACCTGTTTTCCCAGCACGTAGACCTTGAGTTCTATAAGATAAAGCCATAAACATGTTTGTCTGAGTCTTCTATCAAAAGTTACAGCTATTTCTATGAAGTTGTACAAAAACGCTTTCTTTCGCCAAGACAGTGCGTTTCTCACTGTTACATGCATTTGAATGGGGAACTCGACCGAAACAAAGTATAGGTTTTCATTATGTGAATAACTTGGAAATCTTAGCTCAAACAGCTGCAAAACCTGTTTGCCCAGCACGGAGACCTTGAGTTCTATAAGATAAAGCCATAAACATGTGTATCCGAGTCTTCTATCAAAAGTTACAGCTATTTCTATGAAGTTGTACAAAATAGCTTTCTTTCGCCAAGACAGTGCGTTTCTCACTGTTACATGCATTTGAATGGGGAACTCGACCGAAACAAAGTATAAGTTTTCATTATGTGAATAACTTGGAAATCTTAGCTCAAACAGCTGCAAAACCTGTTTTCCCAGCACGTAGACCTTGAGTTCTATAAGATAAAGCCATAAACATGTTTGTCTGAGTCTTCTATCAAAAGTTACAGCTATTTCTATGAAGTTGTACAAAAACGCTTTCTTTCGCCAAGACAGTGCGTTTCTCACTGTTACATGCATTTGAATGGGGAACTCGACCGAAACAAAGTATAAGTTTTCATTATGTGAATAACTTGGAAATCTTAGCTCAAACAGCTGCAAAACCTGTTTTCCCAGCACGTAGACCTTGAGTTCTATAAGATAAAGCCATAAACATGTTTGTCTGAGTCTTCTATCAAAAGTTACAGCTATTTCTATGAAGTTGTACAAAAACGCTTTCTTTCGCCAAGACAGTGCGTTTCTCACTGTTACATGCATTTGAATGGGGAACTCGACCGAAACAAAGTATAGGTTTTCATTATGTGAATAACTTGGAAATCTTAGCTCAAACAGCTGCAAAACCTGTTTGAACAGCACGAAGACCTTGAGTTCTATAAGATAAAGCCATAAACATGTGTATCCGAGTCTTCTATCAAAAGTTACAGCTATTTCTATGAAGTTGTACAAAAACGCTTTCTTTCGCCAAGACAGTGCGTTTCTCACTGTTACATGCATTTGAATGGGGAACTCGACTGAAACAAAGTATAAGTTTTCATTATGTGAATAACTTGGAAATCTTAGCTCAAACAGCTGCAAAACCTGTTTGCCCAGCACGGAGACCTTGAGTTCTATAAGATAAAGCCATAAACATGTTTGTCTGAGTCTTCTATCAAAAGTTACAGCTATTTCTATGAAGTTGTACAAAAACGCTTTCTTTCGCCAAGACAGTGCGTTTCTCACTGTTACATGCATTTGAATGGGGAACTCGACTGAAACAAAGTATAAGTTTTCATTATGTGAATAACTTGGAAATCTTAGCTCAAACAGCTGCAAAACCTGTTTGCCCAGCACGGAGACCTTGAGTTCTATAAGATAAAGCCATAAACATGTGTATCCGAGTCTTCTATCAAAAGTTACAGCTATTTATATGAAGTTGTACAAAAACGCTTTCTTTCGCCAAGACAGTGCGTTTCTCACTGTTACATGCATTTGAATGGGGAACTCGACCGAAACAAAGTATAGGTTTTCATTATGTGAATAACTTGGAAATCTTAGCTCAAACAGCTGCAAAACCTGTTTGCCCAGCACGGAGACCTTGAGTTCTATAAGATAAAGCCATAAACATGTGTATCCGAGTCTTCTATCAAAAGTTACAGCTATTTCTATGAAGTTGTACAAAAACGCTTTCTTTCGCCAAGACAGTGCGTTTCTCACTGTTACATGCATTTGAATGGGGAACTCGACCGAAACAAAGTATAGGTTTTCATTATGTGAATAACTTGGAAATCTTAGTTCAAACAGCTGCAAAACCTGTTTGCCCAGCACGGAGACCTTGAGTTCTATAAGATAAAGCCATAAACATGTGTATCCGAGTCTTCTATCAAAAGTTACAGCTATTTCTATGAAGTTGTACAAAAACGCTTTCTTTCGCCAAGACAGTGCGTTTCTCACTGTTACATGCATTTGAATGGGGAACTCGACCGAAACAAAGTATAGGTTTTCATTATGTGAATAACTTGGAAATCTTAGCTCAAACAGCTGCAAAACCTGTTTTCCCAGCACGGAAACCTTGAGTTCTATAAGATAAAGCCATAAACATGTTTGTCTGAGTCTTCTATCAAAAGTTACAGCTATTTCTATGAAGTTGTACAAAAACGCTTTCTTTCGCCAAGACAGTGCGTTTCTCACTGTTACATGCATTTGAATGGGGAACTCGACCGAAACAAAGTATAGGTTTTCATTATGTGAATAACTTGGAAATCTTAGCTCAAACAGCTGCAAAACCTGTTTGCCCAGCACGGAGACCTTGAGTTCTATAAGATAAAGCCATAAACATGTGTATCCGAGTCTTCTATCAAAAGTTACAGCTATTTCTATGAAGTTGTACAAAAACGCTTTCTTTCGCCAAGACAGTGCGTTTCTCACTGTTACATGCATTTGAATGGGGAACTCGACCGAAACAAAGTATAGGTTTTCATTATGTGAATAACTTGGAAATCTTAGTTCAAACAGCTGCAAAACCTGTTTGCCCAGCACGGAGACCTTGAGTTCTATAAGATAAAGCCATAAACATGTGTATCCGAGTCTTCTATCAAAAGTTACAGCTATTTATATGAAGTTGTACAAAAACGCTTTCTTTCGCCAAGACAGTGCGTTTCTCACTGTTACATGCATTTGAATGGGGAACTCGACCGAAACAAAGTATAAGTTTTCATTATGTGAATAACTTGGAAATCTTAGCTCAAACAGCTGCAAAACCTGTTTGCCCAGCACGGAGACCTTGAGTTCTATAAGATAAAGCCATAAACATGTGTATCCGAGTCTTCTATCAAAAGTTACAGCTATTTCTATGAAGTTGTACAAAATAGCTTTCTTTCGCCAAGACAGTGCGTTTCTCACTGTTACATGCATTTGAATGGGGAACTCGACCGAAACAAAGTATAAGTTTTCATTATGTGAATAACTTGGAAATCTTAGCTCAAACAGCTGCAAAACCTGTTTTCCCAGCACGTAGACCTTGAGTTCTATAAGATAAAGCCATAAACATGTTTGTCTGAGTCTTCTATCAAAAGTTACAGCTATTTCTATGAAGTTGTACAAAAACGCTTTCTTTCGCCAAGACAGTGCGTTTCTCACTGTTACATGCATTTGAATGGGGAACTCGACCGAAACAAAGTATAGGTTTTCATTATGTGAATAACTTGGAAATCTTAGCTCAAACAGCTGCAAAACCTGTTTGCCCAGCACGGAGACCTTGAGTTCTATAAGATAAAGCCATAAACATGTGTATCCGAGTCTTCTATCAAAAGTTACAGCTATTTCTATGAAGTTGTACAAAATAGCTTTCTTTCGCCAAGACAGTGCGTTTCTCACTGTTACATGCATTTGAATGGGGAACTCGACCGAAACAAAGTATAAGTTTTCATTATGTGAATAACTTGGAAATCTTAGCTCAAACAGCTGCAAAACCTGTTTTCCCAGCACGTAGACCTTGAGTTCTATAAGATAAAGCCATAAACATGTTTGTCTGAGTCTTCTATCAAAAGTTACAGCTATTTCTATGAAGTTGTACAAAAACGCTTTCTTTCGCCAAGACAGTGCGTTTCTCACTGTTACATGCATTTGAATGGGGAACTCGACCGAAACAAAGTATAAGTTTTCATTATGTGAATAACTTGGAAATCTTAGCTCAAACAGCTGCAAAACCTGTTTGCCCAGCACGGAGACCTTGAGTTCTATAAGATAAAGCCATAAACATGTGTATCCGAGTCTTCTATCAAAAGTTACAGCTATTTCTATGAAGTTGTACAAAATAGCTTTCTTTCGCCAAGACAGTGCGTTTCTCACTGTTACATGCATTTGAATGGGGAACTCGACCGAAACAAAGTATAAGTTTTCATTATGTGAATAACTTGGAAATCTTAGCTCAAACAGCTGCAAAACCTGTTTTCCCAGCACGTAGACCTTGAGTTCTATAAGATAAAGCCATAAACATGTTTGTCTGAGTCTTCTATCAAAAGTTACAGCTATTTCTATGAAGTTGTACAAAAACGCTTTCTTTCGCCAAGACAGTGCGTTTCTCACTGTTACATGCATTTGAATGGGGAACTCGACCGAAACAAAGTATAAGTTTTCATTATGTGAATAACTTGGAAATCTTAGCTCAAACAGCTGCAAAACCTGTTTTCCCAGCACGTAGACCTTGAGTTCTATAAGATAAAGCCATAAACATGTTTGTCTGAGTCTTCTATCAAAAGTTACAGCTATTTCTATGAAGTTGTACAAAAACGCTTTCTTTCGCCAAGACAGTGCGTTTCTCACTGTTACATGCATTTGAATGGGGAACTCGACCGAAACAAAGTATAGGTTTTCATTATGTGAATAACTTGGAAATCTTAGCTCAAACAGCTGCAAAACCTGTTTGAACAGCACGAAGACCTTGAGTTCTATAAGATAAAGCCATAAACATGTGTATCCGAGTCTTCTATCAAAAGTTACAGCTATTTCTATGAAGTTGTACAAAAACGCTTTCTTTCGCCAAGACAGTGCGTTTCTCACTGTTACATGCATTTGAATGGGGAACTCGACTGAAACAAAGTATAAGTTTTCATTATGTGAATAACTTGGAAATCTTAGCTCAAACAGCTGCAAAACCTGTTTGCCCAGCACGGAGACCTTGAGTTCTATAAGATAAAGCCATAAACATGTTTGTCTGAGTCTTCTATCAAAAGTTACAGCTATTTCTATGAAGTTGTACAAAAACGCTTTCTTTCGCCAAGACAGTGCGTTTCTCACTGTTACATGCATTTGAATGGGGAACTCGACTGAAACAAAGTATAAGTTTTCATTATGTGAATAACTTGGAAATCTTAGCTCAAACAGCTGCAAAACCTGTTTGCCCAGCACGGAGACCTTGAGTTCTATAAGATAAAGCCATAAACATGTGTATCCGAGTCTTCTATCAAAAGTTACAGCTATTTATATGAAGTTGTACAAAAACGCTTTCTTTCGCCAAGACAGTGCGTTTCTCACTGTTACATGCATTTGAATGGGGAACTCGACCGAAACAAAGTATAAGTTTTCATTATGTGAATAACTTGGAAATCTTAGCTCAAACAGCTGCAAAACCTGTTTGCCCAGCACGGAGACCTTGAGTTCTATAAGATAAAGCCATAAACATGTTTGTCTGAGTCTTCTATCAAAAGTTACAGCTATTTCTATGAAGTTGTACAAAAACGCTTTCTTTCGCCAAGACAGTGCGTTTCTCACTGTTACATGCATTTGAATGGGGAACTCGACTGAAACAAAGTATAAGTTTTCATTATGTGAATAACTTGGAAATCTTAGCTCAAACAGCTGCAAAACCTGTTTGCCCAGCACGGAGACCTTGAGTTCTATAAGATAAAGCCATAAACATGTGTATCCGAGTCTTCTATCAAAAGTTACAGCTATTTATATGAAGTTGTACAAAAACGCTTTCTTTCGCCAAGACAGTGCGTTTCTCACTGTTACATGCATTTGAATGGGGAACTCGACCGAAACAAAGTATAAGTTTTCATTATGTGAATAACTTGGAAATCTTAGCTCAAACAGCTGCAAAACCTGTTTTCCCAGCATGGACACCTTGAGTTCTGTAAGATAAAGCCATAAACATGTTTGTCTGAGTCTTCTATCAAAAGTTACAGCTATTTCTATGAAGTTGTACAAAAACGCTTTCTTTCGCCAAGACAGTGCGTTTCTCACTGTTACATGCATTTGAATGGGGAACTCGACCGAAACAAAGTATAAGTTTTCATTATGTGAATAACTTGGAAATCTTAGCTCAAACAGCTGCAAAACCTGTTTTCCCAGCACGTAGACCTTGAGTTCTATAAGATAAAGCCATAAACATGTTTGTCTGAGTCTTCTATCAAAAGTTACAGCTATTTCTATGAAGTTGTACAAAAACGCTTTCTTTCGCCAAGACAGTGCGTTTCTCACTGTTACATGCATTTGAATGGGGAACTCGACTGAAACAAAGTATAGGTTTTCATTATGTGAATAACTTGGAAATCTTAGCTCAAACAGCTGCAAAACCTGGTTTCCCAGCACGGAAACCTTGAGTTCTATAAGATAAAGCCATAAACATGTTTGTCTGAGTCTTCTATCAAAAGTTACAGCTATTTCTATGAAGTTGTACAAAAACGCTTTCTTTCGCCAAGACAGTGCGTTTCTCACTGTTACATGCATTTGAATGGGGAACTCGACCGAAACAAAGTATAGGTTTTCATTATGTGAATAACTTGGAAATCTTAGTTCAAACAGCTGCAAAACCTGTTTGCCCAGCACGGAGACCTTGAGTTCTATAAGATAAAGCCATAAACATGTGTATCCGAGTCTTCTATCAAAAGTTACAGCTATTTCTATGAAGTTGTACAAAAACGCTTTCTTTCGCCAAGACAGTGCGTTTCTCACTGTTACATGCATTTGAATGGGGAACTCGACCGAAACAAAGTATAGGTTTTCATTATGTGAATAACTTGGAAATCTTAGCTCAAACAGCTGCAAAACCTGTTTGCCCAGCACGGAGACCTTGAGTTCTATAAGATAAAGCCATAAACATGTGTATCCGAGTCTTCTATCAAAAGTTACAGCTATTTCTATGAAGTTGTACAAAAACGCTTTCTTTCGCCAAGACAGTGCGTTTCTCACTGTTACATGCATTTGAATGGGGAACTCGACCGAAACAAAGTATAGGTTTTCATTATGTGAATAACTTGGAAATCTTAGTTCAAACAGCTGCAAAACCTGTTTGCCCAGCACGGAGACCTTGAGTTCTATAAGATAAAGCCATAAACATGTGTATCCGAGTCTTCTATCAAAAGTTACAGCTATTTCTATGAAGTTGTACAAAAACGCTTTCTTTCGCCAAGACAGTGCGTTTCTCACTGTTACATGCATTTGAATGGGGAACTCGACCGAAACAAAGTATAGGTTTTCATTATGTGAATAACTTGGAAATCTTAGCTCAAACAGCTGCAAAACCTGTTTGCCCAGCACGGAGACCTTGAGTTCTATAAGATAAAGCCATAAACATGTGTATCCGAGTCTTCTATCAAAAGTTACAGCTATTTATATGAAGTTGTACAAAAACGCTTTCTTTCGCCAAGACAGTGCGTTTCTCACTGTTACATGCATTTGAATGGGGAACTCGACCGAAACAAAGTATAAGTTTTCATTATGTGAATAACTTGGAAATCTTAGCTCAAACAGCTGCAAAACCTGTTTGCCCAGCACGGAGACCTTGAGTTCTATAAGATAAAGCCATAAACATGTGTATCCGAGTCTTCTATCAAAAGTTACAGCTATTTCTATGAAGTTGTACAAAATAGCTTTCTTTCGCCAAGACAGTGCGTTTCTCACTGTTACATGCATTTGAATGGGGAACTCGACCGAAACAAAGTATAAGTTTTCATTATGTGAATAACTTGGAAATCTTAGCTCAAACAGCTGCAAAACCTGTTTTCCCAGCACGTAGACCTTGAGTTCTATAAGATAAAGCCATAAACATGTTTGTCTGAGTCTTCTATCAAAAGTTACAGCTATTTCTATGAAGTTGTACAAAAACGCTTTCTTTCGCCAAGACAGTGCGTTTCTCACTGTTACATGCATTTGAATGGGGAACTCGACCGAAACAAAGTATGTTTTCATTATGTGAATAACTTGGAAATCTTAGCTCAAACAGCTGCAAAACCTGTTTTCCCAGCACGTAGACCTTGAGTTCTATAAGATAAAGCCATAAACATGTTTGTCTGAGTCTTCTATCAAAAGTTACAGCTATTTCTATGAAGTTGTACAAAAACGCTTTCTTTCGCCAAGACAGTGCGTTTCTCACTGTTACATGCATTTGAATGGGGAACTCGACCGAAACAAAGTATAGGTTTTCATTATGTGAATAACTTGGAAATCTTAGCTCAAACAGCTGCAAAACCTGTTTGAACAGCACGAAGACCTTGAGTTCTATAAGATAAAGCCATAAACATGTTTGTCTGAGTCTTCTATCAAAAGT
Organism: Diplotaxodon limnothrissa; assembly: GCF_057381915.1. Taxonomy (NCBI): domain Eukaryota; kingdom Metazoa; phylum Chordata; class Actinopteri; order Cichliformes; family Cichlidae; genus Diplotaxodon; species Diplotaxodon limnothrissa. Next base: position 30,701,493 of record NC_140608.1, on the reverse strand, counting down.
TACAGCTATTTCTATGAAGTTGTACAAAAACGCTTTCTTTCGCCAAGACAGTGCGTTTCTCACTGTTACATGCATTTGAATGGGGAACTCGACTGAAACAAAGTATAAGTTTTCATTATGTGAATAACTTGGAAATCTTAGCTCAAACAGCTGCAAAACCTGTTTGCCCAGCACGGAGACCTTGAGTTCTATAAGATAAAGCCATAAACATGTGTATCCGAGTCTTCTATCAAAAGTTACAGCTATTTATATGAAGTTGTACAAAAACGCTTTCTTTCGCCAAGACAGTGCGTTTCTCACTGTTACATGCATTTGAATGGGGAACTCGACCGAAACGAAGTATAAGTTTTCATTATGTGAATAACTTGGAAATCTTAGCTCAAACAGCTGCAAAACCTGTTTGCCCAGCACGGAGACCTTGAGTTCTATAAGATAAAGCCATAAACATGTTTGTCTGAGTCTTCTATCAAAAGTTACAGCTATTTCTATGAAGTTGTACAAAAACGCTTTCTTTCGCCAAGACAGTGCGTTTCTCACTGTTACATGCATTTGAATGGGGAACTCGACTGAAACAAAGTATAAGTTTTCATTATGTGAATAACTTGGAAATCTTAGCTCAAACAGCTGCAAAACCTGTTTGCCCAGCACGGAGACCTTGAGTTCTATAAGATAAAGCCATAAACATGTTTGTCTGAGTCTTCTATCAAAAGTTACAGCTATTTCTATGAAGTTGTACAAAAACGCTTTCTTTCGCCAAGACAGTGCGTTTCTCACTGTTACATGCATTTGAATGGGGAACTCGACCGAAACAAAGTATAGGTTTTCATTATGTGAATAACTTGGAAATCTTAGCTCAAACAGCTGCAAAACCTGTTTTCCCAGCACGGAAACCTTGAGTTCTATAAGATAAAGCCATAAACATGTTTGTCTGAGTCTTCTATCAAAAGTTACAGCTATTTCTATGAAGTTGTACAAAAACGCTTTCTTTCGCCAAGACAGTGCGTTTCTCACTGTTACATGCATTTGAATGGGGAACTCGACCGAAACAAAGTATAGGTTTTCATTATGTGAATAACTTGGAAATCTTAGTTCAAACAGCTGCAAAACCTGTTTGCCCAGCACGGAGACCTTGAGTTCTATAAGATAAAGCCATAAACATGTGTATCCGAGTCTTCTATCAAAAGTTACAGCTATTTCTATGAAGTTGTACAAAAACGCTTTCTTTCGCCAAGACAGTGCGTTTCTCACTGTTACATGCATTTGAATGGGGAACTCGACCGAAACAAAGTATAGGTTTTCATTATGTGAATAACTTGGAAATCTTAGCTCAAACAGCTGCAAAACCTGTTTGCCCAGCACGGAGACCTTGAGTTCTATAAGATAAAGCCATAAACATGTGTATCCGAGTCTTCTATCAAAAGTTACAGCTATTTCTATGAAGTTGTACAAAAACGCTTTCTTTCGCCAAGACAGTGCGTTTCTCACTGTTACATGCATTTGAATGGGGAACTCGACCGAAACAAAGTATAGGTTTTCATTATGTGAATAACTTGGAAATCTTAGCTCAAACAGCTGCAAAACCTGTTTTCCCAGCACGGAAACCTTGAGTTCTATAAGATAAAGCCATAAACATGTGTATCCGAGTCTTCTATCAAAAGTTACAGCTATTTCTATGAAGTTGTACAAAATAGCTTTCTTTCGCCAAGACAGTGCGTTTCTCACTGTTACATGCATTTGAATGGGGAACTCGACCGAAACAAAGTATAGGTTTTCATTATGTGAATAACTTGGAAATCTTAGCTCAAACAGCTGCAAAACCTGTTTGCCCAGCACGGAGAGCTTGAGTTCTATAATATAAGGCCATAAACATGTTTGTCTGAGTCTTCTATCAAAAGTTACAGCTATTTATATGAAGTTGTACAAAAACGCTTTCTTTCGCCAAGACAGTGCGTTTCTCACTGTTACATGCATTTGAATGGGGAACTCGACCGAAACAAAGTATAAGTTTTCATTATGTGAATAACTTGGAAATCTTAGCTCAAACAGCTGCAAAACCTGTTTGCCCAGCACGAAGACCTTGAGTTCTATAAGATAAAGCCATAAACATGTGTATCCGAGTCTTCTATCAAAAGTTACAGCTATTTCTATGAAGTTGTACAAAAACGCTTTCTTTCGCCAAGACAGTGCGTTTCTCACTGTTACATGCATTTGAATGGGGAACTCGACCGAAACAAAGTATAGGTTTTCATTATGTGAATAACTTGGAAATCTTAGCTCAAACAGCTGCAAAACCTGTTTTCCCAGCACGGAAACCTTGAGTTCTATAAGATAAAGCCATAAACATGTGTATCCGAGTCTTCTATCAAAAGTTACAGCTATTTCTATGAAGTTGTACAAAATAGCTTTCTTTCGCCAAGACAGTGCGTTTCTCACTGTTACATGCATTTGAATGGGGAACTCGACCGAAACAAAGTATAGGTTTTCATTATGTGAATAACTTGGAAATCTTAGCTCAAACAGCTGCAAAACCTGTTTGCCCAGCACGGAGAGCTTGAGTTCTATAATATAAGGCCATAAACATGTTTGTCTGAGTCTTCTATCAAAAGTTACAGCTATTTATATGAAGTTGTACAAAAACGCTTTCTTTCGCCAAGACAGTGCGTTTCTCACTGTTACATGCATTTGAATGGGGAACTCGACCGAAACAAAGTATAAGTTTTCATTATGTGAATAACTTGGAAATCTTAGCTCAAACAGCTGCAAAACCTGTTTGCCCAGCACGAAGACCTTGAGTTCTATAAGATAAAGCCATAAACATGTGTATCCGAGTCTTCTATCAAAAGTTACAGCTATTTCTATGAAGTTGTACAAAAACGCTTTCTTTCGCCAAGACAGTGCGTTTCTCACTGTTACATGCATTTGAATGGGGAACTCGACTGAAACAAAGTATAAGTTTTCATTATGTGAATAACTTGGAAATCTTAGCTCAAACAGCTGCAAAACCTGTTTTCCCAGCACGGAAACCTTGAGTTCTATAAGATAAAGCCATAAACATGTTTGTCTGAGTCTTCTATCAAAAGTTACAGCTATTTCTATGAAGTTGTACAAAAACGCTTTCTTTCGCCAAGACAGTGCGTTTCTCACTGTTACATGCATTTGAATGGGGAACTCGACCGAAACAAAGTATAGGTTTTCATTATGTGAATAACTTGGAAATCTTAGCTCAAACAGCTGCAAAACCTGTTTTCCCAGCACGGAAACCTTGAGTTCTATAAGATAAAGCCATAAACATGTGTATCCGAGTCTTCTATCAAAAGTTACAGCTATTTCTATGAAGTTGTACAAAATAGCTTTCTTTCGCCAAGACAGTGCGTTTCTCACTGTTACATGCATTTGAATGGGGAACTCGACCGAAACAAAGTATAGGTTTTCATTATGTGAATAACTTGGAAATCTTAGCTCAAACAGCTGCAAAACCTGTTTGCCCAGCACGTAGACCTTGAGTTCTATAAGATAAAGCCATAAACATGTTTGTCTGAGTCTTCTATCAAAAGTTACAGCTATTTCTATGAAGTTGTACAAAAACGCTTTCTTTCGCCAAGACAGTGCGTTTCTCACTGTTACATGCATTTGAATGGGGAACTCGACCGAAACAAAGTATAGGTTTTCATTATGTGAATAACTTGGAAATCTTAGCTCAAACAGCTGCAAAACCTGTTTGCCCAGCACGGAGAGCTTGAGTTCTATAATATAAGGCCATAAACATGTTTGTCTGAGTCTTCTATCAAAAGTTACAGCTATTTATATGAAGTTGTACAAAAACGCTTTCTTTCGCCAAGACAGTGCGTTTCTCACTGTTACATGCATTTGAATGGGGAACTCGACCGAAACAAAGTATAAGTTTTCATTATGTGAATAACTTGGAAATCTTAGCTCAAACAGCTGCAAAACCTGTTTGCCCAGCACGAAGACCTTGAGTTCTATAAGATAAAGCCATAAACATGTGTATCCGAGTCTTCTATCAAAAGTTACAGCTATTTCTATGAAGTTGTACAAAAACGCTTTCTTTCGCCAAGACAGTGCGTTTCTCACTGTTACATGCATTTGAATGGGGAACTCGACTGAAACAAAGTATAAGTTTTCATTATGTGAATAACTTGGAAATCTTAGCTCAAACAGCTGCAAAACCTGTTTTCCCAGCACGGAAACCTTGAGTTCTATAAGATAAAGCCATAAACATGTTTGTCTGAGTCTTCTATCAAAAGTTACAGCTATTTCTATGAAGTTGTACAAAAACGCTTTCTTTCGCCAAGACAGTGCGTTTCTCACTGTTACATGCATTTGAATGGGGAACTCGACCGAAACAAAGTATAAGTTTTCATTATGTGAATAACTTGGAAATCTTAGCTCAAACAGCTGCAAAACCTGTTTTCCCAGCACGTAGACCTTGAGTTCTATAAGATAAAGCCATAAACACGTGTATCCGAGTCTTCTATCAAAAGTTACAGCTATTTCTATGAAGTTGTACAAAATAGCTTTCTTTCGCCAAGACAGTGCGTTTCTCACTGTTACATGCATTTGAATGGGGAACTCGACCGAAACAAAGTATAGGTTTTCATTATGTGAATAACTTGGAAATCTTAGCTCAAACAGCTGCAAAACCTGTTTTCCCAGCACGTAGACCTTGAGTTCTATAAGATAAAGCCATAAACATGTTTGTCTGAGTCTTCTATCAAAAGTTACAGCTATTTCTATGAAGTTGTACAAAAACGCTTTCTTTCGCCAAGACAGTGCGTTTCTCACTGTTACATGCATTTGAATGGGGAACTCGACCGAAACAAAGTATAGGTTTTCATTATGTGAATAACTTGGAAATCTTAGCTCAAACAGCTGCAAAACCTGGTTTCCCAGCACGGAAACCTTGAGTTCTATAAGATAAAGCCATAAACATGTTTGTCTGAGTCTTCTATCAAAAGTTACAGCTATTTCTATGAAGTTGTACAAAAACGCTTTCTTTCGCCAAGACAGTGCGTTTCTCACTGTTACATGCATTTGAATGGGGAACTCGACCGAAACAAAGTATAGGTTTTCATTATGTGAATAACTTGGAAATCTTAGTTCAAACAGCTGCAAAACCTGTTTGCCCAGCACGGAGACCTTGAGTTCTATAAGATAAAGCCATAAACATGTGTATCCGAGTCTTCTATCAAAAGTTACAGCTATTTCTATGAAGTTGTACAAAAACGCTTTCTTTCGCCAAGACAGTGCGTTTCTCACTGTTACATGCATTTGAATGGGGAACTCGACCGAAACAAAGTATAGGTTTTCATTATGTGAATAACTTGGAAATCTTAGCTCAAACAGCTGCAAAACCTGTTTGCCCAGCACGGAGACCTTGAGTTCTATAAGATAAAGCCATAAACATGTGTATCCGAGTCTTCTATCAAAAGTTACAGCTATTTCTATGAAGTTGTACAAAAACGCTTTCTTTCGCCAAGACAGTGCGTTTCTCACTGTTACATGCATTTGAATGGGGAACTCGACCGAAACAAAGTATAGGTTTTCATTATGTGAATAACTTGGAAATCTTAGCTCAAACAGCTGCAAAACCTGTTTTCCCAGCACGGAAACCTTGAGTTCTATAAGATAAAGCCATAAACATGTGTATCCGAGTCTTCTATCAAAAGTTACAGCTATTTCTATGAAGTTGTACAAAATAGCTTTCTTTCGCCAAGACAGTGCGTTTCTCACTGTTACATGCATTTGAATGGGGAACTCGACCGAAACAAAGTATAGGTTTTCATTATGTGAATAACTTGGAAATCTTAGCTCAAACAGCTGCAAAACCTGTTTGCCCAGCACGTAGACCTTGAGTTCTATAATATAAGGCCATAAACATGTTTGTCTGAGTCTTCTATCAAAAGTTACAGCTATTTCTATGAAGTTGTACAAAAACGCTTTCTTTCGCCAAGACAGTGCGTTTCTCACTGTTACATGCATTTGAATGGGGAACTCGACCGAAACAAAGTATAAGTTTTCATTATGTGAATAACTTGGAAATCTTAGCTCAAACAGCTGCAAAACCTGTTTGCCCAGCACGAAGACCTTGAGTTCTATAAGATAAAGCCATAAACATGTGTATCCGAGTCTTCTATCAAAAGTTACAGCTATTTCTATGAAGTTGTACAAAAACGCTTTCTTTCGCCAAGACAGTGCGTTTCTCACTGTTACATGCATTTGAATGGGGAACTCGACCGAAACAAAGTATAGGTTTTCATTATGTGAATAACTTGGAAATCTTAGCTCAAACAGCTGCAAAACCTGTTTTCCCAGCACGGAAACCTTGAGTTCTATAAGATAAAGCCATAAACATGTGTATCCGAGTCTTCTATCAAAAGTTACAGCTATTTCTATGAAGTTGTACAAAATAGCTTTCTTTCGCCAAGACAGTGCGTTTCTCACTGTTACATGCATTTGAATGGGGAACTCGACCGAAACAAAGTATAGGTTTTCATTATGTGAATAACTTGGAAATCTTAGCTCAAACAGCTGCAAAACCTGTTTGCCCAGCACGGAGAGCTTGAGTTCTATAATATAAGGCCATAAACATGTTTGTCTGAGTCTTCTATCAAAAGTTACAGCTATTTATATGAAGTTGTACAAAAACGCTTTCTTTCGCCAAGACAGTGCGTTTCTCACTGTTACATGCATTTGAATGGGGAACTCGACCGAAACAAAGTATAAGTTTTCATTATGTGAATAACTTGGAAATCTTAGCTCAAACAGCTGCAAAACCTGTTTGCCCAGCACGAAGACCTTGAGTTCTATAAGATAAAGCCATAAACATGTGTATCCGAGTCTTCTATCAAAAGTTACAGCTATTTCTATGAAGTTGTACAAAAACGCTTTCTTTCGCCAAGACAGTGCGTTTCTCACTGTTACATGCATTTGAATGGGGAACTCGACTGAAACAAAGTATAAGTTTTCATTATGTGAATAACTTGGAAATCTTAGCTCAAACAGCTGCAAAACCTGTTTTCCCAGCACGGAAACCTTGAGTTCTATAAGATAAAGCCATAAACATGTTTGTCTGAGTCTTCTATCAAAAGTTACAGCTATTTCTATGAAGTTGTACAAAAACGCTTTCTTTCGCCAAGACAGTGCGTTTCTCACTGTTACATGCATTTGAATGGGGAACTCGACCGAAACAAAGTATAGGTTTTCATTATGTGAATAACTTGGAAATCTTAGCTCAAACAGCTGCAAAACCTGTTTTCCCAGCACGGAAACCTTGAGTTCTATAAGATAAAGCCATAAACATGTGTATCCGAGTCTTCTATCAAAAGTTACAGCTATTTCTATGAAGTTGTACAAAATAGCTTTCTTTCGCCAAGACAGTGCGTTTCTCACTGTTACATGCATTTGAATGGGGAACTCGACCGAAACAAAGTATAGGTTTTCATTATGTGAATAACTTGGAAATCTTAGCTCAAACAGCTGCAAAACCTGTTTGCCCAGCACGGAGAGCTTGAGTTCTATAATATAAGGCCATAAACATGTTTGTCTGAGTCTTCTATCAAAAGTTACAGCTATTTATATGAAGTTGTACAAAAACGCTTTCTTTCGCCAAGACAGTGCGTTTCTCACTGTTACATGCATTTGAATGGGGAACTCGACCGAAACAAAGTATAAGTTTTCATTATGTGAATAACTTGGAAATCTTAGCTCAAACAGCTGCAAAACCTGTTTGCCCAGCACGAAGACCTTGAGTTCTATAAGATAAAGCCATAAACATGTGTATCCGAGTCTTCTATCAAAAGTTACAGCTATTTCTATGAAGTTGTACAAAAACGCTTTCTTTCGCCAAGACAGTGCGTTTCTCACTGTTACATGCATTTGAATGGGGAACTCGACTGAAACAAAGTATAAGTTTTCATTATGTGAATAACTTGGAAATCTTAGCTCAAACAGCTGCAAAACCTGTTTTCCCAGCACGGAAACCTTGAGTTCTATAAGATAAAGCCATAAACATGTTTGTCTGAGTCTTCTATCAAAAGTTACAGCTATTTCTATGAAGTTGTACAAAAACGCTTTCTTTCGCCAAGACAGTGCGTTTCTCACTGTTACATGCATTTGAATGGGGAACTCGACCGAAACAAAGTATAAGTTTTCATTATGTGAATAACTTGGAAATCTTAGCTCAAACAGCTGCAAAACCTGTTTTCCCAGCACGTAGACCTTGAGTTCTATAAGATAAAGCCATAAACACGTGTATCCGAGTCTTCTATCAAAAGTTACAGCTATTTCTATGAAGTTGTACAAAAACGCTTTCTTTCGCCAAGACAGTGCGTTTCTCACTGTTACATGCATTTGAATGGGGAACTCGACCGAAACAAAGTATAGGTTTTCATTATGTGAATAACTTGGAAATCTTAGCTCAAACAGCTGCAAAACCTGTTTTCCCAGCACGTAGACCTTGAGTTCTATAAGATAAAGCCATAAACATGTGTATCCGAGTCTTCTATCAAAAGTTACAGCTATTTCTATGAAGTTGTACAAAAACGCTTTCTTTCGCCAAGACAGTGCGTTTCTCACTGTTACATGCATTTGAATGGGGAACTCGACCGAAACAAAGTATAGGTTTTCATTATGTGAATAACTTGGAAATCTTAGCTCAAACAGCTGCAAAACCTGTTTGCCCAGCACGGAGACCTTGAGTTCTATAAGATAAAGCCATAAACATGTGTATCCGAGTCTTCTATCAAAAGTTACAGCTATTTCTATGAAGTTGTACAAAAACGCTTTCTTTCGCCAAGACAGTGCGTTTCTCACTGTTACATGCATTTGAATGGGGAACTCGACCGAAACAAAGTATAGGTTTTCATTATGTGAATAACTTGGAAATCTTAGTTCAAACAGCTGCAAAACCTGTTTGCCCAGCACGGAGACCTTGAGTTCTATAAGATAAAGCCATAAACATGTGTATCCGAGTCTTCTATCAAAAGTTACAGCTATTTCTATGAAGTTGTACAAAAACGCTTTCTTTCGCCAAGACAGTGCGTTTCTCACTGTTACATGCATTTGAATGGGGAACTCGACCGAAACAAAGTATAGGTTTTCATTATGTGAATAACTTGGAAATCTTAGCTCAAACAGCTGCAAAACCTGTTTGCCCAGCACGGAGACCTTGAGTTCTATAAGATAAAGCCATAAACATGTGTATCCGAGTCTTCTATCAAAAGTTACAGCTATTTATATGAAGTTGTACAAAAACGCTTTCTTTCGCCAAGACAGTGCGTTTCTCACTGTTACATGCATTTGAATGGGGAACTCGACCGAAACAAAGTATAGGTTTTCATTATGTGAATAACTTGGAAATCTTAGCTCAAACAGCTGCAAAACCTGTTTTCCCAGCACGGAAACCTTGAGTTCTATAAGATAAAGCCATAAACATGTGTATCCGAGTCTTCTATCAAAAGTTACAGCTATTTCTATGAAGTTGTACAAAATAGCTTTCTTTCGCCAAGACAGTGCGTTTCTCACTGTTACATGCATTTGAATGGGGAACTCGACCGAAACAAAGTATAGGTTTTCATTATGTGAATAACTTGGAAATCTTAGCTCAAACAGCTGCAAAACCTGTTTTCCCAGCACGTAGACCTTGAGTTCTATAAGATAAAGCCATAAACATGTTTGTCTGAGTCTTCTATCAAAAGTTACAGCTATTTATATGAAGTTGTACAAAAACGCTTTCTTTCGCCAAGACAGTGCGTTTCTCACTGTTACATGCATTTGAATGGGGAACTCGACCGAAACAAAGTATAGGTTTTCATTATGTGAATAACTTGGAAATCTTAGCTCAAACAGCTGCAAAACCTGTTTTCCCAGCACGGAAACCTTGAGTTCTATAAGATAAAGCCATAAACATGTGTATCCGAGTCTTCTATCAAAAGTTACAGCTATTTCTATGAAGTTGTACAAAAACGCTTTCTTTCGCCAAGACAGTGCGTTTCTCACTGGTACATGCATTTGAATGGGGAACTCGACCGAAACAAAGTATAAGTTTTCATTATGTGAATAACTTGGAAATCTTAGCTCAAACAGCTGCAAAACCTGTTTTCCCAGCACGGAGACCTTGAGTTCTATAATATAAGGCCATAAACATGTTTGTCTGAGTCTTCTATCAAAAGTTACAGCTATTTCTATGAAGTTGTACAAAAACGCTTTCTTTCGCCAAGACAGTGCGTTTCTCACTGTTACATGCATTTGAATGGGGAACTCGACCGAAACAAAGTATAGGTTTTCATTATGTGAATAACTTGGAAATCTTAGCTCAAACAGCTGCAAAACCTGTTTGCCCAGCACGGAGACCTTGAGTTCTATAAGATAAAGCCATAAACATGTGTATCCGAGTCTTCTATCAAAAGTTACAGCTATTTCTATGAAGTTGTACAAAAACGCTTTCTTTCGCCAAGACAGTGCGTTTCTCACTGTTACATGCATTTGAATGGGGAACTCGACCGAAACAAAGTATAGGTTTTCATTATGTGAATAACTTGGAAATCTTAGCTCAAACAGCTGCAAAACCTGTTTGCCCAGCACGGAGACCTTGAGTTCTATAAGATAAAGCCATAAACATGTGTATCCGAGTCTTCTATCAAAAGTTACAGCTATTTATATGAAGTTGTACAAAAACGCTTTCTTTCGCCAAGACAGTGCGTTTCTCACTGTTACATGCATTTGAATGGGGAACTCGACCGAAACAAAGTATAAGTTTTCATTATGTGAATAACTTGGAAATCTTAGCTCAAACAGCTGCAAAACCTGTTTGCCCAGCACGTAGACCTTGAGTTCTATAAGATAAAGCCATAAACATGTGTATCCGAGTCTTCTATCAAAAGTTACAGCTATTTCTATGAAGTTGTACAAAATAGCTTTCTTTCGCCAAGACAGTGCGTTTCTCACTGTTACATGCATTTGAATGGGGAACTCGACCGAAACAAAGTATAAGTTTTCATTATGTGAATAACTTGGAAATCTTAGCTCAAACAGCTGCAAAACCTGTTTTCCCAGCACGGAAACCTTGAGTTCTATAAGATAAAGCCATAAACATGTTTGTCTGAGTCTTCTATCAAAAGTTACAGCTATTTCTATGAAGTTGTACAAAAACGCTTTCTTTCGCCAAGACAGTGCGTTTCTCACTGTTACATGCATTTGAATGGGGAACTCGACCGAAACAAAGTATAGGTTTTCATTATGTGAATAACTTGGAAATCTTAGCTCAAACAGCTGCAAAACCTGTTTGCCCAGCACGGAGACCTTGAGTTCTATAAGATAAAGCCATAAACATGTGTATCCGAGTCTTCTATCAAAAGTTACAGCTATTTCTATGAAGTTGTACAAAATAGCTTTCTTTCGCCAAGACAGTGCGTTTCTCACTGTTACATGCATTTGAATGGGGAACTCGACCGAAACAAAGTATAAGTTTTCATTATGTGAATAACTTGGAAATCTTAGCTCAAACAGCTGCAAAACCTGTTTTCCCAGCACGTAGACCTTGAGTTCTATAAGATAAAGCCATAAACATGTTTGTCTGAGTCTTCTATCAAAAGTTACAGCTATTTCTATGAAGTTGTACAAAAACGCTTTCTTTCGCCAAGACAGTGCGTTTCTCACTGTTACATGCATTTGAATGGGGAACTCGACCGAAACAAAGTATAGGTTTTCATTATGTGAATAACTTGGAAATCTTAGCTCAAACAGCTGCAAAACCTGTTTGCCCAGCACGGAGACCTTGAGTTCTATAAGATAAAGCCATAAACATGTGTATCCGAGTCTTCTATCAAAAGTTACAGCTATTTCTATGAAGTTGTACAAAATAGCTTTCTTTCGCCAAGACAGTGCGTTTCTCACTGTTACATGCATTTGAATGGGGAACTCGACCGAAACAAAGTATAAGTTTTCATTATGTGAATAACTTGGAAATCTTAGCTCAAACAGCTGCAAAACCTGTTTTCCCAGCACGTAGACCTTGAGTTCTATAAGATAAAGCCATAAACATGTTTGTCTGAGTCTTCTATCAAAAGTTACAGCTATTTCTATGAAGTTGTACAAAAACGCTTTCTTTCGCCAAGACAGTGCGTTTCTCACTGTTACATGCATTTGAATGGGGAACTCGACCGAAACAAAGTATAAGTTTTCATTATGTGAATAACTTGGAAATCTTAGCTCAAACAGCTGCAAAACCTGTTTTCCCAGCACGTAGACCTTGAGTTCTATAAGATAAAGCCATAAACATGTTTGTCTGAGTCTTCTATCAAAAGTTACAGCTATTTCTATGAAGTTGTACAAAAACGCTTTCTTTCGCCAAGACAGTGCGTTTCTCACTGTTACATGCATTTGAATGGGGAACTCGACCGAAACAAAGTATAGGTTTTCATTATGTGAATAACTTGGAAATCTTAGCTCAAACAGCTGCAAAACCTGTTTGAACAGCACGAAGACCTTGAGTTCTATAAGATAAAGCCATAAACATGTGTATCCGAGTCTTCTATCAAAAGTTACAGCTATTTCTATGAAGTTGTACAAAAACGCTTTCTTTCGCCAAGACAGTGCGTTTCTCACTGTTACATGCATTTGAATGGGGAACTCGACCGAAACAAAGTATAGGTTTTCATTATGTGAATAACTTGGAAATCTTAGCTCAAACAGCTGCAAAACCTGTTTGCCCAGCACGGAAACCTTGAGTTCTATAAGATAAAGCCATAAACATGTTTGTCTGAGTCTTCTATCAAAAGTTACAGCTATTTCTATGAAGTTGTACAAAAACGCTTTCTTTCGCCAAGACAGTGCGTTTCTCACTGTTACATGCATTTGAATGGGGAACTCGACCGAAACAAAGTATAGGTTTTCATTATGTGAATAACTTGGAAATCTTAGCTCAAACAGCTGCAAAACCTGTTTGAACAGCACGAAGACCTTGAGTTCTATAAGATAAAGCCATAAACATGTGTATCCGAGTCTTCTATCAAAAGTTACAGCTATTTCTATGAAGTTGTACAAAAACGCTTTCTTTCGCCAAGACAGTGCGTTTCTCACTGTTACATGCATTTGAATGGGGAACTCGACCGAAACAAAGTATAGGTTTTCATTATGTGAATAACTTGGAAATCTTAGCTCAAACAGCTGCAAAACCTGTTTTCCCAGCACGGAAACCTTGAGTTCTATAAGATAAAGCCATAAACATGTTTGTCTGAGTCTTCTATCAAAAGTTACAGCTATTTCTATGAAGTTGTACAAAAACGCTTTCTTTCGCCAAGACAGTGCGTTTCTCACTGTTACATGCATTTGAATGGGGAACTCGACCGAAACAAAGTATAGGTTTTCATTATGTGAATAACTTGGAAATCTTAGCTCAAACAGCTGCAAAACCTGTTTGCCCAGCACGGAGACCTTGAGTTCTATAAGATAAAGCCATAAACATGTGTATCCGAGTCTTCTATCAAAAGTTACAGCTATTTATATGAAGTTGTACAAAAACGCTTTCTTTCGCCAAGACAGTGCGTTTCTCACTGTTACATGCATTTGAATGGGGAACTCGACCGAAACAAAGTATAGGTTTTCATTATGTGAATAACTTGGAAATCTTAGCTCAAACAGCTGCAAAACCTGTTTTCCCAGCACGGAAACCTTGAGTTCTATAAGATAAAGCCATAAACATGTGTATCCGAGTCTTCTATCAAAAGTTACAGCTATTTCTATGAAGTTGTACAAAATAGCTTTCTTTCGCCAAGACAGTGCGTTTCTCACTGTTACATGCATTTGAATGGGGAACTCGACCGAAACAAAGTATAGGTTTTCATTATGTGAATAACTTGGAAATCTTAGCTCAAACAGCTGCAAAACCTGTTTTCCCAGCACGTAGACCTTGAGTTCTATAAGATAAAGCCATAAACATGTTTGTCTGAGTCTTCTATCAAAAGTTACAGCTATTTATATGAAGTTGTACAAAAACGCTTTCTTTCGCCAAGACAGTGCGTTTCTCACTGTTACATGCATTTGAATGGGGAACTCGACCGAAACAAAGTATAGGTTTTCATTATGTGAATAACTTGGAAATCTTAGCTCAAACAGCTGCAAAACCTGTTTTCCCAGCACGGAAACCTTGAGTTCTATAAGATAAAGCCATAAACATGTTTGTCTGAGTCTTCTATCAAAAGTTACAGCTATTTCTATGAAGTTGTACAAAAACGCTTTCTTTCGCCAAGACAGTGCGTTTCTCACTGTTACATGCATTTGAATGGGGAACTCGACCGAAACAAAGTATAGGTTTTCATTATGTGAATAACTTGGAAATCTTAGTTCAAACAGCTGCAAAACCTCTTTGCCCAGCACGGAGACCTTGAGTTCTATAAGATAAAGCCATAAACACGTGTATCCGAGTCTTCTATCAAAAGTTACAGCTATTTCTATGAAGTTGTACAAAAACGCTTTCTTTCGCCAAGACAGTGCGTTTCTCACTGTTACATGCATTTGAATGGGGAACTCGACCGAAACAAAGTATAAGTTTTCATTATGTGAATAACTTGGAAATCTTAGCTCAAACAGCTGCAAAACCTGTTTGCCCAGCACGGAGACCTTGAGTTCTATAATATAAAGCCATAAACATGTGTATCCGAGTCTTCTATCAAAAGTTACAGCTATTTCTATGAAGTTGTACAAAATAGCTTTCTTTCGCCAAGACAGTGCGTTTCTCACTGTTACATGCATTTGAATGGGGAACTCGACCGAAACAAAGTATAAGTTTTCATTATGTGAATAACTTGGAAATCTTAGCTCAAACAGCTGCAAAACCTGTTTGCCCAGCACGGAGACCTTGAGTTCTATAATATAAAGCCATAAACATGTGTATCCGAGTCTTCTATCAAAAGTTACAGCTATTTCTATGAAGTTGTACAAAATAGCTTTCTTTCGCCAAGACAGTGCGTTTCTCACTGTTACATGCATTTGAATGGGGAACTCGACCGAAACAAAGTATAAGTTTTCATTATGTGAATAACTTGGAAATCTTAGCTCAAACAGCTGCAAAACCTGTTTTCCCAGCATGGAGACCTTGAGTTCTATAAGATAAAGCCATAAACATGTTTGTCTGAGTCTTCTATCAAAAGTTACAGCTATTTCTATGAAGTTGTACAAAAACGCTTTCTTTCGCCAAGACAGTGCGTTTCTCACTGTTACATGCATTTGAATGGGGAACTCGACCGAAACAAAGTATAGGTTTTCATTATGTGAATAACTTGGAAATCTTAGCTCAAACAGCTGCAAAACCTGTTTGCCCAGCACGGAGACCTTGAGTTCTATAAGATAAAGCCATAAACATGTTTGTCTGAGTCTTCTATCAAAAGTTACAGCTATTTCTATGAAGTTGTACAAAAACGCTTTCTTTCGCCAAGACAGTGCGTTTCTCACTGTTACATGCATTTGAATGGGGAACTCGACCGAAACAAAGTATAGGTTTTCATTATGTGAATAACTTGGAAATCTTAGCTCAAACAGCTGCAAAACCTGTTTGCCCAGCACGGAGACCTTGAGTTCTATAAGATAAAGCCATAAACATGTGTATCCGAGTCTTCTATCAAAAGTTACAGCTATTTCTATGAAGTTGTACAAAATAGCTTTCTTTCGCCAAGACAGTGCGTTTCTCACTGTTACATGCATTTGAATGGGGAACTCGACCGAAACAAAGTATAAGTTTTCATTATGTGAATAACTTGGAAATCTTAGCTCAAACAGCTGCAAAACCTGTTTTCCCAGCACGTAGACCTTGAGTTCTATAAGATAA
Organism: Diplotaxodon limnothrissa; assembly: GCF_057381915.1. Classification (NCBI taxonomy): domain Eukaryota; kingdom Metazoa; phylum Chordata; class Actinopteri; order Cichliformes; family Cichlidae; genus Diplotaxodon; species Diplotaxodon limnothrissa. The sequence continues at coordinate 30,685,652 of NC_140608.1, read as the reverse complement.
AGCCATAAACATGTTTGTCTGAGTCTTCTATCAAAAGTTACAGCTATTTCTATGAAGTTGTACAAAAACGCTTTCTTTCGCCAAGACAGTGCGTTTCTCACTGTTACATGCATTTGAATGGGGAACTCGACCGAAACAAAGTATAAGTTTTCATTATGTGAATAACTTGGAAATCTTAGCTCAAACAGCTGCAAAACCTGTTTTCCCAGCACGTAGACCTTGAGTTCTATAAGATAAAGCCATAAACATGTTTGTCTGCGTCTTCTATCAAAAGTTACAGCTATTTCTATGAAGTTGTACAAAAACGCTTTCTTTCGCCAAGACAGTGCGTTTCTCACTGTTACATGCATTTGAATGGGGAACTCGACCGAAACAAAGTATAGGTTTTCATTATGTGAATAACTTGGAAATCTTAGCTCAAACAGCTGCAAAACCTGTTTGCCCAGCACGGAGACCTTGAGTTCTATAAGATAAAGCCATAAACATGTGTATCCGAGTCTTCTATCAAAAGTTACAGCTATTTCTATGAAGTTGTACAAAAACGCTTTCTTTCGCCAAGACAGTGCGTTTCTCACTGTTACATGCATTTGAATGGGGAACTCGACCGAAACAAAGTATAGGTTTTCATTATGTGAATAACTTGGAAATCTTAGTTCAAACAGCTGCAAAACCTGTTTGCCCAGCACGGAGACCTTGAGTTCTATAAGATAAAGCCATAAACATGTGTATCCGAGTCTTCTATCAAAAGTTACAGCTATTTCTATGAAGTTGTACAAAAACGCTTTCTTTCGCCAAGACAGTGCGTTTCTCACTGTTACATGCATTTGAATGGGGAACTCGACCGAAACAAAGTATAAGTTTTCATTATGTGAATAACTTGGAAATCTTAGCTCAAACAGCTGCAAAACCTGTTTGCCCAGCACGGAGACCTTGAGTTCTATAAGATAAAGCCATAAACATGTTTGTCTGAGTCTTCTATCAAAAGTTACAGCTATTTCTATGAAGTTGTACAAAAACGCTTTCTTTCGCCAAGACAGTGCGTTTCTCACTGTTACATGCATTTGAATGGGGAACTCGACTGAAACAAAGTATAAGTTTTCATTATGTGAATAACTTGGAAATCTTAGCTCAAACAGCTGCAAAACCTGTTTGCCCAGCACGGAGACCTTGAGTTCTATAAGATAAAGCCATAAACATGTGTATCCGAGTCTTCTATCAAAAGTTACAGCTATTTATATGAAGTTGTACAAAAACGCTTTCTTTCGCCAAGACAGTGCGTTTCTCACTGTTACATGCATTTGAATGGGGAACTCGACCGAAACAAAGTATAAGTTTTCATTATGTGAATAACTTGGAAATCTTAGCTCAAACAGCTGCAAAACCTGTTTTCCCAGCACGTAGACCTTGAGTTCTATAAGATAAAGCCATAAACATGTTTGTCTGAGTCTTCTATCAAAAGTTACAGCTATTTCTATGAAGTTGTACAAAAACGCTTTCTTTCGCCAAGACAGTGCGTTTCTCACTGTTACATGCATTTGAATGGGGAACTCGACCGAAACAAAGTATAGGTTTTCATTATGTGAATAACTTGGAAATCTTAGCTCAAACAGCTGCAAAACCTGGTTTCCCAGCACGGAAACCTTGAGTTCTATAAGATAAAGCCATAAACATGTTTGTCTGAGTCTTCTATCAAAAGTTACAGCTATTTCTATGAAGTTGTACAAAAACGCTTTCTTTCGCCAAGACAGTGCGTTTCTCACTGTTACATGCATTTGAATGGGGAACTCGACCGAAACAAAGTATAGGTTTTCATTATGTGAATAACTTGGAAATCTTAGCTCAAACAGCTGCAAAACCTGTTTGCCCAGCACGGAGACCTTGAGTTCTATAAGATAAAGCCATAAACATGTGTATCCGAGTCTTCTATCAAAAGTTACAGCTATTTCTATGAAGTTGTACAAAAACGCTTTCTTTCGCCAAGACAGTGCGTTTCTCACTGTTACATGCATTTGAATGGGGAACTCGACCGAAACAAAGTATAGGTTTTCATTATGTGAATAACTTGGAAATCTTAGTTCAAACAGCTGCAAAACCTGTTTGCCCAGCACGGAGACCTTGAGTTCTATAAGATAAAGCCATAAACATGTGTATCCGAGTCTTCTATCAAAAGTTACAGCTATTTCTATGAAGTTGTACAAAAACGCTTTCTTTCGCCAAGACAGTGCGTTTCTCACTGTTACATGCATTTGAATGGGGAACTCGACCGAAACAAAGTATAGGTTTTCATTATGTGAATAACTTGGAAATCTTAGCTCAAACAGCTGCAAAACCTGGTTTCCCAGCACGGAAACCTTGAGTTCTATAAGATAAAGCCATAAACATGTTTGTCTGAGTCTTCTATCAAAAGTTACAGCTATTTCTATGAAGTTGTACAAAAACGCTTTCTTTCGCCAAGACAGTGCGTTTCTCACTGTTACATGCATTTGAATGGGGAACTCGACCGAAACAAAGTATAGGTTTTCATTATGTGAATAACTTGGAAATCTTAGCTCAAACAGCTGCAAAACCTGTTTGCCCAGCACGGAGACCTTGAGTTCTATAAGATAAAGCCATAAACATGTGTATCCGAGTCTTCTATCAAAAGTTACAGCTATTTCTATGAAGTTGTACAAAAACGCTTTCTTTCGCCAAGACAGTGCGTTTCTCACTGTTACATGCATTTGAATGGGGAACTCGACCGAAACAAAGTATAGGTTTTCATTATGTGAATAACTTGGAAATCTTAGTTCAAACAGCTGCAAAACCTGTTTGCCCAGCACGGAGACCTTGAGTTCTATAAGATAAAGCCATAAACATGTGTATCCGAGTCTTCTATCAAAAGTTACAGCTATTTCTATGAAGTTGTACAAAAACGCTTTCTTTCGCCAAGACAGTGCGTTTCTCACTGTTACATGCATTTGAATGGGGAACTCGACCGAAACAAAGTATAGGTTTTCATTATGTGAATAACTTGGAAATCTTAGCTCAAACAGCTGCAAAACCTGTTTGCCCAGCACGGAGACCTTGAGTTCTATAAGATAAAGCCATAAACATGTGTATCCGAGTCTTCTATCAAAAGTTACAGCTATTTATATGAAGTTGTACAAAAACGCTTTCTTTCGCCAAGACAGTGCGTTTCTCACTGTTACATGCATTTGAATGGGGAACTCGACCGAAACAAAGTATAAGTTTTCATTATGTGAATAACTTGGAAATCTTAGCTCAAACAGCTGCAAAACCTGTTTGCCCAGCACGGAGACCTTGAGTTCTATAAGATAAAGCCATAAACATGTGTATCCGAGTCTTCTATCAAAAGTTACAGCTATTTCTATGAAGTTGTACAAAATAGCTTTCTTTCGCCAAGACAGTGCGTTTCTCACTGTTACATGCATTTGAATGGGGAACTCGACCGAAACAAAGTATAAGTTTTCATTATGTGAATAACTTGGAAATCTTAGCTCAAACAGCTGCAAAACCTGTTTTCCCAGCACGTAGACCTTGAGTTCTATAAGATAAAGCCATAAACATGTTTGTCTGAGTCTTCTATCAAAAGTTACAGCTATTTCTATGAAGTTGTACAAAAACGCTTTCTTTCGCCAAGACAGTGCGTTTCTCACTGTTACATGCATTTGAATGGGGAACTCGACCGAAACAAAGTATAGGTTTTCATTATGTGAATAACTTGGAAATCTTAGCTCAAACAGCTGCAAAACCTGTTTGCCCAGCACGGAGACCTTGAGTTCTATAAGATAAAGCCATAAACATGTGTATCCGAGTCTTCTATCAAAAGTTACAGCTATTTCTATGAAGTTGTACAAAATAGCTTTCTTTCGCCAAGACAGTGCGTTTCTCACTGTTACATGCATTTGAATGGGGAACTCGACCGAAACAAAGTATAAGTTTTCATTATGTGAATAACTTGGAAATCTTAGCTCAAACAGCTGCAAAACCTGTTTTCCCAGCACGTAGACCTTGAGTTCTATAAGATAAAGCCATAAACATGTTTGTCTGAGTCTTCTATCAAAAGTTACAGCTATTTCTATGAAGTTGTACAAAAACGCTTTCTTTCGCCAAGACAGTGCGTTTCTCACTGTTACATGCATTTGAATGGGGAACTCGACCGAAACAAAGTATAAGTTTTCATTATGTGAATAACTTGGAAATCTTAGCTCAAACAGCTGCAAAACCTGTTTTCCCAGCACGTAGACCTTGAGTTCTATAAGATAAAGCCATAAACATGTTTGTCTGAGTCTTCTATCAAAAGTTACAGCTATTTCTATGAAGTTGTACAAAAACGCTTTCTTTCGCCAAGACAGTGCGTTTCTCACTGTTACATGCATTTGAATGGGGAACTCGACCGAAACAAAGTATAGGTTTTCATTATGTGAATAACTTGGAAATCTTAGCTCAAACAGCTGCAAAACCTGTTTGAACAGCACGAAGACCTTGAGTTCTATAAGATAAAGCCATAAACATGTGTATCCGAGTCTTCTATCAAAAGTTACAGCTATTTCTATGAAGTTGTACAAAAACGCTTTCTTTCGCCAAGACAGTGCGTTTCTCACTGTTACATGCATTTGAATGGGGAACTCGACTGAAACAAAGTATAAGTTTTCATTATGTGAATAACTTGGAAATCTTAGCTCAAACAGCTGCAAAACCTGTTTGCCCAGCACGGAGACCTTGAGTTCTATAAGATAAAGCCATAAACATGTTTGTCTGAGTCTTCTATCAAAAGTTACAGCTATTTCTATGAAGTTGTACAAAAACGCTTTCTTTCGCCAAGACAGTGCGTTTCTCACTGTTACATGCATTTGAATGGGGAACTCGACTGAAACAAAGTATAAGTTTTCATTATGTGAATAACTTGGAAATCTTAGCTCAAACAGCTGCAAAACCTGTTTGCCCAGCACGGAGACCTTGAGTTCTATAAGATAAAGCCATAAACATGTGTATCCGAGTCTTCTATCAAAAGTTACAGCTATTTATATGAAGTTGTACAAAAACGCTTTCTTTCGCCAAGACAGTGCGTTTCTCACTGTTACATGCATTTGAATGGGGAACTCGACCGAAACAAAGTATAGGTTTTCATTATGTGAATAACTTGGAAATCTTAGCTCAAACAGCTGCAAAACCTGTTTGCCCAGCACGGAGACCTTGAGTTCTATAAGATAAAGCCATAAACATGTGTATCCGAGTCTTCTATCAAAAGTTACAGCTATTTCTATGAAGTTGTACAAAAACGCTTTCTTTCGCCAAGACAGTGCGTTTCTCACTGTTACATGCATTTGAATGGGGAACTCGACCGAAACAAAGTATAGGTTTTCATTATGTGAATAACTTGGAAATCTTAGTTCAAACAGCTGCAAAACCTGTTTGCCCAGCACGGAGACCTTGAGTTCTATAAGATAAAGCCATAAACATGTGTATCCGAGTCTTCTATCAAAAGTTACAGCTATTTCTATGAAGTTGTACAAAAACGCTTTCTTTCGCCAAGACAGTGCGTTTCTCACTGTTACATGCATTTGAATGGGGAACTCGACCGAAACAAAGTATAGGTTTTCATTATGTGAATAACTTGGAAATCTTAGCTCAAACAGCTGCAAAACCTGTTTTCCCAGCACGGAAACCTTGAGTTCTATAAGATAAAGCCATAAACATGTTTGTCTGAGTCTTCTATCAAAAGTTACAGCTATTTCTATGAAGTTGTACAAAAACGCTTTCTTTCGCCAAGACAGTGCGTTTCTCACTGTTACATGCATTTGAATGGGGAACTCGACCGAAACAAAGTATAAGTTTTCATTATGTGAATAACTTGGAAATCTTAGCTCAAACAGCTGCAAAACCTGTTTTCCCAGCACGTAGACCTTGAGTTCTATAAGATAAAGCCATAAACATGTTTGTCTGAGTCTTCTATCAAAAGTTACAGCTATTTCTATGAAGTTGTACAAAAACGCTTTCTTTCGCCAAGACAGTGCGTTTCTCACTGTTACATGCATTTGAATGGGGAACTCGACCGAAACAAAGTATAGGTTTTCATTATGTGAATAACTTGGAAATCTTAGCTCAAACAGCTGCAAAACCTGTTTGCCCAGCACGGAGACCTTGAGTTCTATAAGATAAAGCCATAAACATGTGTATCCGAGTCTTCTATCAAAAGTTACAGCTATTTCTATGAAGTTGTACAAAATAGCTTTCTTTCGCCAAGACAGTGCGTTTCTCACTGTTACATGCATTTGAATGGGGAACTCGACCGAAACAAAGTATAAGTTTTCATTATGTGAATAACTTGGAAATCTTAGCTCAAACAGCTGCAAAACCTGTTTTCCCAGCACGTAGACCTTGAGTTCTATAAGATAAAGCCATAAACATGTTTGTCTGAGTCTTCTATCAAAAGTTACAGCTATTTCTATGAAGTTGTACAAAAACGCTTTCTTTCGCCAAGACAGTGCGTTTCTCACTGTTACATGCATTTGAATGGGGAACTCGACCGAAACAAAGTATAAGTTTTCATTATGTGAATAACTTGGAAATCTTAGCTCAAACAGCTGCAAAACCTGTTTTCCCAGCACGTAGACCTTGAGTTCTATAAGATAAAGCCATAAACATGTTTGTCTGAGTCTTCTATCAAAAGTTACAGCTATTTCTATGAAGTTGTACAAAAACGCTTTCTTTCGCCAAGACAGTGCGTTTCTCACTGTTACATGCATTTGAATGGGGAACTCGACCGAAACAAAGTATAGGTTTTCATTATGTGAATAACTTGGAAATCTTAGCTCAAACAGCTGCAAAACCTGTTTGAACAGCACGAAGACCTTGAGTTCTATAAGATAAAGCCATAAACATGTGTATCCGAGTCTTCTATCAAAAGTTACAGCTATTTCTATGAAGTTGTACAAAAACGCTTTCTTTCGCCAAGACAGTGCGTTTCTCACTGTTACATGCATTTGAATGGGGAACTCGACTGAAACAAAGTATAAGTTTTCATTATGTGAATAACTTGGAAATCTTAGCTCAAACAGCTGCAAAACCTGTTTGCCCAGCACGGAGACCTTGAGTTCTATAAGATAAAGCCATAAACATGTTTGTCTGAGTCTTCTATCAAAAGTTACAGCTATTTCTATGAAGTTGTACAAAAACGCTTTCTTTCGCCAAGACAGTGCGTTTCTCACTGTTACATGCATTTGAATGGGGAACTCGACTGAAACAAAGTATAGGTTTTCATTATGTGAATAACTTGGAAATCTTAGCTCAAACAGCTGCAAAACCTGTTTGCCCAGCACGGAGACCTTGAGTTCTATAAGATAAAGCCATAAACATGTGTATCCGAGTCTTCTATCAAAAGTTACAGCTATTTCTATGAAGTTGTACAAAAACGCTTTCTTTCGCCAAGACAGTGCGTTTCTCACTGTTACATGCATTTGAATGGGGAACTCGACCGAAACAAAGTATAGGTTTTCATTATGTGAATAACTTGGAAATCTTAGTTCAAACAGCTGCAAAACCTGTTTGCCCAGCACGGAGACCTTGAGTTCTATAAGATAAAGCCATAAACATGTGTATCCGAGTCTTCTATCAAAAGTTACAGCTATTTCTATGAAGTTGTACAAAAACGCTTTCTTTCGCCAAGACAGTGCGTTTCTCACTGTTACATGCATTTGAATGGGGAACTCGACCGAAACAAAGTATAGGTTTTCATTATGTGAATAACTTGGAAATCTTAGTTCAAACAGCTGCAAAACCTGTTTGCCCAGCACGGAGACCTTGAGTTCTATAAGATAAAGCCATAAACATGTGTATCCGAGTCTTCTATCAAAAGTTACAGCTATTTCTATGAAGTTGTACAAAAACGCTTTCTTTCGCCAAGACAGTGCGTTTCTCACTGTTACATGCATTTGAATGGGGAACTCGACCGAAACAAAGTATAGGTTTTCATTATGTGAATAACTTGGAAATCTTAGCTCAAACAGCTGCAAAACCTGTTTGCCCAGCACGGAGACCTTGAGTTCTATAAGATAAAGCCATAAACATGTGTATCCGAGTCTTCTATCAAAAGTTACAGCTATTTCTATGAAGTTGTACAAAAACGCTTTCTTTCGCCAAGACAGTGCGTTTCTCACTGTTACATGCATTTGAATGGGGAACTCGACCGAAACAAAGTATAGGTTTTCATTATGTGAATAACTTGGAAATCTTAGCTCAAACAGCTGCAAAACCTGTTTTCCCAGCACGTAGACCTTGAGTTCTATAAGATAAAGCCATAAACATGTTTGTCTGAGTCTTCTATCAAAAGTTACAGCTATTTCTATGAAGTTGTACAAAAACGCTTTCTTTCGCCAAGACAGTGCGTTTCTCACTGTTACATGCATTTGAATGGGGAACTCGACCGAAACAAAGTATAGGTTTTCATTATGTGAATAACTTGGAAATCTTAGCTCAAACAGCTGCAAAACCTGTTTGAACAGCACGAAGACCTTGAGTTCTATAAGATAAAGCCATAAACATGTGTATCCGAGTCTTCTATCAAAAGTTACAGCTATTTCTATGAAGTTGTACAAAAACGCTTTCTTTCGCCAAGACAGTGCGTTTCTCACTGTTACATGCATTTGAATGGGGAACTCGACTGAAACAAAGTATAAGTTTTCATTATGTGAATAACTTGGAAATCTTAGCTCAAACAGCTGCAAAACCTGTTTGCCCAGCACGGAGACCTTGAGTTCTATAAGATAAAGCCATAAACATGTTTGTCTGAGTCTTCTATCAAAAGTTACAGCTATTTCTATGAAGTTGTACAAAAACGCTTTCTTTCGCCAAGACAGTGCGTTTCTCACTGTTACATGCATTTGAATGGGGAACTCGACTGAAACAAAGTATAGGTTTTCATTATGTGAATAACTTGGAAATCTTAGCTCAAACAGCTGCAAAACCTGTTTGCCCAGCACGGAGACCTTGAGTTCTATAAGATAAAGCCATAAACATGTGTATCCGAGTCTTCTATCAAAAGTTACAGCTATTTCTATGAAGTTGTACAAAAACGCTTTCTTTCGCCAAGACAGTGCGTTTCTCACTGTTACATGCATTTGAATGGGGAACTCGACCGAAACAAAGTATAGGTTTTCATTATGTGAATAACTTGGAAATCTTAGTTCAAACAGCTGCAAAACCTGTTTGCCCAGCACGGAGACCTTGAGTTCTATAAGATAAAGCCATAAACATGTGTATCCGAGTCTTCTATCAAAAGTTACAGCTATTTCTATGAAGTTGTACAAAAACGCTTTCTTTCGCCAAGACAGTGCGTTTCTCACTGTTACATGCATTTGAATGGGGAACTCGACCGAAACAAAGTATAGGTTTTCATTATGTGAATAACTTGGAAATCTTAGTTCAAACAGCTGCAAAACCTGTTTGCCCAGCACGGAGACCTTGAGTTCTATAAGATAAAGCCATAAACATGTGTATCCGAGTCTTCTATCAAAAGTTACAGCTATTTCTATGAAGTTGTACAAAAACGCTTTCTTTCGCCAAGACAGTGCGTTTCTCACTGTTACATGCATTTGAATGGGGAACTCGACCGAAACAAAGTATAGGTTTTCATTATGTGAATAACTTGGAAATCTTAGCTCAAACAGCTGCAAAACCTGTTTTCCCAGCACGGAAACCTTGAGTTCTATAAGATAAAGCCATAAACATGTTTGTCTGAGTCTTCTATCAAAAGTTACAGCTATTTCTATGAAGTTGTACAAAAACGCTTTCTTTCGCCAAGACAGTGCGTTTCTCACTGTTACATGCATTTGAATGGGGAACTCGACCGAAACAAAGTATAGGTTTTCATTATGTGAATAACTTGGAAATCTTAGCTCAAACAGCTGCAAAACCTGTTTGCCCAGCACGGAGACCTTGAGTTCTATAAGATAAAGCCATAAACATGTGTATCCGAGTCTTCTATCAAAAGTTACAGCTATTTCTATGAAGTTGTACAAAAACGCTTTCTTTCGCCAAGACAGTGCGTTTCTCACTGTTACATGCATTTGAATGGGGAACTCGACCGAAACAAAGTATAAGTTTTCATTATGTGAATAACTTGGAAATCTTAGCTCAAACAGCTGCAAAACCTGTTTGCCCAGCACGGAGACCTTGAGTTCTATAAGATAAAGCCATAAACATGTGTATCCGAGTCTTCTATCAAAAGTTACAGCTATTTCTATGAAGTTGTACAAAATAGCTTTCTTTCGCCAAGACAGTGCGTTTCTCACTGTTACATGCATTTGAATGGGGAACTCGACCGAAACAAAGTATAAGTTTTCATTATGTGAATAACTTGGAAATCTTAGCTCAAACAGCTGCAAAACCTGTTTTCCCAGCACGTAGACCTTGAGTTCTATAAGATAAAGCCATAAACATGTTTGTCTGAGTCTTCTATCAAAAGTTACAGCTATTTCTATGAAGTTGTACAAAAACGCTTTCTTTCGCCAAGACAGTGCGTTTCTCACTGTTACATGCATTTGAATGGGGAACTCGACCGAAACAAAGTATAGGTTTTCATTATGTGAATAACTTGGAAATCTTAGCTCAAACAGCTGCAAAACCTGTTTGCCCAGCACGGAGACCTTGAGTTCTATAAGATAAAGCCATAAACATGTGTATCCGAGTCTTCTATCAAAAGTTACAGCTATTTCTATGAAGTTGTACAAAATAGCTTTCTTTCGCCAAGACAGTGCGTTTCTCACTGTTACATGCATTTGAATGGGGAACTCGACCGAAACAAAGTATAAGTTTTCATTATGTGAATAACTTGGAAATCTTAGCTCAAACAGCTGCAAAACCTGTTTTCCCAGCACGTAGACCTTGAGTTCTATAAGATAAAGCCATAAACATGTTTGTCTGAGTCTTCTATCAAAAGTTACAGCTATTTATATGAAGTTGTACAAAAACGCTTTCTTTCGCCAAGACAGTGCGTTTCTCACTGTTACATGCATTTGAATGGGGAACTCGACCGAAACAAAGTATGTTTTCATTATGTGAATAACTTGGAAATCTTAGCTCAAACAGCTGCAAAACCTGTTTGCCCAGCACGGAGACCTTGAGTTCTATAAGATAAAGCCATAAACATGTTTGTCTGAGTCTTCTATCAAAAGTTACAGCTATTTCTATGAAGTTGTACAAAAACGCTTTCTTTCGCCAAGACAGTGCGTTTCTCACTGTTACATGCATTTGAATGGGGAACTCGACCGAAACAAAGTATAGGTTTTCATTATGTGAATAACTTGGAAATCTTAGCTCAAACAGCTGCAAAACCTGTTTGAACAGCACGAAGACCTTGAGTTCTATAAGATAAAGCCATAAACATGTTTGTCTGAGTCTTCTATCAAAAGTTACAGCTATTTCTATGAAGTTGTACAAAAACGCTTTCTTTCGCCAAGACAGTGCGTTTCTCACTGTTACATGCATTTGAATGGGGAACTCGACTGAAACAAAGTATAAGTTTTCATTATGTGAATAACTTGGAAATCTTAGCTCAAACAGCTGCAAAACCTGTTTGCCCAGCACGGAGACCTTGAGTTCTATAAGATAAAGCCATAAACATGTGTATCCGAGTCTTCTATCAAAAGTTACAGCTATTTATATGAAGTTGTACAAAAACGCTTTCTTTCGCCAAGACAGTGCGTTTCTCACTGTTACATGCATTTGAATGGGGAACTCGACCGAAACGAAGTATAAGTTTTCATTATGTGAATAACTTGGAAATCTTAGCTCAAACAGCTGCAAAACCTGTTTGCCCAGCACGGAGACCTTGAGTTCTATAAGATAAAGCCATAAACATGTTTGTCTGAGTCTTCTATCAAAAGTTACAGCTATTTCTATGAAGTTGTACAAAAACGCTTTCTTTCGCCAAGACAGTGCGTTTCTCACTGTTACATGCATTTGAATGGGGAACTCGACTGAAACAAAGTATAAGTTTTCATTATGTGAATAACTTGGAAATCTTAGCTCAAACAGCTGCAAAACCTGTTTGCCCAGCACGGAGACCTTGAGTTCTATAAGATAAAGCCATAAACATGTGTATCCGAGTCTTCTATCAAAAGTTACAGCTATTTCTATGAAGTTGTACAAAAACGCTTTCTTTCGCCAAGACAGTGCGTTTCTCACTGTTACATGCATTTGAATGGGGAACTCGACCGAAACAAAGTATAAGTTTTCATTATGTGAATAACTTGGAAATCTTAGCTCAAACAGCTGCAAAACCTGTTTTCCCAGCACGTAGACCTTGAGTTCTATAAGATAAAGCCATAAACATGTTTGTCTGAGTCTTCTATCAAAAGTTACAGCTATTTCTATGAAGTTGTACAAAAACGCTTTCTTTCGCCAAGACAGTGCGTTTCTCACTGTTACATGCATTTGAATGGGGAACTCGACCGAAACAAAGTATAGGTTTTCATTATGTGAATAACTTGGAAATCTTAGCTCAAACAGCTGCAAAACCTGTTTTCCCAGCACGGAAACCTTGAGTTCTATAAGATAAAGCCATAAACATGTTTGTCTGAGTCTTCTATCAAAAGTTACAGCTATTTCTATGAAGTTGTACAAAAACGCTTTCTTTCGCCAAGACAGTGCGTTTCTCACTGTTACATGCATTTGAATGGGGAACTCGACCGAAACAAAGTATAGGTTTTCATTATGTGAATAACTTGGAAATCTTAGTTCAAACAGCTGCAAAACCTGTTTGCCCAGCACGGAGACCTTGAGTTCTATAAGATAAAGCCATAAACATGTGTATCCGAGTCTTCTATCAAAAGTTACAGCTATTTCTATGAAGTTGTACAAAAACGCTTTCTTTCGCCAAGACAGTGCGTTTCTCACTGTTACATGCATTTGAATGGGGAACTCGACCGAAACAAAGTATAGGTTTTCATTATGTGAATAACTTGGAAATCTTAGCTCAAACAGCTGCAAAACCTGGTTTCCCAGCACGGAAACCTTGAGTTCTATAAGATAAAGCCATAAACATGTTTGTCTGAGTCTTCTATCAAAAGTTACAGCTATTTCTATGAAGTTGTACAAAAACGCTTTCTTTCGCCAAGACAGTGCGTTTCTCACTGTTACATGCATTTGAATGGGGAACTCGACCGAAACAAAGTATAGGTTTTCATTATGTGAATAACTTGGAAATCTTAGTTCAAACAGCTGCAAAACCTGTTTGCCCAGCACGGAGACCTTGAGTTCTATAAGATAAAGCCATAAACATGTGTATCCGAGTCTTCTATCAAAAGTTACAGCTATTTCTATGAAGTTGTACAAAAACGCTTTCTTTCGCCAAGACAGTGCGTTTCTCACTGTTACATGCATTTGAATGGGGAACTCGACCGAAACAAAGTATAGGTTTTCATTATGTGAATAACTTGGAAATCTTAGCTCAAACAGCTGCAAAACCTGTTTGCCCAGCACGGAGACCTTGAGTTCTATAAGATAAAGCCATAAACATGTGTATCCGAGTCTTCTATCAAAAGTTACAGCTATTTCTATGAAGTTGTACAAAAACGCTTTCTTTCGCCAAGACAGTGCGTTTCTCACTGTTACATGCATTTGAATGGGGAACTCGACCGAAACAAAGTATAGGTTTTCATTATGTGAATAACTTGGAAATCTTAGCTCAAACAGCTGCAAAACCTGTTTGCCCAGCACGGAGACCTTGAGTTCTATAAGATAAAGCCATAAACATGTGTATCCGAGTCTTCTATCAAAAGTTACAGCTATTTCTATGAAGTTGTACAAAAACGCTTTCTTTCGCCAAGACAGTGCGTTTCTCACTGTTACATGCATTTGAATGGGGAACTCGACCGAAACAAAGTATAAGTTTTCATTATGTGAATAACTTGGAAATCTTAGCTCAAACAGCTGCAAAACCTGTTTTCCCAGCACGTAGACCTTGAGTTCTATAAGATAAAGCCATAAACATGTTTGTCTGAGTCTTCTATCAAAAGTTACAGCTATTTCTATGAAGTTGTACAAAAACGCTTTCTTTCGCCAAGACAGTGCGTTTCTCACTGTTACATGCATTTGAATGGGGAACTCGACCGAAACAAAGTATAGGTTTTCATTATGTGAATAACTTGGAAATCTTAGCTCAAACAGCTGCAAAACCTGTTTTCCCAGCACGGAAACCTTGAGTTCTATAAGATAAAGCCATAAACATGTTTGTCTGAGTCTTCTATCAAAAGTTACAGCTATTTCTATGAAGTTGTACAAAAACGCTTTCTTTCGCCAAGACAGTGCGTTTCTCACTGTTACATGCATTTGAATGGGGAACTCGACCGAAACAAAGTATAGGTTTTCATTATGTGAATAACTTGGAAATCTTAGTTCAAACAGCTGCAAAACCTGTTTGCCCAGCACGGAGACCTTGAGTTCTATAAGATAAAGCCATAAACATGTGTATCCGAGTCTTCTATCAAAAGTTACAGCTATTTCTATGAAGTTGTACAAAAACGCTTTCTTTCGCCAAGACAGTGCGTTTCTCACTGTTACATGCATTTGAATGGGGAACTCGACCGAAACAAAGTATAGGTTTTCATTATGTGAATAACTTGGAAATCTTAGCTCAAACAGCTGCAAAACCTGGTTTCCCAGCACGGAAACCTTGAGTTCTATAAGATAAAGCCATAAACATGTTTGTCTGAGTCTTCTATCAAAAGTTACAGCTATTTCTATGAAGTTGTACAAAAACGCTTTCTTTCGCCAAGACAGTGCGTTTCTCACTGTTACATGCATTTGAATGGGGAACTCGACCGAAACAAAGTATAGGTTTTCATTATGTGAATAACTTGGAAATCTTAGTTCAAACAGCTGCAAAACCTGTTTGCCCAGCACGGAGACCTTGAGTTCTATAAGATAAAGCCATAAACATGTGTATCCGAGTCTTCTATCAAAAGTTACAGCTATTTCTATGAAGTTGTACAAAAACGCTTTCTTTCGCCAAGACAGTGCGTTTCTCACTGTTACATGCATTTGAATGGGGAACTCGACCGAAACAAAGTATAGGTTTTCATTATGTGAATAACTTGGAAATCTTAGCTCAAACAGCTGCAAAACCTGTTTGCCCAGCACGGAGACCTTGAGTTCTATAAGATAAAGCCATAAACATGTGTATCCGAGTCTTCTATCAAAAGTTACAGCTATTTCTATGAAGTTGTACAAAAACGCTTTCTTTCGCCAAGACAGTGCGTTTCTCACTGTTACATGCATTTGAATGGGGAACTCGACCGAAACAAAGTATAGGTTTTCATTATGTGAATAACTTGGAAATCTTAGTTCAAACAGCTGCAAAACCTGTTTGCCCAGCACGGAGACCTTGAGTTCTATAAGATAAAGCCATAAACATGTGTATCCGAGTCTTCTATCAAAAGTTACAGCTATTTCTATGAAGTTGTACAAAAACGCTTTCTTTCGCCAAGACAGTGCGTTTCTCACTGTTACATGCATTTGAATGGGGAACTCGACCGAAACAAAGTATAGGTTTTCATTATGTGAATAACTTGGAAATCTTAGCTCAAACAGCTGCAAAACCTGTTTGCCCAGCACGGAGACCTTGAGTTCTATAAGATAAAGCCATAAACATGTGTATCCGAGTCTTCTATCAAAAGTTACAGCTATTTATATGAAGTTGTACAAAAACGCTTTCTTTCGCCAAGACAGTGCGTTTCTCACTGTTACATGCATTTGAATGGGGAACTCGACCGAAACAAAGTATAAGTTTTCATTATGTGAATAACTTGGAAATCTTAGCTCAAACAGCTGCAAAACCTGTTTGCCCAGCACGGAGACCTTGAGTTCTATAAGATAAAGCCATAAACATGTGTATCCGAGTCTTCTATCAAAAGTTACAGCTATTTCTATGAAGTTGTACAAAATAGCTTTCTTTCGCCAAGACAGTGCGTTTCTCACTGTTACATGCATTTGAATGGGGAACTCGACCGAAACAAAGTATAAGTTTTCATTATGTGAATAACTTGGAAATCTTAGCTCAAACAGCTGCAAAACCTGTTTTCCCAGCACGTAGACCTTGAGTTCTATAAGATAAAGCCATAAACATGTTTGTCTGAGTCTTCTATCAAAAGTTACAGCTATTTCTATGAAGTTGTACAAAAACGCTTTCTTTCGCCAAGACAGTGCGTTTCTCACTGTTACATGCATTTGAATGGGGAACTCGACCGAAACAAAGTATGTTTTCATTATGTGAATAACTTGGAAATCTTAGCTCAAACAGCTGCAAAACCTGTTTTCCCAGCACGTAGACCTTGAGTTCTATAAGATAAAGCCATAAACATGTTTGTCTGAGTCTTCTATCAAAAGTTACAGCTATTTCTATGAAGTTGTACAAAAACGCTTTCTTTCGCCAAGACAGTGCGTTTCTCACTGTTACATGCATTTGAATGGGGAACTCGACCGAAACAAAGTATAGGTTTTCATTATGTGAATAACTTGGAAATCTTAGCTCAAACAGCTGCAAAACCTGTTTGAACAGCACGAAGACCTTGAGTTCTATAAGATAAAGCCATAAACATGTTTGTCTGAGTCTTCTATCAAAAGTTACAGCTATTTCTATGAAGTTGTACAAAAACGCTTTCTTTCGCCAAGACAGTGCGTTTCTCACTGTTACATGCATTTGAATGGGGAACTCGACTGAAACAAAGTATAAGTTTTCATTATGTGAATAACTTGGAAATCTTAGCTCAAACAGCTGCAAAACCTGTTTGCCCAGCACGGAGACCTTGAGTTCTATAAGATAAAGCCATAAACATGTGTATCCGAGTCTTCTATCAAAAGTTACAGCTATTTATATGAAGTTGTACAAAAACGCTTTCTTTCGCCAAGACAGTGCGTTTCTCACTGTTACATGCATTTGAATGGGGAACTCGACCGAAACGAAGTATAAGTTTTCATTATGTGAATAACTTGGAAATCTTAGCTCAAACAGCTGCAAAACCTGTTTGCCCAGCACGGAGACCTTGAGTTCTATAAGATAAAGCCATAAACATGTTTGTCTGAGTCTTCTATCAAAAGTTACAGCTATTTCTATGAAGTTGTACAAAAACGCTTTCTTTCGCCAAGACAGTGCGTTTCTCACTGTTACATGCATTTGAATGGGGAACTCGACTGAAACAAAGTATAAGTTTTCATTATGTGAATAACTTGGAAATCTTAGCTCAAACAGCTGCAAAACCTGTTTGCCCAGCACGGAGACCTTGAGTTCTATAAGATAAAGCCATAAACATGTGTATCCGAGTCTTCTATCAAAAGTTACAGCTATTTCTATGAAGTTGTACAAAAACGCTTTCTTTCGCCAAGACAGTGCGTTTCTCACTGTTACATGCATTTGAATGGGGAACTCGACCGAAACAAAGTATAAGTTTTCATTATGTGAATAACTTGGAAATCTTAGCTCAAACAGCTGCAAAACCTGTTTTCCCAGCACGTAGACCTTGAGTTCTATAAGATAAAGCCATAAACATGTTTGTCTGAGTCTTCTATCAAAAGTTACAGCTATTTCTATGAAGTTGTACAAAAACGCTTTCTTTCGCCAAGACAGTGCGTTTCTCACTGTTACATGCATTTGAATGGGGAACTCGACCGAAACAAAGTATAGGTTTTCATTATGTGAATAACTTGGAAATCTTAGCTCAAAAGCTGCAAAACCTGTTTGCCAAGCACGGAGACCTTGAGTTCTATAAGATAAAGCCATAAACATGTGTATCCGAGTCTTCTATCAAAAGTTACAGCTATTTCTATGAAGTTGTACAAAATAGCTTTCTTTCGCCAAGACAGTGCGTTTCTCACTGTTACATGCATTTGAATGGGGAACTCGACCGAAACAAAGTATAAGTTTTCATTATGTGAATAACTTGGAAATCTTAGCTCAAACAGCTGCAAAACCTGTTTTCCCAGCACGTAGACCTTGAGTTCTATAAGATAAAGCCATAAACATGTTTGTCTGAGTCTTCTATCAAAAGTTACAGCTATTTCTATGAAGTTGTACAAAAACGCTTTCTTTCGCCAAGACAGTGCGTTTCTCACTGTTACATGCATTTGAATGGGGAACTCGACCGAAACAAAGTATAAGTTTTCATTATGTGAATAACTTGGAAATCTTAGCTCAAACAGCTGCAAAACCTGTTTTCCCAGCACGTAGACCTTGAGTTCTATAAGATAAAGCCATAAACATGTTTGTCTGCGTCTTCTATCAAAAGTTACAGCTATTTCTATGAAGTTGTACAAAAACGCTTTCTTTCGCCAAGACAGTGCGTTTCTCACTGTTACATGCATTTGAATGGGGAACTCGACCGAAACAAAGTATAGGTTTTCATTATGTGAATAACTTGGAAATCTTAGCTCAAACAGCTGCAAAACCTGTTTGCCCAGCACGGAGACCTTGAGTTCTATAAGATAAAGCCATAAACATGTGTATCCGAGTCTTCTATCAAAAGTTACAGCTATTTCTATGAAGTTGTACAAAAACGCTTTCTTTCGCCAAGACAGTGCGTTTCTCACTGTTACATGCATTTGAATGGGGAACTCGACCGAAACAAAGTATAGGTTTTCATTATGTGAATAACTTGGAAATCTTAGTTCAAACAGCTGCAAAACCTGTTTGCCCAGCACGGAGACCTTGAGTTCTATAAGATAAAGCCATAAACATGTGTATCCGAGTCTTCTATCAAAAGTTACAGCTATTTCTATGAAGTTGTACAAAAACGCTTTCTTTCGCCAAGACAGTGCGTTTCTCACTGTTACATGCATTTGAATGGGGAACTCGACCGAAACAAAGTATAAGTTTTCATTATGTGAATAACTTGGAAATCTTAGCTCAAACAGCTGCAAAACCTGTTTGCCCAGCACGGAGACCTTGAGTTCTATAAGATAAAGCCATAAACATGTTTGTCTGAGTCTTCTATCAAAAGTTACAGCTATTTCTATGAAGTTGTACAAAAACGCTTTCTTTCGCCAAGACAGTGCGTTTCTCACTGTTACATGCATTTGAATGGGGAACTCGACTGAAACAAAGTATAAGTTTTCATTATGTGAATAACTTGGAAATCTTAGCTCAAACAGCTGCAAAACCTGTTTGCCCAGCACGGAGACCTTGAGTTCTATAAGATAAAGCCATAAACATGTGTATCCGAGTCTTCTATCAAAAGTTACAGCTATTTATATGAAGTTGTACAAAAACGCTTTCTTTCGCCAAGACAGTGCGTTTCTCACTGTTACATGCATTTGAATGGGGAACTCGACCGAAACAAAGTATAAGTTTTCATTATGTGAATAACTTGGAAATCTTAGCTCAAACAGCTGCAAAACCTGTTTTCCCAGCATGGAGACCTTGAGTTCTGTAAGATAAAGCCATAAACATGTTTGTCTGAGTCTTCTATCAAAAGTTACAGCTATTTCTATGAAGTTGTACAAAAACGCTTTCTTTCGCCAAGACAGTGCGTTTCTCACTGTTACATGCATTTGAATGGGGAACTCGACCGAAACAAAGTATAAGTTTTCATTATGTGAATAACTTGGAAATCTTAGCTCAAACAGCTGCAAAACCTGTTTTCCCAGCACGTAGACCTTGAGTTCTATAAGATAAAGCCATAAACATGTTTGTCTGAGTCTTCTATCAAAAGTTACAGCTATTTCTATGAAGTTGTACAAAAACGCTTTCTTTCGCCAAGACAGTGCGTTTCTCACTGTTACATGCATTTGAATGGGGAACTCGACCGAAACAAAGTATAGGTTTTCATTATGTGAATAACTTGGAAATCTTAGCTCAAACAGCTGCAAAACCTGGTTTCCCAGCACGGAAACCTTGAGTTCTATAAGATAAAGCCATAAACATGTTTGTCTGAGTCTTCTATCAAAAGTTACAGCTATTTCTATGAAGTTGTACAAAAACGCTTTCTTTCGCCAAGACAGTGCGTTTCTCACTGTTACATGCATTTGAATGGGGAACTCGACCGAAACAAAGTATAGGTTTTCATTATGTGAATAACTTGGAAATCTTAGCTCAAACAGCTGCAAAACCTGTTTGCCCAGCACGGAGACCTTGAGTTCTATAAGATAAAGCCATAAACATGTGTATCCGAGTCTTCTATCAAAAGTTACAGCTATTTCTATGAAGTTGTACAAAAACGCTTTCTTTCGCCAAGACAGTGCGTTTCTCACTGTTACATGCATTTGAATGGGGAACTCGACCGAAACAAAGTATAGGTTTTCATTATGTGAATAACTTGGAAATCTTAGTTCAAACAGCTGCAAAACCTGTTTGCCCAGCACGGAGACCTTGAGTTCTATAAGATAAAGCCATAAACATGTGTATCCGAGTCTTCTATCAAAAGTTACAGCTATTTCTATGAAGTTGTACAAAAACGCTTTCTTTCGTCAAGACAGTGCGTTTCTCACTGTTACATGCATTTGAATGGGGAACTCGACCGAAACAAAGTATAGGTTTTCATTATGTGAATAACTTGGAAATCTTAGCTCAAACAGCTGCAAAACCTGGTTTCCCAGCACGGAAACCTTGAGTTCTATAAGATAAAGCCATAAACATGTTTGTCTGAGTCTTCTATCAAAAGTTACAGCTATTTCTATGAAGTTGTACAAAAACGCTTTCTTTCGCCAAGACAGTGCGTTTCTCACTGTTACATGCATTTGAATGGGGAACTCGACCGAAACAAAGTATAGGTTTTCATTATGTGAATAACTTGGAAATCTTAGCTCAAACAGCTGCAAAACCTGTTTGCCCAGCACGGAGACCTTGAGTTCTATAAGATAAAGCCATAAACATGTGTATCCGAGTCTTCTATCAAAAGTTACAGCTATTTCTATGAAGTTGTACAAAAACGCTTTCTTTCGCCAAGACAGTGCGTTTCTCACTGTTACATGCATTTGAATGGGGAACTCGACCGAAACAAAGTATAGGTTTTCATTATGTGAATAACTTGGAAATCTTAGTTCAAACAGCTGCAAAACCTGTTTGCCCAGCACGGAGACCTTGAGTTCTATAAGATAAAGCCATAAACATGTGTATCCGAGTCTTCTATCAAAAGTTACAGCTATTTCTATGAAGTTGTACAAAAACGCTTTCTTTCGCCAAGACAGTGCGTTTCTCACTGTTACATGCATTTGAATGGGGAACTCGACCGAAACAAAGTATAGGTTTTCATTATGTGAATAACTTGGAAATCTTAGCTCAAACAGCTGCAAAACCTGTTTGCCCAGCACGGAGACCTTGAGTTCTATAAGATAAAGCCATAAACATGTGTATCCGAGTCTTCTATCAAAAGTTACAGCTATTTATATGAAGTTGTACAAAAACGCTTTCTTTCGCCAAGACAGTGCGTTTCTCACTGTTACATGCATTTGAATGGGGAACTCGACCGAAACAAAGTATAAGTTTTCATTATGTGAATAACTTGGAAATCTTAGCTCAAACAGCTGCAAAACCTGTTTGCCCAGCACGGAGACCTTGAGTTCTATAAGATAAAGCCATAAACATGTGTATCCGAGTCTTCTATCAAAAGTTACAGCTATTTCTATGAAGTTGTACAAAATAGCTTTCTTTCGCCAAGACAGTGCGTTTCTCACTGTTACATGCATTTGAATGGGGAACTCGACCGAAACAAAGTATAAGTTTTCATTATGTGAATAACTTGGAAATCTTAGCTCAAACAGCTGCAAAACCTGTTTTCCCAGCACGTAGACCTTGAGTTCTATAAGATAAAGCCATAAACATGTTTGTCTGAGTCTTCTATCAAAAGTTACAGCTATTTCTATGAAGTTGTACAAAAACGCTTTCTTTCGCCAAGACAGTGCGTTTCTCACTGTTACATGCATTTGAATGGGGAACTCGACCGAAACAAAGTATAGGTTTTCATTATGTGAATAACTTGGAAATCTTAGCTCAAACAGCTGCAAAACCTGTTTGCCCAGCACGGAGACCTTGAGTTCTATAAGATAAAGCCATAAACATGTGTATCCGAGTCTTCTATCAAAAGTTACAGCTATTTCTATGAAGTTGTACAAAATAGCTTTCTTTCGCCAAGACAGTGCGTTTCTCACTGTTACATGCATTTGAATGGGGAACTCGACCGAAACAAAGTATAAGTTTTCATTATGTGAATAACTTGGAAATCTTAGCTCAAACAGCTGCAAAACCTGTTTTCCCAGCACGTAGACCTTGAGTTCTATAAGATAAAGCCATAAACATGTTTGTCTGAGTCTTCTATCAAAAGTTACAGCTATTTCTATGAAGTTGTACAAAAACGCTTTCTTTCGCCAAGACAGTGCGTTTCTCACTGTTACATGCATTTGAATGGGGAACTCGACCGAAACAAAGTATAAGTTTTCATTATGTGAATAACTTGGAAATCTTAGCTCAAACAGCTGCAAAACCTGTTTTCCCAGCACGTAGACCTTGAGTTCTATAAGATAAAGCCATAAACATGTTTGTCTGAGTCTTCTATCAAAAGTTACAGCTATTTCTATGAAGTTGTACAAAAACGCTTTCTTTCGCCAAGACAGTGCGTTTCTCACTGTTACATGCATTTGAATGGGGAACTCGACCGAAACAAAGTATAGGTTTTCATTATGTGAATAACTTGGAAATCTTAGCTCAAACAGCTGCAAAACCTGTTTGAACAGCACGAAGACCTTGAGTTCTATAAGATAAAGCCATAAACATGTGTATCCGAGTCTTCTATCAAAAGTTACAGCTATTTCTATGAAGTTGTACAAAAACGCTTTCTTTCGCCAAGACAGTGCGTTTCTCACTGTTACATGCATTTGAATGGGGAACTCGACTGAAACAAAGTATAAGTTTTCATTATGTGAATAACTTGGAAATCTTAGCTCAAACAGCTGCAAAACCTGTTTGCCCAGCACGGAGACCTTGAGTTCTATAAGATAAAGCCATAAACATGTTTGTCTGAGTCTTCTATCAAAAGTTACAGCTATTTCTATGAAGTTGTACAAAAACGCTTTCTTTCGCCAAGACAGTGCGTTTCTCACTGTTACATGCATTTGAATGGGGAACTCGACTGAAACAAAGTATAAGTTTTCATTATGTGAATAACTTGGAAATCTTAGCTCAAACAGCTGCAAAACCTGTTTGCCCAGCACGGAGACCTTGAGTTCTATAAGATAAAGCCATAAACATGTGTATCCGAGTCTTCTATCAAAAGTTACAGCTATTTATATGAAGTTGTACAAAAACGCTTTCTTTCGCCAAGACAGTGCGTTTCTCACTGTTACATGCATTTGAATGGGGAACTCGACCGAAACAAAGTATAGGTTTTCATTATGTGAATAACTTGGAAATCTTAGCTCAAACAGCTGCAAAACCTGTTTGCCCAGCACGGAGACCTTGAGTTCTATAAGATAAAGCCATAAACATGTGTATCCGAGTCTTCTATCAAAAGTTACAGCTATTTCTATGAAGTTGTACAAAAACGCTTTCTTTCGCCAAGACAGTGCGTTTCTCACTGTTACATGCATTTGAATGGGGAACTCGACCGAAACAAAGTATAGGTTTTCATTATGTGAATAACTTGGAAATCTTAGTTCAAACAGCTGCAAAACCTGTTTGCCCAGCACGGAGACCTTGAGTTCTATAAGATAAAGCCATAAACATGTGTATCCGAGTCTTCTATCAAAAGTTACAGCTATTTCTATGAAGTTGTACAAAAACGCTTTCTTTCGCCAAGACAGTGCGTTTCTCACTGTTACATGCATTTGAATGGGGAACTCGACCGAAACAAAGTATAGGTTTTCATTATGTGAATAACTTGGAAATCTTAGCTCAAACAGCTGCAAAACCTGTTTTCCCAGCACGGAAACCTTGAGTTCTATAAGATAAAGCCATAAACATGTTTGTCTGAGTCTTCTATCAAAAGTTACAGCTATTTCTATGAAGTTGTACAAAAACGCTTTCTTTCGCCAAGACAGTGCGTTTCTCACTGTTACATGCATTTGAATGGGGAACTCGACCGAAACAAAGTATAGGTTTTCATTATGTGAATAACTTGGAAATCTTAGCTCAAACAGCTGCAAAACCTGTTTGCCCAGCACGGAGACCTTGAGTTCTATAAGATAAAGCCATAAACATGTGTATCCGAGTCTTCTATCAAAAGTTACAGCTATTTCTATGAAGTTGTACAAAAACGCTTTCTTTCGCCAAGACAGTGCGTTTCTCACTGTTACATGCATTTGAATGGGGAACTCGACCGAAACAAAGTATAGGTTTTCATTATGTGAATAACTTGGAAATCTTAGTTCAAACAGCTGCAAAACCTGTTTGCCCAGCACGGAGACCTTGAGTTCTATAAGATAAAGCCATAAACATGTGTATCCGAGTCTTCTATCAAAAGTTACAGCTATTTATATGAAGTTGTACAAAAACGCTTTCTTTCGCCAAGACAGTGCGTTTCTCACTGTTACATGCATTTGAATGGGGAACTCGACCGAAACAAAGTATAAGTTTTCATTATGTGAATAACTTGGAAATCTTAGCTCAAACAGCTGCAAAACCTGTTTGCCCAGCACGGAGACCTTGAGTTCTATAAGATAAAGCCATAAACATGTGTATCCGAGTCTTCTATCAAAAGTTACAGCTATTTCTATGAAGTTGTACAAAATAGCTTTCTTTCGCCAAGACAGTGCGTTTCTCACTGTTACATGCATTTGAATGGGGAACTCGACCGAAACAAAGTATAAGTTTTCATTATGTGAATAACTTGGAAATCTTAGCTCAAACAGCTGCAAAACCTGTTTTCCCAGCACGTAGACCTTGAGTTCTATAAGATAAAGCCATAAACATGTTTGTCTGAGTCTTCTATCAAAAGTTACAGCTATTTCTATGAAGTTGTACAAAAACGCTTTCTTTCGCCAAGACAGTGCGTTTCTCACTGTTACATGCATTTGAATGGGGAACTCGACCGAAACAAAGTATAGGTTTTCATTATGTGAATAACTTGGAAATCTTAGCTCAAACAGCTGCAAAACCTGTTTGCCCAGCACGGAGACCTTGAGTTCTATAAGATAAAGCCATAAACATGTGTATCCGAGTCTTCTATCAAAAGTTACAGCTATTTCTATGAAGTTGTACAAAATAGCTTTCTTTCGCCAAGACAGTGCGTTTCTCACTGTTACATGCATTTGAATGGGGAACTCGACCGAAACAAAGTATAAGTTTTCATTATGTGAATAACTTGGAAATCTTAGCTCAAACAGCTGCAAAACCTGTTTTCCCAGCACGTAGACCTTGAGTTCTATAAGATAAAGCCATAAACATGTTTGTCTGAGTCTTCTATCAAAAGTTACAGCTATTTCTATGAAGTTGTACAAAAACGCTTTCTTTCGCCAAGACAGTGCGTTTCTCACTGTTACATGCATTTGAATGGGGAACTCGACCGAAACAAAGTATAAGTTTTCATTATGTGAATAACTTGGAAATCTTAGCTCAAACAGCTGCAAAACCTGTTTGCCCAGCACGGAGACCTTGAGTTCTATAAGATAAAGCCATAAACATGTGTATCCGAGTCTTCTATCAAAAGTTACAGCTATTTCTATGAAGTTGTACAAAATAGCTTTCTTTCGCCAAGACAGTGCGTTTCTCACTGTTACATGCATTTGAATGGGGAACTCGACCGAAACAAAGTATAAGTTTTCATTATGTGAATAACTTGGAAATCTTAGCTCAAACAGCTGCAAAACCTGTTTTCCCAGCACGTAGACCTTGAGTTCTATAAGATAAAGCCATAAACATGTTTGTCTGAGTCTTCTATCAAAAGTTACAGCTATTTCTATGAAGTTGTACAAAAACGCTTTCTTTCGCCAAGACAGTGCGTTTCTCACTGTTACATGCATTTGAATGGGGAACTCGACCGAAACAAAGTATAAGTTTTCATTATGTGAATAACTTGGAAATCTTAGCTCAAACAGCTGCAAAACCTGTTTTCCCAGCACGTAGACCTTGAGTTCTATAAGATAAAGCCATAAACATGTTTGTCTGAGTCTTCTATCAAAAGTTACAGCTATTTCTATGAAGTTGTACAAAAACGCTTTCTTTCGCCAAGACAGTGCGTTTCTCACTGTTACATGCATTTGAATGGGGAACTCGACCGAAACAAAGTATAGGTTTTCATTATGTGAATAACTTGGAAATCTTAGCTCAAACAGCTGCAAAACCTGTTTGAACAGCACGAAGACCTTGAGTTCTATAAGATAAAGCCATAAACATGTGTATCCGAGTCTTCTATCAAAAGTTACAGCTATTTCTATGAAGTTGTACAAAAACGCTTTCTTTCGCCAAGACAGTGCGTTTCTCACTGTTACATGCATTTGAATGGGGAACTCGACTGAAACAAAGTATAAGTTTTCATTATGTGAATAACTTGGAAATCTTAGCTCAAACAGCTGCAAAACCTGTTTGCCCAGCACGGAGACCTTGAGTTCTATAAGATAAAGCCATAAACATGTTTGTCTGAGTCTTCTATCAAAAGTTACAGCTATTTCTATGAAGTTGTACAAAAACGCTTTCTTTCGCCAAGACAGTGCGTTTCTCACTGTTACATGCATTTGAATGGGGAACTCGACTGAAACAAAGTATAAGTTTTCATTATGTGAATAACTTGGAAATCTTAGCTCAAACAGCTGCAAAACCTGTTTGCCCAGCACGGAGACCTTGAGTTCTATAAGATAAAGCCATAAACATGTGTATCCGAGTCTTCTATCAAAAGTTACAGCTATTTATATGAAGTTGTACAAAAACGCTTTCTTTCGCCAAGACAGTGCGTTTCTCACTGTTACATGCATTTGAATGGGGAACTCGACCGAAACAAAGTATAAGTTTTCATTATGTGAATAACTTGGAAATCTTAGCTCAAACAGCTGCAAAACCTGTTTGCCCAGCACGGAGACCTTGAGTTCTATAAGATAAAGCCATAAACATGTTTGTCTGAGTCTTCTATCAAAAGTTACAGCTATTTCTATGAAGTTGTACAAAAACGCTTTCTTTCGCCAAGACAGTGCGTTTCTCACTGTTACATGCATTTGAATGGGGAACTCGACTGAAACAAAGTATAAGTTTTCATTATGTGAATAACTTGGAAATCTTAGCTCAAACAGCTGCAAAACCTGTTTGCCCAGCACGGAGACCTTGAGTTCTATAAGATAAAGCCATAAACATGTGTATCCGAGTCTTCTATCAAAAGTTACAGCTATTTATATGAAGTTGTACAAAAACGCTTTCTTTCGCCAAGACAGTGCGTTTCTCACTGTTACATGCATTTGAATGGGGAACTCGACCGAAACAAAGTATAAGTTTTCATTATGTGAATAACTTGGAAATCTTAGCTCAAACAGCTGCAAAACCTGTTTTCCCAGCATGGAGACCTTGAGTTCTGTAAGATAAAGCCATAAACATGTTTGTCTGAGTCTTCTATCAAAAGTTACAGCTATTTCTATGAAGTTGTACAAAAACGCTTTCTTTCGCCAAGACAGTGCGTTTCTCACTGTTACATGCATTTGAATGGGGAACTCGACCGAAACAAAGTATAAGTTTTCATTATGTGAATAACTTGGAAATCTTAGCTCAAACAGCTGCAAAACCTGTTTTCCCAGCACGTAGACCTTGAGTTCTATAAGATAAAGCCATAAACATGTTTGTCTGAGTCTTCTATCAAAAGTTACAGCTATTTCTATGAAGTTGTACAAAAACGCTTTCTTTCGCCAAGACAGTGCGTTTCTCACTGTTACATGCATTTGAATGGGGAACTCGACCGAAACAAAGTATAGGTTTTCATTATGTGAATAACTTGGAAATCTTAGCTCAAACAGCTGCAAAACCTGGTTTCCCAGCACGGAAACCTTGAGTTCTATAAGATAAAGCCATAAACATGTTTGTCTGAGTCTTCTATCAAAAGTTACAGCTATTTCTATGAAGTTGTACAAAAACGCTTTCTTTCGCCAAGACAGTGCGTTTCTCACTGTTACATGCATTTGAATGGGGAACTCGACCGAAACAAAGTATAGGTTTTCATTATGTGAATAACTTGGAAATCTTAGTTCAAACAGCTGCAAAACCTGTTTGCCCAGCACGGAGACCTTGAGTTCTATAAGATAAAGCCATAAACATGTGTATCCGAGTCTTCTATCAAAAGTTACAGCTATTTCTATGAAGTTGTACAAAAACGCTTTCTTTCGCCAAGACAGTGCGTTTCTCACTGTTACATGCATTTGAATGGGGAACTCGACCGAAACAAAGTATAGGTTTTCATTATGTGAATAACTTGGAAATCTTAGTTCAAACAGCTGCAAAACCTGTTTGCCCAGCATGGAGACCTTGAGTTCTATAAGATAAAGCCATAAACATGTGTATCCGAGTCTTCTATCAAAAGTTACAGCTATTTCTATGAAGTTGTACAAAAACGCTTTCTTTCGCCAAGACAGTGCGTTTCTCACTGTTACATGCATTTGAATGGGGAACTCGACCGAAACAAAGTATAGGTTTTCATTATGTGAATAACTTGGAAATCTTAGCTCAAACAGCTGCAAAACCTGTTTGCCCAGCACGGAGACCTTGAGTTCTATAAGATAAAGCCATAAACATGTGTATCCGAGTCTTCTATCAAAAGTTACAGCTATTTATATGAAGTTGTACAAAAACGCTTTCTTTCGCCAAGACAGTGCGTTTCTCACTGTTACATGCATTTGAATGGGGAACTCGACCGAAACAAAGTATAAGTTTTCATTATGTGAATAACTTGGAAATCTTAGCTCAAACAGCTGCAAAACCTGTTTGCCCAGCACGGAGACCTTGAGTTCTATAAGATAAAGCCATAAACATGTGTATCCGAGTCTTCTATCAAAAGTTACAGCTATTTCTATGAAGTTGTACAAAATAGCTTTCTTTCGCCAAGACAGTGCGTTTCTCACTGTTACATGCATTTGAATGGGGAACTCGACCGAAACAAAGTATAAGTTTTCATTATGTGAATAACTTGGAAATCTTAGCTCAAACAGCTGCAAAACCTGTTTTCCCAGCACGTAGACCTTGAGTTCTATAAGATAAAGCCATAAACATGTTTGTCTGAGTCTTCTATCAAAAGTTACAGCTATTTCTATGAAGTTGTACAAAAACGCTTTCTTTCGCCAAGACAGTGCGTTTCTCACTGTTACATGCATTTGAATGGGGAACTCGACCGAAACAAAGTATGTTTTCATTATGTGAATAACTTGGAAATCTTAGCTCAAACAGCTGCAAAACCTGTTTTCCCAGCACGTAGACCTTGAGTTCTATAAGATAAAGCCATAAACATGTTTGTCTGAGTCTTCTATCAAAAGTTACAGCTATTTCTATGAAGTTGTACAAAAACGCTTTCTTTCGCCAAGACAGTGCGTTTCTCACTGTTACATGCATTTGAATGGGGAACTCGACCGAAACAAAGTATAGGTTTTCATTATGTGAATAACTTGGAAATCTTAGCTCAAACAGCTGCAAAACCTGTTTGAACAGCACGAAGACCTTGAGTTCTATAAGATAAAGCCATAAACATGTTTGTCTGAGTCTTCTATCAAAAGTTACAGCTATTTCTATGAAGTTGTACAAAAACGCTTTCTTTCGCCAAGACAGTGCGTTTCTCACTGTTACATGCATTTGAATGGGGAACTCGACTGAAACAAAGTATAAGTTTTCATTATGTGAATAACTTGGAAATCTTAGCTCAAACAGCTGCAAAACCTGTTTGCCCAGCACGGAGACCTTGAGTTCTATAAGATAAAGCCATAAACATGTGTATCCGAGTCTTCTATCAAAAGTTACAGCTATTTATATGAAGTTGTACAAAAACGCTTTCTTTCGCCAAGACAGTGCGTTTCTCACTGTTACATGCATTTGAATGGGGAACTCGACCGAAACAAAGTATAAGTTTTCATTATGTGAATAACTTGGAAATCTTAGCTCAAACAGCTGCAAAACCTGTTTTCCCAGCACGTAGACCTTGAGTTCTATAAGATAAAGCCATAAACATGTGTATCCGAGTCTTCTATCAAAAGTTACAGCTATTTCTATGAAGTTGTACAAAATAGCTTTCTTTCGCCAAGACAGTGCGTTTCTCACTGTTACATGCATTTGAATGGGGAACTCGACCGAAACAAAGTATAGGTTTTCATTATGTGAATAACTTGGAAATCTTAGCTCAAACAGCTGCAAAACCTGTTTGCCCAGCACGGAGACCTTGAGTTCTATAAGATAAAGCCATAAACATGTGTATCCGAGTCTTCTATCAAAAGTTACAGCTATTTATATGAAGTTGTACAAAAACGCTTTCTTTCGCCAAGACAGTGCGTTTCTCACTGTTACATGCATTTGAATGGGGAACTCGACCGAAACGAAGTATAAGTTTTCATTATGTGAATAACTTGGAAATCTTAGCTCAAACAGCTGCAAAACCTGTTTGCCCAGCACGGAGACCTTGAGTTCTATAAGATAAAGCCATAAACATGTTTGTCTGAGTCTTCTATCAAAAGTTACAGCTATTTCTATGAAGTTGTACAAAAACGCTTTCTTTCGCCAAGACAGTGCGTTTCTCACTGTTACATGCATTTGAATGGGGAACTCGACTGAAACAAAGTATAAGTTTTCATTATGTGAATAACTTGGAAATCTTAGCTCAAACAGCTGCAAAACCTGTTTGCCCAGCACGGAGACCTTGAGTTCTATAAGATAAAGCCATAAACATGTGTATCCGAGTCTTCTATCAAAAGTTACAGCTATTTCTATGAAGTTGTACAAAAACGCTTTCTTTCGCCAAGACAGTGCGTTTCTCACTGTTACATGCATTTGAATGGGGAACTCGACCGAAACAAAGTATAAGTTTTCATTATGTGAATAACTTGGAAATCTTAGCTCAAACAGCTGCAAAACCTGTTTTCCCAGCACGTAGACCTTGAGTTCTATAAGATAAAGCCATAAACATGTTTGTCTGAGTCTTCTATCAAAAGTTACAGCTATTTCTATGAAGTTGTACAAAAACGCTTTCTTTCGCCAAGACAGTGCGTTTCTCACTGTTACATGCATTTGAATGGGGAACTCGACCGAAACAAAGTATAGGTTTTCATTATGTGAATAACTTGGAAATCTTAGCTCAAACAGCTGCAAAACCTGTTTTCCCAGCACGGAAACCTTGAGTTCTATAAGATAAAGCCATAAACATGTTTGTCTGAGTCTTCTATCAAAAGTTACAGCTATTTCTATGAAGTTGTACAAAAACGCTTTCTTTCGCCAAGACAGTGCGTTTCTCACTGTTACATGCATTTGAATGGGGAACTCGACCGAAACAAAGTATAGGTTTTCATTATGTGAATAACTTGGAAATCTTAGTTCAAACAGCTGCAAAACCTGTTTGCCCAGCACGGAGACCTTGAGTTCTATAAGATAAAGCCATAAACATGTGTATCCGAGTCTTCTATCAAAAGTTACAGCTATTTCTATGAAGTTGTACAAAAACGCTTTCTTTCGCCAAGACAGTGCGTTTCTCACTGTTACATGCATTTGAATGGGGAACTCGACCGAAACAAAGTATAGGTTTTCATTATGTGAATAACTTGGAAATCTTAGCTCAAACAGCTGCAAAACCTGTTTGCCCAGCACGGAGACCTTGAGTTCTATAAGATAAAGCCATAAACATGTGTATCCGAGTCTTCTATCAAAAGTTACAGCTATTTCTATGAAGTTGTACAAAATAGCTTTCTTTCGCCAAGACAGTGCGTTTCTCACTGTTACATGCATTTGAATGGGGAACTCGACCGAAACAAAGTATAAGTTTTCATTATGTGAATAACTTGGAAATCTTAGCTCAAACAGCTGCAAAACCTGTTTTCCCAGCACGTAGACCTTGAGTTCTATAAGATAAAGCCATAAACATGTTTGTCTGAGTCTTCTATCAAAAGTTACAGCTATTTCTATGAAGTTGTACAAAAACGCTTTCTTTCGCCAAGACAGTGCGTTTCTCACTGTTACATGCATTTGAATGGGGAACTCGACCGAAACAAAGTATGTTTTCATTATGTGAATAACTTGGAAATCTTAGCTCAAACAGCTGCAAAACCTGTTTTCCCAGCACGTAGACCTTGAGTTCTATAAGATAAAGCCATAAACATGTTTGTCTGAGTCTTCTATCAAAAGTTACAGCTATTTCTATGAAGTTGTACAAAAACGCTTTCTTTCGCCAAGACAGTGCGTTTCTCACTGTTACATGCATTTGAATGGGGAACTCGACCGAAACAAAGTATAGGTTTTCATTATGTGAATAACTTGGAAATCTTAGCTCAAACAGCTGCAAAACCTGTTTGAACAGCACGAAGACCTTGAGTTCTATAAGATAAAGCCATAAACATGTTTGTCTGAGTCTTCTATCAAAAGTTACAGCTATTTCTATGAAGTTGTACAAAAACGCTTTCTTTCGCCAAGACAGTGCGTTTCTCACTGTTACATGCATTTGAATGGGGAACTCGACTGAAACAAAGTATAAGTTTTCATTATGTGAATAACTTGGAAATCTTAGCTCAAACAGCTGCAAAACCTGTTTGCCCAGCACGGAGACCTTGAGTTCTATAAGATAAAGCCATAAACATGTGTATCCGAGTCTTCTATCAAAAGTTACAGCTATTTATATGAAGTTGTACAAAAACGCTTTCTTTCGCCAAGACAGTGCGTTTCTCACTGTTACATGCATTTGAATGGGGAACTCGACCGAAACGAAGTATAAGTTTTCATTATGTGAATAACTTGGAAATCTTAGCTCAAACAGCTGCAAAACCTGTTTGCCCAGCACGGAGACCTTGAGTTCTATAAGATAAAGCCATAAACATGTTTGTCTGAGTCTTCTATCAAAAGTTACAGCTATTTCTATGAAGTTGTACAAAAACGCTTTCTTTCGCCAAGACAGTGCGTTTCTCACTGTTACATGCATTTGAATGGGGAACTCGACTGAAACAAAGTATAAGTTTTCATTATGTGAATAACTTGGAAATCTTAGCTCAAACAGCTGCAAAACCTGTTTGCCCAGCACGGAGACCTTGAGTTCTATAAGATAAAGCCATAAACATGTGTATCCGAGTCTTCTATCAAAAGTTACAGCTATTTCTATGAAGTTGTACAAAAACGCTTTCTTTCGCCAAGACAGTGCGTTTCTCACTGTTACATGCATTTGAATGGGGAACTCGACCGAAACAAAGTATAAGTTTTCATTATGTGAATAACTTGGAAATCTTAGCTCAAACAGCTGCAAAACCTGTTTTCCCAGCACGTAGACCTTGAGTTCTATAAGATAAAGCCATAAACATGTTTGTCTGAGTCTTCTATCAAAAG
Source organism: Diplotaxodon limnothrissa (assembly GCF_057381915.1). Taxonomy (NCBI): domain Eukaryota; kingdom Metazoa; phylum Chordata; class Actinopteri; order Cichliformes; family Cichlidae; genus Diplotaxodon; species Diplotaxodon limnothrissa. Next base: position 30,652,207 of record NC_140608.1, on the reverse strand, counting down.
TTACAGCTATTTCTATGAAGTTGTACAAAAACGCTTTCTTTCGCCAAGACAGTGCGTTTCTCACTGTTACATGCATTTGAATGGGGAACTCGACCGAAACAAAGTATAGGTTTTCATTATGTGAATAACTTGGAAATCTTAGCTCAAACAGCTGCAAAACCTGTTTTCCCAGCACGGAAACCTTGAGTTCTATAAGATAAAGCCATAAACATGTTTGTCTGAGTCTTCTATCAAAAGTTACAGCTATTTCTATGAAGTTGTACAAAAACGCTTTCTTTCGCCAAGACAGTGCGTTTCTCACTGTTACATGCATTTGAATGGGGAACTCGACCGAAACAAAGTATAGGTTTTCATTATGTGAATAACTTGGAAATCTTAGTTCAAACAGCTGCAAAACCTGTTTGCCCAGCACGGAGACCTTGAGTTCTATAAGATAAAGCCATAAACATGTGTATCCGAGTCTTCTATCAAAAGTTACAGCTATTTCTATGAAGTTGTACAAAAACGCTTTCTTTCGCCAAGACAGTGCGTTTCTCACTGTTACATGCATTTGAATGGGGAACTCGACCGAAACAAAGTATAGGTTTTCATTATGTGAATAACTTGGAAATCTTAGCTCAAACAGCTGCAAAACCTGGTTTCCCAGCACGGAAACCTTGAGTTCTATAAGATAAAGCCATAAACATGTTTGTCTGAGTCTTCTATCAAAAGTTACAGCTATTTCTATGAAGTTGTACAAAAACGCTTTCTTTCGCCAAGACAGTGCGTTTCTCACTGTTACATGCATTTGAATGGGGAACTCGACCGAAACAAAGTATAGGTTTTCATTATGTGAATAACTTGGAAATCTTAGTTCAAACAGCTGCAAAACCTGTTTGCCCAGCACGGAGACCTTGAGTTCTATAAGATAAAGCCATAAACATGTGTATCCGAGTCTTCTATCAAAAGTTACAGCTATTTCTATGAAGTTGTACAAAAACGCTTTCTTTCGCCAAGACAGTGCGTTTCTCACTGTTACATGCATTTGAATGGGGAACTCGACCGAAACAAAGTATAGGTTTTCATTATGTGAATAACTTGGAAATCTTAGCTCAAACAGCTGCAAAACCTGTTTGCCCAGCACGGAGACCTTGAGTTCTATAAGATAAAGCCATAAACATGTGTATCCGAGTCTTCTATCAAAAGTTACAGCTATTTCTATGAAGTTGTACAAAAACGCTTTCTTTCGCCAAGACAGTGCGTTTCTCACTGTTACATGCATTTGAATGGGGAACTCGACCGAAACAAAGTATAGGTTTTCATTATGTGAATAACTTGGAAATCTTAGTTCAAACAGCTGCAAAACCTGTTTGCCCAGCACGGAGACCTTGAGTTCTATAAGATAAAGCCATAAACATGTGTATCCGAGTCTTCTATCAAAAGTTACAGCTATTTCTATGAAGTTGTACAAAAACGCTTTCTTTCGCCAAGACAGTGCGTTTCTCACTGTTACATGCATTTGAATGGGGAACTCGACCGAAACAAAGTATAGGTTTTCATTATGTGAATAACTTGGAAATCTTAGCTCAAACAGCTGCAAAACCTGTTTGCCCAGCACGGAGACCTTGAGTTCTATAAGATAAAGCCATAAACATGTGTATCCGAGTCTTCTATCAAAAGTTACAGCTATTTATATGAAGTTGTACAAAAACGCTTTCTTTCGCCAAGACAGTGCGTTTCTCACTGTTACATGCATTTGAATGGGGAACTCGACCGAAACAAAGTATAAGTTTTCATTATGTGAATAACTTGGAAATCTTAGCTCAAACAGCTGCAAAACCTGTTTGCCCAGCACGGAGACCTTGAGTTCTATAAGATAAAGCCATAAACATGTGTATCCGAGTCTTCTATCAAAAGTTACAGCTATTTCTATGAAGTTGTACAAAATAGCTTTCTTTCGCCAAGACAGTGCGTTTCTCACTGTTACATGCATTTGAATGGGGAACTCGACCGAAACAAAGTATAAGTTTTCATTATGTGAATAACTTGGAAATCTTAGCTCAAACAGCTGCAAAACCTGTTTTCCCAGCACGTAGACCTTGAGTTCTATAAGATAAAGCCATAAACATGTTTGTCTGAGTCTTCTATCAAAAGTTACAGCTATTTCTATGAAGTTGTACAAAAACGCTTTCTTTCGCCAAGACAGTGCGTTTCTCACTGTTACATGCATTTGAATGGGGAACTCGACCGAAACAAAGTATAGGTTTTCATTATGTGAATAACTCGGAAATCTTAGCTCAAACAGCTGCAAAACCTGTTTGAACAGCACGAAGACCTTGAGTTCTATAAGATAAAGCCATAAACATGTTTGTCTGAGTCTTCTATCAAAAGTTACAGCTATTTCTATGAAGTTGTACAAAAACGCTTTCTTTCGCCAAGACAGTGCGTTTCTCACTGTTACATGCATTTGAATGGGGAACTCGACTGAAACAAAGTATAAGTTTTCATTATGTGAATAACTTGGAAATCTTAGCTCAAACAGCTGCAAAACCTGTTTGCCCAGCACGGAGACCTTGAGTTCTATAAGATAAAGCCATAAACATGTGTATCCGAGTCTTCTATCAAAAGTTACAGCTATTTATATGAAGTTGTACAAAAACGCTTTCTTTCGCCAAGACAGTGCGTTTCTCACTGTTACATGCATTTGAATGGGGAACTCGACCGAAACGAAGTATAAGTTTTCATTATGTGAATAACTTGGAAATCTTAGCTCAAACAGCTGCAAAACCTGTTTGCCCAGCACGGAGACCTTGAGTTCTATAAGATAAAGCCATAAACATGTTTGTCTGAGTCTTCTATCAAAAGTTACAGCTATTTCTATGAAGTTGTACAAAAACGCTTTCTTTCGCCAAGACAGTGCGTTTCTCACTGTTACATGCATTTGAATGGGGAACTCGACTGAAACAAAGTATAAGTTTTCATTATGTGAATAACTTGGAAATCTTAGCTCAAACAGCTGCAAAACCTGTTTGCCCAGCACGGAGACCTTGAGTTCTATAAGATAAAGCCATAAACATGTGTATCCGAGTCTTCTATCAAAAGTTACAGCTATTTCTATGAAGTTGTACAAAAACGCTTTCTTTCGCCAAGACAGTGCGTTTCTCACTGTTACATGCATTTGAATGGGGAACTCGACCGAAACAAAGTATAAGTTTTCATTATGTGAATAACTTGGAAATCTTAGCTCAAACAGCTGCAAAACCTGTTTTCCCAGCACGTAGACCTTGAGTTCTATAAGATAAAGCCATAAACATGTTTGTCTGAGTCTTCTATCAAAAGTTACAGCTATTTCTATGAAGTTGTACAAAAACGCTTTCTTTCGCCAAGACAGTGCGTTTCTCACTGTTACATGCATTTGAATGGGGAACTCGACCGAAACAAAGTATAGGTTTTCATTATGTGAATAACTTGGAAATCTTAGCTCAAAAGCTGCAAAACCTGTTTGCCAAGCACGGAGACCTTGAGTTCTATAAGATAAAGCCATAAACATGTGTATCCGAGTCTTCTATCAAAAGTTACAGCTATTTCTATGAAGTTGTACAAAATAGCTTTCTTTCGCCAAGACAGTGCGTTTCTCACTGTTACATGCATTTGAATGGGGAACTCGACCGAAACAAAGTATAAGTTTTCATTATGTGAATAACTTGGAAATCTTAGCTCAAACAGCTGCAAAACCTGTTTTCCCAGCACGTAGACCTTGAGTTCTATAAGATAAAGCCATAAACATGTTTGTCTGAGTCTTCTATCAAAAGTTACAGCTATTTCTATGAAGTTGTACAAAAACGCTTTCTTTCGCCAAGACAGTGCGTTTCTCACTGTTACATGCATTTGAATGGGGAACTCGACCGAAACAAAGTATGTTTTCATTATGTGAATAACTTGGAAATCTTAGCTCAAACAGCTGCAAAACCTGTTTTCCCAGCACGTAGACCTTGAGTTCTATAAGATAAAGCCATAAACATGTGTATCCGAGTCTTCTATCAAAAGTTACAGCTATTTCTATGAAGTTGTACAAAAACGCTTTCTTTCGCCAAGACAGTGCGTTTCTCACTGTTACATGCATTTGAATGGGGAACTCGACCGAAACGAAGTATAAGTTTTCATTATGTGAATAACTTGGAAATCTTAGCTCAAACAGCTGCAAAACCTGTTTGCCCAGCACGGAGACCTTGAGTTCTATAAGATAAAGCCATAAACATGTTTGTCTGAGTCTTCTATCAAAAGTTACAGCTATTTCTATGAAGTTGTACAAAAACGCTTTCTTTCGCCAAGACAGTGCGTTTCTCACTGTTACATGCATTTGAATGGGGAACTCGACTGAAACAAAGTATAAGTTTTCATTATGTGAATAACTTGGAAATCTTAGCTCAAACAGCTGCAAAACCTGTTTGCCCAGCACGGAGACCTTGAGTTCTATAAGATAAAGCCATAAACATGTGTATCCGAGTCTTCTATCAAAAGTTACAGCTATTTCTATGAAGTTGTACAAAAACGCTTTCTTTCGCCAAGACAGTGCGTTTCTCACTGTTACATGCATTTGAATGGGGAACTCGACCGAAACAAAGTATAAGTTTTCATTATGTGAATAACTTGGAAATCTTAGCTCAAACAGCTGCAAAACCTGTTTTCCCAGCACGTAGACCTTGAGTTCTATAAGATAAAGCCATAAACATGTTTGTCTGAGTCTTCTATCAAAAGTTACAGCTATTTCTATGAAGTTGTACAAAAACGCTTTCTTTCGCCAAGACAGTGCGTTTCTCACTGTTACATGCATTTGAATGGGGAACTCGACCGAAACAAAGTATCGGTTTTCATTATGTGAATAACTTGGAAATCTTAGCTCAAACAGCTGCAAAACCTGTTTTCCCAGCACGGAAACCTTGAGTTCTATAAGATAAAGCCATAAACATGTTTGTCTGAGTCTTCTATCAAAAGTTACAGCTATTTCTATGAAGTTGTACAAAAACGCTTTCTTTCGCCAAGACAGTGCGTTTCTCACTGTTACATGCATTTGAATGGGGAACTCGACCGAAACAAAGTATAGGTTTTCATTATGTGAATAACTTGGAAATCTTAGTTCAAACAGCTGCAAAACCTGTTTGCCCAGCACGGAGACCTTGAGTTCTATAAGATAAAGCCATAAACATGTGTATCCGAGTCTTCTATCAAAAGTTACAGCTATTTATATGAAGTTGTACAAAAACGCTTTCTTTCGCCAAGACAGTGCGTTTCTCACTGTTACATGCATTTGAATGGGGAACTCGACCGAAACAAAGTATAAGTTTTCATTATGTGAATAACTTGGAAATCTTAGCTCAAACAGCTGCAAAACCTGTTTGCCCAGCACGAAGACCTTGAGTTCTATAAGATAAAGCCATAAACATGTGTATCCGAGTCTTCTATCAAAAGTTACAGCTATTTCTATGAAGTTGTACAAAAACGCTTTCTTTCGCCAAGACAGTGCGTTTCTCACTGTTACATGCATTTGAATGGGGAACTCGACCGAAACAAAGTATAGGTTTTCATTATGTGAATAACTTGGAAATCTTAGCTCAAACAGCTGCAAAACCTGTTTTCCCAGCACGGAAACCTTGAGTTCTATAAGATAAAGCCATAAACATGTTTGTCTGAGTCTTCTATCAAAAGTTACAGCTATTTCTATGAAGTTGTACAAAAACGCTTTCTTTCGCCAAGACAGTGCGTTTCTCACTGTTACATGCATTTGAATGGGGAACTCGACCGAAACAAAGTATAGGTTTTCATTATGTGAATAACTTGGAAATCTTAGTTCAAACAGCTGCAAAACCTGTTTGCCCAGCACGGAGACCTTGAGTTCTATAAGATAAAGCCATAAACATGTGTATCCGAGTCTTCTATCAAAAGTTACAGCTATTTATATGAAGTTGTACAAAAACGCTTTCTTTCGCCAAGACAGTGCGTTTCTCACTGTTACATGCATTTGAATGGGGAACTCGACCGAAACAAAGTATAAGTTTTCATTATGTGAATAACTTGGAAATCTTAGCTCAAACAGCTGCAAAACCTGTTTGCCCAGCACGAAGACCTTGAGTTCTATAAGATAAAGCCATAAACATGTGTATCCGAGTCTTCTATCAAAAGTTACAGCTATTTCTATGAAGTTGTACAAAAACGCTTTCTTTCGCCAAGACAGTGCGTTTCTCACTGTTACATGCATTTGAATGGGGAACTCGACCGAAACAAAGTATAGGTTTTCATTATGTGAATAACTTGGAAATCTTAGCTCAAACAGCTGCAAAACCTGTTTTCCCAGCACGGAAACCTTGAGTTCTATAAGATAAAGCCATAAACATGTGTATCCGAGTCTTCTATCAAAAGTTACAGCTATTTCTATGAAGTTGTACAAAATAGCTTTCTTTCGCCAAGACAGTGCGTTTCTCACTGTTACATGCATTTGAATGGGGAACTCGACCGAAACAAAGTATAGGTTTTCATTATGTGAATAACTTGGAAATCTTAGCTCAAACAGCTGCAAAACCTGTTTGCCCAGCACGGAGAGCTTGAGTTCTATAATATAAGGCCATAAACATGTTTGTCTGAGTCTTCTATCAAAAGTTACAGCTATTTATATGAAGTTGTACAAAAACGCTTTCTTTCGCCAAGACAGTGCGTTTCTCACTGTTACATGCATTTGAATGGGGAACTCGACCGAAACAAAGTATAAGTTTTCATTATGTGAATAACTTGGAAATCTTAGCTCAAACAGCTGCAAAACCTGTTTGCCCAGCACGAAGACCTTGAGTTCTATAAGATAAAGCCATAAACATGTGTATCCGAGTCTTCTATCAAAAGTTACAGCTATTTCTATGAAGTTGTACAAAAACGCTTTCTTTCGCCAAGACAGTGCGTTTCTCACTGTTACATGCATTTGAATGGGGAACTCGACTGAAACAAAGTATAAGTTTTCATTATGTGAATAACTTGGAAATCTTAGCTCAAACAGCTGCAAAACCTGTTTTCCCAGCACGGAAACCTTGAGTTCTATAAGATAAAGCCATAAACATGTTTGTCTGAGTCTTCTATCAAAAGTTACAGCTATTTCTATGAAGTTGTACAAAAACGCTTTCTTTCGCCAAGACAGTGCGTTTCTCACTGTTACATGCATTTGAATGGGGAACTCGACCGAAACAAAGTATAGGTTTTCATTATGTGAATAACTTGGAAATCTTAGCTCAAACAGCTGCAAAACCTGTTTTCCCAGCACGGAAACCTTGAGTTCTATAAGATAAAGCCATAAACATGTGTATCCGAGTCTTCTATCAAAAGTTACAGCTATTTCTATGAAGTTGTACAAAATAGCTTTCTTTCGCCAAGACAGTGCGTTTCTCACTGTTACATGCATTTGAATGGGGAACTCGACCGAAACAAAGTATAGGTTTTCATTATGTGAATAACTTGGAAATCTTAGCTCAAACAGCTGCAAAACCTGTTTGCCCAGCACGTAGACCTTGAGTTCTATAAGATAAAGCCATAAACATGTTTGTCTGAGTCTTCTATCAAAAGTTACAGCTATTTCTATGAAGTTGTACAAAAACGCTTTCTTTCGCCAAGACAGTGCGTTTCTCACTGTTACATGCATTTGAATGGGGAACTCGACCGAAACAAAGTATAGGTTTTCATTATGTGAATAACTTGGAAATCTTAGCTCAAACAGCTGCAAAACCTGTTTGCCCAGCACGGAGAGCTTGAGTTCTATAATATAAGGCCATAAACATGTTTGTCTGAGTCTTCTATCAAAAGTTACAGCTATTTATATGAAGTTGTACAAAAACGCTTTCTTTCGCCAAGACAGTGCGTTTCTCACTGTTACATGCATTTGAATGGGGAACTCGACCGAAACAAAGTATAAGTTTTCATTATGTGAATAACTTGGAAATCTTAGCTCAAACAGCTGCAAAACCTGTTTGCCCAGCACGAAGACCTTGAGTTCTATAAGATAAAGCCATAAACATGTGTATCCGAGTCTTCTATCAAAAGTTACAGCTATTTCTATGAAGTTGTACAAAAACGCTTTCTTTCGCCAAGACAGTGCGTTTCTCACTGTTACATGCATTTGAATGGGGAACTCGACTGAAACAAAGTATAAGTTTTCATTATGTGAATAACTTGGAAATCTTAGCTCAAACAGCTGCAAAACCTGTTTTCCCAGCACGGAAACCTTGAGTTCTATAAGATAAAGCCATAAACATGTTTGTCTGAGTCTTCTATCAAAAGTTACAGCTATTTCTATGAAGTTGTACAAAAACGCTTTCTTTCGCCAAGACAGTGCGTTTCTCACTGTTACATGCATTTGAATGGGGAACTCGACCGAAACAAAGTATAAGTTTTCATTATGTGAATAACTTGGAAATCTTAGCTCAAACAGCTGCAAAACCTGTTTGCCCAGCACGGAGACCTTGAGTTCTATAAGATAAAGCCATAAACATGTGTATCCGAGTCTTCTATCAAAAGTTACAGCTATTTCTATGAAGTTGTACAAAAACGCTTTCTTTCGCCAAGACAGTGCGTTTCTCACTGTTACATGCATTTGAATGGGGAACTCGACCGAAACAAAGTATAAGTTTTCATTATGTGAATAACTTGGAAATCTTAGCTCAAACAGCTGCAAAACCTGTTTTCCCAGCACGTAGACCTTGAGTTCTATAAGATAAAGCCATAAACATGTTTGTCTGAGTCTTCTATCAAAAGTTACAGCTATTTCTATGAAGTTGTACAAAAACGCTTTCTTTCGCCAAGACAGTGCGTTTCTCACTGTTACATGCATTTGAATGGGGAACTCGACCGAAACAAAGTATAGGTTTTCATTATGTGAATAACTTGGAAATCTTAGCTCAAACAGCTGCAAAACCTGTTTTCCCAGCACGGAAACCTTGAGTTCTATAAGATAAAGCCATAAACATGTTTGTCTGAGTCTTCTATCAAAAGTTACAGCTATTTCTATGAAGTTGTACAAAAACGCTTTCTTTCGCCAAGACAGTGCGTTTCTCACTGTTACATGCATTTGAATGGGGAACTCGACCGAAACAAAGTATAGGTTTTCATTATGTGAATAACTTGGAAATCTTAGTTCAAACAGCTGCAAAACCTGTTTGCCCAGCACGGAGACCTTGAGTTCTATAAGATAAAGCCATAAACATGTGTATCCGAGTCTTCTATCAAAAGTTACAGCTATTTCTATGAAGTTGTACAAAAACGCTTTCTTTCGCCAAGACAGTGCGTTTCTCACTGTTACATGCATTTGAATGGGGAACTCGACCGAAACAAAGTATAGGTTTTCATTATGTGAATAACTTGGAAATCTTAGCTCAAACAGCTGCAAAACCTGTTTGCCCAGCACGGAGACCTTGAGTTCTATAAGATAAAGCCATAAACATGTGTATCCGAGTCTTCTATCAAAAGTTACAGCTATTTCTATGAAGTTGTACAAAATAGCTTTCTTTCGCCAAGACAGTGCGTTTCTCACTGTTACATGCATTTGAATGGGGAACTCGACCGAAACAAAGTATAAGTTTTCATTATGTGAATAACTTGGAAATCTTAGCTCAAACAGCTGCAAAACCTGTTTTCCCAGCACGTAGACCTTGAGTTCTATAAGATAAAGCCATAAACATGTTTGTCTGAGTCTTCTATCAAAAGTTACAGCTATTTCTATGAAGTTGTACAAAAACGCTTTCTTTCGCCAAGACAGTGCGTTTCTCACTGTTACATGCATTTGAATGGGGAACTCGACCGAAACAAAGTATGTTTTCATTATGTGAATAACTTGGAAATCTTAGCTCAAACAGCTGCAAAACCTGTTTTCCCAGCACGTAGACCTTGAGTTCTATAAGATAAAGCCATAAACATGTTTGTCTGAGTCTTCTATCAAAAGTTACAGCTATTTCTATGAAGTTGTACAAAAACGCTTTCTTTCGCCAAGACAGTGCGTTTCTCACTGTTACATGCATTTGAATGGGGAACTCGACCGAAACAAAGTATAGGTTTTCATTATGTGAATAACTTGGAAATCTTAGCTCAAACAGCTGCAAAACCTGTTTGAACAGCACGAAGACCTTGAGTTCTATAAGATAAAGCCATAAACATGTTTGTCTGAGTCTTCTATCAAAAGTTACAGCTATTTCTATGAAGTTGTACAAAAACGCTTTCTTTCGCCAAGACAGTGCGTTTCTCACTGTTACATGCATTTGAATGGGGAACTCGACTGAAACAAAGTATAAGTTTTCATTATGTGAATAACTTGGAAATCTTAGCTCAAACAGCTGCAAAACCTGTTTGCCCAGCACGGAGACCTTGAGTTCTATAAGATAAAGCCATAAACATGTGTATCCGAGTCTTCTATCAAAAGTTACAGCTATTTATATGAAGTTGTACAAAAACGCTTTCTTTCGCCAAGACAGTGCGTTTCTCACTGTTACATGCATTTGAATGGGGAACTCGACCGAAACGAAGTATAAGTTTTCATTATGTGAATAACTTGGAAATCTTAGCTCAAACAGCTGCAAAACCTGTTTGCCCAGCACGGAGACCTTGAGTTCTATAAGATAAAGCCATAAACATGTTTGTCTGAGTCTTCTATCAAAAGTTACAGCTATTTCTATGAAGTTGTACAAAAACGCTTTCTTTCGCCAAGACAGTGCGTTTCTCACTGTTACATGCATTTGAATGGGGAACTCGACTGAAACAAAGTATAAGTTTTCATTATGTGAATAACTTGGAAATCTTAGCTCAAACAGCTGCAAAACCTGTTTGCCCAGCACGGAGACCTTGAGTTCTATAAGATAAAGCCATAAACATGTGTATCCGAGTCTTCTATCAAAAGTTACAGCTATTTCTATGAAGTTGTACAAAAACGCTTTCTTTCGCCAAGACAGTGCGTTTCTCACTGTTACATGCATTTGAATGGGGAACTCGACCGAAACAAAGTATAAGTTTTCATTATGTGAATAACTTGGAAATCTTAGCTCAAACAGCTGCAAAACCTGTTTTCCCAGCACGTAGACCTTGAGTTCTATAAGATAAAGCCATAAACATGTTTGTCTGAGTCTTCTATCAAAAGTTACAGCTATTTCTATGAAGTTGTACAAAAACGCTTTCTTTCGCCAAGACAGTGCGTTTCTCACTGTTACATGCATTTGAATGGGGAACTCGACCGAAACAAAGTATAGGTTTTCATTATGTGAATAACTTGGAAATCTTAGCTCAAACAGCTGCAAAACCTGTTTTCCCAGCACGGAAACCTTGAGTTCTATAAGATAAAGCCATAAACATGTTTGTCTGAGTCTTCTATCAAAAGTTACAGCTATTTCTATGAAGTTGTACAAAAACGCTTTCTTTCGCCAAGACAGTGCGTTTCTCACTGTTACATGCATTTGAATGGGGAACTCGACCGAAACAAAGTATAGGTTTTCATTATGTGAATAACTTGGAAATCTTAGTTCAAACAGCTGCAAAACCTGTTTGCCCAGCACGGAGACCTTGAGTTCTATAAGATAAAGCCATAAACATGTGTATCCGAGTCTTCTATCAAAAGTTACAGCTATTTCTATGAAGTTGTACAAAAACGCTTTCTTTCGCCAAGACAGTGCGTTTCTCACTGTTACATGCATTTGAATGGGGAACTCGACCGAAACAAAGTATAGGTTTTCATTATGTGAATAACTTGGAAATCTTAGCTCAAACAGCTGCAAAACCTGGTTTCCCAGCACGGAAACCTTGAGTTCTATAAGATAAAGCCATAAACATGTTTGTCTGAGTCTTCTATCAAAAGTTACAGCTATTTCTATGAAGTTGTACAAAAACGCTTTCTTTCGCCAAGACAGTGCGTTTCTCACTGTTACATGCATTTGAATGGGGAACTCGACCGAAACAAAGTATAGGTTTTCATTATGTGAATAACTTGGAAATCTTAGTTCAAACAGCTGCAAAACCTGTTTGCCCAGCACGGAGACCTTGAGTTCTATAAGATAAAGCCATAAACATGTGTATCCGAGTCTTCTATCAAAAGTTACAGCTATTTCTATGAAGTTGTACAAAAACGCTTTCTTTCGCCAAGACAGTGCGTTTCTCACTGTTACATGCATTTGAATGGGGAACTCGACCGAAACAAAGTATAGGTTTTCATTATGTGAATAACTTGGAAATCTTAGCTCAAACAGCTGCAAAACCTGTTTGCCCAGCACGGAGACCTTGAGTTCTATAAGATAAAGCCATAAACATGTGTATCCGAGTCTTCTATCAAAAGTTACAGCTATTTCTATGAAGTTGTACAAAAACGCTTTCTTTCGCCAAGACAGTGCGTTTCTCACTGTTACATGCATTTGAATGGGGAACTCGACCGAAACAAAGTATAGGTTTTCATTATGTGAATAACTTGGAAATCTTAGTTCAAACAGCTGCAAAACCTGTTTGCCCAGCACGGAGACCTTGAGTTCTATAAGATAAAGCCATAAACATGTGTATCCGAGTCTTCTATCAAAAGTTACAGCTATTTCTATGAAGTTGTACAAAAACGCTTTCTTTCGCCAAGACAGTGCGTTTCTCACTGTTACATGCATTTGAATGGGGAACTCGACCGAAACAAAGTATAGGTTTTCATTATGTGAATAACTTGGAAATCTTAGCTCAAACAGCTGCAAAACCTGTTTGCCCAGCACGGAGACCTTGAGTTCTATAAGATAAAGCCATAAACATGTGTATCCGAGTCTTCTATCAAAAGTTACAGCTATTTATATGAAGTTGTACAAAAACGCTTTCTTTCGCCAAGACAGTGCGTTTCTCACTGTTACATGCATTTGAATGGGGAACTCGACCGAAACAAAGTATAAGTTTTCATTATGTGAATAACTTGGAAATCTTAGCTCAAACAGCTGCAAAACCTGTTTGCCCAGCACGGAGACCTTGAGTTCTATAAGATAAAGCCATAAACATGTGTATCCGAGTCTTCTATCAAAAGTTACAGCTATTTCTATGAAGTTGTACAAAATAGCTTTCTTTCGCCAAGACAGTGCGTTTCTCACTGTTACATGCATTTGAATGGGGAACTCGACCGAAACAAAGTATAAGTTTTCATTATGTGAATAACTTGGAAATCTTAGCTCAAACAGCTGCAAAACCTGTTTTCCCAGCACGTAGACCTTGAGTTCTATAAGATAAAGCCATAAACATGTTTGTCTGAGTCTTCTATCAAAAGTTACAGCTATTTCTATGAAGTTGTACAAAAACGCTTTCTTTCGCCAAGACAGTGCGTTTCTCACTGTTACATGCATTTGAATGGGGAACTCGACCGAAACAAAGTATAGGTTTTCATTATGTGAATAACTCGGAAATCTTAGCTCAAACAGCTGCAAAACCTGTTTGAACAGCACGAAGACCTTGAGTTCTATAAGATAAAGCCATAAACATGTTTGTCTGAGTCTTCTATCAAAAGTTACAGCTATTTCTATGAAGTTGTACAAAAACGCTTTCTTTCGCCAAGACAGTGCGTTTCTCACTGTTACATGCATTTGAATGGGGAACTCGACTGAAACAAAGTATAAGTTTTCATTATGTGAATAACTTGGAAATCTTAGCTCAAACAGCTGCAAAACCTGTTTGCCCAGCACGGAGACCTTGAGTTCTATAAGATAAAGCCATAAACATGTGTATCCGAGTCTTCTATCAAAAGTTACAGCTATTTATATGAAGTTGTACAAAAACGCTTTCTTTCGCCAAGACAGTGCGTTTCTCACTGTTACATGCATTTGAATGGGGAACTCGACTGAAACAAAGTATAAGTTTTCATTATGTGAATAACTTGGAAATCTTAGCTCAAACAGCTGCAAAACCTGTTTGCCCAGCACGGAGACCTTGAGTTCTATAAGATAAAGCCATAAACATGTGTATCCGAGTCTTCTATCAAAAGTTACAGCTATTTCTATGAAGTTGTACAAAAACGCTTTCTTTCGCCAAGACAGTGCGTTTCTCACTGTTACATGCATTTGAATGGGGAACTCGACCGAAACAAAGTATAAGTTTTCATTATGTGAATAACTTGGAAATCTTAGCTCAAACAGCTGCAAAACCTGTTTTCCCAGCACGTAGACCTTGAGTTCTATAAGATAAAGCCATAAACATGTTTGTCTGAGTCTTCTATCAAAAGTTACAGCTATTTCTATGAAGTTGTACAAAAACGCTTTCTTTCGCCAAGACAGTGCGTTTCTCACTGTTACATGCATTTGAATGGGGAACTCGACCGAAACAAAGTATAGGTTTTCATTATGTGAATAACTTGGAAATCTTAGCTCAAAAGCTGCAAAACCTGTTTGCCAAGCACGGAGACCTTGAGTTCTATAAGATAAAGCCATAAACATGTGTATCCGAGTCTTCTATCAAAAGTTACAGCTATTTCTATGAAGTTGTACAAAATAGCTTTCTTTCGCCAAGACAGTGCGTTTCTCACTGTTACATGCATTTGAATGGGGAACTCGACCGAAACAAAGTATAAGTTTTCATTATGTGAATAACTTGGAAATCTTAGCTCAAACAGCTGCAAAACCTGTTTTCCCAGCACGTAGACCTTGAGTTCTATAAGATAAAGCCATAAACATGTTTGTCTGAGTCTTCTATCAAAAGTTACAGCTATTTCTATGAAGTTGTACAAAAACGCTTTCTTTCGCCAAGACAGTGCGTTTCTCACTGTTACATGCATTTGAATGGGGAACTCGACCGAAACAAAGTATGTTTTCATTATGTGAATAACTTGGAAATCTTAGCTCAAACAGCTGCAAAACCTGTTTTCCCAGCACGTAGACCTTGAGTTCTATAAGATAAAGCCATAAACATGTGTATCCGAGTCTTCTATCAAAAGTTACAGCTATTTCTATGAAGTTGTACAAAAACGCTTTCTTTCGCCAAGACAGTGCGTTTCTCACTGTTACATGCATTTGAATGGGGAACTCGACCGAAACGAAGTATAAGTTTTCATTATGTGAATAACTTGGAAATCTTAGCTCAAACAGCTGCAAAACCTGTTTGCCCAGCACGGAGACCTTGAGTTCTATAAGATAAAGCCATAAACATGTTTGTCTGAGTCTTCTATCAAAAGTTACAGCTATTTCTATGAAGTTGTACAAAAACGCTTTCTTTCGCCAAGACAGTGCGTTTCTCACTGTTACATGCATTTGAATGGGGAACTCGACTGAAACAAAGTATAAGTTTTCATTATGTGAATAACTTGGAAATCTTAGCTCAAACAGCTGCAAAACCTGTTTGCCCAGCACGGAGACCTTGAGTTCTATAAGATAAAGCCATAAACATGTGTATCCGAGTCTTCTATCAAAAGTTACAGCTATTTCTATGAAGTTGTACAAAAACGCTTTCTTTCGCCAAGACAGTGCGTTTCTCACTGTTACATGCATTTGAATGGGGAACTCGACCGAAACAAAGTATAAGTTTTCATTATGTGAATAACTTGGAAATCTTAGCTCAAACAGCTGCAAAACCTGTTTTCCCAGCACGTAGACCTTGAGTTCTATAAGATAAAGCCATAAACATGTTTGTCTGAGTCTTCTATCAAAAGTTACAGCTATTTCTATGAAGTTGTACAAAAACGCTTTCTTTCGCCAAGACAGTGCGTTTCTCACTGTTACATGCATTTGAATGGGGAACTCGACCGAAACAAAGTATAGGTTTTCATTATGTGAATAACTTGGAAATCTTAGCTCAAACAGCTGCAAAACCTGTTTTCCCAGCACGGAAACCTTGAGTTCTATAAGATAAAGCCATAAACATGTTTGTCTGAGTCTTCTATCAAAAGTTACAGCTATTTCTATGAAGTTGTACAAAAACGCTTTCTTTCGCCAAGACAGTGCGTTTCTCACTGTTACATGCATTTGAATGGGGAACTCGACCGAAACAAAGTATAGGTTTTCATTATGTGAATAACTTGGAAATCTTAGTTCAAACAGCTGCAAAACCTGTTTGCCCAGCACGGAGACCTTGAGTTCTATAAGATAAAGCCATAAACATGTGTATCCGAGTCTTCTATCAAAAGTTACAGCTATTTATATGAAGTTGTACAAAAACGCTTTCTTTCGCCAAGACAGTGCGTTTCTCACTGTTACATGCATTTGAATGGGGAACTCGACCGAAACAAAGTATAAGTTTTCATTATGTGAATAACTTGGAAATCTTAGCTCAAACAGCTGCAAAACCTGTTTGCCCAGCACGAAGACCTTGAGTTCTATAAGATAAAGCCATAAACATGTGTATCCGAGTCTTCTATCAAAAGTTACAGCTATTTCTATGAAGTTGTACAAAAACGCTTTCTTTCGCCAAGACAGTGCGTTTCTCACTGTTACATGCATTTGAATGGGGAACTCGACCGAAACAAAGTATAGGTTTTCATTATGTGAATAACTTGGAAATCTTAGCTCAAACAGCTGCAAAACCTGTTTTCCCAGCACGGAAACCTTGAGTTCTATAAGATAAAGCCATAAACATGTGTATCCGAGTCTTCTATCAAAAGTTACAGCTATTTCTATGAAGTTGTACAAAATAGCTTTCTTTCGCCAAGACAGTGCGTTTCTCACTGTTACATGCATTTGAATGGGGAACTCGACCGAAACAAAGTATAGGTTTTCATTATGTGAATAACTTGGAAATCTTAGCTCAAACAGCTGCAAAACCTGTTTGCCCAGCACGGAGAGCTTGAGTTCTATAATATAAGGCCATAAACATGTTTGTCTGAGTCTTCTATCAAAAGTTACAGCTATTTATATGAAGTTGTACAAAAACGCTTTCTTTCGCCAAGACAGTGCGTTTCTCACTGTTACATGCATTTGAATGGGGAACTCGACCGAAACAAAGTATAAGTTTTCATTATGTGAATAACTTGGAAATCTTAGCTCAAACAGCTGCAAAACCTGTTTGCCCAGCACGAAGACCTTGAGTTCTATAAGATAAAGCCATAAACATGTGTATCCGAGTCTTCTATCAAAAGTTACAGCTATTTCTATGAAGTTGTACAAAAACGCTTTCTTTCGCCAAGACAGTGCGTTTCTCACTGTTACATGCATTTGAATGGGGAACTCGACTGAAACAAAGTATAAGTTTTCATTATGTGAATAACTTGGAAATCTTAGCTCAAACAGCTGCAAAACCTGTTTTCCCAGCACGGAAACCTTGAGTTCTATAAGATAAAGCCATAAACATGTTTGTCTGAGTCTTCTATCAAAAGTTACAGCTATTTCTATGAAGTTGTACAAAAACGCTTTCTTTCGCCAAGACAGTGCGTTTCTCACTGTTACATGCATTTGAATGGGGAACTCGACCGAAACAAAGTATAGGTTTTCATTATGTGAATAACTTGGAAATCTTAGCTCAAACAGCTGCAAAACCTGTTTTCCCAGCACGGAAACCTTGAGTTCTATAAGATAAAGCCATAAACATGTGTATCCGAGTCTTCTATCAAAAGTTACAGCTATTTCTATGAAGTTGTACAAAATAGCTTTCTTTCGCCAAGACAGTGCGTTTCTCACTGTTACATGCATTTGAATGGGGAACTCGACCGAAACAAAGTATAGGTTTTCATTATGTGAATAACTTGGAAATCTTAGCTCAAACAGCTGCAAAACCTGTTTGCCCAGCACGTAGACCTTGAGTTCTATAAGATAAAGCCATAAACATGTTTGTCTGAGTCTTCTATCAAAAGTTACAGCTATTTCTATGAAGTTGTACAAAAACGCTTTCTTTCGCCAAGACAGTGCGTTTCTCACTGTTACATGCATTTGAATGGGGAACTCGACCGAAACAAAGTATAGGTTTTCATTATGTGAATAACTTGGAAATCTTAGCTCAAACAGCTGCAAAACCTGTTTGCCCAGCACGGAGAGCTTGAGTTCTATAATATAAGGCCATAAACATGTTTGTCTGAGTCTTCTATCAAAAGTTACAGCTATTTATATGAAGTTGTACAAAAACGCTTTCTTTCGCCAAGACAGTGCGTTTCTCACTGTTACATGCATTTGAATGGGGAACTCGACCGAAACAAAGTATAAGTTTTCATTATGTGAATAACTTGGAAATCTTAGCTCAAACAGCTGCAAAACCTGTTTGCCCAGCACGAAGACCTTGAGTTCTATAAGATAAAGCCATAAACATGTGTATCCGAGTCTTCTATCAAAAGTTACAGCTATTTCTATGAAGTTGTACAAAAACGCTTTCTTTCGCCAAGACAGTGCGTTTCTCACTGTTACATGCATTTGAATGGGGAACTCGACTGAAACAAAGTATAAGTTTTCATTATGTGAATAACTTGGAAATCTTAGCTCAAACAGCTGCAAAACCTGTTTTCCCAGCACGGAAACCTTGAGTTCTATAAGATAAAGCCATAAACATGTTTGTCTGAGTCTTCTATCAAAAGTTACAGCTATTTCTATGAAGTTGTACAAAAACGCTTTCTTTCGCCAAGACAGTGCGTTTCTCACTGTTACATGCATTTGAATGGGGAACTCGACCGAAACAAAGTATAAGTTTTCATTATGTGAATAACTTGGAAATCTTAGCTCAAACAGCTGCAAAACCTGTTTTCCCAGCACGTAGACCTTGAGTTCTATAAGATAAAGCCATAAACACGTGTATCCGAGTCTTCTATCAAAAGTTACAGCTATTTCTATGAAGTTGTACAAAATAGCTTTCTTTCGCCAAGACAGTGCGTTTCTCACTGTTACATGCATTTGAATGGGGAACTCGACCGAAACAAAGTATAGGTTTTCATTATGTGAATAACTTGGAAATCTTAGCTCAAACAGCTGCAAAACCTGTTTTCCCAGCACGTAGACCTTGAGTTCTATAAGATAAAGCCATAAACATGTGTATCCGAGTCTTCTATCAAAAGTTACAGCTATTTCTATGAAGTTGTACAAAAACGCTTTCTTTCGCCAAGACAGTGCGTTTCTCACTGTTACATGCATTTGAATGGGGAACTCGACCGAAACAAAGTATAGGTTTTCATTATGTGAATAACTTGGAAATCTTAGCTCAAACAGCTGCAAAACCTGTTTGCCCAGCACGGAGACCTTGAGTTCTATAAGATAAAGCCATAAACATGTGTATCCGAGTCTTCTATCAAAAGTTACAGCTATTTCTATGAAGTTGTACAAAAACGCTTTCTTTCGCCAAGACAGTGCGTTTCTCACTGTTACATGCATTTGAATGGGGAACTCGACCGAAACAAAGTATAGGTTTTCATTATGTGAATAACTTGGAAATCTTAGTTCAAACAGCTGCAAAACCTGTTTGCCCAGCACGGAGACCTTGAGTTCTATAAGATAAAGCCATAAACATGTGTATCCGAGTCTTCTATCAAAAGTTACAGCTATTTCTATGAAGTTGTACAAAAACGCTTTCTTTCGCCAAGACAGTGCGTTTCTCACTGTTACATGCATTTGAATGGGGAACTCGACCGAAACAAAGTATAGGTTTTCATTATGTGAATAACTTGGAAATCTTAGCTCAAACAGCTGCAAAACCTGTTTGCCCAGCACGGAGACCTTGAGTTCTATAAGATAAAGCCATAAACATGTGTATCCGAGTCTTCTATCAAAAGTTACAGCTATTTATATGAAGTTGTACAAAAACGCTTTCTTTCGCCAAGACAGTGCGTTTCTCACTGTTACATGCATTTGAATGGGGAACTCGACCGAAACAAAGTATAGGTTTTCATTATGTGAATAACTTGGAAATCTTAGCTCAAACAGCTGCAAAACCTGTTTTCCCAGCACGGAAACCTTGAGTTCTATAAGATAAAGCCATAAACATGTGTATCCGAGTCTTCTATCAAAAGTTACAGCTATTTCTATGAAGTTGTACAAAATAGCTTTCTTTCGCCAAGACAGTGCGTTTCTCACTGTTACATGCATTTGAATGGGGAACTCGACCGAAACAAAGTATAGGTTTTCATTATGTGAATAACTTGGAAATCTTAGCTCAAACAGCTGCAAAACCTGTTTTCCCAGCACGTAGACCTTGAGTTCTATAAGATAAAGCCATAAACATGTTTGTCTGAGTCTTCTATCAAAAGTTACAGCTATTTATATGAAGTTGTACAAAAACGCTTTCTTTCGCCAAGACAGTGCGTTTCTCACTGTTACATGCATTTGAATGGGGAACTCGACCGAAACAAAGTATAGGTTTTCATTATGTGAATAACTTGGAAATCTTAGCTCAAACAGCTGCAAAACCTGTTTTCCCAGCACGGAAACCTTGAGTTCTATAAGATAAAGCCATAAACATGTGTATCCGAGTCTTCTATCAAAAGTTACAGCTATTTCTATGAAGTTGTACAAAAACGCTTTCTTTCGCCAAGACAGTGCGTTTCTCACTGGTACATGCATTTGAATGGGGAACTCGACCGAAACAAAGTATAAGTTTTCATTATGTGAATAACTTGGAAATCTTAGCTCAAACAGCTGCAAAACCTGTTTGCCCAGCACGAAGACCTTGAGTTCTATAAGATAAAGCCATAAACATGTGTATCCGAGTCTTCTATCAAAAGTTACAGCTATTTCTATGAAGTTGTACAAAAACGCTTTCTTTCGCCAAGACAGTGCGTTTCTCACTGTTACATGCATTTGAATGGGGAACTCGACTGAAACAAAGTATAAGTTTTCATTATGTGAATAACTTGGAAATCTTAGCTCAAACAGCTGCAAAACCTGTTTGCCCAGCACGGAGACCTTGAGTTCTATAAGATAAAGCCATAAACATGTGTATCCGAGTCTTCTATCAAAAGTTACAGCTATTTATATGAAGTTGTACAAAAACGCTTTCTTTCGCCAAGACAGTGCGTTTCTCACTGTTACATGCATTTGAATGGGGAACTCGACCGAAACAAAGTATAGGTTTTCATTATGTGAATAACTTGGAAATCTTAGCTCAAACAGCTGCAAAACCTGTTTTCCCAGCACGGAAACCTTGAGTTCTATAAGATAAAGCCATAAACATGTGTATCCGAGTCTTCTATCAAAAGTTACAGCTATTTCTATGAAGTTGTACAAAATAGCTTTCTTTCGCCAAGACAGTGCGTTTCTCACTGTTACATGCATTTGAATGGGGAACTCGACCGAAACAAAGTATAGGTTTTCATTATGTGAATAACTTGGAAATCTTAGCTCAAACAGCTGCAAAACCTGTTTTCCCAGCACGGAGACCTTGAGTTCTATAAGATAAAGCCATAAACATGTGTATCCGAGTCTTCTATCAAAAGTTACAGCTATTTATATGAAGTTGTACAAAAACGCTTTCTTTCGCCAAGACAGTGCGTTTCTCACTGTTACATGCATTTGAATGGGGAACTCGACCGAAACAAAGTATAAGTTTTCATTATGTGAATAACTTGGAAATCTTAGCTCAAACAGCTGCAAAACCTGTTTGCCCAGCACGTAGACCTTGAGTTCTATAAGATAAAGCCATAAACATGTGTATCCGAGTCTTCTATCAAAAGTTACAGCTATTTCTATGAAGTTGTACAAAATAGCTTTCTTTCGCCAAGACAGTGCGTTTCTCACTGTTACATGCATTTGAATGGGGAACTCGACCGAAACAAAGTATAAGTTTTCATTATGTGAATAACTTGGAAATCTTAGCTCAAACAGCTGCAAAACCTGTTTTCCCAGCACGGAAACCTTGAGTTCTATAAGATAAAGCCATAAACATGTTTGTCTGAGTCTTCTATCAAAAGTTACAGCTATTTCTATGAAGTTGTACAAAAACGCTTTCTTTCGCCAAGACAGTGCGTTTCTCACTGTTACATGCATTTGAATGGGGAACTCGACCGAAACAAAGTATAGGTTTTCATTATGTGAATAACTTGGAAATCTTAGCTCAAACAGCTGCAAAACCTGTTTGCCCAGCACGGAGACCTTGAGTTCTATAAGATAAAGCCATAAACATGTGTATCCGAGTCTTCTATCAAAAGTTACAGCTATTTCTATGAAGTTGTACAAAAACGCTTTCTTTCGCCAAGACAGTGCGTTTCTCACTGTTACATGCATTTGAATGGGGAACTCGACCGAAACAAAGTATAAGTTTTCATTATGTGAATAACTTGGAAATCTTAGCTCAAACAGCTGCAAAACCTGTTTTCCCAGCACGTAGACCTTGAGTTCTATAAGATAAAGCCATAAACATGTTTGTCTGAGTCTTCTATCAAAAGTTACAGCTATTTCTATGAAGTTGTACAAAAACGCTTTCTTTCGCCAAGACAGTGCGTTTCTCACTGTTACATGCATTTGAATGGGGAACTCGACCGAAACAAAGTATAGGTTTTCATTATGTGAATAACTTGGAAATCTTAGCTCAAACAGCTGCAAAACCTGTTTGCCCAGCACGGAGACCTTGAGTTCTATAAGATAAAGCCATAAACATGTGTATCCGAGTCTTCTATCAAAAGTTACAGCTATTTCTATGAAGTTGTACAAAATAGCTTTCTTTCGCCAAGACAGTGCGTTTCTCACTGTTACATGCATTTGAATGGGGAACTCGACCGAAACAAAGTATAAGTTTTCATTATGTGAATAACTTGGAAATCTTAGCTCAAACAGCTGCAAAACCTGTTTTCCCAGCACGTAGACCTTGAGTTCTATAAGATAAAGCCATAAACATGTTTGTCTGAGTCTTCTATCAAAAGTTACAGCTATTTCTATGAAGTTGTACAAAAACGCTTTCTTTCGCCAAGACAGTGCGTTTCTCACTGTTACATGCATTTGAATGGGGAACTCGACCGAAACAAAGTATAGGTTTTCATTATGTGAATAACTTGGAAATCTTAGCTCAAACAGCTGCAAAACCTGTTTGCCCAGCACGGAGACCTTGAGTTCTATAAGATAAAGCCATAAACATGTGTATCCGAGTCTTCTATCAAAAGTTACAGCTATTTATATGAAGTTGTACAAAAACGCTTTCTTTCGCCAAGACAGTGCGTTTCTCACTGTTACATGCATTTGAATGGGGAACTCGACCGAAACAAAGTATAGGTTTTCATTATGTGAATAACTTGGAAATCTTAGCTCAAACAGCTGCAAAACCTGTTTTCCCAGCACGGAAACCTTGAGTTCTATAAGATAAAGCCATAAACATGTGTATCCGAGTCTTCTATCAAAAGTTACAGCTATTTCTATGAAGTTGTACAAAATAGCTTTCTTTCGCCAAGACAGTGCGTTTCTCACTGTTACATGCATTTGAATGGGGAACTCGACCGAAACAAAGTATAGGTTTTCATTATGTGAATAACTTGGAAATCTTAGCTCAAACAGCTGCAAAACCTGTTTTCCCAGCACGTAGACCTTGAGTTCTATAAGATAAAGCCATAAACATGTGTATCCGAGTCTTCTATCAAAAGTTACAGCTATTTATATGAAGTTGTACAAAAACGCTTTCTTTCGCCAAGACAGTGCGTTTCTCACTGTTACATGCATTTGAATGGGGAACTCGACCGAAACAAAGTATAGGTTTTCATTATGTGAATAACTTGGAAATCTTAGCTCAAACAGCTGCAAAACCTGTTTGCCCAGCACGGAGACCTTGAGTTCTATAAGATAAAGCCATAAACATGTGTATCCGAGTCTTCTATCAAAAGTTACAGCTATTTATATGAAGTTGTACAAAAACGCTTTCTTTCGCCAAGACAGTGCGTTTCTCACTGTTACATGCATTTGAATGGGGAACTCGACCGAAACAAAGTATAGGTTTTCATTATGTGAATAACTTGGAAATCTTAGCTCAAACAGCTGCAAAACCTGTTTTCCCAGCACGGAAACCTTGAGTTCTATAAGATAAAGCCATAAACATGTGTATCCGAGTCTTCTATCAAAAGTTACAGCTATTTCTATGAAGTTGTACAAAATAGCTTTCTTTCGCCAAGACAGTGCGTTTCTCACTGTTACATGCATTTGAATGGGGAACTCGACCGAAACAAAGTATAGGTTTTCATTATGTGAATAACTTGGAAATCTTAGCTCAAACAGCTGCAAAACCTGTTTTCCCAGCACGTAGACCTTGAGTTCTATAAGATAAAGCCATAAACATGTGTATCCGAGTCTTCTATCAAAAGTTACAGCTATTTCTATGAAGTTGTACAAAAACGCTTTCTTTCGCCAAGACAGTGCGTTTCTCACTGTTACATGCATTTGAATGGGGAACTCGACCGAAACAAAGTATAGGTTTTCATTATGTGAATAACTTGGAAATCTTAGCTCAAACAGCTGCAAAACCTGTTTTCCCAGCACGGAAACCTTGAGTTCTATAAGATAAAGCCATAAACATGTTTGTCTGAGTCTTCTATCAAAAGTTACAGCTATTTCTATGAAGTTGTACAAAAACGCTTTCTTTCGCCAAGACAGTGCGTTTCTCACTGTTACATGCATTTGAATGGGGAACTCGACCGAAACAAAGTATAGGTTTTCATTATGTGAATAACTTGGAAATCTTAGTTCAAACAGCTGCAAAACCTCTTTGCCCAGCACGGAGACCTTGAGTTCTATAAGATAAAGCCATAAACACGTGTATCCGAGTCTTCTATCAAAAGTTACAGCTATTTCTATGAAGTTGTACAAAAACGCTTTCTTTCGCCAAGACAGTGCGTTTCTCACTGTTACATGCATTTGAATGGGGAACTCGACCGAAACAAAGTATAAGTTTTCATTATGTGAATAACTTGGAAATCTTAGCTCAAACAGCTGCAAAACCTGTTTGCCCAGCACGGAGACCTTGAGTTCTATAATATAAAGCCATAAACATGTGTATCCGAGTCTTCTATCAAAAGTTACAGCTATTTCTATGAAGTTGTACAAAATAGCTTTCTTTCGCCAAGACAGTGCGTTTCTCACTGTTACATGCATTTGAATGGGGAACTCGACCGAAACAAAGTATAAGTTTTCATTATGTGAATAACTTGGAAATCTTAGCTCAAACAGCTGCAAAACCTGTTTTCCCAGCATGGAGACCTTGAGTTCTATAAGATAAAGCCATAAACATGTTTGTCTGAGTCTTCTATCAAAAGTTACAGCTATTTCTATGAAGTTGTACAAAAACGCTTTCTTTCGCCAAGACAGTGCGTTTCTCACTGTTACATGCATTTGAATGGGGAACTCGACCGAAACAAAGTATAGGTTTTCATTATGTGAATAACTTGGAAATCTTAGCTCAAACAGCTGCAAAACCTGTTTGCCCAGCACGGAGACCTTGAGTTCTATAAGATAAAGCCATAAACATGTGTATCCGAGTCTTCTATCAAAAGTTACAGCTATTTCTATGAAGTTGTACAAAATAGCTTTCTTTCGCCAAGACAGTGCGTTTCTCACTGTTACATGCATTTGAATGGGGAACTCGACCGAAACAAAGTATAGGTTTTCATTATGTGAATAACTTGGAAATCTTAGCTCAAACAGCTGCAAAACCTGTTTTCCCAGCACGTAGACCTTGAGTTCTATAAGATAAAGCCATAAACATGTGTATCCGAGTCTTCTATCAAAAGTTACAGCTATTTCTATGAAGTTGTACAAAAACGCTTTCTTTCGCCAAGACAGTGCGTTTCTCACTGTTACATGCATTTGAATGGGGAACTCGACCGAAACAAAGTATAGGTTTTCATTATGTGAATAACTTGGAAATCTTAGCTCAAACAGCTGCAAAACCTGTTTTCCCAGCACGGAAACCTTGAGTTCTATAAGATAAAGCCATAAACATGTTTGTCTGAGTCTTCTATCAAAAGTTACAGCTATTTCTATGAAGTTGTACAAAAACGCTTTCTTTCGCCAAGACAGTGCGTTTCTCACTGTTACATGCATTTGAATGGGGAACTCGACCGAAACAAAGTATAGGTTTTCATTATGTGAATAACTTGGAAATCTTAGTTCAAACAGCTGCAAAACCTCTTTGCCCAGCACGGAGACCTTGAGTTCTATAAGATAAAGCCATAAACACGTGTATCCGAGTCTTCTATCAAAAGTTACAGCTATTTCTATGAAGTTGTACAAAAACGCTTTCTTTCGCCAAGACAGTGCGTTTCTCACTGTTACATGCATTTGAATGGGGAACTCGACCGAAACAAAGTATAAGTTTTCATTATGTGAATAACTTGGAAATCTTAGCTCAAACAGCTGCAAAACCTGTTTGCCCAGCACGGAGACCTTGAGTTCTATAATATAAAGCCATAAACATGTGTATCCGAGTCTTCTATCAAAAGTTACAGCTATTTCTATGAAGTTGTACAAAATAGCTTTCTTTCGCCAAGACAGTGCGTTTCTCACTGTTACATGCATTTGAATGGGGAACTCGACCGAAACAAAGTATAAGTTTTCATTATGTGAATAACTTGGAAATCTTAGCTCAAACAGCTGCAAAACCTGTTTTCCCAGCATGGAGACCTTGAGTTCTATAAGATAAAGCCATAAACATGTTTGTCTGAGTCTTCTATCAAAAGTTACAGCTATTTCTATGAAGTTGTACAAAAACGCTTTCTTTCGCCAAGACAGTGCGTTTCTCACTGTTACATGCATTTGAATGGGGAACTCGACCGAAACAAAGTATAGGTTTTCATTATGTGAATAACTTGGAAATCTTAGCTCAAACAGCTGCAAAACCTGTTTGCCCAGCACGGAGACCTTGAGTTCTATAAGATAAAGCCATAAACATGTGTATCCGAGTCTTCTATCAAAAGTTACAGCTATTTCTATGAAGTTGTACAAAATAGCTTTCTTTCGCCAAGACAGTGCGTTTCTCACTGTTACATGCATTTGAATGGGGAACTCGACCGAAACAAAGTATAGGTTTTCATTATGTGAATAACTTGGAAATCTTAGCTCAAACAGCTGCAAAACCTGTTTTCCCAGCACGTAGACCTTGAGTTCTATAAGATAAAGCCATAAACATGTGTATCCGAGTCTTCTATCAAAAGTTACAGCTATTTCTATGAAGTTGTACAAAAACGCTTTCTTTCGCCAAGACAGTGCGTTTCTCACTGTTACATGCATTTGAATGGGGAACTCGACCGAAACAAAGTATAGGTTTTCATTATGTGAATAACTTGGAAATCTTAGCTCAAACAGCTGCAAAACCTGTTTTCCCAGCACGGAAACCTTGAGTTCTATAAGATAAAGCCATAAACATGTTTGTCTGAGTCTTCTATCAAAAGTTACAGCTATTTCTATGAAGTTGTACAAAAACGCTTTCTTTCGCCAAGACAGTGCGTTTCTCACTGTTACATGCATTTGAATGGGGAACTCGACCGAAACAAAGTATAGGTTTTCATTATGTGAATAACTTGGAAATCTTAGCTCAAACAGCTGCAAAACCTGTTTGCCCAGCACGGAGACCTTGAGTTCTATAAGATAAAGCCATAAACATGTGTATCCGAGTCTTCTATCAAAAGTTACAGCTATTTATATGAAGTTGTACAAAAACGCTTTCTTTCGCCAAGACAGTGCGTTTCTCACTGTTACATGCATTTGAATGGGGAACTTGACCGAAACAAAGTATAGGTTTTCATTATGTGAATAACTTGGAAATCTTAGCTCAAACAGCTGCAAAACCTGTTTTCCCAGCACGTAGACCTTGAGTTCTATAAGATAAAGCCATAAACATGTTTGTCTGAGTCTTCTATCAAAAGTTACAGCTATTTCTATGAAGTTGTACAAAAACGCTTTCTTTCGCCAAGACAGTGCGTTTCTCACTGTTACATGCATTTGAATGGGGAACTCGACCGAAACAAAGTATAGGTTTTCATTATGTGAATAACTTGGAAATCTTAGCTCAAACAGCTGCAAAACCTGTTTGCCCAGCACGGAGACCTTGAGTTCTATAAGATAAAGCCATAAACATGTGTATCCGAGTCTTCTATCAAAAGTTACAGCTATTTATATGAAGTTGTACAAAATAGCTTTCTTTCGCCAAGACAGTGCGTTTCTCACTGTTACATGCATTTGAATGGGGAACTCGACCGAAACAAAGTATAAGTTTTCATTATGTGAATAACTTGGAAATCTTAGCTCAAACAGCTGCAAAACCTGTTTGCCCAGCACGGAGACCTTGAGTTCTATAAGATAAAGCCATAAACATGTGTATCCGAGTCTTCTATCAAAAGTTACAGCTATTTCTATGAAGTTGTACAAAAACGCTTTCTTTCGCCAAGACAGTGCGTTTCTCACTGTTACATGCATTTGAATGGGGAACTCGACCGAAACAAAGTATAGGTTTTCATTATGTGAATAACTTGGAAATCTTAGTTCAAACAGCTGCAAAACCTGTTTGCCCAGCACGGAGACCTTGAGTTCTATAAGATAAAGCCATAAACATGTGTATCCGAGTCTTCTATCAAAAGTTACAGCTATTTCTATGAAGTTGTACAAAAACGCTTTCTTTCGCCAAGACAGTGCGTTTCTCACTGTTACATGCATTTGAATGGGGAACTCGACCGAAACAAAGTATAGGTTTTCATTATGTGAATAACTTGGAAATCTTAGCTCAAACAGCTGCAAAACCTGTTTGCCCAGCACGGAGACCTTGAGTTCTATAAGATAAAGCCATAAACATGTGTATCCGAGTCTTCTATCAAAAGTTACAGCTATTTATATGAAGTTGTACAAAAACGCTTTCTTTCGCCAAGACAGTGCGTTTCTCACTGTTACATGCATTTGAATGGGGAACTCGACCGAAACAAAGTATAGGTTTTCATTATGTGAATAACTTGGAAATCTTAGCTCAAACAGCTGCAAAACCTGGTTTCCCAGCACGGAAACCTTGAGTTCTATAAGATAAAGCCATAAACATGTTTGTCTGAGTCTTCTATCAAAAGTTACAGCTATTTCTATGAAGTTGTACAAAAACGCTTTCTTTCGCCAAGACAGTGCGTTTCTCACTGTTACATGCATTTGAATGGGGAACTCGACCGAAACAAAGTATAGGTTTTCATTATGTGAATAACTTGGAAATCTTAGTTCAAACAGCTGCAAAACCTGTTTGCCCAGCACGGAGACCTTGAGTTCTATAAGATAAAGCCATAAACATGTGTATCCGAGTCTTCTATCAAAAGTTACAGCTATTTCTATGAAGTTGTACAAAAACGCTTTCTTTCGCCAAGACAGTGCGTTTCTCACTGTTACATGCATTTGAATGGGGAACTCGACCGAAACAAAGTATAGGTTTTCATTATGTGAATAACTTGGAAATCTTAGCTCAAACAGCTGCAAAACCTGTTTGCCCAGCACGGAGACCTTGAGTTCTATAAGATAAAGCCATAAACATGTGTATCCGAGTCTTCTATCAAAAGTTACAGCTATTTCTATGAAGTTGTACAAAAACGCTTTCTTTCGCCAAGACAGTGCGTTTCTCACTGTTACATGCATTTGAATGGGGAACTCGACCGAAACAAAGTATAGGTTTTCATTATGTGAATAACTTGGAAATCTTAGTTCAAACAGCTGCAAAACCTGTTTGCCCAGCACGGAGACCTTGAGTTCTATAAGATAAAGCCATAAACATGTGTATCCGAGTCTTCTATCAAAAGTTACAGCTATTTCTATGAAGTTGTACAAAAACGCTTTCTTTCGCCAAGACAGTGCGTTTCTCACTGTTACATGCATTTGAATGGGGAACTCGACCGAAACAAAGTATAGGTTTTCATTATGTGAATAACTTGGAAATCTTAGCTCAAACAGCTGCAAAACCTGTTTTCCCAGCACGGAAACCTTGAGTTCTATAAGATAAAGCCATAAACATGTTTGTCTGAGTCTTCTATCAAAAGTTACAGCTATTTCTATGAAGTTGTACAAAAACGCTTTCTTTCGCCAAGACAGTGCGTTTCTCACTGTTACATGCATTTGAATGGGGAACTCGACCGAAACAAAGTATAGGTTTTCATTATGTGAATAACTTGGAAATCTTAGCTCAAACAGCTGCAAAACCTGTTTGCCCAGCACGGAGACCTTGAGTTCTATAAGATAAAGCCATAAACATGTGTATCCGAGTCTTCTATCAAAAGTTACAGCTATTTCTATGAAGTTGTACAAAAACGCTTTCTTTCGCCAAGACAGTGCGTTTCTCACTGTTACATGCATTTGAATGGGGAACTCGACCGAAACAAAGTATAGGTTTTCATTATGTGAATAACTTGGAAATCTTAGTTCAAACAGCTGCAAAACCTGTTTGCCCAGCACGGAGACCTTGAGTTCTATAAGATAAAGCCATAAACATGTGTATCCGAGTCTTCTATCAAAAGTTACAGCTATTTCTATGAAGTTGTACAAAAACGCTTTCTTTCGCCAAGACAGTGCGTTTCTCACTGTTACATGCATTTGAATGGGGAACTCGACCGAAACAAAGTATAGGTTTTCATTATGTGAATAACTTGGAAATCTTAGCTCAAACAGCTGCAAAACCTGTTTTCCCAGCACGGAAACCTTGAGTTCTATAAGATAAAGCCATAAACATGTTTGTCTGAGTCTTCTATCAAAAGTTACAGCTATTTCTATGAAGTTGTACAAAAACGCTTTCTTTCGCCAAGACAGTGCGTTTCTCACTGTTACATGCATTTGAATGGGGAACTCGACCGAAACAAAGTATAGGTTTTCATTATGTGAATAACTTGGAAATCTTAGCTCAAACAGCTGCAAAACCTGTTTGCCCAGCACGGAGACCTTGAGTTCTATAAGATAAAGCCATAAACATGTGTATCCGAGTCTTCTATCAAAAGTTACAGCTATTTATATGAAGTTGTACAAAAACGCTTTCTTTCGCCAAGACAGTGCGTTTCTCACTGTTACATGCATTTGAATGGGGAACTCGACCGAAACAAAGTATAAGTTTTCATTATGTGAATAACTTGGAAATCTTAGCTCAAACAGCTGCAAAACCTGTTTGCCCAGCACGGAGACCTTGAGTTCTATAAGATAAAGCCATAAACATGTGTATCCGAGTCTTCTATCAAAAGTTACAGCTATTTATATGAAGTTGTACAAAAACGCTTTCTTTCGCCAAGACAGTGCGTTTCTCACTGTTACATGCATTTGAATGGGGAACTCGACCAAAACAAAGTATAAGTTTTCATTATGTGAATAACTTGGAAATCTTAGCTCAAACAGCTGCAAAACCTGTTTTCCCAGCACGTAGACCTTGAGTTCTATAAGATAAAGCCATAAACACGTGTATCCGAGTCTTCTATCAAAAGTTACAGCTATTTCTATGAAGTTGTACAAAATAGCTTTCTTTCGCCAAGACAGTGCGTTTCTCACTGTTACATGCATTTGAATGGGGAACTCGACCGAAACAAAGTATAGGTTTTCATTATGTGAATAACTTGGAAATCTTAGCTCAAACAGCTGCAAAACCTGTTTTCCCAGCACGTAGACCTTGAGTTCTATAAGATAAAGCCATAAACATGTGTATCCGAGTCTTCTATCAAAAGTTACAGCTATTTCTATGAAGTTGTACAAAAACGCTTTCTTTCGCCAAGACAGTGCGTTTCTCACTGTTACATGCATTTGAATGGGGAACTCGACCGAAACAAAGTATAGGTTTTCATTATGTGAATAACTTGGAAATCTTAGCTCAAACAGCTGCAAAACCTGTTTGCCCAGCACGGAGACCTTGAGTTCTATAAGATAAAGCCATAAACATGTGTATCCGAGTCTTCTATCAAAAGTTACAGCTATTTCTATGAAGTTGTACAAAAACGCTTTCTTTCGCCAAGACAGTGCGTTTCTCACTGTTACATGCATTTGAATGGGGAACTCGACCGAAACAAAGTATAGGTTTTCATTATGTGAATAACTTGGAAATCTTAGCTCAAACAGCTGCAAAACCTGTTTTCCCAGCATGGAGACCTTGAGTTCTATAAGATAAAGCCATAAACATGTTTGTCTGAGTCTTCTATCAAAAGTTACAGCTATTTCTATGAAGTTGTACAAAAACGCTTTCTTTCGCCAAGACAGTGCGTTTCTCACTGTTACATGCATTTGAATGGGGAACTCGACCGAAACAAAGTATAGGTTTTCATTATGTGAATAACTTGGAAATCTTAGCTCAAACAGCTGCAAAACCTGTTTGCCCAGCACGGAGACCTTGAGTTCTAAAAGATAAAGCCATAAACATGTTTGTCTGAGTCTTCTATCAAAAGTTACAGCTATTTCTATGAAGTTGTACAAAATAGCTTTCTTTCGCCAGGACAGTGCGTTTCTCACTGTTACATGCATTTGAATGGGGAACTCGACCGAAACAAAGTATAGGTTTTCATTATGTGAATAACTTGGAAATCTTAGCTCAAACAGCTGCAAAACCTGTTTTCCCAGCACGTAGACCTTGAGTTCTATAAGATAAAGCCATAAACATGTGTATCCGAGTCTTCTATCAAAAGTTACAGCTATTTCTATGAAGTTGTACAAAAACGCTTTCTTTCGCCAAGACAGTGCGTTTCTCACTGTTACATGCATTTGAATGGGGAACTCGACCGAAACAAAGTATAGGTTTTCATTATGTGAATAACTTGGAAATCTTAGCTCAAACAGCTGCAAAACCTGTTTTCCCAGCACGGAAACCTTGAGTTCTATAAGATAAAGCCATAAACATGTTTGTCTGAGTCTTCTATCAAAAGTTACAGCTATTTCTATGAAGTTGTACAAAAACGCTTTCTTTCGCCAAGACAGTGCGTTTCTCACTGTTACATGCATTTGAATGGGGAACTCGACCGAAACAAAGTATAGGTTTTCATTATGTGAATAACTTGGAAATCTTAGCTCAAACAGCTGCAAAACCTGTTTGCCCAGCACGGAGACCTTGAGTTCTATAAGATAAAGCCATAAACATGTGTATCCGAGTCTTCTATCAAAAGTTACAGCTATTTATATGAAGTTGTACAAAAACGCTTTCTTTCGCCAAGACAGTGCGTTTCTCACTGTTACATGCATTTGAATGGGGAACTTGACCGAAACAAAGTATAGGTTTTCATTATGTGAATAACTTGGAAATCTTAGCTCAAACAGCTGCAAAACCTGTTTTCCCAGCACGTAGACCTTGAGTTCTATAAGATAAAGCCATAAACATGTTTGTCTGAGTCTTCTATCAAAAGTTACAGCTATTTCTATGAAGTTGTACAAAAACGCTTTCTTTCGCCAAGACAGTGCGTTTCTCACTGTTACATGCATTTGAATGGGGAACTCGACCGAAACAAAGTATAAGTTTTCATTATGTGAATAACTTGGAAATCTTAGCTCAAACAGCTGCAAAACCTGTTTGCCCAGCACGGAGACCTTGAGTTCTATAAGATAAAGCCATAAACATGTGTATCCGAGTCTTCTATCAAAAGTTACAGCTATTTCTATGAAGTTGTACAAAAACGCTTTCTTTCGCCAAGACAGTGCGTTTCTCACTGTTACATGCATTTGAATGGGGAACTCGACCGAAACAAAGTATAGGTTTTCATTATGTGAATAACTTGGAAATCTTAGTTCAAACAGCTGCAAAACCTGTTTGCCCAGCACGGAGACCTTGAGTTCTATAAGATAAAGCCATAAACATGTGTATCCGAGTCTTCTATCAAAAGTTACAGCTATTTCTATGAAGTTGTACAAAAACGCTTTCTTTCGCCAAGACAGTGCGTTTCTCA
Source organism: Diplotaxodon limnothrissa (assembly GCF_057381915.1). Lineage (NCBI taxonomy): Eukaryota > Metazoa > Chordata > Actinopteri > Cichliformes > Cichlidae > Diplotaxodon > Diplotaxodon limnothrissa. The sequence continues at coordinate 30,618,498 of NC_140608.1, read as the reverse complement.
CTGTTACATGCATTTGAATGGGGAACTCGACCGAAACAAAGTATAGGTTTTCATTATGTGAATAACTTGGAAATCTTAGCTCAAACAGCTGCAAAACCTGTTTGCCCAGCACGGAGACCTTGAGTTCTATAAGATAAAGCCATAAACATGTGTATCCGAGTCTTCTATCAAAAGTTACAGCTATTTATATGAAGTTGTACAAAAACGCTTTCTTTCGCCAAGACAGTGCGTTTCTCACTGTTACATGCATTTGAATGGGGAACTCGACCGAAACAAAGTATAGGTTTTCATTATGTGAATAACTTGGAAATCTTAGCTCAAACAGCTGCAAAACCTGGTTTCCCAGCACGGAAACCTTGAGTTCTATAAGATAAAGCCATAAACATGTTTGTCTGAGTCTTCTATCAAAAGTTACAGCTATTTCTATGAAGTTGTACAAAAACGCTTTCTTTCGCCAAGACAGTGCGTTTCTCACTGTTACATGCATTTGAATGGGGAACTCGACCGAAACAAAGTATAGGTTTTCATTATGTGAATAACTTGGAAATCTTAGTTCAAACAGCTGCAAAACCTGTTTGCCCAGCACGGAGACCTTGAGTTCTATAAGATAAAGCCATAAACATGTGTATCCGAGTCTTCTATCAAAAGTTACAGCTATTTCTATGAAGTTGTACAAAAACGCTTTCTTTCGCCAAGACAGTGCGTTTCTCACTGTTACATGCATTTGAATGGGGAACTCGACCGAAACAAAGTATAGGTTTTCATTATGTGAATAACTTGGAAATCTTAGCTCAAACAGCTGCAAAACCTGTTTGCCCAGCACGGAGACCTTGAGTTCTATAAGATAAAGCCATAAACATGTGTATCCGAGTCTTCTATCAAAAGTTACAGCTATTTCTATGAAGTTGTACAAAAACGCTTTCTTTCGCCAAGACAGTGCGTTTCTCACTGTTACATGCATTTGAATGGGGAACTCGACCGAAACAAAGTATAGGTTTTCATTATGTGAATAACTTGGAAATCTTAGTTCAAACAGCTGCAAAACCTGTTTGCCCAGCACGGAGACCTTGAGTTCTATAAGATAAAGCCATAAACATGTGTATCCGAGTCTTCTATCAAAAGTTACAGCTATTTCTATGAAGTTGTACAAAAACGCTTTCTTTCGCCAAGACAGTGCGTTTCTCACTGTTACATGCATTTGAATGGGGAACTCGACCGAAACAAAGTATAGGTTTTCATTATGTGAATAACTTGGAAATCTTAGCTCAAACAGCTGCAAAACCTGTTTTCCCAGCACGGAAACCTTGAGTTCTATAAGATAAAGCCATAAACATGTTTGTCTGAGTCTTCTATCAAAAGTTACAGCTATTTCTATGAAGTTGTACAAAAACGCTTTCTTTCGCCAAGACAGTGCGTTTCTCACTGTTACATGCATTTGAATGGGGAACTCGACCGAAACAAAGTATAGGTTTTCATTATGTGAATAACTTGGAAATCTTAGCTCAAACAGCTGCAAAACCTGTTTGCCCAGCACGGAGACCTTGAGTTCTATAAGATAAAGCCATAAACATGTGTATCCGAGTCTTCTATCAAAAGTTACAGCTATTTATATGAAGTTGTACAAAAACGCTTTCTTTCGCCAAGACAGTGCGTTTCTCACTGTTACATGCATTTGAATGGGGAACTCGACCGAAACAAAGTATAAGTTTTCATTATGTGAATAACTTGGAAATCTTAGCTCAAACAGCTGCAAAACCTGTTTGCCCAGCACGGAGACCTTGAGTTCTATAAGATAAAGCCATAAACATGTGTATCCGAGTCTTCTATCAAAAGTTACAGCTATTTATATGAAGTTGTACAAAAACGCTTTCTTTCGCCAAGACAGTGCGTTTCTCACTGTTACATGCATTTGAATGGGGAACTCGACCAAAACAAAGTATAAGTTTTCATTATGTGAATAACTTGGAAATCTTAGCTCAAACAGCTGCAAAACCTGTTTTCCCAGCACGTAGACCTTGAGTTCTATAAGATAAAGCCATAAACACGTGTATCCGAGTCTTCTATCAAAAGTTACAGCTATTTCTATGAAGTTGTACAAAATAGCTTTCTTTCGCCAAGACAGTGCGTTTCTCACTGTTACATGCATTTGAATGGGGAACTCGACCGAAACAAAGTATAGGTTTTCATTATGTGAATAACTTGGAAATCTTAGCTCAAACAGCTGCAAAACCTGTTTTCCCAGCACGTAGACCTTGAGTTCTATAAGATAAAGCCATAAACATGTGTATCCGAGTCTTCTATCAAAAGTTACAGCTATTTCTATGAAGTTGTACAAAAACGCTTTCTTTCGCCAAGACAGTGCGTTTCTCACTGTTACATGCATTTGAATGGGGAACTCGACCGAAACAAAGTATAGGTTTTCATTATGTGAATAACTTGGAAATCTTAGCTCAAACAGCTGCAAAACCTGTTTGCCCAGCACGGAGACCTTGAGTTCTATAAGATAAAGCCATAAACATGTGTATCCGAGTCTTCTATCAAAAGTTACAGCTATTTCTATGAAGTTGTACAAAAACGCTTTCTTTCGCCAAGACAGTGCGTTTCTCACTGTTACATGCATTTGAATGGGGAACTCGACCGAAACAAAGTATAGGTTTTCATTATGTGAATAACTTGGAAATCTTAGCTCAAACAGCTGCAAAACCTGTTTTCCCAGCATGGAGACCTTGAGTTCTATAAGATAAAGCCATAAACATGTTTGTCTGAGTCTTCTATCAAAAGTTACAGCTATTTCTATGAAGTTGTACAAAAACGCTTTCTTTCGCCAAGACAGTGCGTTTCTCACTGTTACATGCATTTGAATGGGGAACTCGACCGAAACAAAGTATAGGTTTTCATTATGTGAATAACTTGGAAATCTTAGCTCAAACAGCTGCAAAACCTGTTTGCCCAGCACGGAGACCTTGAGTTCTAAAAGATAAAGCCATAAACATGTTTGTCTGAGTCTTCTATCAAAAGTTACAGCTATTTCTATGAAGTTGTACAAAAACGCTTTCTTTCGCCAAGACAGTGCGTTTCTCACTGTTACATGCATTTGAATGGGGAACTCGACCGAAACAAAGTATAGGTTTTCATTATGTGAATAACTTGGAAATCTTAGTTCAAACAGCTGCAAAACCTGTTTGCCCAGCACGGAAACCTTGAGTTCTATAAGATAAAGCCATAAACATGTGTATCCGAGTCTTCTATCAAAAGTTACAGCTATTTCTATGAAGTTGTACAAAATAGCTTTCTTTCGCCAAGACAGTGCGTTTCTCACTGTTACATGCATTTGAATGGGGAACTCGACCGAAACAAAGTATAGGTTTTCATTATGTGAATAACTTGGAAATCTTAGCTCAAACAGCTGCAAAACCTGTTTTCCCAGCACGTAGACCTTGAGTTCTATAAGATAAAGCCATAAACATGTGTATCCGAGTCTTCTATCAAAAGTTACAGCTATTTCTATGAAGTTGTACAAAAACGCTTTCTTTCGCCAAGACAGTGCGTTTCTCACTGTTACATGCATTTGAATGGGGAACTCGACTGAAACAAAGTATAAGTTTTCATTATGTGAATAACTTGGAAATCTTAGCTCAAACAGCTGCAAAACCTGTTTTCCCAGCACGTAGACCTTGAGTTCTATAAGATAAAGCCATAAACATGTTTGTCTGAGTCTTCTATCAAAAGTTACAGCTATTTCTATGAAGTTGTACAAAAACGCTTTCTTTCGCCAAGACAGTGCGTTTCTCACTGTTACATGCATTTGAATGGGGAACTCGACCGAAACAAAGTATAGGTTTTCATTATGTGAATAACTTGGAAATCTTAGCTCAAACAGCTGCAAAACCTGTTTGAACAGCACGAAGACCTTGAGTTCTATAAGATAAAGCCATAAACATGTGTATCCGAGTCTTCTATCAAAAGTTACAGCTATTTATATGAAGTTGTACAAAAACGCTTTCTTTCGCCAAGACAGTGCGTTTCTCACTGTTACATGCATTTGAATGGGGAACTCGACTGAAACAAAGTATAAGTTTTCATTATGTGAATAACTTGGAAATCTTAGCTCAAACAGCTGCAAAACCTGTTTGCCCAGCACGGAGACCTTGAGTTCTATAAGATAAAGCCATAAACATGTTTGTCTGAGTCTTCTATCAAAAGTTACAGCTATTTCTATGAAGTTGTACAAAAACGCTTTCTTTCGCCAAGACAGTGCGTTTCTCACTGTTACATGCATTTGAATGGGGAACTCGACTGAAACAAAGTATAAGTTTTCATTATGTGAATAACTTGGAAATCTTAGCTCAAACAGCTGCAAAACCTGTTTGCCCAGCACGGAGACCTTGAGTTCTATAAGATAAAGCCATAAACATGTGTATCCGAGTCTTCTATCAAAAGTTACAGCTATTTATATGAAGTTGTACAAAAACGCTTTCTTTCGCCAAGACAGTGCGTTTCTCACTGTTACATGCATTTGAATGGGGAACTCGACCGAAACAAAGTATAAGTTTTCATTATGTGAATAACTTGGAAATCTTAGCTCAAACAGCTGCAAAACCTGTTTTCCCAGCACGTAGACCTTGAGTTCTATAAGATAAAGCCATAAACATGTTTGTCTGAGTCTTCTATCAAAAGTTACAGCTATTTCTATGAAGTTGTACAAAAACGCTTTCTTTTGCCAAGACAGTGCGTTTCTCACTGTTACATGCATTTGAATGGGGAACTCGACTGAAACAAAGTATAAGTTTTCATTATGTGAATAACTTGGAAATCTTAGCTCAAACAGCTGCAAAACCTGTTTGCCCAGCACGGAGACCTTGAGTTCTATAAGATAAAGCCATAAACATGTGTATCCGAGTCTTCTATCAAAAGTTACAGCTATTTATATGAAGTTGTACAAAAACGCTTTCTTTCGCCAAGACAGTGCGTTTCTCACTGTTACATGCATTTGAATGGGGAACTCGACCGAAACAAAGTACAAGTTTTCATTATGTGAATAACTTGGAAATCTTAGCTCAAACAGCTGCAAAACCTGTTTGCCCAGCACGGAGACCTTGAGTTCTATAAGATAAAGCCATAAACATGTGTATCCGAGTCTTCTATCAAAAGTTACAGCTATTTCTATGAAGTTGTACAAAAACGCTTTCTTTCGCCAAGACAGTGCGTTTCTCACTGTTACATGCATTTGAATGGGGAACTCGACTGAAACAAAGTATAAGTTTTCATTATGTGAATAACTTGGAAATCTTAGCTCAAACAGCTGCAAAACCTGTTTGCCCAGCACGGAGACCTTGAGTTCTATAAGATAAAGCCATAAACATGTGTATCCGAGTCTTCTATCAAAAGTTACAGCTATTTCTATGAAGTTGTACAAAATAGCTTTCTTTCGCCAAGACAGTGCGTTTCTCACTGTTACATGCATTTGAATGGGGAACTCGACCGAAACAAAGTATAGGTTTTCATTATGTGAATAACTTGGAAATCTTAGCTCAAACAGCTGCAAAACCTGTTTTCCCAGCACGTAGACCTTGAGTTCTATAAGATAAAGCCATAAACATGTTTGTCTGAGTCTTCTATCAAAAGTTACAGCTATTTCTATGAAGTTGTACAAAAACGCTTTCTTTCGCCAAGACAGTGCGTTTCTCACTGTTACATGCATTTGAATGGGGAACTCGACTGAAACAAAGTATAAGTTTTCATTATGTGAATAACTTGGAAATCTTAGCTCAAACAGCTGCAAAACCTGTTTGCCCAGCACGGAGACCTTGAGTTCTATAAGATAAAGCCATAAACATGTGTATCCGAGTCTTCTATCAAAAGTTACAGCTATTTATATGAAGTTGTACAAAAACGCTTTCTTTCGCCAAGACAGTGCGTTTCTCACTGTTACATGCATTTGAATGGGGAACTCGACCGAAACAAAGTATAAGTTTTCATTATGTGAATAACTTGGAAATCTTAGCTCAAACAGCTGCAAAACCTGTTTTCCCAGCACGTAGACCTTGAGTTCTATAAGATAAAGCCATAAACATGTGTATCCGAGTCTTCTATCAAAAGTTACAGCTATTTCTATGAAGTTGTACAAAATAGCTTTCTTTCGCCAAGACAGTGCGTTTCTCACTGTTACATGCATTTGAATGGGGAACTCGACCGAAACAAAGTATAGGTTTTCATTATGTGAATAACTTGGAAATCTTAGCTCAAACAGCTGCAAAACCTGTTTTCCCAGCACGTAGACCTTGAGTTCTATAAGATAAAGCCATAAACATGTGTATCCGAGTCTTCTATCAAAAGTTACAGCTATTTCTATGAAGTTGTACAAAAACGCTTTCTTTCGCCAAGACAGTGCGTTTCTCACTGTTACATGCATTTGAATGGGGAACTCGACTGAAACAAAGTATAAGTTTTCATTATGTGAATAACTTGGAAATCTTAGCTCAAACAGCTGCAAAACCTGTTTGCCCAGCACGGAGACCTTGAGTTCTATAAGATAAAGCCATAAACATGTGTATCCGAGTCTTCTATCAAAAGTTACAGCTATTTCTATGAAGTTGTACAAAATAGCTTTCTTTCGCCAAGACAGTGCGTTTCTCACTGTTACATGCATTTGAATGGGGAACTCGACCGAAACAAAGTATAGGTTTTCATTATGTGAATAACTTGGAAATCTTAGCTCAAACAGCTGCAAAACCTGTTTTCCCAGCACGTAGACCTTGAGTTCTATAAGATAAAGCCATAAACATGTGTATCCGAGTCTTCTATCAAAAGTTACAGCTATTTCTATGAAGTTGTACAAAAACGCTTTCTTTCGCCAAGACAGTGCGTTTCTCACTGTTACATGCATTTGAATGGGGAACTCGACTGAAACAAAGTATAAGTTTTCATTATGTGAATAACTTGGAAATCTTAGCTCAAACAGCTGCAAAACCTGTTTGCCCAGCACGGAGACCTTGAGTTCTATAAGATAAAGCCATAAACATGTTTGTCTGAGTCTTCTATCAAAAGTTACAGCTATTTCTATGAAGTTGTACAAAAACGCTTTCTTTCGCCAAGACAGTGCGTTTCTCACTGTTACATGCATTTGAATGGGGAACTCGACTGAAACAAAGTATAAGTTTTCATTATGTGAATAACTTGGAAATCTTAGCTCAAACAGCTGCAAAACCTGTTTGCCCAGCACGGAGACCTTGAGTTCTATAAGATAAAGCCATAAACATGTGTATCCGAGTCTTCTATCAAAAGTTACAGCTATTTATATGAAGTTGTACAAAAACGCTTTCTTTCGCCAAGACAGTGCGTTTCTCACTGTTACATGCATTTGAATGGGGAACTCGACCGAAACAAAGTATAAGTTTTCATTATGTGAATAACTTGGAAATCTTAGCTCAAACAGCTGCAAAACCTGTTTTCCCAGCATGGAGACCTTGAGTTCTGTAAGATAAAGCCATAAACATGTTTGTCTGAGTCTTCTATCAAAAGTTACAGCTATTTCTATGAAGTTGTACAAAAACGCTTTCTTTCGCCAAGACAGTGCGTTTCTCACTGTTACATGCATTTGAATGGGGAACTCGACCGAAACAAAGTATAGGTTTTCATTATGTGAATAACTTGGAAATCTTAGTTCAAACAGCTGCAAAACCTGTTTGCCCAGCACGGAAACCTTGAGTTCTATAAGATAAAGCCATAAACATGTGTATCCGAGTCTTCTATCAAAAGTTACAGCTATTTCTATGAAGTTGTACAAAATAGCTTTCTTTCGCCAAGACAGTGCGTTTCTCACTGTTACATGCATTTGAATGGGGAACTCGACCGAAACAAAGTATAGGTTTTCATTATGTGAATAACTTGGAAATCTTAGCTCAAACAGCTGCAAAACCTGTTTTCCCAGCACGTAGACCTTGAGTTCTATAAGATAAAGCCATAAACATGTGTATCCGAGTCTTCTATCAAAAGTTACAGCTATTTCTATGAAGTTGTACAAAATAGCTTTCTTTCGCCAAGACAGTGCGTTTCTCACTGTTACATGCATTTGAATGGGGAACTCGACCGAAACAAAGTATAGGTTTTCATTATGTGAATAACTTGGAAATCTTAGCTCAAACAGCTGCAAAACCTGTTTTCCCAGCACGTAGACCTTGAGTTCTATAAGATAAAGCCATAAACATGTGTATCCGAGTCTTCTATCAAAAGTTACAGCTATTTCTATGAAGTTGTACAAAAACGCTTTCTTTCGCCAAGACAGTGCGTTTCTCACTGTTACATGCATTTGAATGGGGAACTCGACTGAAACAAAGTATAAGTTTTCATTATGTGAATAACTTGGAAATCTTAGCTCAAACAGCTGCAAAACCTGTTTGCCCAGCACGGAGACCTTGAGTTCTATAAGATAAAGCCATAAACATGTTTGTCTGAGTCTTCTATCAAAAGTTACAGCTATTTCTATGAAGTTGTACAAAAACGCTTTCTTTCGCCAAGACAGTGCGTTTCTCACTGTTACATGCATTTGAATGGGGAACTCGACTGAAACAAAGTATAAGTTTTCATTATGTGAATAACTTGGAAATCTTAGCTCAAACAGCTGCAAAACCTGTTTGCCCAGCACGGAGACCTTGAGTTCTATAAGATAAAGCCATAAACATGTGTATCCGAGTCTTCTATCAAAAGTTACAGCTATTTATATGAAGTTGTACAAAAACGCTTTCTTTCGCCAAGACAGTGCGTTTCTCACTGTTACATGCATTTGAATGGGGAACTCGACCGAAACAAAGTACAAGTTTTCATTATGTGAATAACTTGGAAATCTTAGCTCAAACAGCTGCAAAACCTGTTTTCCCAGCATGGAGACCTTGAGTTCTGTAAGATAAAGCCATAAACATGTTTGTCTGAGTCTTCTATCAAAAGTTACAGCTATTTCTATGAAGTTGTACAAAAACGCTTTCTTTCGCCAAGACAGTGCGTTTCTCACTGTTACATGCATTTGAATGGGGAACTCGACCGAAACAAAGTATAGGTTTTCATTATGTGAATAACTTGGAAATCTTAGTTCAAACAGCTGCAAAACCTGTTTGCCCAGCACGGAAACCTTGAGTTCTATAAGATAAAGCCATAAACATGTGTATCCGAGTCTTCTATCAAAAGTTACAGCTATTTCTATGAAGTTGTACAAAATAGCTTTCTTTCGCCAAGACAGTGCGTTTCTCACTGTTACATGCATTTGAATGGGGAACTCGACCGAAACAAAGTATAGGTTTTCATTATGTGAATAACTTGGAAATCTTAGCTCAAACAGCTGCAAAACCTGTTTTCCCAGCACGTAGACCTTGAGTTCTATAAGATAAAGCCATAAACATGTGTATCCGAGTCTTCTATCAAAAGTTACAGCTATTTCTATGAAGTTGTACAAAAACGCTTTCTTTCGCCAAGACAGTGCGTTTCTCACTGTTACATGCATTTGAATGGGGAACTCGACCGAAACAAAGTATAGGTTTTCATTATGTGAATAACTTGGAAATCTTAGTTCAAACAGCTGCAAAACCTGTTTGCCCAGCACGGAGACCTTGAGTTCTATAAGATAAAGCCATAAACATGTGTATCCGAGTCTTCTATCAAAAGTTACAGCTATTTCTATGAAGTTGTACAAAAACGCTTTCTTTCGCCAAGACAGTGCGTTTCTCACTGTTACATGCATTTGAATGGGGAACGCGACTGAAACAAAGTATAAGTTTTCATTATGTGAATAACTTGGAAATCTTAGCTCAAACAGCTGCAAAACCTGTTTGCCCAGCACGGAGACCTTGAGTTCTATAAGATAAAGCCATAAACATGTGTATCCGAGTCTTCTATCAAAAGTTACAGCTATTTATATGAAGTTGTACAAAAACGCTTTCTTTCGCCAAGACAGTGCGTTTCTCACTGTTACATGCATTTGAATGGGGAACTCGACCGAAACAAAGTACAAGTTTTCATTATGTGAATAACTTGGAAATCTTAGCTCAAACAGCTGCAAAACCTGTTTTCCCAGCATGGAGACCTTGAGTACTGTAAGATAAAGCCATAAACATGTTTGTCTGAGTCTTCTATCAAAAGTTACAGCTATTTCTATGAAGTTGTACAAAAACGCTTTCTTTCGCCAAGACAGTGCGTTTCTCACTGTTACATGCATTTGAATGGGGAACTCGACCGAAACAAAGTATAGGTTTTCATTATGTGAATAACTTGGAAATCTTAGTTCAAACAGCTGCAAAACCTGTTTGCCCAGCACGGAAACCTTGAGTTCTATAAGATAAAGCCATAAACATGTGTATCCGAGTCTTCTATCAAAAGTTACAGCTATTTATATGAAGTTGTACAAAAACGCTTTCTTTCGCCAAGACAGTGCGTTTCTCACTGTTACATGCATTTGAATGGGGAACTCGACCGAAACAAAGTACAAGTTTTCATTATGTGAATAACTTGGAAATCTTAGCTCAAACAGCTGCAAAACCTGTTTTCCCAGCATGGAGACCTTGAGTTCTGTAAGATAAAGCCATAAACATGTTTGTCTGAGTCTTCTATCAAAAGTTACAGCTATTTCTATGAAGTTGTACAAAAACGCTTTCTTTCGCCAAGACAGTGCGTTTCTCACTGTTACATGCATTTGAATGGGGAACTCGACCGAAACAAAGTATAGGTTTTCATTATGTGAATAACTTGGAAATCTTAGTTCAAACAGCTGCAAAACCTGTTTGCCCAGCACGGAAACCTTGAGTTCTATAAGATAAAGCCATAAACATGTGTATCCGAGTCTTCTATCAAAAGTTACAGCTATTTCTATGAAGTTGTACAAAATAGCTTTCTTTCGCCAAGACAGTGCGTTTCTCACTGTTACATGCATTTGAATGGGGAACTCGACCGAAACAAAGTATAGGTTTTCATTATGTGAATAACTTGGAAATCTTAGCTCAAACAGCTGCAAAACCTGTTTTCCCAGCATGGAGACCTTGAGTTCTGTAAGATAAAGCCATAAACATGTTTGTCTGAGTCTTCTATCAAAAGTTACAGCTATTTCTATGAAGTTGTACAAAAACGCTTTCTTTCGCCAAGACAGTGCGTTTCTCACTGTTACATGCATTTGAATGGGGAACTCGACCGAAACAAAGTATAGGTTTTCATTATGTGAATAACTTGGAAATCTTAGTTCAAACAGCTGCAAAACCTGTTTGCCCAGCACGGAAACCTTGAGTTCTATAAGATAAAGCCATAAACATGTGTATCCGAGTCTTCTATCAAAAGTTACAGCTATTTCTATGAAGTTGTACAAAATAGCTTTCTTTCGCCAAGACAGTGCGTTTCTCACTGTTACATGCATTTGAATGGGGAACTCGACCGAAACAAAGTATAGGTTTTCATTATGTGAATAACTTGGAAATCTTAGCTCAAACAGCTGCAAAACCTGTTTTCCCAGCACGTAGACCTTGAGTTCTATAAGATAAAGCCATAAACATGTGTATCCGAGTCTTCTATCAAAAGTTACAGCTATTTCTATGAAGTTGTACAAAAACGCTTTCTTTCGCCAAGACAGTGCGTTTCTCACTGTTACATGCATTTGAATGGGGAACTCGACCGAAACAAAGTATAGGTTTTCATTATGTGAATAACTTGGAAATCTTAGTTCAAACAGCTGCAAAACCTGTTTGCCCAGCACGGAGACCTTGAGTTCTATAAGATAAAGCCATAAACATGTGTATCCGAGTCTTCTATCAAAAGTTACAGCTATTTCTATGAAGTTGTACAAAAACGCTTTCTTTCGCCAAGACAGTGCGTTTCTCACTGTTACATGCATTTGAATGGGGAACTCGACCGAAACAAAGTATAGGTTTTCATTATGTGAATAACTTGGAAATCTTAGCTCAAACAGCTGCAAAACCTGTTTTCCCAGCATGGAGACCTTGAGTTCTATAAGATAAAGCCATAAACATGTTTGTCTGAGTCTTCTATCAAAAGTTACAGCTATTTCTATGAAGTTGTACAAAAACGCTTTCTTTCGCCAAGACAGTGCGTTTCTCACTGTTACATGCATTTGAATGGGGAACTCGACTGAAACAAAGTATAAGTTTTCATTATGTGAATAACTTGGAAATCTTAGCTCAAACAGCTGCAAAACCTGTTTGCCCAGCACGGAGACCTTGAGTTCTATAAGATAAAGCCATAAACATGTGTATCCGAGTCTTCTATCAAAAGTTACAGCTATTTCTATGAAGTTGTACAAAAACGCTTTCTTTCGCCAAGACAGTGCGTTTCTCACTGTTACATGCATTTGAATGGGGAACTCGACCGAAACAAAGTATAAGTTTTCATTATGTGAATAACTTGGAAATCTTAGCTCAAACAGCTGCAAAACCTGTTTTCCCAGCATGGAGACCTTGAGTTCTGTAAGATAAAGCCATAAACATGTTTGTCTGAGTCTTCTATCAAAAGTTACAGCTATTTCTATGAAGTTGTACAAAAACGCTTTCTTTCGCCAAGACAGTGCGTTTCTCACTGTTACATGCATTTGAATGGGGAACTCGACCGAAACAAAGTATAGGTTTTCATTATGTGAATAACTTGGAAATCTTAGTTCAAACAGCTGCAAAACCTGTTTGCCCAGCACGGAAACCTTGAGTTCTATAAGATAAAGCCATAAACATGTGTATCCGAGTCTTCTATCAAAAGTTACAGCTATTTCTATGAAGTTGTACAAAATAGCTTTCTTTCGCCAAGACAGTGCGTTTCTCACTGTTACATGCATTTGAATGGGGAACTCGACCGAAACAAAGTATAGGTTTTCATTATGTGAATAACTTGGAAATCTTAGTTCAAACAGCTGCAAAACCTGTTTGCCCAGCACGGAGACCTTGAGTTCTATAAGATAAAGCCATAAACATGTGTATCCGAGTCTTCTATCAAAAGTTACAGCTATTTCTATGAAGTTGTACAAAAACGCTTTCTTTCGCCAAGACAGTGCGTTTCTCACTGTTACATGCATTTGAATGGGGAACTCGACTGAAACAAAGTATAAGTTTTCATTATGTGAATAACTTGGAAATCTTAGCTCAAACAGCTGCAAAACCTGTTTGCCCAGCACGGAGACCTTGAGTTCTATAAGATAAAGCCATAAACATGTGTATCCGAGTCTTCTATCAAAAGTTACAGCTATTTATATGAAGTTGTACAAAAACGCTTTCTTTCGCCAAGACAGTGCGTTTCTCACTGTTACATGCATTTGAATGGGGAACTCGACCGAAACAAAGTACAAGTTTTCATTATGTGAATAACTTGGAAATCTTAGCTCAAACAGCTGCAAAACCTGTTTTCCCAGCATGGAGACCTTGAGTTCTGTAAGATAAAGCCATAAACATGTTTGTCTGAGTCTTCTATCAAAAGTTACAGCTATTTCTATGAAGTTGTACAAAAACGCTTTCTTTCGCCAAGACAGTGCGTTTCTCACTGTTACATGCATTTGAATGGGGAACTCGACCGAAACAAAGTATAGGTTTTCATTATGTGAATAACTTGGAAATCTTAGTTCAAACAGCTGCAAAACCTGTTTGCCCAGCACGGAAACCTTGAGTTCTATAAGATAAAGCCATAAACATGTGTATCCGAGTCTTCTATCAAAAGTTACAGCTATTTCTATGAAGTTGTACAAAATAGCTTTCTTTCGCCAAGACAGTGCGTTTCTCACTGTTACATGCATTTGAATGGGGAACTCGACCGAAACAAAGTATAGGTTTTCATTATGTGAATAACTTGGAAATCTTAGCTCAAACAGCTGCAAAACCTGTTTTCCCAGCACGTAGACCTTGAGTTCTATAAGATAAAGCCATAAACATGTGTATCCGAGTCTTCTATCAAAAGTTACAGCTATTTCTATGAAGTTGTACAAAAACGCTTTCTTTCGCCAAGACAGTGCGTTTCTCACTGTTACATGCATTTGAATGGGGAACTCGACCGAAACAAAGTATAGGTTTTCATTATGTGAATAACTTGGAAATCTTAGTTCAAACAGCTGCAAAACCTGTTTGCCCAGCACGGAGACCTTGAGTTCTATAAGATAAAGCCATAAACATGTGTATCCGAGTCTTCTATCAAAAGTTACAGCTATTTCTATGAAGTTGTACAAAAACGCTTTCTTTCGCCAAGACAGTGCGTTTCTCACTGTTACATGCATTTGAATGGGGAACTCGACCGAAACAAAGTATAGGTTTTCATTATGTGAATAACTTGGAAATCTTAGCTCAAACAGCTGCAAAACCTGTTTTCCCAGCATGGAGACCTTGAGTTCTATAAGATAAAGCCATAAACATGTTTGTCTGAGTCTTCTATCAAAAGTTACAGCTATTTCTATGAAGTTGTACAAAAACGCTTTCTTTCGCCAAGACAGTGCGTTTCTCACTGTTACATGCATTTGAATGGGGAACTCGACTGAAACAAAGTATAAGTTTTCATTATGTGAATAACTTGGAAATCTTAGCTCAAACAGCTGCAAAACCTGTTTGCCCAGCACGGAGACCTTGAGTTCTATAAGATAAAGCCATAAACATGTGTATCCGAGTCTTCTATCAAAAGTTACAGCTATTTATATGAAGTTGTACAAAAACGCTTTCTTTCGCCAAGACAGTGCGTTTCTCACTGTTACATGCATTTGAATGGGGAACTCGACCGAAACAAAGTATAAGTTTTCATTATGTGAATAACTTGGAAATCTTAGCTCAAACAGCTGCAAAACCTGTTTTCCCAGCATGGAGACCTTGAGTTCTGTAAGATAAAGCCATAAACATGTTTGTCTGAGTCTTCTATCAAAAGTTACAGCTATTTCTATGAAGTTGTACAAAAACGCTTTCTTTCGCCAAGACAGTGCGTTTCTCACTGTTACATGCATTTGAATGGGGAACTCGACCGAAACAAAGTATAGGTTTTCATTATGTGAATAACTTGGAAATCTTAGTTCAAACAGCTGCAAAACCTCTTTGCCCAGCACGGAGACCTTGAGTTCTATAAGATAAAGCCATAAACACGTGTATCCGAGTCTTCTATCAAAAGTTACAGCTATTTCTATGAAGTTGTACAAAAACGCTTTCTTTCGCCAAGACAGTGCGTTTCTCACTGTTACATGCATTTGAATGGGGAACTCGACCGAAACAAAGTATAGGTTTTCATTATGTGAATAACTTGGAAATCTTAGTTCAAACAGCTGCAAAACCTGTTTTCCCAGCACGGAAACCTTGAGTTCTATAAGATAAAGCCATAAACATGTGTATCCGAGTCTTCTATCAAAAGTTACAGCTATTTCTATGAAGTTGTACAAAATAGCTTTCTTTCGCCAAGACAGTGCGTTTCTCACTGTTACATGCATTTGAATGGGGAACTCGACCGAAACAAAGTATAGGTTTTCATTATGTGAATAACTTGGAAATCTTAGCTCAAACAGCTGCAAAACCTGTTTTCCCAGCACGTAGACCTTGAGTTCTATAAGATAAAGCCATAAACATGTGTATCCGAGTCTTCTATCAAAAGTTACAGCTATTTCTATGAAGTTGTACAAAAACGCTTTCTTTCGCCAAGACAGTGCGTTTCTCACTGTTACATGCATTTGAATGGGGAACTCGACCGAAACAAAGTATAGGTTTTCATTATGTGAATAACTTGGAAATCTTAGCTCAAACAGCTGCAAAACCTGTTTGCCCAGCACGGAGACCTTGAGTTCTATAAGATAAAGCCATAAACATGTGTATCCGAGTCTTCTATCAAAAGTTACAGCTATTTCTATGAAGTTGTACAAAAACGCTTTCTTTCGCCAAGACAGTGCGTTTCTCACTGTTACATGCATTTGAATGGGGAACTCGACCGAAACAAAGTATAGGTTTTCATTATGTGAATAACTTGGAAATCTTAGTTCAAACAGCTGCAAAACCTGTTTGCCCAGCACGGAGACCTTGAGTTCTATAAGATAAAGCCATAAACATGTGTATCCGAGTCTTCTATCAAAAGTTACAGCTATTTCTATGAAGTTGTACAAAAACGCTTTCTTTCGCCAAGACAGTGCGTTTCTCACTGTTACATGCATTTGAATGGGGAACTCGACCGAAACAAAGTATAGGTTTTCATTATGTGAATAACTTGGAAATCTTAGCTCAAACAGCTGCAAAACCTGTTTTCCCAGCATGGAGACCTTGAGTTCTATAAGATAAAGCCATAAACATGTTTGTCTGAGTCTTCTATCAAAAGTTACAGCTATTTCTATGAAGTTGTACAAAAACGCTTTCTTTCGCCAAGACAGTGCGTTTCTCACTGTTACATGCATTTGAATGGGGAACTCGACCGAAACAAAGTATAGGTTTTCATTATGTGAATAACTTGGAAATCTTAGCTCAAACAGCTGCAAAACCTGTTTTCCCAGCATGGAGACCTTGAGTTCTGTAAGATAAAGCCATAAACATGTTTGTCTGAGTCTTCTATCAAAAGTTACAGCTATTTCTATGAAGTTGTACAAAAACGCTTTCTTTCGCCAAGACAGTGCGTTTCTCACTGTTACATGCATTTGAATGGGGAACTCGACCGAAACAAAGTATAGGTTTTCATTATGTGAATAACTTGGAAATCTTAGTTCAAACAGCTGCAAAACCTGTTTGCCCAGCACGGAAACCTTGAGTTCTATAAGATAAAGCCATAAACATGTGTATCCGAGTCTTCTATCAAAAGTTACAGCTATTTCTATGAAGTTGTACAAAATAGCTTTCTTTCGCCAAGACAGTGCGTTTCTCACTGTTACATGCATTTGAATGGGGAACTCGACCGAAACAAAGTATAAGTTTTCATTATGTGAATAACTTGGAAATCTTAGCTCAAACAGCTGCAAAACCTGTTTTCCCAGCACGTAGACCTTGAGTTCTATAAGATAAAGCCATAAACATGTGTATCCGAGTCTTCTATCAAAAGTTACAGCTATTTCTATGAAGTTGTACAAAAACGCTTTCTTTCGCCAAGACAGTGCGTTTCTCACTGTTACATGCATTTGAATGGGGAACTCGACTGAAACAAAGTATAAGTTTTCATTATGTGAATAACTTGGAAATCTTAGCTCAAACAGCTGCAAAACCTGTTTTCCCAGCACGTAGACCTTGAGTTCTATAAGATAAAGCCATAAACATGTTTGTCTGAGTCTTCTATCAAAAGTTACAGCTATTTCTATGAAGTTGTACAAAAACGCTTTCTTTCGCCAAGACAGTGCGTTTCTCACTGTTACATGCATTTGAATGGGGAACTCGACCGAAACAAAGTATAGGTTTTCATTATGTGAATAACTTGGAAATCTTAGCTCAAACAGCTGCAAAACCTGTTTGAACAGCACGAAGACCTTGAGTTCTATAAGATAAAGCCATAAACATGTGTATCCGAGTCTTCTATCAAAAGTTACAGCTATTTATATGAAGTTGTACAAAAACGCTTTCTTTCGCCAAGACAGTGCGTTTCTCACTGTTACATGCATTTGAATGGGGAACTCGACTGAAACAAAGTATAAGTTTTCATTATGTGAATAACTTGGAAATCTTAGCTCAAACAGCTGCAAAACCTGTTTGCCCAGCACGGAGACCTTGAGTTCTATAAGATAAAGCCATAAACATGTGTATCCGAGTCTTCTATCAAAAGTTACAGCTATTTATATGAAGTTGTACAAAAACGCTTTCTTTCGCCAAGACAGTGCGTTTCTCACTGTTACATGCATTTGAATGGGAAACTCGACCGAAACAAAGTATACGTTTTCATTATGTGAATAACTTGGAAATCTTAGCTCAAACAGCTGCAAAACCTGTTTGCCCAGCACGGAGACCTTGAGTTCTATAAGATAAAGCCATAAACATGTTTGTCTGAGTCTTCTATCAAAAGTTACAGCTATTTCTATGAAGTTGTACAAAAACGCTTTCTTTCGCCAAGACAGTGCGTTTCTCACTGTTACATGCATTTGAATGGGGAACTCGACTGAAACAAAGTATAAGTTTTCATTATGTGAATAACTTGGAAATCTTAGCTCAAACAGCTGCAAAACCTGTTTGCCCAGCACGGAGACCTTGAGTTCTATAAGATAAAGCCATAAACATGTGTATCCGAGTCTTCTATCAAAAGTTACAGCTATTTATATGAAGTTGTACAAAAACGCTTTCTTTCGCCAAGACAGTGCGTTTCTCACTGTTACATGCATTTGAATGGGGAACTCGACCGAAACAAAGTATAAGTTTTCATTATGTGAATAACTTGGAAATCTTAGCTCAAACAGCTGCAAAACCTGTTTTCCCAGCACGTAGACCTTGAGTTCTATAAGATAAAGCCATAAACATGTTTGTCTGAGTCTTCTATCAAAAGTTACAGCTATTTCTATGAAGTTGTACAAAAACGCTTTCTTTCGCCAAGACAGTGCGTTTCTCACTGTTACATGCATTTGAATGGGGAACTCGACCGAAACAAAGTATGTTTTCATTATGTGAATAACTTGGAAATCTTAGCTCAAACAGCTGCAAAACCTGTTTTCCCAGCACGTAGACCTTGAGTTCTATAAGATAAAGCCATAAACATGTTTGTCTGAGTCTTCTATCAAAAGTTACAGCTATTTCTATGAAGTTGTACAAAAACGCTTTCTTTCGCCAAGACAGTGCGTTTCTCACTGTTACATGCATTTGAATGGGGAACTCGACTGAAACAAAGTATAAGTTTTCATTATGTGAATAACTTGGAAATCTTAGCTCAAACAGCTGCAAAACCTGTTTGCCCAGCACGGAGACCTTGAGTTCTATAAGATAAAGCCATAAACATGTGTATCCGAGTCTTCTATCAAAAGTTACAGCTATTTATATGAAGTTGTACAAAAACGCTTTCTTTCGCCAAGACAGTGCGTTTCTCACTGTTACATGCATTTGAATGGGGAACTCAACCGAAACAAAGTACAAGTTTTCATTATGTGAATAACTTGGAAATCTTAGCTCAAACAGCTGCAAAACCTGTTTTCCCAGCATGGAGACCTTGAGTTCTGTAAGATAAAGCCATAAACATGTTTGTCTGAGTCTTCTATCAAAAGTTACAGCTATTTCTATGAAGTTGTACAAAAACGCTTTCTTTCGCCAAGACAGTGCGTTTCTCACTGTTACATGCATTTGAATGGGGAACTCGACCGAAACAAAGTATAGGTTTTCATTATGTGAATAACTTGGAAATCTTAGTTCAAACAGCTGCAAAACCTGTTTGCCCAGCACGGAAACCTTGAGTTCTATAAGATAAAGCCATAAACATGTGTATCCGAGTCTTCTATCAAAAGTTACAGCTATTTCTATGAAGTTGTACAAAATAGCTTTCTTTCGCCAAGACAGTGCGTTTCTCACTGTTACATGCATTTGAATGGGGAACTCGACCGAAACAAAGTATAGGTTTTCATTATGTGAATAACTTGGAAATCTTAGCTCAAACAGCTGCAAAACCTGTTTGCCCAGCACGGAGACCTTGAGTTCTATAAGATAAAGCCATAAACATGTTTGTCTGAGTCTTCTATCAAAAGTTACAGCTATTTCTATGAAGTTGTACAAAAACGCTTTCTTTCGCCAAGACAGTGCGTTTCTCACTGTTACATGCATTTGAATGGGGAACTCGACTGAAACAAAGTATAAGTTTTCATTATGTGAATAACTTGGAAATCTTAGCTCAAACAGCTGCAAAACCTGTTTGCCCAGCACGGAGACCTTGAGTTCTATAAGATAAAGCCATAAACATGTGTATCCGAGTCTTCTATCAAAAGTTACAGCTATTTATATGAAGTTGTACAAAAACGCTTTCTTTCGCCAAGACAGTGCGTTTCTCACTGTTACATGCATTTGAATGGGGAACTCGACCGAAACAAAGTATAAGTTTTCATTATGTGAATAACTTGGAAATCTTAGCTCAAACAGCTGCAAAACCTGTTTTCCCAGCACGTAGACCTTGAGTTCTATAAGATAAAGCCATAAACATGTGTATCCGAGTCTTCTATCAAAAGTTACAGCTATTTCTATGAAGTTGTACAAAATAGCTTTCTTTCGCCAAGACAGTGCGTTTCTCACTGTTACATGCATTTGAATGGGGAACTCGACCGAAACAAAGTATAGGTTTTCATTATGTGAATAACTTGGAAATCTTAGCTCAAACAGCTGCAAAACCTGTTTTCCCAGCACGTAGACCTTGAGTTCTATAAGATAAAGCCATAAACATGTGTATCCGAGTCTTCTATCAAAAGTTACAGCTATTTCTATGAAGTTGTACAAAAACGCTTTCTTTCGCCAAGACAGTGCGTTTCTCACTGTTACATGCATTTGAATGGGGAACTCGACTGAAACAAAGTATAAGTTTTCATTATGTGAATAACTTGGAAATCTTAGCTCAAACAGCTGCAAAACCTGTTTGCCCAGCACGGAGACCTTGAGTTCTATAAGATAAAGCCATAAACATGTGTATCCGAGTCTTCTATCAAAAGTTACAGCTATTTCTATGAAGTTGTACAAAATAGCTTTCTTTCGCCAAGACAGTGCGTTTCTCACTGTTACATGCATTTGAATGGGGAACTCGACCGAAACAAAGTATAGGTTTTCATTATGTGAATAACTTGGAAATCTTAGCTCAAACAGCTGCAAAACCTGTTTGCCCAGCACGGAGACCTTGAGTTCTATAAGATAAAGCCATAAACATGTGTATCCGAGTCTTCTATCAAAAGTTACAGCTATTTCTATGAAGTTGTACAAAAACGCTTTCTTTCGCCAAGACAGTGCGTTTCTCACTGTTACATGCATTTGAATGGGGAACTCGACTGAAACAAAGTATAAGTTTTCATTATGTGAATAACTTGGAAATCTTAGCTCAAACAGCTGCAAAACCTGTTTGCCCAGCACGGAGACCTTGAGTTCTATAAGATAAAGCCATAAACATGTTTGTCTGAGTCTTCTATCAAAAGTTACAGCTATTTCTATGAAGTTGTACAAAAACGCTTTCTTTCGCCAAGACAGTGCGTTTCTCACTGTTACATGCATTTGAATGGGGAACTCGACTGAAACAAAGTATAAGTTTTCATTATGTGAATAACTTGGAAATCTTAGCTCAAACAGCTGCAAAACCTGTTTGCCCAGCACGGAGACCTTGAGTTCTATAAGATAAAGCCATAAACATGTGTATCCGAGTCTTCTATCAAAAGTTACAGCTATTTATATGAAGTTGTACAAAAACGCTTTCTTTCGCCAAGACAGTGCGTTTCTCACTGTTACATGCATTTGAATGGGGAACTCGACCGAAACAAAGTATAAGTTTTCATTATGTGAATAACTTGGAAATCTTAGCTCAAACAGCTGCAAAACCTGTTTTCCCAGCATGGAGACCTTGAGTTCTGTAAGATAAAGCCATAAACATGTTTGTCTGAGTCTTCTATCAAAAGTTACAGCTATTTCTATGAAGTTGTACAAAAACGCTTTCTTTCGCCAAGACAGTGCGTTTCTCACTGTTACATGCATTTGAATGGGGAACTCGACCGAAACAAAGTATAGGTTTTCATTATGTGAATAACTTGGAAATCTTAGTTCAAACAGCTGCAAAACCTGTTTGCCCAGCACGGAAACCTTGAGTTCTATAAGATAAAGCCATAAACATGTGTATCCGAGTCTTCTATCAAAAGTTACAGCTATTTCTATGAAGTTGTACAAAATAGCTTTCTTTCGCCAAGACAGTGCGTTTCTCACTGTTACATGCATTTGAATGGGGAACTCGACCGAAACAAAGTATAGGTTTTCATTATGTGAATAACTTGGAAATCTTAGCTCAAACAGCTGCAAAACCTGTTTTCCCAGCACGTAGACCTTGAGTTCTATAAGATAAAGCCATAAACATGTGTATCCGAGTCTTCTATCAAAAGTTACAGCTATTTCTATGAAGTTGTACAAAATAGCTTTCTTTCGCCAAGACAGTGCGTTTCTCACTGTTACATGCATTTGAATGGGGAACTCGACCGAAACAAAGTATAGGTTTTCATTATGTGAATAACTTGGAAATCTTAGCTCAAACAGCTGCAAAACCTGTTTTCCCAGCACGTAGACCTTGAGTTCTATAAGATAAAGCCATAAACATGTGTATCCGAGTCTTCTATCAAAAGTTACAGCTATTTCTATGAAGTTGTACAAAAACGCTTTCTTTCGCCAAGACAGTGCGTTTCTCACTGTTACATGCATTTGAATGGGGAACTCGACTGAAACAAAGTATAAGTTTTCATTATGTGAATAACTTGGAAATCTTAGCTCAAACAGCTGCAAAACCTGTTTGCCCAGCACGGAGACCTTGAGTTCTATAAGATAAAGCCATAAACATGTTTGTCTGAGTCTTCTATCAAAAGTTACAGCTATTTCTATGAAGTTGTACAAAAACGCTTTCTTTCGCCAAGACAGTGCGTTTCTCACTGTTACATGCATTTGAATGGGGAACTCGACCGAAACAAAGTATAAGTTTTCATTATGTGAATAACTTGGAAATCTTAGCTCAAACAGCTGCAAAACCTGTTTGCCCAGCACGGAGACCTTGAGTTCTATAAGATAAAGCCATAAACATGTGTATCCGAGTCTTCTATCAAAAGTTACAGCTATTTATATGAAGTTGTACAAAAACGCTTTCTTTCGCCAAGACAGTGCGTTTCTCACTGTTACATGCATTTGAATGGGGAACTCGACTGAAACAAAGTATAAGTTTTCATTATGTGAATAACTTGGAAATCTTAGCTCAAACAGCTGCAAAACCTGTTTGCCCAGCACGGAGACCTTGAGTTCTATAAGATAAAGCCATAAACATGTGTATCCGAGTCTTCTATCAAAAGTTACAGCTATTTATATGAAGTTGTACAAAAACGCTTTCTTTCGCCAAGACAGTGCGTTTCTCACTGTTACATGCATTTGAATGGGGAACTCGACCGAAACAAAGTATAAGTTTTCATTATGTGAATAACTTGGAAATCTTAGCTCAAACAGCTGCAAAACCTGTTTTCCCAGCACGTAGACCTTGAGTTCTATAAGATAAAGCCATAAACATGTGTATCCGAGTCTTCTATCAAAAGTTACAGCTATTTCTATGAAGTTGTACAAAATAGCTTTCTTTCGCCAAGACAGTGCGTTTCTCACTGTTACATGCATTTGAATGGGGAACTCGACCGAAACAAAGTATAGGTTTTCATTATGTGAATAACTTGGAAATCTTAGCTCAAACAGCTGCAAAACCTGTTTTCCCAGCACGTAGACCTTGAGTTCTATAAGATAAAGCCATAAACATGTGTATCCGAGTCTTCTATCAAAAGTTACAGCTATTTCTATGAAGTTGTACAAAAACGCTTTCTTTCGCCAAGACAGTGCGTTTCTCACTGTTACATGCATTTGAATGGGGAACTCGACTGAAACAAAGTATAAGTTTTCATTATGTGAATAACTTGGAAATCTTAGCTCAAACAGCTGCAAAACCTGTTTGCCCAGCACGGAGACCTTGAGTTCTATAAGATAAAGCCATAAACATGTGTATCCGAGTCTTCTATCAAAAGTTACAGCTATTTCTATGAAGTTGTACAAAATAGCTTTCTTTCGCCAAGACAGTGCGTTTCTCACTGTTACATGCATTTGAATGGGGAACTCGACCGAAACAAAGTATAGGTTTTCATTATGTGAATAACTTGGAAATCTTAGCTCAAACAGCTGCAAAACCTGTTTTCCCAGCACGTAGACCTTGAGTTCTATAAGATAAAGCCATAAACATGTGTATCCGAGTCTTCTATCAAAAGTTACAGCTATTTCTATGAAGTTGTACAAAAACGCTTTCTTTCGCCAAGACAGTGCGTTTCTCACTGTTACATGCATTTGAATGGGGAACTCGACTGAAACAAAGTATAAGTTTTCATTATGTGAATAACTTGGAAATCTTAGCTCAAACAGCTGCAAAACCTGTTTGCCCAGCACGGAGACCTTGAGTTCTATAAGATAAAGCCATAAACATGTTTGTCTGAGTCTTCTATCAAAAGTTACAGCTATTTCTATGAAGTTGTACAAAAACGCTTTCTTTCGCCAAGACAGTGCGTTTCTCACTGTTACATGCATTTGAATGGGGAACTCGACTGAAACAAAGTATAAGTTTTCATTATGTGAATAACTTGGAAATCTTAGCTCAAACAGCTGCAAAACCTGTTTGCCCAGCACGGAGACCTTGAGTTCTATAAGATAAAGCCATAAACATGTGTATCCGAGTCTTCTATCAAAAGTTACAGCTATTTATATGAAGTTGTACAAAAACGCTTTCTTTCGCCAAGACAGTGCGTTTCTCACTGTTACATGCATTTGAATGGGGAACTCGACCGAAACAAAGTATAAGTTTTCATTATGTGAATAACTTGGAAATCTTAGCTCAAACAGCTGCAAAACCTGTTTTCCCAGCATGGAGACCTTGAGTTCTGTAAGATAAAGCCATAAACATGTTTGTCTGAGTCTTCTATCAAAAGTTACAGCTATTTCTATGAAGTTGTACAAAAACGCTTTCTTTCGCCAAGACAGTGCGTTTCTCACTGTTACATGCATTTGAATGGGGAACTCGACCGAAACAAAGTATAGGTTTTCATTATGTGAATAACTTGGAAATCTTAGTTCAAACAGCTGCAAAACCTGTTTGCCCAGCACGGAAACCTTGAGTTCTATAAGATAAAGCCATAAACATGTGTATCCGAGTCTTCTATCAAAAGTTACAGCTATTTCTATGAAGTTGTACAAAATAGCTTTCTTTCGCCAAGACAGTGCGTTTCTCACTGTTACATGCATTTGAATGGGGAACTCGACCGAAACAAAGTATAGGTTTTCATTATGTGAATAACTTGGAAATCTTAGCTCAAACAGCTGCAAAACCTGTTTGCCCAGCACGGAGACCTTGAGTTCTATAAGATAAAGCCATAAACATGTTTGTCTGAGTCTTCTATCAAAAGTTACAGCTATTTCTATGAAGTTGTACAAAAACGCTTTCTTTCGCCAAGACAGTGCGTTTCTCACTGTTACATGCATTTGAATGGGGAACTCGACTGAAACAAAGTATAAGTTTTCATTATGTGAATAACTTGGAAATCTTAGCTCAAACAGCTGCAAAACCTGTTTGCCCAGCACGGAGACCTTGAGTTCTATAAGATAAAGCCATAAACATGTGTATCCGAGTCTTCTATCAAAAGTTACAGCTATTTATATGAAGTTGTACAAAAACGCTTTCTTTCGCCAAGACAGTGCGTTTCTCACTGTTACATGCATTTGAATGGGGAACTCGACCGAAACAAAGTATAAGTTTTCATTATGTGAATAACTTGGAAATCTTAGCTCAAACAGCTGCAAAACCTGTTTTCCCAGCACGTAGACCTTGAGTTCTATAAGATAAAGCCATAAACATGTGTATCCGAGTCTTCTATCAAAAGTTACAGCTATTTCTATGAAGTTGTACAAAATAGCTTTCTTTCGCCAAGACAGTGCGTTTCTCACTGTTACATGCATTTGAATGGGGAACTCGACCGAAACAAAGTATAGGTTTTCATTATGTGAATAACTTGGAAATCTTAGCTCAAACAGCTGCAAAACCTGTTTTCCCAGCACGTAGACCTTGAGTTCTATAAGATAAAGCCATAAACATGTGTATCCGAGTCTTCTATCAAAAGTTACAGCTATTTCTATGAAGTTGTACAAAAACGCTTTCTTTCGCCAAGACAGTGCGTTTCTCACTGTTACATGCATTTGAATGGGGAACTCGACTGAAACAAAGTATAAGTTTTCATTATGTGAATAACTTGGAAATCTTAGCTCAAACAGCTGCAAAACCTGTTTGCCCAGCACGGAGACCTTGAGTTCTATAAGATAAAGCCATAAACATGTGTATCCGAGTCTTCTATCAAAAGTTACAGCTATTTCTATGAAGTTGTACAAAATAGCTTTCTTTCGCCAAGACAGTGCGTTTCTCACTGTTACATGCATTTGAATGGGGAACTCGACCGAAACAAAGTATAGGTTTTCATTATGTGAATAACTTGGAAATCTTAGCTCAAACAGCTGCAAAACCTGTTTTCCCAGCACGTAGACCTTGAGTTCTATAAGATAAAGCCATAAACATGTGTATCCGAGTCTTCTATCAAAAGTTACAGCTATTTCTATGAAGTTGTACAAAAACGCTTTCTTTCGCCAAGACAGTGCGTTTCTCACTGTTACATGCATTTGAATGGGGAACTCGACTGAAACAAAGTATAAGTTTTCATTATGTGAATAACTTGGAAATCTTAGCTCAAACAGCTGCAAAACCTGTTTGCCCAGCACGGAGACCTTGAGTTCTATAAGATAAAGCCATAAACATGTTTGTCTGAGTCTTCTATCAAAAGTTACAGCTATTTCTATGAAGTTGTACAAAAACGCTTTCTTTCGCCAAGACAGTGCGTTTCTCACTGTTACATGCATTTGAATGGGGAACTCGACTGAAACAAAGTATAAGTTTTCATTATGTGAATAACTTGGAAATCTTAGCTCAAACAGCTGCAAAACCTGTTTGCCCAGCACGGAGACCTTGAGTTCTATAAGATAAAGCCATAAACATGTGTATCCGAGTCTTCTATCAAAAGTTACAGCTATTTATATGAAGTTGTACAAAAACGCTTTCTTTCGCCAAGACAGTGCGTTTCTCACTGTTACATGCATTTGAATGGGGAACTCGACCGAAACAAAGTATAAGTTTTCATTATGTGAATAACTTGGAAATCTTAGCTCAAACAGCTGCAAAACCTGTTTTCCCAGCATGGAGACCTTGAGTTCTGTAAGATAAAGCCATAAACATGTTTGTCTGAGTCTTCTATCAAAAGTTACAGCTATTTCTATGAAGTTGTACAAAAACGCTTTCTTTCGCCAAGACAGTGCGTTTCTCACTGTTACATGCATTTGAATGGGGAACTCGACCGAAACAAAGTATAGGTTTTCATTATGTGAATAACTTGGAAATCTTAGTTCAAACAGCTGCAAAACCTGTTTGCCCAGCACGGAAACCTTGAGTTCTATAAGATAAAGCCATAAACATGTGTATCCGAGTCTTCTATCAAAAGTTACAGCTATTTCTATGAAGTTGTACAAAATAGCTTTCTTTCGCCAAGACAGTGCGTTTCTCACTGTTACATGCATTTGAATGGGGAACTCGACCGAAACAAAGTATAGGTTTTCATTATGTGAATAACTTGGAAATCTTAGCTCAAACAGCTGCAAAACCTGTTTTCCCAGCACGTAGACCTTGAGTTCTATAAGATAAAGCCATAAACATGTGTATCCGAGTCTTCTATCAAAAGTTACAGCTATTTCTATGAAGTTGTACAAAATAGCTTTCTTTCGCCAAGACAGTGCGTTTCTCACTGTTACATGCATTTGAATGGGGAACTCGACCGAAACAAAGTATAGGTTTTCATTATGTGAATAACTTGGAAATCTTAGCTCAAACAGCTGCAAAACCTGTTTTCCCAGCACGTAGACCTTGAGTTCTATAAGATAAAGCCATAAACATGTGTATCCGAGTCTTCTATCAAAAGTTACAGCTATTTCTATGAAGTTGTACAAAAACGCTTTCTTTCGCCAAGACAGTGCGTTTCTCACTGTTACATGCATTTGAATGGGGAACTCGACTGAAACAAAGTATAAGTTTTCATTATGTGAATAACTTGGAAATCTTAGCTCAAACAGCTGCAAAACCTGTTTGCCCAGCACGGAGACCTTGAGTTCTATAAGATAAAGCCATAAACATGTTTGTCTGAGTCTTCTATCAAAAGTTACAGCTATTTCTATGAAGTTGTACAAAAACGCTTTCTTTCGCCAAGACAGTGCGTTTCTCACTGTTACATGCATTTGAATGGGGAACTCGACTGAAACAAAGTATAAGTTTTCATTATGTGAATAACTTGGAAATCTTAGCTCAAACAGCTGCAAAACCTGTTTGCCCAGCACGGAGACCTTGAGTTCTATAAGATAAAGCCATAAACATGTGTATCCGAGTCTTCTATCAAAAGTTACAGCTATTTATATGAAGTTGTACAAAAACGCTTTCTTTCGCCAAGACAGTGCGTTTCTCACTGTTACATGCATTTGAATGGGGAACTCGACCGAAACAAAGTATAAGTTTTCATTATGTGAATAACTTGGAAATCTTAGCTCAAACAGCTGCAAAACCTGTTTTCCCAGCACGTAGACCTTGAGTTCTATAAGATAAAGCCATAAACATGTGTATCCGAGTCTTCTATCAAAAGTTACAGCTATTTCTATGAAGTTGTACAAAATAGCTTTCTTTCGCCAAGACAGTGCGTTTCTCACTGTTACATGCATTTGAATGGGGAACTCGACCGAAACAAAGTATAGGTTTTCATTATGTGAATAACTTGGAAATCTTAGCTCAAACAGCTGCAAAACCTGTTTTCCCAGCACGTAGACCTTGAGTTCTATAAGATAAAGCCATAAACATGTGTATCCGAGTCTTCTATCAAAAGTTACAGCTATTTCTATGAAGTTGTACAAAAACGCTTTCTTTCGCCAAGACAGTGCGTTTCTCACTGTTACATGCATTTGAATGGGGAACTCGACTGAAACAAAGTATAAGTTTTCATTATGTGAATAACTTGGAAATCTTAGCTCAAACAGCTGCAAAACCTGTTTGCCCAGCACGGAGACCTTGAGTTCTATAAGATAAAGCCATAAACATGTGTATCCGAGTCTTCTATCAAAAGTTACAGCTATTTCTATGAAGTTGTACAAAATAGCTTTCTTTCGCCAAGACAGTGCGTTTCTCACTGTTACATGCATTTGAATGGGGAACTCGACCGAAACAAAGTATAGGTTTTCATTATGTGAATAACTTGGAAATCTTAGCTCAAACAGCTGCAAAACCTGTTTTCCCAGCACGTAGACCTTGAGTTCTATAAGATAAAGCCATAAACATGTGTATCCGAGTCTTCTATCAAAAGTTACAGCTATTTCTATGAAGTTGTACAAAAACGCTTTCTTTCGCCAAGACAGTGCGTTTCTCACTGTTACATGCATTTGAATGGGGAACTCGACTGAAACAAAGTATAAGTTTTCATTATGTGAATAACTTGGAAATCTTAGCTCAAACAGCTGCAAAACCTGTTTGCCCAGCACGGAGACCTTGAGTTCTATAAGATAAAGCCATAAACATGTTTGTCTGAGTCTTCTATCAAAAGTTACAGCTATTTCTATGAAGTTGTACAAAAACGCTTTCTTTCGCCAAGACAGTGCGTTTCTCACTGTTACATGCATTTGAATGGGGAACTCGACTGAAACAAAGTATAAGTTTTCATTATGTGAATAACTTGGAAATCTTAGCTCAAACAGCTGCAAAACCTGTTTGCCCAGCACGGAGACCTTGAGTTCTATAAGATAAAGCCATAAACATGTGTATCCGAGTCTTCTATCAAAAGTTACAGCTATTTATATGAAGTTGTACAAAAACGCTTTCTTTCGCCAAGACAGTGCGTTTCTCACTGTTACATGCATTTGAATGGGGAACTCGACCGAAACAAAGTATAAGTTTTCATTATGTGAATAACTTGGAAATCTTAGCTCAAACAGCTGCAAAACCTGTTTTCCCAGCATGGAGACCTTGAGTTCTGTAAGATAAAGCCATAAACATGTTTGTCTGAGTCTTCTATCAAAAGTTACAGCTATTTCTATGAAGTTGTACAAAAACGCTTTCTTTCGCCAAGACAGTGCGTTTCTCACTGTTACATGCATTTGAATGGGGAACTCGACCGAAACAAAGTATAGGTTTTCATTATGTGAATAACTTGGAAATCTTAGTTCAAACAGCTGCAAAACCTGTTTGCCCAGCACGGAAACCTTGAGTTCTATAAGATAAAGCCATAAACATGTGTATCCGAGTCTTCTATCAAAAGTTACAGCTATTTCTATGAAGTTGTACAAAATAGCTTTCTTTCGCCAAGACAGTGCGTTTCTCACTGTTACATGCATTTGAATGGGGAACTCGACCGAAACAAAGTATAGGTTTTCATTATGTGAATAACTTGGAAATCTTAGCTCAAACAGCTGCAAAACCTGTTTTCCCAGCACGTAGACCTTGAGTTCTATAAGATAAAGCCATAAACATGTGTATCCGAGTCTTCTATCAAAAGTTACAGCTATTTCTATGAAGTTGTACAAAAACGCTTTCTTTCGCCAAGACAGTGCGTTTCTCACTGTTACATGCATTTGAATGGGGAACTCGACCGAAACAAAGTATAGGTTTTCATTATGTGAATAACTTGGAAATCTTAGCTCAAACAGCTGCAAAACCTGTTTTCCCAGCACGTAGACCTTGAGTTCTATAAGATAAAGCCATAAACATGTGTATCCGAGTCTTCTATCAAAAGTTACAGCTATTTCTATGAAGTTGTACAAAAACGCTTTCTTTCGCCAAGACAGTGCGTTTCTCACTGTTACATGCATTTGAATGGGGAACTCGACTGAAACAAAGTATAAGTTTTCATTATGTGAATAACTTGGAAATCTTAGCTCAAACAGCTGCAAAACCTGTTTGCCCAGCACGGAGACCTTGAGTTCTATAAGATAAAGCCATAAACATGTTTGTCTGAGTCTTCTATCAAAAGTTACAGCTATTTCTATGAAGTTGTACAAAAACGCTTTCTTTCGCCAAGACAGTGCGTTTCTCACTGTTACATGCATTTGAATGGGGAACTCGACTGAAACAAAGTATAAGTTTTCATTATGTGAATAACTTGGAAATCTTAGCTCAAACAGCTGCAAAACCTGTTTGCCCAGCACGGAGACCTTGAGTTCTATAAGATAAAGCCATAAACATGTGTATCCGAGTCTTCTATCAAAAGTTACAGCTATTTATATGAAGTTGTACAAAAACGCTTTCTTTCGCCAAGACAGTGCGTTTCTCACTGTTACATGCATTTGAATGGGGAACTCGACCGAAACAAAGTACAAGTTTTCATTATGTGAATAACTTGGAAATCTTAGCTCAAACAGCTGCAAAACCTGTTTTCCCAGCATGGAGACCTTGAGTTCTGTAAGATAAAGCCATAAACATGTTTGTCTGAGTCTTCTATCAAAAGTTACAGCTATTTCTATGAAGTTGTACAAAAACGCTTTCTTTCGCCAAGACAGTGCGTTTCTCACTGTTACATGCATTTGAATGGGGAACTCGACCGAAACAAAGTATAGGTTTTCATTATGTGAATAACTTGGAAATCTTAGTTCAAACAGCTGCAAAACCTGTTTGCCCAGCACGGAAACCTTGAGTTCTATAAGATAAAGCCATAAACATGTGTATCCGAGTCTTCTATCAAAAGTTACAGCTATTTCTATGAAGTTGTACAAAATAGCTTTCTTTCGCCAAGACAGTGCGTTTCTCACTGTTACATGCATTTGAATGGGGAACTCGACCGAAACAAAGTATAGGTTTTCATTATGTGAATAACTTGGAAATCTTAGCTCAAACAGCTGCAAAACCTGTTTTCCCAGCACGTAGACCTTGAGTTCTATAAGATAAAGCCATAAACATGTGTATCCGAGTCTTCTATCAAAAGTTACAGCTATTTCTATGAAGTTGTACAAAAACGCTTTCTTTCGCCAAGACAGTGCGTTTCTCACTGTTACATGCATTTGAATGGGGAACTCGACCGAAACAAAGTATAGGTTTTCATTATGTGAATAACTTGGAAATCTTAGTTCAAACAGCTGCAAAACCTGTTTGCCCAGCACGGAGACCTTGAGTTCTATAAGATAAAGCCATAAACATGTGTATCCGAGTCTTCTATCAAAAGTTACAGCTATTTCTATGAAGTTGTACAAAAACGCTTTCTTTCGCCAAGACAGTGCGTTTCTCACTGTTACATGCATTTGAATGGGGAACTCGACTGAAACAAAGTATAAGTTTTCATTATGTGAATAACTTGGAAATCTTAGCTCAAACAGCTGCAAAACCTGTTTGCCCAGCACGGAGACCTTGAGTTCTATAAGATAAAGCCATAAACATGTGTATCCGAGTCTTCTATCAAAAGTTACAGCTATTTATATGAAGTTGTACAAAAACGCTTTCTTTCGCCAAGACAGTGCGTTTCTCACTGTTACATGCATTTGAATGGGGAACTCGACCGAAACAAAGTACAAGTTTTCATTATGTGAATAACTTGGAAATCTTAGCTCAAACAGCTGCAAAACCTGTTTTCCCAGCATGGAGACCTTGAGTTCTGTAAGATAAAGCCATAAACATGTTTGTCTGAGTCTTCTATCAAAAGTTACAGCTATTTCTATGAAGTTGTACAAAAACGCTTTCTTTCGCCAAGACAGTGCGTTTCTCACTGTTACATGCATTTGAATGGGGAACTCGACCGAAACAAAGTATAGGTTTTCATTATGTGAATAACTTGGAAATCTTAGCTCAAACAGCTGCAAAACCTGTTTTCCCAGCATGGAGACCTTGAGTTCTGTAAGATAAAGCCATAAACATGTTTGTCTGAGTCTTCTATCAAAAGTTACAGCTATTTCTATGAAGTTGTACAAAAACGCTTTCTTTCGCCAAGACAGTGCGTTTCTCACTGTTACATGCATTTGAATGGGGAACTCGACCGAAACAAAGTATAGGTTTTCATTATGTGAATAACTTGGAAATCTTAGTTCAAACAGCTGCAAAACCTGTTTGCCCAGCACGGAAACCTTGAGTTCTATAAGATAAAGCCATAAACATGTGTATCCGAGTCTTCTATCAAAAGTTACAGCTATTTCTATGAAGTTGTACAAAATAGCTTTCTTTCGCCAAGACAGTGCGTTTCTCACTGTTACATGCATTTGAATGGGGAACTCGACCGAAACAAAGTATAGGTTTTCATTATGTGAATAACTTGGAAATCTTAGCTCAAACAGCTGCAAAACCTGTTTTCCCAGCACGTAGACCTTGAGTTCTATAAGATAAAGCCATAAACATGTGTATCCGAGTCTTCTATCAAAAGTTACAGCTATTTCTATGAAGTTGTACAAAAACGCTTTCTTTCGCCAAGACAGTGCGTTTCTCACTGTTACATGCATTTGAATGGGGAACTCGACCGAAACAAAGTATAGGTTTTCATTATGTGAATAACTTGGAAATCTTAGTTCAAACAGCTGCAAAACCTGTTTGCCCAGCACGGAGACCTTGAGTTCTATAAGATAAAGCCATAAACATGTGTATCCGAGTCTTCTATCAAAAGTTACAGCTATTTCTATGAAGTTGTACAAAAACGCTTTCTTTCGCCAAGACAGTGCGTTTCTCACTGTTACATGCATTTGAATGGGGAACTCGACCGAAACAAAGTATAGGTTTTCATTATGTGAATAACTTGGAAATCTTAGCTCAAACAGCTGCAAAACCTGTTTGCCCAGCACGGAGACCTTGAGTTCTATAAGATAAAGCCATAAACATGTGTATCCGAGTCTTCTATCAAAAGTTACAGCTATTTATATGAAGTTGTACAAAAACGCTTTCTTTCGCCAAGACAGTGCGTTTCTCACTGTTACATGCATTTGAATGGGGAACTCGACCGAAACAAAGTATAGGTTTTCATTATGTGAATAACTTGGAAATCTTAGCTCAAACAGCTGCAAAACCTGTTTTCCCAGCACGGAAACCTTGAGTTCTATAAGATAAAGCCATAAACATGTGTATCCGAGTCTTCTATCAAAAGTTACAGCTATTTCTATGAAGTTGTACAAAATAGCTTTCTTTCGCCAAGACAGTGCGTTTCTCACTGTTACATGCATTTGAATGGGGAACTCGACCGAAACAAAGTATAGGTTTTCATTATGTGAATAACTTGGAAATCTTAGCTCAAACAGCTGCAAAACCTGTTTTCCCAGCACGTAGACCTTGAGTTCTATAAGATAAAGCCATAAACATGTTTGTCTGAGTCTTCTATCAAAAGTTACAGCTATTTATATGAAGTTGTACAAAAACGCTTTCTTTCGCCAAGACAGTGCGTTTCTCACTGTTACATGCATTTGAATGGGGAACTCGACCGAAACAAAGTATAAGTTTTCATTATGTGAATAACTTGGAAATCTTAGCTCAAACAGCTGCAAAACCTGTTTTCCCAGCATGGAGACCTTGAGTTCTGTAAGATAAAGCCATAAACATGTTTGTCTGAGTCTTCTATCAAAAGTTACAGCTATTTCTATGAAGTTGTACAAAAACGCTTTCTTTCGCCAAGACAGTGCGTTTCTCACTGTTACATGCATTTGAATGGGGAACTCGACCGAAACAAAGTATAGGTTTTCATTATGTGAATAACTTGGAAATCTTAGTTCAAACAGCTGCAAAACCTGTTTGCCCAGCACGGAAACCTTGAGTTCTATAAGATAAAGCCATAAACATGTGTATCCGAGTCTTCTATCAAAAGTTACAGCTATTTCTATGAAGTTGTACAAAATAGCTTTCTTTCGCCAAGACAGTGCGTTTCTCACTGTTACATGCATTTGAATGGGGAACTCGACCGAAACAAAGTATAGGTTTTCATTATGTGAATAACTTGGAAATCTTAGCTCAAACAGCTGCAAAACCTGTTTTCCCAGCACGTAGACCTTGAGTTCTATAAGATAAAGCCATAAACATGTGTATCCGAGTCTTCTATCAAAAGTTACAGCTATTTCTATGAAGTTGTACAAAAACGCTTTCTTTCGCCAAGACAGTGCGTTTCTCACTGTTACATGCATTTGAATGGGGAACTCGACCGAAACAAAGTATAGGTTTTCATTATGTGAATAACTTGGAAATCTTAGTTCAAACAGCTGCAAAACCTGTTTGCCCAGCACGGAGACCTTGAGTTCTATAAGATAAAGCCATAAACATGTGTATCCGAGTCTTCTATCAAAAGTTACAGCTATTTCTATGAAGTTGTACAAAAACGCTTTCTTTCGCCAAGACAGTGCGTTTCTCACTGTTACATGCATTTGAATGGGGAACTCGACTGAAACAAAGTATAAGTTTTCATTATGTGAATAACTTGGAAATCTTAGCTCAAACAGCTGCAAAACCTGTTTGCCCAGCACGGAGACCTTGAGTTCTATAAGATAAAGCCATAAACATGTGTATCCGAGTCTTCTATCAAAAGTTACAGCTATTTATATGAAGTTGTACAAAAACGCTTTCTTTCGCCAAGACAGTGCGTTTCTCACTGTTACATGCATTTGAATGGGGAACTCGACCGAAACAAAGTACAAGTTTTCATTATGTGAATAACTTGGAAATCTTAGCTCAAACAGCTGCAAAACCTGTTTTCCCAGCATGGAGACCTTGAGTTCTGTAAGATAAAGCCATAAACATGTTTGTCTGAGTCTTCTATCAAAAGTTACAGCTATTTCTATGAAGTTGTACAAAAACGCTTTCTTTCGCCAAGACAGTGCGTTTCTCACTGTTACATGCATTTGAATGGGGAACTCGACCGAAACAAAGTATAGGTTTTCATTATGTGAATAACTTGGAAATCTTAGTTCAAACAGCTGCAAAACCTGTTTGCCCAGCACGGAAACCTTGAGTTCTATAAGATAAAGCCATAAACATGTGTATCCGAGTCTTCTATCAAAAGTTACAGCTATTTCTATGAAGTTGTACAAAATAGCTTTCTTTCGCCAAGACAGTGCGTTTCTCACTGTTACATGCATTTGAATGGGGAACTCGACCGAAACAAAGTATAGGTTTTCATTATGTGAATAACTTGGAAATCTTAGCTCAAACAGCTGCAAAACCTGTTTTCCCAGCACGTAGACCTTGAGTTCTATAAGATAAAGCCATAAACATGTGTATCCGAGTCTTCTATCAAAAGTTACAGCTATTTCTATGAAGTTGTACAAAAACGCTTTCTTTCGCCAAGACAGTGCGTTTCTCACTGTTACATGCATTTGAATGGGGAACTCGACCGAAACAAAGTATAGGTTTTCATTATGTGAATAACTTGGAAATCTTAGTTCAAACAGCTGCAAAACCTGTTTGCCCAGCACGGAGACCTTGAGTTCTATAAGATAAAGCCATAAACATGTGTATCCGAGTCTTCTATCAAAAGTTACAGCTATTTCTATGAAGTTGTACAAAAACGCTTTCTTTCGCCAAGACAGTGCGTTTCTCACTGTTACATGCATTTGAATGGGGAACTCGACCGAAACAAAGTATAGGTTTTCATTATGTGAATAACTTGGAAATCTTAGCTCAAACAGCTGCAAAACCTGTTTTCCCAGCATGGAGACCTTGAGTTCTATAAGATAAAGCCATAAACATGTTTGTCTGAGTCTTCTATCAAAAGTTACAGCTATTTCTATGAAGTTGTACAAAAACGCTTTCTTTCGCCAAGACAGTGCGTTTCTCACTGTTACATGCATTTGAATGGGGAACTCGACTGAAACAAAGTATAAGTTTTCATTATGTGAATAACTTGGAAATCTTAGCTCAAACAGCTGCAAAACCTGTTTGCCCAGCACGGAGACCTTGAGTTCTATAAGATAAAGCCATAAACATGTGTATCCGAGTCTTCTATCAAAAGTTACAGCTATTTATATGAAGTTGTACAAAAACGCTTTCTTTCGCCAAGACAGTGCGTTTCTCACTGTTACATGCATTTGAATGGGGAACTCGACCGAAACAAAGTATAAGTTTTCATTATGTGAATAACTTGGAAATCTTAGCTCAAACAGCTGCAAAACCTGTTTTCCCAGCATGGAGACCTTGAGTTCTGTAAGATAAAGCCATAAACATGTTTGTCTGAGTCTTCTATCAAAAGTTACAGCTATTTCTATGAAGTTGTACAAAAACGCTTTCTTTCGCCAAGACAGTGCGTTTCTCACTGTTACATGCATTTGAATGGGGAACTCGACCGAAACAAAGTATAGGTTTTCATTATGTGAATAACTTGGAAATCTTAGTTCAAACAGCTGCAAAACCTCTTTGCCCAGCACGGAGACCTTGAGTTCTATAAGATAAAGCCATAAACATGTGTATCCGAGTCTTCTATCAAAAGTTACAGCTATTTCTATGAAGTTGTACAAAAACGCTTTCTTTCGCCAAGACAGTGCGTTTCTCACTGTTACATGCATTTGAATGGGGAACTCGACCGAAACAAAGTATAGGTTTTCATTATGTGAATAACTTGGAAATCTTAGCTCAAACAGCTGCAAAACCTGTTTTCCCAGCATGGAGACCTTGAGTTCTATAAGATAAAGCCATAAACATGTTTGTCTGAGTCTTCTATCAAAAGTTACAGCTATTTCTATGAAGTTGTACAAAAACGCTTTCTTTCGCCAAGACAGTGCGTTTCTCACTGTTACATGCATTTGAATGGGGAACTCGACCGAAACAAAGTATAGGTTTTCATTATGTGAATAACTTGGAAATCTTAGCTCAAACAGCTGCAAAACCTGTTTTCCCAGCATGGAGACCTTGAGTTCTGTAAGATAAAGCCATAAACATGTTTGTCTGAGTCTTCTATCAAAAGTTACAGCTATTTCTATGAAGTTGTACAAAAACGCTTTCTTTCGCCAAGACAGTGCGTTTCTCACTGTTACATGCATTTGAATGGGGAACTCGACCGAAACAAAGTATAGGTTTTCATTATGTGAATAACTTGGAAATCTTAGTTCAAACAGCTGCAAAACCTGTTTGCCCAGCACGGAAACCTTGAGTTCTATAAGATAAAGCCATAAACATGTGTATCCGAGTCTTCTATCAAAAGTTACAGCTATTTCTATGAAGTTGTACAAAATAGCTTTCTTTCGCCAAGACAGTGCGTTTCTCACTGTTACATGCATTTGAATGGGGAACTCGACCGAAACAAAGTATAGGTTTTCATTATGTGAATAACTTGGAAATCTTAGCTCAAACAGCTGCAAAACCTGTTTTCCCAGCACGTAGACCTTGAGTTCTATAAGATAAAGCCATAAACATGTGTATCCGAGTCTTCTATCAAAAGTTACAGCTATTTCTATGAAGTTGTACAAAAACGCTTTCTTTCGCCAAGACAGTGCGTTTCTCACTGTTACATGCATTTGAATGGGGAACTCGACCGAAACAAAGTATAGGTTTTCATTATGTGAATAACTTGGAAATCTTAGCTCAAACAGCTGCAAAACCTGTTTGCCCAGCACGGAGACCTTGAGTTCTATAAGATAAAGCCATAAACATGTGTATCCGAGTCTTCTATCAAAAGTTACAGCTATTTCTATGAAGTTGTACAAAAACGCTTTCTTTCGCCAAGACAGTGCGTTTCTCACTGTTACATGCATTTGAATGGGGAACTCGACCGAAACAAAGTATAGGTTTTCATTATGTGAATAACTTGGAAATCTTAGTTCAAACAGCTGCAAAACCTGTTTGCCCAGCACGGAGACCTTGAGTTCTATAAGATAAAGCCATAAACATGTGTATCCGAGTCTTCTATCAAAAGTTACAGCTATTTCTATGAAGTTGTACAAAAACGCTTTCTTTCGCCAAGACAGTGCGTTTCTCACTGTTACATGCATTTGAATGGGGAACTCGACCGAAACAAAGTATAGGTTTTCATTATGTGAATAACTTGGAAATCTTAGCTCAAACAGCTGCAAAACCTGTTTTCCCAGCATGGAGACCTTGAGTTCTATAAGATAAAGCCATAAACATGTTTGTCTGAGTCTTCTATCAAAAGTTACAGCTATTTCTATGAAGTTGTACAAAAACGCTTTCTTTCGCCAAGACAGTGCGTTTCTCACTGTTACATGCATTTGAATGGGGAACTCGACCGAAACAAAGTATAGGTTTTCATTATGTGAATAACTTGGAAATCTTAGCTCAAACAGCTGCAAAACCTGTTTGCCCAGCACGGAGACCTTGAGTTCTATAAGATAAAGCCATAAACATGTTTGTCTGAGTCTTCTATCAAAAGTTACAGCTATTTCTATGAAGTTGTACAAAAACGCTTTCTTTCGCCAAGACAGTGCGTTTCTCACTGTTACATGCATTTGAATGGGGAACTCGACCGAAACAAAGTATAGGTTTTCATTATGTGAATAACTTGGAAATCTTAGTTCAAACAGCTGCAAAACCTGTTTGCCCAGCACGGAAACCTTGAGTTCTATAAGATAAAGCCATAAACATGTGTATCCGAGTCTTCTATCAAAAGTTACAGCTATTTCTATGAAGTTGTACAAAATAGCTTTCTTTCGCCAAGACAGTGCGTTTCTCACTGTTACATGCATTTGAATGGGGAACTCGACCGAAACAAAGTATAGGTTTTCATTATGTGAATAACTTGGAAATCTTAGCTCAAACAGCTGCAAAACCTGTTTTCCCAGCACGTAGACCTTGAGTTCTATAAGATAAAGCCATAAACATGTGTATCCGAGTCTTCTATCAAAAGTTACAGCTATTTCTATGAAGTTGTACAAAAACGCTTTCTTTCGCCAAGACAGTGCGTTTCTCACTGTTACATGCATTTGAATGGGGAACTCGACCGAAACAAAGTATAGGTTTTCATTATGTGAATAACTTGGAAATCTTAGCTCAAACAGCTGCAAAACCTGTTTGCCCAGCACGGAGACCTTGAGTTCTATAAGATAAAGCCATAAACATGTGTATCCGAGTCTTCTATCAAAAGTTACAGCTATTTCTATGAAGTTGTACAAAAACGCTTTCTTTCGCCAAGACAGTGCGTTTCTCACTGTTACATGCATTTGAATGGGGAACTCGACCGAAACAAAGTATAGGTTTTCATTATGTGAATAACTTGGAAATCTTAGCTCAAACAGCTGCAAAACCTGTTTTCCCAGCACGTAGACCTTGAGTTCTATAAGATAAAGCCATAAACATGTGTATCCGAGTCTTCTATCAAAAGTTACAGCTATTTCTATGAAGTTGTACAAAAACGCTTTCTTTCGCCAAGACAGTGCGTTTCTCACTGTTACATGCATTTGAATGGGGAACTCGACCGAAACAAAGTATAGGTTTTCATTATGTGAATAACTTGGAAATCTTAGCTCAAACAGCTGCAAAACCTGTTTGCCCAGCACGGAGACCTTGAGTTCTATAAGATAAAGCCATAAACATGTGTATCCGAGTCTTCTATCAAAAGTTACAGCTATTTCTATGAAGTTGTACAAAAACGCTTTCTTTCGCCAAGACAGTGCGTTTCTCACTGTTACATGCATTTGAATGGGGAACTCGACCGAAACAAAGTATAGGTTTTCATTATGTGAATAACTTGGAAATCTTAGTTCAAACAGCTGCAAAACCTGTTTGCCCAGCACGGAGACCTTGAGTTCTATAAGATAAAGCCATAAACATGTGTATCCGAGTCTTCTATCAAAAGTTACAGCTATTTCTATGAAGTTGTACAAAAACGCTTTCTTTCGCCAAGACAGTGCGTTTCTCACTGTTACATGCATTTGAATGGGGAACTCGACCGAAACAAAGTATAGGTTTTCATTATGTGAATAACTTGGAAATCTTAGCTCAAACAGCTGCAAAACCTGTTTTCCCAGCATGGAGACCTTGAGTTCTATAAGATAAAGCCATAAACATGTTTGTCTGAGTCTTCTATCAAAAGTTACAGCTATTTCTATGAAGTTGTACAAAAACGCTTTCTTTCGCCAAGACAGTGCGTTTCTCACTGTTACATGCATTTGAATGGGGAACTCGACCGAAACAAAGTATAGGTTTTCATTATGTGAATAACTTGGAAATCTTAGCTCAAACAGCTGCAAAACCTGTTTGCCCAGCACGGAGACCTTGAGTTCTATAAGATAAAGCCATAAACATGTTTGTCTGAGTCTTCTATCAAAAGTTACAGCTATTTCTATGAAGTTGTACAAAAACGCTTTCTTTCGCCAAGACAGTGCGTTTCTCACTGTTACATGCATTTGAATGGGGAACTCGACCGAAACAAAGTATAGGTTTTCATTATGTGAATAACTTGGAAATCTTAGTTCAAACAGCTGCAAAACCTGTTTGCCCAGCACGGAAACCTTGAGTT
Organism: Diplotaxodon limnothrissa; assembly: GCF_057381915.1. NCBI lineage: Eukaryota > Metazoa > Chordata > Actinopteri > Cichliformes > Cichlidae > Diplotaxodon > Diplotaxodon limnothrissa. The sequence continues at coordinate 30,577,373 of NC_140608.1, read as the reverse complement.
CTATAAGATAAAGCCATAAACATGTGTATCCGAGTCTTCTATCAAAAGTTACAGCTATTTCTATGAAGTTGTACAAAATAGCTTTCTTTCGCCAAGACAGTGCGTTTCTCACTGTTACATGCATTTGAATGGGGAACTCGACCGAAACAAAGTATAGGTTTTCATTATGTGAATAACTTGGAAATCTTAGCTCAAACAGCTGCAAAACCTGTTTTCCCAGCACGTAGACCTTGAGTTCTATAAGATAAAGCCATAAACATGTGTATCCGAGTCTTCTATCAAAAGTTACAGCTATTTCTATGAAGTTGTACAAAAACGCTTTCTTTCGCCAAGACAGTGCGTTTCTCACTGTTACATGCATTTGAATGGGGAACTCGACCGAAACAAAGTATAGGTTTTCATTATGTGAATAACTTGGAAATCTTAGCTCAAACAGCTGCAAAACCTGTTTGCCCAGCACGGAGACCTTGAGTTCTATAAGATAAAGCCATAAACATGTGTATCCGAGTCTTCTATCAAAAGTTACAGCTATTTCTATGAAGTTGTACAAAAACGCTTTCTTTCGCCAAGACAGTGCGTTTCTCACTGTTACATGCATTTGAATGGGGAACTCGACCGAAACAAAGTATAGGTTTTCATTATGTGAATAACTTGGAAATCTTAGCTCAAACAGCTGCAAAACCTGTTTTCCCAGCACGTAGACCTTGAGTTCTATAAGATAAAGCCATAAACATGTGTATCCGAGTCTTCTATCAAAAGTTACAGCTATTTCTATGAAGTTGTACAAAAACGCTTTCTTTCGCCAAGACAGTGCGTTTCTCACTGTTACATGCATTTGAATGGGGAACTCGACCGAAACAAAGTATAGGTTTTCATTATGTGAATAACTTGGAAATCTTAGCTCAAACAGCTGCAAAACCTGTTTGCCCAGCACGGAGACCTTGAGTTCTAAAAGATAAAGCCATAAACATGTTTGTCTGAGTCTTCTATCAAAAGTTACAGCTATTTCTATGAAGTTGTACAAAAACGCTTTCTTTCGCCAAGACAGTGCGTTTCTCACTGTTACATGCATTTGAATGGGGAACTCGACCGAAACAAAGTATAGGTTTTCATTATGTGAATAACTTGGAAATCTTAGTTCAAACAGCTGCAAAACCTGTTTGCCCAGCACGGAAACCTTGAGTTCTATAAGATAAAGCCATAAACATGTGTATCCGAGTCTTCTATCAAAAGTTACAGCTATTTCTATGAAGTTGTACAAAATAGCTTTCTTTCGCCAAGACAGTGCGTTTCTCACTGTTACATGCATTTGAATGGGGAACTCGACCGAAACAAAGTATAGGTTTTCATTATGTGAATAACTTGGAAATCTTAGCTCAAACAGCTGCAAAACCTGTTTTCCCAGCACGGAGACCTTGAGTTCTATAATATAAGGCCATAAACATGTTTGTCTGAGTCTTCTATCAAAAGTTACAGCTATTTCTATGAAGTTGTACAAAAACGCTTTCTTTCGCCAAGACAGTGCGTTTCTCACTGTTACATGCATTTGAATGGGGAACTCGACCGAAACAAAGTATAAGTTTTCATTATGTGAATAACTTGGAAATCTTAGCTCAAACAGCTGCAAAACCTGTTTTCCCAGCACGTAGACCTTGAGTTCTATAAGATAAAGCCATAAACATGTTTGTCTGAGTCTTCTATCAAAAGTTACAGCTATTTCTATGAAGTTGTACAAAAACGCTTTCTTTCGCCAAGACAGTGCGTTTCTCACTGTTACATGCATTTGAATGGGGAACTCGACCGAAACAAAGTATAGGTTTTCATTATGTGAATAACTTGGAAATCTTAGCTCAAACAGCTGCAAAACCTGTTTGCCCAGCACGGAGACCTTGAGTTCTAAAAGATAAAGCCATAAACATGTTTGTCTGAGTCTTCTATCAAAAGTTACAGCTATTTCTATGAAGTTGTACAAAAACGCTTTCTTTCGCCAAGACAGTGCGTTTCTCACTGTTACATGCATTTGAATGGGGAACTCGACCGAAACAAAGTATAGGTTTTCATTATGTGAATAACTTGGAAATCTTAGTTCAAACAGCTGCAAAACCTGTTTGCCCAGCACGGAAACCTTGAGTTCTATAAGATAAAGCCATAAACATGTGTATCCGAGTCTTCTATCAAAAGTTACAGCTATTTCTATGAAGTTGTACAAAATAGCTTTCTTTCGCCAAGACAGTGCGTTTCTCACTGTTACATGCATTTGAATGGGGAACTCGACCGAAACAAAGTATAGGTTTTCATTATGTGAATAACTTGGAAATCTTAGCTCAAACAGCTGCAAAACCTGTTTTCCCAGCACGTAGACCTTGAGTTCTATAAGATAAAGCCATAAACATGTTTGTCTGAGTCTTCTATCAAAAGTTACAGCTATTTCTATGAAGTTGTACAAAAACGCTTTCTTTCGCCAAGACAGTGCGTTTCTCACTGTTACATGCATTTGAATGGGGAACTCGACCGAAACAAAGTATAGGTTTTCATTATGTGAATAACTTGGAAATCTTAGCTCAAACAGCTGCAAAACCTGTTTTCCCAGCACGTAGACCTTGAGTTCTATAAGATAAAGCCATAAACATGTTTGTCTGAGTCTTCTATCAAAAGTTACAGCTATTTCTATGAAGTTGTACAAAAACGCTTTCTTTCGCCAAGACAGTGCGTTTCTCACTGTTACATGCATTTGAATGGGGAACTCGACCGAAACAAAGTATAGGTTTTCATTATGTGAATAACTTGGAAATCTTAGCTCAAACAGCTGCAAAACCTGTTTGCCCAGCACGGAGACCTTGAGTTCTATAAGATAAAGCCATAAACATGTGTATCCGAGTCTTCTATCAAAAGTTACAGCTATTTCTATGAAGTTGTACAAAATAGCTTTCTTTCGCCAAGACAGTGCGTTTCTCACTGTTACATGCATTTGAATGGGGAACTCGACCGAAACAAAGTATAGGTTTTCATTATGTGAATAACTTGGAAATCTTAGCTCAAACAGCTGCAAAACCTGTTTTCCCAGCACGTAGACCTTGAGTTCTATAAGATAAAGCCATAAACATGTGTATCCGAGTCTTCTATCAAAAGTTACAGCTATTTCTATGAAGTTGTACAAAAACGCTTTCTTTCGCCAAGACAGTGTGTTTCTCACTGTTACATGCATTTGAATGGGGAACTCGACCGAAACAAAGTACAAGTTTTCATTATGTGAATAACTTGGAAATCTTAGCTCAAACAGCTGCAAAACCTGTTTTCCCAGCATGGAGACCTTGAGTTCTGTAAGATAAAGCCATAAACATGTTTGTCTGAGTCTTCTATCAAAAGTTACAGCTATTTCTATGAAGTTGTACAAAAACGCTTTCTTTCGCCAAGACAGTGCGTTTCTCACTGTTACATGCATTTGAATGGGGAACTCGACCGAAACAAAGTATAGGTTTTCATTATGTGAATAACTTGGAAATCTTAGTTCAAACAGCTGCAAAACCTCTTTGCCCAGCACGGAAACCTTGAGTTCTATAAGATAAAGCCATAAACATGTGTATCCGAGTCTTCTATCAAAAGTTACAGCTATTTCTATGAAGTTGTACAAAAACGCTTTCTTTCGCCAAGACAGTGCGTTTCTCACTGTTACATGCATTTGAATGGGGAACTCGACCGAAACAAAGTATAGGTTTTCATTATGTGAATAACTTGGAAATCTTAGCTCAAACAGCTGCAAAACCTGTTTTCCCAGCACGTAGACCTTGAGTTCTATAAGATAAAGCCATAAACATGTGTATCCGAGTCTTCTATCAAAAGTTACAGCTATTTCTATGAAGTTGTACAAAAACGCTTTCTTTCGCCAAGACAGTGCGTTTCTCACTGTTACATGCATTTGAATGGGGAACTCGACCGAAACAAAGTATAGGTTTTCATTATGTGAATAACTTGGAAATCTTAGCTCAAACAGCTGCAAAACCTGTTTGCCCAGCACGGAGACCTTGAGTTCTATAAGATAAAGCCATAAACATGTGTATCCGAGTCTTCTATCAAAAGTTACAGCTATTTCTATGAAGTTGTACAAAAACGCTTTCTTTCGCCAAGACAGTGCGTTTCTCACTGTTACATGCATTTGAATGGGGAACTCGACCGAAACAAAGTATAGGTTTTCATTATGTGAATAACTTGGAAATCTTAGCTCAAACAGCTGCAAAACCTGTTTTCCCAGCACGTAGACCTTGAGTTCTATAAGATAAAGCCATAAACATGTGTATCCGAGTCTTCTATCAAAAGTTACAGCTATTTCTATGAAGTTGTACAAAAACGCTTTCTTTCGCCAAGACAGTGCGTTTCTCACTGTTACATGCATTTGAATGGGGAACTCGACCGAAACAAAGTATAGGTTTTCATTATGTGAATAACTTGGAAATCTTAGCTCAAACAGCTGCAAAACCTGTTTGCCCAGCACGGAGACCTTGAGTTCTATAAGATAAAGCCATAAACATGTGTATCCGAGTCTTCTATCAAAAGTTACAGCTATTTCTATGAAGTTGTACAAAAACGCTTTCTTTCGCCAAGACAGTGCGTTTCTCACTGTTACATGCATTTGAATGGGGAACTCGACCGAAACAAAGTATAGGTTTTCATTATGTGAATAACTTGGAAATCTTAGTTCAAACAGCTGCAAAACCTGTTTGCCCAGCACGGAGACCTTGAGTTCTATAAGATAAAGCCATAAACATGTGTATCCGAGTCTTCTATCAAAAGTTACAGCTATTTCTATGAAGTTGTACAAAAACGCTTTCTTTCGCCAAGACAGTGCGTTTCTCACTGTTACATGCATTTGAATGGGGAACTCGACCGAAACAAAGTATAGGTTTTCATTATGTGAATAACTTGGAAATCTTAGCTCAAACAGCTGCAAAACCTGTTTTCCCAGCATGGAGACCTTGAGTTCTATAAGATAAAGCCATAAACATGTTTGTCTGAGTCTTCTATCAAAAGTTACAGCTATTTCTATGAAGTTGTACAAAAACGCTTTCTTTCGCCAAGACAGTGCGTTTCTCACTGTTACATGCATTTGAATGGGGAACTCGACCGAAACAAAGTATAGGTTTTCATTATGTGAATAACTTGGAAATCTTAGCTCAAACAGCTGCAAAACCTGTTTGCCCAGCACGGAGACCTTGAGTTCTAAAAGATAAAGCCATAAACATGTTTGTCTGAGTCTTCTATCAAAAGTTACAGCTATTTCTATGAAGTTGTACAAAAACGCTTTCTTTCGCCAAGACAGTGCGTTTCTCACTGTTACATGCATTTGAATGGGGAACTCGACCGAAACAAAGTATAAGTTTTCATTATGTGAATAACTTGGAAATCTTAGCTCAAACAGCTGCAAAACCTGTTTTCCCAGCACGTAGACCTTGAGTTCTATAAGATAAAGCCATAAACATGTTTGTCTGAGTCTTCTATCAAAAGTTACAGCTATTTCTATGAAGTTGTACAAAAACGCTTTCTTTCGCCAAGACAGTGCGTTTCTCACTGTTACATGCATTTGAATGGGGAACTCGACCGAAACAAAGTATAGGTTTTCATTATGTGAATAACTTGGAAATCTTAGCTCAAACAGCTGCAAAACCTGTTTGCCCAGCACGGAGACCTTGAGTTCTAAAAGATAAAGCCATAAACATGTTTGTCTGAGTCTTCTATCAAAAGTTACAGCTATTTCTATGAAGTTGTACAAAAACGCTTTCTTTCGCCAAGACAGTGCGTTTCTCACTGTTACATGCATTTGAATGGGGAACTCGACCGAAACAAAGTATAGGTTTTCATTATGTGAATAACTTGGAAATCTTAGTTCAAACAGCTGCAAAACCTGTTTGCCCAGCACGGAAACCTTGAGTTCTATAAGATAAAGCCATAAACATGTGTATCCGAGTCTTCTATCAAAAGTTACAGCTATTTCTATGAAGTTGTACAAAATAGCTTTCTTTCGCCAAGACAGTGCGTTTCTCACTGTTACATGCATTTGAATGGGGAACTCGACCGAAACAAAGTATAGGTTTTCATTATGTGAATAACTTGGAAATCTTAGCTCAAACAGCTGCAAAACCTGTTTTCCCAGCACGTAGACCTTGAGTTCTATAAGATAAAGCCATAAACATGTTTGTCTGAGTCTTCTATCAAAAGTTACAGCTATTTCTATGAAGTTGTACAAAAACGCTTTCTTTCGCCAAGACAGTGCGTTTCTCACTGTTACATGCATTTGAATGGGGAACTCGACCGAAACAAAGTATAAGTTTTCATTATGTGAATAACTTGGAAATCTTAGCTCAAACAGCTGCAAAACCTGTTTTCCCAGCACGTAGACCTTGAGTTCTATAAGATAAAGCCATAAACATGTTTGTCTGAGTCTTCTATCAAAAGTTACAGCTATTTCTATGAAGTTGTACAAAAACGCTTTCTTTCGCCAAGACAGTGCGTTTCTCACTGTTACATGCATTTGAATGGGGAACTCGACCGAAACAAAGTATAGGTTTTCATTATGTGAATAACTTGGAAATCTTAGTTCAAACAGCTGCAAAACCTGTTTGCCCAGCACGGAGACCTTGAGTTCTATAAGATAAAGCCATAAACATGTGTATCCGAGTCTTCTATCAAAAGTTACAGCTATTTCTATGAAGTTGTACAAAAACGCTTTCTTTCGCCAAGACAGTGCGTTTCTCACTGTTACATGCATTTGAATGGGGAACTCGACCGAAACAAAGTATAGGTTTTCATTATGTGAATAACTTGGAAATCTTAGCTCAAACAGCTGCAAAACCTGTTTTCCCAGCACGTAGACCTTGAGTTCTATAAGATAAAGCCATAAACATGTGTATCCGAGTCTTCTATCAAAAGTTACAGCTATTTCTATGAAGTTGTACAAAAACGCTTTCTTTCGCCAAGACAGTGCGTTTCTCACTGTTACATGCATTTGAATGGGGAACTCGACCGAAACAAAGTACAAGTTTTCATTATGTGAATAACTTGGAAATCTTAGCTCAAACAGCTGCAAAACCTGTTTTCCCAGCATGGAGACCTTGAGTTCTGTAAGATAAAGCCATAAACATGTTTGTCTGAGTCTTCTATCAAAAGTTACAGCTATTTCTATGAAGTTGTACAAAAACGCTTTCTTTCGCCAAGACAGTGCGTTTCTCACTGTTACATGCATTTGAATGGGGAACTCGACCGAAACAAAGTATAGGTTTTCATTATGTGAATAACTTGGAAATCTTAGTTCAAACAGCTGCAAAACCTGTTTGCCCAGCACGGAAACCTTGAGTTCTATAAGATAAAGCCATAAACATGTGTATCCGAGTCTTCTATCAAAAGTTACAGCTATTTCTATGAAGTTGTACAAAATAGCTTTCTTTCGCCAAGACAGTGCGTTTCTCACTGTTACATGCATTTGAATGGGGAACTCGACCGAAACAAAGTATAGGTTTTCATTATGTGAATAACTTGGAAATCTTAGCTCAAACAGCTGCAAAACCTGTTTTCCCAGCACGTAGACCTTGAGTTCTATAAGATAAAGCCATAAACATGTGTATCCGAGTCTTCTATCAAAAGTTACAGCTATTTCTATGAAGTTGTACAAAAACGCTTTCTTTCGCCAAGACAGTGCGTTTCTCACTGTTACATGCATTTGAATGGGGAACTCGACCGAAACAAAGTATAGGTTTTCATTATGTGAATAACTTGGAAATCTTAGTTCAAACAGCTGCAAAACCTGTTTGCCCAGCACGGAGACCTTGAGTTCTATAAGATAAAGCCATAAACATGTGTATCCGAGTCTTCTATCAAAAGTTACAGCTATTTCTATGAAGTTGTACAAAAACGCTTTCTTTCGCCAAGACAGTGCGTTTCTCACTGTTACATGCATTTGAATGGGGAACTCGACCGAAACAAAGTATAGGTTTTCATTATGTGAATAACTTGGAAATCTTAGCTCAAACAGCTGCAAAACCTGTTTTCCCAGCATGGAGACCTTGAGTTCTATAAGATAAAGCCATAAACATGTTTGTCTGAGTCTTCTATCAAAAGTTACAGCTATTTCTATGAAGTTGTACAAAAACGCTTTCTTTCGCCAAGACAGTGCGTTTCTCACTGTTACATGCATTTGAATGGGGAACTCGACCGAAACAAAGTATAGGTTTTCATTATGTGAATAACTTGGAAATCTTAGCTCAAACAGCTGCAAAACCTGTTTGCCCAGCACGGAGACCTTGAGTTCTAAAAGATAAAGCCATAAACATGTTTGTCTGAGTCTTCTATCAAAAGTTACAGCTATTTCTATGAAGTTGTACAAAAACGCTTTCTTTCGCCAAGACAGTGCGTTTCTCACTGTTACATGCATTTGAATGGGGAACTCGACCGAAACAAAGTATAGGTTTTCATTATGTGAATAACTTGGAAATCTTAGCTCAAACAGCTGCAAAACCTGTTTTCCCAGCACGTAGACCTTGAGTTCTATAAGATAAAGCCATAAACATGTGTATCCGAGTCTTCTATCAAAAGTTACAGCTATTTCTATGAAGTTGTACAAAAACGCTTTCTTTCGCCAAGACAGTGTGTTTCTCACTGTTACATGCATTTGAATGGGGAACTCGACCGAAACAAAGTACAAGTTTTCATTATGTGAATAACTTGGAAATCTTAGCTCAAACAGCTGCAAAACCTGTTTTCCCAGCATGGAGACCTTGAGTTCTGTAAGATAAAGCCATAAACATGTTTGTCTGAGTCTTCTATCAAAAGTTACAGCTATTTCTATGAAGTTGTACAAAAACGCTTTCTTTCGCCAAGACAGTGCGTTTCTCACTGTTACATGCATTTGAATGGGGAACTCGACCGAAACAAAGTATAGGTTTTCATTATGTGAATAACTTGGAAATCTTAGTTCAAACAGCTGCAAAACCTCTTTGCCCAGCACGGAAACCTTGAGTTCTATAAGATAAAGCCATAAACATGTGTATCCGAGTCTTCTATCAAAAGTTACAGCTATTTCTATGAAGTTGTACAAAAACGCTTTCTTTCGCCAAGACAGTGCGTTTCTCACTGTTACATGCATTTGAATGGGGAACTCGACCGAAACAAAGTATAGGTTTTCATTATGTGAATAACTTGGAAATCTTAGCTCAAACAGCTGCAAAACCTGTTTTCCCAGCACGTAGACCTTGAGTTCTATAAGATAAAGCCATAAACATGTGTATCCGAGTCTTCTATCAAAAGTTACAGCTATTTCTATGAAGTTGTACAAAAACGCTTTCTTTCGCCAAGACAGTGCGTTTCTCACTGTTACATGCATTTGAATGGGGAACTCGACCGAAACAAAGTATAGGTTTTCATTATGTGAATAACTTGGAAATCTTAGCTCAAACAGCTGCAAAACCTGTTTGCCCAGCACGGAGACCTTGAGTTCTATAAGATAAAGCCATAAACATGTGTATCCGAGTCTTCTATCAAAAGTTACAGCTATTTCTATGAAGTTGTACAAAAACGCTTTCTTTCGCCAAGACAGTGCGTTTCTCACTGTTACATGCATTTGAATGGGGAACTCGACCGAAACAAAGTATAGGTTTTCATTATGTGAATAACTTGGAAATCTTAGCTCAAACAGCTGCAAAACCTGTTTTCCCAGCACGTAGACCTTGAGTTCTATAAGATAAAGCCATAAACATGTGTATCCGAGTCTTCTATCAAAAGTTACAGCTATTTCTATGAAGTTGTACAAAAACGCTTTCTTTCGCCAAGACAGTGCGTTTCTCACTGTTACATGCATTTGAATGGGGAACTCGACCGAAACAAAGTATAGGTTTTCATTATGTGAATAACTTGGAAATCTTAGCTCAAACAGCTGCAAAACCTGTTTGCCCAGCACGGAGACCTTGAGTTCTATAAGATAAAGCCATAAACATGTGTATCCGAGTCTTCTATCAAAAGTTACAGCTATTTCTATGAAGTTGTACAAAAACGCTTTCTTTCGCCAAGACAGTGCGTTTCTCACTGTTACATGCATTTGAATGGGGAACTCGACCGAAACAAAGTATAGGTTTTCATTATGTGAATAACTTGGAAATCTTAGTTCAAACAGCTGCAAAACCTGTTTGCCCAGCACGGAGACCTTGAGTTCTATAAGATAAAGCCATAAACATGTGTATCCGAGTCTTCTATCAAAAGTTACAGCTATTTCTATGAAGTTGTACAAAAACGCTTTCTTTCGCCAAGACAGTGCGTTTCTCACTGTTACATGCATTTGAATGGGGAACTCGACCGAAACAAAGTATAGGTTTTCATTATGTGAATAACTTGGAAATCTTAGCTCAAACAGCTGCAAAACCTGTTTTCCCAGCATGGAGACCTTGAGTTCTATAAGATAAAGCCATAAACATGTTTGTCTGAGTCTTCTATCAAAAGTTACAGCTATTTCTATGAAGTTGTACAAAAACGCTTTCTTTCGCCAAGACAGTGCGTTTCTCACTGTTACATGCATTTGAATGGGGAACTCGACCGAAACAAAGTATAGGTTTTCATTATGTGAATAACTTGGAAATCTTAGCTCAAACAGCTGCAAAACCTGTTTGCCCAGCACGGAGACCTTGAGTTCTAAAAGATAAAGCCATAAACATGTTTGTCTGAGTCTTCTATCAAAAGTTACAGCTATTTCTATGAAGTTGTACAAAAACGCTTTCTTTCGCCAAGACAGTGCGTTTCTCACTGTTACATGCATTTGAATGGGGAACTCGACCGAAACAAAGTATAAGTTTTCATTATGTGAATAACTTGGAAATCTTAGCTCAAACAGCTGCAAAACCTGTTTTCCCAGCACGTAGACCTTGAGTTCTATAAGATAAAGCCATAAACATGTTTGTCTGAGTCTTCTATCAAAAGTTACAGCTATTTCTATGAAGTTGTACAAAAACGCTTTCTTTCGCCAAGACAGTGCGTTTCTCACTGTTACATGCATTTGAATGGGGAACTCGACCGAAACAAAGTATAGGTTTTCATTATGTGAATAACTTGGAAATCTTAGCTCAAACAGCTGCAAAACCTGTTTGCCCAGCACGGAGACCTTGAGTTCTAAAAGATAAAGCCATAAACATGTTTGTCTGAGTCTTCTATCAAAAGTTACAGCTATTTCTATGAAGTTGTACAAAAACGCTTTCTTTCGCCAAGACAGTGCGTTTCTCACTGTTACATGCATTTGAATGGGGAACTCGACCGAAACAAAGTATAGGTTTTCATTATGTGAATAACTTGGAAATCTTAGTTCAAACAGCTGCAAAACCTGTTTGCCCAGCACGGAAACCTTGAGTTCTATAAGATAAAGCCATAAACATGTGTATCCGAGTCTTCTATCAAAAGTTACAGCTATTTCTATGAAGTTGTACAAAATAGCTTTCTTTCGCCAAGACAGTGCGTTTCTCACTGTTACATGCATTTGAATGGGGAACTCGACCGAAACAAAGTATAGGTTTTCATTATGTGAATAACTTGGAAATCTTAGCTCAAACAGCTGCAAAACCTGTTTTCCCAGCACGTAGACCTTGAGTTCTATAAGATAAAGCCATAAACATGTTTGTCTGAGTCTTCTATCAAAAGTTACAGCTATTTCTATGAAGTTGTACAAAAACGCTTTCTTTCGCCAAGACAGTGCGTTTCTCACTGTTACATGCATTTGAATGGGGAACTCGACCGAAACAAAGTATAAGTTTTCATTATGTGAATAACTTGGAAATCTTAGCTCAAACAGCTGCAAAACCTGTTTTCCCAGCACGTAGACCTTGAGTTCTATAAGATAAAGCCATAAACATGTTTGTCTGAGTCTTCTATCAAAAGTTACAGCTATTTCTATGAAGTTGTACAAAAACGCTTTCTTTCGCCAAGACAGTGCGTTTCTCACTGTTACATGCATTTGAATGGGGAACTCGACCGAAACAAAGTATAGGTTTTCATTATGTGAATAACTTGGAAATCTTAGTTCAAACAGCTGCAAAACCTGTTTGCCCAGCACGGAGACCTTGAGTTCTATAAGATAAAGCCATAAACATGTGTATCCGAGTCTTCTATCAAAAGTTACAGCTATTTCTATGAAGTTGTACAAAAACGCTTTCTTTCGCCAAGACAGTGCGTTTCTCACTGTTACATGCATTTGAATGGGGAACTCGACCGAAACAAAGTATAGGTTTTCATTATGTGAATAACTTGGAAATCTTAGCTCAAACAGCTGCAAAACCTGTTTTCCCAGCACGTAGACCTTGAGTTCTATAAGATAAAGCCATAAACATGTGTATCCGAGTCTTCTATCAAAAGTTACAGCTATTTCTATGAAGTTGTACAAAAACGCTTTCTTTCGCCAAGACAGTGCGTTTCTCACTGTTACATGCATTTGAATGGGGAACTCGACCGAAACAAAGTACAAGTTTTCATTATGTGAATAACTTGGAAATCTTAGCTCAAACAGCTGCAAAACCTGTTTTCCCAGCATGGAGACCTTGAGTTCTGTAAGATAAAGCCATAAACATGTTTGTCTGAGTCTTCTATCAAAAGTTACAGCTATTTCTATGAAGTTGTACAAAAACGCTTTCTTTCGCCAAGACAGTGCGTTTCTCACTGTTACATGCATTTGAATGGGGAACTCGACCGAAACAAAGTATAGGTTTTCATTATGTGAATAACTTGGAAATCTTAGTTCAAACAGCTGCAAAACCTGTTTGCCCAGCACGGAAACCTTGAGTTCTATAAGATAAAGCCATAAACATGTGTATCCGAGTCTTCTATCAAAAGTTACAGCTATTTCTATGAAGTTGTACAAAATAGCTTTCTTTCGCCAAGACAGTGCGTTTCTCACTGTTACATGCATTTGAATGGGGAACTCGACCGAAACAAAGTATAGGTTTTCATTATGTGAATAACTTGGAAATCTTAGCTCAAACAGCTGCAAAACCTGTTTTCCCAGCACGTAGACCTTGAGTTCTATAAGATAAAGCCATAAACATGTGTATCCGAGTCTTCTATCAAAAGTTACAGCTATTTCTATGAAGTTGTACAAAAACGCTTTCTTTCGCCAAGACAGTGCGTTTCTCACTGTTACATGCATTTGAATGGGGAACTCGACCGAAACAAAGTATAGGTTTTCATTATGTGAATAACTTGGAAATCTTAGTTCAAACAGCTGCAAAACCTGTTTGCCCAGCACGGAGACCTTGAGTTCTATAAGATAAAGCCATAAACATGTGTATCCGAGTCTTCTATCAAAAGTTACAGCTATTTCTATGAAGTTGTACAAAAACGCTTTCTTTCGCCAAGACAGTGCGTTTCTCACTGTTACATGCATTTGAATGGGGAACTCGACCGAAACAAAGTATAGGTTTTCATTATGTGAATAACTTGGAAATCTTAGCTCAAACAGCTGCAAAACCTGTTTTCCCAGCATGGAGACCTTGAGTTCTATAAGATAAAGCCATAAACATGTTTGTCTGAGTCTTCTATCAAAAGTTACAGCTATTTCTATGAAGTTGTACAAAAACGCTTTCTTTCGCCAAGACAGTGCGTTTCTCACTGTTACATGCATTTGAATGGGGAACTCGACCGAAACAAAGTATAGGTTTTCATTATGTGAATAACTTGGAAATCTTAGCTCAAACAGCTGCAAAACCTGTTTGCCCAGCACGGAGACCTTGAGTTCTAAAAGATAAAGCCATAAACATGTTTGTCTGAGTCTTCTATCAAAAGTTACAGCTATTTCTATGAAGTTGTACAAAAACGCTTTCTTTCGCCAAGACAGTGCGTTTCTCACTGTTACATGCATTTGAATGGGGAACTCGACCGAAACAAAGTATAGGTTTTCATTATGTGAATAACTTGGAAATCTTAGTTCAAACAGCTGCAAAACCTGTTTGCCCAGCACGGAGACCTTGAGTTCTATAAGATAAAGCCATAAACATGTTTGTCTGAGTCTTCTATCAAAAGTTACAGCTATTTCTATGAAGTTGTACAAAAACGCTTTCTTTCGCCAAGACAGTGCGTTTCTCACTGTTACATGCATTTGAATGGGGAACTCGACCGAAACAAAGTATAGGTTTTCATTATGTGAATAACTTGGAAATCTTAGTTCAAACAGCTGCAAAACCTGTTTGCCCAGCACGGAAACCTTGAGTTCTATAAGATAAAGCCATAAACATGTGTATCCGAGTCTTCTATCAAAAGTTACAGCTATTTCTATGAAGTTGTACAAAATAGCTTTCTTTCGCCAAGACAGTGCGTTTCTCACTGTTACATGCATTTGAATGGGGAACTCGACCGAAACAAAGTATAGGTTTTCATTATGTGAATAACTTGGAAATCTTAGCTCAAACAGCTGCAAAACCTGTTTTCCCAGCACGTAGACCTTGAGTTCTATAAGATAAAGCCATAAACATGTGTATCCGAGTCTTCTATCAAAAGTTACAGCTATTTCTATGAAGTTGTACAAAAACGCTTTCTTTCGCCAAGACAGTGCGTTTCTCACTGTTACATGCATTTGAATGGGGAACTCGACCGAAACAAAGTATAGGTTTTCATTATGTGAATAACTTGGAAATCTTAGCTCAAACAGCTGCAAAACCTGTTTGCCCAGCACGGAGACCTTGAGTTCTATAAGATAAAGCCATAAACATGTGTATCCGAGTCTTCTATCAAAAGTTACAGCTATTTCTATGAAGTTGTACAAAAACGCTTTCTTTCGCCAAGACAGTGCGTTTCTCACTGTTACATGCATTTGAATGGGGAACTCGACCGAAACAAAGTATAGGTTTTCATTATGTGAATAACTTGGAAATCTTAGTTCAAACAGCTGCAAAACCTGTTTGCCCAGCACGGAGACCTTGAGTTCTATAAGATAAAGCCATAAACATGTGTATCCGAGTCTTCTATCAAAAGTTACAGCTATTTCTATGAAGTTGTACAAAAACGCTTTCTTTCGCCAAGACAGTGCGTTTCTCACTGTTACATGCATTTGAATGGGGAACTCGACCGAAACAAAGTATAGGTTTTCATTATGTGAATAACTTGGAAATCTTAGCTCAAACAGCTGCAAAACCTGTTTTCCCAGCATGGAGACCTTGAGTTCTATAAGATAAAGCCATAAACATGTTTGTCTGAGTCTTCTATCAAAAGTTACAGCTATTTCTATGAAGTTGTACAAAAACGCTTTCTTTCGCCAAGACAGTGCGTTTCTCACTGTTACATGCATTTGAATGGGGAACTCGACCGAAACAAAGTATAGGTTTTCATTATGTGAATAACTTGGAAATCTTAGCTCAAACAGCTGCAAAACCTGTTTTCCCAGCATGGAGACCTTGAGTTCTGTAAGATAAAGCCATAAACATGTTTGTCTGAGTCTTCTATCAAAAGTTACAGCTATTTCTATGAAGTTGTACAAAAACGCTTTCTTTCGCCAAGACAGTGCGTTTCTCACTGTTACATGCATTTGAATGGGGAACTCGACCGAAACAAAGTATAGGTTTTCATTATGTGAATAACTTGGAAATCTTAGTTCAAACAGCTGCAAAACCTGTTTGCCCAGCACGGAAACCTTGAGTTCTATAAGATAAAGCCATAAACATGTGTATCCGAGTCTTCTATCAAAAGTTACAGCTATTTCTATGAAGTTGTACAAAATAGCTTTCTTTCGCCAAGACAGTGCGTTTCTCACTGTTACATGCATTTGAATGGGGAACTCGACCGAAACAAAGTATAGGTTTTCATTATGTGAATAACTTGGAAATCTTAGCTCAAACAGCTGCAAAACCTGTTTTCCCAGCACGTAGACCTTGAGTTCTATAAGATAAAGCCATAAACATGTGTATCCGAGTCTTCTATCAAAAGTTACAGCTATTTCTATGAAGTTGTACAAAAACGCTTTCTTTCGCCAAGACAGTGCGTTTCTCACTGTTACATGCATTTGAATGGGGAACTCGACCGAAACAAAGTATAGGTTTTCATTATGTGAATAACTTGGAAATCTTAGCTCAAACAGCTGCAAAACCTGTTTGCCCAGCACGGAGACCTTGAGTTCTATAAGATAAAGCCATAAACATGTGTATCCGAGTCTTCTATCAAAAGTTACAGCTATTTCTATGAAGTTGTACAAAAACGCTTTCTTTCGCCAAGACAGTGCGTTTCTCACTGTTACATGCATTTGAATGGGGAACTCGACCGAAACAAAGTATAGGTTTTCATTATGTGAATAACTTGGAAATCTTAGTTCAAACAGCTGCAAAACCTGTTTGCCCAGCACGGAGACCTTGAGTTCTATAAGATAAAGCCATAAACATGTGTATCCGAGTCTTCTATCAAAAGTTACAGCTATTTCTATGAAGTTGTACAAAAACGCTTTCTTTCGCCAAGACAGTGCGTTTCTCACTGTTACATGCATTTGAATGGGGAACTCGACCGAAACAAAGTATAGGTTTTCATTATGTGAATAACTTGGAAATCTTAGCTCAAACAGCTGCAAAACCTGTTTTCCCAGCATGGAGACCTTGAGTTCTATAAGATAAAGCCATAAACATGTTTGTCTGAGTCTTCTATCAAAAGTTACAGCTATTTCTATGAAGTTGTACAAAAACGCTTTCTTTCGCCAAGACAGTGCGTTTCTCACTGTTACATGCATTTGAATGGGGAACTCGACCGAAACAAAGTATAGGTTTTCATTATGTGAATAACTTGGAAATCTTAGCTCAAACAGCTGCAAAACCTGTTTGCCCAGCACGGAGACCTTGAGTTCTAAAAGATAAAGCCATAAACATGTTTGTCTGAGTCTTCTATCAAAAGTTACAGCTATTTCTATGAAGTTGTACAAAAACGCTTTCTTTCGCCAAGACAGTGCGTTTCTCACTGTTACATGCATTTGAATGGGGAACTCGACCGAAACAAAGTATAGGTTTTCATTATGTGAATAACTTGGAAATCTTAGTTCAAACAGCTGCAAAACCTGTTTGCCCAGCACGGAAACCTTGAGTTCTATAAGATAAAGCCATAAACATGTGTATCCGAGTCTTCTATCAAAAGTTACAGCTATTTCTATGAAGTTGTACAAAAACGCTTTCTTTCGCCAAGACAGTGCGTTTCTCACTGTTACATGCATTTGAATGGGGAACTCGACTGAAACAAAGTATAAGTTTTCATTATGTGAATAACTTGGAAATCTTAGCTCAAACAGCTGCAAAACCTGTTTGCCCAGCACGGAGACCTTGAGTTCTATAAGATAAAGCCATAAACATGTTTGTCTGAGTCTTCTATCAAAAGTTACAGCTATTTCTATGAAGTTGTACAAAAACGCTTTCTTTCGCCAAGACAGTGCGTTTCTCACTGTTACATGCATTTGAATGGGGAACTCGACTGAAACAAAGTATAAGTTTTCATTATGTGAATAACTTGGAAATCTTAGCTCAAACAGCTGCAAAACCTGTTTGCCCAGCACGGAGACCTTGAGTTCTATAAGATAAAGCCATAAACATGTTTGTCTGAGTCTTCTATCAAAAGTTACAGCTATTTCTATGAAGTTGTACAAAAACGCTTTCTTTCGCCAAGACAGTGCGTTTCTCACTGTTACATGCATTTGAATGGGGAACTCGACCGAAACAAAGTATAGGTTTTCATTATGTGAATAACTTGGAAATCTTAGTTCAAACAGCTGCAAAACCTGTTTGCCCAGCACGGAAACCTTGAGTTCTATAAGATAAAGCCATAAACATGTGTATCCGAGTCTTCTATCAAAAGTTACAGCTATTTCTATGAAGTTGTACAAAATAGCTTTCTTTCGCCAAGACAGTGCGTTTCTCACTGTTACATGCATTTGAATGGGGAACTCGACCGAAACAAAGTATAGGTTTTCATTATGTGAATAACTTGGAAATCTTAGCTCAAACAGCTGCAAAACCTGTTTGCCCAGCACGGAGACCTTGAGTTCTATAAGATAAAGCCATAAACATGTGTATCCGAGTCTTCTATCAAAAGTTACAGCTATTTCTATGAAGTTGTACAAAAACGCTTTCTTTCGCCAAGACAGTGCGTTTCTCACTGTTACATGCATTTGAATGGGGAACTCGACCGAAACAAAGTATAGGTTTTCATTATGTGAATAACTTGGAAATCTTAGCTCAAACAGCTGCAAAACCTGTTTGCCCAGCACGGAGACCTTGAGTTCTATAAGATAAAGCCATAAACATGTGTATCCGAGTCTTCTATCAAAAGTTACAGCTATTTCTATGAAGTTGTACAAAAACGCTTTCTTTCGCCAAGACAGTGCGTTTCTCACTGTTACATGCATTTGAATGGGGAACTCGACCGAAACAAAGTATAGGTTTTCATTATGTGAATAACTTGGAAATCTTAGTTCAAACAGCTGCAAAACCTGTTTGCCCAGCACGGAGACCTTGAGTTCTATAAGATAAAGCCATAAACATGTGTATCCGAGTCTTCTATCAAAAGTTACAGCTATTTCTATGAAGTTGTACAAAAACGCTTTCTTTCGCCAAGACAGTGCGTTTCTCACTGTTACATGCATTTGAATGGGGAACTCGACCGAAACAAAGTATAGGTTTTCATTATGTGAATAACTTGGAAATCTTAGCTCAAACAGCTGCAAAACCTGTTTTCCCAGCATGGAGACCTTGAGTTCTATAAGATAAAGCCATAAACATGTTTGTCTGAGTCTTCTATCAAAAGTTACAGCTATTTCTATGAAGTTGTACAAAAACGCTTTCTTTCGCCAAGACAGTGCGTTTCTCACTGTTACATGCATTTGAATGGGGAACTCGACCGAAACAAAGTATAGGTTTTCATTATGTGAATAACTTGGAAATCTTAGCTCAAACAGCTGCAAAACCTGTTTGCCCAGCACGGAGACCTTGAGTTCTAAAAGATAAAGCCATAAACATGTTTGTCTGAGTCTTCTATCAAAAGTTACAGCTATTTCTATGAAGTTGTACAAAAACGCTTTCTTTCGCCAAGACAGTGCGTTTCTCACTGTTACATGCATTTGAATGGGGAACTCGACCGAAACAAAGTATAGGTTTTCATTATGTGAATAACTTGGAAATCTTAGTTCAAACAGCTGCAAAACCTGTTTGCCCAGCACGGAAACCTTGAGTTCTATAAGATAAAGCCATAAACATGTGTATCCGAGTCTTCTATCAAAAGTTACAGCTATTTCTATGAAGTTGTACAAAATAGCTTTCTTTCGCCAAGACAGTGCGTTTCTCACTGTTACATGCATTTGAATGGGGAACTCGACCGAAACAAAGTATAGGTTTTCATTATGTGAATAACTTGGAAATCTTAGCTCAAACAGCTGCAAAACCTGTTTTCCCAGCACGTAGACCTTGAGTTCTATAAGATAAAGCCATAAACATGTTTGTCTGAGTCTTCTATCAAAAGTTACAGCTATTTCTATGAAGTTGTACAAAAACGCTTTCTTTCGCCAAGACAGTGCGTTTCTCACTGTTACATGCATTTGAATGGGGAACTCGACTGAAACAAAGTATAAGTTTTCATTATGTGAATAACTTGGAAATCTTAGCTCAAACAGCTGCAAAACCTGTTTGCCCAGCACGGAGACCTTGAGTTCTATAAGATAAAGCCATAAACATGTTTGTCTGAGTCTTCTATCAAAAGTTACAGCTATTTCTATGAAGTTGTACAAAAACGCTTTCTTTCGCCAAGACAGTGCGTTTCTCACTGTTACATGCATTTGAATGGGGAACTCGACTGAAACAAAGTATAAGTTTTCATTATGTGAATAACTTGGAAATCTTAGCTCAAACAGCTGCAAAACCTGTTTGCCCAGCACGGAGACCTTGAGTTCTATAAGATAAAGCCATAAACATGTGTATCCGAGTCTTCTATCAAAAGTTACAGCTATTTATATGAAGTTGTACAAAAACGCTTTCTTTCGCCAAGACAGTGCGTTTCTCACTGTTACATGCATTTGAATGGGGAACTCGACCGAAACAAAGTACAAGTTTTCATTATGTGAATAACTTGGAAATCTTAGCTCAAACAGCTGCAAAACCTGTTTTCCCAGCATGGAGACCTTGAGTTCTGTAAGATAAAGCCATAAACATGTTTGTCTGAGTCTTCTATCAAAAGTTACAGCTATTTCTATGAAGTTGTACAAAAACGCTTTCTTTCGCCAAGACAGTGCGTTTCTCACTGTTACATGCATTTGAATGGGGAACTCGACCGAAACAAAGTATAGGTTTTCATTATGTGAATAACTTGGAAATCTTAGTTCAAACAGCTGCAAAACCTGTTTGCCCAGCACGGAAACCTTGAGTTCTATAAGATAAAGCCATAAACATGTGTATCCGAGTCTTCTATCAAAAGTTACAGCTATTTCTATGAAGTTGTACAAAATAGCTTTCTTTCGCCAAGACAGTGCGTTTCTCACTGTTACATGCATTTGAATGGGGAACTCGACCGAAACAAAGTATAGGTTTTCATTATGTGAATAACTTGGAAATCTTAGCTCAAACAGCTGCAAAACCTGTTTTCCCAGCACGTAGACCTTGAGTTCTATAAGATAAAGCCATAAACATGTGTATCCGAGTCTTCTATCAAAAGTTACAGCTATTTCTATGAAGTTGTACAAAAACGCTTTCTTTCGCCAAGACAGTGCGTTTCTTACTGTTACATGCATTTGAATGGGGAACTCGACCGAAACAAAGTATAGGTTTTCATTATGTGAATAACTTGGAAATCTTAGTTCAAACAGCTGCAAAACCTGTTTGCCCAGCACGGAGACCTTGAGTTCTATAAGATAAAGCCATAAACATGTGTATCCGAGTCTTCTATCAAAAGTTACAGCTATTTCTATGAAGTTGTACAAAAACGCTTTCTTTCGCCAAGACAGTGCGTTTCTCACTGTTACATGCATTTGAATGGGGAACTCGACTGAAACAAAGTATAAGTTTTCATTATGTGAATAACTTGGAAATCTTAGCTCAAACAGCTGCAAAACCTGTTTGCCCAGCACGGAGACCTTGAGTTCTATAAGATAAAGCCATAAACATGTGTATCCGAGTCTTCTATCAAAAGTTACAGCTATTTATATGAAGTTGTACAAAAACGCTTTCTTTCGCCAAGACAGTGCGTTTCTCACTGTTACATGCATTTGAATGGGGAACTCGACCGAAACAAAGTACAAGTTTTCATTATGTGAATAACTTGGAAATCTTAGCTCAAACAGCTGCAAAACCTGTTTTCCCAGCATGGAGACCTTGAGTTCTGTAAGATAAAGCCATAAACATGTTTGTCTGAGTCTTCTATCAAAAGTTACAGCTATTTCTATGAAGTTGTACAAAAACGCTTTCTTTCGCCAAGACAGTGCGTTTCTCACTGTTACATGCATTTGAATGGGGAACTCGACCGAAACAAAGTATAGGTTTTCATTATGTGAATAACTTGGAAATCTTAGTTCAAACAGCTGCAAAACCTGTTTGCCCAGCACGGAAACCTTGAGTTCTATAAGATAAAGCCATAAACATGTGTATCCGAGTCTTCTATCAAAAGTTACAGCTATTTCTATGAAGTTGTACAAAATAGCTTTCTTTCGCCAAGACAGTGCGTTTCTCACTGTTACATGCATTTGAATGGGGAACTCGACCGAAACAAAGTATAGGTTTTCATTATGTGAATAACTTGGAAATCTTAGCTCAAACAGCTGCAAAACCTGTTTTCCCAGCACGTAGACCTTGAGTTCTATAAGATAAAGCCATAAACATGTGTATCCGAGTCTTCTATCAAAAGTTACAGCTATTTCTATGAAGTTGTACAAAAACGCTTTCTTTCGCCAAGACAGTGCGTTTCTCACTGTTACATGCATTTGAATGGGGAACTCGACCGAAACAAAGTATAGGTTTTCATTATGTGAATAACTTGGAAATCTTAGTTCAAACAGCTGCAAAACCTGTTTGCCCAGCACGGAGACCTTGAGTTCTATAAGATAAAGCCATAAACATGTGTATCCGAGTCTTCTATCAAAAGTTACAGCTATTTCTATGAAGTTGTACAAAAACGCTTTCTTTCGCCAAGACAGTGCGTTTCTCACTGTTACATGCATTTGAATGGGGAACTCGACCGAAACAAAGTATAGGTTTTCATTATGTGAATAACTTGGAAATCTTAGTTCAAACAGCTGCAAAACCTGTTTGCCCAGCACGGAGACCTTGAGTTCTATAAGATAAAGCCATAAACATGTGTATCCGAGTCTTCTATCAAAAGTTACAGCTATTTCTATGAAGTTGTACAAAAACGCTTTCTTTCGCCAAGACAGTGCGTTTCTCACTGTTACATGCATTTGAATGGGGAACTCGACCGAAACAAAGTATAGGTTTTCATTATGTGAATAACTTGGAAATCTTAGCTCAAACAGCTGCAAAACCTGTTTGCCCAGCACGGAGACCTTGAGTTCTATAAGATAAAGCCATAAACATGTGTATCCGAGTCTTCTATCAAAAGTTACAGCTATTTATATGAAGTTGTACAAAAACGCTTTCTTTCGCCAAGACAGTGCGTTTCTCACTGTTACATGCATTTGAATGGGGAACTCGACCGAAACAAAGTATAGGTTTTCATTATGTGAATAACTTGGAAATCTTAGCTCAAACAGCTGCAAAACCTGTTTTCCCAGCACGGAAACCTTGAGTTCTATAAGATAAAGCCATAAACATGTGTATCCGAGTCTTCTATCAAAAGTTACAGCTATTTCTATGAAGTTGTACAAAATAGCTTTCTTTCGCCAAGACAGTGCGTTTCTCACTGTTACATGCATTTGAATGGGGAACTCGACCGAAACAAAGTATAGGTTTTCATTATGTGAATAACTTGGAAATCTTAGCTCAAACAGCTGCAAAACCTGTTTTCCCAGCACGTAGACCTTGAGTTCTATAAGATAAAGCCATAAACATGTTTGTCTGAGTCTTCTATCAAAAGTTACAGCTATTTATATGAAGTTGTACAAAAACGCTTTCTTTCGCCAAGACAGTGCGTTTCTCACTGTTACATGCATTTGAATGGGGAACTCGACCGAAACAAAGTATAAGTTTTCATTATGTGAATAACTTGGAAATCTTAGCTCAAACAGCTGCAAAACCTGTTTTCCCAGCATGGAGACCTTGAGTTCTGTAAGATAAAGCCATAAACATGTTTGTCTGAGTCTTCTATCAAAAGTTACAGCTATTTCTATGAAGTTGTACAAAAACGCTTTCTTTCGCCAAGACAGTGCGTTTCTCACTGTTACATGCATTTGAATGGGGAACTCGACCGAAACAAAGTATAGGTTTTCATTATGTGAATAACTTGGAAATCTTAGTTCAAACAGCTGCAAAACCTGTTTGCCCAGCACGGAAACCTTGAGTTCTATAAGATAAAGCCATAAACATGTGTATCCGAGTCTTCTATCAAAAGTTACAGCTATTTCTATGAAGTTGTACAAAATAGCTTTCTTTCGCCAAGACAGTGCGTTTCTCACTGTTACATGCATTTGAATGGGGAACTCGACCGAAACAAAGTATAGGTTTTCATTATGTGAATAACTTGGAAATCTTAGCTCAAACAGCTGCAAAACCTGTTTTCCCAGCACGTAGACCTTGAGTTCTATAAGATAAAGCCATAAACATGTGTATCCGAGTCTTCTATCAAAAGTTACAGCTATTTCTATGAAGTTGTACAAAAACGCTTTCTTTCGCCAAGACAGTGCGTTTCTCACTGTTACATGCATTTGAATGGGGAACTCGACCGAAACAAAGTATAGGTTTTCATTATGTGAATAACTTGGAAATCTTAGTTCAAACAGCTGCAAAACCTGTTTGCCCAGCACGGAGACCTTGAGTTCTATAAGATAAAGCCATAAACATGTGTATCCGAGTCTTCTATCAAAAGTTACAGCTATTTCTATGAAGTTGTACAAAAACGCTTTCTTTCGCCAAGACAGTGCGTTTCTCACTGTTACATGCATTTGAATGGGGAACTCGACTGAAACAAAGTATAAGTTTTCATTATGTGAATAACTTGGAAATCTTAGCTCAAACAGCTGCAAAACCTGTTTGCCCAGCACGGAGACCTTGAGTTCTATAAGATAAAGCCATAAACATGTGTATCCGAGTCTTCTATCAAAAGTTACAGCTATTTCTATGAAGTTGTACAAAAACGCTTTCTTTCGCCAAGACAGTGCGTTTCTCACTGTTACATGCATTTGAATGGGGAACTCGACCGAAACAAAGTATAGGTTTTCATTATGTGAATAACTTGGAAATCTTAGTTCAAACAGCTGCAAAACCTGTTTGCCCAGCACGGAGACCTTGAGTTCTATAAGATAAAGCCATAAACATGTGTATCCGAGTCTTCTATCAAAAGTTACAGCTATTTCTATGAAGTTGTACAAAAACGCTTTCTTTCGCCAAGACAGTGCGTTTCTCACTGTTACATGCATTTGAATGGGGAACTCGACTGAAACAAAGTATAAGTTTTCATTATGTGAATAACTTGGAAATCTTAGCTCAAACAGCTGCAAAACCTGTTTGCCCAGCACGGAGACCTTGAGTTCTATAAGATAAAGCCATAAACATGTGTATCCGAGTCTTCTATCAAAAGTTACAGCTATTTATATGAAGTTGTACAAAAACGCTTTCTTTCGCCAAGACAGTGCGTTTCTCACTGTTACATGCATTTGAATGGGGAACTCGACCGAAACAAAGTACAAGTTTTCATTATGTGAATAACTTGGAAATCTTAGCTCAAACAGCTGCAAAACCTGTTTTCCCAGCATGGAGACCTTGAGTTCTGTAAGATAAAGCCATAAACATGTTTGTCTGAGTCTTCTATCAAAAGTTACAGCTATTTCTATGAAGTTGTACAAAAACGCTTTCTTTCGCCAAGACAGTGCGTTTCTCACTGTTACATGCATTTGAATGGGGAACTCGACCGAAACAAAGTATAGGTTTTCATTATGTGAATAACTTGGAAATCTTAGTTCAAACAGCTGCAAAACCTGTTTGCCCAGCACGGAAACCTTGAGTTCTATAAGATAAAGCCATAAACATGTGTATCCGAGTCTTCTATCAAAAGTTACAGCTATTTCTATGAAGTTGTACAAAATAGCTTTCTTTCGCCAAGACAGTGCGTTTCTCACTGTTACATGCATTTGAATGGGGAACTCGACCGAAACAAAGTATAGGTTTTCATTATGTGAATAACTTGGAAATCTTAGCTCAAACAGCTGCAAAACCTGTTTTCCCAGCACGTAGACCTTGAGTTCTATAAGATAAAGCCATAAACATGTGTATCCGAGTCTTCTATCAAAAGTTACAGCTATTTCTATGAAGTTGTACAAAAACGCTTTCTTTCGCCAAGACAGTGCGTTTCTCACTGTTACATGCATTTGAATGGGGAACTCGACCGAAACAAAGTATAGGTTTTCATTATGTGAATAACTTGGAAATCTTAGTTCAAACAGCTGCAAAACCTGTTTGCCCAGCACGGAGACCTTGAGTTCTATAAGATAAAGCCATAAACATGTGTATCCGAGTCTTCTATCAAAAGTTACAGCTATTTCTATGAAGTTGTACAAAAACGCTTTCTTTCGCCAAGACAGTGCGTTTCTCACTGTTACATGCATTTGAATGGGGAACTCGACTGAAACAAAGTATAAGTTTTCATTATGTGAATAACTTGGAAATCTTAGCTCAAACAGCTGCAAAACCTGTTTGCCCAGCACGGAGACCTTGAGTTCTATAAGATAAAGCCATAAACATGTGTATCCGAGTCTTCTATCAAAAGTTACAGCTATTTATATGAAGTTGTACAAAAACGCTTTCTTTCGCCAAGACAGTGCGTTTCTCACTGTTACATGCATTTGAATGGGGAACTCGACCGAAACAAAGTACAAGTTTTCATTATGTGAATAACTTGGAAATCTTAGCTCAAACAGCTGCAAAACCTGTTTTCCCAGCATGGAGACCTTGAGTTCTGTAAGATAAAGCCATAAACATGTTTGTCTGAGTCTTCTATCAAAAGTTACAGCTATTTCTATGAAGTTGTACAAAAACGCTTTCTTTCGCCAAGACAGTGCGTTTCTCACTGTTACATGCATTTGAATGGGGAACTCGACCGAAACAAAGTATAGGTTTTCATTATGTGAATAACTTGGAAATCTTAGTTCAAACAGCTGCAAAACCTGTTTGCCCAGCACGGAAACCTTGAGTTCTATAAGATAAAGCCATAAACATGTGTATCCGAGTCTTCTATCAAAAGTTACAGCTATTTCTATGAAGTTGTACAAAATAGCTTTCTTTCGCCAAGACAGTGCGTTTCTCACTGTTACATGCATTTGAATGGGGAACTCGACCGAAACAAAGTATAGGTTTTCATTATGTGAATAACTTGGAAATCTTAGCTCAAACAGCTGCAAAACCTGTTTTCCCAGCATGGAGACCTTGAGTTCTGTAAGATAAAGCCATAAACATGTTTGTCTGAGTCTTCTATCAAAAGTTACAGCTATTTCTATGAAGTTGTACAAAAACGCTTTCTTTCGCCAAGACAGTGCGTTTCTCACTGTTACATGCATTTGAATGGGGAACTCGACCGAAACAAAGTATAGGTTTTCATTATGTGAATAACTTGGAAATCTTAGTTCAAACAGCTGCAAAACCTGTTTGCCCAGCACGGAAACCTTGAGTTCTATAAGATAAAGCCATAAACATGTGTATCCGAGTCTTCTATCAAAAGTTACAGCTATTTCTATGAAGTTGTACAAAATAGCTTTCTTTCGCCAAGACAGTGCGTTTCTCACTGTTACATGCATTTGAATGGGGAACTCGACCGAAACAAAGTATAGGTTTTCATTATGTGAATAACTTGGAAATCTTAGCTCAAACAGCTGCAAAACCTGTTTTCCCAGCACGTAGACCTTGAGTTCTATAAGATAAAGCCATAAACATGTGTATCCGAGTCTTCTATCAAAAGTTACAGCTATTTCTATGAAGTTGTACAAAAACGCTTTCTTTCGCCAAGACAGTGCGTTTCTCACTGTTACATGCATTTGAATGGGGAACTCGACCGAAACAAAGTATAGGTTTTCATTATGTGAATAACTTGGAAATCTTAGTTCAAACAGCTGCAAAACCTGTTTGCCCAGCACGGAGACCTTGAGTTCTATAAGATAAAGCCATAAACATGTGTATCCGAGTCTTCTATCAAAAGTTACAGCTATTTCTATGAAGTTGTACAAAAACGCTTTCTTTCGCCAAGACAGTGCGTTTCTCACTGTTACATGCATTTGAATGGGGAACTCGACCGAAACAAAGTATAGGTTTTCATTATGTGAATAACTTGGAAATCTTAGCTCAAACAGCTGCAAAACCTGTTTTCCCAGCACGGAAACCTTGAGTTCTATAAGATAAAGCCATAAACATGTGTATCCGAGTCTTCTATCAAAAGTTACAGCTATTTCTATGAAGTTGTACAAAATAGCTTTCTTTCGCCAAGACAGTGCGTTTCTCACTGTTACATGCATTTGAATGGGGAACTCGACCGAAACAAAGTATAGGTTTTCATTATGTGAATAACTTGGAAATCTTAGCTCAAACAGCTGCAAAACCTGTTTTCCCAGCACGTAGACCTTGAGTTCTATAAGATAAAGCCATAAACATGTTTGTCTGAGTCTTCTATCAAAAGTTACAGCTATTTATATGAAGTTGTACAAAAACGCTTTCTTTCGCCAAGACAGTGCGTTTCTCACTGTTACATGCATTTGAATGGGGAACTCGACCGAAACAAAGTATAAGTTTTCATTATGTGAATAACTTGGAAATCTTAGCTCAAACAGCTGCAAAACCTGTTTTCCCAGCATGGAGACCTTGAGTTCTGTAAGATAAAGCCATAAACATGTTTGTCTGAGTCTTCTATCAAAAGTTACAGCTATTTCTATGAAGTTGTACAAAAACGCTTTCTTTCGCCAAGACAGTGCGTTTCTCACTGTTACATGCATTTGAATGGGGAACTCGACCGAAACAAAGTATAGGTTTTCATTATGTGAATAACTTGGAAATCTTAGTTCAAACAGCTGCAAAACCTGTTTGCCCAGCACGGAAACCTTGAGTTCTATAAGATAAAGCCATAAACATGTGTATCCGAGTCTTCTATCAAAAGTTACAGCTATTTCTATGAAGTTGTACAAAATAGCTTTCTTTCGCCAAGACAGTGCGTTTCTCACTGTTACATGCATTTGAATGGGGAACTCGACCGAAACAAAGTATAGGTTTTCATTATGTGAATAACTTGGAAATCTTAGCTCAAACAGCTGCAAAACCTGTTTTCCCAGCACGTAGACCTTGAGTTCTATAAGATAAAGCCATAAACATGTGTATCCGAGTCTTCTATCAAAAGTTACAGCTATTTCTATGAAGTTGTACAAAAACGCTTTCTTTCGCCAAGACAGTGCGTTTCTCACTGTTACATGCATTTGAATGGGGAACTCGACCGAAACAAAGTATAGGTTTTCATTATGTGAATAACTTGGAAATCTTAGTTCAAACAGCTGCAAAACCTGTTTGCCCAGCACGGAGACCTTGAGTTCTATAAGATAAAGCCATAAACATGTGTATCCGAGTCTTCTATCAAAAGTTACAGCTATTTCTATGAAGTTGTACAAAAACGCTTTCTTTCGCCAAGACAGTGCGTTTCTCACTGTTACATGCATTTGAATGGGGAACTCGACTGAAACAAAGTATAAGTTTTCATTATGTGAATAACTTGGAAATCTTAGCTCAAACAGCTGCAAAACCTGTTTGCCCAGCACGGAGACCTTGAGTTCTATAAGATAAAGCCATAAACATGTGTATCCGAGTCTTCTATCAAAAGTTACAGCTATTTATATGAAGTTGTACAAAAACGCTTTCTTTCGCCAAGACAGTGCGTTTCTCACTGTTACATGCATTTGAATGGGGAACTCGACCGAAACAAAGTACAAGTTTTCATTATGTGAATAACTTGGAAATCTTAGCTCAAACAGCTGCAAAACCTGTTTTCCCAGCACGTAGACCTTGAGTTCTGTAAGATAAAGCCATAAACATGTTTGTCTGAGTCTTCTATCAAAAGTTACAGCTATTTCTATGAAGTTGTACAAAAACGCTTTCTTTCGCCAAGACAGTGCGTTTCTCACTGTTACATGCATTTGAATGGGGAACTCGACCGAAACAAAGTATAGGTTTTCATTATGT
Organism: Diplotaxodon limnothrissa; assembly: GCF_057381915.1. Classification (NCBI taxonomy): domain Eukaryota; kingdom Metazoa; phylum Chordata; class Actinopteri; order Cichliformes; family Cichlidae; genus Diplotaxodon; species Diplotaxodon limnothrissa. Next base: position 30,548,052 of record NC_140608.1, on the reverse strand, counting down.
GAATAACTTGGAAATCTTAGTTCAAACAGCTGCAAAACCTGTTTGCCCAGCACGGAAACCTTGAGTTCTATAAGATAAAGCCATAAACATGTGTATCCGAGTCTTCTATCAAAAGTTACAGCTATTTCTATGAAGTTGTACAAAATAGCTTTCTTTCGCCAAGACAGTGCGTTTCTCACTGTTACATGCATTTGAATGGGGAACTCGACCGAAACAAAGTATAGGTTTTCATTATGTGAATAACTTGGAAATCTTAGCTCAAACAGCTGCAAAACCTGTTTTCCCAGCACGTAGACCTTGAGTTCTATAAGATAAAGCCATAAACATGTGTATCCGAGTCTTCTATCAAAAGTTACAGCTATTTCTATGAAGTTGTACAAAAACGCTTTCTTTCGCCAAGACAGTGCGTTTCTCACTGTTACATGCATTTGAATGGGGAACTCGACCGAAACAAAGTATAGGTTTTCATTATGTGAATAACTTGGAAATCTTAGTTCAAACAGCTGCAAAACCTGTTTGCCCAGCACGGAGACCTTGAGTTCTATAAGATAAAGCCATAAACATGTGTATCCGAGTCTTCTATCAAAAGTTACAGCTATTTCTATGAAGTTGTACAAAAACGCTTTCTTTCGCCAAGACAGTGCGTTTCTCACTGTTACATGCATTTGAATGGGGAACTCGACCGAAACAAAGTATAGGTTTTCATTATGTGAATAACTTGGAAATCTTAGCTCAAACAGCTGCAAAACCTGTTTTCCCAGCATGGAGACCTTGAGTTCTATAAGATAAAGCCATAAACATGTTTGTCTGAGTCTTCTATCAAAAGTTACAGCTATTTCTATGAAGTTGTACAAAAACGCTTTCTTTCGCCAAGACAGTGCGTTTCTCACTGTTACATGCATTTGAATGGGGAACTCGACTGAAACAAAGTATAAGTTTTCATTATGTGAATAACTTGGAAATCTTAGCTCAAACAGCTGCAAAACCTGTTTGCCCAGCACGGAGACCTTGAGTTCTATAAGATAAAGCCATAAACATGTGTATCCGAGTCTTCTATCAAAAGTTACAGCTATTTATATGAAGTTGTACAAAAACGCTTTCTTTCGCCAAGACAGTGCGTTTCTCACTGTTACATGCATTTGAATGGGGAACTCGACCGAAACAAAGTATAAGTTTTCATTATGTGAATAACTTGGAAATCTTAGCTCAAACAGCTGCAAAACCTGTTTTCCCAGCATGGAGACCTTGAGTTCTGTAAGATAAAGCCATAAACATGTTTGTCTGAGTCTTCTATCAAAAGTTACAGCTATTTCTATGAAGTTGTACAAAAACGCTTTCTTTCGCCAAGACAGTGCGTTTCTCACTGTTACATGCATTTGAATGGGGAACTCGACCGAAACAAAGTATAGGTTTTCATTATGTGAATAACTTGGAAATCTTAGTTCAAACAGCTGCAAAACCTCTTTGCCCAGCACGGAGACCTTGAGTTCTATAAGATAAAGCCATAAACACGTGTATCCGAGTCTTCTATCAAAAGTTACAGCTATTTCTATGAAGTTGTACAAAAACGCTTTCTTTCGCCAAGACAGTGCGTTTCTCACTGTTACATGCATTTGAATGGGGAACTCGACCGAAACAAAGTATAGGTTTTCATTATGTGAATAACTTGGAAATCTTAGTTCAAACAGCTGCAAAACCTGTTTTCCCAGCACGGAAACCTTGAGTTCTATAAGATAAAGCCATAAACATGTGTATCCGAGTCTTCTATCAAAAGTTACAGCTATTTCTATGAAGTTGTACAAAAACGCTTTCTTTCGCCAAGACAGTGCGTTTCTCACTGTTACATGCATTTGAATGGGGAACTCGACCGAAACAAAGTATAAGTTTTCATTATGTGAATAACTTGGAAATCTTAGCTCAAACAGCTGCAAAACCTGTTTTCCCAGCATGGAGACCTTGAGTTCTGTAAGATAAAGCCATAAACATGTTTGTCTGAGTCTTCTATCAAAAGTTACAGCTATTTCTATGAAGTTCTACAAAAACGCTTTCTTTCGCCAAGACAGTGCGTTTCTCACTGTTACATGCATTTGAATGGGGAACTCGACCGAAACAAAGTATAGGTTTTCATTATGTGAATAACTTGGAAATCTTAGTTCAAACAGCTGCAAAACCTCTTTGCCCAGCACGGAGACCTTGAGTTCTATAAGATAAAGCCATAAACACGTGTATCCGAGTCTTCTATCAAAAGTTACAGCTATTTCTATGAAGTTGTACAAAAACGCTTTCTTTCGCCAAGACAGTGCGTTTCTCACTGTTACATGCATTTGAATGGGGAACTCGACCGAAACAAAGTATAGGTTTTCATTATGTGAATAACTTGGAAATCTTAGTTCAAACAGCTGCAAAACCTGTTTTCCCAGCACGGAAACCTTGAGTTCTATAAGATAAAGCCATAAACATGTGTATCCGAGTCTTCTATCAAAAGTTACAGCTATTTCTATGAAGTTGTACAAAATAGCTTTCTTTCGCCAAGACAGTGCGTTTCTCACTGTTACATGCATTTGAATGGGGAACTCGACCGAAACAAAGTATAGGTTTTCATTATGTGAATAACTTGGAAATCTTAGCTCAAACAGCTGCAAAACCTGTTTTCCCAGCACGTAGACCTTGAGTTCTATAAGATAAAGCCATAAACATGTGTATCCGAGTCTTCTATCAAAAGTTACAGCTATTTCTATGAAGTTGTACAAAAACGCTTTCTTTCGCCAAGACAGTGCGTTTCTCACTGTTACATGCATTTGAATGGGGAACTCGACCGAAACAAAGTATAGGTTTTCATTATGTGAATAACTTGGAAATCTTAGCTCAAACAGCTGCAAAACCTGTTTGCCCAGCACGGAGACCTTGAGTTCTATAAGATAAAGCCATAAACATGTGTATCCGAGTCTTCTATCAAAAGTTACAGCTATTTCTATGAAGTTGTACAAAAACGCTTTCTTTCGCCAAGACAGTGCGTTTCTCACTGTTACATGCATTTGAATGGGGAACTCGACCGAAACAAAGTATAGGTTTTCATTATGTGAATAACTTGGAAATCTTAGTTCAAACAGCTGCAAAACCTGTTTGCCCAGCACGGAGACCTTGAGTTCTATAAGATAAAGCCATAAACATGTGTATCCGAGTCTTCTATCAAAAGTTACAGCTATTTCTATGAAGTTGTACAAAAACGCTTTCTTTCGCCAAGACAGTGCGTTTCTCACTGTTACATGCATTTGAATGGGGAACTCGACCGAAACAAAGTATAGGTTTTCATTATGTGAATAACTTGGAAATCTTAGCTCAAACAGCTGCAAAACCTGTTTTCCCAGCATGGAGACCTTGAGTTCTATAAGATAAAGCCATAAACATGTTTGTCTGAGTCTTCTATCAAAAGTTACAGCTATTTCTATGAAGTTGTACAAAAACGCTTTCTTTCGCCAAGACAGTGCGTTTCTCACTGTTACATGCATTTGAATGGGGAACTCGACCGAAACAAAGTATAGGTTTTCATTATGTGAATAACTTGGAAATCTTAGCTCAAACAGCTGCAAAACCTGTTTTCCCAGCATGGAGACCTTGAGTTCTGTAAGATAAAGCCATAAACATGTTTGTCTGAGTCTTCTATCAAAAGTTACAGCTATTTCTATGAAGTTGTACAAAAACGCTTTCTTTCGCCAAGACAGTGCGTTTCTCACTGTTACATGCATTTGAATGGGGAACTCGACCGAAACAAAGTATAGGTTTTCATTATGTGAATAACTTGGAAATCTTAGTTCAAACAGCTGCAAAACCTGTTTGCCCAGCACGGAAACCTTGAGTTCTATAAGATAAAGCCATAAACATGTGTATCCGAGTCTTCTATCAAAAGTTACAGCTATTTCTATGAAGTTGTACAAAATAGCTTTCTTTCGCCAAGACAGTGCGTTTCTCACTGTTACATGCATTTGAATGGGGAACTCGACCGAAACAAAGTATAGGTTTTCATTATGTGAATAACTTGGAAATCTTAGCTCAAACAGCTGCAAAACCTGTTTTCCCAGCACGTAGACCTTGAGTTCTATAAGATAAAGCCATAAACATGTGTATCCGAGTCTTCTATCAAAAGTTACAGCTATTTCTATGAAGTTGTACAAAAACGCTTTCTTTCGCCAAGACAGTGCGTTTCTCACTGTTACATGCATTTGAATGGGGAACTCGACCGAAACAAAGTATAGGTTTTCATTATGTGAATAACTTGGAAATCTTAGCTCAAACAGCTGCAAAACCTGTTTGCCCAGCACGGAGACCTTGAGTTCTATAAGATAAAGCCATAAACATGTGTATCCGAGTCTTCTATCAAAAGTTACAGCTATTTCTATGAAGTTGTACAAAAACGCTTTCTTTCGCCAAGACAGTGCGTTTCTCACTGTTACATGCATTTGAATGGGGAACTCGACCGAAACAAAGTATAGGTTTTCATTATGTGAATAACTTGGAAATCTTAGTTCAAACAGCTGCAAAACCTGTTTGCCCAGCACGGAGACCTTGAGTTCTATAAGATAAAGCCATAAACATGTGTATCCGAGTCTTCTATCAAAAGTTACAGCTATTTCTATGAAGTTGTACAAAAACGCTTTCTTTCGCCAAGACAGTGCGTTTCTCACTGTTACATGCATTTGAATGGGGAACTCGACCGAAACAAAGTATAGGTTTTCATTATGTGAATAACTTGGAAATCTTAGCTCAAACAGCTGCAAAACCTGTTTTCCCAGCATGGAGACCTTGAGTTCTATAAGATAAAGCCATAAACATGTTTGTCTGAGTCTTCTATCAAAAGTTACAGCTATTTCTATGAAGTTGTACAAAAACGCTTTCTTTCGCCAAGACAGTGCGTTTCTCACTGTTACATGCATTTGAATGGGGAACTCGACCGAAACAAAGTATAGGTTTTCATTATGTGAATAACTTGGAAATCTTAGCTCAAACAGCTGCAAAACCTGTTTGCCCAGCACGGAGACCTTGAGTTCTATAAGATAAAGCCATAAACATGTTTGTCTGAGTCTTCTATCAAAAGTTACAGCTATTTCTATGAAGTTGTACAAAAACGCTTTCTTTCGCCAAGACAGTGCGTTTCTCACTGTTACATGCATTTGAATGGGGAACTCGACCGAAACAAAGTATAGGTTTTCATTATGTGAATAACTTGGAAATCTTAGTTCAAACAGCTGCAAAACCTGTTTGCCCAGCACGGAAACCTTGAGTTCTATAAGATAAAGCCATAAACATGTGTATCCGAGTCTTCTATCAAAAGTTACAGCTATTTCTATGAAGTTGTACAAAATAGCTTTCTTTCGCCAAGACAGTGCGTTTCTCACTGTTACATGCATTTGAATGGGGAACTCGACCGAAACAAAGTATAGGTTTTCATTATGTGAATAACTTGGAAATCTTAGCTCAAACAGCTGCAAAACCTGTTTTCCCAGCACTTAGACCTTGAGTTCTATAAGATAAAGCCATAAACATGTGTATCCGAGTCTTCTATCAAAAGTTACAGCTATTTCTATGAAGTTGTACAAAAACGCTTTCTTTCGCCAAGACAGTGCGTTTCTCACTGTTACATGCATTTGAATGGGGAACTCGACCGAAACAAAGTATAGGTTTTCATTATGTGAATAACTTGGAAATCTTAGCTCAAACAGCTGCAAAACCTGTTTGCCCAGCACGGAGACCTTGAGTTCTATAAGATAAAGCCATAAACATGTGTATCCGAGTCTTCTATCAAAAGTTACAGCTATTTCTATGAAGTTGTACAAAAACGCTTTCTTTCGCCAAGACAGTGCGTTTCTCACTGTTACATGCATTTGAATGGGGAACTCGACCGAAACAAAGTATAGGTTTTCATTATGTGAATAACTTGGAAATCTTAGCTCAAACAGCTGCAAAACCTGTTTTCCCAGCACGTAGACCTTGAGTTCTATAAGATAAAGCCATAAACATGTGTATCCGAGTCTTCTATCAAAAGTTACAGCTATTTCTATGAAGTTGTACAAAAACGCTTTCTTTCGCCAAGACAGTGCGTTTCTCACTGTTACATGCATTTGAATGGGGAACTCGACCGAAACAAAGTATAGGTTTTCATTATGTGAATAACTTGGAAATCTTAGCTCAAACAGCTGCAAAACCTGTTTTCCCAGCATGGAGACCTTGAGTTCTATAAGATAAAGCCATAAACATGTTTGTCTGAGTCTTCTATCAAAAGTTACAGCTATTTCTATGAAGTTGTACAAAAACGCTTTCTTTCGCCAAGACAGTGCGTTTCTCACTGTTACATGCATTTGAATGGGGAACTCGACCGAAACAAAGTATAGGTTTTCATTATGTGAATAACTTGGAAATCTTAGCTCAAACAGCTGAAAAACCTGTTTGCCCAGCACGGAGACCTTGAGTTCTAAAAGATAAAGCCATAAACATGTTTGTCTGAGTCTTCTATCAAAAGTTACAGCTATTTCTATGAAGTTGTACAAAAACGCTTTCTTTCGCCAAGACAGTGCGTTTCTCACTGTTACATGCATTTGAATGGGGAACTCGACCGAAACAAAGTATAGGTTTTCATTATGTGAATAACTTGGAAATCTTAGTTCAAACAGCTGCAAAACCTGTTTGCCCAGCACGGAAACCTTGAGTTCTATAAGATAAAGCCATAAACATGTGTATCCGAGTCTTCTATCAAAAGTTACAGCTATTTCTATGAAGTTGTACAAAATAGCTTTCTTTCGCCAAGACAGTGCGTTTCTCACTGTTACATGCATTTGAATGGGGAACTCGACCGAAACAAAGTATAGGTTTTCATTATGTGAATAACTTGGAAATCTTAGCTCAAACAGCTGCAAAACCTGTTTTCCCAGCACGGAGACCTTGAGTTCTATAATATAAGGCCATAAACATGTTTGTCTGAGTCTTCTATCAAAAGTTACAGCTATTTCTATGAAGTTGTACAAAAACGCTTTCTTTCGCCAAGACAGTGCGTTTCTCACTGTTACATGCATTTGAATGGGGAACTCGACCGAAACAAAGTATAAGTTTTCATTATGTGAATAACTTGGAAATCTTAGCTCAAACAGCTGCAAAACCTGTTTTCCCAGCACGTAGACCTTGAGTTCTATAAGATAAAGCCATAAACATGTTTGTCTGAGTCTTCTATCAAAAGTTACAGCTATTTCTATGAAGTTGTACAAAAACGCTTTCTTTCGCCAAGACAGTGCGTTTCTCACTGTTACATGCATTTGAATGGGGAACTCGACCGAAACAAAGTATAGGTTTTCATTATGTGAATAACTTGGAAATCTTAGCTCAAACAGCTGCAAAACCTGTTTGCCCAGCACGGAGACCTTGAGTTCTAAAAGATAAAGCCATAAACATGTTTGTCTGAGTCTTCTATCAAAAGTTACAGCTATTTCTATGAAGTTGTACAAAAACGCTTTCTTTCGCCAAGACAGTGCGTTTCTCACTGTTACATGCATTTGAATGGGGAACTCGACCGAAACAAAGTATAGGTTTTCATTATGTGAATAACTTGGAAATCTTAGTTCAAACAGCTGCAAAACCTGTTTGCCCAGCACGGAAACCTTGAGTTCTATAAGATAAAGCCATAAACATGTGTATCCGAGTCTTCTATCAAAAGTTACAGCTATTTCTATGAAGTTGTACAAAATAGCTTTCTTTCGCCAAGACAGTGCGTTTCTCACTGTTACATGCATTTGAATGGGGAACTCGACCGAAACAAAGTATAGGTTTTCATTATGTGAATAACTTGGAAATCTTAGCTCAAACAGCTGCAAAACCTGTTTTCCCAGCACGTAGACCTTGAGTTCTATAAGATAAAGCCATAAACATGTTTGTCTGAGTCTTCTATCAAAAGTTACAGCTATTTCTATGAAGTTGTACAAAAACGCTTTCTTTCGCCAAGACAGTGCGTTTCTCACTGTTACATGCATTTGAATGGGGAACTCGACCGAAACAAAGTATAGGTTTTCATTATGTGAATAACTTGGAAATCTTAGCTCAAACAGCTGCAAAACCTGTTTTCCCAGCACGTAGACCTTGAGTTCTATAAGATAAAGCCATAAACATGTTTGTCTGAGTCTTCTATCAAAAGTTACAGCTATTTCTATGAAGTTGTACAAAAACGCTTTCTTTCGCCAAGACAGTGCGTTTCTCACTGTTACATGCATTTGAATGGGGAACTCGACCGAAACAAAGTATAGGTTTTCATTATGTGAATAACTTGGAAATCTTAGCTCAAACAGCTGCAAAACCTGTTTGCCCAGCACGGAGACCTTGAGTTCTATAAGATAAAGCCATAAACATGTGTATCCGAGTCTTCTATCAAAAGTTACAGCTATTTCTATGAAGTTGTACAAAATAGCTTTCTTTCGCCAAGACAGTGCGTTTCTCACTGTTACATGCATTTGAATGGGGAACTCGACCGAAACAAAGTATAGGTTTTCATTATGTGAATAACTTGGAAATCTTAGCTCAAACAGCTGCAAAACCTGTTTTCCCAGCACGTAGACCTTGAGTTCTATAAGATAAAGCCATAAACATGTGTATCCGAGTCTTCTATCAAAAGTTACAGCTATTTCTATGAAGTTGTACAAAAACGCTTTCTTTCGCCAAGACAGTGCGTTTCTCACTGTTACATGCATTTGAATGGGGAACTCGACCGAAACAAAGTACAAGTTTTCATTATGTGAATAACTTGGAAATCTTAGCTCAAACAGCTGCAAAACCTGTTTTCCCAGCATGGAGACCTTGAGTTCTGTAAGATAAAGCCATAAACATGTTTGTCTGAGTCTTCTATCAAAAGTTACAGCTATTTCTATGAAGTTGTACAAAAACGCTTTCTTTCGCCAAGACAGTGCGTTTCTCACTGTTACATGCATTTGAATGGGGAACTCGACCGAAACAAAGTATAGGTTTTCATTATGTGAATAACTTGGAAATCTTAGTTCAAACAGCTGCAAAACCTGTTTGCCCAGCACGGAAACCTTGAGTTCTATAAGATAAAGCCATAAACATGTGTATCCGAGTCTTCTATCAAAAGTTACAGCTATTTCTATGAAGTTGTACAAAAACGCTTTCTTTCGCCAAGACAGTGCGTTTCTCACTGTTACATGCATTTGAATGGGGAACTCGACCGAAACAAAGTATAGGTTTTCATTATGTGAATAACTTGGAAATCTTAGCTCAAACAGCTGCAAAACCTGTTTTCCCAGCACGTAGACCTTGAGTTCTATAAGATAAAGCCATAAACATGTGTATCCGAGTCTTCTATCAAAAGTTACAGCTATTTCTATGAAGTTGTACAAAATAGCTTTCTTTCGCCAAGACAGTGCGTTTCTCACTGTTACATGCATTTGAATGGGGAACTCGACCGAAACAAAGTATAGGTTTTCATTATGTGAATAACTTGGAAATCTTAGCTCAAACAGCTGCAAAACCTGTTTTCCCAGCACGTAGACCTTGAGTTCTATAAGATAAAGCCATAAACATGTGTATCCGAGTCTTCTATCAAAAGTTACAGCTATTTCTATGAAGTTGTACAAAAACGCTTTCTTTCGCCAAGACAGTGCGTTTCTCACTGTTACATGCATTTGAATGGGGAACTCGACCGAAACAAAGTATAGGTTTTCATTATGTGAATAACTTGGAAATCTTAGTTCAAACAGCTGCAAAACCTGTTTGCCCAGCACGGAGACCTTGAGTTCTATAAGATAAAGCCATAAACATGTGTATCCGAGTCTTCTATCAAAAGTTACAGCTATTTCTATGAAGTTGTACAAAAACGCTTTCTTTCGCCAAGACAGTGCGTTTCTCACTGTTACATGCATTTGAATGGGGAACTCGACTGAAACAAAGTATAAGTTTTCATTATGTGAATAACTTGGAAATCTTAGCTCAAACAGCTGCAAAACCTGTTTGCCCAGCACGGAGACCTTGAGTTCTATAAGATAAAGCCATAAACATGTGTATCCGAGTCTTCTATCAAAAGTTACAGCTATTTATATGAAGTTGTACAAAAACGCTTTCTTTCGCCAAGACAGTGCGTTTCTCACTGTTACATGCATTTGAATGGGGAACTCGACCGAAACAAAGTACAAGTTTTCATTATGTGAATAACTTGGAAATCTTAGCTCAAACAGCTGCAAAACCTGTTTTCCCAGCATGGAGACCTTGAGTTCTGTAAGATAAAGCCATAAACATGTTTGTCTGAGTCTTCTATCAAAAGTTACAGCTATTTCTATGAAGTTGTACAAAAACGCTTTCTTTCGCCAAGACAGTGCGTTTCTCACTGTTACATGCATTTGAATGGGGAACTCGACCGAAACAAAGTATAGGTTTTCATTATGTGAATAACTTGGAAATCTTAGTTCAAACAGCTGCAAAACCTGTTTGCCCAGCACGGAAACCTTGAGTTCTATAAGATAAAGCCATAAACATGTGTATCCGAGTCTTCTATCAAAAGTTACAGCTATTTCTATGAAGTTGTACAAAATAGCTTTCTTTCGCCAAGACAGTGCGTTTCTCACTGTTACATGCATTTGAATGGGGAACTCGACCGAAACAAAGTATAGGTTTTCATTATGTGAATAACTTGGAAATCTTAGCTCAAACAGCTGCAAAACCTGTTTTCCCAGCATGGAGACCTTGAGTTCTGTAAGATAAAGCCATAAACATGTTTGTCTGAGTCTTCTATCAAAAGTTACAGCTATTTCTATGAAGTTGTACAAAAACGCTTTCTTTCGCCAAGACAGTGCGTTTCTCACTGTTACATGCATTTGAATGGGGAACTCGACCGAAACAAAGTATAGGTTTTCATTATGTGAATAACTTGGAAATCTTAGTTCAAACAGCTGCAAAACCTGTTTGCCCAGCACGGAAACCTTGAGTTCTATAAGATAAAGCCATAAACATGTGTATCCGAGTCTTCTATCAAAAGTTACAGCTATTTCTATGAAGTTGTACAAAATAGCTTTCTTTCGCCAAGACAGTGCGTTTCTCACTGTTACATGCATTTGAATGGGGAACTCGACCGAAACAAAGTATAGGTTTTCATTATGTGAATAACTTGGAAATCTTAGCTCAAACAGCTGCAAAACCTGTTTTCCCAGCACGTAGACCTTGAGTTCTATAAGATAAAGCCATAAACATGTGTATCCGAGTCTTCTATCAAAAGTTACAGCTATTTCTATGAAGTTGTACAAAAACGCTTTCTTTCGCCAAGACAGTGCGTTTCTCACTGTTACATGCATTTGAATGGGGAACTCGACCGAAACAAAGTATAGGTTTTCATTATGTGAATAACTTGGAAATCTTAGTTCAAACAGCTGCAAAACCTGTTTGCCCAGCACGGAGACCTTGAGTTCTATAAGATAAAGCCATAAACATGTGTATCCGAGTCTTCTATCAAAAGTTACAGCTATTTCTATGAAGTTGTACAAAAACGCTTTCTTTCGCCAAGACAGTGCGTTTCTCACTGTTACATGCATTTGAATGGGGAACTCGACCGAAACAAAGTATAGGTTTTCATTATGTGAATAACTTGGAAATCTTAGCTCAAACAGCTGCAAAACCTGTTTGCCCAGCACGGAGACCTTGAGTTCTATAAGATAAAGCCATAAACATGTGTATCCGAGTCTTCTATCAAAAGTTACAGCTATTTATATGAAGTTGTACAAAAACGCTTTCTTTCGCCAAGACAGTGCGTTTCTCACTGTTACATGCATTTGAATGGGGAACTCGACCGAAACAAAGTATAGGTTTTCATTATGTGAATAACTTGGAAATCTTAGCTCAAACAGCTGCAAAACCTGTTTTCCCAGCACGGAAACCTTGAGTTCTATAAGATAAAGCCATAAACATGTGTATCCGAGTCTTCTATCAAAAGTTACAGCTATTTCTATGAAGTTGTACAAAATAGCTTTCTTTCGCCAAGACAGTGCGTTTCTCACTGTTACATGCATTTGAATGGGGAACTCGACCGAAACAAAGTATAGGTTTTCATTATGTGAATAACTTGGAAATCTTAGCTCAAACAGCTGCAAAACCTGTTTTCCCAGCACGTAGACCTTGAGTTCTATAAGATAAAGCCATAAACATGTTTGTCTGAGTCTTCTATCAAAAGTTACAGCTATTTATATGAAGTTGTACAAAAACGCTTTCTTTCGCCAAGACAGTGCGTTTCTCACTGTTACATGCATTTGAATGGGGAACTCGACCGAAACAAAGTATAAGTTTTCATTATGTGAATAACTTGGAAATCTTAGCTCAAACAGCTGCAAAACCTGTTTTCCCAGCATGGAGACCTTGAGTTCTGTAAGATAAAGCCATAAACATGTTTGTCTGAGTCTTCTATCAAAAGTTACAGCTATTTCTATGAAGTTGTACAAAAACGCTTTCTTTCGCCAAGACAGTGCGTTTCTCACTGTTACATGCATTTGAATGGGGAACTCGACCGAAACAAAGTATAGGTTTTCATTATGTGAATAACTTGGAAATCTTAGTTCAAACAGCTGCAAAACCTGTTTGCCCAGCACGGAAACCTTGAGTTCTATAAGATAAAGCCATAAACATGTGTATCCGAGTCTTCTATCAAAAGTTACAGCTATTTCTATGAAGTTGTACAAAATAGCTTTCTTTCGCCAAGACAGTGCGTTTCTCACTGTTACATGCATTTGAATGGGGAACTCGACCGAAACAAAGTATAGGTTTTCATTATGTGAATAACTTGGAAATCTTAGCTCAAACAGCTGCAAAACCTGTTTTCCCAGCACGTAGACCTTGAGTTCTATAAGATAAAGCCATAAACATGTGTATCCGAGTCTTCTATCAAAAGTTACAGCTATTTCTATGAAGTTGCACAAAAACGCTTTCTTTCGCCAAGACAGTGCGTTTCTCACTGTTACATGCATTTGAATGGGGAACTCGACCGAAACAAAGTATAGGTTTTCATTATGTGAATAACTTGGAAATCTTAGTTCAAACAGCTGCAAAACCTGTTTGCCCAGCACGGAGACCTTGAGTTCTATAAGATAAAGCCATAAACATGTGTATCCGAGTCTTCTATCAAAAGTTACAGCTATTTCTATGAAGTTGTACAAAAACGCTTTCTTTCGCCAAGACAGTGCGTTTCTCACTGTTACATGCATTTGAATGGGGAACTCGACTGAAACAAAGTATAAGTTTTCATTATGTGAATAACTTGGAAATCTTAGCTCAAACAGCTGCAAAACCTGTTTGCCCAGCACGGAGACCTTGAGTTCTATAAGATAAAGCCATAAACATGTGTATCCGAGTCTTCTATCAAAAGTTACAGCTATTTATATGAAGTTGTACAAAAACGCTTTCTTTCGCCAAGACAGTGCGTTTCTCACTGTTACATGCATTTGAATGGGGAACTCGACCGAAACAAAGTACAAGTTTTCATTATGTGAATAACTTGGAAATCTTAGCTCAAACAGCTGCAAAACCTGTTTTCCCAGCATGGAGACCTTGAGTTCTGTAAGATAAAGCCATAAACATGTTTGTCTGAGTCTTCTATCAAAAGTTACAGCTATTTCTATGAAGTTGTACAAAAACGCTTTCTTTCGCCAAGACAGTGCGTTTCTCACTGTTACATGCATTTGAATGGGGAACTCGACCGAAACAAAGTATAGGTTTTCATTATGTGAATAACTTGGAAATCTTAGTTCAAACAGCTGCAAAACCTGTTTGCCCAGCACGGAAACCTTGAGTTCTATAAGATAAAGCCATAAACATGTGTATCCGAGTCTTCTATCAAAAGTTACAGCTATTTCTATGAAGTTGTACAAAATAGCTTTCTTTCGCCAAGACAGTGCGTTTCTCACTGTTACATGCATTTGAATGGGGAACTCGACCGAAACAAAGTATAGGTTTTCATTATGTGAATAACTTGGAAATCTTAGCTCAAACAGCTGCAAAACCTGTTTTCCCAGCACGTAGACCTTGAGTTCTATAAGATAAAGCCATAAACATGTGTATCCGAGTCTTCTATCAAAAGTTACAGCTATTTCTATGAAGTTGTACAAAAACGCTTTCTTTCGCCAAGACAGTGCGTTTCTCACTGTTACATGCATTTGAATGGGGAACTCGACCGAAACAAAGTATAGGTTTTCATTATGTGAATAACTTGGAAATCTTAGTTCAAACAGCTGCAAAACCTGTTTGCCCAGCACGGAGACCTTGAGTTCTATAAGATAAAGCCATAAACATGTGTATCCGAGTCTTCTATCAAAAGTTACAGCTATTTCTATGAAGTTGTACAAAAACGCTTTCTTTCGCCAAGACAGTGCGTTTCTCACTGTTACATGCATTTGAATGGGGAACTCGACCGAAACAAAGTATAGGTTTTCATTATGTGAATAACTTGGAAATCTTAGCTCAAACAGCTGCAAAACCTGTTTTCCCAGCATGGAGACCTTGAGTTCTATAAGATAAAGCCATAAACATGTTTGTCTGAGTCTTCTATCAAAAGTTACAGCTATTTCTATGAAGTTGTACAAAAACGCTTTCTTTCGCCAAGACAGTGCGTTTCTCACTGTTACATGCATTTGAATGGGGAACTCGACTGAAACAAAGTATAAGTTTTCATTATGTGAATAACTTGGAAATCTTAGCTCAAACAGCTGCAAAACCTGTTTGCCCAGCACGGAGACCTTGAGTTCTATAAGATAAAGCCATAAACATGTGTATCCGAGTCTTCTATCAAAAGTTACAGCTATTTATATGAAGTTGTACAAAAACGCTTTCTTTCGCCAAGACAGTGCGTTTCTCACTGTTACATGCATTTGAATGGGGAACTCGACCGAAACAAAGTATAAGTTTTCATTATGTGAATAACTTGGAAATCTTAGCTCAAACAGCTGCAAAACCTGTTTTCCCAGCATGGAGACCTTGAGTTCTGTAAGATAAAGCCATAAACATGTTTGTCTGAGTCTTCTATCAAAAGTTACAGCTATTTCTATGAAGTTGTACAAAAACGCTTTCTTTCGCCAAGACAGTGCGTTTCTCACTGTTACATGCATTTGAATGGGGAACTCGACCGAAACAAAGTATAGGTTTTCATTATGTGAATAACTTGGAAATCTTAGTTCAAACAGCTGCAAAACCTCTTTGCCCAGCACGGAGACCTTGAGTTCTATAAGATAAAGCCATAAACACGTGTATCCGAGTCTTCTATCAAAAGTTACAGCTATTTCTATGAAGTTGTACAAAAACGCTTTCTTTCGCCAAGACAGTGCGTTTCTCACTGTTACATGCATTTGAATGGGGAACTCGACCGAAACAAAGTATAGGTTTTCATTATGTGAATAACTTGGAAATCTTAGTTCAAACAGCTGCAAAACCTGTTTTCCCAGCACGGAAACCTTGAGTTCTATAAGATAAAGCCATAAACATGTGTATCCGAGTCTTCTATCAAAAGTTACAGCTATTTCTATGAAGTTGTACAAAAACGCTTTCTTTCGCCAAGACAGTGCGTTTCTCACTGTTACATGCATTTGAATGGGGAACTCGACCGAAACAAAGTATAAGTTTTCATTATGTGAATAACTTGGAAATCTTAGCTCAAACAGCTGCAAAACCTGTTTTCCCAGCATGGAGACCTTGAGTTCTGTAAGATAAAGCCATAAACATGTTTGTCTGAGTCTTCTATCAAAAGTTACAGCTATTTCTATGAAGTTCTACAAAAACGCTTTCTTTCGCCAAGACAGTGCGTTTCTCACTGTTACATGCATTTGAATGGGGAACTCGACCGAAACAAAGTATAGGTTTTCATTATGTGAATAACTTGGAAATCTTAGTTCAAACAGCTGCAAAACCTCTTTGCCCAGCACGGAGACCTTGAGTTCTATAAGATAAAGCCATAAACACGTGTATCCGAGTCTTCTATCAAAAGTTACAGCTATTTCTATGAAGTTGTACAAAAACGCTTTCTTTCGCCAAGACAGTGCGTTTCTCACTGTTACATGCATTTGAATGGGGAACTCGACCGAAACAAAGTATAGGTTTTCATTATGTGAATAACTTGGAAATCTTAGTTCAAACAGCTGCAAAACCTGTTTTCCCAGCACGGAAACCTTGAGTTCTATAAGATAAAGCCATAAACATGTGTATCCGAGTCTTCTATCAAAAGTTACAGCTATTTCTATGAAGTTGTACAAAATAGCTTTCTTTCGCCAAGACAGTGCGTTTCTCACTGTTACATGCATTTGAATGGGGAACTCGACCGAAACAAAGTATAGGTTTTCATTATGTGAATAACTTGGAAATCTTAGCTCAAACAGCTGCAAAACCTGTTTTCCCAGCACGTAGACCTTGAGTTCTATAAGATAAAGCCATAAACATGTGTATCCGAGTCTTCTATCAAAAGTTACAGCTATTTCTATGAAGTTGTACAAAAACGCTTTCTTTCGCCAAGACAGTGCGTTTCTCACTGTTACATGCATTTGAATGGGGAACTCGACCGAAACAAAGTATAGGTTTTCATTATGTGAATAACTTGGAAATCTTAGCTCAAACAGCTGCAAAACCTGTTTGCCCAGCACGGAGACCTTGAGTTCTATAAGATAAAGCCATAAACATGTGTATCCGAGTCTTCTATCAAAAGTTACAGCTATTTCTATGAAGTTGTACAAAAACGCTTTCTTTCGCCAAGACAGTGCGTTTCTCACTGTTACATGCATTTGAATGGGGAACTCGACCGAAACAAAGTATAGGTTTTCATTATGTGAATAACTTGGAAATCTTAGTTCAAACAGCTGCAAAACCTGTTTGCCCAGCACGGAGACCTTGAGTTCTATAAGATAAAGCCATAAACATGTGTATCCGAGTCTTCTATCAAAAGTTACAGCTATTTCTATGAAGTTGTACAAAAACGCTTTCTTTCGCCAAGACAGTGCGTTTCTCACTGTTACATGCATTTGAATGGGGAACTCGACCGAAACAAAGTATAGGTTTTCATTATGTGAATAACTTGGAAATCTTAGCTCAAACAGCTGCAAAACCTGTTTTCCCAGCATGGAGACCTTGAGTTCTATAAGATAAAGCCATAAACATGTTTGTCTGAGTCTTCTATCAAAAGTTACAGCTATTTCTATGAAGTTGTACAAAAACGCTTTCTTTCGCCAAGACAGTGCGTTTCTCACTGTTACATGCATTTGAATGGGGAACTCGACCGAAACAAAGTATAGGTTTTCATTATGTGAATAACTTGGAAATCTTAGCTCAAACAGCTGCAAAACCTGTTTTCCCAGCATGGAGACCTTGAGTTCTGTAAGATAAAGCCATAAACATGTTTGTCTGAGTCTTCTATCAAAAGTTACAGCTATTTCTATGAAGTTGTACAAAAACGCTTTCTTTCGCCAAGACAGTGCGTTTCTCACTGTTACATGCATTTGAATGGGGAACTCGACCGAAACAAAGTATAGGTTTTCATTATGTGAATAACTTGGAAATCTTAGTTCAAACAGCTGCAAAACCTGTTTGCCCAGCACGGAAACCTTGAGTTCTATAAGATAAAGCCATAAACATGTGTATCCGAGTCTTCTATCAAAAGTTACAGCTATTTCTATGAAGTTGTACAAAATAGCTTTCTTTCGCCAAGACAGTGCGTTTCTCACTGTTACATGCATTTGAATGGGGAACTCGACCGAAACAAAGTATAGGTTTTCATTATGTGAATAACTTGGAAATCTTAGCTCAAACAGCTGCAAAACCTGTTTTCCCAGCACGTAGACCTTGAGTTCTATAAGATAAAGCCATAAACATGTGTATCCGAGTCTTCTATCAAAAGTTACAGCTATTTCTATGAAGTTGTACAAAAACGCTTTCTTTCGCCAAGACAGTGCGTTTCTCACTGTTACATGCATTTGAATGGGGAACTCGACCGAAACAAAGTATAGGTTTTCATTATGTGAATAACTTGGAAATCTTAGCTCAAACAGCTGCAAAACCTGTTTGCCCAGCACGGAGACCTTGAGTTCTATAAGATAAAGCCATAAACATGTGTATCCGAGTCTTCTATCAAAAGTTACAGCTATTTCTATGAAGTTGTACAAAAACGCTTTCTTTCGCCAAGACAGTGCGTTTCTCACTGTTACATGCATTTGAATGGGGAACTCGACCGAAACAAAGTATAGGTTTTCATTATGTGAATAACTTGGAAATCTTAGTTCAAACAGCTGCAAAACCTGTTTGCCCAGCACGGAGACCTTGAGTTCTATAAGATAAAGCCATAAACATGTGTATCCGAGTCTTCTATCAAAAGTTACAGCTATTTCTATGAAGTTGTACAAAAACGCTTTCTTTCGCCAAGACAGTGCGTTTCTCACTGTTACATGCATTTGAATGGGGAACTCGACCGAAACAAAGTATAGGTTTTCATTATGTGAATAACTTGGAAATCTTAGCTCAAACAGCTGCAAAACCTGTTTTCCCAGCATGGAGACCTTGAGTTCTATAAGATAAAGCCATAAACATGTTTGTCTGAGTCTTCTATCAAAAGTTACAGCTATTTCTATGAAGTTGTACAAAAACGCTTTCTTTCGCCAAGACAGTGCGTTTCTCACTGTTACATGCATTTGAATGGGGAACTCGACCGAAACAAAGTATAGGTTTTCATTATGTGAATAACTTGGAAATCTTAGCTCAAACAGCTGCAAAACCTGTTTGCCCAGCACGGAGACCTTGAGTTCTATAAGATAAAGCCATAAACATGTTTGTCTGAGTCTTCTATCAAAAGTTACAGCTATTTCTATGAAGTTGTACAAAAACGCTTTCTTTCGCCAAGACAGTGCGTTTCTCACTGTTACATGCATTTGAATGGGGAACTCGACCGAAACAAAGTATAGGTTTTCATTATGTGAATAACTTGGAAATCTTAGTTCAAACAGCTGCAAAACCTGTTTGCCCAGCACGGAAACCTTGAGTTCTATAAGATAAAGCCATAAACATGTGTATCCGAGTCTTCTATCAAAAGTTACAGCTATTTCTATGAAGTTGTACAAAATAGCTTTCTTTCGCCAAGACAGTGCGTTTCTCACTGTTACATGCATTTGAATGGGGAACTCGACCGAAACAAAGTATAGGTTTTCATTATGTGAATAACTTGGAAATCTTAGCTCAAACAGCTGCAAAACCTGTTTTCCCAGCACTTAGACCTTGAGTTCTATAAGATAAAGCCATAAACATGTGTATCCGAGTCTTCTATCAAAAGTTACAGCTATTTCTATGAAGTTGTACAAAAACGCTTTCTTTCGCCAAGACAGTGCGTTTCTCACTGTTACATGCATTTGAATGGGGAACTCGACCGAAACAAAGTATAGGTTTTCATTATGTGAATAACTTGGAAATCTTAGCTCAAACAGCTGCAAAACCTGTTTGCCCAGCACGGAGACCTTGAGTTCTATAAGATAAAGCCATAAACATGTGTATCCGAGTCTTCTATCAAAAGTTACAGCTATTTCTATGAAGTTGTACAAAAACGCTTTCTTTCGCCAAGACAGTGCGTTTCTCACTGTTACATGCATTTGAATGGGGAACTCGACCGAAACAAAGTATAGGTTTTCATTATGTGAATAACTTGGAAATCTTAGCTCAAACAGCTGCAAAACCTGTTTTCCCAGCACGTAGACCTTGAGTTCTATAAGATAAAGCCATAAACATGTGTATCCGAGTCTTCTATCAAAAGTTACAGCTATTTCTATGAAGTTGTACAAAAACGCTTTCTTTCGCCAAGACAGTGCGTTTCTCACTGTTACATGCATTTGAATGGGGAACTCGACCGAAACAAAATATAGGTTTTCATTATGTGAATAACTTGGAAATCTTAGCTCAAACAGCTGCAAAACCTGTTTTCCCAGCATGGAGACCTTGAGTTCTATAAGATAAAGCCATAAACATGTTTGTCTGAGTCTTCTATCAAAAGTTACAGCTATTTCTATGAAGTTGTACAAAAACGCTTTCTTTCGCCAAGACAGTGCGTTTCTCACTGTTACATGCATTTGAATGGGGAACTCGACCGAAACAAAGTATAGGTTTTCATTATGTGAATAACTTGGAAATCTTAGCTCAAACAGCTGAAAAACCTGTTTGCCCAGCACGGAGACCTTGAGTTCTAAAAGATAAAGCCATAAACATGTTTGTCTGAGTCTTCTATCAAAAGTTACAGCTATTTCTATGAAGTTGTACAAAAACGCTTTCTTTCGCCAAGACAGTGCGTTTCTCACTGTTACATGCATTTGAATGGGGAACTCGACCGAAACAAAGTATAGGTTTTCATTATGTGAATAACTTGGAAATCTTAGTTCAAACAGCTGCAAAACCTGTTTGCCCAGCACGGAAACCTTGAGTTCTATAAGATAAAGCCATAAACATGTGTATCCGAGTCTTCTATCAAAAGTTACAGCTATTTCTATGAAGTTGTACAAAATAGCTTTCTTTCGCCAAGACAGTGCGTTTCTCACTGTTACATGCATTTGAATGGGGAACTCGACCGAAACAAAGTATAGGTTTTCATTATGTGAATAACTTGGAAATCTTAGCTCAAACAGCTGCAAAACCTGTTTTCCCAGCACGGAGACCTTGAGTTCTATAATATAAGGCCATAAACATGTTTGTCTGAGTCTTCTATCAAAAGTTACAGCTATTTCTATGAAGTTGTACAAAAACGCTTTCTTTCGCCAAGACAGTGCGTTTCTCACTGTTACATGCATTTGAATGGGGAACTCGACCGAAACAAAGTATAAGTTTTCATTATGTGAATAACTTGGAAATCTTAGCTCAAACAGCTGCAAAACCTGTTTTCCCAGCACGTAGACCTTGAGTTCTATAAGATAAAGCCATAAACATGTTTGTCTGAGTCTTCTATCAAAAGTTACAGCTATTTCTATGAAGTTGTACAAAAACGCTTTCTTTCGCCAAGACAGTGCGTTTCTCACTGTTACATGCATTTGAATGGGGAACTCGACCGAAACAAAGTATAGGTTTTCATTATGTGAATAACTTGGAAATCTTAGCTCAAACAGCTGCAAAACCTGTTTGCCCAGCACGGAGACCTTGAGTTCTAAAAGATAAAGCCATAAACATGTTTGTCTGAGTCTTCTATCAAAAGTTACAGCTATTTCTATGAAGTTGTACAAAAACGCTTTCTTTCGCCAAGACAGTGCGTTTCTCACTGTTACATGCATTTGAATGGGGAACTCGACCGAAACAAAGTATAGGTTTTCATTATGTGAATAACTTGGAAATCTTAGTTCAAACAGCTGCAAAACCTGTTTGCCCAGCACGGAAACCTTGAGTTCTATAAGATAAAGCCATAAACATGTGTATCCGAGTCTTCTATCAAAAGTTACAGCTATTTCTATGAAGTTGTACAAAATAGCTTTCTTTCGCCAAGACAGTGCGTTTCTCACTGTTACATGCATTTGAATGGGGAACTCGACCGAAACAAAGTATAGGTTTTCATTATGTGAATAACTTGGAAATCTTAGCTCAAACAGCTGCAAAACCTGTTTTCCCAGCACGTAGACCTTGAGTTCTATAAGATAAAGCCATAAACATGTTTGTCTGAGTCTTCTATCAAAAGTTACAGCTATTTCTATGAAGTTGTACAAAAACGCTTTCTTTCGCCAAGACAGTGCGTTTCTCACTGTTACATGCATTTGAATGGGGAACTCGACCGAAACAAAGTATAGGTTTTCATTATGTGAATAACTTGGAAATCTTAGCTCAAACAGCTGCAAAACCTGTTTTCCCAGCACGTAGACCTTGAGTTCTATAAGATAAAGCCATAAACATGTTTGTCTGAGTCTTCTATCAAAAGTTACAGCTATTTCTATGAAGTTGTACAAAAACGCTTTCTTTCGCCAAGACAGTGCGTTTCTCACTGTTACATGCATTTGAATGGGGAACTCGACCGAAACAAAGTATAGGTTTTCATTATGTGAATAACTTGGAAATCTTAGCTCAAACAGCTGCAAAACCTGTTTGCCCAGCACGGAGACCTTGAGTTCTATAAGATAAAGCCATAAACATGTGTATCCGAGTCTTCTATCAAAAGTTACAGCTATTTCTATGAAGTTGTACAAAATAGCTTTCTTTCGCCAAGACAGTGCGTTTCTCACTGTTACATGCATTTGAATGGGGAACTCGACCGAAACAAAGTATAGGTTTTCATTATGTGAATAACTTGGAAATCTTAGCTCAAACAGCTGCAAAACCTGTTTTCCCAGCACGTAGACCTTGAGTTCTATAAGATAAAGCCATAAACATGTGTATCCGAGTCTTCTATCAAAAGTTACAGCTATTTCTATGAAGTTGTACAAAAACGCTTTCTTTCGCCAAGACAGTGCGTTTCTCACTGTTACATGCATTTGAATGGGGAACTCGACCGAAACAAAGTACAAGTTTTCATTATGTGAATAACTTGGAAATCTTAGCTCAAACAGCTGCAAAACCTGTTTTCCCAGCATGGAGACCTTGAGTTCTGTAAGATAAAGCCATAAACATGTTTGTCTGAGTCTTCTATCAAAAGTTACAGCTATTTCTATGAAGTTGTACAAAAACGCTTTCTTTCGCCAAGACAGTGCGTTTCTCACTGTTACATGCATTTGAATGGGGAACTCGACCGAAACAAAGTATAGGTTTTCATTATGTGAATAACTTGGAAATCTTAGTTCAAACAGCTGCAAAACCTGTTTGCCCAGCACGGAAACCTTGAGTTCTATAAGATAAAGCCATAAACATGTGTATCCGAGTCTTCTATCAAAAGTTACAGCTATTTCTATGAAGTTGTACAAAAACGCTTTCTTTCGCCAAGACAGTGCGTTTCTCACTGTTACATGCATTTGAATGGGGAACTCGACCGAAACAAAGTATAGGTTTTCATTATGTGAATAACTTGGAAATCTTAGCTCAAACAGCTGCAAAACCTGTTTTCCCAGCACGTAGACCTTGAGTTCTATAAGATAAAGCCATAAACATGTGTATCCGAGTCTTCTATCAAAAGTTACAGCTATTTCTATGAAGTTGTACAAAAACGCTTTCTTTCGCCAAGACAGTGCGTTTCTCACTGTTACATGCATTTGAATGGGGAACTCGACCGAAACAAAGTATAGGTTTTCATTATGTGAATAACTTGGAAATCTTAGCTCAAACAGCTGCAAAACCTGTTTGCCCAGCACGGAGACCTTGAGTTCTATAAGATAAAGCCATAAACATGTGTATCCGAGTCTTCTATCAAAAGTTACAGCTATTTCTATGAAGTTGTACAAAAACGCTTTCTTTCGCCAAGACAGTGCGTTTCTCACTGTTACATGCATTTGAATGGGGAACTCGACCGAAACAAAGTATAGGTTTTCATTATGTGAATAACTTGGAAATCTTAGCTCAAACAGCTGCAAAACCTGTTTTCCCAGCACGTAGACCTTGAGTTCTATAAGATAAAGCCATAAACATGTGTATCCGAGTCTTCTATCAAAAGTTACAGCTATTTCTATGAAGTTGTACAAAAACGCTTTCTTTCGCCAAGACAGTGCGTTTCTCACTGTTACATGCATTTGAATGGGGAACTCGACCGAAACAAAGTATAGGTTTTCATTATGTGAATAACTTGGAAATCTTAGCTCAAACAGCTGCAAAACCTGTTTGCCCAGCACGGAGACCTTGAGTTCTATAAGATAAAGCCATAAACATGTGTATCCGAGTCTTCTATCAAAAGTTACAGCTATTTCTATGAAGTTGTACAAAAACGCTTTCTTTCGCCAAGACAGTGCGTTTCTCACTGTTACATGCATTTGAATGGGGAACTCGACCGAAACAAAGTATAGGTTTTCATTATGTGAATAACTTGGAAATCTTAGTTCAAACAGCTGCAAAACCTGTTTGCCCAGCACGGAGACCTTGAGTTCTATAAGATAAAGCCATAAACATGTGTATCCGAGTCTTCTATCAAAAGTTACAGCTATTTCTATGAAGTTGTACAAAAACGCTTTCTTTCGCCAAGACAGTGCGTTTCTCACTGTTACATGCATTTGAATGGGGAACTCGACCGAAACAAAGTATAGGTTTTCATTATGTGAATAACTTGGAAATCTTAGCTCAAACAGCTGCAAAACCTGTTTTCCCAGCATGGAGACCTTGAGTTCTATAAGATAAAGCCATAAACATGTTTGTCTGAGTCTTCTATCAAAAGTTACAGCAATTTCTATGAAGTTGTACAAAAACGCTTTCTTTCGCCAAGACAGTGCGTTTCTCACTGTTACATGCATTTGAATGGGGAACTCGACCGAAACAAAGTATAGGTTTTCATTATGTGAATAACTTGGAAATCTTAGCTCAAACAGCTGCAAAACCTGTTTGCCCAGCACGGAGACCTTGAGTTCTATAAGATAAAGCCATAAACATGTTTGTCTGAGTCTTCTATCAAAAGTTACAGCTATTTCTATGAAGTTGTACAAAAACGCTTTCTTTCGCCAAGACAGTGCGTTTCTCACTGTTACATGCATTTGAATGGGGAACTCGACCGAAACAAAGTATAGGTTTTCATTATGTGAATAACTTGGAAATCTTAGTTCAAACAGCTGCAAAACCTGTTTGCCCAGCACGGAAACCTTGAGTTCTATAAGATAAAGCCATAAACATGTGTATCCGAGTCTTCTATCAAAAGTTACAGCTATTTCTATGAAGTTGTACAAAATAGCTTTCTTTCGCCAAGACAGTGCGTTTCTCACTGTTACATGCATTTGAATGGGGAACTCGACCGAAACAAAGTATAGGTTTTCATTATGTGAATAACTTGGAAATCTTAGCTCAAACAGCTGCAAAACCTGTTTTCCCAGCACGTAGACCTTGAGTTCTATAAGATAAAGCCATAAACATGTTTGTCTGAGTCTTCTATCAAAAGTTACAGCTATTTCTATGAAGTTGTACAAAAACGCTTTCTTTCGCCAAGACAGTGCGTTTCTCACTGTTACATGCATTTGAATGGGGAACTCGACCGAAACAAAGTATAAGTTTTCATTATGTGAATAACTTGGAAATCTTAGCTCAAACAGCTGCAAAACCTGTTTTCCCAGCACGTAGACCTTGAGTTCTATAAGATAAAGCCATAAACATGTTTGTCTGAGTCTTCTATCAAAAGTTACAGCTATTTCTATGAAGTTGTACAAAAACGCTTTCTTTCGCCAAGACAGTGCGTTTCTCACTGTTACATGCATTTGAATGGGGAACTCGACCGAAACAAAGTATAGGTTTTCATTATGTGAATAACTTGGAAATCTTAGCTCAAACAGCTGCAAAACCTGTTTGCCCAGCACGGAGACCTTGAGTTCTAAAAGATAAAGCCATAAACATGTTTGTCTGAGTCTTCTATCAAAAGTTACAGCTATTTCTATGAAGTTGTACAAAAACGCTTTCTTTCGCCAAGACAGTGCGTTTCTCACTGTTACATGCATTTGAATGGGGAACTCGACCGAAACAAAGTATAGGTTTTCATTATGTGAATAACTTGGAAATCTTAGTTCAAACAGCTGCAAAACCTGTTTGCCCAGCACGGAAACCTTGAGTTCTATAAGATAAAGCCATAAACATGTGTATCCGAGTCTTCTATCAAAAGTTACAGCTATTTCTATGAAGTTGTACAAAATAGCTTTCTTTCGCCAAGACAGTGCGTTTCTCACTGTTACATGCATTTGAATGGGGAACTCGACCGAAACAAAGTATAGGTTTTCATTATGTGAATAACTTGGAAATCTTAGCTCAAACAGCTGCAAAACCTGTTTTCCCAGCACGTAGACCTTGAGTTCTATAAGATAAAGCCATAAACATGTTTGTCTGAGTCTTCTATCAAAAGTTACAGCTATTTCTATGAAGTTGTACAAAAACGCTTTCTTTCGCCAAGACAGTGCGTTTCTCACTGTTACATGCATTTGAATGGGGAACTCGACCGAAACAAAGTATAAGTTTTCATTATGTGAATAACTTGGAAATCTTAGCTCAAACAGCTGCAAAACCTGTTTTCCCAGCACGTAGACCTTGAGTTCTATAAGATAAAGCCATAAACATGTTTGTCTGAGTCTTCTATCAAAAGTTACAGCTATTTCTATGAAGTTGTACAAAAACGCTTTCTTTCGCCAAGACAGTGCGTTTCTCACTGTTACATGCATTTGAATGGGGAACTCGACCGAAACAAAGTATAGGTTTTCATTATGTGAATAACTTGGAAATCTTAGTTCAAACAGCTGCAAAACCTGTTTGCCCAGCACGGAAACCTTGAGTTCTATAAGATAAAGCCATAAACATGTGTATCCGAGTCTTCTATCAAAAGTTACAGCTATTTCTATGAAGTTGTACAAAATAGCTTTCTTTCGCCAAGACAGTGCGTTTCTCACTGTTACATGCATTTGAATGGGGAACTCGACCGAAACAAAGTATAGGTTTTCATTATGTGAATAACTTGGAAATCTTAGCTCAAACAGCTGCAAAACCTGTTTTCCCAGCACGTAGACCTTGAGTTCTATAAGATAAAGCCATAAACATGTGTATCCGAGTCTTCTATCAAAAGTTACAGCTATTTCTATGAAGTTGTACAAAAACGCTTTCTTTCGCCAAGACAGTGCGTTTCTCACTGTTACATGCATTTGAATGGGGAACTCGACCGAAACAAAGTATAGGTTTTCATTATGTGAATAACTTGGAAATCTTAGTTCAAACAGCTGCAAAACCTGTTTGCCCAGCACGGAGACCTTGAGTTCTATAAGATAAAGCCATAAACATGTGTATCCGAGTCTTCTATCAAAAGTTACAGCTATTTCTATGAAGTTGTACAAAAACGCTTTCTTTCGCCAAGACAGTGCGTTTCTCACTGTTACATGCATTTGAATGGGGAACTCGACCGAAACAAAGTATAGGTTTTCATTATGTGAATAACTTGGAAATCTTAGCTCAAACAGCTGCAAAACCTGTTTGCCCAGCACGGAGACCTTGAGTTCTATAAGATAAAGCCATAAACATGTGTATCCGAGTCTTCTATCAAAAGTTACAGCTATTTATATGAAGTTGTACAAAAACGCTTTCTTTCGCCAAGACAGTGCGTTTCTCACTGTTACATGCATTTGAATGGGGAACTCGACCGAAACAAAGTATAGGTTTTCATTATGTGAATAACTTGGAAATCTTAGCTCAAACAGCTGCAAAACCTGTTTTCCCAGCACGGAAACCTTGAGTTCTATAAGATAAAGCCATAAACATGTGTATCCGAGTCTTCTATCAAAAGTTACAGCTATTTCTATGAAGTTGTACAAAATAGCTTTCTTTCGCCAAGACAGTGCGTTTCTCACTGTTACATGCATTTGAATGGGGAACTCGACCGAAACAAAGTATAGGTTTTCATTATGTGAATAACTTGGAAATCTTAGCTCAAACAGCTGCAAAACCTGTTTTCCCAGCACGTAGACCTTGAGTTCTATAAGATAAAGCCATAAACATGTTTGTCTGAGTCTTCTATCAAAAGTTACAGCTATTTATATGAAGTTGTACAAAAACGCTTTCTTTCGCCAAGACAGTGCGTTTCTCACTGTTACATGCATTTGAATGGGGAACTCGACCGAAACAAAGTATAAGTTTTCATTATGTGAATAACTTGGAAATCTTAGCTCAAACAGCTGCAAAACCTGTTTTCCCAGCATGGAGACCTTGAGTTCTGTAAGATAAAGCCATAAACATGTTTGTCTGAGTCTTCTATCAAAAGTTACAGCTATTTCTATGAAGTTGTACAAAAACGCTTTCTTTCGCCAAGACAGTGCGTTTCTCACTGTTACATGCATTTGAATGGGGAACTCGACCGAAACAAAGTATAGGTTTTCATTATGTGAATAACTTGGAAATCTTAGTTCAAACAGCTGCAAAACCTGTTTGCCCAGCACGGAAACCTTGAGTTCTATAAGATAAAGCCATAAACATGTGTATCCGAGTCTTCTATCAAAAGTTACAGCTATTTCTATGAAGTTGTACAAAATAGCTTTCTTTCGCCAAGACAGTGCGTTTCTCACTGTTACATGCATTTGAATGGGGAACTCGACCGAAACAAAGTATAGGTTTTCATTATGTGAATAACTTGGAAATCTTAGCTCAAACAGCTGCAAAACCTGTTTTCCCAGCACGTAGACCTTGAGTTCTATAAGATAAAGCCATAAACATGTGTATCCGAGTCTTCTATCAAAAGTTACAGCTATTTCTATGAAGTTGTA
This sequence comes from Diplotaxodon limnothrissa, assembly GCF_057381915.1. Lineage (NCBI taxonomy): Eukaryota > Metazoa > Chordata > Actinopteri > Cichliformes > Cichlidae > Diplotaxodon > Diplotaxodon limnothrissa. Next base: position 30,519,709 of record NC_140608.1, on the reverse strand, counting down.
CAAAAACGCTTTCTTTCGCCAAGACAGTGCGTTTCTCACTGTTACATGCATTTGAATGGGGAACTCGACCGAAACAAAGTATAGGTTTTCATTATGTGAATAACTTGGAAATCTTAGTTCAAACAGCTGCAAAACCTGTTTGCCCAGCACGGAGACCTTGAGTTCTATAAGATAAAGCCATAAACATGTGTATCCGAGTCTTCTATCAAAAGTTACAGCTATTTCTATGAAGTTGTACAAAAACGCTTTCTTTCGCCAAGACAGTGCGTTTCTCACTGTTACATGCATTTGAATGGGGAACTCGACTGAAACAAAGTATAAGTTTTCATTATGTGAATAACTTGGAAATCTTAGCTCAAACAGCTGCAAAACCTGTTTGCCCAGCACGGAGACCTTGAGTTCTATAAGATAAAGCCATAAACATGTGTATCCGAGTCTTCTATCAAAAGTTACAGCTATTTATATGAAGTTGTACAAAAACGCTTTCTTTCGCCAAGACAGTGCGTTTCTCACTGTTACATGCATTTGAATGGGGAACTCGACCGAAACAAAGTACAAGTTTTCATTATGTGAATAACTTGGAAATCTTAGCTCAAACAGCTGCAAAACCTGTTTTCCCAGCATGGAGACCTTGAGTTCTGTAAGATAAAGCCATAAACATGTTTGTCTGAGTCTTCTATCAAAAGTTACAGCTATTTCTATGAAGTTGTACAAAAACGCTTTCTTTCGCCAAGACAGTGCGTTTCTCACTGTTACATGCATTTGAATGGGGAACTCGACCGAAACAAAGTATAGGTTTTCATTATGTGAATAACTTGGAAATCTTAGTTCAAACAGCTGCAAAACCTGTTTGCCCAGCACGGAAACCTTGAGTTCTATAAGATAAAGCCATAAACATGTGTATCCGAGTCTTCTATCAAAAGTTACAGCTATTTCTATGAAGTTGTACAAAATAGCTTTCTTTCGCCAAGACAGTGCGTTTCTCACTGTTACATGCATTTGAATGGGGAACTCGACCGAAACAAAGTATAGGTTTTCATTATGTGAATAACTTGGAAATCTTAGCTCAAACAGCTGCAAAACCTGTTTTCCCAGCACGTAGACCTTGAGTTCTATAAGATAAAGCCATAAACATGTGTATCCGAGTCTTCTATCAAAAGTTACAGCTATTTCTATGAAGTTGTACAAAAACGCTTTCTTTCGCCAAGACAGTGCGTTTCTCACTGTTACATGCATTTGAATGGGGAACTCGACCGAAACAAAGTATAGGTTTTCATTATGTGAATAACTTGGAAATCTTAGTTCAAACAGCTGCAAAACCTGTTTGCCCAGCACGGAGACCTTGAGTTCTATAAGATAAAGCCATAAACATGTGTATCCGAGTCTTCTATCAAAAGTTACAGCTATTTATATGAAGTTGTACAAAAACGCTTTCTTTCGCCAAGACAGTGCGTTTCTCACTGTTACATGCATTTGAATGGGGAACTCGACCGAAACAAAGTATAAGTTTTCATTATGTGAATAACTTGGAAATCTTAGCTCAAACAGCTGCAAAACCTGTTTTCCCAGCATGGAGACCTTGAGTTCTGTAAGATAAAGCCATAAACATGTTTGTCTGAGTCTTCTATCAAAAGTTACAGCTATTTCTATGAAGTTGTACAAAAACGCTTTCTTTCGCCAAGACAGTGCGTTTCTCACTGTTACATGCATTTGAATGGGGAACTCGACCGAAACAAAGTATAGGTTTTCATTATGTGAATAACTTGGAAATCTTAGTTCAAACAGCTGCAAAACCTCTTTGCCCAGCACGGAGACCTTGAGTTCTATAAGATAAAGCCATAAACACGTGTATCCGAGTCTTCTATCAAAAGTTACAGCTATTTCTATGAAGTTGTACAAAAACGCTTTCTTTCGCCAAGACAGTGCGTTTCTCACTGTTACATGCATTTGAATGGGGAACTCGACCGAAACAAAGTATAGGTTTTCATTATGTGAATAACTTGGAAATCTTAGTTCAAACAGCTGCAAAACCTGTTTTCCCAGCACGGAAACCTTGAGTTCTATAAGATAAAGCCATAAACATGTGTATCCGAGTCTTCTATCAAAAGTTACAGCTATTTCTATGAAGTTGTACAAAAACGCTTTCTTTCGCCAAGACAGTGCGTTTCTCACTGTTACATGCATTTGAATGGGGAACTCGACCGAAACAAAGTATAAGTTTTCATTATGTGAATAACTTGGAAATCTTAGCTCAAACAGCTGCAAAACCTGTTTTCCCAGCATGGAGACCTTGAGTTCTGTAAGATAAAGCCATAAACATGTTTGTCTGAGTCTTCTATCAAAAGTTACAGCTATTTCTATGAAGTTCTACAAAAACGCTTTCTTTCGCCAAGACAGTGCGTTTCTCACTGTTACATGCATTTGAATGGGGAACTCGACCGAAACAAAGTATAGGTTTTCATTATGTGAATAACTTGGAAATCTTAGTTCAAACAGCTGCAAAACCTCTTTGCCCAGCACGGAGACCTTGAGTTCTATAAGATAAAGCCATAAACACGTGTATCCGAGTCTTCTATCAAAAGTTACAGCTATTTCTATGAAGTTGTACAAAAACGCTTTCTTTCGCCAAGACAGTGCGTTTCTCACTGTTACATGCATTTGAATGGGGAACTCGACCGAAACAAAGTATAGGTTTTCATTATGTGAATAACTTGGAAATCTTAGTTCAAACAGCTGCAAAACCTGTTTTCCCAGCACGGAAACCTTGAGTTCTATAAGATAAAGCCATAAACATGTGTATCCGAGTCTTCTATCAAAAGTTACAGCTATTTCTATGAAGTTGTACAAAATAGCTTTCTTTCGCCAAGACAGTGCGTTTCTCACTGTTACATGCATTTGAATGGGGAACTCGACCGAAACAAAGTATAGGTTTTCATTATGTGAATAACTTGGAAATCTTAGCTCAAACAGCTGCAAAACCTGTTTTCCCAGCACGTAGACCTTGAGTTCTATAAGATAAAGCCATAAACATGTGTATCCGAGTCTTCTATCAAAAGTTACAGCTATTTCTATGAAGTTGTACAAAAACGCTTTCTTTCGCCAAGACAGTGCGTTTCTCACTGTTACATGCATTTGAATGGGGAACTCGACCGAAACAAAGTATAGGTTTTCATTATGTGAATAACTTGGAAATCTTAGCTCAAACAGCTGCAAAACCTGTTTGCCCAGCACGGAGACCTTGAGTTCTATAAGATAAAGCCATAAACATGTGTATCCGAGTCTTCTATCAAAAGTTACAGCTATTTCTATGAAGTTGTACAAAAACGCTTTCTTTCGCCAAGACAGTGCGTTTCTCACTGTTACATGCATTTGAATGGGGAACTCGACCGAAACAAAGTATAGGTTTTCATTATGTGAATAACTTGGAAATCTTAGTTCAAACAGCTGCAAAACCTGTTTGCCCAGCACGGAGACCTTGAGTTCTATAAGATAAAGCCATAAACATGTGTATCCGAGTCTTCTATCAAAAGTTACAGCTATTTCTATGAAGTTGTACAAAAACGCTTTCTTTCGCCAAGACAGTGCGTTTCTCACTGTTACATGCATTTGAATGGGGAACTCGACCGAAACAAAGTATAGGTTTTCATTATGTGAATAACTTGGAAATCTTAGCTCAAACAGCTGCAAAACCTGTTTTCCCAGCATGGAGACCTTGAGTTCTATAAGATAAAGCCATAAACATGTTTGTCTGAGTCTTCTATCAAAAGTTACAGCTATTTCTATGAAGTTGTACAAAAACGCTTTCTTTCGCCAAGACAGTGCGTTTCTCACTGTTACATGCATTTGAATGGGGAACTCGACCGAAACAAAGTATAGGTTTTCATTATGTGAATAACTTGGAAATCTTAGCTCAAACAGCTGCAAAACCTGTTTTCCCAGCATGGAGACCTTGAGTTCTGTAAGATAAAGCCATAAACATGTTTGTCTGAGTCTTCTATCAAAAGTTACAGCTATTTCTATGAAGTTGTACAAAAACGCTTTCTTTCGCCAAGACAGTGCGTTTCTCACTGTTACATGCATTTGAATGGGGAACTCGACCGAAACAAAGTATAGGTTTTCATTATGTGAATAACTTGGAAATCTTAGTTCAAACAGCTGCAAAACCTGTTTGCCCAGCACGGAAACCTTGAGTTCTATAAGATAAAGCCATAAACATGTGTATCCGAGTCTTCTATCAAAAGTTACAGCTATTTCTATGAAGTTGTACAAAATAGCTTTCTTTCGCCAAGACAGTGCGTTTCTCACTGTTACATGCATTTGAATGGGGAACTCGACCGAAACAAAGTATAGGTTTTCATTATGTGAATAACTTGGAAATCTTAGCTCAAACAGCTGCAAAACCTGTTTTCCCAGCACGTAGACCTTGAGTTCTATAAGATAAAGCCATAAACATGTGTATCCGAGTCTTCTATCAAAAGTTACAGCTATTTCTATGAAGTTGTACAAAAACGCTTTCTTTCGCCAAGACAGTGCGTTTCTCACTGTTACATGCATTTGAATGGGGAACTCGACCGAAACAAAGTATAGGTTTTCATTATGTGAATAACTTGGAAATCTTAGCTCAAACAGCTGCAAAACCTGTTTGCCCAGCACGGAGACCTTGAGTTCTATAAGATAAAGCCATAAACATGTGTATCCGAGTCTTCTATCAAAAGTTACAGCTATTTCTATGAAGTTGTACAAAAACGCTTTCTTTCGCCAAGACAGTGCGTTTCTCACTGTTACATGCATTTGAATGGGGAACTCGACCGAAACAAAGTATAGGTTTTCATTATGTGAATAACTTGGAAATCTTAGTTCAAACAGCTGCAAAACCTGTTTGCCCAGCACGGAGACCTTGAGTTCTATAAGATAAAGCCATAAACATGTGTATCCGAGTCTTCTATCAAAAGTTACAGCTATTTCTATGAAGTTGTACAAAAACGCTTTCTTTCGCCAAGACAGTGCGTTTCTCACTGTTACATGCATTTGAATGGGGAACTCGACCGAAACAAAGTATAGGTTTTCATTATGTGAATAACTTGGAAATCTTAGCTCAAACAGCTGCAAAACCTGTTTTCCCAGCATGGAGACCTTGAGTTCTATAAGATAAAGCCATAAACATGTTTGTCTGAGTCTTCTATCAAAAGTTACAGCTATTTCTATGAAGTTGTACAAAAACGCTTTCTTTCGCCAAGACAGTGCGTTTCTCACTGTTACATGCATTTGAATGGGGAACTCGACCGAAACAAAGTATAGGTTTTCATTATGTGAATAACTTGGAAATCTTAGCTCAAACAGCTGCAAAACCTGTTTGCCCAGCACGGAGACCTTGAGTTCTATAAGATAAAGCCATAAACATGTTTGTCTGAGTCTTCTATCAAAAGTTACAGCTATTTCTATGAAGTTGTACAAAAACGCTTTCTTTCGCCAAGACAGTGCGTTTCTCACTGTTACATGCATTTGAATGGGGAACTCGACCGAAACAAAGTATAGGTTTTCATTATGTGAATAACTTGGAAATCTTAGTTCAAACAGCTGCAAAACCTGTTTGCCCAGCACGGAAACCTTGAGTTCTATAAGATAAAGCCATAAACATGTGTATCCGAGTCTTCTATCAAAAGTTACAGCTATTTCTATGAAGTTGTACAAAATAGCTTTCTTTCGCCAAGACAGTGCGTTTCTCACTGTTACATGCATTTGAATGGGGAACTCGACCGAAACAAAGTATAGGTTTTCATTATGTGAATAACTTGGAAATCTTAGCTCAAACAGCTGCAAAACCTGTTTTCCCAGCACTTAGACCTTGAGTTCTATAAGATAAAGCCATAAACATGTGTATCCGAGTCTTCTATCAAAAGTTACAGCTATTTCTATGAAGTTGTACAAAAACGCTTTCTTTCGCCAAGACAGTGCGTTTCTCACTGTTACATGCATTTGAATGGGGAACTCGACCGAAACAAAGTATAGGTTTTCATTATGTGAATAACTTGGAAATCTTAGCTCAAACAGCTGCAAAACCTGTTTGCCCAGCACGGAGACCTTGAGTTCTATAAGATAAAGCCATAAACATGTGTATCCGAGTCTTCTATCAAAAGTTACAGCTATTTCTATGAAGTTGTACAAAAACGCTTTCTTTCGCCAAGACAGTGCGTTTCTCACTGTTACATGCATTTGAATGGGGAACTCGACCGAAACAAAGTATAGGTTTTCATTATGTGAATAACTTGGAAATCTTAGCTCAAACAGCTGCAAAACCTGTTTTCCCAGCACGTAGACCTTGAGTTCTATAAGATAAAGCCATAAACATGTGTATCCGAGTCTTCTATCAAAAGTTACAGCTATTTCTATGAAGTTGTACAAAAACGCTTTCTTTCGCCAAGACAGTGCGTTTCTCACTGTTACATGCATTTGAATGGGGAACTCGACCGAAACAAAGTATAGGTTTTCATTATGTGAATAACTTGGAAATCTTAGCTCAAACAGCTGCAAAACCTGTTTTCCCAGCATGGAGACCTTGAGTTCTATAAGATAAAGCCATAAACATGTTTGTCTGAGTCTTCTATCAAAAGTTACAGCTATTTCTATGAAGTTGTACAAAAACGCTTTCTTTCGCCAAGACAGTGCGTTTCTCACTGTTACATGCATTTGAATGGGGAACTCGACCGAAACAAAGTATAGGTTTTCATTATGTGAATAACTTGGAAATCTTAGCTCAAACAGCTGAAAAACCTGTTTGCCCAGCACGTAGACCTTGAGTTCTAAAAGATGAAGCCATAAACATGTTTGTCTGAGTCTTCTATCAAAAGTTACAGCTATTTCTATGAAGTTGTACAAAAACGCTTTCTTTCGCCAAGACAGTGCGTTTCTCACTGTTACATGCATTTGAATGGGGAACTCGACCGAAACAAAGTATAGGTTTTCATTATGTGAATAACTTGGAAATCTTAGTTCAAACAGCTGCAAAACCTGTTTGCCCAGCACGGAAACCTTGAGTTCTATAAGATAAAGCCATAAACATGTGTATCCGAGTCTTCTATCAAAAGTTACAGCTATTTCTATGAAGTTGTACAAAATAGCTTTCTTTCGCCAAGACAGTGCGTTTCTCACTGTTACATGCATTTGAATGGGGAACTCGACCGAAACAAAGTATAGGTTTTCATTATGTGAATAACTTGGAAATCTTAGCTCAAACAGCTGCAAAACCTGTTTTCCCAGCACGGAGACCTTGAGTTCTATAATATAAGGCCATAAACATGTTTGTCTGAGTCTTCTATCAAAAGTTACAGCTATTTCTATGAAGTTGTACAAAAACGCTTTCTTTCGCCAAGACAGTGCGTTTCTCACTGTTACATGCATTTGAATGGGGAACTCGACCGAAACAAAGTATAAGTTTTCATTATGTGAATAACTTGGAAATCTTAGCTCAAACAGCTGCAAAACCTGTTTTCCCAGCACGTAGACCTTGAGTTCTATAAGATAAAGCCATAAACATGTTTGTCTGAGTCTTCTATCAAAAGTTACAGCTATTTCTATGAAGTTGTACAAAAACGCTTTCTTTCGCCAAGACAGTGCGTTTCTCACTGTTACATGCATTTGAATGGGGAACTCGACCGAAACAAAGTATAGGTTTTCATTATGTGAATAACTTGGAAATCTTAGCTCAAACAGCTGCAAAACCTGTTTGCCCAGCACGGAGACCTTGAGTTCTAAAAGATAAAGCCATAAACATGTTTGTCTGAGTCTTCTATCAAAAGTTACAGCTATTTCTATGAAGTTGTACAAAAACGCTTTCTTTCGCCAAGACAGTGCGTTTCTCACTGTTACATGCATTTGAATGGGGAACTCGACCGAAACAAAGTATAGGTTTTCATTATGTGAATAACTTGGAAATCTTAGTTCAAACAGCTGCAAAACCTGTTTGCCCAGCACGGAAACCTTGAGTTCTATAAGATAAAGCCATAAACATGTGTATCCGAGTCTTCTATCAAAAGTTACAGCTATTTCTATGAAGTTGTACAAAATAGCTTTCTTTCGCCAAGACAGTGCGTTTCTCACTGTTACATGCATTTGAATGGGGAACTCGACCGAAACAAAGTATAGGTTTTCATTATGTGAATAACTTGGAAATCTTAGCTCAAACAGCTGCAAAACCTGTTTTCCCAGCACGTAGACCTTGAGTTCTATAAGATAAAGCCATAAACATGTTTGTCTGAGTCTTCTATCAAAAGTTACAGCTATTTCTATGAAGTTGTACAAAAACGCTTTCTTTCGCCAAGACAGTGCGTTTCTCACTGTTACATGCATTTGAATGGGGAACTCGACCGAAACAAAGTATAGGTTTTCATTATGTGAATAACTTGGAAATCTTAGCTCAAACAGCTGCAAAACCTGTTTTCCCAGCACGTAGACCTTGAGTTCTATAAGATAAAGCCATAAACATGTTTGTCTGAGTCTTCTATCAAAAGTTACAGCTATTTCTATGAAGTTGTACAAAAACGCTTTCTTTCGCCAAGACAGTGCGTTTCTCACTGTTACATGCATTTGAATGGGGAACTCGACCGAAACAAAGTATAGGTTTTCATTATGTGAATAACTTGGAAATCTTAGCTCAAACAGCTGCAAAACCTGTTTGCCCAGCACGGAGACCTTGAGTTCTATAAGATAAAGCCATAAACATGTGTATCCGAGTCTTCTATCAAAAGTTACAGCTATTTCTATGAAGTTGTACAAAAACGCTTTCTTTCGCCAAGACAGTGCGTTTCTCACTGTTACATGCATTTGAATGGGGAACTCGACCGAAACAAAGTATAGGTTTTCATTATGTGAATAACTTGGAAATCTTAGCTCAAACAGCTGCAAAACCTGTTTTCCCAGCACGTAGACCTTGAGTTCTATAAGATAAAGCCATAAACATGTGTATCCGAGTCTTCTATCAAAAGTTACAGCTATTTCTATGAAGTTGTACAAAAACGCTTTCTTTCGCCAAGACAGTGCGTTTCTCACTGTTACATGCATTTGAATGGGGAACTCGACCGAAACAAAGTACAAGTTTTCATTATGTGAATAACTTGGAAATCTTAGCTCAAACAGCTGCAAAACCTGTTTTCCCAGCATGGAGACCTTGAGTTCTGTAAGATAAAGCCATAAACATGTTTGTCTGAGTCTTCTATCAAAAGTTACAGCTATTTCTATGAAGTTGTACAAAAACGCTTTCTTTCGCCAAGACAGTGCGTTTCTCACTGTTACATGCATTTGAATGGGGAACTCGACCGAAACAAAGTATAGGTTTTCATTATGTGAATAACTTGGAAATCTTAGCTCAAACAGCTGCAAAACCTGTTTTCCCAGCACGTAGACCTTGAGTTCTATAAGATAAAGCCATAAACATGTGTATCCGAGTCTTCTATCAAAAGTTACAGCTATTTCTATGAAGTTGTACAAAAACGCTTTCTTTCGCCAAGACAGTGCGTTTCTCACTGTTACATGCATTTGAATGGGGAACTCGACCGAAACAAAGTATAGGTTTTCATTATGTGAATAACTTGGAAATCTTAGCTCAAACAGCTGCAAAACCTGTTTGCCCAGCACGGAGACCTTGAGTTCTATAAGATAAAGCCATAAACATGTGTATCCGAGTCTTCTATCAAAAGTTACAGCTATTTCTATGAAGTTGTACAAAAACGCTTTCTTTCGCCAAGACAGTGCGTTTCTCACTGTTACATGCATTTGAATGGGGAACTCGACCGAAACAAAGTATAGGTTTTCATTATGTGAATAACTTGGAAATCTTAGCTCAAACAGCTGCAAAACCTGTTTTCCCAGCACGTAGACCTTGAGTTCTATAAGATAAAGCCATAAACATGTGTATCCGAGTCTTCTATCAAAAGTTACAGCTATTTCTATGAAGTTGTACAAAAACGCTTTCTTTCGCCAAGACAGTGCGTTTCTCACTGTTACATGCATTTGAATGGGGAACTCGACCGAAACAAAGTACAAGTTTTCATTATGTGAATAACTTGGAAATCTTAGCTCAAACAGCTGCAAAACCTGTTTTCCCAGCATGGAGACCTTGAGTTCTGTAAGATAAAGCCATAAACATGTTTGTCTGAGTCTTCTATCAAAAGTTACAGCTATTTCTATGAAGTTGTACAAAAACGCTTTCTTTCGCCAAGACAGTGCGTTTCTCACTGTTACATGCATTTGAATGGGGAACTCGACCGAAACAAAGTATAGGTTTTCATTATGTGAATAACTTGGAAATCTTAGTTCAAACAGCTGCAAAACCTGTTTGCCCAGCACGGAAACCTTGAGTTCTATAAGATAAAGCCATAAACATGTGTATCCGAGTCTTCTATCAAAAGTTACAGCTATTTCTATGAAGTTGTACAAAAACGCTTTCTTTCGCCAAGACAGTGCGTTTCTCACTGTTACATGCATTTGAATGGGGAACTCGACCGAAACAAAGTATAGGTTTTCATTATGTGAATAACTTGGAAATCTTAGCTCAAACAGCTGCAAAACCTGTTTTCCCAGCACGTAGACCTTGAGTTCTATAAGATAAAGCCATAAACATGTGTATCCGAGTCTTCTATCAAAAGTTACAGCTATTTCTATGAAGTTGTACAAAAACGCTTTCTTTCGCCAAGACAGTGCGTTTCTCACTGTTACATGCATTTGAATGGGGAACTCGACCGAAACAAAGTATAGGTTTTCATTATGTGAATAACTTGGAAATCTTAGCTCAAACAGCTGCAAAACCTGTTTGCCCAGCACGGAGACCTTGAGTTCTATAAGATAAAGCCATAAACATGTGTATCCGAGTCTTCTATCAAAAGTTACAGCTATTTCTATGAAGTTGTACAAAAACGCTTTCTTTCGCCAAGACAGTGCGTTTCTCACTGTTACATGCATTTGAATGGGGAACTCGACCGAAACAAAGTATAGGTTTTCATTATGTGAATAACTTGGAAATCTTAGCTCAAACAGCTGCAAAACCTGTTTTCCCAGCACGTAGACCTTGAGTTCTATAAGATAAAGCCATAAACATGTGTATCCGAGTCTTCTATCAAAAGTTACAGCTATTTCTATGAAGTTGTACAAAAACGCTTTCTTTCGCCAAGACAGTGCGTTTCTCACTGTTACATGCATTTGAATGGGGAACTCGACCGAAACAAAGTATAGGTTTTCATTATGTGAATAACTTGGAAATCTTAGCTCAAACAGCTGCAAAACCTGTTTGCCCAGCACGGAGACCTTGAGTTCTATAAGATAAAGCCATAAACATGTGTATCCGAGTCTTCTATCAAAAGTTACAGCTATTTCTATGAAGTTGTACAAAAACGCTTTCTTTCGCCAAGACAGTGCGTTTCTCACTGTTACATGCATTTGAATGGGGAACTCGACCGAAACAAAGTATAGGTTTTCATTATGTGAATAACTTGGAAATCTTAGTTCAAACAGCTGCAAAACCTGTTTGCCCAGCACGGAGACCTTGAGTTCTATAAGATAAAGCCATAAACATGTGTATCCGAGTCTTCTATCAAAAGTTACAGCTATTTCTATGAAGTTGTACAAAAACGCTTTCTTTCGCCAAGACAGTGCGTTTCTCACTGTTACATGCATTTGAATGGGGAACTCGACCGAAACAAAGTATAGGTTTTCATTATGTGAATAACTTGGAAATCTTAGCTCAAACAGCTGCAAAACCTGTTTTCCCAGCATGGAGACCTTGAGTTCTATAAGATAAAGCCATAAACATGTTTGTCTGAGTCTTCTATCAAAAGTTACAGCTATTTCTATGAAGTTGTACAAAAACGCTTTCTTTCGCCAAGACAGTGCGTTTCTCACTGTTACATGCATTTGAATGGGGAACTCGACCGAAACAAAGTATAGGTTTTCATTATGTGAATAACTTGGAAATCTTAGCTCAAACAGCTGCAAAACCTGTTTGCCCAGCACGGAGACCTTGAGTTCTAAAAGATAAAGCCATAAACATGTTTGTCTGAGTCTTCTATCAAAAGTTACAGCTATTTCTATGAAGTTGTACAAAAACGCTTTCTTTCGCCAAGACAGTGCGTTTCTCACTGTTACATGCATTTGAATGGGGAACTCGACCGAAACAAAGTATAGGTTTTCATTATGTGAATAACTTGGAAATCTTAGTTCAAACAGCTGCAAAACCTGTTTGCCCAGCACGGAAACCTTGAGTTCTATAAGATAAAGCCATAAACATGTGTATCCGAGTCTTCTATCAAAAGTTACAGCTATTTCTATGAAGTTGTACAAAATAGCTTTCTTTCGCCAAGACAGTGCGTTTCTCACTGTTACATGCATTTGAATGGGGAACTCGACCGAAACAAAGTATAGGTTTTCATTATGTGAATAACTTGGAAATCTTAGCTCAAACAGCTGCAAAACCTGTTTTCCCAGCACGTAGACCTTGAGTTCTATAAGATAAAGCCATAAACATGTTTGTCTGAGTCTTCTATCAAAAGTTACAGCTATTTCTATGAAGTTGTACAAAAACGCTTTCTTTCGCCAAGACAGTGCGTTTCTCACTGTTACATGCATTTGAATGGGGAACTCGACCGAAACAAAGTATAAGTTTTCATTATGTGAATAACTTGGAAATCTTAGCTCAAACAGCTGCAAAACCTGTTTTCCCAGCACGTAGACCTTGAGTTCTATAAGATAAAGCCATAAACATGTTTGTCTGAGTCTTCTATCAAAAGTTACAGCTATTTCTATGAAGTTGTACAAAAACGCTTTCTTTCGCCAAGACAGTGCGTTTCTCACTGTTACATGCATTTGAATGGGGAACTCGACCGAAACAAAGTATAGGTTTTCATTATGTGAATAACTTGGAAATCTTAGCTCAAACAGCTGCAAAACCTGTTTGCCCAGCACGGAGACCTTGAGTTCTAAAAGATAAAGCCATAAACATGTTTGTCTGAGTCTTCTATCAAAAGTTACAGCTATTTCTATGAAGTTGTACAAAAACGCTTTCTTTCGCCAAGACAGTGCGTTTCTCACTGTTACATGCATTTGAATGGGGAACTCGACCGAAACAAAGTATAGGTTTTCATTATGTGAATAACTTGGAAATCTTAGTTCAAACAGCTGCAAAACCTGTTTGCCCAGCACGGAAACCTTGAGTTCTATAAGATAAAGCCATAAACATGTGTATCCGAGTCTTCTATCAAAAGTTACAGCTATTTCTATGAAGTTGTACAAAATAGCTTTCTTTCGCCAAGACAGTGCGTTTCTCACTGTTACATGCATTTGAATGGGGAACTCGACCGAAACAAAGTATAGGTTTTCATTATGTGAATAACTTGGAAATCTTAGCTCAAACAGCTGCAAAACCTGTTTTCCCAGCACGTAGACCTTGAGTTCTATAAGATAAAGCCATAAACATGTGTATCCGAGTCTTCTATCAAAAGTTACAGCTATTTCTATGAAGTTGTACAAAAACGCTTTCTTTCGCCAAGACAGTGCGTTTCTCACTGTTACATGCATTTGAATGGGGAACTCGACCGAAACAAAGTATAGGTTTTCATTATGTGAATAACTTGGAAATCTTAGTTCAAACAGCTGCAAAACCTGTTTGCCCAGCACGGAGACCTTGAGTTCTATAAGATAAAGCCATAAACATGTGTATCCGAGTCTTCTATCAAAAGTTACAGCTATTTCTATGAAGTTGTACAAAAACGCTTTCTTTCGCCAAGACAGTGCGTTTCTCACTGTTACATGCATTTGAATGGGGAACTCGACCGAAACAAAGTATAGGTTTTCATTATGTGAATAACTTGGAAATCTTAGCTCAAACAGCTGCAAAACCTGTTTTCCCAGCATGGAGACCTTGAGTTCTATAAGATAAAGCCATAAACATGTTTGTCTGAGTCTTCTATCAAAAGTTACAGCTATTTCTATGAAGTTGTACAAAAACGCTTTCTTTCGCCAAGACAGTGCGTTTCTCACTGTTACATGCATTTGAATGGGGAACTCGACCGAAACAAAGTATAGGTTTTCATTATGTGAATAACTTGGAAATCTTAGCTCAAACAGCTGCAAAACCTGTTTGCCCAGCACGGAGACCTTGAGTTCTAAAAGATAAAGCCATAAACATGTTTGTCTGAGTCTTCTATCAAAAGTTACAGCTATTTCTATGAAGTTGTACAAAAACGCTTTCTTTCGCCAAGACAGTGCGTTTCTCACTGTTACATGCATTTGAATGGGGAACTCGACCGAAACAAAGTATAGGTTTTCATTATGTGAATAACTTGGAAATCTTAGTTCAAACAGCTGCAAAACCTGTTTGCCCAGCACGGAGACCTTGAGTTCTATAAGATAAAGCCATAAACATGTTTGTCTGAGTCTTCTATCAAAAGTTACAGCTATTTCTATGAAGTTGTACAAAAACGCTTTCTTTCGCCAAGACAGTGCGTTTCTCACTGTTACATGCATTTGAATGGGGAACTCGACCGAAACAAAGTATAGGTTTTCATTATGTGAATAACTTGGAAATCTTAGTTCAAACAGCTGCAAAACCTGTTTGCCCAGCACGGAAACCTTGAGTTCTATAAGATAAAGCCATAAACATGTGTATCCGAGTCTTCTATCAAAAGTTACAGCTATTTCTATGAAGTTGTACAAAATAGCTTTCTTTCGCCAAGACAGTGCGTTTCTCACTGTTACATGCATTTGAATGGGGAACTCGACCGAAACAAAGTATAGGTTTTCATTATGTGAATAACTTGGAAATCTTAGCTCAAACAGCTGCAAAACCTGTTTTCCCAGCACGTAGACCTTGAGTTCTATAAGATAAAGCCATAAACATGTGTATCCGAGTCTTCTATCAAAAGTTACAGCTATTTCTATGAAGTTGTACAAAAACGCTTTCTTTCGCCAAGACAGTGCGTTTCTCACTGTTACATGCATTTGAATGGGGAACTCGACCGAAACAAAGTATAGGTTTTCATTATGTGAATAACTTGGAAATCTTAGCTCAAACAACTGCAAAACCTGTTTGCCCAGCACGGAGACCTTGAGTTCTATAAGATAAAGCCATAAACATGTGTATCCGAGTCTTCTATCAAAAGTTACAGCTATTTCTATGAAGTTGTACAAAAACGCTTTCTTTCGCCAAGACAGTGCGTTTCTCACTGTTACATGCATTTGAATGGGGAACTCGACCGAAACAAAGTATAGGTTTTCATTATGTGAATAACTTGGAAATCTTAGTTCAAACAGCTGCAAAACCTGTTTGCCCAGCACGGAGACCTTGAGTTCTATAAGATAAAGCCATAAACATGTGTATCCGAGTCTTCTATCAAAAGTTACAGCTATTTCTATGAAGTTGTACAAAAACGCTTTCTTTCGCCAAGACAGTGCGTTTCTCACTGTTACATGCATTTGAATGGGGAACTCGACCGAAACAAAGTATAGGTTTTCATTATGTGAATAACTTGGAAATCTTAGCTCAAACAGCTGCAAAACCTGTTTTCCCAGCACGTAGACCTTGAGTTCTATAAGATAAAGCCATAAACATGTGTATCCGAGTCTTCTATCAAAAGTTACAGCTATTTCTATGAAGTTGTACAAAAACGCTTTCTTTCGCCAAGACAGTGCGTTTCTCACTGTTACATGCATTTGAATGGGGAACTCGACCGAAACAAAGTACAAGTTTTCATTATGTGAATAACTTGGAAATCTTAGCTCAAACAGCTGCAAAACCTGTTTTCCCAGCATGGAGACCTTGAGTTCTGTAAGATAAAGCCATAAACATGTTTGTCTGAGTCTTCTATCAAAAGTTACAGCTATTTCTATGAAGTTGTACAAAAACGCTTTCTTTCGCCAAGACAGTGCGTTTCTCACTGTTACATGCATTTGAATGGGGAACTCGACCGAAACAAAGTATAGGTTTTCATTATGTGAATAACTTGGAAATCTTAGTTCAAACAGCTGCAAAACCTGTTTGCCCAGCACGGAAACCTTGAGTTCTATAAGATAAAGCCATAAACATGTGTATCCGAGTCTTCTATCAAAAGTTACAGCTATTTCTATGAAGTTGTACAAAATAGCTTTCTTTCGCCAAGACAGTGCGTTTCTCACTGTTACATGCATTTGAATGGGGAACTCGACCGAAACAAAGTATAGGTTTTCATTATGTGAATAACTTGGAAATCTTAGCTCAAACAGCTGCAAAACCTGTTTTCCCAGCACGTAGACCTTGAGTTCTATAAGATAAAGCCATAAACATGTGTATCCGAGTCTTCTATCAAAAGTTACAGCTATTTCTATGAAGTTGTACAAAAACGCTTTCTTTCGCCAAGACAGTGCGTTTCTCACTGTTACATGCATTTGAATGGGGAACTCGACCGAAACAAAGTATAGGTTTTCATTATGTGAATAACTTGGAAATCTTAGTTCAAACAGCTGCAAAACCTGTTTGCCCAGCACGGAGACCTTGAGTTCTATAAGATAAAGCCATAAACATGTGTATCCGAGTCTTCTATCAAAAGTTACAGCTATTTCTATGAAGTTGTACAAAAACGCTTTCTTTCGCCAAGACAGTGCGTTTCTCACTGTTACATGCATTTGAATGGGGAACTCGACCGAAACAAAGTATAGGTTTTCATTATGTGAATAACTTGGAAATCTTAGCTCAAACAGCTGCAAAACCTGTTTTCCCAGCATGGAGACCTTGAGTTCTATAAGATAAAGCCATAAACATGTTTGTCTGAGTCTTCTATCAAAAGTTACAGCTATTTCTATGAAGTTGTACAAAAACGCTTTCTTTCGCCAAGACAGTGCGTTTCTCACTGTTACATGCATTTGAATGGGGAACTCGACCGAAACAAAGTATAGGTTTTCATTATGTGAATAACTTGGAAATCTTAGCTCAAACAGCTGCAAAACCTGTTTGCCCAGCACGGAGACCTTGAGTTCTAAAAGATAAAGCCATAAACATGTTTGTCTGAGTCTTCTATCAAAAGTTACAGCTATTTCTATGAAGTTGTACAAAAACGCTTTCTTTCGCCAAGACAGTGCGTTTCTCACTGTTACATGCATTTGAATGGGGAACTCGACCGAAACAAAGTATAGGTTTTCATTATGTGAATAACTTGGAAATCTTAGTTCAAACAGCTGCAAAACCTGTTTGCCCAGCACGGAGACCTTGAGTTCTATAAGATAAAGCCATAAACATGTTTGTCTGAGTCTTCTATCAAAAGTTACAGCTATTTCTATGAAGTTGTACAAAAACGCTTTCTTTCGCCAAGACAGTGCGTTTCTCACTGTTACATGCATTTGAATGGGGAACTCGACCGAAACAAAGTATAGGTTTTCATTATGTGAATAACTTGGAAATCTTAGTTCAAACAGCTGCAAAACCTGTTTGCCCAGCACGGAAACCTTGAGTTCTATAAGATAAAGCCATAAACATGTGTATCCGAGTCTTCTATCAAAAGTTACAGCTATTTCTATGAAGTTGTACAAAATAGCTTTCTTTCGCCAAGACAGTGCGTTTCTCACTGTTACATGCATTTGAATGGGGAACTCGACCGAAACAAAGTATAGGTTTTCATTATGTGAATAACTTGGAAATCTTAGCTCAAACAGCTGCAAAACCTGTTTTCCCAGCACGTAGACCTTGAGTTCTATAAGATAAAGCCATAAACATGTGTATCCGAGTCTTCTATCAAAAGTTACAGCTATTTCTATGAAGTTGTACAAAAACGCTTTCTTTCGCCAAGACAGTGCGTTTCTCACTGTTACATGCATTTGAATGGGGAACTCGACCGAAACAAAGTATAGGTTTTCATTATGTGAATAACTTGGAAATCTTAGCTCAAACAGCTGCAAAACCTGTTTGCCCAGCACGGAGACCTTGAGTTCTATAAGATAAAGCCATAAACATGTGTATCCGAGTCTTCTATCAAAAGTTACAGCTATTTCTATGAAGTTGTACAAAAACGCTTTCTTTCGCCAAGACAGTGCGTTTCTCACTGTTACATGCATTTGAATGGGGAACTCGACCGAAACAAAGTATAGGTTTTCATTATGTGAATAACTTGGAAATCTTAGTTCAAACAGCTGCAAAACCTGTTTGCCCAGCACGGAGACCTTGAGTTCTATAAGATAAAGCCATAAACATGTGTATCCGAGTCTTCTATCAAAAGTTACAGCTATTTCTATGAAGTTGTACAAAAACGCTTTCTTTCGCCAAGACAGTGCGTTTCTCACTGTTACATGCATTTGAATGGGGAACTCGACCGAAACAAAGTATAGGTTTTCATTATGTGAATAACTTGGAAATCTTAGCTCAAACAGCTGCAAAACCTGTTTTCCCAGCATGGAGACCTTGAGTTCTATAAGATAAAGCCATAAACATGTTTGTCTGAGTCTTCTATCAAAAGTTACAGCTATTTCTATGAAGTTGTACAAAAACGCTTTCTTTCGCCAAGACAGTGCGTTTCTCACTGTTACATGCATTTGAATGGGGAACTCGACCGAAACAAAGTATAGGTTTTCATTATGTGAATAACTTGGAAATCTTAGCTCAAACAGCTGCAAAACCTGTTTGCCCAGCACGGAGACCTTGAGTTCTATAAGATAAAGCCATAAACATGTGTATCCGAGTCTTCTATCAAAAGTTACAGCTATTTCTATGAAGTTGTACAAAAACGCTTTCTTTCGCCAAGACAGTGCGTTTCTCACTGTTACATGCATTTGAATGGGGAACTCGACCGAAACAAAGTATAGGTTTTCATTATGTGAATAACTTGGAAATCTTAGTTCAAACAGCTGCAAAACCTGTTTGCCCAGCACGGAGACCTTGAGTTCTATAAGATAAAGCCATAAACATGTGTATCCGAGTCTTCTATCAAAAGTTACAGCTATTTCTATGAAGTTGTACAAAAACGCTTTCTTTCGCCAAGACAGTGCGTTTCTCACTGTTACATGCATTTGAATGGGGAACTCGACCGAAACAAAGTATAGGTTTTCATTATGTGAATAACTTGGAAATCTTAGCTCAAACAGCTGCAAAACCTGTTTTCCCAGCATGGAGACCTTGAGTTCTATAAGATAAAGCCATAAACATGTTTGTCTGAGTCTTCTATCAAAAGTTACAGCTATTTCTATGAAGTTGTACAAAAACGCTTTCTTTCGCCAAGACAGTGCGTTTCTCACTGTTACATGCATTTGAATGGGGAACTCGACCGAAACAAAGTATAGGTTTTCATTATGTGAATAACTTGGAAATCTTAGCTCAAACAGCTGCAAAACCTGTTTTCCCAGCATGGAGACCTTGAGTTCTGTAAGATAAAGCCATAAACATGTTTGTCTGAGTCTTCTATCAAAAGTTACAGCTATTTCTATGAAGTTGTACAAAAACGCTTTCTTTCGCCAAGACAGTGCGTTTCTCACTGTTACATGCATTTGAATGGGGAACTCGACCGAAACAAAGTATAGGTTTTCATTATGTGAATAACTTGGAAATCTTAGTTCAAACAGCTGCAAAACCTGTTTGCCCAGCACGGAAACCTTGAGTTCTATAAGATAAAGCCATAAACATGTGTATCCGAGTCTTCTATCAAAAGTTACAGCTATTTCTATGAAGTTGTACAAAATAGCTTTCTTTCGCCAAGACAGTGCGTTTCTCACTGTTACATGCATTTGAATGGGGAACTCGACCGAAACAAAGTATAGGTTTTCATTATGTGAATAACTTGGAAATCTTAGCTCAAACAGCTGCAAAACCTGTTTTCCCAGCACGTAGACCTTGAGTTCTATAAGATAAAGCCATAAACATGTGTATCCGAGTCTTCTATCAAAAGTTACAGCTATTTCTATGAAGTTGTACAAAAACGCTTTCTTTCGCCAAGACAGTGCGTTTCTCACTGTTACATGCATTTGAATGGGGAACTCGACCGAAACAAAGTATAGGTTTTCATTATGTGAATAACTTGGAAATCTTAGCTCAAACAGCTGCAAAACCTGTTTGCCCAGCACGGAGACCTTGAGTTCTATAAGATAAAGCCATAAACATGTGTATCCGAGTCTTCTATCAAAAGTTACAGCTATTTCTATGAAGTTGTACAAAAACGCTTTCTTTCGCCAAGACAGTGCGTTTCTCACTGTTACATGCATTTGAATGGGGAACTCGACCGAAACAAAGTATAGGTTTTCATTATGTGAATAACTTGGAAATCTTAGTTCAAACAGCTGCAAAACCTGTTTGCCCAGCACGGAGACCTTGAGTTCTATAAGATAAAGCCATAAACATGTGTATCCGAGTCTTCTATCAAAAGTTACAGCTATTTCTATGAAGTTGTACAAAAACGCTTTCTTTCGCCAAGACAGTGCGTTTCTCACTGTTACATGCATTTGAATGGGGAACTCGACCGAAACAAAGTATAGGTTTTCATTATGTGAATAACTTGGAAATCTTAGCTCAAACAGCTGCAAAACCTGTTTTCCCAGCATGGAGACCTTGAGTTCTATAAGATAAAGCCATAAACATGTTTGTCTGAGTCTTCTATCAAAAGTTACAGCTATTTCTATGAAGTTGTACAAAAACGCTTTCTTTCGCCAAGACAGTGCGTTTCTCACTGTTACATGCATTTGAATGGGGAACTCGACCGAAACAAAGTATAGGTTTTCATTATGTGAATAACTTGGAAATCTTAGCTCAAACAGCTGCAAAACCTGTTTGCCCAGCACGGAGACCTTGAGTTCTAAAAGATAAAGCCATAAACATGTTTGTCTGAGTCTTCTATCAAAAGTTACAGCTATTTCTATGAAGTTGTACAAAAACGCTTTCTTTCGCCAAGACAGTGCGTTTCTCACTGTTACATGCATTTGAATGGGGAACTCGACCGAAACAAAGTATAGGTTTTCATTATGTGAATAACTTGGAAATCTTAGTTCAAACAGCTGCAAAACCTGTTTGCCCAGCACGGAAACCTTGAGTTCTATAAGATAAAGCCATAAACATGTGTATCCGAGTCTTCTATCAAAAGTTACAGCTATTTCTATGAAGTTGTACAAAAACGCTTTCTTTCGCCAAGACAGTGCGTTTCTCACTGTTACATGCATTTGAATGGGGAACTCGACTGAAACAAAGTATAAGTTTTCATTATGTGAATAACTTGGAAATCTTAGCTCAAACAGCTGCAAAACCTGTTTGCCCAGCACGGAGACCTTGAGTTCTATAAGATAAAGCCATAAACATGTTTGTCTGAGTCTTCTATCAAAAGTTACAGCTATTTCTATGAAGTTGTACAAAAACGCTTTCTTTCGCCAAGACAGTGCGTTTCTCACTGTTACATGCATTTGAATGGGGAACTCGACTGAAACAAAGTATAAGTTTTCATTATGTGAATAACTTGGAAATCTTAGCTCAAACAGCTGCAAAACCTGTTTGCCCAGCACGGAGACCTTGAGTTCTATAAGATAAAGCCATAAACATGTTTGTCTGAGTCTTCTATCAAAAGTTACAGCTATTTCTATGAAGTTGTACAAAAACGCTTTCTTTCGCCAAGACAGTGCGTTTCTCACTGTTACATGCATTTGAATGGGGAACTCGACCGAAACAAAGTATAGGTTTTCATTATGTGAATAACTTGGAAATCTTAGTTCAAACAGCTGCAAAACCTGTTTGCCCAGCACGGAAACCTTGAGTTCTATAAGATAAAGCCATAAACATGTGTATCCGAGTCTTCTATCAAAAGTTACAGCTATTTCTATGAAGTTGTACAAAATAGCTTTCTTTCGCCAAGACAGTGCGTTTCTCACTGTTACATGCATTTGAATGGGGAACTCGACCGAAACAAAGTATAGGTTTTCATTATGTGAATAACTTGGAAATCTTAGCTCAAACAGCTGCAAAACCTGTTTTCCCAGCACGTAGACCTTGAGTTCTATAAGATAAAGCCATAAACATGTGTATCCGAGTCTTCTATCAAAAGTTACAGCTATTTCTATGAAGTTGTACAAAAACGCTTTCTTTCGCCAAGACAGTGCGTTTCTCACTGTTACATGCATTTGAATGGGGAACTCGACCGAAACAAAGTATAGGTTTTCATTATGTGAATAACTTGGAAATCTTAGCTCAAACAGCTGCAAAACCTGTTTGCCCAGCACGGAGACCTTGAGTTCTATAAGATAAAGCCATAAACATGTGTATCCGAGTCTTCTATCAAAAGTTACAGCTATTTCTATGAAGTTGTACAAAAACGCTTTCTTTCGCCAAGACAGTGCGTTTCTCACTGTTACATGCATTTGAATGGGGAACTCGACCGAAACAAAGTATAGGTTTTCATTATGTGAATAACTTGGAAATCTTAGCTCAAACAGCTGCAAAACCTGTTTTCCCAGCACGTAGACCTTGAGTTCTATAAGATAAAGCCATAAACATGTGTATCCGAGTCTTCTATCAAAAGTTACAGCTATTTCTATGAAGTTGTACAAAAACGCTTTCTTTCGCCAAGACAGTGCGTTTCTCACTGTTACATGCATTTGAATGGGGAACTCGACCGAAACAAAGTATAGGTTTTCATTATGTGAATAACTTGGAAATCTTAGCTCAAACAGCTGCAAAACCTGTTTGCCCAGCACGGAGACCTTGAGTTCTATAAGATAAAGCCATAAACATGTGTATCCGAGTCTTCTATCAAAAGTTACAGCTATTTCTATGAAGTTGTACAAAAACGCTTTCTTTCGCCAAGACAGTGCGTTTCTCACTGTTACATGCATTTGAATGGGGAACTCGACCGAAACAAAGTATAGGTTTTCATTATGTGAATAACTTGGAAATCTTAGTTCAAACAGCTGCAAAACCTGTTTGCCCAGCACGGAGACCTTGAGTTCTATAAGATAAAGCCATAAACATGTGTATCCGAGTCTTCTATCAAAAGTTACAGCTATTTCTATGAAGTTGTACAAAAACGCTTTCTTTCGCCAAGACAGTGCGTTTCTCACTGTTACATGCATTTGAATGGGGAACTCGACCGAAACAAAGTATAGGTTTTCATTATGTGAATAACTTGGAAATCTTAGCTCAAACAGCTGCAAAACCTGTTTTCCCAGCATGGAGACCTTGAGTTCTATAAGATAAAGCCATAAACATGTTTGTCTGAGTCTTCTATCAAAAGTTACAGCTATTTCTATGAAGTTGTACAAAAACGCTTTCTTTCGCCAAGACAGTGCGTTTCTCACTGTTACATGCATTTGAATGGGGAACTCGACCGAAACAAAGTATAGGTTTTCATTATGTGAATAACTTGGAAATCTTAGCTCAAACAGCTGCAAAACCTGTTTGCCCAGCACGGAGACCTTGAGTTCTAAAAGATAAAGCCATAAACATGTTTGTCTGAGTCTTCTATCAAAAGTTACAGCTATTTCTATGAAGTTGTACAAAAACGCTTTCTTTCGCCAAGACAGTGCGTTTCTCACTGTTACATGCATTTGAATGGGGAACTCGACCGAAACAAAGTATAGGTTTTCATTATGTGAATAACTTGGAAATCTTAGTTCAAACAGCTGCAAAACCTGTTTGCCCAGCACGGAAACCTTGAGTTCTATAAGATAAAGCCATAAACATGTGTATCCGAGTCTTCTATCAAAAGTTACAGCTATTTCTATGAAGTTGTACAAAATAGCTTTCTTTCGCCAAGACAGTGCGTTTCTCACTGTTACATGCATTTGAATGGGGAACTCGACCGAAACAAAGTATAGGTTTTCATTATGTGAATAACTTGGAAATCTTAGCTCAAACAGCTGCAAAACCTGTTTTCCCAGCACGTAGACCTTGAGTTCTATAAGATAAAGCCATAAACATGTTTGTCTGAGTCTTCTATCAAAAGTTACAGCTATTTCTATGAAGTTGTACAAAAACGCTTTCTTTCGCCAAGACAGTGCGTTTCTCACTGTTACATGCATTTGAATGGGGAACTCGACCGAAACAAAGTATAAGTTTTCATTATGTGAATAACTTGGAAATCTTAGCTCAAACAGCTGCAAAACCTGTTTTCCCAGCACGTAGACCTTGAGTTCTATAAGATAAAGCCATAAACATGTTTGTCTGAGTCTTCTATCAAAAGTTACAGCTATTTCTATGAAGTTGTACAAAAACGCTTTCTTTCGCCAAGACAGTGCGTTTCTCACTGTTACATGCATTTGAATGGGGAACTCGACCGAAACAAAGTATAGGTTTTCATTATGTGAATAACTTGGAAATCTTTGCTCAAACAGCTGCAAAACCTGTTTGCCCAGCACGGAGACCTTGAGTTCTATAAGATAAAGCCATAAACATGTGTATCCGAGTCTTCTATCAAAAGTTACAGCTATTTCTATGAAGTTGTACAAAATAGCTTTCTTTCGCCAAGACAGTGCGTTTCTCACTGTTACATGCATTTGAATGGGGAACTCGACCGAAACAAAGTATAGGTTTTCATTATGTGAATAACTTGGAAATCTTAGCTCAAACAGCTGCAAAACCTGTTTTCCCAGCACGTAGACCTTGAGTTCTATAAGATAAAGCCATAAACATGTGTATCCGAGTCTTCTATCAAAAGTTACAGCTATTTCTATGAAGTTGTACAAAAACGCTTTCTTTCGCCAAGACAGTGCGTTTCTCACTGTTACATGCATTTGAATGGGGAACTCGACCGAAACAAAGTATAGGTTTTCATTATGTGAATAACTTGGAAATCTTAGCTCAAACAGCTGCAAAACCTGTTTGCCCAGCACGGAGACCTTGAGTTCTATAAGATAAAGCCATAAACATGTGTATCCGAGTCTTCTATCAAAAGTTACAGCTATTTCTATGAAGTTGTACAAAAACGCTTTCTTTCGCCAAGACAGTGCGTTTCTCACTGTTACATGCATTTGAATGGGGAACTCGACCGAAACAAAGTATAGGTTTTCATTATGTGAATAACTTGGAAATCTTAGCTCAAACAGCTGCAAAACCTGTTTTCCCAGCACGTAGACCTTGAGTTCTATAAGATAAAGCCATAAACATGTGTATCCGAGTCTTCTATCAAAAGTTACAGCTATTTCTATGAAGTTGTACAAAAACGCTTTCTTTCGCCAAGACAGTGCGTTTCTCACTGTTACATGCATTTGAATGGGGAACTCGACCGAAACAAAGTATAGGTTTTCATTATGTGAATAACTTGGAAATCTTAGCTCAAACAGCTGCAAAACCTGTTTGCCCAGCACGGAGACCTTGAGTTCTATAAGATAAAGCCATAAACATGTGTATCCGAGTCTTCTATCAAAAGTTACAGCTATTTCTATGAAGTTGTACAAAAACGCTTTCTTTCGCCAAGACAGTGCGTTTCTCACTGTTACATGCATTTGAATGGGGAACTCGACCGAAACAAAGTATAGGTTTTCATTATGTGAATAACTTGGAAATCTTAGTTCAAACAGCTGCAAAACCTGTTTGCCCAGCACGGAGACCTTGAGTTCTATAAGATAAAGCCATAAACATGTGTATCCGAGTCTTCTATCAAAAGTTACAGCTATTTCTATGAAGTTGTACAAAAACGCTTTCTTTCGCCAAGACAGTGCGTTTCTCACTGTTACATGCATTTGAATGGGGAACTCGACCGAAACAAAGTATAGGTTTTCATTATGTGAATAACTTGGAAATCTTAGCTCAAACAGCTGCAAAACCTGTTTTCCCAGCATGGAGACCTTGAGTTCTATAAGATAAAGCCATAAACATGTTTGTCTGAGTCTTCTATCAAAAGTTACAGCTATTTCTATGAAGTTGTACAAAAACGCTTTCTTTCGCCAAGACAGTGCGTTTCTCACTGTTACATGCATTTGAATGGGGAACTCGACCGAAACAAAGTATAGGTTTTCATTATGTGAATAACTTGGAAATCTTAGCTCAAACAGCTGCAAAACCTGTTTGCCCAGCACGGAGACCTTGAGTTCTAAAAGATAAAGCCATAAACATGTTTGTCTGAGTCTTCTATCAAAAGTTACAGCTATTTCTATGAAGTTGTACAAAAACGCTTTCTTTCGCCAAGACAGTGCGTTTCTCACTGTTACATGCATTTGAATGGGGAACTCGACCGAAACAAAGTATAGGTTTTCATTATGTGAATAACTTGGAAATCTTAGCTCAAACAGCTGCAAAACCTGTTTTCCCAGCATGGAGACCTTGAGTTCTATAAGATAAAGCCATAAACATGTTTGTCTGAGTCTTCTATCAAAAGTTACAGCTATTTCTATGAAGTTGTACAAAAACGCTTTCTTTCGCCAAGACAGTGCGTTTCTCACTGTTACATGCATTTGAATGGGGAACTCGACCGAAACAAAGTATAGGTTTTCATTATGTGAATAACTTGGAAATCTTAGCTCAAACAGCTGCAAAACCTGTTTGCCCAGCACGGAGACCTTGAGTTCTAAAAGATAAAGCCATAAACATGTTTGTCTGAGTCTTCTATCAAAAGTTACAGCTATTTCTATGAAGTTGTACAAAAACGCTTTCTTTCGCCAAGACAGTGCGTTTCTCACTGTTACATGCATTTGAATGGGGAACTCGACCGAAACAAAGTATAGGTTTTCATTATGTGAATAACTTGGAAATCTTAGTTCAAACAGCTGCAAAACCTGTTTGCCCAGCACGGAAACCTTGAGTTCTATAAGATAAAGCCATAAACATGTGTATCCGAGTCTTCTATCAAAAGTTACAGCTATTTCTATGAAGTTGTACAAAAACGCTTTCTTTCGCCAAGACAGTGCGTTTCTCACTGTTACATGCATTTGAATGGGGAACTCGACTGAAACAAAGTATAAGTTTTCATTATGTGAATAACTTGGAAATCTTAGCTCAAACAGCTGCAAAACCTGTTTGCCCAGCACGGAGACCTTGAGTTCTATAAGATAAAGCCATAAACATGTTTGTCTGAGTCTTCTATCAAAAGTTACAGCTATTTCTATGAAGTTGTACAAAAACGCTTTCTTTCGCCAAGACAGTGCGTTTCTCACTGTTACATGCATTTGAATGGGGAACTCGACCGAAACAAAGTATAGGTTTTCATTATGTGAATAACTTGGAAATCTTAGTTCAAACAGCTGCAAAACCTGTTTGCCCAGCACGGAAACCTTGAGTTCTATAAGATAAAGCCATAAACATGTGTATCCGAGTCTTCTATCAAAAGTTACAGCTATTTCTATGAAGTTGTACAAAATAGCTTTCTTTCGCCAAGACAGTGCGTTTCTCACTGTTACATGCATTTGAATGGGGAACTCGACCGAAACAAAGTATAGGTTTTCATTATGTGAATAACTTGGAAATCTTAGCTCAAACAGCTGCAAAACCTGTTTTCCCAGCACGTAGACCTTGAGTTCTATAAGATAAAGCCATAAACATGTGTATCCGAGTCTTCTATCAAAAGTTACAGCTATTTCTATGAAGTTGTACAAAAACGCTTTCTTTCGCCAAGACAGTGCGTTTCTCACTGTTACATGCATTTGAATGGGGAACTCGACCGAAACAAAGTATAGGTTTTCATTATGTGAATAACTTGGAAATCTTAGCTCAAACAGCTGCAAAACCTGTTTTCCCAGCATGGAGACCTTGAGTTCTATAAGATAAAGCCATAAACATGTTTGTCTGAGTCTTCTATCAAAAGTTACAGCTATTTCTATGAAGTTGTACAAAAACGCTTTCTTTCGCCAAGACAGTGCGTTTCTCACTGTTACATGCATTTGAATGGGGAACTCGACCGAAACAAAGTATAGGTTTTCATTATGTGAATAACTTGGAAATCTTAGCTCAAACAGCTGCAAAACCTGTTTGCCCAGCACGGAGACCTTGAGTTCTAAAAGATAAAGCCATAAACATGTTTGTCTGAGTCTTCTATCAAAAGTTACAGCTATTTCTATGAAGTTGTACAAAAACGCTTTCTTTCGCCAAGACAGTGCGTTTCTCACTGTTACATGCATTTGAATGGGGAACTCGACCGAAACAAAGTATAGGTTTTCATTATGTGAATAACTTGGAAATCTTAGTTCAAACAGCTGCAAAACCTGTTTGCCCAGCACGGAAACCTTGAGTTCTATAAGATAAAGCCATAAACATGTGTATCCGAGTCTTCTATCAAAAGTTACAGCTATTTCTATGAAGTTGTACAAAATAGCTTTCTTTCGCCAAGACAGTGCGTTTCTCACTGTTACATGCATTTGAATGGGGAACTCGACCGAAACAAAGTATAGGTTTTCATTATGTGAATAACTTGGAAATCTTAGCTCAAACAGCTGCAAAACCTGTTTTCCCAGCACGTAGACCTTGAGTTCTATAAGATAAAGCCATAAACATGTTTGTCTGAGTCTTCTATCAAAAGTTACAGCTATTTCTATGAAGTTGTACAAAAACGCTTTCTTTCGCCAAGACAGTGCGTTTCTCACTGTTACATGCATTTGAATGGGGAACTCGACCGAAACAAAGTATAAGTTTTCATTATGTGAATAACTTGGAAATCTTAGCTCAAACAGCTGCAAAACCTGTTTTCCCAGCACGTAGACCTTGAGTTCTATAAGATAAAGCCATAAACATGTTTGTCTGAGTCTTCTATCAAAAGTTACAGCTATTTCTATGAAGTTGTACAAAAACGCTTTCTTTCGCCAAGACAGTGCGTTTCTCACTGTTACATGCATTTGAATGGGGAACTCGACCGAAACAAAGTATAGGTTTTCATTATGTGAATAACTTGGAAATCTTTGCTCAAACAGCTGCAAAACCTGTTTGCCCAGCACGGAGACCTTGAGTTCTATAAGATAAAGCCATAAACATGTGTATCCGAGTCTTCTATCAAAAGTTACAGCTATTTCTATGAAGTTGTACAAAATAGCTTTCTTTCGCCAAGACAGTGCGTTTCTCACTGTTACATGCATTTGAATGGGGAACTCGACCGAAACAAAGTATAGGTTTTCATTATGTGAATAACTTGGAAATCTTAGCTCAAACAGCTGCAAAACCTGTTTTCCCAGCACGTAGACCTTGAGTTCTATAAGATAAAGCCATAAACATGTGTATCCGAGTCTTCTATCAAAAGTTACAGCTATTTCTATGAAGTTGTACAAAAACGCTTTCTTTCGCCAAGACAGTGCGTTTCTCACTGTTACATGCATTTGAATGGGGAACTCGACCGAAACAAAGTATAGGTTTTCATTATGTGAATAACTTGGAAATCTTAGCTCAAACAGCTGCAAAACCTGTTTGCCCAGCACGGAGACCTTGAGTTCTATAAGATAAAGCCATAAACATGTGTATCCGAGTCTTCTATCAAAAGTTACAGCTATTTCTATGAAGTTGTACAAAAACGCTTTCTTTCGCCAAGACAGTGCGTTTCTCACTGTTACATGCATTTGAATGGGGAACTCGACCGAAACAAAGTATAGGTTTTCATTATGCGAATAACTTGGAAATCTTAGCTCAAACAGCTGCAAAACCTGTTTTCCCAGCACGTAGACCTTGAGTTCTATAAGATAAAGCCATAAACATGTGTATCCGAGTCTTCTATCAAAAGTTACAGCTATTTCTATGAAGTTGTACAAAAACGCTTTCTTTCGCCAAGACAGTGCGTTTCTCACTGTTACATGCATTTGAATGGGGAACTCGACCGAAACAAAGTATAGGTTTTCATTATGTGAATAACTTGGAAATCTTAGCTCAAACAGCTGCAAAACCTGTTTGCCCAGCACGGAGACCTTGAGTTCTATAAGATAAAGCCATAAACATGTGTATCCGAGTCTTCTATCAAAAGTTACAGCTATTTCTATGAAGTTGTACAAAAACGCTTTCTTTCGCCAAGACAGTGCGTTTCTCACTGTTACATGCATTTGAATGGGGAACTCGACCGAAACAAAGTATAGGTTTTCATTATGTGAATAACTTGGAAATCTTAGTTCAAACAGCTGCAAAACCTGTTTGCCCAGCACGGAGACTTTGAGTTCTATAAGATAAAGCCATAAACATGTGTATCCGAGTCTTCTATCAAAAGTTACAGCTATTTCTATGAAGTTGTACAAAAACGCTTTCTTTCGCCAAGACAGTGCGTTTCTCACTGTTACATGCATTTGAATGGGGAACTCGACCGAAACAAAGTATAGGTTTTCATTATGTGAATAACTTGGAAATCTTAGCTCAAACAGCTGCAAAACCTGTTTTCCCAGCATGGAGACCTTGAGTTCTATAAGATAAAGCCATAAACATGTTTGTCTGAGTCTTCTATCAAAAGTTACAGCTATTTCTATGAAGTTGTACAAAAACGCTTTCTTTCGCCAAGACAGTGCGTTTCTCACTGTTACATGCATTTGAATGGGGAACTCGACCGAAACAAAGTATAAGTTTTCATTATGTGAATAACTTGGAAATCTTAGCTCAAACAGCTGCAAAACCTGTTTTCCCAGCACGTAGACCTTGAGTTCTATAAGATAAAGCCATAAACATGTTTGTCTGAGTCTTCTATCAAAAGTTACAGCTATTTCTATGAAGTTGTACAAAAACGCTTTCTTTCGCCAAGACAGTGCGTTTCTCACTGTTACATGCATTTGAATGGGGAACTCGACCGAAACAAAGTATAGGTTTTCATTATGTGAATAACTTGGAAATCTTTGCTCAAACAGCTGCAAAACCTGTTTGCCCAGCACGGAGACCTTGAGTTCTATAAGATAAAGCCATAAACATGTGTATCCGAGTCTTCTATCAAAAGTTACAGCTATTTCTATGAAGTTGTACAAAATAGCTTTCTTTCGCCAAGACAGTGCGTTTCTCACTGTTACATGCATTTGAATGGGGAACTCGACCGAAACAAAGTATAGGTTTTCATTATGTGAATAACTTGGAAATCTTAGCTCAAACAGCTGCAAAACCTGTTTTCCCAGCACGTAGACCTTGAGTTCTATAAGATAAAGCCATAAACATGTGTATCCGAGTCTTCTATCAAAAGTTACAGCTATTTCTATGAAGTTGTACAAAAACGCTTTCTTTCGCCAAGACAGTGCGTTTCTCACTGTTACATGCATTTGAATGGGGAACTCGACCGAAACAAAGTATAGGTTTTCATTATGTGAATAACTTGGAAATCTTAGCTCAAACAGCTGCAAAACCTGTTTGCCCAGCACGGAGACCTTGAGTTCTATAAGATAAAGCCATAAACATGTGTATCCGAGTCTTCTATCAAAAGTTACAGCTATTTCTATGAAGTTGTACAAAAACGCTTTCTTTCGCCAAGACAGTGCGTTTCTCACTGTTACATGCATTTGAATGGGGAACTCGACCGAAACAAAGTATAGGTTTTCATTATGCGAATAACTTGGAAATCTTAGCTCAAACAGCTGCAAAACCTGTTTTCCCAGCACGTAGACCTTGAGTTCTATAAGATAAAGCCATAAACATGTGTATCCGAGTCTTCTATCAAAAGTTACAGCTATTTCTATGAAGTTGTACAAAAACGCTTTCTTTCGCCAAGACAGTGCGTTTCTCACTGTTACATGCATTTGAATGGGGAACTCGACCGAAACAAAGTATAGGTTTTCATTATGTGAATAACTTGGAAATCTTAGCTCAAACAGCTGCAAAACCTGTTTGCCCAGCACGGAGACCTTGAGTTCTATAAGATAAAGCCATAAACATGTGTATCCGAGTCTTCTATCAAAAGTTACAGCTATTTCTATGAAGTTGTACAAAAACGCTTTCTTTCGCCAAGACAGTGCGTTTCTCACTGTTACATGCATTTGAATGGGGAACTCGACCGAAACAAAGTATAGGTTTTCATTATGTGAATAACTTGGAAATCTTAGTTCAAACAGCTGCAAAACCTGTTTGCCCAGCACGGAGACTTTGAGTTCTATAAGATAAAGCCATAAACATGTGTATCCGAGTCTTCTATCAAAAGTTACAGCTATTTCTATGAAGTTGTACAAAAACGCTTTCTTTCGCCAAGACAGTGCGTTTCTCACTGTTACATGCATTTGAATGGGGAACTCGACCGAAACAAAGTATAGGTTTTCATTATGTGAATAACTTGGAAATCTTAGCTCAAACAGCTGCAAAACCTGTTTTCCCAGCATGGAGACCTTGAGTTCTATAAGATAAAGCCATAAACATGTTTGTCTGAGTCTTCTATCAAAAGTTACAGCTATTTCTATGAAGTTGTACAAAAACGCTTTCTTTCGCCAAGACAGTGCGTTTCTCACTGTTACATGCATTTGAATGGGGAACTCGACCGAAACAAAGTATAGGTTTTCATTATGCGAATAACTTGGAAATCTTAGCTCAAACAGCTGCAAAACCTGTTTTCCCAGCACGTAGACCTTGAGTTCTATAAGATAAAGCCATAAACATGTGTATCCGAGTCTTCTATCAAAAGTTACAGCTATTTCTATGAAGTTGTACAAAAACGCTTTCTTTCGCCAAGACAGTGCGTTTCTCACTGTTACATGCATTTGAATGGGGAACTCGACCGAAACAAAGTATAGGTTTTCATTATGTGAATAACTTGGAAATCTTAGCTCAAACAGCTGCAAAACCTGTTTGCCCAGCACGGAGACCTTGAGTTCTATAAGATAAAGCCATAAACATGTGTATCCGAGTCTTCTATCAAAAGTTACAGCTATTTCTATGAAGTTGTACAAAAACGCTTTCTTTCGCCAAGACAGTGCGTTTCTCACTGTTACATGCATTTGAATGGGGAACTCGACCGAAACAAAGTATAGGTTTTCATTATGTGAATAACTTGGAAATCTTAGTTCAAACAGCTGCAAAACCTGTTTGCCCAGCACGGAGACTTTGAGTTCTATAAGATAAAGCCATAAACATGTGTATCCGAGTCTTCTATCAAAAGTTACAGCTATTTCTATGAAGTTGTACAAAAACGCTTTCTTTCGCCAAGACAGTGCGTTTCTCACTGTTACATGCATTTGAATGGGGAACTCGACCGAAACAAAGTATAGGTTTTCATTATGTGAATAACTTGGAAATCTTAGCTCAAACAGCTGCAAAACCTGTTTTCCCAGCATGGAGACCTTGAGTTCTATAAGATAAAGCCATAAACATGTTTGTCTGAGTCTTCTATCAAAAGTTACAGCTATTTCTATGAAGTTGTACAAAAACGCTTTCTTTCGCCAAGACAGTGCGTTTCTCACTGTTACATGCATTTGAATGGGGAACTCGACCGAAACAAAGTATAGGTTTTCATTATGTGAATAACTTGGAAATCTTAGCTCAAACAGCTGCAAAACCTGTTTGCCCAGCACGGAGACCTTGAGTTCTAAAAGATAAAGCCATAAACATGTTTGTCTGAGTCTTCTATCAAAAGTTACAGCTATTTCTATGAAGTTGTACAAAAACGCTTTCTTTCGCCAAGACAGTGCGTTTCTCACTGTTACATGCATTTGAATGGGGAACTCGACCGAAACAAAGTATAGGTTTTCATTATGTGAATAACTTGGAAATCTTAGTTCAAACAGCTGCAAAACCTGTTTGCCCAGCACGGAAACCTTGAGTTCTATAAGATAAAGCCATAAACATGTGTATCCGAGTCTTCTATCAAAAGTTACAGCTATTTCTATGAAGTTGTACAAAAACGCTTTCTTTCGCCAAGACAGTGCGTTTCTCACTGTTACATGCATTTGAATGGGGAACTCGACTGAAACAAAGTATAAGTTTTCATTATGTGAATAACTTGGAAATCTTAGCTCAAACAGCTGCAAAACCTGTTTGCCCAGCACGGAGACCTTGAGTTCTATAAGATAAAGCCATAAACATGTTTGTCTGAGTCTTCTATCAAAAGTTACAGCTATTTCTATGAAGTTGTACAAAAACGCTTTCTTTCGCCAAGACAGTGCGTTTCTCACTGTTACATGCATTTGAATGGGGAACTCGACCGAAACAAAGTATAGGTTTTCATTATGTGAATAACTTGGAAATCTTAGTTCAAACAGCTGCAAAACCTGTTTGCCCAGCACGGAAACCTTGAGTTCTATAAGATAAAGCCATAAACATGTGTATCCGAGTCTTCTATCAAAAGTTACAGCTATTTCTATGAAGTTGTACAAAATAGCTTTCTTTCGCCAAGACAGTGCGTTTCTCACTGTTACATGCATTTGAATGGGGAACTCGACCGAAACAAAGTATAGGTTTTCATTATGTGAATAACTTGGAAATCTTAGCTCAAACAGCTGCAAAACCTGTTTTCCCAGCACGTAGACCTTGAGTTCTATAAGATAAAGCCATAAACATGTGTATCCGAGTCTTCTATCAAAAGTTACAGCTATTTCTATGAAGTTGTACAAAAACGCTTTCTTTCGCCAAGACAGTGCGTTTCTCACTGTTACATGCATTTGAATGGGGAACTCGACCGAAACAAAGTATAGGTTTTCATTATGTGAATAACTTGGAAATCTTAGCTCAAACAGCTGCAAAACCTGTTTGCCCAGCACGGAGACCTTGAGTTCTATAAGATAAAGCCATAAACATGTGTATCCGAGTCTTCTATCAAAAGTTACAGCTATTTCTATGAAGTTGTACAAAAACGCTTTCTTTCGCCAAGACAGTGCGTTTCTCACTGTTACATGCATTTGAATGGGGAACTCGACCGAAACAAAGTATAGGTTTTCATTATGTGAATAACTTGGAAATCTTAGCTCAAACAGCTGCAAAACCTGTTTTCCCAGCACGTAGACCTTGAGTTCTATAAGATAAAGCCATAAACATGTGTATCCGAGTCTTCTATCAAAAGTTACAGCTATTTCTATGAAGTTGTACAAAAACGCTTTCTTTCGCCAAGACAGTGCGTTTCTCACTGTTACATGCATTTGAATGGGGAACTCGACCGAAACAAAGTATAGGTTTTCATTATGTGAATAACTTGGAAATCTTAGCTCAAACAGCTGCAAAACCTGTTTGCCCAGCACGGAGACCTTGAGTTCTAAAAGATAAAGCCATAAACATGTTTGTCTGAGTCTTCTATCAAAAGTTACAGCTATTTCTATGAAGTTGTACAAAATAGCTTTCTTTCGCCAAGACAGTGCGTTTCTCACTGTTACATGCATTTGAAT
The DNA here is from genome assembly GCF_057381915.1 of Diplotaxodon limnothrissa. Lineage (NCBI taxonomy): Eukaryota > Metazoa > Chordata > Actinopteri > Cichliformes > Cichlidae > Diplotaxodon > Diplotaxodon limnothrissa. The sequence continues at coordinate 30,484,576 of NC_140608.1, read as the reverse complement.
GGGGAACTCGACCGAAACAAAGTATAGGTTTTCATTATGTGAATAACTTGGAAATCTTAGCTCAAACAGCTGCAAAACCTGTTTTCCCAGCACGTAGACCTTGAGTTCTATAAGATAAAGCCATAAACATGTTTGTCTGAGTCTTCTATCAAAAGTTACAGCTATTTCTATGAAGTTGTACAAAAACGCTTTCTTTCGCCAAGACAGTGCGTTTCTCACTGTTACATGCATTTGAATGGGGAACTCGACCGAAACAAAGTATAAGTTTTCATTATGTGAATAACTTGGAAATCTTAGCTCAAACAGCTGCAAAACCTGTTTTCCCAGCACGTAGACCTTGAGTTCTATAAGATAAAGCCATAAACATGTTTGTCTGAGTCTTCTATCAAAAGTTACAGCTATTTCTATGAAGTTGTACAAAAACGCTTTCTTTCGCCAAGACAGTGCGTTTCTCACTGTTACATGCATTTGAATGGGGAACTCGACCGAAACAAAGTATAGGTTTTCATTATGTGAATAACTTGGAAATCTTTGCTCAAACAGCTGCAAAACCTGTTTGCCCAGCACGGAGACCTTGAGTTCTATAAGATAAAGCCATAAACATGTGTATCCGAGTCTTCTATCAAAAGTTACAGCTATTTCTATGAAGTTGTACAAAATAGCTTTCTTTCGCCAAGACAGTGCGTTTCTCACTGTTACATGCATTTGAATGGGGAACTCGACCGAAACAAAGTATAGGTTTTCATTATGTGAATAACTTGGAAATCTTAGCTCAAACAGCTGCAAAACCTGTTTTCCCAGCACGTAGACCTTGAGTTCTATAAGATAAAGCCATAAACATGTGTATCCGAGTCTTCTATCAAAAGTTACAGCTATTTCTATGAAGTTGTACAAAAACGCTTTCTTTCGCCAAGACAGTGCGTTTCTCACTGTTACATGCATTTGAATGGGGAACTCGACCGAAACAAAGTATAGGTTTTCATTATGTGAATAACTTGGAAATCTTAGCTCAAACAGCTGCAAAACCTGTTTGCCCAGCACGGAGACCTTGAGTTCTATAAGATAAAGCCATAAACATGTGTATCCGAGTCTTCTATCAAAAGTTACAGCTATTTCTATGAAGTTGTACAAAAACGCTTTCTTTCGCCAAGACAGTGCGTTTCTCACTGTTACATGCATTTGAATGGGGAACTCGACCGAAACAAAGTATAGGTTTTCATTATGTGAATAACTTGGAAATCTTAGCTCAAACAGCTGCAAAACCTGTTTTCCCAGCACGTAGACCTTGAGTTCTATAAGATAAAGCCATAAACATGTGTATCCGAGTCTTCTATCAAAAGTTACAGCTATTTCTATGAAGTTGTACAAAAACGCTTTCTTTCGCCAAGACAGTGCGTTTCTCACTGTTACATGCATTTGAATGGGGAACTCGACCGAAACAAAGTATAGGTTTTCATTATGTGAATAACTTGGAAATCTTAGCTCAAACAGCTGCAAAACCTGTTTGCCCAGCACGGAGACCTTGAGTTCTATAAGATAAAGCCATAAACATGTGTATCCGAGTCTTCTATCAAAAGTTACAGCTATTTCTATGAAGTTGTACAAAAACGCTTTCTTTCGCCAAGACAGTGCGTTTCTCACTGTTACATGCATTTGAATGGGGAACTCGACTGAAACAAAGTATAAGTTTTCATTATGTGAATAACTTGGAAATCTTAGCTCAAACAGCTGCAAAACCTGTTTTCCCAGCACGGAAACCTTGAGTTCTATAAGATAAAGCCATAAACATGTTTGTCTGAGTCTTCTATCAAAAGTTACAGCTATTTCTATGAAGTTGTACAAAAACGCTTTCTTTCGCCAAGACAGTGCGTTTCTCACTGTTACATGCATTTGAATGGGGAACTCGACCGAAACAAAGTATAAGTTTTCATTATGTGAATAACTTGGAAATCTTAGCTCAAACAGCTGCAAAACCTGTTTGCCCAGCACGGAGACCTTGAGTTCTATAAGATAAAGCCATAAACATGTGTATCCGAGTCTTCTATCAAAAGTTACAGCTATTTCTATGAATTTGTACAAAATAGCTTTCTTTCGCCAAGACAGTGCGTTTCTCACTGTTACATGCATTTGAATGGGGAACTCGACCGAAACAAAGTATAAGTTTTCATTATGTGAATAACTTGGAAATCTTAGCTCAAACAGCTGCAAAACCTGTTTTCCCAGCACGTAGACCTTGAGTTCTATAAGATAAAGCCATAAACATGTTTGTCTGAGTCTTCTATCAAAAGTTACAGCTATTTCTATGAAGTTGTACAAAAACGCTTTCTTTCGCCAAGACAGTGCGTTTCTCACTGTTACATGCATTTGAATGGGGAACTCGACCGAAACAAAGTATAGGTTTTCATTATGTGAATAACTTGGAAATCTTAGCTCAAACAGCTGCAAAACCTGTTTTCCCAGCACGGAAACCTTGAGTTCTATAAGATAAAGCCATAAACATGTTTGTCTGAGTCTTCTATCAAAAGTTACAGCTATTTCTATGAAGTTGTACAAAAACGCTTTCTTTCGCCAAGACAGTGCGTTTCTCACTGTTACATGCATTTGAATGGGGAACTCGACCGAAACAAAGTATAGGTTTTCATTATGTGAATAACTTGGAAATCTTAGCTCAAACAGCTGCAAAACCTGTTTGCCCAGCACGGAGACCTTGAGTTCTATAAGATAAAGCCATAAACATGTGTATCCGAGTCTTCTATCAAAAGTTACAGCTATTTCTATGAAGTTGTACAAAAACGCTTTCTTTCGCCAAGACAGTGCGTTTCTCACTGTTACATGCATTTGAATGGGGAACTCGACCGAAACAAAGTATAAGTTTTCATTATGTGAATAACTTGGAAATCTTAGCTCAAACAGCTGCAAAACCTGTTTGCCCAGCACGGAGACCTTGAGTTCTATAAGATAAAGCCATAAACATGTGTATCCGAGTCTTCTATCAAAAGTTACAGCTATTTCTATGAAGTTGTACAAAATAGCTTTCTTTCGCCAAGACAGTGCGTTTCTCACTGTTACATGCATTTGAATGGGGAACTCGACCGAAACAAAGTATAAGTTTTCATTATGTGAATAACTTGGAAATCTTAGCTCAAACAGCTGCAAAACCTGTTTTCCCAGCACGTAGACCTTGAGTTCTATAAGATAAAGCCATAAACATGTTTGTCTGAGTCTTCTATCAAAAGTTACAGCTATTTCTATGAAGTTGTACAAAAACGCTTTCTTTCGCCAAGACAGTGCGTTTCTCACTGTTACATGCATTTGAATGGGGAACTCGACCGAAACAAAGTATAGGTTTTCATTATGTGAATAACTTGGAAATCTTAGCTCAAACAGCTGCAAAACCTGTTTTCCCAGCACGGAAACCTTGAGTTCTATAAGATAAAGCCATAAACATGTTTGTCTGAGTCTTCTATCAAAAGTTACAGCTATTTCTATGAAGTTGTACAAAAACGCTTTCTTTCGCCAAGACAGTGCGTTTCTCACTGTTACATGCATTTGAATGGGGAACTCGACCGAAACAAAGTATAGGTTTTCATTATGTGAATAACTTGGAAATCTTAGCTCAAACAGCTGCAAAACCTGTTTGCCCAGCACGGAGACCTTGAGTTCTATAAGATAAAGCCATAAACATGTGTATCCGAGTCTTCTATCAAAAGTTACAGCTATTTCTATGAAGTTGTACAAAAACGCTTTCTTTCGCCAAGACAGTGCGTTTCTCACTGTTACATGCATTTGAATGGGGAACTCGACCGAAACAAAGTATAAGTTTTCATTATGTGAATAACTTGGAAATCTTAGCTCAAACAGCTGCAAAACCTGTTTGCCCAGCACGGAGACCTTGAGTTCTATAAGATAAAGCCATAAACATGTGTATCCGAGTCTTCTATCAAAAGTTACAGCTATTTCTATGAAGTTGTACAAAATAGCTTTCTTTCGCCAAGACAGTGCGTTTCTCACTGTTACATGCATTTGAATGGGGAACTCGACCGAAACAAAGTATAAGTTTTCATTATGTGAATAACTTGGAAATCTTAGCTCAAACAGCTGCAAAACCTGTTTTCCCAGCACGTAGACCTTGAGTTCTATAAGATAAAGCCATAAACATGTTTGTCTGAGTCTTCTATCAAAAGTTACAGCTATTTCTATGAAGTTGTACAAAAACGCTTTCTTTCGCCAAGACAGTGCGTTTCTCACTGTTACATGCATTTGAATGGGGAACTCGACCGAAACAAAGTATAGGTTTTCATTATGTGAATAACTTGGAAATCTTAGCTCAAGCAGCTGCAAAACCTGTTTGCCCAGCACGGAGACCTTGAGTTCTATAAGATAAAGCCATAAACATGTGTATCCGAGTCTTCTATCAAAAGTTACAGCTATTTCTATGAAGTTGTACAAAAATGCTTTCTTTCGCCAAGACAGTGCGTTTCTCACTGTTACATGCATTTGAATGGGGAACTCGACCGAAACAAAGTATAAGTTTTCATTATGTGAATAACTTGGAAATCTTAGCTCAAACAGCTGCAAAACCTGTTTGCCCAGCACGGAGACCTTGAGTTCTATAAGATAAAGCCATAAACATGTGTATCCGAGTCTTCTATCAAAAGTTACAGCTATTTCTATGAAGTTGTACAAAATAGCTTTCTTTCGCCAAGACAGTGCGTTTCTCACTGTTACATGCATTTGAATGGGGAACTCGACCGAAACAAAGTATAAGTTTTCATTATGTGAATAACTTGGAAATCTTAGCTCAAACAGCTGCAAAACCTGTTTGCCCAGCACGGAGACCTTGAGTTCTATAAGATAAAGCCATAAACATGTGTATCCGAGTCTTCTATCAAAAGTTACAGCTATTTCTATGAAGTTGTACAAAATAGCTTTCTTTCGCCAAGACAGTGCGTTTCTCACTGTTACATGCATTTGAATGGGGAACTCGACCGAAACAAAGTATAAGTTTTCATTATGTGAATAACTTGGAAATCTTAGCTCAAACAGCTGCAAAACCTGTTTTCCCAGCACGTAGACCTTGAGTTCTATAAGATAAAGCCATAAACATGTTTGTCTGAGTCTTCTATCAAAAGTTACAGCTATTTCTATGAAGTTGTACAAAAACGCTTTCTTTCGCCAAGACAGTGCGTTTCTCACTGTTACATGCATTTGAATGGGGAACTCGACCGAAACAAAGTATAGGTTTTCATTATGTGAATAACTTGGAAATCTTAGCTCAAACAGCTGCAAAACCTGTTTGCCCAGCACGGAGACCTTGAGTTCTATAAGATAAAGCCATAAACATGTGTATCCGAGTCTTCTATCAAAAGTTACAGCTATTTCTATGAAGTTGTACAAAAACGCTTTCTTTCGCCAAGACAGTGCGTTTCTCACTGTTACATGCATTTGAATGGGGAACTCGACCGAAACAAAGTATAGGTTTTCATTATGTGAATAACTTGGAAATCTTAGCTCAAACAGCTGCAAAACCTGTTTTCCCAGCATGGAGACCTTGAGTTCTATAAGATAAAGCCATAAACATGTGTATCCGAGTCTTCTATCAAAAGTTACAGCTATTTCTATGAAGTTGTACAAAAACGCTTTCTTTCGCCAAGACAGTGCGTTTCTCACTGTTACATGCATTTGAATGGGGAACTCGACCGAAACAAAGTATAGGTTTTCATTATGTGAATAACTTGGAAATCTTAGCTCAAACAGCTGCAAAACCTGTTTTCCCAGCACGGAGAGCTTGAGTTCTATAAGATAAAGCCATAAACATGTTTGTCTGAGTCTTCTATCAAAAGTTACAGCTATTTCTATGAAGTTGTACAAAAACGCTTTCTTTCGCCAAGACAGTGCGTTTCTCACTGTTACATGCATTTGAATGGGGAACTCGACCGAAACAAAGTATAGGTTTTCATTATGTGAATAACTTGGAAATCTTAGCTCAAACAGCTGCAAAACCTGTTTTCCCAGCACGGAAACCTTGAGTTCTATAAGATAAAGCCATAAACATGTTTGTCTGAGTCTTCTATCAAAAGTTACAGCTATTTCTATGAAGTTGTACAAAAACGCTTTCTTTCGCCAAGACAGTGCGTTTCTCACTGTTACATGCATTTGAATGGGGAACTCGACCGAAACAAAGTATAGGTTTTCATTATGTGAATAACTTGGAAATCTTAGCTCAAACAGCTGCAAAACCTGTTTGCCCAGCACGGAGACCTTGAGTTCTATAAGATAAAGCCATAAACATGTGTATCCGAGTCTTCTATCAAAAGTTACAGCTATTTCTATGAAGTTGTACAAAAATGCTTTCTTTCGCCAAGACAGTGCGTTTCTCACTGTTACATGCATTTGAATGGGGAACTCGACCGAAACAAAGTATAAGTTTTCATTATGTGAATAACTTGGAAATCTTAGCTCAAACAGCTGCAAAACCTGTTTGCCCAGCACGGAGACCTTGAGTTCTATAAGATAAAGCCATAAACATGTGTATCCGAGTCTTCTATCAAAAGTTACAGCTATTTCTATGAAGTTGTACAAAAACGCTTTCTTTCGCCAAGACAGTGCGTTTCTCACTGTTACATGCATTTGAATGGGGAACTCGACCGAAACAAAGTATAAGTTTTCATTATGTGAATAACTTGGAAATCTTAGCTCAAACAGCTGCAAAACCTGTTTGCCCAGCACGGAGACCTTGAGTTCTATAAGATAAAGCCATAAACATGTGTATCCGAGTCTTCTATCAAAAGTTACAGCTATTTCTATGAAGTTGTACAAAATAGCTTTCTTTCGCCAAGACAGTGCGTTTCTCACTGTTACATGCATTTGAATGGGGAACTCGACCGAAACAAAGTATAAGTTTTCATTATGTGAATAACTTGGAAATCTTAGCTCAAACAGCTGCAAAACCTGTTTTCCCAGCACGTAGACCTTGAGTTCTATAAGATAAAGCCATAAACATGTTTGTCTGAGTCTTCTATCAAAAGTTACAGCTATTTCTATGAAGTTGTACAAAAACGCTTTCTTTCGCCAAGACAGTGCGTTTCTCACTGTTACATGCATTTGAATGGGGAACTCGACCGAAACAAAGTATAGGTTTTCATTATGTGAATAACTTGGAAATCTTAGCTCAAACAGCTGCAAAACCTGTTTGCCCAGCACGGAGACCTTGAGTTCTATAAGATAAAGCCATAAACATGTGTATCCGAGTCTTCTATCAAAAGTTACAGCTATTTCTATGAAGTTGTACAAAAACGCTTTCTTTCGCCAAGACAGTGCGTTTCTCACTGTTACATGCATTTGAATGGGGAACTCGACCGAAACAAAGTATAGGTTTTCATTATGTGAATAACTTGGAAATCTTAGCTCAAACAGCTGCAAAACCTGTTTTCCCAGCACGTAGACCTTGAGTTCTATAAGATAAAGCCATAAACATGTGTATCCGAGTCTTCTATCAAAAGTTACAGCTATTTCTATGAAGTTGTACAAAAACGCTTTCTTTCGCCAAGACAGTGCGTTTCTCACTGTTACATGCATTTGAATGGGGAACTCGACCGAAACAAAGTATAGGTTTTCATTATGTGAATAACTTGGAAATCTTAGCTCAAACAGCTGCAAAACCTGTTTGCCCAGCACGGAGACCTTGAGTTCTAAAAGATAAAGCCATAAACATGTTTGTCTGAGTCTTCTATCAAAAGTTACAGCTATTTCTATGAAGTTGTAAAAAATAGCTTTCTTTCGCCAAGACAGTGCGTTTCTCACTGTTACATGCATTTGAATGGGGAACTCGACCGAAACAAAGTATAGGTTTTCATTATGTGAATAACTTGGAAATCTTAGCTCAAACAGCTGCAAAACCTGTTTTCCCAGCACGTAGACCTTGAGTTCTATAAGATAAAGCCATAAACATGTTTGTCTGAGTCTTCTATCAAAAGTTACAGCTATTTCTATGAAGTTGTACAAAAACGCTTTCTTTCGCCAAGACAGTGCGTTTCTCACTGTTACATGCATTTGAATGGGGAACTCGACCGAAACAAAGTATAAGTTTTCATTATGTGAATAACTTGGAAATCTTAGCTCAAACAGCTGCAAAACCTGTTTTCCCAGCACGTAGACCTTGAGTTCTATAAGATAAAGCCATAAACATGTTTGTCTGAGTCTTCTATCAAAAGTTACAGCTATTTCTATGAAGTTGTACAAAAACGCTTTCTTTCGCCAAGACAGTGCGTTTCTCACTGTTACATGCATTTGAATGGGGAACTCGACCGAAACAAAGTATAGGTTTTCATTATGTGAATAACTTGGAAATCTTTGCTCAAACAGCTGCAAAACCTGTTTGCCCAGCACGGAGACCTTGAGTTCTATAAGATAAAGCCATAAACATGTGTATCCGAGTCTTCTATCAAAAGTTACAGCTATTTCTATGAAGTTGTACAAAATAGCTTTCTTTCGCCAAGACAGTGCGTTTCTCACTGTTACATGCATTTGAATGGGGAACTCGACCGAAACAAAGTATAGGTTTTCATTATGTGAATAACTTGGAAATCTTAGCTCAAACAGCTGCAAAACCTGTTTTCCCAGCACGTAGACCTTGAGTTCTATAAGATAAAGCCATAAACATGTGTATCCGAGTCTTCTATCAAAAGTTACAGCTATTTCTATGAAGTTGTACAAAAACGCTTTCTTTCGCCAAGACAGTGCGTTTCTCACTGTTACATGCATTTGAATGGGGAACTCGACCGAAACAAAGTATAGGTTTTCATTATGTGAATAACTTGGAAATCTTAGCTCAAACAGCTGCAAAACCTGTTTGCCCAGCACGGAGACCTTGAGTTCTATAAGATAAAGCCATAAACATGTGTATCCGAGTCTTCTATCAAAAGTTACAGCTATTTCTATGAAGTTGTACAAAAACGCTTTCTTTCGCCAAGACAGTGCGTTTCTCACTGTTACATGCATTTGAATGGGGAACTCGACCGAAACAAAGTATAGGTTTTCATTATGTGAATAACTTGGAAATCTTAGCTCAAACAGCTGCAAAACCTGTTTTCCCAGCACGTAGACCTTGAGTTCTATAAGATAAAGCCATAAACATGTGTATCCGAGTCTTCTATCAAAAGTTACAGCTATTTCTATGAAGTTGTACAAAAACGCTTTCTTTCGCCAAGACAGTGCGTTTCTCACTGTTACATGCATTTGAATGGGGAACTCGACCGAAACAAAGTATAGGTTTTCATTATGTGAATAACTTGGAAATCTTAGCTCAAACAGCTGCAAAACCTGTTTGCCCAGCACGGAGACCTTGAGTTCTATAAGATAAAGCCATAAACATGTGTATCCGAGTCTTCTATCAAAAGTTACAGCTATTTCTATGAAGTTGTACAAAAACGCTTTCTTTCGCCAAGACAGTGCGTTTCTCACTGTTACATGCATTTGAATGGGGAACTCGACCGAAACAAAGTATAGGTTTTCATTATGTGAATAACTTGGAAATCTTAGTTCAAACAGCTGCAAAACCTGTTTGCCCAGCACGGAGACCTTGAGTTCTATAAGATAAAGCCATAAACATGTGTATCCGAGTCTTCTATCAAAAGTTACAGCTATTTCTATGAAGTTGTACAAAAACGCTTTCTTTCGCCAAGACAGTGCGTTTCTCACTGTTACATGCATTTGAATGGGGAACTCGACCGAAACAAAGTATAGGTTTTCATTATGTGAATAACTTGGAAATCTTAGCTCAAACAGCTGCAAAACCTGTTTTCCCAGCATGGAGACCTTGAGTTCTATAAGATAAAGCCATAAACATGTTTGTCTGAGTCTTCTATCAAAAGTTACAGCTATTTCTATGAAGTTGTACAAAAACGCTTTCTTTCGCCAAGACACTGCGTTTCTCACTGTTACATGCATTTGAATGGGGAACTCGACCGAAACAAAGTATAGGTTTTCATTATGTGAATAACTTGGAAATCTTAGCTCAAACAGCTGCAAAACCTGTTTGCCCAGCACGGAGACCTTGAGTTCTAAAAGATAAAGCCATAAACATGTTTGTCTGAGTCTTCTATCAAAAGTTACAGCTATTTCTATGAAGTTGTACAAAAACGCTTTCTTTCGCCAAGACAGTGCGTTTCTCACTGTTACATGCATTTGAATGGGGAACTCGACCGAAACAAAGTATAGGTTTTCATTATGTGAATAACTTGGAAATCTTAGTTCAAACAGCTGCAAAACCTGTTTGCCCAGCACGGAAACCTTGAGTTCTATAAGATAAAGCCATAAACATGTGTATCCGAGTCTTCTATCAAAAGTTACAGCTATTTCTATGAAGTTGTACAAAATAGCTTTCTTTCGCCAAGACAGTGCGTTTCTCACTGTTACATGCATTTGAATGGGGAACTCGACCGAAACAAAGTATAGGTTTTCATTATGTGAATAACTTGGAAATCTTAGCTCAAACAGCTGCAAAACCTGTTTTCCCAGCACGTAGACCTTGAGTTCTATAAGATAAAGCCATAAACATGTTTGTCTGAGTCTTCTATCAAAAGTTACAGCTATTTCTATGAAGTTGTACAAAAACGCTTTCTTTCGCCAAGACAGTGCGTTTCTCACTGTTACATGCATTTGAATGGGGAACTCGACCGAAACAAAGTATAGGTTTTCATTATGTGAATAACTTGGAAATCTTAGCTCAAACAGCTGCAAAACCTGTTTGCCCAGCACGGAGACCTTGAGTTCTATAAGATAAAGCCATAAACATGTGTATCCGAGTCTTCTATCAAAAGTTACAGCTATTTCTATGAAGTTGTACAAAAACGCTTTCTTTCGCCAAGACAGTGCGTTTCTCACTGTTACATGCATTTGAATGGGGAACTCGACCGAAACAAAGTATAGGTTTTCATTATGTGAATAACTTGGAAATCTTAGCTCAAACAGCTGCAAAACCTGTTTTCCCAGCACGGAAACCTTGAGTTCTATAAGATAAAGCCATAAACATGTGTATCCGAGTCTTCTATCAAAAGTTACAGCTATTTCTATGAAGTTGTACAAAATAGCTTTCTTTCGCCAAGACAGTGCGTTTCTCACTGTTACATGCATTTGAATGGGGAACTCGACCGAAACAAAGTATAGGTTTTCATTATGTGAATAACTTGGAAATCTTAGCTCAAACAGCTGCAAAACCTGTTTGCCCAGCACGTAGACCTTGAGTTCTATAAGATAAAGCCATAAACATGTTTGTCTGAGTCTTCTATCAAAAGTTACAGCTATTTATATGAAGTTGTACAAAAACGCTTTCTTTCGCCAAGACAGTGCGTTTCTCACTGTTACATGCATTTGAATGGGGAACTCGACCGAAACAAAGTATAGGTTTTCATTATGTGAATAACTTGGAAATCTTAGCTCAAACAGCTGCAAAACCTGTTTGCCCAGCACGGAGAGCTTGAGTTCTATAATATAAGGCCATAAACATGTTTGTCTGAGTCTTCTATCAAAAGTTACAGCTATTTCTATGAAGTTGTACAAAAACGCTTTCTTTCGCCAAGACAGTGCATTTCTCACTGTTACATGCATTTGAATGGGGAACTCGACTGAAACAAAGTATAAGTTTTCATTATGTGAATAACTTGGAAATCTTAGCTCAAACAGCTGCAAAACCTGTTTTCCCAGCACGGAAACCTTGAGTTCTATAAGATAAAGCCATAAACATGTTTGTCTGAGTCTTCTATCAAAAGTTACAGCTATTTCTATGAAGTTGTACAAAAACGCTTTCTTTCGCCAAGACAGTGCGTTTCTCACTGTTACATGCATTTGAATGGGGAACTCGACCGAAACAAAGTATAAGTTTTCATTATGTGAATAACTTGGAAATCTTAGCTCAAACAGCTGCAAAACCTGTTTGCCCAGCACGGAGACCTTGAGTTCTATAAGATAAAGCCATAAACATGTGTATCCGAGTCTTCTATCAAAAGTTACAGCTATTTCTATGAATTTGTACAAAATAGCTTTCTTTCGCCAAGACAGTGCGTTTCTCACTGTTACATGCATTTGAATGGGGAACTCGACCGAAACAAAGTATAAGTTTTCATTATGTGAATAACTTGGAAATCTTAGCTCAAACAGCTGCAAAACCTGTTTTCCCAGCACGTAGACCTTGAGTTCTATAAGATAAAGCCATAAACATGTTTGTCTGAGTCTTCTATCAAAAGTTACAGCTATTTCTATGAAGTTGTACAAAAACGCTTTCTTTCGCCAAGACAGTGCGTTTCTCACTGTTACATGCATTTGAATGGGGAACTCGACCGAAACAAAGTATAGGTTTTCATTATGTGAATAACTTGGAAATCTTAGCTCAAACAGCTGCAAAACCTGTTTTCCCAGCACGGAAACCTTGAGTTCTATAAGATAAAGCCATAAACATGTTTGTCTGAGTCTTCTATCAAAAGTTACAGCTATTTCTATGAAGTTGTACAAAAACGCTTTCTTTCGCCAAGACAGTGCGTTTCTCACTGTTACATGCATTTGAATGGGGAACTCGACCGAAACAAAGTATAGGTTTTCATTATGTGAATAACTTGGAAATCTTAGCTCAAACAGCTGCAAAACCTGTTTGCCCAGCACGGAGACCTTGAGTTCTATAAGATAAAGCCATAAACATGTGTATCCGAGTCTTCTATCAAAAGTTACAGCTATTTCTATGAAGTTGTACAAAAACGCTTTCTTTCGCCAAGACAGTGCGTTTCTCACTGTTACATGCATTTGAATGGGGAACTCGACCGAAACAAAGTATAAGTTTTCATTATGTGAATAACTTGGAAATCTTAGCTCAAACAGCTGCAAAACCTGTTTGCCCAGCACGGAGACCTTGAGTTCTATAAGATAAAGCCATAAACATGTGTATCCGAGTCTTCTATCAAAAGTTACAGCTATTTCTATGAAGTTGTACAAAATAGCTTTCTTTCGCCAAGACAGTGCGTTTCTCACTGTTACATGCATTTGAATGGGGAACTCGACCGAAACAAAGTATAAGTTTTCATTATGTGAATAACTTGGAAATCTTAGCTCAAACAGCTGCAAAACCTGTTTGCCCAGCACGTAGACCTTGAGTTCTATAAGATAAAGCCATAAACATGTTTGTCTGAGTCTTCTATCAAAAGTTACAGCTATTTCTATGAAGTTGTACAAAAACGCTTTCTTTCGCCAAGACAGTGCGTTTCTCACTGTTACATGCATTTGAATGGGGAACTCGACCGAAACAAAGTATAGGTTTTCATTATGTGAATAACTTGGAAATCTTAGCTCAAACAGCTGCAAAACCTGTTTTCCCAGCACGGAAACCTTGAGTTCTATAAGATAAAGCCATAAACATGTTTGTCTGAGTCTTCTATCAAAAGTTACAGCTATTTCTATGAAGTTGTACAAAAACGCTTTCTTTCGCCAAGACAGTGCGTTTCTCACTGTTACATGCATTTGAATGGGGAACTCGACCGAAACAAAGTATAGGTTTTCATTATGTGAATAACTTGGAAATCTTAGCTCAAACAGCTGCAAAACCTGTTTGCCCAGCACGGAGACCTTGAGTTCTATAAGATAAAGCCATAAACATGTGTATCCGAGTCTTCTATCAAAAGTTACAGCTATTTCTATGAAGTTGTACAAAAATGCTTTCTTTCGCCAAGACAGTGCGTTTCTCACTGTTACATGCATTTGAATGGGGAACTCGACCGAAACAAAGTATAAGTTTTCATTATGTGAATAACTTGGAAATCTTAGCTCAAACAGCTGCAAAACCTGTTTGCCCAGCACGGAGACCTTGAGTTCTATAAGATAAAGCCATAAACATGTGTATCCGAGTCTTCTATCAAAAGTTACAGCTATTTCTATGAAGTTGTACAAAATAGCTTTCTTTCGCCAAGACAGTGCGTTTCTCACTGTTACATGCATTTGAATGGGGAACTCGACCGAAACAAAGTATAAGTTTTCATTATGTGAATAACTTGGAAATCTTAGCTCAAACAGCTGCAAAACCTGTTTGCCCAGCACGGAGACCTTGAGTTCTATAAGATAAAGCCATAAACATGTGTATCCGAGTCTTCTATCAAAAGTTACAGCTATTTCTATGAAGTTGTACAAAATAGCTTTCTTTCGCCAAGACAGTGCGTTTCTCACTGTTACATGCATTTGAATGGGGAACTCGACCGAAACAAAGTATAAGTTTTCATTATGTGAATAACTTGGAAATCTTAGCTCAAACAGCTGCAAAACCTGTTTTCCCAGCACGTAGACCTTGAGTTCTATAAGATAAAGCCATAAACATGTTTGTCTGAGTCTTCTATCAAAAGTTACAGCTATTTCTATGAAGTTGTACAAAAACGCTTTCTTTCGCCAAGACAGTGCGTTTCTCACTGTTACATGCATTTGAATGGGGAACTCGACCGAAACAAAGTATAGGTTTTCATTATGTGAATAACTTGGAAATCTTAGCTCAAACAGCTGCAAAACCTGTTTGCCCAGCACGGAGACCTTGAGTTCTATAAGATAAAGCCATAAACATGTGTATCCGAGTCTTCTATCAAAAGTTACAGCTATTTCTATGAAGTTGTACAAAAACGCTTTCTTTCGCCAAGACAGTGCGTTTCTCACTGTTACATGCATTTGAATGGGGAACTCGACCGAAACAAAGTATAGGTTTTCATTATGTGAATAACTTGGAAATCTTAGCTCAAACAGCTGCAAAACCTGTTTTCCCAGCATGGAGACCTTGAGTTCTATAAGATAAAGCCATAAACATGTGTATCCGAGTCTTCTATCAAAAGTTACAGCTATTTCTATGAAGTTGTACAAAAACGCTTTCTTTCGCCAAGACAGTGCGTTTCTCACTGTTACATGCATTTGAATGGGGAACTCGACCGAAACAAAGTATAGGTTTTCATTATGTGAATAACTTGGAAATCTTAGCTCAAACAGCTGCAAAACCTGTTTTCCCAGCACGGAAACCTTGAGTTCTATAAGATAAAGCCATAAACATGTTTGTCTGAGTCTTCTATCAAAAGTTACAGCTATTTCTATGAAGTTGTACAAAAACGCTTTCTTTCGCCAAGACAGTGCGTTTCTCACTGTTACATGCATTTGAATGGGGAACTCGACCGAAACAAAGTATAGGTTTTCATTATGTGAATAACTTGGAAATCTTAGCTCAAACAGCTGCAAAACCTGTTTGCCCAGCACGGAGACCTTGAGTTCTATAAGATAAAGCCATAAACATGTGTATCCGAGTCTTCTATCAAAAGTTACAGCTATTTCTATGAAGTTGTACAAAAATGCTTTCTTTCGCCAAGACAGTGCGTTTCTCACTGTTACATGCATTTGAATGGGGAACTCGACCGAAACAAAGTATAAGTTTTCATTATGTGAATAACTTGGAAATCTTAGCTCAAACAGCTGCAAAACCTGTTTGCCCAGCACGGAGACCTTGAGTTCTATAAGATAAAGCCATAAACATGTGTATCCGAGTCTTCTATCAAAAGTTACAGCTATTTCTATGAAGTTGTACAAAAACGCTTTCTTTCGCCAAGACAGTGCGTTTCTCACTGTTACATGCATTTGAATGGGGAACTCGACCGAAACAAAGTATAAGTTTTCATTATGTGAATAACTTGGAAATCTTAGCTCAAACAGCTGCAAAACCTGTTTGCCCAGCACGGAGACCTTGAGTTCTATAAGATAAAGCCATAAACATGTGTATCCGAGTCTTCTATCAAAAGTTACAGCTATTTCTATGAAGTTGTACAAAATAGCTTTCTTTCGCCAAGACAGTGCGTTTCTCACTGTTACATGCATTTGAATGGGGAACTCGACCGAAACAAAGTATAAGTTTTCATTATGTGAATAACTTGGAAATCTTAGCTCAAACAGCTGCAAAACCTGTTTTCCCAGCACGTAGACCTTGAGTTCTATAAGATAAAGCCATAAACATGTTTGTCTGAGTCTTCTATCAAAAGTTACAGCTATTTCTATGAAGTTGTACAAAAACGCTTTCTTTCGCCAAGACAGTGCGTTTCTCACTGTTACATGCATTTGAATGGGGAACTCGACCGAAACAAAGTATAGGTTTTCATTATGTGAATAACTTGGAAATCTTAGCTCAAACAGCTGCAAAACCTGTTTGCCCAGCACGGAGACCTTGAGTTCTATAAGATAAAGCCATAAACATGTGTATCCGAGTCTTCTATCAAAAGTTACAGCTATTTCTATGAAGTTGTACAAAAACGCTTTCTTTCGCCAAGACAGTGCGTTTCTCACTGTTACATGCATTTGAATGGGGAACTCGACCGAAACAAAGTATAGGTTTTCATTATGTGAATAACTTGGAAATCTTAGCTCAAACAGCTGCAAAACCTGTTTTCCCAGCATGGAGACCTTGAGTTCTATAAGATAAAGCCATAAACATGTTTGTCTGAGTCTTCTATCAAAAGTTACAGCTATTTCTATGAAGTTGTACAAAAACGCTTTCTTTCGCCAAGACAGTGCGTTTCTCACTGTTACATGCATTTGAATGGGGAACTCGACCGAAACAAAGTATAGGTTTTCATTATGTGAATAACTTGGAAATCTTAGCTCAAACAGCTGCAAAACCTGTTTGCCCAGCACGGAGACCTTGAGTTCTAAAAGATAAAGCCATAAACATGTTTGTCTGAGTCTTCTATCAAAAGTTACAGCTATTTCTATGAAGTTGTACAAAAACGCTTTCTTTCGCCAAGACAGTGCGTTTCTCACTGTTACATGCATTTGAATGGGGAACTCGACCGAAACAAAGTATAGGTTTTCATTATGTGAATAACTTGGAAATCTTAGTTCAAACAGCTGCAAAACCTGTTTGCCCAGCACGGAAACCTTGAGTTCTATAAGATAAAGCCATAAACATGTGTATCCGAGTCTTCTATCAAAAGTTACAGCTATTTCTATGAAGTTGTACAAAATAGCTTTCTTTCGCCAAGACAGTGCGTTTCTCACTGTTACATGCATTTGAATGGGGAACTCGACCGAAACAAAGTATAGGTTTTCATTATGTGAATAACTTGGAAATCTTAGCTCAAACAGCTGCAAAACCTGTTTTCCCAGCACGTAGACCTTGAGTTCTATAAGATAAAGCCATAAACATGTGTATCCGAGTCTTCTATCAAAAGTTACAGCTATTTCTATGAAGTTGTACAAAAACGCTTTCTTTCGCCAAGACAGTGCGTTTCTCACTGTTACATGCATTTGAATGGGGAACTCGACCGAAACAAAGTATAGGTTTTCATTATGTGAATAACTTGGAAATCTTAGCTCAAACAGCTGCAAAACCTGTTTTCCCAGCACGGAGAGCTTGAGTTCTATAATATAAGGCCATAAACATGTTTGTCTGAGTCTTCTATCAAAAGTTACAGCTATTTATATGAAGTTGTACAAAAACGCTTTCTTTCGCCAAGACAGTGCGTTTCTCACTGTTACATGCATTTGAATGGGGAACTCGACCGAAACAAAGTATAAGTTTTCATTATGTGAATAACTTGGAAATCTTAGCTCAAACAGCTGCAAAACCTGTTTGCCCAGCACGGAGACCTTGAGTTCTATAAGATAAAGCCATAAACATGTGTATCCGAGTCTTCTATCAAAAGTTACAGCTATTTCTATGAAGTTGTACAAAAACGCTTTCTTTCGCCAAGACAGTGCGTTTCTCACTGTTACATGCATTTGAATGGGGAACTCGACCGAAACAAAGTATAAGTTTTCATTATGTGAATAACTTGGAAATCTTAGCTCAAACAGCTGCAAAACCTGTTTGCCCAGCACGGAGACCTTGAGTTCTATAAGATAAAGCCATAAACATGTGTATCCGAGTCTTCTATCAAAAGTTACAGCTATTTCTATGAAGTTGTACAAAATAGCTTTCTTTCGCCAAGACAGTGCGTTTCTCACTGTTACATGCATTTGAATGGGGAACTCGACCGAAACAAAGTATAAGTTTTCATTATGTGAATAACTTGGAAATCTTAGCTCAAACAGCTGCAAAACCTGTTTTCCCAGCACGTAGACCTTGAGTTCTATAAGATAAAGCCATAAACATGTTTGTCTGAGTCTTCTATCAAAAGTTACAGCTATTTCTATGAAGTTGTACAAAAACGCTTTCTTTCGCCAAGACAGTGCGTTTCTCACTGTTACATGCATTTGAATGGGGAACTCGACCGAAACAAAGTATAGGTTTTCATTATGTGAATAACTTGGAAATCTTAGCTCAAACAGCTGCAAAACCTGTTTTCCCAGCACGGAAACCTTGAGTTCTATAAGATAAAGCCATAAACATGTTTGTCTGAGTCTTCTATCAAAAGTTACAGCTATTTCTATGAAGTTGTACAAAAACGCTTTCTTTCGCCAAGACAGTGCGTTTCTCACTGTTACATGCATTTGAATGGGGAACTCGACCGAAACAAAGTATAGGTTTTCATTATGTGAATAACTTGGAAATCTTAGCTCAAACAGCTGCAAAACCTGTTTGCCCAGCACGGAGACCTTGAGTTCTATAAGATAAAGCCATAAACATGTGTATCCGAGTCTTCTATCAAAAGTTACAGCTATTTCTATGAAGTTGTACAAAAATGCTTTCTTTCGCCAAGACAGTGCGTTTCTCACTGTTACATGCATTTGAATGGGGAACTCGACCGAAACAAAGTATAAGTTTTCATTATGTGAATAACTTGGAAATCTTAGCTCAAACAGCTGCAAAACCTGTTTGCCCAGCACGGAGACCTTGAGTTCTATAAGATAAAGCCATAAACATGTGTATCCGAGTCTTCTATCAAAAGTTACAGCTATTTCTATGAAGTTGTACAAAAACGCTTTCTTTCGCCAAGACAGTGCGTTTCTCACTGTTACATGCATTTGAATGGGGAACTCGACCGAAACAAAGTATAAGTTTTCATTATGTGAATAACTTGGAAATCTTAGCTCAAACAGCTGCAAAACCTGTTTGCCCAGCACGGAGACCTTGAGTTCTATAAGATAAAGCCATAAACATGTGTATCCGAGTCTTCTATCAAAAGTTACAGCTATTTCTATGAAGTTGTACAAAATAGCTTTCTTTCGCCAAGACAGTGCGTTTCTCACTGTTACATGCATTTGAATGGGGAACTCGACCGAAACAAAGTATAAGTTTTCATTATGTGAATAACTTGGAAATCTTAGCTCAAACAGCTGCAAAACCTGTTTTCCCAGCACGTAGACCTTGAGTTCTATAAGATAAAGCCATAAACATGTTTGTCTGAGTCTTCTATCAAAAGTTACAGCTATTTCTATGAAGTTGTACAAAAACGCTTTCTTTCGCCAAGACAGTGCGTTTCTCACTGTTACATGCATTTGAATGGGGAACTCGACCGAAACAAAGTATAGGTTTTCATTATGTGAATAACTTGGAAATCTTAGCTCAAACAGCTGCAAAACCTGTTTGCCCAGCACGGAGACCTTGAGTTCTATAAGATAAAGCCATAAACATGTGTATCCGAGTCTTCTATCAAAAGTTACAGCTATTTCTATGAAGTTGTACAAAAACGCTTTCTTTCGCCAAGACAGTGCGTTTCTCACTGTTACATGCATTTGAATGGGGAACTCGACCGAAACAAAGTATAGGTTTTCATTATGTGAATAACTTGGAAATCTTAGTTCAAACAGCTGCAAAACCTGTTTGCCCAGCACGGAGACCTTGAGTTCTATAAGATAAAGCCATAAACATGTGTATCCGAGTCTTCTATCAAAAGTTACAGCTATTTCTATGAAGTTGTACAAAAACGCTTTCTTTCGCCAAGACAGTGCGTTTCTCACTGTTACATGCATTTGAATGGGGAACTCGACCGAAACAAAGTATAGGTTTTCATTATGTGAATAACTTGGAAATCTTAGCTCAAACAGCTGCAAAACCTGTTTTCCCAGCATGGAGACCTTGAGTTCTATAAGATAAAGCCATAAACATGTTTGTCTGAGTCTTCTATCAAAAGTTACAGCTATTTCTATGAAGTTGTACAAAAACGCTTTCTTTCGCCAAGACAGTGCGTTTCTCACTGTTACATGCATTTGAATGGGGAACTCGACCGAAACAAAGTATAGGTTTTCATTATGTGAATAACTTGGAAATCTTAGCTCAAACAGCTGCAAAACCTGTTTGCCCAGCACGGAGACCTTGAGTTCTAAAAGATAAAGCCATAAACATGTTTGTCTGAGTCTTCTATCAAAAGTTACAGCTATTTCTATGAAGTTGTACAAAAACGCTTTCTTTCGCCAAGACAGTGCGTTTCTCACTGTTACATGCATTTGAATGGGGAACTCGACCGAAACAAAGTATAGGTTTTCATTATGTGAATAACTTGGAAATCTTAGTTCAAACAGCTGCAAAACCTGTTTGCCCAGCACGGAAACCTTGAGTTCTATAAGATAAAGCCATAAACATGTGTATCCGAGTCTTCTATCAAAAGTTACAGCTATTTCTATGAAGTTGTACAAAATAGCTTTCTTTCGCCAAGACAGTGCGTTTCTCACTGTTACATGCATTTGAATGGGGAACTCGACCGAAACAAAGTATAGGTTTTCATTATGTGAATAACTTGGAAATCTTAGCTCAAACAGCTGCAAAACCTGTTTTCCCAGCACGTAGACCTTGAGTTCTATAAGATAAAGCCATAAACATGTGTATCCGAGTCTTCTATCAAAAGTTACAGCTATTTCTATGAAGTTGTACAAAAACGCTTTCTTTCGCCAAGACAGTGCGTTTCTCACTGTTACATGCATTTGAATGGGGAACTCGACCGAAACAAAGTATAGGTTTTCATTATGTGAATAACTTGGAAATCTTAGCTCAAACAGCTGCAAAACCTGTTTTCCCAGCACGGAGAGCTTGAGTTCTATAATATAAGGCCATAAACATGTTTGTCTGAGTCTTCTATCAAAAGTTACAGCTATTTATATGAAGTTGTACAAAAACGCTTTCTTTCGCCAAGACAGTGCGTTTCTCACTGTTACATGCATTTGAATGGGGAACTCGACCGAAACAAAGTATAAGTTTTCATTATGTGAATAACTTGGAAATCTTAGCTCAAACAGCTGCAAAACCTGTTTTCCCAGCACGGAAACCTTGAGTTCTATAAGATAAAGCCATAAACATGTTTGTCTGAGTCTTCTATCAAAAGTTACAGCTATTTCTATGAAGTTGTACAAAAACGCTTTCTTTCGCCAAGACAGTGCGTTTCTCACTGTTACATGCATTTGAATGGGGAACTCGACCGAAACAAAGTATAGGTTTTCATTATGTGAATAACTTGGAAATCTTAGCTCAAACAGCTGCAAAACCTGTTTGCCCAGCACGGAGACCTTGAGTTCTATAAGATAAAGCCATAAACATGTGTATCCGAGTCTTCTATCAAAAGTTACAGCTATTTCTATGAAGTTGTACAAAATAGCTTTCTTTCGCCAAGACAGTGCGTTTCTCACTGTTACATGCATTTGAATGGGGAACTCGACCGAAACAAAGTATAAGTTTTCATTATGTGAATAACTTGGAAATCTTAGCTCAAACAGCTGCAAAACCTGTTTTCCCAGCACGTAGACCTTGAGTTCTATAAGATAAAGCCATAAACATGTTTGTCTGAGTCTTCTATCAAAAGTTACAGCTATTTCTATGAAGTTGTACAAAAACGCTTTCTTTCGCCAAGACAGTGCGTTTCTCACTGTTACATGCATTTGAATGGGGAACTCGACTGAAACAAAGTATAAGTTTTCATTATGTGAATAACTTGGAAATCTTAGCTCAAACAGCTGCAAAACCTGTTTGCCCAGCACGGAGACCTTGAGTTCTATAAGATAAAGCCATAAACAGGGTGTATCCGAGTCTTCTATCAAAAGTTACAGCTATTTATATGAAGTTGTACAAAAACGCTTTCTTTCGCCAAGACAGTGCGTTTCTCACTGTTACATGCATTTGAATGGGGAACTCGACCGAAACAAAGTATAGGTTTTCATTATGTGAATAACTTGGAAATCTTAGCTCAAACAGCTGCAAAACCTGTTTGCCCAGCACGGAGACCTTGAGTTCTATAAGATAAAGCCATAAACATGTGTATCCGAGTCTTCTATCAAAAGTTACAGCTATTTCTATGAAGTTGTACAAAAACGCTTTCTTTCGCCAAGACAGTGCGTTTCTCACTGTTACATGCATTTGAATGGGGAACTCGACTGAAACAAAGTATAAGTTTTCATTATGTGAATAACTTGGAAATCTTAGCTCAAACAGCTGCAAAACCTGTTTGCCCAGCACGGAGACCTTGAGTTCTATAAGATAAAGCCATAAACATGTTTGTCTGAGTCTTCTATCAAAAGTTACAGCTATTTCTATGAAGTTGTACAAAAACGCTTTCTTTCGCCAAGACAGTGCGTTTCTCACTGTTACATGCATTTGAATGGGGAACTCGACTGAAACAAAGTATAAGTTTTCATTATGTGAATAACTTGGAAATCTTAGCTCAAACAGCTGCAAAACCTGTTTGCCCAGCACGGAGACCTTGAGTTCTATAAGATAAAGCCATAAACATGTGTATCCGAGTCTTCTATCAAAAGTTACAGCTATTTATATGAAGTTGTACAAAAACGCTTTCTTTCGCCAAGACAGTGCGTTTCTCACTGTTACATGCATTTGAATGGGGAACTCGACCGAAACAAAGTATAGGTTTTCATTATGTGAATAACTTGGAAATCTTAGCTCAAACAGCTGCAAAACCTGTTTTCCCAGCATGGAGACCTTGAGTTCTATAAGATAAAGCCATAAACATGTTTGTCTGAGTCTTCTATCAAAAGTTACAGCTATTTCTATGAAGTTGTACAAAAACGCTTTCTTTCGCCAAGACAGTGCGTTTCTCACTGTTACATGCATTTGAATGGGGAACTCGACCGAAACAAAGTATAGGTTTTCATTATGTGAATAACTTGGAAATCTTAGCTCAAACAGCTGCAAAACCTGTTTGCCCAGCACGGAGACCTTGAGTTCTATAAGATAAAGCCATAAACATGTGTATCCGAGTCTTCTATCAAAAGTTACAGCTATTTCTATGAAGTTGTACAAAAACGCTTTCTTTCGCCAAGACAGTGCGTTTCTCACTGTTACATGCATTTGAATGGGGAACTCGACCGAAACAAAGTATAGGTTTTCATTATGTGAATAACTTGGAAATCTTAGCTCAAACAGCTGCAAAACCTGTTTTCCCAGCACGGAAACCTTGAGTTCTATAAGATAAAGCCATAAACATGTGTATCCGAGTCTTCTATCAAAAGTTACAGCTATTTCTATGAAGTTGTACAAAATAGCTTTCTTTCGCCAAGACAGTGCGTTTCTCACTGTTACATGCATTTGAATGGGGAACTCGACCGAAACAAAGTATAGGTTTTCATTATGTGAATAACTTGGAAATCTTAGCTCAAACAGCTGCAAAACCTGTTTGCCCAGCACGTAGACCTTGAGTTCTATAAGATAAAGCCATAAACATGTTTGTCTGAGTCTTCTATCAAAAGTTACAGCTATTTATATGAAGTTGTACAAAAACGCTTTCTTTCGCCAAGACAGTGCGTTTCTCACTGTTACATGCATTTGAATGGGGAACTCGACCGAAACAAAGTATAGGTTTTCATTATGTGAATAACTTGGAAATCTTAGCTCAAACAGCTGCAAAACCTGTTTTCCCAGCACGGAGAGCTTGAGTTCTATAATATAAGGCCATAAACATGTTTGTCTGAGTCTTCTATCAAAAGTTACAGCTATTTATATGAAGTTGTACAAAAACGCTTTCTTTCGCCAAGACAGTGCGTTTCTCACTGTTACATGCATTTGAATGGGGAACTCGACCGAAACAAAGTATAAGTTTTCATTATGTGAATAACTTGGAAATCTTAGCTCAAACAGCTGCAAAACCTGTTTGCCCAGCACGAAGACCTTGAGTTCTATAAGATAAAGCCATAAACATGTGTATCCGAGTCTTCTATCAAAAGTTACAGCTATTTCTATGAAGTTGTACAAAAACGCTTTCTTTCGCCAAGACAGTGCGTTTCTCACTGTTACATGCATTTGAATGGGGAACTCGACTGAAACAAAGTATAAGTTTTCATTATGTGAATAACTTGGAAATCTTAGCTCAAACAGCTGCAAAACCTGTTTTCCCAGCATAGAGACCTTGAGTTCTATAAGATAAAGCCATAAACATGTTTGTCTGAGTCTTCTATCAAAAGTTACAGCTATTTCTATGAAGTTGTACAAAAACGCTTTCTTTCGCCAAGACAGTGCGTTTCTCACTGTTACATGCATTTGAATGGGGAACTCGACCGAAACAAAGTATAGGTTTTCATTATGTGAATAACTTGGAAATCTTAGCTCAAACAGCTGCAAAACCTGTTTGCCCAGCACGGAGACCTTGAGTTCTATAAGATAAAGCCATAAACATGTGTATCCGAGTCTTCTATCAAAAGTTACAGCTATTTCTATGAAGTTGTACAAAAACGCTTTCTTTCGCCAAGACAGTGCGTTTCTCACTGTTACATGCATTTGAATGGGGAACTCGACCGAAACAAAGTATAGGTTTTCATTATGTGAATAACTTGGAAATCTTAGCTCAAACAGCTGCAAAACCTGTTTTCCCAGCACGGAAACCTTGAGTTCTATAAGATAAAGCCATAAACATGTGTATCCGAGTCTTCTATCAAAAGTTACAGCTATTTCTATGAAGTTGTACAAAATAGCTTTCTTTCGCCAAGACAGTGCGTTTCTCACTGTTACATGCATTTGAATGGGGAACTCGACCGAAACAAAGTATAGGTTTTCATTATGTGAATAACTTGGAAATCTTAGCTCAAACAGCTGCAAAACCTGTTTGCCCAGCACGTAGACCTTGAGTTCTATAAGATAAAGCCATAAACATGTTTGTCTGAGTCTTCTATCAAAAGTTACAGCTATTTATATGAAGTTGTACAAAAACGCTTTCTTTCGCCAAGACAGTGCGTTTCTCACTGTTACATGCATTTGAATGGGGAACTCGACCGAAACAAAGTATAGGTTTTCATTATGTGAATAACTTGGAAATCTTAGCTCAAACAGCTGCAAAACCTGTTTTCCCAGCACGGAGAGCTTGAGTTCTATAATATAAGGCCATAAACATGTTTGTCTGAGTCTTCTATCAAAAGTTACAGCTATTTATATGAAGTTGTACAAAAACGCTTTCTTTCGCCAAGACAGTGCGTTTCTCACTGTTACATGCATTTGAATGGGGAACTCGACCGAAACAAAGTATAAGTTTTCATTATGTGAATAACTTGGAAATCTTAGCTCAAACAGCTGCAAAACCTGGTTGCCCAGCACGAAGACCTTGAGTTCTATAAGATAAAGCCATAAACATGTGTATCCGAGTCTTCTATCAAAAGTTACAGCTATTTCTATGAAGTTGTACAAAAACGCTTTCTTTCGCCAAGACAGTGCGTTTCTCACTGTTACATGCATTTGAATGGGGAACTCGACTGAAACAAAGTATAAGTTTTCATTATGTGAATAACTTGGAAATCTTAGCTCAAACAGCTGCAAAACCTGTTTTCCCAGCACGGAAACCTTGAGTTCTATAAGATAAAGCCATAAACATGTTTGTCTGAGTCTTCTATCAAAAGTTACAGCTATTTCTATGAAGTTGTACAAAAACGCTTTCTTTCGCCAAGACAGTGCGTTTCTCACTGTTACATGCATTTGAATGGGGAACTCGACCGAAACAAAGTATAAGTTTTCATTATGTGAATAACTTGGAAATCTTAGCTCAAACAGCTGCAAAACCTGTTTGCCCAGCACGGAGACCTTGAGTTCTATAAGATAAAGCCATAAACATGTGTATCCGAGTCTTCTATCAAAAGTTACAGCTATTTCTATGAAGTTGTACAAAAACGCTTTCTTTCGCCAAGACAGTGCGTTTCTCACTGTTACATGCATTTGAATGGGGAACTCGACCGAAACAAAGTATAGGTTTTCATTATGTGAATAACTTGGAAATCTTAGCTCAAACAGCTGCAAAACCTGTTTGCCCAGCACGGAGACCTTGAGTTCTATAAGATAAAGCCATAAACATGTGTATCCGAGTCTTCTATCAAAAGTTACAGCTATTTCTATGAAGTTGTACAAAAACGCTTTCTTTCGCCAAGACAGTGCGTTTCTCACTGTTACATGCATTTGAATGGGGAACTCGACCGAAACAAAGTATAGGTTTTCATTATGTGAATAACTTGGAAATCTTAGCTCAAACAGCTCCAAAACCTGTTTTCCCAGCATGGAGACCTTGAGTTCTATAAGATAAAGCCATAAACATGTTTGTCTGAGTCTTCTATCAAAAGTTACAGCTATTTCTATGAAGTTGTACAAAAACGCTTTCTTTCGCCAAGACAGTGCGTTTCTCACTGTTACATGCATTTGAATGGGGAACTCGACCGAAACAAAGTATAGGTTTTCATTATGTGAATAACTTGGAAATCTTAGCTCAAACAGCTGCAAAACCTGTTTGCCCAGCACGGAGACCTTGAGTTCTAAAAGATAAAGCCATAAACATGTTTGTCTGAGTCTTCTATCAAAAGTTACAGCTATTTCTATGAAGTTGTACAAAAACGCTTTCTTTCGCCAAGACAGTGCGTTTCTCACTGTTACATGCATTTGAATGGGGAACTCGACCGAAACAAAGTATAGGTTTTCATTATGTGAATAACTTGGAAATCTTAGTTCAAACAGCTGCAAAACCTGTTTGCCCAGCACGGAAACCTTGAGTTCTATAAGATAAAGCCATAAACATGTGTATCCGAGTCTTCTATCAAAAGTTACAGCTATTTCTATGAAGTTGTACAAAAACGCTTTCTTTCGCCAAGACAGTGCGTTTCTCACTGTTACATGCATTTGAATGGGGAACTCGACCGAAACAAAGTATAGGTTTTCATTATGTGAATAACTTGGAAATCTTAGCTCAAACAGCTGCAAAACCTGTTTTCCCAGCACGTAGACCTTGAGTTCTATAAGATAAAGTCATAAACATGTGTATCCGAGTCTTCTATCAAAAGTTACAACTATTTCTATGAAGTTGTACAAAAACGCTTTCTTTCGCCAAGACAGTGCGTTTCTCACTGTTACATGCATTTGAATGGGGAACTCGACTGAAACAAAGTATAAGTTTTCATTATGTGAATAACTTGGAAATCTTAGCTCAAACAGCTGCAAAACCTGTTTGCCCAGCACGGAGACCTTGAGTTCTATAAGATAAAGCCATAAACATGTTTGTCTGAGTCTTCTATCAAAAGTTACAGCTATTTCTATGAAGTTGTACAAAAACGCTTTCTTTCGCCAAGACAGTGCGTTTCTCACTGTTACATGCATTTGAATGGGGAACTCGACCGAAACAAAGTATAAGTTTTCATTATGTGAATAACTTGGAAATCTTAGCTCAAACAGCTGCAAAACCTGTTTGCCCAGCACGGAGACCTTGAGTTCTATAAGATAAAGCCATAAACATGTGTATCCGAGTCTTCTATCAAAAGTTACAGCTATTTCTATGAAGTTGTACAAAATAGCTTTCTTTCGCCAAGACAGTGCGTTTCTCACTGTTACATGCATTTGAATGGGGAACTCGACCGAAACAAAGTATAAGTTTTCATTATGTGAATAACTTGGAAATCTTAGCTCAAACAGCTGCAAAACCTGTTTTCCCAGCACGTAGACCTTGAGTTCTATAAGATAAAGCCATAAACATGTTTGTCTGAGTCTTCTATCAAAAGTTACAGCTATTTCTATGAAGTTGTACAAAAACGCTTTCTTTCGCCAAGACAGTGCGTTTCTCACTGTTACATGCATTTGAATGGGGAACTCGACCGAAACAAAGTATAAGTTTTCATTATGTGAATAACTTGGAAATCTTAGCTCAAACAGCTGCAAAACCTGTTTTCCCAGCACGTAGACCTTGAGTTCTATAAGATAAAGCCATAAACATGTTTGTCTGAGTCTTCTATCAAAAGTTACAGCTATTTCTATGAAGTTGTACAAAAACGCTTTCTTTCGCCAAGACAGTGCGTTTCTCACTGTTACATGCATTTGAATGGGGAACTCGACTGAAACAAAGTATAAGTTTTCATTATGTGAATAACTTGGAAATCTTAGCTCAAACAGCTGCAAAACCTGTTTGCCCAGCACGGAGACCTTGAGTTCTATAAGATAAAGCCATAAACATGTTTGTCTGAGTCTTCTATCAAAAGTTACAGCTATTTCTATGAAGTTGTACAAAAACGCTTTCTTTCGCCAAGGCAGTGCGTTTCTCACTGTTACATGCATTTGAATGGGGAACTCGACCGAAACAAAGTATAAGTTTTCATTATGTGAATAACTTGGAAATCTTAGCTCAAACAGCTGCAAAACCTGTTTGCCCAGCACGGAGACCTTGAGTTCTATAAGATAAAGCCATAAACATGTGTATCCGAGTCTTCTATCAAAAGTTACAGCTATTTCTATGAAGTTGTACAAAAACGCTTTCTTTCGCCAAGACAGTGCGTTTCTCACTGTTACATGCATTTGAATGGGGAACTCGACCGAAACAAAGTATAAGTTTTCATTATGTGAATAACTTGGAAATCTTAGCTCAAACAGCTGCAAAACCTGTTTGCCCAGCACGGAGACCTTGAGTTCTATAAGATAAAGCCATAAACATGTGTATCCGAGTCTTCTATCAAAAGTTACAGCTATTTCTATGAAGTTGTACAAAATAGCTTTCTTTCGCCAAGACAGTGCGTTTCTCACTGTTACATGCATTTGAATGGGGAACTCGACCGAAACAAAGTATAAGTTTTCATTATGTGAATAACTTGGAAATCTTAGCTCAAACAGCTGCAAAACCTGTTTTCCCAGCACGTAGACCTTGAGTTCTATAAGATAAAGCCATAAACATGTTTGTCTGAGTCTTCTATCAAAAGTTACAGCTATTTCTATGAAGTTGTACAAAAACGCTTTCTTTCGCCAAGACAGTGCGTTTCTCACTGTTACATGCATTTGAATGGGGAACTCGACCGAAACAAAGTATAGGTTTTCATTATGTGAATAACTTGGAAATCTTAGCTCAAACAGCTGCAAAACCTGTTTTCCCAGCACGGAAACCTTGAGTTCTATAAGATAAAGCCATAAACATGTTTGTCTGAGTCTTCTATCAAAAGTTACAGCTATTTCTATGAAGTTGTACAAAAACGCTTTCTTTCGCCAAGACAGTGCGTTTCTCACTGTTACATGCATTTGAATGGGGAACTCGACCGAAACAAAGTATAGGTTTTCATTATGTGAATAACTTGGAAATCTTAGCTCAAACAGCTGCAAAACCTGTTTGCCCAGCACGGAGACCTTGAGTTCTATAAGATAAAGCCATAAACATGTGTATCCGAGTCTTCTATCAAAAGTTACAGCTATTTCTATGAAGTTGTACAAAAACGCTTTCTTTCGCCAAGACAGTGCGTTTCTCACTGTTACATGCATTTGAATGGGGAACTCGACCGAAACAAAGTATAAGTTTTCATTATGTGAATAACTTGGAAATCTTAGCTCAAACAGCTGCAAAACCTGTTTGCCCAGCACGGAGACCTTGAGTTCTATAAGATAAAGCCATAAACATGTGTATCCGAGTCTTCTATCAAAAGTTACAGCTATTTCTATGAAGTTGTACAAAATAGCTTTCTTTCGCCAAGACAGTGCGTTTCTCACTGTTACATGCATTTGAATGGGGAACTCGACCGAAACAAAGTATAGGTTTTCATTATGTGAATAACTTGGAAATCTTAGCTCAAACAGCTGCAAAACCTGTTTGCCCAGCACGGAAACCTTGAGTTCTATAAGATAAAGCCATAAACATGTTTGTCTGAGTCTTCTATCAAAAGTTACAGCTATTTCTATGAAGTTGTACAAAAACGCTTTCTTTCGCCAAGACAGTGCGTTTCTCACTGTTACATGCATTTGAATGGGGAACTCGACCGAAACAAAGTATAGGTTTTCATTATGTGAATAACTTGGAAATCTTAGTTCAAACAGCTGCAAAACCTGTTTGCCCAGCACGGAGACCTTGAGTTCTATAAGATAAAGCCATAAACATGTGTATCCGAGTCTTCTATCAAAAGTTACAGCTATTTCTATGAAGTTGTACAAAAACGCTTTCTTTCGCCAAGACAGTGCGTTTCTCACTGTTACATGCATTTGAATGGGGAACTCGACCGAAACAAAGTATAGGTTTTCATTATGTGAATAACTTGGAAATCTTAGCTCAAACAGCTGCAAAACCTGTTTTCCCAGCATGGAGACCTTGAGTTCTATAAGATAAAGCCATAAACATGTTTGTCTGAGTCTTCTATCAAAAGTTACAGCTATTTCTATGAAGTTGTACAAAAACGCTTTCTTTCGCCAAGACAGTGCGTTTCTCACTGTTACATGCATTTGAATGGGGAACTCGACCGAAACAAAGTATAAGTTTTCATTATGTGAATAACTTGGAAATCTTAGCTCAAACAGCTGCAAAACCTGTTTGCCCAGCACGGAGACCTTGAGTTCTATAAGATAAAGCCATAAACATGTGTATCCGAGTCTTCTATCAAAAGTTACAGCTATTTCTATGAAGTTGTACAAAAACGCTTTCTTTCGCCAAGACAGTGCGTTTCTCACTGTTACATGCATTTGAATGGGGAACTCGACCGAAACAAAGTATAGGTTTTCATTATGTGAATAACTTGGAAATCTTAGCTCAAACAGCTGCAAAACCTGTTTTCCCAGCATGGAGACCTTGAGTTCTATAAGATAAAGCCATAAACATGTTTGTCTGAGTCTTCTATCAAAAGTTACAGCTATTTCTATGAAGTTGTACAAAAACGCTTTCTTTCGCCAAGACAGTGCGTTTCTCACTGTTACATGCATTTGAATGGGGAACTCGACCGAAACAAAGTATAGGTTTTCATTATGTGAATAACTTGGAAATCTTAGCTCAAACAGCTGCAAAACCTGTTTGCCCAGCACGGAGACCTTGAGTTCTAAAAGATAAAGCCATAAACATGTTTGTCTGAGTCTTCTATCAAAAGTTACAGCTATTTCTATGAAGTTGTACAAAAACGCTTTCTTTCGCCAAGACAGTGCGTTTCTCACTGTTACATGCATTTGAATGGGGAACTCGACTGAAACAAAGTATAAGTTTTCATTATGTGAATAACTTGGAAATCTTAGCTCAAACAGCTGCAAAACCTGTTTTCCCAGCACGGAAACCTTGAGTTCTATAAGATAAAGCCATAAACATGTTTGTCTGAGTCTTCTATCAAAAGTTACAGCTATTTCTATGAAGTTGTACAAAAACGCTTTCTTTCGCCAAGACAGTGCGTTTCTCACTGTTACATGCATTTGAATGGGGAACTCGACCGAAACAAAGTATAAGTTTTCATTATGTGAATAACTTGGAAATCTTAGCTCAAACAGCTGCAAAACCTGTTTGCCCAGCACGGAGACCTTGAGTTCTATAAGATAAAGCCATAAACATGTGTATCCGAGTCTTCTATCAAAAGTTACAGCTATTTCTATGAAGTTGTACAAAATAGCTTTCTTTCGCCAAGACAGTGCGTTTCTCACTGTTACATGCATTTGAATGGGGAACTCGACCGAAACAAAGTATAAGTTTTCATTATGTGAATAACTTGGAAATCTTAGCTCAAACAGCTGCAAAACCTGTTTTCCCAGCACGTAGACCTTGAGTTCTATAAGATAAAGCCATAAACATGTTTGTCTGAGTCTTCTATCAAAAG
This sequence comes from Diplotaxodon limnothrissa, assembly GCF_057381915.1. Taxonomy (NCBI): domain Eukaryota; kingdom Metazoa; phylum Chordata; class Actinopteri; order Cichliformes; family Cichlidae; genus Diplotaxodon; species Diplotaxodon limnothrissa. The sequence goes on along the minus strand of NC_140608.1, from coordinate 30,452,662 downwards.
TTACAGCTATTTCTATGAAGTTGTACAAAAACGCTTTCTTTCGCCAAGACAGTGCGTTTCTCACTGTTACATGCATTTGAATGGGGAACTCGACCGAAACAAAGTATAGGTTTTCATTATGTGAATAACTTGGAAATCTTAGCTCAAACAGCTGCAAAACCTGTTTGCCCAGCACGGAGACCTTGAGTTCTAAAAGATAAAGCCATAAACATGTTTGTCTGAGTCTTCTATCAAAAGTTACAGCTATTTCTATGAAGTTGTACAAAAACGCTTTCTTTCGCCAAGACAGTGCGTTTCTCACTGTTACATGCATTTGAATGGGGAACTCGACCGAAACAAAGTATAGGTTTTCATTATGTGAATAACTTGGAAATCTTAGTTCAAACAGCTGCAAAACCTGTTTGCCCAGCACGGAAACCTTGAGTTCTATAAGATAAAGCCATAAACATGTGTATCCGAGTCTTCTATCAAAAGTTACAGCTATTTCTATGAAGTTGTACAAAAACGCTTTCTTTCGCCAAGACAGTGCGTTTCTCACTGTTACATGCATTTGAATGGGGAACTCGACCGAAACAAAGTATAGGTTTTCATTATGTGAATAACTTGGAAATCTTAGCTCAAACAGCTGCAAAACCTGTTTTCCCAGCACGTAGACCTTGAGTTCTATAAGATAAAGTCATAAACATGTGTATCCGAGTCTTCTATCAAAAGTTACAACTATTTCTATGAAGTTGTACAAAAACGCTTTCTTTCGCCAAGACAGTGCGTTTCTCACTGTTACATGCATTTGAATGGGGAACTCGACTGAAACAAAGTATAAGTTTTCATTATGTGAATAACTTGGAAATCTTAGCTCAAACAGCTGCAAAACCTGTTTGCCCAGCACGGAGACCTTGAGTTCTATAAGATAAAGCCATAAACATGTTTGTCTGAGTCTTCTATCAAAAGTTACAGCTATTTCTATGAAGTTGTACAAAAACGCTTTCTTTCGCCAAGACAGTGCGTTTCTCACTGTTACATGCATTTGAATGGGGAACTCGACCGAAACAAAGTATAAGTTTTCATTATGTGAATAACTTGGAAATCTTAGCTCAAACAGCTGCAAAACCTGTTTGCCCAGCACGGAGACCTTGAGTTCTATAAGATAAAGCCATAAACATGTGTATCCGAGTCTTCTATCAAAAGTTACAGCTATTTCTATGAAGTTGTACAAAATAGCTTTCTTTCGCCAAGACAGTGCGTTTCTCACTGTTACATGCATTTGAATGGGGAACTCGACCGAAACAAAGTATAAGTTTTCATTATGTGAATAACTTGGAAATCTTAGCTCAAACAGCTGCAAAACCTGTTTTCCCAGCACGTAGACCTTGAGTTCTATAAGATAAAGCCATAAACATGTTTGTCTGAGTCTTCTATCAAAAGTTACAGCTATTTCTATGAAGTTGTACAAAAACGCTTTCTTTCGCCAAGACAGTGCGTTTCTCACTGTTACATGCATTTGAATGGGGAACTCGACCGAAACAAAGTATAAGTTTTCATTATGTGAATAACTTGGAAATCTTAGCTCAAACAGCTGCAAAACCTGTTTTCCCAGCACGTAGACCTTGAGTTCTATAAGATAAAGCCATAAACATGTTTGTCTGAGTCTTCTATCAAAAGTTACAGCTATTTCTATGAAGTTGTACAAAAACGCTTTCTTTCGCCAAGACAGTGCGTTTCTCACTGTTACATGCATTTGAATGGGGAACTCGACCGAAACAAAGTATAGGTTTTCATTATGTGAATAACTTGGAAATCTTAGCTCAAACAGCTGCAAAACCTGTTTGCCCAGCACGGAGACCTTGAGTTCTAAAAGATAAAGCCATAAACATGTTTGTCTGAGTCTTCTATCAAAAGTTACAGCTATTTCTATGAAGTTGTACAAAAACGCTTTCTTTCGCCAAGACAGTGCGTTTCTCACTGTTACATGCATTTGAATGGGGAACTTGACCGAAACAAAGTATAGGTTTTCATTATGTGAATAACTTGGAAATCTTAGTTCAAACAGCTGCAAAACCTGTTTGCCCAGCACGGAAACCTTGAGTTCTATAAGATAAAGCCATAAACATGTGTATCCGAGTCTTCTATCAAAAGTTACAGCTATTTCTATGAAGTTGTACAAAATAGCTTTCTTTCGCCAAGACAGTGCGTTTCTCACTGTTACATGCATTTGAATGGGGAACTCGACCGAAACAAAGTATAGGTTTTCATTATGTGAATAACTTGGAAATCTTAGCTCAAACAGCTGCAAAACCTGTTTTCCCAGCACGTAGACCTTGAGTTCTATAAGATAAAGCCATAAACATGTGTATCCGAGTCTTCTATCAAAAGTTACAGCTATTTCTATGAAGTTGTACAAAAACGCTTTCTTTCGCCAAGACAGTGCGTTTCTCACTGTTACATGCATTTGAATGGGGAACTCGACTGAAACAAAGTATAAGTTTTCATTATGTGAATAACTTGGAAATCTTAGCTCAAACAGCTGCAAAACCTGTTTGCCCAGCACGGAGACCTTGAGTTCTATAAGATAAAGCCATAAACATGTTTGTCTGAGTCTTCTATCAAAAGTTACAGCTATTTCTATGAAGTTGTACAAAAACGCTTTCTTTCGCCAAGGCAGTGCGTTTCTCACTGTTACATGCATTTGAATGGGGAACTCGACCGAAACAAAGTATAAGTTTTCATTATGTGAATAACTTGGAAATCTTAGCTCAAACAGCTCCAAAACCTGTTTTCCCAGCATGGAGACCTTGAGTTCTATAAGATAAAGCCATAAACATGTTTGTCTGAGTCTTCTATCAAAAGTTACAGCTATTTCTATGAAGTTGTACAAAAACGCTTTCTTTCGCCAAGACAGTGCGTTTCTCACTGTTACATGCATTTGAATGGGGAACTCGACCGAAACAAAGTATAGGTTTTCATTATGTGAATAACTTGGAAATCTTAGCTCAAACAGCTGCAAAACCTGTTTGCCCAGCACGGAGACCTTGAGTTCTAAAAGATAAAGCCATAAACATGTTTGTCTGAGTCTTCTATCAAAAGTTACAGCTATTTCTATGAAGTTGTACAAAAACGCTTTCTTTCGCCAAGACAGTGCGTTTCTCACTGTTACATGCATTTGAATGGGGAACTCGACCGAAACAAAGTATAGGTTTTCATTATGTGAATAACTTGGAAATCTTAGTTCAAACAGCTGCAAAACCTGTTTGCCCAGCACGGAAACCTTGAGTTCTATAAGATAAAGCCATAAACATGTGTATCCGAGTCTTCTATCAAAAGTTACAGCTATTTCTATGAAGTTGTACAAAAACGCTTTCTTTCGCCAAGACAGTGCGTTTCTCACTGTTACATGCATTTGAATGGGGAACTCGACCGAAACAAAGTATAGGTTTTCATTATGTGAATAACTTGGAAATCTTAGCTCAAACAGCTGCAAAACCTGTTTTCCCAGCACGTAGACCTTGAGTTCTATAAGATAAAGTCATAAACATGTGTATCCGAGTCTTCTATCAAAAGTTACAACTATTTCTATGAAGTTGTACAAAAACGCTTTCTTTCGCCAAGACAGTGCGTTTCTCACTGTTACATGCATTTGAATGGGGAACTCGACTGAAACAAAGTATAAGTTTTCATTATGTGAATAACTTGGAAATCTTAGCTCAAACAGCTGCAAAACCTGTTTGCCCAGCACGGAGACCTTGAGTTCTATAAGATAAAGCCATAAACATGTTTGTCTGAGTCTTCTATCAAAAGTTACAGCTATTTCTATGAAGTTGTACAAAAACGCTTTCTTTCGCCAAGACAGTGCGTTTCTCACTGTTACATGCATTTGAATGGGGAACTCGACCGAAACAAAGTATAAGTTTTCATTATGTGAATAACTTGGAAATCTTAGCTCAAACAGCTGCAAAACCTGTTTGCCCAGCACGGAGACCTTGAGTTCTATAAGATAAAGCCATAAACATGTGTATCCGAGTCTTCTATCAAAAGTTACAGCTATTTCTATGAAGTTGTACAAAATAGCTTTCTTTCGCCAAGACAGTGCGTTTCTCACTGTTACATGCATTTGAATGGGGAACTCGACCGAAACAAAGTATAAGTTTTCATTATGTGAATAACTTGGAAATCTTAGCTCAAACAGCTGCAAAACCTGTTTTCCCAGCACGTAGACCTTGAGTTCTATAAGATAAAGCCATAAACATGTTTGTCTGAGTCTTCTATCAAAAGTTACAGCTATTTCTATGAAGTTGTACAAAAACGCTTTCTTTCGCCAAGACAGTGCGTTTCTCACTGTTACATGCATTTGAATGGGGAACTCGACCGAAACAAAGTATAAGTTTTCATTATGTGAATAACTTGGAAATCTTAGCTCAAACAGCTGCAAAACCTGTTTTCCCAGCACGTAGACCTTGAGTTCTATAAGATAAAGCCATAAACATGTTTGTCTGAGTCTTCTATCAAAAGTTACAGCTATTTCTATGAAGTTGTACAAAAACGCTTTCTTTCGCCAAGACAGTGCGTTTCTCACTGTTACATGCATTTGAATGGGGAACTCGACTGAAACAAAGTATAAGTTTTCATTATGTGAATAACTTGGAAATCTTAGCTCAAACAGCTGCAAAACCTGTTTGCCCAGCACGGAGACCTTGAGTTCTATAAGATAAAGCCATAAACATGTTTGTCTGAGTCTTCTATCAAAAGTTACAGCTATTTCTATGAAGTTGTACAAAAACGCTTTCTTTCGCCAAGGCAGTGCGTTTCTCACTGTTACATGCATTTGAATGGGGAACTCGACCGAAACAAAGTATAAGTTTTCATTATGTGAATAACTTGGAAATCTTAGCTCAAACAGCTGCAAAACCTGTTTGCCCAGCACGGAGACCTTGAGTTCTATAAGATAAAGCCATAAACATGTGTATCCGAGTCTTCTATCAAAAGTTACAGCTATTTCTATGAAGTTGTACAAAAACGCTTTCTTTCGCCAAGACAGTGCGTTTCTCACTGTTACATGCATTTGAATGGGGAACTCGACCGAAACAAAGTATAAGTTTTCATTATGTGAATAACTTGGAAATCTTAGCTCAAACAGCTGCAAAACCTGTTTGCCCAGCACGGAGACCTTGAGTTCTATAAGATAAAGCCATAAACATGTGTATCCGAGTCTTCTATCAAAAGTTACAGCTATTTCTATGAAGTTGTACAAAATAGCTTTCTTTCGCCAAGACAGTGCGTTTCTCACTGTTACATGCATTTGAATGGGGAACTCGACCGAAACAAAGTATAAGTTTTCATTATGTGAATAACTTGGAAATCTTAGCTCAAACAGCTGCAAAACCTGTTTTCCCAGCACGTAGACCTTGAGTTCTATAAGATAAAGCCATAAACATGTTTGTCTGAGTCTTCTATCAAAAGTTACAGCTATTTCTATGAAGTTGTACAAAAACGCTTTCTTTCGCCAAGACAGTGCGTTTCTCACTGTTACATGCATTTGAATGGGGAACTCGACCGAAACAAAGTATAGGTTTTCATTATGTGAATAACTTGGAAATCTTAGCTCAAACAGCTGCAAAACCTGTTTTCCCAGCACGGAAACCTTGAGTTCTATAAGATAAAGCCATAAACATGTTTGTCTGAGTCTTCTATCAAAAGTTACAGCTATTTCTATGAAGTTGTACAAAAACGCTTTCTTTCGCCAAGACAGTGCGTTTCTCACTGTTACATGCATTTGAATGGGGAACTCGACCGAAACAAAGTATAGGTTTTCATTATGTGAATAACTTGGAAATCTTAGCTCAAACAGCTGCAAAACCTGTTTGCCCAGCACGGAGACCTTGAGTTCTATAAGATAAAGCCATAAACATGTGTATCCGAGTCTTCTATCAAAAGTTACAGCTATTTCTATGAAGTTGTACAAAAACGCTTTCTTTCGCCAAGACAGTGCGTTTCTCACTGTTACATGCATTTGAATGGGGAACTCGACCGAAACAAAGTATAAGTTTTCATTATGTGAATAACTTGGAAATCTTAGCTCAAACAGCTGCAAAACCTGTTTGCCCAGCACGGAGACCTTGAGTTCTATAAGATAAAGCCATAAACATGTGTATCCGAGTCTTCTATCAAAAGTTACAGCTATTTCTATGAAGTTGTACAAAATAGCTTTCTTTCGCCAAGACAGTGCGTTTCTCACTGTTACATGCATTTGAATGGGGAACTCGACCGAAACAAAGTATAGGTTTTCATTATGTGAATAACTTGGAAATCTTAGCTCAAACAGCTGCAAAACCTGTTTGCCCAGCACGGAGACCTTGAGTTCTATAAGATAAAGCCATAAACATGTGTATCCGAGTCTTCTATCAAAAGTTACAGCTATTTCTATGAAGTTGTACAAAATAGCTTTCTTTCGCCAAGACAGTGCGTTTCTCACTGTTACATGCATTTGAATGGGGAACTCGACCGAAACAAAGTATAAGTTTTCATTATGTGAATAACTTGGAAATCTTAGCTCAAACAGCTGCAAAACCTGTTTTCCCAGCACGTAGACCTTGAGTTCTATAAGATAAAGCCATAAACATGTTTGTCTGAGTCTTCTATCAAAAGTTACAGCTATTTCTATGAAGTTGTACAAAAACGCTTTCTTTCGCCAAGACAGTGCGTTTCTCACTGTTACATGCATTTGAATGGGGAACTCGACCGAAACAAAGTATAGGTTTTCATTATGTGAATAACTTGGAAATCTTAGCTCAAACAGCTGCAAAACCTGTTTGCCCAGCACGGAGACCTTGAGTTCTAAAAGATAAAGCCATAAACATGTTTGTCTGAGTCTTCTATCAAAAGTTACAGCTATTTCTATGAAGTTGTACAAAAACGCTTTCTTTCGCCAAGACAGTGCGTTTCTCACTGTTACATGCATTTGAATGGGGAACTTGACCGAAACAAAGTATAGGTTTTCATTATGTGAATAACTTGGAAATCTTAGTTCAAACAGCTGCAAAACCTGTTTGCCCAGCACGGAAACCTTGAGTTCTATAAGATAAAGCCATAAACATGTGTATCCGAGTCTTCTATCAAAAGTTACAGCTATTTCTATGAAGTTGTACAAAATAGCTTTCTTTCGCCAAGACAGTGCGTTTCTCACTGTTACATGCATTTGAATGGGGAACTCGACCGAAACAAAGTATAGGTTTTCATTATGTGAATAACTTGGAAATCTTAGCTCAAACAGCTGCAAAACCTGTTTTCCCAGCACGTAGACCTTGAGTTCTATAAGATAAAGCCATAAACATGTGTATCCGAGTCTTCTATCAAAAGTTACAGCTATTTCTATGAAGTTGTACAAAAACGCTTTCTTTCGCCAAGACAGTGCGTTTCTCACTGTTACATGCATTTGAATGGGGAACTCGACTGAAACAAAGTATAAGTTTTCATTATGTGAATAACTTGGAAATCTTAGCTCAAACAGCTGCAAAACCTGTTTGCCCAGCACGGAGACCTTGAGTTCTATAAGATAAAGCCATAAACATGTTTGTCTGAGTCTTCTATCAAAAGTTACAGCTATTTCTATGAAGTTGTACAAAAACGCTTTCTTTCGCCAAGGCAGTGCGTTTCTCACTGTTACATGCATTTGAATGGGGAACTCGACCGAAACAAAGTATAAGTTTTCATTATGTGAATAACTTGGAAATCTTAGCTCAAACAGCTCCAAAACCTGTTTTCCCAGCATGGAGACCTTGAGTTCTATAAGATAAAGCCATAAACATGTTTGTCTGAGTCTTCTATCAAAAGTTACAGCTATTTCTATGAAGTTGTACAAAAACGCTTTCTTTCGCCAAGACAGTGCGTTTCTCACTGTTACATGCATTTGAATGGGGAACTCGACCGAAACAAAGTATAGGTTTTCATTATGTGAATAACTTGGAAATCTTAGCTCAAACAGCTGCAAAACCTGTTTGCCCAGCACGGAGACCTTGAGTTCTAAAAGATAAAGCCATAAACATGTTTGTCTGAGTCTTCTATCAAAAGTTACAGCTATTTCTATGAAGTTGTACAAAAACGCTTTCTTTCGCCAAGACAGTGCGTTTCTCACTGTTACATGCATTTGAATGGGGAACTCGACCGAAACAAAGTATAGGTTTTCATTATGTGAATAACTTGGAAATCTTAGTTCAAACAGCTGCAAAACCTGTTTGCCCAGCACGGAAACCTTGAGTTCTATAAGATAAAGCCATAAACATGTGTATCCGAGTCTTCTATCAAAAGTTACAGCTATTTCTATGAAGTTGTACAAAAACGCTTTCTTTCGCCAAGACAGTGCGTTTCTCACTGTTACATGCATTTGAATGGGGAACTCGACCGAAACAAAGTATAGGTTTTCATTATGTGAATAACTTGGAAATCTTAGCTCAAACAGCTGCAAAACCTGTTTTCCCAGCACGTAGACCTTGAGTTCTATAAGATAAAGTCATAAACATGTGTATCCGAGTCTTCTATCAAAAGTTACAACTATTTCTATGAAGTTGTACAAAAACGCTTTCTTTCGCCAAGACAGTGCGTTTCTCACTGTTACATGCATTTGAATGGGGAACTCGACTGAAACAAAGTATAAGTTTTCATTATGTGAATAACTTGGAAATCTTAGCTCAAACAGCTGCAAAACCTGTTTGCCCAGCACGGAGACCTTGAGTTCTATAAGATAAAGCCATAAACATGTTTGTCTGAGTCTTCTATCAAAAGTTACAGCTATTTCTATGAAGTTGTACAAAAACGCTTTCTTTCGCCAAGACAGTGCGTTTCTCACTGTTACATGCATTTGAATGGGGAACTCGACCGAAACAAAGTATAAGTTTTCATTATGTGAATAACTTGGAAATCTTAGCTCAAACAGCTGCAAAACCTGTTTGCCCAGCACGGAGACCTTGAGTTCTATAAGATAAAGCCATAAACATGTGTATCCGAGTCTTCTATCAAAAGTTACAGCTATTTCTATGAAGTTGTACAAAATAGCTTTCTTTCGCCAAGACAGTGCGTTTCTCACTGTTACATGCATTTGAATGGGGAACTCGACCGAAACAAAGTATAAGTTTTCATTATGTGAATAACTTGGAAATCTTAGCTCAAACAGCTGCAAAACCTGTTTTCCCAGCACGTAGACCTTGAGTTCTATAAGATAAAGCCATAAACATGTTTGTCTGAGTCTTCTATCAAAAGTTACAGCTATTTCTATGAAGTTGTACAAAAACGCTTTCTTTCGCCAAGACAGTGCGTTTCTCACTGTTACATGCATTTGAATGGGGAACTCGACCGAAACAAAGTATAAGTTTTCATTATGTGAATAACTTGGAAATCTTAGCTCAAACAGCTGCAAAACCTGTTTTCCCAGCACGTAGACCTTGAGTTCTATAAGATAAAGCCATAAACATGTTTGTCTGAGTCTTCTATCAAAAGTTACAGCTATTTCTATGAAGTTGTACAAAAACGCTTTCTTTCGCCAAGACAGTGCGTTTCTCACTGTTACATGCATTTGAATGGGGAACTCGACTGAAACAAAGTATAAGTTTTCATTATGTGAATAACTTGGAAATCTTAGCTCAAACAGCTGCAAAACCTGTTTGCCCAGCACGGAGACCTTGAGTTCTATAAGATAAAGCCATAAACATGTTTGTCTGAGTCTTCTATCAAAAGTTACAGCTATTTCTATGAAGTTGTACAAAAACGCTTTCTTTCGCCAAGGCAGTGCGTTTCTCACTGTTACATGCATTTGAATGGGGAACTCGACCGAAACAAAGTATAAGTTTTCATTATGTGAATAACTTGGAAATCTTAGCTCAAACAGCTGCAAAACCTGTTTGCCCAGCACGGAGACCTTGAGTTCTATAAGATAAAGCCATAAACATGTGTATCCGAGTCTTCTATCAAAAGTTACAGCTATTTCTATGAAGTTGTACAAAAACGCTTTCTTTCGCCAAGACAGTGCGTTTCTCACTGTTACATGCATTTGAATGGGGAACTCGACCGAAACAAAGTATAAGTTTTCATTATGTGAATAACTTGGAAATCTTAGCTCAAACAGCTGCAAAACCTGTTTGCCCAGCACGGAGACCTTGAGTTCTATAAGATAAAGCCATAAACATGTGTATCCGAGTCTTCTATCAAAAGTTACAGCTATTTCTATGAAGTTGTACAAAATAGCTTTCTTTCGCCAAGACAGTGCGTTTCTCACTGTTACATGCATTTGAATGGGGAACTCGACCGAAACAAAGTATAAGTTTTCATTATGTGAATAACTTGGAAATCTTAGCTCAAACAGCTGCAAAACCTGTTTTCCCAGCACGTAGACCTTGAGTTCTATAAGATAAAGCCATAAACATGTTTGTCTGAGTCTTCTATCAAAAGTTACAGCTATTTCTATGAAGTTGTACAAAAACGCTTTCTTTCGCCAAGACAGTGCGTTTCTCACTGTTACATGCATTTGAATGGGGAACTCGACCGAAACAAAGTATAGGTTTTCATTATGTGAATAACTTGGAAATCTTAGCTCAAACAGCTGCAAAACCTGTTTTCCCAGCACGGAAACCTTGAGTTCTATAAGATAAAGCCATAAACATGTTTGTCTGAGTCTTCTATCAAAAGTTACAGCTATTTCTATGAAGTTGTACAAAAACGCTTTCTTTCGCCAAGACAGTGCGTTTCTCACTGTTACATGCATTTGAATGGGGAACTCGACCGAAACAAAGTATAGGTTTTCATTATGTGAATAACTTGGAAATCTTAGCTCAAACAGCTGCAAAACCTGTTTGCCCAGCACGGAGACCTTGAGTTCTATAAGATAAAGCCATAAACATGTGTATCCGAGTCTTCTATCAAAAGTTACAGCTATTTCTATGAAGTTGTACAAAAACGCTTTCTTTCGCCAAGACAGTGCGTTTCTCACTGTTACATGCATTTGAATGGGGAACTCGACCGAAACAAAGTATAAGTTTTCATTATGTGAATAACTTGGAAATCTTAGCTCAAACAGCTGCAAAACCTGTTTGCCCAGCACGGAGACCTTGAGTTCTATAAGATAAAGCCATAAACATGTGTATCCGAGTCTTCTATCAAAAGTTACAGCTATTTCTATGAAGTTGTACAAAATAGCTTTCTTTCGCCAAGACAGTGCGTTTCTCACTGTTACATGCATTTGAATGGGGAACTCGACCGAAACAAAGTATAGGTTTTCATTATGTGAATAACTTGGAAATCTTAGCTCAAACAGCTGCAAAACCTGTTTGCCCAGCACGGAAACCTTGAGTTCTATAAGATAAAGCCATAAACATGTTTGTCTGAGTCTTCTATCAAAAGTTACAGCTATTTCTATGAAGTTGTACAAAAACGCTTTCTTTCGCCAAGACAGTGCGTTTCTCACTGTTACATGCATTTGAATGGGGAACTCGACCGAAACAAAGTATAGGTTTTCATTATGTGAATAACTTGGAAATCTTAGTTCAAACAGCTGCAAAACCTGTTTGCCCAGCACGGAGACCTTGAGTTCTATAAGATAAAGCCATAAACATGTGTATCCGAGTCTTCTATCAAAAGTTACAGCTATTTCTATGAAGTTGTACAAAAACGCTTTCTTTCGCCAAGACAGTGCGTTTCTCACTGTTACATGCATTTGAATGGGGAACTCGACCGAAACAAAGTATAGGTTTTCATTATGTGAATAACTTGGAAATCTTAGCTCAAACAGCTGCAAAACCTGTTTTCCCAGCATGGAGACCTTGAGTTCTATAAGATAAAGCCATAAACATGTTTGTCTGAGTCTTCTATCAAAAGTTACAGCTATTTCTATGAAGTTGTACAAAAACGCTTTCTTTCGCCAAGACAGTGCGTTTCTCACTGTTACATGCATTTGAATGGGGAACTCGACCGAAACAAAGTATAAGTTTTCATTATGTGAATAACTTGGAAATCTTAGCTCAAACAGCTGCAAAACCTGTTTGCCCAGCACGGAGACCTTGAGTTCTATAAGATAAAGCCATAAACATGTGTATCCGAGTCTTCTATCAAAAGTTACAGCTATTTCTATGAAGTTGTACAAAAACGCTTTCTTTCGCCAAGACAGTGCGTTTCTCACTGTTACATGCATTTGAATGGGGAACTCGACCGAAACAAAGTATAGGTTTTCATTATGTGAATAACTTGGAAATCTTAGCTCAAACAGCTGCAAAACCTGTTTTCCCAGCATGGAGACCTTGAGTTCTATAAGATAAAGCCATAAACATGTTTGTCTGAGTCTTCTATCAAAAGTTACAGCTATTTCTATGAAGTTGTACAAAAACGCTTTCTTTCGCCAAGACAGTGCGTTTCTCACTGTTACATGCATTTGAATGGGGAACTCGACCGAAACAAAGTATAGGTTTTCATTATGTGAATAACTTGGAAATCTTAGCTCAAACAGCTGCAAAACCTGTTTGCCCAGCACGGAGACCTTGAGTTCTAAAAGATAAAGCCATAAACATGTTTGTCTGAGTCTTCTATCAAAAGTTACAGCTATTTCTATGAAGTTGTACAAAAACGCTTTCTTTCGCCAAGACAGTGCGTTTCTCACTGTTACATGCATTTGAATGGGGAACTCGACTGAAACAAAGTATAAGTTTTCATTATGTGAATAACTTGGAAATCTTAGCTCAAACAGCTGCAAAACCTGTTTTCCCAGCACGGAAACCTTGAGTTCTATAAGATAAAGCCATAAACATGTTTGTCTGAGTCTTCTATCAAAAGTTACAGCTATTTCTATGAAGTTGTACAAAAACGCTTTCTTTCGCCAAGACAGTGCGTTTCTCACTGTTACATGCATTTGAATGGGGAACTCGACCGAAACAAAGTATAAGTTTTCATTATGTGAATAACTTGGAAATCTTAGCTCAAACAGCTGCAAAACCTGTTTGCCCAGCACGGAGACCTTGAGTTCTATAAGATAAAGCCATAAACATGTGTATCCGAGTCTTCTATCAAAAGTTACAGCTATTTCTATGAAGTTGTACAAAATAGCTTTCTTTCGCCAAGACAGTGCGTTTCTCACTGTTACATGCATTTGAATGGGGAACTCGACCGAAACAAAGTATAAGTTTTCATTATGTGAATAACTTGGAAATCTTAGCTCAAACAGCTGCAAAACCTGTTTGCCCAGCACGGAGACCTTGAGTTCTAAAAGATAAAGCCATAAACATGTTTGTCTGAGTCTTCTATCAAAAGTTACAGCTATTTCTATGAAGTTGTACAAAAACGCTTTCTTTCGCCAAGACAGTGCGTTTCTCACTGTTACATGCATTTGAATGGGGAACTCGACCGAAACAAAGTATAGGTTTTCATTATGTGAATAACTTGGAAATCTTAGTTCAAACAGCTGCAAAACCTGTTTGCCCAGCACGGAAACCTTGAGTTCTATAAGATAAAGCCATAAACATGTGTATCCGAGTCTTCTATCAAAAGTTACAGCTATTTCTATGAAGTTGTACAAAAACGCTTTCTTTCGCCAAGACAGTGCGTTTCTCACTGTTACATGCATTTGAATGGGGAACTCGACCGAAACAAAGTATAGGTTTTCATTATGTGAATAACTTGGAAATCTTAGCTCAAACAGCTGCAAAACCTGTTTTCCCAGCACGTAGACCTTGAGTTCTATAAGATAAAGTCATAAACATGTGTATCCGAGTCTTCTATCAAAAGTTACAACTATTTCTATGAAGTTGTACAAAAACGCTTTCTTTCGCCAAGACAGTGCGTTTCTCACTGTTACATGCATTTGAATGGGGAACTCGACTGAAACAAAGTATAAGTTTTCATTATGTGAATAACTTGGAAATCTTAGCTCAAACAGCTGCAAAACCTGTTTGCCCAGCACGGAGACCTTGAGTTCTATAAGATAAAGCCATAAACATGTTTGTCTGAGTCTTCTATCAAAAGTTACAGCTATTTCTATGAAGTTGTACAAAAACGCTTTCTTTCGCCAAGACAGTGCGTTTCTCACTGTTACATGCATTTGAATGGGGAACTCGACCGAAACAAAGTATAAGTTTTCATTATGTGAATAACTTGGAAATCTTAGCTCAAACAGCTGCAAAACCTGTTTGCCCAGCACGGAGACCTTGAGTTCTATAAGATAAAGCCATAAACATGTGTATCCGAGTCTTCTATCAAAAGTTACAGCTATTTCTATGAAGTTGTACAAAATAGCTTTCTTTCGCCAAGACAGTGCGTTTCTCACTGTTACATGCATTTGAATGGGGAACTCGACCGAAACAAAGTATAAGTTTTCATTATGTGAATAACTTGGAAATCTTAGCTCAAACAGCTGCAAAACCTGTTTTCCCAGCACGTAGACCTTGAGTTCTATAAGATAAAGCCATAAACATGTTTGTCTGAGTCTTCTATCAAAAGTTACAGCTATTTCTATGAAGTTGTACAAAAACGCTTTCTTTCGCCAAGACAGTGCGTTTCTCACTGTTACATGCATTTGAATGGGGAACTCGACCGAAACAAAGTATAAGTTTTCATTATGTGAATAACTTGGAAATCTTAGCTCAAACAGCTGCAAAACCTGTTTTCCCAGCACGTAGACCTTGAGTTCTATAAGATAAAGCCATAAACATGTTTGTCTGAGTCTTCTATCAAAAGTTACAGCTATTTCTATGAAGTTGTACAAAAACGCTTTCTTTCGCCAAGACAGTGCGTTTCTCACTGTTACATGCATTTGAATGGGGAACTCGACCGAAACAAAGTATAGGTTTTCATTATGTGAATAACTTGGAAATCTTAGCTCAAACAGCTGCAAAACCTGTTTGCCCAGCACGGAGACCTTGAGTTCTAAAAGATAAAGCCATAAACATGTTTGTCTGAGTCTTCTATCAAAAGTTACAGCTATTTCTATGAAGTTGTACAAAAACGCTTTCTTTCGCCAAGACAGTGCGTTTCTCACTGTTACATGCATTTGAATGGGGAACTTGACCGAAACAAAGTATAGGTTTTCATTATGTGAATAACTTGGAAATCTTAGTTCAAACAGCTGCAAAACCTGTTTGCCCAGCACGGAAACCTTGAGTTCTATAAGATAAAGCCATAAACATGTGTATCCGAGTCTTCTATCAAAAGTTACAGCTATTTCTATGAAGTTGTACAAAATAGCTTTCTTTCGCCAAGACAGTGCGTTTCTCACTGTTACATGCATTTGAATGGGGAACTCGACCGAAACAAAGTATAGGTTTTCATTATGTGAATAACTTGGAAATCTTAGCTCAAACAGCTGCAAAACCTGTTTTCCCAGCACGTAGACCTTGAGTTCTATAAGATAAAGCCATAAACATGTGTATCCGAGTCTTCTATCAAAAGTTACAGCTATTTCTATGAAGTTGTACAAAAACGCTTTCTTTCGCCAAGACAGTGCGTTTCTCACTGTTACATGCATTTGAATGGGGAACTCGACTGAAACAAAGTATAAGTTTTCATTATGTGAATAACTTGGAAATCTTAGCTCAAACAGCTGCAAAACCTGTTTGCCCAGCACGGAGACCTTGAGTTCTATAAGATAAAGCCATAAACATGTTTGTCTGAGTCTTCTATCAAAAGTTACAGCTATTTCTATGAAGTTGTACAAAAACGCTTTCTTTCGCCAAGGCAGTGCGTTTCTCACTGTTACATGCATTTGAATGGGGAACTCGACCGAAACAAAGTATAAGTTTTCATTATGTGAATAACTTGGAAATCTTAGCTCAAACAGCTGCAAAACCTGTTTGCCCAGCACGGAGACCTTGAGTTCTATAAGATAAAGCCATAAACATGTGTATCCGAGTCTTCTATCAAAAGTTACAGCTATTTCTATGAAGTTGTACAAAAACGCTTTCTTTCGCCAAGACAGTGCGTTTCTCACTGTTACATGCATTTGAATGGGGAACTCGACCGAAACAAAGTATAAGTTTTCATTATGTGAATAACTTGGAAATCTTAGCTCAAACAGCTGCAAAACCTGTTTGCCCAGCACGGAGACCTTGAGTTCTATAAGATAAAGCCATAAACATGTGTATCCGAGTCTTCTATCAAAAGTTACAGCTATTTCTATGAAGTTGTACAAAATAGCTTTCTTTCGCCAAGACAGTGCGTTTCTCACTGTTACATGCATTTGAATGGGGAACTCGACCGAAACAAAGTATAAGTTTTCATTATGTGAATAACTTGGAAATCTTAGCTCAAACAGCTGCAAAACCTGTTTTCCCAGCACGTAGACCTTGAGTTCTTTATAAGCCATAAACATGTTTGTCTGAGTCTTCTATCAAAAGTTACAGCTATTTCTATGAAGTTGTACAAAAACGCTTTCTTTCGCCAAGACAGTGCGTTTCTCACTGTTACATGCATTTGAATGGGGAACTCGACCGAAACAAAGTATAGGTTTTCATTATGTGAATAACTTGGAAATCTTAGCTCAAACAGCTGCAAAACCTGTTTTCCCAGCACGGAAACCTTGAGTTCTATAAGATAAAGCCATAAACATGTTTGTCTGAGTCTTCTATCAAAAGTTACAGCTATTTCTATGAAGTTGTACAAAAACGCTTTCTTTCGCCAAGACAGTGCGTTTCTCACTGTTACATGCATTTGAATGGGGAACTCGACCGAAACAAAGTATAGGTTTTCATTATGTGAATAACTTGGAAATCTTAGCTCAAACAGCTGCAAAACCTGTTTGCCCAGCACGGAGACCTTGAGTTCTATAAGATAAAGCCATAAACATGTGTATCCGAGTCTTCTATCAAAAGTTACAGCTATTTCTATGAAGTTGTACAAAAACGCTTTCTTTCGCCAAGACAGTGCGTTTCTCACTGTTACATGCATTTGAATGGGGAACTCGACCGAAACAAAGTATAAGTTTGCATTATGTGAATAACTTGGAAATCTTAGCTCAAACAGCTGCAAAACCTGTTTGCCCAGCACGGAGACCTTGAGTTCTATAAGATAAAGCCATAAACATGTGTATCCGAGTCTTCTATCAAAAGTTACAGCTATTTCTATGAAGTTGTACAAAATAGCTTTCTTTCGCCAAGACAGTGCGTTTCTCACTGTTACATGCATTTGAATGGGGAACTCGACCGAAACAAAGTATAAGTTTTCATTATGTGAATAACTTGGAAATCTTAGCTCAAACAGCTGCAAAACCTGTTTGCCCAGCACGGAGACCTTGAGTTCTATAAGATAAAGCCATAAACATGTTTGTCTGAGTCTTCTATCAAAAGTTACAGCTATTTCTATGAAGTTGTACAAAAACGCTTTCTTTCGCCAAGACAGTGCGTTTCTCACTGTTACATGCATTTGAATGGGGAACTCGACCGAAACAAAGTATAAGTTTTCATTATGTGAATAACTTGGAAATCTTAGCTCAAACAGCTGCAAAACCTGTTTGCCCAGCACGGAGACCTTGAGTTCTATAAGATAAAGCCATAAACATGTGTATCCGAGTCTTCTATCAAAAGTTACAGCTATTTCTATGAAGTTGTACAAAATAGCTTTCTTTCGCCAAGACAGTGCGTTTCTCACTGTTACATGCATTTGAATGGGGAACTCGACCGAAACAAAGTATAAGTTTTCATTATGTGAATAACTTGGAAATCTTAGCTCAAACAGCTGCAAAACCTGTTTTCCCAGCACGTAGACCTTGAGTTCTATAAGATAAAGCCATAAACATGTTTGTCTGAGTCTTCTATCAAAAGTTACAGCTATTTCTATGAAGTTGTACAAAAACGCTTTCTTTCGCCAAGACAGTGCGTTTCTCACTGTTACATGCATTTGAATGGGGAACTCGACCGAAACAAAGTATAAGTTTTCATTATGTGAATAACTTGGAAATCTTAGCTCAAACAGCTGCAAAACCTGTTTTCCCAGCACGTAGACCTTGAGTTCTATAAGATAAAGCCATAAACATGTTTGTCTGAGTCTTCTATCAAAAGTTACAGCTATTTCTATGAAGTTGTACAAAAACGCTTTCTTTCGCCAAGACAGTGCGTTTCTCACTGTTACATGCATTTGAATGGGGAACTCGACCGAAACAAAGTATAGGTTTTCATTATGTGAATAACTTGGAAATCTTAGCTCAAACAGCTGCAAAACCTGTTTGCCCAGCACGGAGACCTTGAGTTCTAAAAGATAAAGCCATAAACATGTTTGTCTGAGTCTTCTATCAAAAGTTACAGCTATTTCTATGAAGTTGTACAAAAACGCTTTCTTTCGCCAAGACAGTGCGTTTCTCACTGTTACATGCATTTGAATGGGGAACTCGACCGAAACAAAGTATAGGTTTTCATTATGTGAATAACTTGGAAATCTTAGTTCAAACAGCTGCAAAACCTGTTTGCCCAGCACGGAAACCTTGAGTTCTATAAGATAAAGCCATAAACATGTGTATCCGAGTCTTCTATCAAAAGTTACAGCTATTTCTATGAAGTTGTACAAAATAGCTTTCTTTCGCCAAGACAGTGCGTTTCTCACTGTTACATGCATTTGAATGGGGAACTCGACCGAAACAAAGTATAGGTTTTCATTATGTGAATAACTTGGAAATCTTAGCTCAAACAGCTGCAAAACCTGTTTTCCCAGCACGTAGACCTTGAGTTCTATAAGATAAAGCCATAAACATGTGTATCCGAGTCTTCTATCAAAAGTTACAGCTATTTCTATGAAGTTGTACAAAAACGCTTTCTTTCGCCAAGACAGTGCGTTTCTCACTGTTACATGCATTTGAATGGGGAACTCGACTGAAACAAAGTATAAGTTTTCATTATGTGAATAACTTGGAAATCTTAGCTCAAACAGCTGCAAAACCTGTTTGCCCAGCACGGAGACCTTGAGTTCTATAAGATAAAGCCATAAACATGTTTGTCTGAGTCTTCTATCAAAAGTTACAGCTATTTCTATGAAGTTGTACAAAAACGCTTTCTTTCGCCAAGGCAGTGCGTTTCTCACTGTTACATGCATTTGAATGGGGAACTCGACCGAAACAAAGTATAAGTTTTCATTATGTGAATAACTTGGAAATCTTAGCTCAAACAGCTGCAAAACCTGTTTGCCCAGCACGGAGACCTTGAGTTCTATAAGATAAAGCCATAAACATGTGTATCCGAGTCTTCTATCAAAAGTTACAGCTATTTCTATGAAGTTGTACAAAAACGCTTTCTTTCGCCAAGACAGTGCGTTTCTCACTGTTACATGCATTTGAATGGGGAACTCGACCGAAACAAAGTATAAGTTTTCATTATGTGAATAACTTGGAAATCTTAGCTCAAACAGCTGCAAAACCTGTTTGCCCAGCACGGAGACCTTGAGTTCTATAAGATAAAGCCATAAACATGTGTATCCGAGTCTTCTATCAAAAGTTACAGCTATTTCTATGAAGTTGTACAAAATAGCTTTCTTTCGCCAAGACAGTGCGTTTCTCACTGTTACATGCATTTGAATGGGGAACTCGACCGAAACAAA
This sequence comes from Diplotaxodon limnothrissa, assembly GCF_057381915.1. Lineage (NCBI taxonomy): Eukaryota > Metazoa > Chordata > Actinopteri > Cichliformes > Cichlidae > Diplotaxodon > Diplotaxodon limnothrissa. The sequence continues at coordinate 30,433,129 of NC_140608.1, read as the reverse complement.
GTATAAGTTTTCATTATGTGAATAACTTGGAAATCTTAGCTCAAACAGCTGCAAAACCTGTTTTCCCAGCACGTAGACCTTGAGTTCTATAAGATAAAGCCATAAACATGTTTGTCTGAGTCTTCTATCAAAAGTTACAGCTATTTCTATGAAGTTGTACAAAAACGCTTTCTTTCGCCAAGACAGTGCGTTTCTCACTGTTACATGCATTTGAATGGGGAACTCGACCGAAACAAAGTATAGGTTTTCATTATGTGAATAACTTGGAAATCTTAGCTCAAACAGCTGCAAAACCTGTTTTCCCAGCACGGAAACCTTGAGTTCTATAAGATAAAGCCATAAACATGTTTGTCTGAGTCTTCTATCAAAAGTTACAGCTATTTCTATGAAGTTGTACAAAAACGCTTTCTTTCGCCAAGACAGTGCGTTTCTCACTGTTACATGCATTTGAATGGGGAACTCGACCGAAACAAAGTATAGGTTTTCATTATGTGAATAACTTGGAAATCTTAGCTCAAACAGCTGCAAAACCTGTTTGCCCAGCACGGAGACCTTGAGTTCTATAAGATAAAGCCATAAACATGTGTATCCGAGTCTTCTATCAAAAGTTACAGCTATTTCTATGAAGTTGTACAAAAACGCTTTCTTTCGCCAAGACAGTGCGTTTCTCACTGTTACATGCATTTGAATGGGGAACTCGACCGAAACAAAGTATAAGTTTTCATTATGTGAATAACTTGGAAATCTTAGCTCAAACAGCTGCAAAACCTGTTTGCCCAGCACGGAGACCTTGAGTTCTATAAGATAAAGCCATAAACATGTGTATCCGAGTCTTCTATCAAAAGTTACAGCTATTTCTATGAAGTTGTACAAAATAGCTTTCTTTCGCCAAGACAGTGCGTTTCTCACTGTTACATGCATTTGAATGGGGAACTCGACCGAAACAAAGTATAGGTTTTCATTATGTGAATAACTTGGAAATCTTAGCTCAAACAGCTGCAAAACCTGTTTGCCCAGCACGGAAACCTTGAGTTCTATAAGATAAAGCCATAAACATGTTTGTCTGAGTCTTCTATCAAAAGTTACAGCTATTTCTATGAAGTTGTACAAAAACGCTTTCTTTCGCCAAGACAGTGCGTTTCTCACTGTTACATGCATTTGAATGGGGAACTCGACCGAAACAAAGTATAGGTTTTCATTATGTGAATAACTTGGAAATCTTAGTTCAAACAGCTGCAAAACCTGTTTGCCCAGCACGGAGACCTTGAGTTCTATAAGATAAAGCCATAAACATGTGTATCCGAGTCTTCTATCAAAAGTTACAGCTATTTCTATGAAGTTGTACAAAAACGCTTTCTTTCGCCAAGACAGTGCGTTTCTCACTGTTACATGCATTTGAATGGGGAACTCGACCGAAACAAAGTATAGGTTTTCATTATGTGAATAACTTGGAAATCTTAGCTCAAACAGCTGCAAAACCTGTTTTCCCAGCATGGAGACCTTGAGTTCTATAAGATAAAGCCATAAACATGTTTGTCTGAGTCTTCTATCAAAAGTTACAGCTATTTCTATGAAGTTGTACAAAAACGCTTTCTTTCGCCAAGACAGTGCGTTTCTCACTGTTACATGCATTTGAATGGGGAACTCGACCGAAACAAAGTATAAGTTTTCATTATGTGAATAACTTGGAAATCTTAGCTCAAACAGCTGCAAAACCTGTTTGCCCAGCACGGAGACCTTGAGTTCTATAAGATAAAGCCATAAACATGTGTATCCGAGTCTTCTATCAAAAGTTACAGCTATTTCTATGAAGTTGTACAAAAACGCTTTCTTTCGCCAAGACAGTGCGTTTCTCACTGTTACATGCATTTGAATGGGGAACTCGACCGAAACAAAGTATAGGTTTTCATTATGTGAATAACTTGGAAATCTTAGCTCAAACAGCTGCAAAACCTGTTTTCCCAGCATGGAGACCTTGAGTTCTATAAGATAAAGCCATAAACATGTTTGTCTGAGTCTTCTATCAAAAGTTACAGCTATTTCTATGAAGTTGTACAAAAACGCTTTCTTTCGCCAAGACAGTGCGTTTCTCACTGTTACATGCATTTGAATGGGGAACTCGACCGAAACAAAGTATAGGTTTTCATTATGTGAATAACTTGGAAATCTTAGCTCAAACAGCTGCAAAACCTGTTTGCCCAGCACGGAGACCTTGAGTTCTAAAAGATAAAGCCATAAACATGTTTGTCTGAGTCTTCTATCAAAAGTTACAGCTATTTCTATGAAGTTGTACAAAAACGCTTTCTTTCGCCAAGACAGTGCGTTTCTCACTGTTACATGCATTTGAATGGGGAACTCGACTGAAACAAAGTATAAGTTTTCATTATGTGAATAACTTGGAAATCTTAGCTCAAACAGCTGCAAAACCTGTTTTCCCAGCACGGAAACCTTGAGTTCTATAAGATAAAGCCATAAACATGTTTGTCTGAGTCTTCTATCAAAAGTTACAGCTATTTCTATGAAGTTGTACAAAAACGCTTTCTTTCGCCAAGACAGTGCGTTTCTCACTGTTACATGCATTTGAATGGGGAACTCGACCGAAACAAAGTATAAGTTTTCATTATGTGAATAACTTGGAAATCTTAGCTCAAACAGCTGCAAAACCTGTTTGCCCAGCACGGAGACCTTGAGTTCTATAAGATAAAGCCATAAACATGTGTATCCGAGTCTTCTATCAAAAGTTACAGCTATTTCTATGAAGTTGTACAAAATAGCTTTCTTTCGCCAAGACAGTGCGTTTCTCACTGTTACATGCATTTGAATGGGGAACTCGACCGAAACAAAGTATAAGTTTTCATTATGTGAATAACTTGGAAATCTTAGCTCAAACAGCTGCAAAACCTGTTTTCCCAGCACGTAGACCTTGAGTTCTATAAGATAAAGCCATAAACATGTTTGTCTGAGTCTTCTATCAAAAGTTACAGCTATTTCTATGAAGTTGTACAAAAACGCTTTCTTTCGCCAAGACAGTGCGTTTCTCACTGTTACATGCATTTGAATGGGGAACTCGACCGAAACAAAGTATAGGTTTTCATTATGTGAATAACTTGGAAATCTTAGCTCAAACAGCTGCAAAACCTGTTTTCCCAGCACGGAAACCTTGAGTTCTATAAGATAAAGCCATAAACATGTTTGTCTGAGTCTTCTATCAAAAGTTACAGCTATTTCTATGAAGTTGTACAAAAACGCTTTCTTTCGCCAAGACAGTGCGTTTCTCACTGTTACATGCATTTGAATGGGGAACTCGACCGAAACAAAGTATAGGTTTTCATTATGTGAATAACTTGGAAATCTTAGCTCAAACAGCTGCAAAACCTGTTTGCCCAGCACGGAGACCTTGAGTTCTATAAGATAAAGCCATAAACATGTGTATCCGAGTCTTCTATCAAAAGTTACAGCTATTTCTATGAAGTTGTACAAAAACGCTTTCTTTCGCCAAGACAGTGCGTTTCTCACTGTTACATGCATTTGAATGGGGAACTCGACCGAAACAAAGTATAAGTTTTCATTATGTGAATAACTTGGAAATCTTAGCTCAAACAGCTGCAAAACCTGTTTGCCCAGCACGGAGACCTTGAGTTCTATAAGATAAAGCCATAAACATGTGTATCCGAGTCTTCTATCAAAAGTTACAGCTATTTCTATGAAGTTGTACAAAATAGCTTTCTTTCGCCAAGACAGTGCGTTTCTCACTGTTACATGCATTTGAATGGGGAACTCGACCGAAACAAAGTATAAGTTTTCATTATGTGAATAACTTGGAAATCTTAGCTCAAACAGCTGCAAAACCTGTTTTCCCAGCACGTAGACCTTGAGTTCTATAAGATAAAGCCATAAACATGTTTGTCTGAGTCTTCTATCAAAAGTTACAGCTATTTCTATGAAGTTGTACAAAAACGCTTTCTTTCGCCAAGACAGTGCGTTTCTCACTGTTACATGCATTTGAATGGGGAACTCGACCGAAACAAAGTATAGGTTTTCATTATGTGAATAACTTGGAAATCTTAGCTCAAACAGCTGCAAAACCTGTTTTCCCAGCACGGAAACCTTGAGTTCTATAAGATAAAGCCATAAACATGTTTGTCTGAGTCTTCTATCAAAAGTTACAGCTATTTCTATGAAGTTGTACAAAAACGCTTTCTTTCGCCAAGACAGTGCGTTTCTCACTGTTACATGCATTTGAATGGGGAACTCGACCGAAACAAAGTATAGGTTTTCATTATGTGAATAACTTGGAAATCTTAGCTCAAACAGCTGCAAAACCTGTTTGCCCAGCACGGAGACCTTGAGTTCTATAAGATAAAGCCATAAACATGTGTATCCGAGTCTTCTATCAAAAGTTACAGCTATTTCTATGAAGTTGTACAAAATAGCTTTCTTTCGCCAAGACAGTGCGTTTCTCACTGTTACATGCATTTGAATGGGGAACTCGACCGAAACAAAGTATAGGTTTTCATTATGTGAATAACTTGGAAATCTTAGCTCAAACAGCTGCAAAACCTGTTTGCCCAGCACGGAGACCTTGAGTTCTATAAGATAAAGCCATAAACATGTGTATCCGAGTCTTCTATCAAAAGTTACAGCTATTTCTATGAAGTTGTACAAAAACGCTTTCTTTCGCCAAGACAGTGCGTTTCTCACTGTTACATGCATTTGAATGGGGAACTCGACCGAAACAAAGTATAAGTTTTCATTATGTGAATAACTTGGAAATCTTAGCTCAAACAGCTGCAAAACCTGTTTGCCCAGCACGGAGACCTTGAGTTCTATAAGATAAAGCCATAAACATGTGTATCCGAGTCTTCTATCAAAAGTTACAGCTATTTCTATGAAGTTGTACAAAATAGCTTTCTTTCGCCAAGACAGTGCGTTTCTCACTGTTACATGCATTTGAATGGGGAACTCGACCGAAACAAAGTATAAGTTTTCATTATGTGAATAACTTGGAAATCTTAGCTCAAACAGCTGCAAAACCTGTTTTCCCAGCACGTAGACCTTGAGTTCTATAAGATAAAGCCATAAACATGTTTGTCTGAGTCTTCTATCAAAAGTTACAGCTATTTCTATGAAGTTGTACAAAAACGCTTTCTTTCGCCAAGACAGTGCGTTTCTCACTGTTACATGCATTTGAATGGGGAACTCGACCGAAACAAAGTATAGGTTTTCATTATGTGAATAACTTGGAAATCTTAGCTCAAACAGCTGCAAAACCTGTTTGCCCAGCACGGAGACCTTGAGTTCTATAAGATAAAGCCATAAACATGTGTATCCGAGTCTTCTATCAAAAGTTACAGCTATTTCTATGAAGTTGTACAAAAACGCTTTCTTTCGCCAAGACAGTGCGTTTCTCACTGTTACATGCATTTGAATGGGGAACTCGACCGAAACAAAGTATAGGTTTTCATTATGTGAATAACTTGGAAATCTTAGCTCAAACAGCTCCAAAACCTGTTTTCCCAGCATGGAGACCTTGAGTTCTATAAGATAAAGCCATAAACATGTTTGTCTGAGTCTTCTATCAAAAGTTACAGCTATTTCTATGAAGTTGTACAAAAACGCTTTCTTTCGCCAAGACAGTGCGTTTCTCACTGTTACATGCATTTGAATGGGGAACTCGACCGAAACAAAGTATAGGTTTTCATTATGTGAATAACTTGGAAATCTTAGCTCAAACAGCTGCAAAACCTGTTTGCCCAGCACGGAGACCTTGAGTTCTAAAAGATAAAGCCATAAACATGTTTGTCTGAGTCTTCTATCAAAAGTTACAGCTATTTCTATGAAGTTGTACAAAAACGCTTTCTTTCACCAAGACAGTGCGTTTCTCACTGTTACATGCATTTGAATGGGGAACTCGACCGAAACAAAGTATAGGTTTTCATTATGTGAATAACTTGGAAATCTTAGCTCAAACAGCTGCAAAACCTGTTTGCCCAGCACGGAAACCTTGAGTTCTATAAGATAAAGCCATAAACATGTGTATCCGAGTCTTCTATCAAAAGTTACAGCTATTTCTATGAAGTTGTACAAAAACGCTTTCTTTCGCCAAGACAGTGCGTTTCTCACTGTTACATGCATTTGAATGGGGAACTCGACCGAAACAAAGTATAGGTTTTCATTATGTGAATAACTTGGAAATCTTAGCTCAAACAGCTGCAAAACCTGTTTGCCCAGCACGGAGACCTTGAGTTCTATAAGATAAAGCCATAAACATGTGTATCCGAGTCTTCTATCAAAAGTTACAGCTATTTCTATGAAGTTGTACAAAAACGCTTTCTTTCGCCAAGACAGTGCGTTTCTCACTGTTACATGCATTTGAATGGGGAACTCGACCGAAACAAAGTATAAGTTTTCATTATGTGAATAACTTGGAAATCTTAGCTCAAACAGCTGCAAAACCTGTTTGCCCAGCACGGAGACCTTGAGTTCTATAAGATAAAGCCATAAACATGTGTATCCGAGTCTTCTATCAAAAGTTACAGCTATTTCTATGAAGTTGTACAAAATAGCTTTCTTTCGCCAAGACAGTGCGTTTCTCACTGTTACATGCATTTGAATGGGGAACTCGACCGAAACAAAGTATAGGTTTTCATTATGTGAATAACTTGGAAATCTTAGCTCAAACAGCTGCAAAACCTGTTTGCCCAGCACGGAGACCTTGAGTTCTATAAGATAAAGCCATAAACATGTGTATCCGAGTCTTCTATCAAAAGTTACAGCTATTTCTATGAAGTTGTACAAAATAGCTTTCTTTCGCCAAGACAGTGCGTTTCTCACTGTTACATGCATTTGAATGGGGAACTCGACCGAAACAAAGTATAAGTTTTCATTATGTGAATAACTTGGAAATCTTAGCTCAAACAGCTGCAAAACCTGTTTGCCCAGCACGGAGACCTTGAGTTCTATAAGATAAAGCCATAAACATGTGTATCCGAGTCTTCTATCAAAAGTTACAGCTATTTCTATGAAGTTGTACAAAATAGCTTTCTTTCGCCAAGACAGTGCGTTTCTCACTGTTACATGCATTTGAATGGGGAACTCGACCGAAACAAAGTATAAGTTTTCATTATGTGAATAACTTGGAAATCTTAGCTCAAACAGCTGCAAAACCTGTTTGCCCAGCACGGAGACCTTGAGTTCTATAAGATAAAGCCATAAACATGTGTATCCGAGTCTTCTATCAAAAGTTACAGCTATTTCTATGAAGTTGTACAAAATAGCTTTCTTTCGCCAAGACAGTGCGTTTCTCACTGTTACATGCATTTGAATGGGGAACTCGACCGAAACAAAGTATAAGTTTTCATTATGTGAATAACTTGGAAATCTTAGCTCAAACAGCTGCAAAACCTGTTTTCCCAGCACGTAGACCTTGAGTTCTATAAGATAAAGCCATAAACATGTTTGTCTGAGTCTTCTATCAAAAGTTACAGCTATTTCTATGAAGTTGTACAAAAACGCTTTCTTTCGCCAAGACAGTGCGTTTCTCACTGTTACATGCATTTGAATGGGGAACTCGACCGAAACAAAGTATAGGTTTTCATTATGTGAATAACTTGGAAATCTTAGCTCAAACAGCTGCAAAACCTGTTTTCCCAGCACGGAAACCTTGAGTTCTATAAGATAAAGCCATAAACATGTTTGTCTGAGTCTTCTATCAAAAGTTACAGCTATTTCTATGAAGTTGTACAAAAACGCTTTCTTTCGCCAAGACAGTGCGTTTCTCACTGTTACATGCATTTGAATGGGGAACTCGACCGAAACAAAGTATAGGTTTTCATTATGTGAATAACTTGGAAATCTTAGCTCAAACAGCTGCAAAACCTGTTTGCCCAGCACGGAGACCTTGAGTTCTATAAGATAAAGCCATAAACATGTGTATCCGAGTCTTCTATCAAAAGTTACAGCTATTTCTATGAAGTTGTACAAAAACGCTTTCTTTCGCCAAGACAGTGCGTTTCTCACTGTTACATGCATTTGAATGGGGAACTCGACCGAAACAAAGTATAAGTTTTCATTATGTGAATAACTTGGAAATCTTAGCTCAAACAGCTGCAAAACCTGTTTGCCCAGCACGGAGACCTTGAGTTCTATAAGATAAAGCCATAAACATGTGTATCCGAGTCTTCTATCAAAAGTTACAGCTATTTCTATGAAGTTGTACAAAATAGCTTTCTTTCGCCAAGACAGTGCGTTTCTCACTGTTACATGCATTTGAATGGGGAACTCGACCGAAACAAAGTATAAGTTTTCATTATGTGAATAACTTGGAAATCTTAGCTCAAACAGCTGCAAAACCTGTTTTCCCAGCACGGAAACCTTGAGTTCTATAAGATAAAGCCATAAACATGTTTGTCTGAGTCTTCTATCAAAAGTTACAGCTATTTCTATGAAGTTGTACAAAAACGCTTTCTTTCGCCAAGACAGTGCGTTTCTCACTGTTACATGCATTTGAATGGGGAACTCGACCGAAACAAAGTATAGGTTTTCATTATGTGAATAACTTGGAAATCTTAGCTCAAACAGCTGCAAAACCTGTTTGCCCAGCACGGAGACCTTGAGTTCTATAAGATAAAGCCATAAACATGTGTATCCGAGTCTTCTATCAAAAGTTACAGCTATTTCTATGAAGTTGTACAAAAACGCTTTCTTTCGCCAAGACAGTGCGTTTCTCACTGTTACATGCATTTGAATGGGGAACTCGACCGAAACAAAGTATAAGTTTTCATTATGTGAATAACTTGGAAATCTTAGCTCAAACAGCTGCAAAACCTGTTTGCCCAGCACGGAGACCTTGAGTTCTATAAGATAAAGCCATAAACATGTGTATCCGAGTCTTCTATCAAAAGTTACAGCTATTTCTATGAAGTTGTACAAAATAGCTTTCTTTCGCCAAGACAGTGCGTTTCTCACTGTTACATGCATTTGAATGGGGAACTCGACCGAAACAAAGTATAAGTTTTCATTATGTGAATAACTTGGAAATCTTAGCTCAAACAGCTGCAAAACCTGTTTTCCCAGCACGTAGACCTTGAGTTCTATAAGATAAAGCCATAAACATGTTTGTCTGAGTCTTCTATCAAAAGTTACAGCTATTTCTATGAAGTTGTACAAAAACGCTTTCTTTCGCCAAGACAGTGCGTTTCTCACTGTTACATGCATTTGAATGGGGAACTCGACCGAAACAAAGTATAGGTTTTCATTATGTGAATAACTTGGAAATCTTAGCTCAAACAGCTGCAAAACCTGTTTTCCCAGCACGGAAACCTTGAGTTCTATAAGATAAAGCCATAAACATGTTTGTCTGAGTCTTCTATCAAAAGTTACAGCTATTTCTATGAAGTTGTACAAAAACGCTTTCTTTCGCCAAGACAGTGCGTTTCTCACTGTTACATGCATTTGAATGGGGAACTCGACCGAAACAAAGTATAGGTTTTCATTATGTGAATAACTTGGAAATCTTAGCTCAAACAGCTGCAAAACCTGTTTGCCCAGCACGGAGACCTTGAGTTCTATAAGATAAAGCCATAAACATGTGTATCCGAGTCTTCTATCAAAAGTTACAGCTATTTCTATGAAGTTGTACAAAAACGCTTTCTTTCGCCAAGACAGTGCGTTTCTCACTGTTACATGCATTTGAATGGGGAACTCGACCGAAACAAAGTATAAGTTTTCATTATGTGAATAACTTGGAAATCTTAGCTCAAACAGCTGCAAAACCTGTTTGCCCAGCACGGAGACCTTGAGTTCTATAAGATAAAGCCATAAACATGTGTATCCGAGTCTTCTATCAAAAGTTACAGCTATTTCTATGAAGTTGTACAAAATAGCTTTCTTTCGCCAAGACAGTGCGTTTCTCACTGTTACATGCATTTGAATGGGGAACTCGACCGAAACAAAGTATAAGTTTTCATTATGTGAATAACTTGGAAATCTTAGCTCAAACAGCTGCAAAACCTGTTTGCCCAGCACGGAGACCTTGAGTTCTATAAGATAAAGCCATAAACATGTGTATCCGAGTCTTCTATCAAAAGTTACAGCTATTTCTATGAAGTTGTACAAAATAGCTTTCTTTCGCCAAGACAGTGCGTTTCTCACTGTTACATGCATTTGAATGGGGAACTCGACCGAAACAAAGTATAAGTTTTCATTATGTGAATAACTTGGAAATCTTAGCTCAAACAGCTGCAAAACCTGTTTTCCCAGCACGTAGACCTTGAGTTCTATAAGATAAAGCCATAAACATGTTTGTCTGAGTCTTCTATCAAAAGTTACAGCTATTTCTATGAAGTTGTACAAAAACGCTTTCTTTCGCCAAGACAGTGCGTTTCTCACTGTTACATGCATTTGAATGGGGAACTCGACCGAAACAAAGTATAGGTTTTCATTATGTGAATAACTTGGAAATCTTAGCTCAAACAGCTGCAAAACCTGTTTTCCCAGCACGGAAACCTTGAGTTCTATAAGATAAAGCCATAAACATGTTTGTCTGAGTCTTCTATCAAAAGTTACAGCTATTTCTATGAAGTTGTACAAAAACGCTTTCTTTCGCCAAGACAGTGCGTTTCTCACTGTTACATGCATTTGAATGGGGAACTCGACCGAAACAAAGTATAGGTTTTCATTATGTGAATAACTTGGAAATCTTAGCTCAAACAGCTGCAAAACCTGTTTGCCCAGCACGGAGACCTTGAGTTCTATAAGATAAAGCCATAAACATGTGTATCCGAGTCTTCTATCAAAAGTTACAGCTATTTCTATGAAGTTGTACAAAAACGCTTTCTTTCGCCAAGACAGTGCGTTTCTCACTGTTACATGCATTTGAATGGGGAACTCGACCGAAACAAAGTATAAGTTTTCATTATGTGAATAACTTGGAAATCTTAGCTCAAACAGCTGCAAAACCTGTTTGCCCAGCACGGAGACCTTGAGTTCTATAAGATAAAGCCATAAACATGTGTATCCGAGTCTTCTATCAAAAGTTACAGCTATTTCTATGAAGTTGTACAAAATAGCTTTCTTTCGCCAAGACAGTGCGTTTCTCACTGTTACATGCATTTGAATGGGGAACTCGACCGAAACAAAGTATAAGTTTTCATTATGTGAATAACTTGGAAATCTTAGCTCAAACAGCTGCAAAACCTGTTTTCCCAGCACGTAGACCTTGAGTTCTATAAGATAAAGCCATAAACATGTTTGTCTGAGTCTTCTATCAAAAGTTACAGCTATTTCTATGAAGTTGTACAAAAACGCTTTCTTTCGCCAAGACAGTGCGTTTCTCACTGTTACATGCATTTGAATGGGGAACTCGACCGAAACAAAGTATAGGTTTTCATTATGTGAATAACTTGGAAATCTTAGTTCAAACAGCTGCAAAACCTGTTTGCCCAGCACGGAAACCTTGAGTTCTATAAGATAAAGCCATAAACATGTGTATCCGAGTCTTCTATCAAAAGTTACAGCTATTTCTATGAAGTTGTACAAAATAGCTTTCTTTCGCCAAGACAGTGCGTTTCTCACTGTTACATGCATTTGAATGGGGAACTCGACCGAAACAAAGTATAGGTTTTCATTATGTGAATAACTTGGAAATCTTAGCTCAAACAGCTGCAAAACCTGTTTTCCCAGCACGTAGACCTTGAGTTCTATAAGATAAAGCCATAAACATGTGTATCCGAGTCTTCTATCAAAAGTTACAGCTATTTCTATGAAGTTGTACAAAAACGCTTTCTTTCGCCAAGACAGTGCGTTTCTCACTGTTACATGCATTTGAATGGGGAACTCGACCGAAACAAAGTATAAGTTTTCATTATGTGAATAACTTGGAAATCTTAGCTCAAACAGCTGCAAAACCTGTTTTCCCAGCATGGAGACCTTGAGTTCTGTAAGATAAAGCCATAAACATGTTTGTCTGAGTCTTCTATCAAAAGTTACAGCTATTTCTATGAAGTTGTACAAAAACGCTTTCTTTCGCCAAGACAGTGCGTTTCTCACTGTTACATGCATTTGAATGGGGAACTCGACCGAAACAAAGTATAAGTTTTCATTATGTGAATAACTTGGAAATCTTAGCTCAAACAGCTGCAAAACCTGTTTGCCCAGCACGGAGACCTTGAGTTCTAAAAGATAAAGCCATAAACATGTTTGTCTGAGTCTTCTATCAAAAGTTACAGCTATTTCTATGAAGTTGTACAAAAACGCTTTCTTTCGCCAAGACAGTGCGTTTCTCACTGTTACATGCATTTGAATGGGGAACTCGACCGAAACAAAGTATAGGTTTTCATTATGTGAATAACTTGGAAATCTTAGCTCAAACAGCTGCAAAACCTGTTTGCCCAGCACGGAGACCTTGAGTTCTATAAGATAAAGCCATAAACATGTGTATCCGAGTCTTCTATCAAAAGTTACAGCTATTTCTATGAAGTTGTACAAAAACGCTTTCTTTCGCCAAGACAGTGCGTTTCTCACTGTTACATGCATTTGAATGGGGAACTCGACCGAAACAAAGTATAAGTTTTCATTATGTGAATAACTTGGAAATCTTAGCTCAAACAGCTGCAAAACCTGTTTGCCCAGCACGGAGACCTTGAGTTCTATAAGATAAAGCCATAAACATGTGTATCCGAGTCTTCTATCAAAAGTTACAGCTATTTCTATGAAGTTGTACAAAATAGCTTTCTTTCGCCAAGACAGTGCGTTTCTCACTGTTACATGCATTTGAATGGGGAACTCGACCGAAACAAAGTATAAGTTTTCATTATGTGAATAACTTGGAAATCTTAGCTCAAACAGCTGCAAAACCTGTTTGCCCAGCACGGAGACCTTGAGTTCTATAAGATAAAGCCATAAACATGTGTATCCGAGTCTTCTATCAAAAGTTACAGCTATTTCTATGAAGTTGTACAAAATAGCTTTCTTTCGACAAGACAGTGCGTTTCTCACTGTTACATGCATTTGAATGGGGAACTCGACCGAAACAAAGTATAAGTTTTCATTATGTGAATAACTTGGAAATCTTAGCTCAAACAGCTGCAAAACCTGTTTGCCCAGCACGGAGACCTTGAGTTCTATAAGATAAAGCCATAAACATGTTTGTCTGAGTCTTCTATCAAAAGTTACAGCTATTTCTATGAAGTTGTACAAAAACGCTTTCTTTCGCCAAGACAGTGCGTTTCTCACTGTTACATGCATTTGAATGGGGAACTCGACCGAAACAAAGTATAGGTTTTCATTATGTGAATAACTTGGAAATCTTAGCTCAAACAGCTGCAAAACCTGTTTGCCCAGCACGGAGACCTTGAGTTCTATAAGATAAAGCCATAAACATGTGTATCCGAGTCTTCTATCAAAAGTTACAGCTATTTCTATGAAGTTGTACAAAAACGCTTTCTTTCGCCAAGACAGTGCGTTTCTCACTGTTACATGCATTTGAATGGGGAACTCGACCGAAACAAAGTATAAGTTTTCATTATGTGAATAACTTGGAAATCTTAGCTCAAACAGCTGCAAAACCTGTTTGCCCAGCACGGAGACCTTGAGTTCTATAAGATAAAGCCATAAACATGTGTATCCGAGTCTTCTATCAAAAGTTACAGCTATTTCTATGAAGTTGTACAAAATAGCTTTCTTTCGCCAAGACAGTGCGTTTCTCACTGTTACATGCATTTGAATGGGGAACTCGACCGAAACAAAGTATAAGTTTTCATTATGTGAATAACTTGGAAATCTTAGCTCAAACAGCTGCAAAACCTGTTTTCCCAGCACGTAGACCTTGAGTTCTATAAGATAAAGCCATAAACATGTTTGTCTGAGTCTTCTATCAAAAGTTACAGCTATTTCTATGAAGTTGTACAAAAACGCTTTCTTTCGCCAAGACAGTGCGTTTCTCACTGTTACATGCATTTGAATGGGGAACTCGACCGAAACAAAGTATAGGTTTTCATTATGTGAATAACTTGGAAATCTTAGTTCAAACAGCTGCAAAACCTGTTTGCCCAGCACGGAAACCTTGAGTTCTATAAGATAAAGCCATAAACATGTGTATCCGAGTCTTCTATCAAAAGTTACAGCTATTTCTATGAAGTTGTACAAAATAGCTTTCTTTCGCCAAGACAGTGCGTTTCTCACTGTTACATGCATTTGAATGGGGAACTCGACCGAAACAAAGTATAGGTTTTCATTATGTGAATAACTTGGAAATCTTAGCTCAAACAGCTGCAAAACCTGTTTTCCCAGCACGTAGACCTTGAGTTCTATAAGATAAAGCCATAAACATGTGTATCCGAGTCTTCTATCAAAAGTTACAGCTATTTCTATGAAGTTGTACAAAATAGCTTTCTTTCGCCAAGACAGTGCGTTTCTCACTGTTACATGCATTTGAATGGGGAACTCGACCGAAACAAAGTATAGGTTTTCATTATGTGAATAACTTGGAAATCTTAGCTCAAACAGCTGCAAAACCTGTTTTCCCAGCACGTAGACCTTGAGTTCTATAAGATAAAGCCATAAACATGTGTATCCGAGTCTTCTATCAAAAGTTACAGCTATTTCTATGAAGTTGTACAAAAACGCTTTCTTTCGCCAAGACAGTGCGTTTCTCACTGTTACATGCATTTGAATGGGGAACTCGACCGAAACAAAGTATAAGTTTTCATTATGTGAATAACTTGGAAATCTTAGCTCAAACAGCTGCAAAACCTGTTTTCCCAGCATGGAGACCTTGAGTTCTGTAAGATAAAGCCATAAACATGTTTGTCTGAGTCTTCTATCAAAAGTTACAGCTATTTCTATGAAGTTGTACAAAAACGCTTTCTTTCGCCAAGACAGTGCGTTTCTCACTGTTACATGCATTTGAATGGGGAACTCGACCGAAACAAAGTATAAGTTTTCATTATGTGAATAACTTGGAAATCTTAGCTCAAACAGCTGCAAAACCTGTTTTCCCAGCACGTAGACCTTGAGTTCTATAAGATAAAGCCATAAACATGTTTGTCTGAGTCTTCTATCAAAAGTTACAGCTATTTCTATGAAGTTGTACAAAAACGCTTTCTTTCGCCAAGACAGTGCGTTTCTCACTGTTACATGCATTTGAATGGGGAACTCGACCGAAACAAAGTATAGGTTTTCATTATGTGAATAACTTGGAAATCTTAGCTCAAACAGCTGCAAAACCTGTTTTCCCAGCACGGAAACCTTGAGTTCTATAAGATAAAGCCATAAACATGTTTGTCTGAGTCTTCTATCAAAAGTTACAGCTATTTCTATGAAGTTGTACAAAAACGCTTTCTTTCGCCAAGACAGTGCGTTTCTCACTGTTACATGCATTTGAATGGGGAACTCGACCGAAACAAAGTATAGGTTTTCATTATGTGAATAACTTGGAAATCTTAGTTCAAACAGCTGCAAAACCTGTTTGCCCAGCACGGAAACCTTGAGTTCTATAAGATAAAGCCATAAACATGTGTATACGAGTCTTCTATCAAAAGTTACAGCTATTTCTATGAAGTTGTACAAAATAGCTTTCTTTCGCCAAGACAGTGCGTTTCTCACTGTTACATGCATTTGAATGGGGAACTCGACCGAAACAAAGTATAGGTTTTCATTATGTGAATAACTTGGAAATCTTAGCTCAAACAGCTGCAAAACCTGTTTTCCCAGCACGTAGACCTTGAGTTCTATAAGATAAAGCCATAAACATGTGTATCCGAGTCTTCTATCAAAAGTTACAGCTATTTCTATGAAGTTGTACAAAAACGCTTTCTTTCGCCAAGACAGTGCGTTTCTCACTGTTACATGCATTTGAATGGGGAACTCGACCGAAACAAAGTATAAGTTTTCATTATGTGAATAACTTGGAAATCTTAGCTCAAACAGCTGCAAAACCTGTTTTCCCAGCATGGAGACCTTGAGTTCTGTAAGATAAAGCCATAAACATGTTTGTCTGAGTCTTCTATCAAAAGTTACAGCTATTTCTATGAAGTTGTACAAAAACGCTTTCTTTCGCCAAGACAGTGCGTTTCTCACTGTTACATGCATTTGAATGGGGAACTCGACCGAAACAAAGTATAAGTTTTCATTATGTGAATAACTTGGAAATCTTAGCTCAAACAGCTGCAAAACCTGTTTGCCCAGCACGGAGACCTTGAGTTCTAAAAGATAAAGCCATAAACATGTTTGTCTGAGTCTTCTATCAAAAGTTACAGCTATTTCTATGAAGTTGTACAAAAACGCTTTCTTTCGCCAAGACAGTGCGTTTCTCACTGTTACATGCATTTGAATGGGGAACTCGACCGAAACAAAGTATAAGTTTTCATTATGTGAATAACTTGGAAATCTTAGCTCAAACAGCTGCAAAACCTGTTTGCCCAGCACGTAGACCTTGAGTTCTATAAGATAAAGCCATAAACATGTGTATCCGAGTCTTCTATCAAAAGTTACAGCTATTTCTATGAAGTTGTACAAAATAGCTTTCTTTCGCCAAGACAGTGCGTTTCTCACTGTTACATGCATTTGAATGGGGAACTCGACCGAAACAAAGTATAAGTTTTCATTATGTGAATAACTTGGAAATCTTAGCTCAAACAGCTGCAAAACCTGTTTTCCCAGCACGTAGACCTTGAGTTCTATAAGATAAAGCCATAAACATGTTTGTCTGAGTCTTCTATCAAAAGTTACAGCTATTTCTATGAAGTTGTACAAAAACGCTTTCTTTCGCCAAGACAGTGCGTTTCTCACTGTTACATGCATTTGAATGGGGAACTCGACCGAAACAAAGTATAGGTTTTCATTATGTGAATAACTTGGAAATCTTAGTTCAAACAGCTGCAAAACCTGTTTGCCCAGCACGGAAACCTTGAGTTCTATAAGATAAAGCCATAAACATGTGTATACGAGTCTTCTATCAAAAGTTACAGCTATTTCTATGAAGTTGTACAAAATAGCTTTCTTTCGCCAAGACAGTGCGTTTCTCACTGTTACATGCATTTGAATGGGGAACTCGACCGAAACAAAGTATAGGTTTTCATTATGTGAATAACTTGGAAATCTTAGCTCAAACAGCTGCAAAACCTGTTTTCCCAGCACGTAGACCTTGAGTTCTATAAGATAAAGCCATAAACATGTGTATCCGAGTCTTCTATCAAAAGTTACAGCTATTTCTATGAAGTTGTACAAAATAGCTTTCTTTCGCCAAGACAGTGCGTTTCTCACTGTTACATGCATTTGAATGGGGAACTCGACCGAAACAAAGTATAAGTTTTCATTATGTGAATAACTTGGAAATCTTAGCTCAAACAGCTGCAAAACCTGTTTGCCCAGCACGGAGACCTTGAGTTCTAAAAGATAAAGCCATAAACATGTTTGTCTGAGTCTTCTATCAAAAGTTACAGCTATTTCTATGAAATTGTACAAAAACGCTTTCTTTCGCCAAGACAGTGCGTTTCTCACTGTTACATGCATTTGAATGGGGAACTCGACCGAAACAAAGTATAGGTTTTCATTATGTGAATAACTTGGAAATCTTAGCTCAAACAGCTGCAAAACCTGTTTGCCCAGCACGGAGACCTTGAGTTCTATAAGATAAAGCCATAAACATGTGTATCCGAGTCTTCTATCAAAAGTTACAGCTATTTCTATGAAGTTGTACAAAAACGCTTTCTTTCGCCAAGACAGTGCGTTTCTCACTGTTACATGCATTTGAATGGGGAACTCGACCGAAACAAAGTATAAGTTTTCATTATGTGAATAACTTGGAAATCTTAGCTCAAACAGCTGCAAAACCTGTTTGCCCAGCACGGAGACCTTGAGTTCTATAAGATAAAGCCATAAACATGTGTATCCGAGTCTTCTATCAAAAGTTACAGCTATTTCTATGAAGTTGTACAAAATAGCTTTCTTTCGACAAGACAGTGCGTTTCTCACTGTTACATGCATTTGAATGGGGAACTCGACCGAAACAAAGTATAAGTTTTCATTATGTGAATAACTTGGAAATCTTAGCTCAAACAGCTGCAAAACCTGTTTTCCCAGCACGTAGACCTTGAGTTCTATAAGATAAAGCCATAAACATGTTTGTCTGAGTCTTCTATCAAAAGTTACAGCTATTTCTATGAAGTTGTACAAAAACGCTTTCTTTCGCCAAGACAGTGCGTTTCTCACTGTTACATGCATTTGAATGGGGAACTCGACCGAAACAAAGTATAGGTTTTCATTATGTGAATAACTTGGAAATCTTAGCTCAAACAGCTGCAAAACCTGTTTTCCCAGCACGGAAACCTTGAGTTCTATAAGATAAAGCCATAAACATGTTTGTCTGAGTCTTCTATCAAAAGTTACAGCTATTTCTATGAAGTTGTACAAAAACGCTTTCTTTCGCCAAGACAGTGCGTTTCTCACTGTTACATGCATTTGAATGGGGAACTCGACCGAAACAAAGTATAGGTTTTCATTATGTGAATAACTTGGAAATCTTAGCTCAAACAGCTGCAAAACCTGTTTGCCCAGCACGGAGACCTTGAGTTCTATAAGATAAAGCCATAAACATGTGTATCCGAGTCTTCTATCAAAAGTTACAGCTATTTCTATGAAGTTGTACAAAAACGCTTTCTTTCGCCAAGACAGTGCGTTTCTCACTGTTACATGCATTTGAATGGGGAACTCGACCGAAACAAAGTATAAGTTTTCATTATGTGAATAACTTGGAAATCTTAGCTCAAACAGCTGCAAAACCTGTTTGCCCAGCACGGAGACCTTGAGTTCTATAAGATAAAGCCATAAACATGTGTATCCGAGTCTTCTATCAAAAGTTACAGCTATTTCTATGAAGTTGTACAAAATAGCTTTCTTTCGCCAAGACAGTGCGTTTCTCACTGTTACATGCATTTGAATGGGGAACTCGACCGAAACAAAGTATAAGTTTTCATTATGTGAATAACTTGGAAATCTTAGCTCAAACAGCTGCAAAACCTGTTTTCCCAGCACGGAAACCTTGAGTTCTATAAGATAAAGCCATAAACATGTTTGTCTGAGTCTTCTATCAAAAGTTACAGCTATTTCTATGAAGTTGTACAAAAACGCTTTCTTTCGCCAAGACAGTGCGTTTCTCACTGTTACATGCATTTGAATGGGGAACTCGACCGAAACAAAGTATAGGTTTTCATTATGTGAATAACTTGGAAATCTTAGCTCAAACAGCTGCAAAACCTGTTTGCCCAGCACGGAGACCTTGAGTTCTATAAGATAAAGCCATAAACATGTGTATCCGAGTCTTCTATCAAAAGTTACAGCTATTTCTATGAAGTTGTACAAAAACGCTTTCTTTCGCCAAGACAGTGCGTTTCTCACTGTTACATGCATTTGAATGGGGAACTCGACCGAAACAAAGTATAAGTTTTCATTATGTGAATAACTTGGAAATCTTAGCTCAAACAGCTGCAAAACCTGTTTGCCCAGCACGGAGACCTTGAGTTCTATAAGATAAAGCCATAAACATGTGTATCCGAGTCTTCTATCAAAAGTTACAGCTATTTCTATGAAGTTGTACAAAATAGCTTTCTTTCGCCAAGACAGTGCGTTTCTCACTGTTACATGCATTTGAATGGGGAACTCGACCGAAACAAAGTATAGGTTTTCATTATGTGAATAACTTGGAAATCTTAGCTCAAACAGCTGCAAAACCTGTTTGCCCAGCACGGAGACCTTGAGTTCTATAAGATAAAGCCATAAACATGTGTATCCGAGTCTTCTATCAAAAGTTACAGCTATTTCTATGAAGTTGTACAAAAACGCTTTCTTTCGCCAAGACAGTGCGTTTCTCACTGTTACATGCATTTGAATGGGGAACTCGACCGAAACAAAGTATAAGTTTTCATTATGTGAATAACTTGGAAATCTTAGCTCAAACAGCTGCAAAACCTGTTTGCCCAGCACGGAGACCTTGAGTTCTATAAGATAAAGCCATAAACATGTGTATCCGAGTCTTCTATCAAAAGTTACAGCTATTTCTATGAAGTTGTACAAAATAGCTTTCTTTCGCCAAGACAGTGCGTTTCTCACTGTTACATGCATTTGAATGGGGAACTCGACCGAAACAAAGTATAAGTTTTCATTATGTGAATAACTTGGAAATCTTAGCTCAAACAGCTGCAAAACCTGTTTTCCCAGCACGTAGACCTTGAGTTCTATAAGATAAAGCCATAAACATGTTTGTCTGAGTCTTCTATCAAAAGTTACAGCTATTTCTATGAAGTTGTACAAAAACGCTTTCTTTCGCCAAGACAGTGCGTTTCTCACTGTTACATGCATTTGAATGGGGAACTCGACCGAAACAAAGTATAGGTTGTCATTATGTGAATAACTTGGAAATCTTAGCTCAAACAGCTGCAAAACCTGTTTTCCCAGCACGGAAACCTTGAGTTCTATAAGATAAAGCCATAAACATGTTTGTCTGAGTCTTCTATCAAAAGTTACAGCTATTTCTATGAAGTTGTACAAAAACGCTTTCTTTCGCCAAGACAGTGCGTTTCTCACTGTTACATGCATTTGAATGGGGAACTCGACCGAAACAAAGTATAGGTTTTCATTATGTGAATAACTTGGAAATCTTAGCTCAAACAGCTGCAAAACCTGTTTGCCCAGCACGGAGACCTTGAGTTCTATAAGATAAAGCCATAAACATGTGTATCCGAGTCTTCTATCAAAAGTTACAGCTATTTCTATGAAGTTGTACAAAAACGCTTTCTTTCGCCAAGACAGTGCGTTTCTCACTGTTACATGCATTTGAATGGGGAACTCGACCGAAACAAAGTATAAGTTTTCATTATGTGAATAACTTGGAAATCTTAGCTCAAACAGCTGCAAAACCTGTTTGCCCAGCACGGAGACCTTGAGTTCTATAAGATAAAGCCATAAACATGTGTATCCGAGTCTTCTATCAAAAGTTACAGCTATTTCTATGAAGTTGTACAAAATAGCTTTCTTTCGCCAAGACAGTGCGTTTCTCACTGTTACATGCATTTGAATGGGGAACTCGACCGAAACAAAGTATAAGTTTTCATTATGTGAATAACTTGGAAATCTTAGCTCAAACAGCTGCAAAACCTGTTTTCCCAGCACGTAGACCTTGAGTTCTATAAGATAAAGCCATAAACATGTTTGTCTGAGTCTTCTATCAAAAGTTACAGCTATTTCTATGAAGTTGTACAAAAACGCTTTCTTTCGCCAAGACAGTGCGTTTCTCACTGTTACATGCATTTGAATGGGGAACTCGACCGAAACAAAGTATAGGTTTTCATTATGTGAATAACTTGGAAATCTTAGCTCAAACAGCTGCAAAACCTGTTTTCCCAGCACGGAAACCTTGAGTTCTATAAGATAAAGCCATAAACATGTTTGTCTGAGTCTTCTATCAAAAGTTACAGCTATTTCTATGAAGTTGTACAAAAACGCTTTCTTTCGCCAAGACAGTGCGTTTCTCACTGTTACATGCATTTGAATGGGGAACTCGACCGAAACAAAGTATAGGTTGTCATTATGTGAATAACTTGGAAATCTTAGCTCAAACAGCTGCAAAACCTGTTTTCCCAGCACGGAAACCTTGAGTTCTATAAGATAAAGCCATAAACATGTTTGTCTGAGTCTTCTATCAAAAGTTACAGCTATTTCTATGAAGTTGTACAAAAACGCTTTCTTTCGCCAAGACAGTGCGTTTCTCACTGTTACATGCATTTGAATGGGGAACTCGACCGAAACAAAGTATAGGTTTTCATTATGTGAATAACTTGGAAATCTTAGCTCAAACAGCTGCAAAACCTGTTTGCCCAGCACGGAGACCTTGAGTTCTATAAGATAAAGCCATAAACATGTGTATCCGAGTCTTCTATCAAAAGTTACAGCTATTTCTATGAAGTTGTACAAAAACGCTTTCTTTCGCCAAGACAGTGCGTTTCTCACTGTTACATGCATTTGAATGGGGAACTCGACCGAAACAAAGTATAAGTTTTCATTATGTGAATAACTTGGAAATCTTAGCTCAAACAGCTGCAAAACCTGTTTGCCCAGCACGGAGACCTTGAGTTCTATAAGATAAAGCCATAAACATGTGTATCCGAGTCTTCTATCAAAAGTTACAGCTATTTCTATGAAGTTGTACAAAATAGCTTTCTTTCGCCAAGACAGTGCGTTTCTCACTGTTACATGCATTTGAATGGGGAACTCGACCGAAACAAAGTATAAGTTTTCATTATGTGAATAACTTGGAAATCTTAGCTCAAACAGCTGCAAAACCTGTTTTCCCAGCACGTAGACCTTGAGTTCTATAAGATAAAGCCATAAACATGTTTGTCTGAGTCTTCTATCAAAAGTTACAGCTATTTCTATGAAGTTGTACAAAAACGCTTTCTTTCGCCAAGACAGTGCGTTTCTCACTGTTACATGCATTTGAATGGGGAACTCGACCGAAACAAAGTATAGGTTTTCATTATGTGAATAACTTGGAAATCTTAGCTCAAACAGCTGCAAAACCTGTTTTCCCAGCACGGAAACCTTGAGTTCTATAAGATAAAGCCATAAACATGTTTGTCTGAGTCTTCTATCAAAAGTTACAGCTATTTCTATGAAGTTGTACAAAAACGCTTTCTTTCGCCAAGACAGTGCGTTTCTCACTGTTACATGCATTTGAATGGGGAACTCGACCGAAACAAAGTATAGGTTTTCATTATGTGAATAACTTGGAAATCTTAGCTCAAACAGCTGCAAAACCTGTTTGCCCAGCACGGAGACCTTGAGTTCTATAAGATAAAGCCATAAACATGTGTATCCGAGTCTTCTATCAAAAGTTACAGCTATTTCTATGAAGTTGTACAAAAACGCTTTCTTTCGCCAAGACAGTGCGTTTCTCACTGTTACATGCATTTGAATGGGGAACTCAACCGAAACAAAGTATAAGTTTTCATTATGTGAATAACTTGGAAATCTTAGCTCAAACAGCTGCAAAACCTGTTTGCCCAGCACGGAGACCTTGAGTTCTATAAGATAAAGCCATAAACATGTGTATCCGAGTCTTCTATCAAAAGTTACAGCTATTTCTATGAAGTTGTACAAAATAGCTTTCTTTCGCCAAGACAGTGCGTTTCTCACTGTTACATGCATTTGAATGGGGAACTCGACCGAAACAAAGTATAGGTTTTCATTATGTGAATAACTTGGAAATCTTAGCTCAAACAGCTGCAAAACCTGTTTTCCCAGCACGGAAACCTTGAGTTCTATAAGATAAAGCCATAAACATGTTTGTCTGAGTCTTCTATCAAAAGTTACAGCTATTTCTATGAAGTTGTACAAAAACGCTTTCTTTCGCCAAGACAGTGCGTTTCTCACTGTTACATGCATTTGAATGGGGAACTCGACCGAAACAAAGTATAGGTTTTCATTATGTGAATAACTTGGAAATCTTAGCTCAAACAGCTGCAAAACCTGTTTGCCCAGCACGGAGACCTTGAGTTCTATAAGATAAAGCCATAAACATGTGTATCCGAGTCTTCTATCAAAAGTTACAGCTATTTCTATGAAGTTGTACAAAAACGCTTTCTTTCGCCAAGACAGTGCGTTTCTCACTGTTACATGCATTTGAATGGGGAACTCGACCGAAACAAAGTATAAGTTTTCATTATGTGAATAACTTGGAAATCTTAGCTCAAACAGCTGCAAAACCTGTTTGCCCAGCACGGAGACCTTGAGTTCTATAAGATAAAGCCATAAACATGTGTATCCGAGTCTTCTATCAAAAGTTACAGCTATTTCTATGAAGTTGTACAAAATAGCTTTCTTTCGCCAAGACAGTGCGTTTCTCACTGTTACATGCATTTGAATGGGGAACTCGACCGAAACAAAGTATAAGTTTTCATTATGTGAATAACTTGGAAATCTTAGCTCAAACAGCTGCAAAACCTGTTTTCCCAGCACGTAGACCTTGAGTTCTATAAGATAAAGCCATAAACATGTTTGTCTGAGTCTTCTATCAAAAGTTACAGCTATTTCTATGAAGTTGTACAAAAACGCTTTCTTTCGCCAAGACAGTGCGTTTCTCACTGTTACATGCATTTGAATGGGGAACTCGACCGAAACAAAGTATAGGTTGTCATTATGTGAATAACTTGGAAATCTTAGCTCAAACAGCTGCAAAACCTGTTTTCCCAGCACGGAAACCTTGAGTTCTATAAGATAAAGCCATAAACATGTTTGTCTGAGTCTTCTATCAAAAGTTACAGCTATTTCTATGAAGTTGTACAAAAACGCTTTCTTTCGCCAAGACAGTGCGTTTCTCACTGTTACATGCATTTGAATGGGGAACTCGACCGAAACAAAGTATAGGTTTTCATTATGTGAATAACTTGGAAATCTTAGCTCAAACAGCTGCAAAACCTGTTTGCCCAGCACGGAGACCTTGAGTTCTATAAGATAAAGCCATAAACATGTGTATCCGAGTCTTCTATCAAAAGTTACAGCTATTTCTATGAAGTTGTACAAAAACGCTTTCTTTCGCCAAGACAGTGCGTTTCTCACTGTTACATGCATTTGAATGGGGAACTCGACCGAAACAAAGTATAAGTTTTCATTATGTGAATAACTTGGAAATCTTAGCTCAAACAGCTGCAAAACCTGTTTGCCCAGCACGGAGACCTTGAGTTCTATAAGATAAAGCCATAAACATGTGTATCCGAGTCTTCTATCAAAAGTTACAGCTATTTCTATGAAGTTGTACAAAATAGCTTTCTTTCGCCAAGACAGTGCGTTTCTCACTGTTACATGCATTTGAATGGGGAACTCGACCGAAACAAAGTATAAGTTTTCATTATGTGAATAACTTGGAAATCTTAGCTCAAACAGCTGCAAAACCTGTTTTCCCAGCACGTAGACCTTGAGTTCTATAAGATAAAGCCATAAACATGTTTGTCTGAGTCTTCTATCAAAAGTTACAGCTATTTCTATGAAGTTGTACAAAAACGCTTTCTTTCGCCAAGACAGTGCGTTTCTCACTGTTACATGCATTTGAATGGGGAACTCGACCGAAACAAAGTATAGGTTGTCATTATGTGAATAACTTGGAAATCTTAGCTCAAACAGCTGCAAAACCTGTTTTCCCAGCACGGAAACCTTGAGTTCTATAAGATAAAGCCATAAACATGTTTGTCTGAGTCTTCTATCAAAAGTTACAGCTATTTCTATGAAGTTGTACAAAAACGCTTTCTTTCGCCAAGACAGTGCGTTTCTCACTGTTACATGCATTTGAATGGGGAACTCGACCGAAACAAAGTATAGGTTTTCATTATGTGAATAACTTGGAAATCTTAGCTCAAACAGCTGCAAAACCTGTTTGCCCAGCACGGAGACCTTGAGTTCTATAAGATAAAGCCATAAACATGTGTATCCGAGTCTTCTATCAAAAGTTACAGCTATTTCTATGAAGTTGTACAAAAACGCTTTCTTTCGCCAAGACAGTGCGTTTCTCACTGTTACATGCATTTGAATGGGGAACTCGACCGAAACAAAGTATAAGTTTTCATTATGTGAATAACTTGGAAATCTTAGCTCAAACAGCTGCAAAACCTGTTTGCCCAGCACGGAGACCTTGAGTTCTATAAGATAAAGCCATAAACATGTGTATCCGAGTCTTCTATCAAAAGTTACAGCTATTTCTATGAAGTTGTACAAAATAGCTTTCTTTCGCCAAGACAGTGCGTTTCTCACTGTTACATGCATTTGAATGGGGAACTCGACCGAAACAAAGTATAAGTTTTCATTATGTGAATAACTTGGAAATCTTAGCTCAAACAGCTGCAAAACCTGTTTTCCCAGCACGTAGACCTTGAGTTCTATAAGATAAAGCCATAAACATGTTTGTCTGAGTCTTCTATCAAAAGTTACAGCTATTTCTATGAAGTTGTACAAAAACGCTTTCTTTCGCCAAGACAGTGCGTTTCTCACTGTTACATGCATTTGAATGGGGAACTCGACCGAAACAAAGTATAGGTTTTCATTATGTGAATAACTTGGAAATCTTAGCTCAAACAGCTGCAAAACCTGTTTTCCCAGCACGGAAACCTTGAGTTCTATAAGATAAAGCCATAAACATGTTTGTCTGAGTCTTCTATCAAAAGTTACAGCTATTTCTATGAAGTTGTACAAAAACGCTTTCTTTCGCCAAGACAGTGCGTTTCTCACTGTTACATGCATTTGAATGGGGAACTCGACCGAAACAAAGTATAGGTTTTCATTATGTGAATAACTTGGAAATCTTAGCTCAAACAGCTGCAAAACCTGTTTGCCCAGCACGGAGACCTTGAGTTCTATAAGATAAAGCCATAAACATGTGTATCCGAGTCTTCTATCAAAAGTTACAGCTATTTCTATGAAGTTGTACAAAAACGCTTTCTTTCGCCAAGACAGTGCGTTTCTCACTGTTACATGCATTTGAATGGGGAACTCAACCGAAACAAAGTATAAGTTTTCATTATGTGAATAACTTGGAAATCTTAGCTCAAACAGCTGCAAAACCTGTTTGCCCAGCACGGAGACCTTGAGTTCTATAAGATAAAGCCATAAACATGTGTATCCGAGTCTTCTATCAAAAGTTACAGCTATTTCTATGAAGTTGTACAAAATAGCTTTCTTTCGCCAAGACAGTGCGTTTCTCACTGTTACATGCATTTGAATGGGGAACTCGACCGAAACAAAGTATAGGTTTTCATTATGTGAATAACTTGGAAATCTTAGCTCAAACAGCTGCAAAACCTGTTTTCCCAGCACGGAAACCTTGAGTTCTATAAGATAAAGCCATAAACATGTTTGTCTGAGTCTTCTATCAAAAGTTACAGCTATTTCTATGAAGTTGTACAAAAACGCTTTCTTTCGCCAAGACAGTGCGTTTCTCACTGTTACATGCATTTGAATGGGGAACTCGACCGAAACAAAGTATAGGTTTTCATTATGTGAATAACTTGGAAATCTTAGCTCAAACAGCTGCAAACCCTGTTTGCCCAGCACGGAGACCTTGAGTTCTATAAGATAAAGCCATAAACATGTGTATCCGAGTCTTCTATCAAAAGTTACAGCTATTTCTATGAAGTTGTACAAAAACGCTTTCTTTCGCCAAGACAGTGCGTTTCTCACTGTTACATGCATTTGAATGGGGAACTCGACCGAAACAAAGTATAAGTTTTCATTATGTGAATAACTTGGAAATCTTAGCTCAAACAGCTGCAAAACCTGTTTGCCCAGCACGGAGACCTTGAGTTCTATAAGATAAAGCCATAAACATGTGTATCCGAGTCTTCTATCAAAAGTTACAGCTATTTCTATGAAGTTGTACAAAATAGCTTTCTTTCGCCAAGACAGTGCGTTTCTCACTGTTACATGCATTTGAATGGGGAACTCGACCGAAACAAAGTATAAGTTTTCATTATGTGAATAACTTGGAAATCTTAGCTCAAACAGCTGCAAAACCTGTTTTCCCAGCACGTAGACCTTGAGTTCTATAAGATAAAGCCATAAACATGTTTGTCTGAGTCTTCTATCAAAAGTTACAGCTATTTCTATGAAGTTGTACAAAAACGCTTTCTTTCGCCAAGACAGTGCGTTTCTCACTGTTACATGCATTTGAATGGGGAACTCGACCGAAACAAAGTATAGGTTGTCATTATGTGAATAACTTGGAAATCTTAGCTCAAACAGCTGCAAAACCTGTTTTCCCAGCACGGAAACCTTGAGTTCTATAAGATAAAGCCATAAACATGTTTGTCTGAGTCTTCTATCAAAAGTTACAGCTATTTCTATGAAGTTGTACAAAAACGCTTTCTTTCGCCAAGACAGTGCGTTTCTCACTGTTACATGCATTTGAATGGGGAACTCGACCGAAACAAAGTATAGGTTTTCATTATGTGAATAACTTGGAAATCTTAGCTCAAACAGCTGCAAAACCTGTTTGCCCAGCACGGAGACCTTGAGTTCTATAAGATAAAGCCATAAACATGTGTATCCGAGTCTTCTATCAAAAGTTACAGCTATTTCTATGAAGTTGTACAAAAACGCTTTCTTTCGCCAAGACAGTGCGTTTCTCACTGTTACATGCATTTGAATGGGGAACTCGACCGAAACAAAGTATAAGTTTTCATTATGTGAATAACTTGGAAATCTTAGCTCAAACAGCTGCAAAACCTGTTTGCCCAGCACGGAGACCTTGAGTTCTATAAGATAAAGCCATAAACATGTGTATCCGAGTCTTCTATCAAAAGTTACAGCTATTTCTATGAAGTTGTACAAAATAGCTTTCTTTCGCCAAGACAGTGCGTTTCTCACTGTTACATGCATTTGAATGGGGAACTCGACCGAAACAAAGTATAGGTTTTCATTATGTGAATAACTTGGAAATCTTAGCTCAAACAGCTGCAAAACCTGTTTTCCCAGCACGGAAACCTTGAGTTCTATAAGATAAAGCCATAAACATGTTTGTCTGAGTCTTCTATCAAAAGTTACAGCTATTTCTATGAAGTTGTACAAAAACGCTTTCTTTCGCCAAGACAGTGCGTTTCTCACTGTTACATGCATTTGAATGGGGAACTCGACCGAAACAAAGTATAGGTTTTCATTATGTGAATAACTTGGAAATCTTAGCTCAAACAGCTGCAAAACCTGTTTGCCCAGCACGGAGACCTTGAGTTCTATAAGATAAAGCCATAAACATGTGTATCCGAGTCTTCTATCAAAAGTTACAGCTATTTCTATGAAGTTGTACAAAATAGCTTTCTTTCGCCAAGACAGTGCGTTTCTCACTGTTACATGCATTTGAATGGGGAACTCGACCGAAACAAAGTATAAGTTTTCATTATGTGAATAACTTGGAAATCTTAGCTCAAACAGCTGCAAAACCTGTTTTCCCAGCACGTAGACCTTGAGTTCTATAAGATAAAGCCATAAACATGTTTGTCTGAGTCTTCTATCAAAAGTTACAGCTATTTCTATGAAGTTGTACAAAAACGCTTTCTTTCGCCAAGACAGTGCGTTTCTCACTGTTACATGCATTTGAATGGGGAACTCGACCGAAACAAAGTATAGGTTGTCATTATGTGAATAACTTGGAAATCTTAGCTCAAACAGCTGCAAAACCTGTTTTCCCAGCACGGAAACCTTGAGTTCTATAAGATAAAGCCATAAACATGTTTGTCTGAGTCTTCTATCAAAAGTTACAGCTATTTCTATGAAGTTGTACAAAAACGCTTTCTTTCGCCAAGACAGTGCGTTTCTCACTGTTACATGCATTTGAATGGGGAACTCGACCGAAACAAAGTATAGGTTTTCATTATGTGAATAACTTGGAAATCTTAGCTCAAACAGCTGCAAAACCTGTTTGCCCAGCACGGAGACCTTGAGTTCTATAAGATAAAGCCATAAACATGTGTATCCGAGTCTTCTATCAAAAGTTACAGCTATTTCTATGAAGTTGTACAAAAACGCTTTCTTTCGCCAAGACAGTGCGTTTCTCACTGTTACATGCATTTGAATGGGGAACTCGACCGAAACAAAGTATAAGTTTTCATTATGTGAATAACTTGGAAATCTTAGCTCAAACAGCTGCAAAACCTGTTTGCCCAGCACGGAGACCTTGAGTTCTATAAGATAAAGCCATAAACATGTGTATCCGAGTCTTCTATCAAAAGTTACAGCTATTTCTATGAAGTTGTACAAAATAGCTTTCTTTCGCCAAGACAGTGCGTTTCTCACTGTTACATGCATTTGAATGGGGAACTCGACCGAAACAAAGTATAAGTTTTCATTATGTGAATAACTTGGAAATCTTAGCTCAAACAGCTGCAAAACCTGTTTTCCCAGCACGTAGACCTTGAGTTCTATAAGATAAAGCCATAAACATGTTTGTCTGAGTCTT
The DNA here is from genome assembly GCF_057381915.1 of Diplotaxodon limnothrissa. Taxonomy (NCBI): domain Eukaryota; kingdom Metazoa; phylum Chordata; class Actinopteri; order Cichliformes; family Cichlidae; genus Diplotaxodon; species Diplotaxodon limnothrissa. The sequence goes on along the minus strand of NC_140608.1, from coordinate 30,403,143 downwards.
CTATCAAAAGTTACAGCTATTTCTATGAAGTTGTACAAAAACGCTTTCTTTCGCCAAGACAGTGCGTTTCTCACTGTTACATGCATTTGAATGGGGAACTCGACCGAAACAAAGTATAGGTTGTCATTATGTGAATAACTTGGAAATCTTAGCTCAAACAGCTGCAAAACCTGTTTTCCCAGCACGGAAACCTTGAGTTCTATAAGATAAAGCCATAAACATGTTTGTCTGAGTCTTCTATCAAAAGTTACAGCTATTTCTATGAAGTTGTACAAAAACGCTTTCTTTCGCCAAGACAGTGCGTTTCTCACTGTTACATGCATTTGAATGGGGAACTCGACCGAAACAAAGTATAGGTTTTCATTATGTGAATAACTTGGAAATCTTAGCTCAAACAGCTGCAAAACCTGTTTGCCCAGCACGGAGACCTTGAGTTCTATAAGATAAAGCCATAAACATGTGTATCCGAGTCTTCTATCAAAAGTTACAGCTATTTCTATGAAGTTGTACAAAAACGCTTTCTTTCGCCAAGACAGTGCGTTTCTCACTGTTACATGCATTTGAATGGGGAACTCGACCGAAACAAAGTATAAGTTTTCATTATGTGAATAACTTGGAAATCTTAGCTCAAACAGCTGCAAAACCTGTTTGCCCAGCACGGAGACCTTGAGTTCTATAAGATAAAGCCATAAACATGTGTATCCGAGTCTTCTATCAAAAGTTACAGCTATTTCTATGAAGTTGTACAAAATAGCTTTCTTTCGCCAAGACAGTGCGTTTCTCACTGTTACATGCATTTGAATGGGGAACTCGACCGAAACAAAGTATAAGTTTTCATTATGTGAATAACTTGGAAATCTTAGCTCAAACAGCTGCAAAACCTGTTTTCCCAGCACGTAGACCTTGAGTTCTATAAGATAAAGCCATAAACATGTTTGTCTGAGTCTTCTATCAAAAGTTACAGCTATTTCTATGAAGTTGTACAAAAACGCTTTCTTTCGCCAAGACAGTGCGTTTCTCACTGTTACATGCATTTGAATGGGGAACTCGACCGAAACAAAGTATAGGTTTTCATTATGTGAATAACTTGGAAATCTTAGCTCAAACAGCTGCAAAACCTGTTTGCCCAGCACGGAGACCTTGAGTTCTATAAGATAAAGCCATAAACATGTGTATCCGAGTCTTCTATCAAAAGTTACAGCTATTTCTATGAAGTTGTACAAAAACGCTTTCTTTCGCCAAGACAGTGCGTTTCTCACTGTTACATGCATTTGAATGGGGAACTCGACCGAAACAAAGTATAAGTTTTCATTATGTGAATAACTTGGAAATCTTAGCTCAAACAGCTGCAAAACCTGTTTGCCCAGCACGGAGACCTTGAGTTCTATAAGATAAAGCCATAAACATGTGTATCCGAGTCTTCTATCAAAAGTTACAGCTATTTCTATGAAGTTGTACAAAATAGCTTTCTTTCGCCAAGACAGTGCGTTTCTCACTGTTACATGCATTTGAATGGGGAACTCGACCGAAACAAAGTATAAGTTTTCATTATGTGAATAACTTGGAAATCTTAGCTCAAACAGCTGCAAAACCTGTTTTCCCAGCACGTAGACCTTGAGTTCTATAAGATAAAGCCATAAACATGTTTGTCTGAGTCTTCTATCAAAAGTTACAGCTATTTCTATGAAGTTGTACAAAAACGCTTTCTTTCGCCAAGACAGTGCGTTTCTCACTGTTACATGCATTTGAATGGGGAACTCGACCGAAACAAAGTATAGGTTTTCATTATGTGAATAACTTGGAAATCTTAGTTCAAACAGCTGCAAAACCTGTTTGCCCAGCACGGAAACCTTGAGTTCTATAAGATAAAGCCATAAACATGTGTATCCGAGTCTTCTATCAAAAGTTACAGCTATTTCTATGAAGTTGTACAAAATAGCTTTCTTTCGCCAAGACAGTGCGTTTCTCACTGTTACATGCATTTGAATGGGGAACTCGACCGAAACAAAGTATAGGTTTTCATTATGTGAATAACTTGGAAATCTTAGCTCAAACAGCTGCAAAACCTGTTTTCCCAGCACGTAGACCTTGAGTTCTATAAGATAAAGCCATAAACATGTGTATCCGAGTCTTCTATCAAAAGTTACAGCTATTTCTATGAAGTTGTACAAAATAGCTTTCTTTCGCCAAGACAGTGCGTTTCTCACTGTTACATGCATTTGAATGGGGAACTCGACCGAAACAAAGTATAGGTTTTCATTATGTGAATAACTTGGAAATCTTAGCTCAAACAGCTGCAAAACCTGTTTGCCCAGCACGGAGAGCTTGAGTTCTATAATATAAGGCCATAAACATGTTTGTCTGAGTCTTCTATCAAAAGTTACAGCTATTTATATGAAGTTGTACAAAAACGCTTTCTTTCGCCAAGACAGTGCGTTTCTCACTGTTACATGCATTTGAATGGGGAACTCGACCGAAACAAAGTATAAGTTTTCATTATGTGAATAACTTGGAAATCTTAGCTCAAACAGCTGCAAAACCTGTTTGCCCAGCACGAAGACCTTGAGTTCTATAAGATAAAGCCATAAACATGTGTATCCGAGTCTTCTATCAAAAGTTACAGCTATTTCTATGAAGTTGTACAAAAACGCTTTCTTTCGCCAAGACAGTGCGTTTCTCACTGTTACATGCATTTGAATGGGGAACTCGACTGAAACAAAGTATAAGTTTTCATTATGTGAATAACTTGGAAATCTTAGCTCAAACAGCTGCAAAACCTGTTTTCCCAGCACGGAAACCTTGAGTTCTATAAGATAAAGCCATAAACATGTTTGTCTGAGTCTTCTATCAAAAGTTACAGCTATTTCTATGAAGTTGTACAAAAACGCTTTCTTTCGCCAAGACAGTGCGTTTCTCACTGTTACATGCATTTGAATGGGGAACTCGACCGAAACAAAGTATAAGTTTTCATTATGTGAATAACTTGGAAATCTTAGCTCAAACAGCTGCAAAACCTGTTTGCCCAGCACGGAGACCTTGAGTTCTATAAGATAAAGCCATAAACATGTGTATCCGAGTCTTCTATCAAAAGTTACAGCTATTTCTATGAAGTTGTACAAAATAGCTTTCTTTCGCCAAGACAGTGCGTTTCTCACTGTTACATGCATTTGAATGGGGAACTCGACCGAAACAAAGTATAAGTTTTCATTATGTGAATAACTTGGAAATCTTAGCTCAAACAGCTGCAAAACCTGTTTTCCCAGCACGTAGACCTTGAGTTCTATAAGATAAAGCCATAAACATGTGTATCCGAGTCTTCTATCAAAAGTTACAGCTATTTCTATGAAGTTGTACAAAAACGCTTTCTTTCGCCAAGACAGTGCGTTTCTCACTGTTACATGCATTTGAATGGGGAACTCGACTGAAACAAAGTATAAGTTTTCATTATGTGAATAACTTGGAAATCTTAGCTCAAACAGCTGCAAAACCTGTTTTCCCAGCACGGAAACCTTGAGTTCTATAAGATAAAGCCATAAACATGTTTGTCTGAGTCTTCTATCAAAAGTTACAGCTATTTCTATGAAGTTGTACAAAAACGCTTTCTTTCGCCAAGACAGTGCGTTTCTCACTGTTACATGCATTTGAATGGGGAACTCGACCGAAACAAAGTATAGGTTTTCATTATGTGAATAACTTGGAAATCTTAGCTCAAACAGCTGCAAAACCTGTTTGCCCAGCACGGAGACCTTGAGTTCTATAAGATAAAGCCATAAACATGTGTATCCGAGTCTTCTATCAAAAGTTACAGCTATTTCTATGAAGTTGTACAAAAACGCTTTCTTTCGCCAAGACAGTGCGTTTCTCACTGTTACATGCATTTGAATGGGGAACTCGACCGAAACAAAGTATAAGTTTTCATTATGTGAATAACTTGGAAATCTTAGCTCAAACAGCTGCAAAACCTGTTTGCCCAGCACGGAGACCTTGAGTTCTATAAGATAAAGCCATAAACATGTGTATCCGAGTCTTCTATCAAAAGTTACAGCTATTTCTATGAAGTTGTACAAAATAGCTTTCTTTCGCCAAGACAGTGCGTTTCTCACTGTTACATGCATTTGAATGGGGAACTCGACCGAAACAAAGTATAAGTTTTCATTATGTGAATAACTTGGAAATCTTAGCTCAAACAGCTGCAAAACCTGTTTTCCCAGCACGTAGACCTTGAGTTCTATAAGATAAAGCCATAAACATGTTTGTCTGAGTCTTCTATCAAAAGTTACAGCTATTTCTATGAAGTTGTACAAAAACGCTTTCTTTCGCCAAGACAGTGCGTTTCTCACTGTTACATGCATTTGAATGGGGAACTCGACCGAAACAAAGTATAGGTTTTCATTATGTGAATAACTTGGAAATCTTAGTTCAAACAGCTGCAAAACCTGTTTGCCCAGCACGGAAACCTTGAGTTCTATAAGATAAAGCCATAAACATGTGTATCCGAGTCTTCTATCAAAAGTTACAGCTATTTCTATGAAGTTGTACAAAATAGCTTTCTTTCGCCAAGACAGTGCGTTTCTCACTGTTACATGCATTTGAATGGGGAACTCGACCGAAACAAAGTATAGGTTTTCATTATGTGAATAACTTGGAAATCTTAGCTCAAACAGCTGCAAAACCTGTTTTCCCAGCACGTAGACCTTGAGTTCTATAAGATAAAGCCATAAACATGTGTATCCGAGTCTTCTATCAAAAGTTACAGCTATTTCTATGAAGTTGTACAAAAACGCTTTCTTTCGCCAAGACAGTGCGTTTCTCACTGTTACATGCATTTGAATGGGGAACTCGACCGAAACAAAGTATAAGTTTTCATTATGTGAATAACTTGGAAATCTTAGCTCAAACAGCTGCAAAACCTGTTTTCCCAGCATGGAGACCTTGAGTTCTGTAAGATAAAGCCATAAACATGTTTGTCTGAGTCTTCTATCAAAAGTTACAGCTATTTCTATGAAGTTGTACAAAAACGCTTTCTTTCGCCAAGACAGTGCGTTTCTCACTGTTACATGCATTTGAATGGGGAACTCGACCGAAACAAAGTATAAGTTTTCATTATGTGAATAACTTGGAAATCTTAGCTCAAACAGCTGCAAAACCTGTTTTCCCAGCACGTAGACCTTGAGTTCTATAAGATAAAGCCATAAACATGTTTGTCTGAGTCTTCTATCAAAAGTTACAGCTATTTCTATGAAGTTGTACAAAAACGCTTTCTTTCGCCAAGACAGTGCGTTTCTCACTGTTACATGCATTTGAATGGGGAACTCGACCGAAACAAAGTATAGGTTTTCATTATGTGAATAACTTGGAAATCTTAGCTCAAACAGCTGCAAAACCTGTTTGCCCAGCACGGAAACCTTGAGTTCTATAAGATAAAGCCATAAACATGTTTGTCTGAGTCTTCTATCAAAAGTTACAGCTATTTCTATGAAGTTGTACAAAAACGCTTTCTTTCGCCAAGACAGTGCGTTTCTCACTGTTACATGCATTTGAATGGGGAACTCGACCGAAACAAAGTATAGGTTTTCATTATGTGAATAACTTGGAAATCTTAGTTCAAACAGCTGCAAAACCTGTTTGCCCAGCACGGAGACCTTGAGTTCTATAAGATAAAGCCATAAACATGTGTATCCGAGTCTTCTATCAAAAGTTACAGCTATTTCTATGAAGTTGTACAAAAACGCTTTCTTTCGCCAAGACAGTGCGTTTCTCACTGTTACATGCATTTGAATGGGGAACTCGACCGAAACAAAGTATAGGTTTTCATTATGTGAATAACTTGGAAATCTTAGCTCAAACAGCTGCAAAACCTGTTTTCCCAGCATGGAGACCTTGAGTTCTATAAGATAAAGCCATAAACATGTTTGTCTGAGTCTTCTATCAAAAGTTACAGCTATTTCTATGAAGTTGTACAAAAACGCTTTCTTTCGCCAAGACAGTGCGTTTCTCACTGTTACATGCATTTGAATGGGGAACTCGACCGAAACAAAGTATAGGTTTTCATTATGTGAATAACTTGGAAATCTTAGCTCAAACAGCTGCAAAACCTGTTTTCCCAGCACGGAAACCTTGAGTTCTATAAGATAAAGCCATAAACATGTGTATCCGAGTCTTCTATCAAAAGTTACAGCTATTTCTATGAAGTTGTACAAAATAGCTTTCTTTCGCCAAGACAGTGTGTTTCTCACTGTTACATGCATTTGAATGGGGAACTCGACCGAAACAAAGTATAGGTTTTCATTATGTGAATAACTTGGAAATCTTAGCTCAAACAGCTGCAAAACCTGTTTGCCCAGCACGTAGACCTTGAGTTCTATAAGATAAAGCCATAAACATGTTTGTCTGAGTCTTCTATCAAAAGTTACAGCTATTTCTATGAAGTTGTACAAAAACGCTTTCTTTCGCCAAGACAGTGCGTTTCTCACTGTTACATGCATTTGAATGGGGAACTCGACCGAAACAAAGTATAAGTTTTCATTATGTGAATAACTTGGAAATCTTAGCTCAAACAGCTGCAAAACCTGTTTGCCCAGCACGGAGACCTTGAGTTCTATAAGATAAAGCCATAAACATGTGTATCCGAGTCTTCTATCAAAAGTTACAGCTATTTCTATGAAGTTGTACAAAATAGCTTTCTTTCGACAAGACAGTGCGTTTCTCACTGTTACATGCATTTGAATGGGGAACTCGACCGAAACAAAGTATAAGTTTTCATTATGTGAATAACTTGGAAATCTTAGCTCAAACAGCTGCAAAACCTGTTTTCCCAGCACGTAGACCTTGAGTTCTATAAGATAAAGCCATAAACATGTTTGTCTGAGTCTTCTATCAAAAGTTACAGCTATTTCTATGAAGTTGTACAAAAACGCTTTCTTTCGCCAAGACAGTGCGTTTCTCACTGTTACATGCATTTGAATGGGGAACTCGACCGAAACAAAGTATAGGTTTTCATTATGTGAATAACTTGGAAATCTTAGCTCAAACAGCTGCAAAACCTGTTTTCCCAGCACGGAAACCTTGAGTTCTATAAGATAAAGCCATAAACATGTTTGTCTGAGTCTTCTATCAAAAGTTACAGCTATTTCTATGAAGTTGTACAAAAACGCTTTCTTTCGCCAAGACAGTGCGTTTCTCACTGTTACATGCATTTGAATGGGGAACTCGACCGAAACAAAGTATAGGTTTTCATTATGTGAATAACTTGGAAATCTTAGCTCAAACAGCTGCAAAACCTGTTTGCCCAGCACGGAGACCTTGAGTTCTATAAGATAAAGCCATAAACATGTGTATCCGAGTCTTCTATCAAAAGTTACAGCTATTTCTATGAAGTTGTACAAAAACGCTTTCTTTCGCCAAGACAGTGCGTTTCTCACTGTTACATGCATTTGAATGGGGAACTCGACCGAAACAAAGTATAAGTTTTCATTATGTGAATAACTTGGAAATCTTAGCTCAAACAGCTGCAAAACCTGTTTGCCCAGCACGGAGACCTTGAGTTCTATAAGATAAAGCCATAAACATGTGTATCCGAGTCTTCTATCAAAAGTTACAGCTATTTCTATGAAGTTGTACAAAATAGCTTTCTTTCGCCAAGACAGTGCGTTTCTCACTGTTACATGCATTTGAATGGGGAACTCGACCGAAACAAAGTATAAGTTTTCATTATGTGAATAACTTGGAAATCTTAGCTCAAACAGCTGCAAAACCTGTTTTCCCAGCACGTAGACCTTGAGTTCTATAAGATAAAGCCATAAACATGTTTGTCTGAGTCTTCTATCAAAAGTTACAGCTATTTCTATGAAGTTGTACAAAAACGCTTTCTTTCGCCAAGACAGTGCGTTTCTCACTGTTACATGCATTTGAATGGGGAACTCGACCGAAACAAAGTATAGGTTTTCATTATGTGAATAACTTGGAAATCTTAGTTCAAACAGCTGCAAAACCTGTTTGCCCAGCACGGAAACCTTGAGTTCTATAAGATAAAGCCATAAACATGTGTATCCGAGTCTTCTATCAAAAGTTACAGCTATTTCTATGAAGTTGTACAAAATAGCTTTCTTTCGCCAAGACAGTGCGTTTCTCACTGTTACATGCATTTGAATGGGGAACTCGACCGAAACAAAGTATAGGTTTTCATTATGTGAATAACTTGGAAATCTTAGCTCAAACAGCTGCAAAACCTGTTTTCCCAGCACGTAGACCTTGAGTTCTATAAGATAAAGCCATAAACATGTGTATCCGAGTCTTCTATCAAAAGTTACAGCTATTTCTATGAAGTTGTACAAAATAGCTTTCTTTCGCCAAGACAGTGCGTTTCTCACTGTTACATGCATTTGAATGGGGAACTCGACCGAAACAAAGTATAGGTTTTCATTATGTGAATAACTTGGAAATCTTAGCTCAAACAGCTGCAAAACCTGTTTTCCCAGCACGTAGACCTTGAGTTCTATAAGATAAAGCCATAAACATGTGTATCCGAGTCTTCTATCAAAAGTTACAGCTATTTCTATGAAGTTGTACAAAAACGCTTTCTTTCGCCAAGACAGTGCGTTTCTCACTGTTACATGCATTTGAATGGGGAACTCGACCGAAACAAAGTATAAGTTTTCATTATGTGAATAACTTGGAAATCTTAGCTCAAACAGCTGCAAAACCTGTTTTCCCAGCATGGAGACCTTGAGTTCTGTAAGATAAAGCCATAAACATGTTTGTCTGAGTCTTCTATCAAAAGTTACAGCTATTTCTATGAAGTTGTACAAAAACGCTTTCTTTCGCCAAGACAGTGCGTTTCTCACTGTTACATGCATTTGAATGGGGAACTCGACCGAAACAAAGTATAAGTTTTCATTATGTGAATAACTTGGAATTCTTAGCTCAAACAGCTGCAAAACCTGTTTTCCCAGCACGTAGACCTTGAGTTCTATAAGATAAAGCCATAAACATGTTTGTCTGAGTCTTCTATCAAAAGTTACAGCTATTTCTATGAAGTTGTACAAAAACGCTTTCTTTCGCCAAGACAGTGCGTTTCTCACTGTTACATGCATTTGAATGGGGAACTCGACCGAAACAAAGTATAAGTTTTCATTATGTGAATAACTTGGAAATCTTAGCTCAAACAGCTGCAAAACCTGTTTGCCCAGCACGTAGACCTTGAGTTCTATAAGATAAAGCCATAAACATGTGTATCCGAGTCTTCTATCAAAAGTTACAGCTATTTCTATGAAGTTGTACAAAATAGCTTTCTTTCGCCAAGACAGTGCGTTTCTCACTGTTACATGCATTTGAATGGGGAACTCGACCGAAACAAAGTATAGGTTTTCATTATGTGAATAACTTGGAAATCTTAGTTCAAACAGCTGCAAAACCTGTTTGCCCAGCACGGAAACCTTGAGTTCTATAAGATAAAGCCATAAACATGTGTATACGAGTCTTCTATCAAAAGTTACAGCTATTTCTATGAAGTTGTACAAAATAGCTTTCTTTCGCCAAGACAGTGCGTTTCTCACTGTTACATGCATTTGAATGGGGAACTCGACCGAAACAAAGTATAGGTTTTCATTATGTGAATAACTTGGAAATCTTAGCTCAAACAGCTGCAAAACCTGTTTTCCCAGCACGTAGACCTTGAGTTCTATAAGATAAAGCCATAAACATGTGTATCCGAGTCTTCTATCAAAAGTTACAGCTATTTCTATGAAGTTGTACAAAAACGCTTTCTTTCGCCAAGACAGTGCGTTTCTCACTGTTACATGCATTTGAATGGGGAACTCGACCGAAACAAAGTATAAGTTTTCATTATGTGAATAACTTGGAAATCTTAGCTCAAACAGCTGCAAAACCTGTTTTCCCAGCATGGAGACCTTGAGTTCTGTAAGATAAAGCCATAAACATGTTTGTCTGAGTCTTCTATCAAAAGTTACAGCTATTTCTATGAAGTTGTACAAAAACGCTTTCTTTCGCCAAGACAGTGCGTTTCTCACTGTTACATGCATTTGAATGGGGAACTCGACCGAAACAAAGTATAAGTTTTCATTATGTGAATAACTTGGAAATCTTAGCTCAAACAGCTGCAAAACCTGTTTGCCCAGCACGGAGACCTTGAGTTCTAAAAGATAAAGCCATAAACATGTTTGTCTGAGTCTTCTATCAAAAGTTACAGCTATTTCTATGAAGTTGTACAAAAACGCTTTCTTTCGCCAAGACAGTGCGTTTCTCACTGTTACATGCATTTGAATGGGGAACTCGACCGAAACAAAGTATAGGTTTTCATTATGTGAATAACTTGGAAATCTTAGCTCAAACAGCTGCAAAACCTGTTTGCCCAGCACGGAGACCTTGAGTTCTATAAGATAAAGCCATAAACATGTGTATCCGAGTCTTCTATCAAAAGTTACAGCTATTTCTATGAAGTTGTACAAAAACGCTTTCTTTCGCCAAGACAGTGCGTTTCTCACTGTTACATGCATTTGAATGGGGAACTCGACCGAAACAAAGTATAAGTTTTCATTATGTGAATAACTTGGAAATCTTAGCTCAAACAGCTGCAAAACCTGTTTGCCCAGCACGGAGACCTTGAGTTCTATAAGATAAAGCCATAAACATGTGTATCCGAGTCTTCTATCAAAAGTTACAGCTATTTCTATGAAGTTGTACAAAATAGCTTTCTTTCGACAAGACAGTGCGTTTCTCACTGTTACATGCATTTGAATGGGGAACTCGACCGAAACAAAGTATAAGTTTTCATTATGTGAATAACTTGGAAATCTTAGCTCAAACAGCTGCAAAACCTGTTTTCCCAGCACGTAGACCTTGAGTTCTATAAGATAAAGCCATAAACATGTTTGTCTGAGTCTTCTATCAAAAGTTACAGCTATTTCTATGAAGTTGTACAAAAACGCTTTCTTTCGCCAAGACAGTGCGTTTCTCACTGTTACATGCATTTGAATGGGGAACTCGACCGAAACAAAGTATAGGTTTTCATTATGTGAATAACTTGGAAATCTTAGCTCAAACAGCTGCAAAACCTGTTTTCCCAGCACGGAAACCTTGAGTTCTATAAGATAAAGCCATAAACATGTTTGTCTGAGTCTTCTATCAAAAGTTACAGCTATTTCTATGAAGTTGTACAAAAACGCTTTCTTTCGCCAAGACAGTGCGTTTCTCACTGTTACATGCATTTGAATGGGGAACTCGACCGAAACAAAGTATAGGTTTTCATTATGTGAATAACTTGGAAATCTTAGCTCAAACAGCTGCAAAACCTGTTTGCCCAGCACGGAGACCTTGAGTTCTATAAGATAAAGCCATAAACATGTGTATCCGAGTCTTCTATCAAAAGTTACAGCTATTTCTATGAAGTTGTACAAAAACGCTTTCTTTCGCCAAGACAGTGCGTTTCTCACTGTTACATGCATTTGAATGGGGAACTCGACCGAAACAAAGTATAAGTTTTCATTATGTGAATAACTTGGAAATCTTAGCTCAAACAGCTGCAAAACCTGTTTGCCCAGCACGGAGACCTTGAGTTCTATAAGATAAAGCCATAAACATGTGTATCCGAGTCTTCTATCAAAAGTTACAGCTATTTCTATGAAGTTGTACAAAATAGCTTTCTTTCGCCAAGACAGTGCGTTTCTCACTGTTACATGCATTTGAATGGGGAACTCGACCGAAACAAAGTATAAGTTTTCATTATGTGAATAACTTGGAAATCTTAGCTCAAACAGCTGCAAAACCTGTTTTCCCAGCACGGAAACCTTGAGTTCTATAAGATAAAGCCATAAACATGTTTGTCTGAGTCTTCTATCAAAAGTTACAGCTATTTCTATGAAGTTGTACAAAAACGCTTTCTTTCGCCAAGACAGTGCGTTTCTCACTGTTACATGCATTTGAATGGGGAACTCGACCGAAACAAAGTATAGGTTTTCATTATGTGAATAACTTGGAAATCTTAGCTCAAACAGCTGCAAAACCTGTTTGCCCAGCACGGAGACCTTGAGTTCTATAAGATAAAGCCATAAACATGTGTATCCGAGTCTTCTATCAAAAGTTACAGCTATTTCTATGAAGTTGTACAAAAACGCTTTCTTTCGCCAAGACAGTGCGTTTCTCACTGTTACATGCATTTGAATGGGGAACTCGACCGAAACAAAGTATAAGTTTTCATTATGTGAATAACTTGGAAATCTTAGCTCAAACAGCTGCAAAACCTGTTTGCCCAGCACGGAGACCTTGAGTTCTATAAGATAAAGCCATAAACATGTGTATCCGAGTCTTCTATCAAAAGTTACAGCTATTTCTATGAAGTTGTACAAAATAGCTTTCTTTCGCCAAGACAGTGCGTTTCTCACTGTTACATGCATTTGAATGGGGAACTCGACCGAAACAAAGTATAAGTTTTCATTATGTGAATAACTTGGAAATCTTAGCTCAAACAGCTGCAAAACCTGTTTTCCCAGCATGGAGACCTTGAGTTCTGTAAGATAAAGCCATAAACATGTTTGTCTGAGTCTTCTATCAAAAGTTACAGCTATTTCTATGAAGTTGTACAAAAACGCTTTCTTTCGCCAAGACAGTGCGTTTCTCACTGTTACATGCATTTGAATGGGGAACTCGACCGAAACAAAGTATAAGTTTTCATTATGTGAATAACTTGGAAATCTTAGCTCAAACAGCTGCAAAACCTGTTTTCCCAGCACGTAGACCTTGAGTTCTATAAGATAAAGCCATAAACATGTTTGTCTGAGTCTTCTATCAAAAGTTACAGCTATTTCTATGAAGTTGTACAAAAACGCTTTCTTTCGCCAAGACAGTGCGTTTCTCACTGTTACATGCATTTGAATGGGGAACTCGACCGAAACAAAGTATAGGTTTTCATTATGTGAATAACTTGGAAATCTTAGCTCAAACAGCTGCAAAACCTGTTTGCCCAGCACGGAAACCTTGAGTTCTATAAGATAAAGCCATAAACATGTTTGTCTGAGTCTTCTATCAAAAGTTACAGCTATTTCTATGAAGTTGTACAAAAACGCTTTCTTTCGCCAAGACAGTGCGTTTCTCACTGTTACATGCATTTGAATGGGGAACTCGACCGAAACAAAGTATAGGTTTTCATTATGTGAATAACTTGGAAATCTTAGCTCAAACAGCTGCAAAACCTGTTTGCCCAGCACGGAGACCTTGAGTTCTATAAGATAAAGCCATAAACATGTGTATCCGAGTCTTCTATCAAAAGTTACAGCTATTTCTATGAAGTTGTACAAAAACGCTTTCTTTCGCCAAGACAGTGCGTTTCTCACTGTTACATGCATTTGAATGGGGAACTCAACCGAAACAAAGTATAAGTTTTCATTATGTGAATAACTTGGAAATCTTAGCTCAAACAGCTGCAAAACCTGTTTGCCCAGCACGGAGACCTTGAGTTCTATAAGATAAAGCCATAAACATGTGTATCCGAGTCTTCTATCAAAAGTTACAGCTATTTCTATGAAGTTGTACAAAATAGCTTTCTTTCGCCAAGACAGTGCGTTTCTCACTGTTACATGCATTTGAATGGGGAACTCGACCGAAACAAAGTATAGGTTTTCATTATGTGAATAACTTGGAAATCTTAGCTCAAACAGCTGCAAAACCTGTTTTCCCAGCACGGAAACCTTGAGTTCTATAAGATAAAGCCATAAACATGTTTGTCTGAGTCTTCTATCAAAAGTTACAGCTATTTCTATGAAGTTGTACAAAAACGCTTTCTTTCGCCAAGACAGTGCGTTTCTCACTGTTACATGCATTTGAATGGGGAACTCGACCGAAACAAAGTATAGGTTTTCATTATGTGAATAACTTGGAAATCTTAGCTCAAACAGCTGCAAAACCTGTTTGCCCAGCACGGAGACCTTGAGTTCTATAAGATAAAGCCATAAACATGTGTATCCGAGTCTTCTATCAAAAGTTACAGCTATTTCTATGAAGTTGTACAAAATAGCTTTCTTTCGCCAAGACAGTGCGTTTCTCACTGTTACATGCATTTGAATGGGGAACTCGACCGAAACAAAGTATAAGTTTTCATTATGTGAATAACTTGGAAATCTTAGCTCAAACAGCTGCAAAACCTGTTTTCCCAGCACGTAGACCTTGAGTTCTATAAGATAAAGCCATAAACATGTTTGTCTGAGTCTTCTATCAAAAGTTACAGCTATTTCTATGAAGTTGTACAAAAACGCTTTCTTTCGCCAAGACAGTGCGTTTCTCACTGTTACATGCATTTGAATGGGGAACTCGACCGAAACAAAGTATAGGTTGTCATTATGTGAATAACTTGGAAATCTTAGCTCAAACAGCTGCAAAACCTGTTTTCCCAGCACGGAAACCTTGAGTTCTATAAGATAAAGCCATAAACATGTTTGTCTGAGTCTTCTATCAAAAGTTACAGCTATTTCTATGAAGTTGTACAAAAACGCTTTCTTTCGCCAAGACAGTGCGTTTCTCACTGTTACATGCATTTGAATGGGGAACTCGACCGAAACAAAGTATAGGTTTTCATTATGTGAATAACTTGGAAATCTTAGCTCAAACAGCTGCAAAACCTGTTTGCCCAGCACGGAGACCTTGAGTTCTATAAGATAAAGCCATAAACATGTGTATCCGAGTCTTCTATCAAAAGTTACAGCTATTTCTATGAAGTTGTACAAAAACGCTTTCTTTCGCCAAGACAGTGCGTTTCTCACTGTTACATGCATTTGAATGGGGAACTCGACCGAAACAAAGTATAAGTTTTCATTATGTGAATAACTTGGAAATCTTAGCTCAAACAGCTGCAAAACCTGTTTGCCCAGCACGGAGACCTTGAGTTCTATAAGATAAAGCCATAAACATGTGTATCCGAGTCTTCTATCAAAAGTTACAGCTATTTCTATGAAGTTGTACAAAATAGCTTTCTTTCGCCAAGACAGTGCGTTTCTCACTGTTACATGCATTTGAATGGGGAACTCGACCGAAACAAAGTATAAGTTTTCATTATGTGAATAACTTGGAAATCTTAGCTCAAACAGCTGCAAAACCTGTTTTCCCAGCACGTAGACCTTGAGTTCTATAAGATAAAGCCATAAACATGTTTGTCTGAGTCTTCTATCAAAAGTTACAGCTATTTCTATGAAGTTGTACAAAAACGCTTTCTTTCGCCAAGACAGTGCGTTTCTCACTGTTACATGCATTTGAATGGGGAACTCGACCGAAACAAAGTATAGGTTTTCATTATGTGAATAACTTGGAAATCTTAGCTCAAACAGCTGCAAAACCTGTTTTCCCAGCACGGAAACCTTGAGTTCTATAAGATAAAGCCATAAACATGTTTGTCTGAGTCTTCTATCAAAAGTTACAGCTATTTCTATGAAGTTGTACAAAAACGCTTTCTTTCGCCAAGACAGTGCGTTTCTCACTGTTACATGCATTTGAATGGGGAACTCGACCGAAACAAAGTATAGGTTTTCATTATGTGAATAACTTGGAAATCTTAGCTCAAACAGCTGCAAAACCTGTTTGCCCAGCACGGAGACCTTGAGTTCTATAAGATAAAGCCATAAACATGTGTATCCGAGTCTTCTATCAAAAGTTACAGCTATTTCTATGAAGTTGTACAAAAACGCTTTCTTTCGCCAAGACAGTGCGTTTCTCACTGTTACATGCATTTGAATGGGGAACTCAACCGAAACAAAGTATAAGTTTTCATTATGTGAATAACTTGGAAATCTTAGCTCAAACAGCTGCAAAACCTGTTTGCCCAGCACGGAGACCTTGAGTTCTATAAGATAAAGCCATAAACATGTGTATCCGAGTCTTCTATCAAAAGTTACAGCTATTTCTATGAAGTTGTACAAAATAGCTTTCTTTCGCCAAGACAGTGCGTTTCTCACTGTTACATGCATTTGAATGGGGAACTCGACCGAAACAAAGTATAGGTTTTCATTATGTGAATAACTTGGAAATCTTAGCTCAAACAGCTGCAAAACCTGTTTTCCCAGCACGGAAACCTTGAGTTCTATAAGATAAAGCCATAAACATGTTTGTCTGAGTCTTCTATCAAAAGTTACAGCTATTTCTATGAAGTTGTACAAAAACGCTTTCTTTCGCCAAGACAGTGCGTTTCTCACTGTTACATGCATTTGAATGGGGAACTCGACCGAAACAAAGTATAGGTTTTCATTATGTGAATAACTTGGAAATCTTAGCTCAAACAGCTGCAAAACCTGTTTGCCCAGCACGGAGACCTTGAGTTCTATAAGATAAAGCCATAAACATGTGTATCCGAGTCTTCTATCAAAAGTTACAGCTATTTCTATGAAGTTGTACAAAAACGCTTTCTTTCGCCAAGACAGTGCGTTTCTCACTGTTACATGCATTTGAATGGGGAACTCGACCGAAACAAAGTATAGGTTTTCATTATGTGAATAACTTGGAAATCTTAGCTCAAACAGCTGCAAAACCTGTTTTCCCAGCACGGAAACCTTGAGTTCTATAAGATAAAGCCATAAACATGTTTGTCTGAGTCTTCTATCAAAAGTTACAGCTATTTCTATGAAGTTGTACAAAAACGCTTTCTTTCGCCAAGACAGTGCGTTTCTCACTGTTACATGCATTTGAATGGGGAACTCGACCGAAACAAAGTATAGGTTTTCATTATGTGAATAACTTGGAAATCTTAGCTCAAACAGCTGCAAAACCTGTTTGCCCAGCACGGAGACCTTGAGTTCTATAAGATAAAGCCATAAACATGTGTATCCGAGTCTTCTATCAAAAGTTACAGCTATTTCTATGAAGTTGTACAAAAACGCTTTCTTTCGCCAAGACAGTGCGTTTCTCACTGTTACATGCATTTGAATGGGGAACTCAACCGAAACAAAGTATAAGTTTTCATTATGTGAATAACTTGGAAATCTTAGCTCAAACAGCTGCAAAACCTGTTTGCCCAGCACGGAGACCTTGAGTTCTATAAGATAAAGCCATAAACATGTGTATCCGAGTCTTCTATCAAAAGTTACAGCTATTTCTATGAAGTTGTACAAAATAGCTTTCTTTCGCCAAGACAGTGCGTTTCTCACTGTTACATGCATTTGAATGGGGAACTCGACCGAAACAAAGTATAGGTTTTCATTATGTGAATAACTTGGAAATCTTAGCTCAAACAGCTGCAAAACCTGTTTTCCCAGCACGGAAACCTTGAGTTCTATAAGATAAAGCCATAAACATGTTTGTCTGAGTCTTCTATCAAAAGTTACAGCTATTTCTATGAAGTTGTACAAAAACGCTTTCTTTCGCCAAGACAGTGCGTTTCTCACTGTTACATGCATTTGAATGGGGAACTCGACCGAAACAAAGTATAGGTTTTCATTATGTGAATAACTTGGAAATCTTAGCTCAAACAGCTGCAAAACCTGTTTGCCCAGCACGGAGACCTTGAGTTCTATAAGATAAAGCCATAAACATGTGTATCCGAGTCTTCTATCAAAAGTTACAGCTATTTCTATGAAGTTGTACAAAAACGCTTTCTTTCGCCAAGACAGTGCGTTTCTCACTGTTACATGCATTTGAATGGGGAACTCGACCGAAACAAAGTATAAGTTTTCATTATGTGAATAACTTGGAAATCTTAGCTCAAACAGCTGCAAAACCTGTTTGCCCAGCACGGAGACCTTGAGTTCTATAAGATAAAGCCATAAACATGTGTATCCGAGTCTTCTATCAAAAGTTACAGCTATTTCTATGAAGTTGTACAAAATAGCTTTCTTTCGCCAAGACAGTGCGTTTCTCACTGTTACATGCATTTGAATGGGGAACTCGACCGAAACAAAGTATAAGTTTTCATTATGTGAATAACTTGGAAATCTTAGCTCAAACAGCTGCAAAACCTGTTTTCCCAGCACGTAGACCTTGAGTTCTATAAGATAAAGCCATAAACATGTTTGTCTGAGTCTTCTATCAAAAGTTACAGCTATTTCTATGAAGTTGTACAAAAACGCTTTCTTTCGCCAAGACAGTGCGTTTCTCACTGTTACATGCATTTGAATGGGGAACTCGACCGAAACAAAGTATAGGTTGTCATTATGTGAATAACTTGGAAATCTTAGCTCAAACAGCTGCAAAACCTGTTTTCCCAGCACGGAAACCTTGAGTTCTATAAGATAAAGCCATAAACATGTTTGTCTGAGTCTTCTATCAAAAGTTACAGCTATTTCTATGAAGTTGTACAAAAACGCTTTCTTTCGCCAAGACAGTGCGTTTCTCACTGTTACATGCATTTGAATGGGGAACTCGACCGAAACAAAGTATAGGTTTTCATTATGTGAATAACTTGGAAATCTTAGCTCAAACAGCTGCAAAACCTGTTTGCCCAGCACGGAGACCTTGAGTTCTATAAGATAAAGCCATAAACATGTGTATCCGAGTCTTCTATCAAAAGTTACAGCTATTTCTATGAAGTTGTACAAAAACGCTTTCTTTCGCCAAGACAGTGCGTTTCTCACTGTTACATGCATTTGAATGGGGAACTCGACCGAAACAAAGTATAAGTTTTCATTATGTGAATAACTTGGAAATCTTAGCTCAAACAGCTGCAAAACCTGTTTGCCCAGCACGGAGACCTTGAGTTCTATAAGATAAAGCCATAAACATGTGTATCCGAGTCTTCTATCAAAAGTTACAGCTATTTCTATGAAGTTGTACAAAATAGCTTTCTTTCGCCAAGACAGTGCGTTTCTCACTGTTACATGCATTTGAATGGGGAACTCGACCGAAACAAAGTATAAGTTTTCATTATGTGAATAACTTGGAAATCTTAGCTCAAACAGCTGCAAAACCTGTTTTCCCAGCACGTAGACCTTGAGTTCTATAAGATAAAGCCATAAACATGTTTGTCTGAGTCTTCTATCAAAAGTTACAGCTATTTCTATGAAGTTGTACAAAAACGCTTTCTTTCGCCAAGACAGTGCGTTTCTCACTGTTACATGCATTTGAATGGGGAACTCGACCGAAACAAAGTATAGGTTGTCATTATGTGAATAACTTGGAAATCTTAGCTCAAACAGCTGCAAAACCTGTTTTCCCAGCACGGAAACCTTGAGTTCTATAAGATAAAGCCATAAACATGTTTGTCTGAGTCTTCTATCAAAAGTTACAGCTATTTCTATGAAGTTGTACAAAAACGCTTTCTTTCGCCAAGACAGTGCGTTTCTCACTGTTACATGCATTTGAATGGGGAACTCGACCGAAACAAAGTATAGGTTTTCATTATGTGAATAACTTGGAAATCTTAGCTCAAACAGCTGCAAAACCTGTTTGCCCAGCACGGAGACCTTGAGTTCTATAAGATAAAGCCATAAACATGTGTATCCGAGTCTTCTATCAAAAGTTACAGCTATTTCTATGAAGTTGTACAAAAACGCTTTCTTTCGCCAAGACAGTGCGTTTCTCACTGTTACATGCATTTGAATGGGGAACTCGACCGAAACAAAGTATAAGTTTTCATTATGTGAATAACTTGGAAATCTTAGCTCAAACAGCTGCAAAACCTGTTTGCCCAGCACGGAGACCTTGAGTTCTATAAGATAAAGCCATAAACATGTGTATCCGAGTCTTCTATCAAAAGTTACAGCTATTTCTATGAAGTTGTACAAAATAGCTTTCTTTCGCCAAGACAGTGCGTTTCTCACTGTTACATGCATTTGAATGGGGAACTCGACCGAAACAAAGTATAAGTTTTCATTATGTGAATAACTTGGAAATCTTAGCTCAAACAGCTGCAAAACCTGTTTTCCCAGCACGTAGACCTTGAGTTCTATAAGATAAAGCCATAAACATGTTTGTCTGAGTCTTCTATCAAAAGTTACAGCTATTTCTATGAAGTTGTACAAAAACGCTTTCTTTCGCCAAGACAGTGCGTTTCTCACTGTTACATGCATTTGAATGGGGAACTCGACCGAAACAAAGTATAGGTTTTCATTATGTGAATAACTTGGAAATCTTAGCTCAAACAGCTGCAAAACCTGTTTTCCCAGCACGGAAACCTTGAGTTCTATAAGATAAAGCCATAAACATGTTTGTCTGAGTCTTCTATCAAAAGTTACAGCTATTTCTATGAAGTTGTACAAAAACGCTTTCTTTCGCCAAGACAGTGCGTTTCTCACTGTTACATGCATTTGAATGGGGAACTCGACCGAAACAAAGTATAGGTTTTCATTATGTGAATAACTTGGAAATCTTAGCTCAAACAGCTGCAAAACCTGTTTGCCCAGCACGGAGACCTTGAGTTCTATAAGATAAAGCCATAAACATGTGTATCCGAGTCTTCTATCAAAAGTTACAGCTATTTCTATGAAGTTGTACAAAAACGCTTTCTTTCGCCAAGACAGTGCGTTTCTCACTGTTACATGCATTTGAATGGGGAACTCAACCGAAACAAAGTATAAGTTTTCATTATGTGAATAACTTGGAAATCTTAGCTCAAACAGCTGCAAAACCTGTTTGCCCAGCACGGAGACCTTGAGTTCTATAAGATAAAGCCATAAACATGTGTATCCGAGTCTTCTATCAAAAGTTACAGCTATTTCTATGAAGTTGTACAAAATAGCTTTCTTTCGCCAAGACAGTGCGTTTCTCACTGTTACATGCATTTGAATGGGGAACTCGACCGAAACAAAGTATAGGTTTTCATTATGTGAATAACTTGGAAATCTTAGCTCAAACAGCTGCAAAACCTGTTTTCCCAGCACGGAAACCTTGAGTTCTATAAGATAAAGCCATAAACATGTTTGTCTGAGTCTTCTATCAAAAGTTACAGCTATTTCTATGAAGTTGTACAAAAACGCTTTCTTTCGCCAAGACAGTGCGTTTCTCACTGTTACATGCATTTGAATGGGGAACTCGACCGAAACAAAGTATAGGTTTTCATTATGTGAATAACTTGGAAATCTTAGCTCAAACAGCTGCAAAACCTGTTTGCCCAGCACGGAGACCTTGAGTTCTATAAGATAAAGCCATAAACATGTGTATCCGAGTCTTCTATCAAAAGTTACAGCTATTTCTATGAAGTTGTACAAAAACGCTTTCTTTCGCCAAGACAGTGCGTTTCTCACTGTTACATGCATTTGAATGGGGAACTCGACCGAAACAAAGTATAAGTTTTCATTATGTGAATAACTTGGAAATCTTAGCTCAAACAGCTGCAAAACCTGTTTGCCCAGCACGGAGACCTTGAGTTCTATAAGATAAAGCCATAAACATGTGTATCCGAGTCTTCTATCAAAAGTTACAGCTATTTCTATGAAGTTGTACAAAATAGCTTTCTTTCGCCAAGACAGTGCGTTTCTCACTGTTACATGCATTTGAATGGGGAACTCGACCGAAACAAAGTATAAGTTTTCATTATGTGAATAACTTGGAAATCTTAGCTCAAACAGCTGCAAAACCTGTTTTCCCAGCACGTAGACCTTGAGTTCTATAAGATAAAGCCATAAACATGTTTGTCTGAGTCTTCTATCAAAAGTTACAGCTATTTCTATGAAGTTGTACAAAAACGCTTTCTTTCGCCAAGACAGTGCGTTTCTCACTGTTACATGCATTTGAATGGGGAACTCGACCGAAACAAAGTATAGGTTGTCATTATGTGAATAACTTGGAAATCTTAGCTCAAACAGCTGCAAAACCTGTTTTCCCAGCACGGAAACCTTGAGTTCTATAAGATAAAGCCATAAACATGTTTGTCTGAGTCTTCTATCAAAAGTTACAGCTATTTCTATGAAGTTGTACAAAAACGCTTTCTTTCGCCAAGACAGTGCGTTTCTCACTGTTACATGCATTTGAATGGGGAACTCGACCGAAACAAAGTATAAGTTTTCATTATGTGAATAACTTGGAAATCTTAGCTCAAACAGCTGCAAAACCTGTTTGCCCAGCACGGAGACCTTGAGTTCTATAAGATAAAGCCATAAACATGTGTATCCGAGTCTTCTATCAAAAGTTACAGCTATTTCTATGAAGTTGTACAAAAACGCTTTCTTTCGCCAAGACAGTGCGTTTCTCACTGTTACATGCATTTGAATGGGGAACTCAACCGAAACAAAGTATAAGTTTTCATTATGTGAATAACTTGGAAATCTTAGCTCAAACAGCTGCAAAACCTGTTTGCCCAGCACGGAGACCTTGAGTTCTATAAGATAAAGCCATAAACATGTGTATCCGAGTCTTCTATCAAAAGTTACAGCTATTTCTATGAAGTTGTACAAAATAGCTTTCTTTCGCCAAGACAGTGCGTTTCTCACTGTTACATGCATTTGAATGGGGAACTCGACCGAAACAAAGTATAGGTTTTCATTATGTGAATAACTTGGAAATCTTAGCTCAAACAGCTGCAAAACCTGTTTTCCCAGCACGGAAACCTTGAGTTCTATAAGATAAAGCCATAAACATGTTTGTCTGAGTCTTCTATCAAAAGTTACAGCTATTTCTATGAAGTTGTACAAAAACGCTTTCTTTCGCCAAGACAGTGCGTTTCTCACTGTTACATGCATTTGAATGGGGAACTCGACCGAAACAAAGTATAGGTTTTCATTATGTGAATAACTTGGAAATCTTAGCTCAAACAGCTGCAAAACCTGTTTGCCCAGCACGGAGACCTTGAGTTCTATAAGATAAAGCCATAAACATGTGTATCCGAGTCTTCTATCAAAAGTTACAGCTATTTCTATGAAGTTGTACAAAAACGCTTTCTTTCGCCAAGACAGTGCGTTTCTCACTGTTACATGCATTTGAATGGGGAACTCGACCGAAACAAAGTATAAGTTTTCATTATGTGAATAACTTGGAAATCTTAGCTCAAACAGCTGCAAAACCTGTTTGCCCAGCACGGAGACCTTGAGTTCTATAAGATAAAGCCATAAACATGTGTATCCGAGTCTTCTATCAAAAGTTACAGCTATTTCTATGAAGTTGTACAAAATAGCTTTCTTTCGCCAAGACAGTGCGTTTCTCACTGTTACATGCATTTGAATGGGGAACTCGACCGAAACAAAGTATAAGTTTTCATTATGTGAATAACTTGGAAATCTTAGCTCAAACAGCTGCAAAACCTGTTTTCCCAGCACGTAGACCTTGAGTTCTATAAGATAAAGCCATAAACATGTTTGTCTGAGTCTTCTATCAAAAGTTACAGCTATTTCTATGAAGTTGTACAAAAACGCTTTCTTTCGCCAAGACAGTGCGTTTCTCACTGTTACATGCATTTGAATGGGGAACTCGACCGAAACAAAGTATAGGTTGTCATTATGTGAATAACTTGGAAATCTTAGCTCAAACAGCTGCAAAACCTGTTTTCCCAGCACGGAAACCTTGAGTTCTATAAGATAAAGCCATAAACATGTTTGTCTGAGTCTTCTATCAAAAGTTACAGCTATTTCTATGAAGTTGTACAAAAACGCTTTCTTTCGCCAAGACAGTGCGTTTCTCACTGTTACATGCATTTGAATGGGGAACTCGACCGAAACAAAGTATAGGTTTTCATTATGTGAATAACTTGGAAATCTTAGCTCAAACAGCTGCAAAACCTGTTTGCCCAGCACGGAGACCTTGAGTTCTATAAGATAAAGCCATAAACATGTGTATCCGAGTCTTCTATCAAAAGTTACAGCTATTTCTATGAAGTTGTACAAAAACGCTTTCTTTCGCCAAGACAGTGCGTTTCTCACTGTTACATGCATTTGAATGGGGAACTCGACCGAAACAAAGTATAAGTTTTCATTATGTGAATAACTTGGAAATCTTAGCTCAAACAGCTGCAAAACCTGTTTGCCCAGCACGGAGAACTTGAGTTCTATAAGATAAAGCCATAAACATGTGTATCCGAGTCTTCTATCAAAAGTTACAGCTATTTCTATGAAGTTGTACAAAATAGCTTTCTTTCGCCAAGACAGTGCGTTTCTCACTGTTACATGCATTTGAATGGGGAACTCGACCGAAACAAAGTATAAGTTTTCATTATGTGAATAACTTGGAAATCTTAGCTCAAACAGCTGCAAAACCTGTTTTCCCAGCACGTAGACCTTGAGTTCTATAAGATAAAGCCATAAACATGTTTGTCTGAGTCTTCTATCAAAAGTTACAGCTATTTCTATGAAGTTGTACAAAAACGCTTTCTTTCGCCAAGACAGTGCGTTTCTCACTGTTACATGCATTTGAATGGGGAACTCGACCGAAACAAAGTATAGGTTTTCATTATGTGAATAACTTGGAAATCTTAGCTCAAACAGCTGCAAAACCTGTTTTCCCAGCACGGAAACCTTGAGTTCTATAAGATAAAGCCATAAACATGTTTGTCTGAGTCTTCTATCAAAAGTTACAGCTATTTCTATGAAGTTGTACAAAAACGCTTTCTTTCGCCAAGACAGTGCGTTTCTCACTGTTACATGCATTTGAATGGGGAACTCGACCGAAACAAAGTATAGGTTTTCATTATGTGAATAACTTGGAAATCTTAGCTCAAACAGCTGCAAAACCTGTTTGCCCAGCACGGAGACCTTGAGTTCTATAAGATAAAGCCATAAACATGTGTATCCGAGTCTTCTATCAAAAGTTACAGCTATTTCTATGAAGTTGTACAAAAACGCTTTCTTTCGCCAAGACAGTGCGTTTCTCACTGTTACATGCATTTGAATGGGGAACTCGACCGAAACAAAGTATAAGTTTTCATTATGTGAATAACTTGGAAATCTTAGCTCAAACAGCTGCAAAACCTGTTTGCCCAGCACGGAGACCTTGAGTTCTATAAGATAAAGCCATAAACATGTGTATCCGAGTCTTCTATCAAAAGTTACAGCTATTTCTATGAAGTTGTACAAAATAGCTTTCTTTCGCCAAGACAGTGCGTTTCTCACTGTTACATGCATTTGAATGGGGAACTCGACCGAAACAAAGTATAGGTTTTCATTATGTGAATAACTTGGAAATCTTAGTTCAAACAGCTGCAAAACCTGTTTGCCCAGCACGGAAACCTTGAGTTCTATAAGATAAAGCCATAAACATGTGTATCCGAGTCTTCTATCAAAAGTTACAGCTATTTCTATGAAGTTGTACAAAATAGCTTTCTTTCGCCAAGACAGTGCGTTTCTCACTGTTACATGCATTTGAATGGGGAACTCGACCGAAACAAAGTATAGGTTTTCATTATGTGAATAACTTGGAAATCTTAGCTCAAACAGCTGCAAAACCTGTTTTCCCAGCACGTAGACCTTGAGTTCTATAAGATAAAGCCATAAACATGTGTATCCGAGTCTTCTATCAAAAGTTACAGCTATTTCTATGAAGTTGTACAAAATAGCTTTCTTTCGCCAAGACAGTGCGTTTCTCACTGTTACATGCATTTGAATGGGGAACTCGACCGAAACAAAGTATAGGTTTTCATTATGTGAATAACTTGGAAATCTTAGCTCAAACAGCTGCAAAACCTGTTTTCCCAGCACGTAGACCTTGAGTTCTATAAGATAAAGCCATAAACATGTGTATCCGAGTCTTCTATCAAAAGTTACAGCTATTTCTATGAAGTTGTACAAAAACGCTTTCTTTCGCCAAGACAGTGCGTTTCTCACTGTTACATGCATTTGAATGGGGAACTCGACCGAAACAAAGTATAAGTTTTCATTATGTGAATAACTTGGAAATCTTAGCTCAAACAGCTGCAAAACCTGTTTTCCCAGCATGGAGACCTTGAGTTCTGTAAGATAAAGCCATAAACATGTTTGTCTGAGTCTTCTATCAAAAGTTACAGCTATTTCTATGAAGTTGTACAAAAACGCTTTCTTTCGCCAAGACAGTGCGTTTCTCACTGTTACATGCATTTGAATGGGGAACTCGACCGAAACAAAGTATAGGTTTTCATTATGTGAATAACTTGGAAATCTTAGCTCAAACAGCTGCAAAACCTGTTTGCCCAGCACGGAAACCTTGAGTTCTATAAGATAAAGCCATAAACATGTTTGTCTGAGTCTTCTATCAAAAGTTACAGCTATTTCTATGAAGTTGTACAAAAACGCTTTCTTTCGCCAAGACAGTGCGTTTCTCACTGTTACATGCATTTGAATGGGGAACTCGACCGAAACAAAGTATAGGTTTTCATTATGTGAATAACTTGGAAATCTTAGCTCAAACAGCTGCAAAACCTGTTTTCCCAGCATGGAGACCTTGAGTTCTATAAGATAAAGCCATAAACATGTTTGTCTGAGTCTTCTATCAAAAGTTACAGCTATTTCTATGAAGTTGTACAAAAACGCTTTCTTTCGCCAAGACAGTGCGTTTCTCACTGTTACATGCATTTGAATGGGGAACTCGACCGAAACAAAGTATAAGTTTTCATTATGTGAATAACTTGGAAATCTTAGCTCAAACAGCTGCAAAACCTGTTTGCCCAGCACGGAGACCTTGAGTTCTATAAGATAAAGCCATAAACATGTGTATCCGAGTCTTCTATCAAAAGTTACAGCTATTTCTATGAAGTTGTACAAAATAGCTTTCTTTCGCCAAGACAGTGCGTTTCTCACTGTTACATGCATTTGAATGGGGAACTCGACCGAAACAAAGTATAGGTTTTCATTATGTGAATAACTTGGAAATCTTAGCTCAAACAGCTGCAAAACCTGTTTGCCCAGCACGGAGAGCTTGAGTTCTATAATATAAGGCCATAAACATGTTTGTCTGAGTCTTCTATCAAAAGTTACAGCTATTTATATGAAGTTGTACAAAAACGCTTTCTTTCGCCAAGACAGTGCGTTTCTCACTGTTACATGCATTTGAATGGGGAACTCGACCGAAACAAAGTATAAGTTTTCATTATGTGAATAACTTGGAAATCTTAGCTCAAACAGCTGCAAAACCTGTTTGCCCAGCACGAAGACCTTGAGTTCTATAAGATAAAGCCATAAACATGTGTATCCGAGTCTTCTATCAAAAGTTACAGCTATTTCTATGAAGTTGTACAAAAACGCTTTCTTTCGCCAAGACAGTGCGTTTCTCACTGTTACATGCATTTGAATGGGGAACTCGACTGAAACAAAGTATAAGTTTTCATTATGTGAATAACTTGGAAATCTTAGCTCAAACAGCTGCAAAACCTGTTTTCCCAGCACGGAAACCTTGAGTTCTATAAGATAAAGCCATAAACATGTTTGTCTGAGTCTTCTATCAAAAGTTACAGCTATTTCTATGAAGTTGTACAAAAACGCTTTCTTTCGCCAAGACAGTGCGTTTCTCACTGTTACATGCATTTGAATGGGGAACTCGACCGAAACAAAGTATAAGTTTTCATTATGTGAATAACTTGGAAATCTTAGCTCAAACAGCTGCAAAACCTGTTTGCCCAGCACGGAGACCTTGAGTTCTATAAGATAAAGCCATAAACATGTGTATCCGAGTCTTCTATCAAAAGTTACAGCTATTTCTATGAAGTTGTACAAAATAGCTTTCTTTCGCCAAGACAGTGCGTTTCTCACTGTTACATGCATTTGAATGGGGAACTCGACCGAAACAAAGTATAAGTTTTCATTATGTGAATAACTTGGAAATCTTAGCTCAAACAGCTGCAAAACCTGTTTTCCCAGCACGTAGACCTTGAGTTCTATAAGATAAAGCCATAAACATGTGTATCCGAGTCTTCTATCAAAAGTTACAGCTATTTCTATGAAGTTGTACAAAAACGCTTTCTTTCGCCAAGACAGTGCGTTTCTCACTGTTACATGCATTTGAATGGGGAACTCGACTGAAACAAAGTATAAGTTTTCATTATGTGAATAACTTGGAAATCTTAGCTCAAACAGCTGCAAAACCTGTTTTCCCAGCACGGAAACCTTGAGTTCTATAAGATAAAGCCATAAACATGTTTGTCTGAGTCTTCTATCAAAAGTTACAGCTATTTCTATGAAGTTGTACAAAAACGCTTTCTTTCGCCAAGACAGTGCGTTTCTCACTGTTACATGCATTTGAATGGGGAACTCGACCGAAACAAAGTATAGGTTTTCATTATGTGAATAACTTGGAAATCTTAGCTCAAACAGCTGCAAAACCTGTTTGCCCAGCACGGAGACCTTGAGTTCTATAAGATAAAGCCATAAACATGTGTATCCGAGTCTTCTATCAAAAGTTACAGCTATTTCTATGAAGTTGTACAAAAACGCTTTCTTTCGCCAAGACAGTGCGTTTCTCACTGTTACATGCATTTGAATGGGGAACTCGACCGAAACAAAGTATAAGTTTTCATTATGTGAATAACTTGGAAATCTTAGCTCAAACAGCTGCAAAACCTGTTTGCCCAGCACGGAGACCTTGAGTTCTATAAGATAAAGCCATAAACATGTGTATCCGAGTCTTCTATCAAAAGTTACAGCTATTTCTATGAAGTTGTACAAAATAGCTTTCTTTCGCCAAGACAGTGCGTTTCTCACTGTTACATGCATTTGAATGGGGAACTCGACCGAAACAAAGTATAAGTTTTCATTATGTGAATAACTTGGAAATCTTAGCTCAAACAGCTGCAAAACCTGTTTTCCCAGCACGTAGACCTTGAGTTCTATAAGATAAAGCCATAAACATGTTTGTCTGAGTCTTCTATCAAAAGTTACAGCTATTTCTATGAAGTTGTACAAAAACGCTTTCTTTCGCCAAGACAGTGCGTTTCTCACTGTTTCATGCATTTGAATGGGGAACTCGACCGAAACAAAGTATAGGTTGTCATTATGTGAATAACTTGGAAATCTTAGCTCAAACAGCTGCAAAACCTGTTTTCCCAGCACGGAAACCTTGAGTTCTATAAGATAAAGCCATAAACATGTTTGTCTGAGTCTTCTATCAAAAGTTACAGCTATTTCTATGAAGTTGTACAAAAACGCTTTCTTTCGCCAAGACAGTGCGTTTCTCACTGTTACATGCATTTGAATGGGGAACTCGACCGAAACAAAGTATAGGTTTTCATTATGTGAATAACTTGGAAATCTTAGCTCAAACAGCTGCAAAACCTGTTTGCCCAGCACGGAGACCTTGAGTTCTATAAGATAAAGCCATAAACATGTGTATCCGAGTCTTCTATCAAAAGTTACAGCTATTTCTATGAAGTTGTACAAAAACGCTTTCTTTCGCCAAGACAGTGCGTTTCTCACTGTTACATGCATTTGAATGGGGAACTCGACCGAAACAAAGTATAAGTTTTCATTATGTGAATAACTTGGAAATCTTAGCTCAAACAGCTGCAAAACCTGTTTGCCCAGCACGGAGACCTTGAGTTCTATAAGATAAAGCCATAAACATGTGTATCCGAGTCTTCTATCAAAAGTTACAGCTATTTCTATGAAGTTGTACAAAATAGCTTTCTTTCGCCAAGACAGTGCGTTTCTCACTGTTACATGCATTTGAATGGGGAACTCGACCGAAACAAAGTATAAGTTTTCATTATGTGAATAACTTGGAAATCTTAGCTCAAACAGCTGCAAAACCTGTTTTCCCAGCACGGAAACCTTGAGTTCTATAAGATAAAGCCATAAACATGTGTATCCGAGTCTTCTATCAAAAGTTACAGCTATTTCTATGAAGTTGTACAAAAACGCTTTCTTTCGCCAAGACAGTGCGTTTCTCACTGTTACATGCATTTGAATGGGGAACTCGACCGAAACAAAGTATAGGTTTTCATTATGTGAATAACTTGGAAATCTTAGCTCAAACAGCTGCAAAACCTGTTTGCCCAGCACGGAAACCTTGAGTTCTATAAGATAAAGCCATAAACATGTTTGTCTGAGTCTTCTATCAAAAGTTACAGCTATTTCTATGAAGTTGTACAAAAACGCTTTCTTTCGCCAAGACAGTGCGTTTCTCACTGTTACATGCATTTGAATGGGGAACTCGACCGAAACAAAGTATAGGTTTTCATTATGTGAATAACTTGGAAATCTTAGCTCAAACAGCTGCAAAACCTGTTTGCCCAGCACGGAAACCTTGAGTTCTATAAGATAAAGCCATAAACATGTTTGTCTGAGTCTTCTATCAAAAGTTACAGCTATTTCTATGAAGTTGTACAAAATAGCTTTCTTTCGCCAAGACAGTGCGTTTCTCACTGTTACATGCATTTGAATGGGGAACTCGACCGAAACAAAGTATAGGTTTTCATTATGTGAATAACTTGGAAATCTTAGCTCAAACAGCTGCAAAACCTGTTTTCCCAGCACGGAAACCTTGAGTTCTATAAGATAAAGCCATAAACATGTTTGTCTGAGTCTTCTATCAAAAGTTACAGCTATTTCTATGAAGTTGTACAAAAACGCTTTCTTTCGCCAAGACAGTGCGTTTCTCACTGTTACATGCATTTGAATGGGGAACTCGACTGAAACAAAGTATAAGTTTTCATTATGTGAATAACTTGGAAATCTTAGCTCAAACAGCTGCAAAACCTGTTTTCCCAGCACGGAAACCTTGAGTTCTATAAGATAAAGCCATAAACATGTTTGTCTGAGTCTTCTATCAAAAGTTACAGCTATTTCTATGAAGTTGTACAAAAACGCTTTCTTTCGCCAAGACAGTGCGTTTCTCACTGTTACATGCATTTGAATGGGGAACTCGACCGAAACAAAGTATAGGTTTTCATTATGTGAATAACTTGGAAATCTTAGCTCAAACAGCTGCAAAACCTGTTTGCCCAGCACGGAGACCTTGAGTTCTATAAGATAAAGCCATAAACATGTGTATCCGAGTCTTCTATCAAAAGTTACAGCTATTTCTATGAAGTTGTACAAAAACGCTTTCTTTCGCCAAGACAGTGCGTTTCTCACTGTTACATGCATTTGAATGGGGAACTCGACCGAAACAAAGTATAAGTTTTCATTATGTGAATAACTTGGAAATCTTAGCTCAAACAGCTGCAAAACCTGTTTGCCCAGCACGGAGACCTTGAGTTCTATAAGATAAAGCCATAAACATGTGTATCCGAGTCTTCTATCAAAAGTTACAGCTATTTCTATGAAGTTGTACAAAATAGCTTTCTTTCGCCAAGACAGTGCGTTTCTCACTGTTACATGCATTTGAATGGGGAACTCGACCGAAACAAAGTATAAGTTTTCATTATGTGAATAACTTGGAAATCTTAGCTCAAACAGCTGCAAAACCTGTTTTCCCAGCACGTAGACCTTGAGTTCTATAAGATAAAGCCATAAACATGTTTGTCTGAGTCTTCTATCAAAAGTTACAGCTATTTCTATGAAGTTGTACAAAAACGCTTTCTTTCGCCAAGACAGTGCGTTTCTCACTGTTTCATGCATTTGAATGGGGAACTCGACCGAAACAAAGTATAGGTTGTCATTATGTGAATAACTTGGAAATCTTAGCTCAAACAGCTGCAAAACCTGTTTTCCCAGCACGGAAACCTTGAGTTCTATAAGATAAAGCCATAAACATGTTTGTCTGAGTCTTCTATCAAAAGTTACAGCTATTTCTATGAAGTTGTACAAAAACGCTTTCTTTCGCCAAGACAGTGCGTTTCTCACTGTTACATGCATTTGAATGGGGAACTCGACCGAAACAAAGTATAGGTTTTCATTATGTGAATAACTTGGAAATCTTAGCTCAAACAGCTGCAAAACCTGTTTGCCCAGCACGGAGACCTTGAGTTCTATAAGATAAAGCCATAAACATGTGTATCCGAGTCTTCTATCAAAAGTTACAGCTATTTCTATGAAGTTGTACAAAAACGCTTTCTTTCGCCAAGACAGTGCGTTTCTCACTGTTACATGCATTTGAATGGGGAACTCGACCGAAACAAAGTATAAGTTTTCATTATGTGAATAACTTGGAAATCTTAGCTCAAACAGCTGCAAAACCTGTTTGCCCAGCACGGAGACCTTGAGTTCTATAAGATAAAGCCATAAACATGTGTATCCGAGTCTTCTATCAAAAGTTACAGCTATTTCTATGAAGTTGTACAAAATAGTTTTCTTTCGCCAAGACAGTGCGTTTCTCACTGTTACATGCATTTGAATGGGGAACTCGACCGAAACAAAGTATAAGTTTTCATTATGTGAATAACTTGGAAATCTTAGCTCAAACAGCTGCAAAACCTGTTTTCCCAGCACGGAAACCTTGAGTTCTATAAGATAAAGCCATAAACATGTGTATCCGAGTCTTCTATCAAAAGTTACAGCTATTTCTATGAAGTTGTACAAAAACGCTTTCTTTCGCCAAGACAGTGCGTTTCTCACTGTTACATGCATTTGAATGGGGAACTCGACCGAAACAAAGTATAGGTTTTCATTATGTGAATAACTTGGAAATCTTAGCTCAAACAGCTGCAAAACCTGTTTGCCCAGCACGGAAACCTTGAGTTCTATAAGATAAAGCCATAAACATGTTTGTCTGAGTCTTCTATCAAAAGTTACAGCTATTTCTATGAAGTTGTACAAAAACGCTTTCTTTCGCCAAGACAGTGCGTTTCTCACTGTTACATGCATTTGAATGGGGAACTCGACCGAAACAAAGTATAGGTTTTCATTATGTGAATAACTTGGAAATCTTAGCTCAAACAGCTGCAAAACCTGTTTGCCCAGCACGGAAACCTTGAGTTCTATAAGATAAAGCCATAAACATGTTTGTCTGAGTCTTCTATCAAAAGTTACAGCTATTTCTATGAAGTTGTACAAAATAGCTTTCTTTCGCCAAGACAGTGCGTTTCTCACTGTTACATGCATTTGAATGGGGAACTCGACCGAAACAAAGTATAGGTTTTCATTATGTGAATAACTTGGAAATCTTAGCTCAAACAGCTGCAAAACCTGTTTTCCCAGCACGGAAACCTTGAGTTCTATAAGATAAAGCCATAAACATGTTTGAGTCTTCTATCAAAAGTTACAGCTATTTCTATGAAGTTGTACAAAAACGCTTTCTTTCGCCAAGACAGTGCGTTTCTCACTGTTACATGCATTTGAATGGGGAACTCGACCGAAACAAAGTATAGGTTTTCATTATGTGAATAACTTGGAAATCTTAGCTCAAACAGCTGCAAAACCTGTTTGCCCAGCACGGAGACCTTGAGTTCTATAAGATAAAGCCATAAACATGTGTATCCGAGTCTTCTATCAAAAGTTACAGCTATTTCTATGAAGTTGTACAAAAACGCTTTCTTTCGCCAAGACAGTGCGTTTCTCACTGTTACATGCATTTGAATGGGGAACTCGACCGAAACAAAGTATAAGTTTTCATTATGTGAATAACTTGGAAATCTTAGCTCAAACAGCTGCAAAACCTGTTTGCCCAGCACGGAGACCTTGAGTTCTATAAGATAAAGCCATAAACATGTGTATCCGAGTCTTCTATCAAAAGTTACAGCTATTTCTATGAAGTTGTACAAAATAGCTTTCTTTCGCCAAGACAGTGCGTTTCTCACTGTTACATGCATTTGAATGGGGAACTCGACCGAAACAAAGTATAAGTTTTCATTATGTGAATAACTTGGAAATCTTAGCTCAAACAGCTGCAAAACCTGTTTTCCCAGCACGTAGACCTTGAGTTCTATAAGATAAAGCCATAAACATGTTTGTCTGAGTCTTCTATCAAAAGTTACAGCTATTTCTATGAAGTTGTACAAAAACGCTTTCTTTCGCCAAGACAGTGCGTTTCTCACTGTTACATGCATTTGAATGGGGAACTCGACCGAAACAAAGTATAGGTTGTCATTATGTGAATAACTTGGAAATCTTAGCTCAAACAGCTGCAAAACCTGTTTTCCCAGCACGGAAACCTTGAGTTCTATAAGATAAAGCCATAAACATGTTTGTCTGAGTCTTCTATCAAAAGTTACAGCTATTTCTATGAAGTTGTACAAAAACGCTTTCTTTCGCCAAGACAGTGCGTTTCTCACTGTTACATGCATTTGAATGGGGAACTCGACCGAAACAAAGTATAGGTTTTCATTATGTGAATAACTTGGAAATCTTAGCTCAAACAGCTGCAAAACCTGTTTGCCCAGCACGGAGACCTTGAGTTCTATAAGATAAAGCCATAAACATGTGTATCCGAGTCTTCTATCAAAAGTTACAGCTATTTCTATGAAGTTGTACAAAAACGCTTTCTTTCGCCAAGACAGTGCGTTTCTCACTGTTACATGCATTTGAATGGGGAACTCGACCGAAACAAAGTATAAGTTTTCATTATGTGAATAACTTGGAAATCTTAGCTCAAACAGCTGCAAAACCTGTTTGCCCAGCACGGAGAC
The DNA here is from genome assembly GCF_057381915.1 of Diplotaxodon limnothrissa. Lineage (NCBI taxonomy): Eukaryota > Metazoa > Chordata > Actinopteri > Cichliformes > Cichlidae > Diplotaxodon > Diplotaxodon limnothrissa. Next base: position 30,368,828 of record NC_140608.1, on the reverse strand, counting down.
CTTGAGTTCTATAAGATAAAGCCATAAACATGTGTATCCGAGTCTTCTATCAAAAGTTACAGCTATTTCTATGAAGTTGTACAAAATAGCTTTCTTTCGCCAAGACAGTGCGTTTCTCACTGTTACATGCATTTGAATGGGGAACTCGACCGAAACAAAGTATAAGTTTTCATTATGTGAATAACTTGGAAATCTTAGCTCAAACAGCTGCAAAACCTGTTTGCCCAGCACGGAGAGCTTGAGTTCTATAATATAAGGCCATAAACATGTTTGTCTGAGTCTTCTATCAAAAGTTACAGCTATTTATATGAAGTTGTACAAAAACGCTTTCTTTCGCCAAGACAGTGCGTTTCTCACTGTTACATGCATTTGAATGGGGAACTCGACCGAAACAAAGTATAAGTTTTCATTATGTGAATAACTTGGAAATCTTAGCTCAAACAGCTGCAAAACCTGTTTGCCCAGCACGAAGACCTTGAGTTCTATAAGATAAAGCCATAAACATGTGTATCCGAGTCTTCTATCAAAAGTTACAGCTATTTCTATGAAGTTGTACAAAAACGCTTTCTTTCGCCAAGACAGTGCGTTTCTCACTGTTACATGCATTTGAATGGGGAACTCGACTGAAACAAAGTATAAGTTTTCATTATGTGAATAACTTGGAAATCTTAGCTCAAACAGCTGCAAAACCTGTTTTCCCAGCACGGAAACCTTGAGTTCTATAAGATAAAGCCATAAACATGTTTGTCTGAGTCTTCTATCAAAAGTTACAGCTATTTCTATGAAGTTGTACAAAAACGCTTTCTTTCGCCAAGACAGTGCGTTTCTCACTGTTACATGCATTTGAATGGGGAACTCGACCGAAACAAAGTATAAGTTTTCATTATGTGAATAACTTGGAAATCTTAGCTCAAACAGCTGCAAAACCTGTTTGCCCAGCACGGAGACCTTGAGTTCTATAAGATAAAGCCATAAACATGTGTATCCGAGTCTTCTATCAAAAGTTACAGCTATTTCTATGAAGTTGTACAAAATAGCTTTCTTTCGCCAAGACAGTGCGTTTCTCACTGTTACATGCATTTGAATGGGGAACTCGACCGAAACAAAGTATAAGTTTTCATTATGTGAATAACTTGGAAATCTTAGCTCAAACAGCTGCAAAACCTGTTTTCCCAGCACGTAGACCTTGAGTTCTATAAGATAAAGCCATAAACATGTGTATCCGAGTCTTCTATCAAAAGTTACAGCTATTTCTATGAAGTTGTACAAAAACGCTTTCTTTCGCCAAGACAGTGCGTTTCTCACTGTTACATGCATTTGAATGGGGAACTCGACTGAAACAAAGTATAAGTTTTCATTATGTGAATAACTTGGAAATCTTAGCTCAAACAGCTGCAAAACCTGTTTTCCCAGCACGGAAACCTTGAGTTCTATAAGATAAAGCCATAAACATGTTTGTCTGAGTCTTCTATCAAAAGTTACAGCTATTTCTATGAAGTTGTACAAAAACGCTTTCTTTCGCCAAGACAGTGCGTTTCTCACTGTTACATGCATTTGAATGGGGAACTCGACCGAAACAAAGTATAGGTTTTCATTATGTGAATAACTTGGAAATCTTAGCTCAAACAGCTGCAAAACCTGTTTGCCCAGCACGGAGACCTTGAGTTCTATAAGATAAAGCCATAAACATGTGTATCCGAGTCTTCTATCAAAAGTTACAGCTATTTCTATGAAGTTGTACAAAAACGCTTTCTTTCGCCAAGACAGTGCGTTTCTCACTGTTACATGCATTTGAATGGGGAACTCGACCGAAACAAAGTATAAGTTTTCATTATGTGAATAACTTGGAAATCTTAGCTCAAACAGCTGCAAAACCTGTTTGCCCAGCACGGAGACCTTGAGTTCTATAAGATAAAGCCATAAACATGTGTATCCGAGTCTTCTATCAAAAGTTACAGCTATTTCTATGAAGTTGTACAAAATAGCTTTCTTTCGCCAAGACAGTGCGTTTCTCACTGTTACATGCATTTGAATGGGGAACTCGACCGAAACAAAGTATAAGTTTTCATTATGTGAATAACTTGGAAATCTTAGCTCAAACAGCTGCAAAACCTGTTTTCCCAGCACGTAGACCTTGAGTTCTATAAGATAAAGCCATAAACATGTTTGTCTGAGTCTTCTATCAAAAGTTACAGCTATTTCTATGAAGTTGTACAAAAACGCTTTCTTTCGCCAAGACAGTGCGTTTCTCACTGTTTCATGCATTTGAATGGGGAACTCGACCGAAACAAAGTATAGGTTGTCATTATGTGAATAACTTGGAAATCTTAGCTCAAACAGCTGCAAAACCTGTTTTCCCAGCACGGAAACCTTGAGTTCTATAAGATAAAGCCATAAACATGTTTGTCTGAGTCTTCTATCAAAAGTTACAGCTATTTCTATGAAGTTGTACAAAAACGCTTTCTTTCGCCAAGACAGTGCGTTTCTCACTGTTACATGCATTTGAATGGGGAACTCGACCGAAACAAAGTATAGGTTTTCATTATGTGAATAACTTGGAAATCTTAGCTCAAACAGCTGCAAAACCTGTTTGCCCAGCACGGAGACCTTGAGTTCTATAAGATAAAGCCATAAACATGTGTATCCGAGTCTTCTATCAAAAGTTACAGCTATTTCTATGAAGTTGTACAAAAACGCTTTCTTTCGCCAAGACAGTGCGTTTCTCACTGTTACATGCATTTGAATGGGGAACTCGACCGAAACAAAGTATAAGTTTTCATTATGTGAATAACTTGGAAATCTTAGCTCAAACAGCTGCAAAACCTGTTTGCCCAGCACGGAGACCTTGAGTTCTATAAGATAAAGCCATAAACATGTGTATCCGAGTCTTCTATCAAAAGTTACAGCTATTTCTATGAAGTTGTACAAAATAGCTTTCTTTCGCCAAGACAGTGCGTTTCTCACTGTTACATGCATTTGAATGGGGAACTCGACCGAAACAAAGTATAAGTTTTCATTATGTGAATAACTTGGAAATCTTAGCTCAAACAGCTGCAAAACCTGTTTTCCCAGCACGGAAACCTTGAGTTCTATAAGATAAAGCCATAAACATGTGTATCCGAGTCTTCTATCAAAAGTTACAGCTATTTCTATGAAGTTGTACAAAAACGCTTTCTTTCGCCAAGACAGTGCGTTTCTCACTGTTACATGCATTTGAATGGGGAACTCGACCGAAACAAAGTATAGGTTTTCATTATGTGAATAACTTGGAAATCTTAGCTCAAACAGCTGCAAAACCTGTTTGCCCAGCACGGAAACCTTGAGTTCTATAAGATAAAGCCATAAACATGTTTGTCTGAGTCTTCTATCAAAAGTTACAGCTATTTCTATGAAGTTGTACAAAAACGCTTTCTTTCGCCAAGACAGTGCGTTTCTCACTGTTACATGCATTTGAATGGGGAACTCGACCGAAACAAAGTATAGGTTTTCATTATGTGAATAACTTGGAAATCTTAGCTCAAACAGCTGCAAAACCTGTTTGCCCAGCACGGAAACCTTGAGTTCTATAAGATAAAGCCATAAACATGTTTGTCTGAGTCTTCTATCAAAAGTTACAGCTATTTCTATGAAGTTGTACAAAATAGCTTTCTTTCGCCAAGACAGTGCGTTTCTCACTGTTACATGCATTTGAATGGGGAACTCGACCGAAACAAAGTATAGGTTTTCATTATGTGAATAACTTGGAAATCTTAGCTCAAACAGCTGCAAAACCTGTTTTCCCAGCACGGAAACCTTGAGTTCTATAAGATAAAGCCATAAACATGTTTGTCTGAGTCTTCTATCAAAAGTTACAGCTATTTCTATGAAGTTGTACAAAAACGCTTTCTTTCGCCAAGACAGTGCGTTTCTCACTGTTACATGCATTTGAATGGGGAACTCGACCGAAACAAAGTATAGGTTTTCATTATGTGAATAACTTGGAAATCTTAGCTCAAACAGCTGCAAAACCTGTTTGCCCAGCACGGAGACCTTGAGTTCTATAAGATAAAGCCATAAACATGTGTATCCGAGTCTTCTATCAAAAGTTACAGCTATTTCTATGAAGTTGTACAAAAACGCTTTCTTTCGCCAAGACAGTGCGTTTCTCACTGTTACATGCATTTGAATGGGGAACTCGACCGAAACAAAGTATAAGTTTTCATTATGTGAATAACTTGGAAATCTTAGCTCAAACAGCTGCAAAACCTGTTTGCCCAGCACGGAGACCTTGAGTTCTATAAGATAAAGCCATAAACATGTGTATCCGAGTCTTCTATCAAAAGTTACAGCTATTTCTATGAAGTTGTACAAAATAGCTTTCTTTCGCCAAGACAGTGCGTTTCTCACTGTTACATGCATTTGAATGGGGAACTCGACCGAAACAAAGTATAAGTTTTCATTATGTGAATAACTTGGAAATCTTAGCTCAAACAGCTGCAAAACCTGTTTTCCCAGCACGTAGACCTTGAGTTCTATAAGATAAAGCCATAAACATGTTTGTCTGAGTCTTCTATCAAAAGTTACAGCTATTTCTATGAAGTTGTACAAAAACGCTTTCTTTCGCCAAGACAGTGCGTTTCTCACTGTTACATGCATTTGAATGGGGAACTCGACCGAAACAAAGTATAGGTTGTCATTATGTGAATAACTTGGAAATCTTAGCTCAAACAGCTGCAAAACCTGTTTTCCCAGCACGGAAACCTTGAGTTCTATAAGATAAAGCCATAAACATGTTTGTCTGAGTCTTCTATCAAAAGTTACAGCTATTTCTATGAAGTTGTACAAAAACGCTTTCTTTCGCCAAGACAGTGCGTTTCTCACTGTTACATGCATTTGAATGGGGAACTCGACCGAAACAAAGTATAGGTTTTCATTATGTGAATAACTTGGAAATCTTAGCTCAAACAGCTGCAAAACCTGTTTGCCCAGCACGGAGACCTTGAGTTCTATAAGATAAAGCCATAAACATGTGTATCCGAGTCTTCTATCAAAAGTTACAGCTATTTCTATGAAGTTGTACAAAAACGCTTTCTTTCGCCAAGACAGTGCGTTTCTCACTGTTACATGCATTTGAATGGGGAACTCGACCGAAACAAAGTATAAGTTTTCATTATGTGAATAACTTGGAAATCTTAGCTCAAACAGCTGCAAAACCTGTTTGCCCAGCACGGAGACCTTGAGTTCTATAAGATAAAGCCATAAACATGTGTATCCGAGTCTTCTATCAAAAGTTACAGCTATTTCTATGAAGTTGTACAAAATAGCTTTCTTTCGCCAAGACAGTGCGTTTCTCACTGTTACATGCATTTGAATGGGGAACTCGACCGAAACAAAGTATAAGTTTTCATTATGTGAATAACTTGGAAATCTTAGCTCAAACAGCTGCAAAACCTGTTTTCCCAGCACGTAGACCTTGAGTTCTATAAGATAAAGCCATAAACATGTTTGTCTGAGTCTTCTATCAAAAGTTACAGCTATTTCTATGAAGTTGTACAAAAACGCTTTCTTTCGCCAAGACAGTGCGTTTCTCACTGTTACATGCATTTGAATGGGGAACTCGACCGAAACAAAGTATAGGTTGTCATTATGTGAATAACTTGGAAATCTTAGCTCAAACAGCTGCAAAACCTGTTTTCCCAGCACGGAAACCTTGAGTTCTATAAGATAAAGCCATAAACATGTTTGTCTGAGTCTTCTATCAAAAGTTACAGCTATTTCTATGAAGTTGTACAAAAACGCTTTCTTTCGCCAAGACAGTGCGTTTCTCACTGTTACATGCATTTGAATGGGGAACTCGACCGAAACAAAGTATAGGTTTTCATTATGTGAATAACTTGGAAATCTTAGCTCAAACAGCTGCAAAACCTGTTTGCCCAGCACGGAGACCTTGAGTTCTATAAGATAAAGCCATAAACATGTGTATCCGAGTCTTCTATCAAAAGTTACAGCTATTTCTATGAAGTTGTACAAAAACGCTTTCTTTCGCCAAGACAGTGCGTTTCTCACTGTTACATGCATTTGAATGGGGAACTCGACCGAAACAAAGTATAAGTTTTCATTATGTGAATAACTTGGAAATCTTAGCTCAAACAGCTGCAAAACCTGTTTGCCCAGCACGGAGACCTTGAGTTCTATAAGATAAAGCCATAAACATGTGTATCCGAGTCTTCTATCAAAAGTTACAGCTATTTCTATGAAGTTGTACAAAATAGCTTTCTTTCGCCAAGACAGTGCGTTTCTCACTGTTACATGCATTTGAATGGGGAACTCGACCGAAACAAAGTATAAGTTTTCATTATGTGAATAACTTGGAAATCTTAGCTCAAACAGCTGCAAAACCTGTTTTCCCAGCACGTAGACCTTGAGTTCTATAAGATAAAGCCATAAACATGTTTGTCTGAGTCTTCTATCAAAAGTTACAGCTATTTCTATGAAGTTGTACAAAAACGCTTTCTTTCGCCAAGACAGTGCGTTTCTCACTGTTACATGCATTTGAATGGGGAACTCGACCGAAACAAAGTATAGGTTTTCATTATGTGAATAACTTGGAAATCTTAGCTCAAACAGCTGCAAAACCTGTTTTCCCAGCACGGAAACCTTGAGTTCTATAAGATAAAGCCATAAACATGTTTGTCTGAGTCTTCTATCAAAAGTTACAGCTATTTCTATGAAGTTGTACAAAAACGCTTTCTTTCGCCAAGACAGTGCGTTTCTCACTGTTACATGCATTTGAATGGGGAACTCGACCGAAACAAAGTATAGGTTTTCATTATGTGAATAACTTGGAAATCTTAGCTCAAACAGCTGCAAAACCTGTTTGCCCAGCACGGAGACCTTGAGTTCTATAAGATAAAGCCATAAACATGTGTATCCGAGTCTTCTATCAAAAGTTACAGCTATTTCTATGAAGTTGTACAAAAACGCTTTCTTTCGCCAAGACAGTGCGTTTCTCACTGTTACATGCATTTGAATGGGGAACTCGACCGAAACAAAGTATAAGTTTTCATTATGTGAATAACTTGGAAATCTTAGCTCAAACAGCTGCAAAACCTGTTTGCCCAGCACGGAGACCTTGAGTTCTATAAGATAAAGCCATAAACATGTGTATCCGAGTCTTCTATCAAAAGTTACAGCTATTTCTATGAAGTTGTACAAAATAGCTTTCTTTCGCCAAGACAGTGCGTTTCTCACTGTTACATGCATTTGAATGGGGAACTCGACCGAAACAAAGTATAAGTTTTCATTATGTGAATAACTTGGAAATCTTAGCTCAAACAGCTGCAAAACCTGTTTTCCCAGCACGTAGACCTTGAGTTCTATAAGATAAAGCCATAAACATGTTTGTCTGAGTCTTCTATCAAAAGTTACAGCTATTTCTATGAAGTTGTACAAAAACGCTTTCTTTCGCCAAGACAGTGCGTTTCTCACTGTTACATGCATTTGAATGGGGAACTCGACCGAAACAAAGTATAGGTTTTCATTATGTGAATAACTTGGAAATCTTAGTTCAAACAGCTGCAAAACCTGTTTGCCCAGCACGGAAACCTTGAGTTCTATAAGATAAAGCCATAAACATGTGTATCCGAGTCTTCTATCAAAAGTTACAGCTATTTCTATGAAGTTGTACAAAATAGCTTTCTTTCGCCAAGACAGTGCGTTTCTCACTGTTACATGCATTTGAATGGGGAACTCGACCGAAACAAAGTATAGGTTTTCATTATGTGAATAACTTGGAAATCTTAGCTCAAACAGCTGCAAAACCTGTTTTCCCAGCACGTAGACCTTGAGTTCTATAAGATAAAGCCATAAACATGTGTATCCGAGTCTTCTATCAAAAGTTACAGCTATTTCTATGAAGTTGTACAAAAACGCTTTCTTTCGCCAAGACAGTGCGTTTCTCACTGTTACATGCATTTGAATGGGGAACTCGACCGAAACAAAGTATAAGTTTTCATTATGTGAATAACTTGGAAATCTTAGCTCAAACAGCTGCAAAACCTGTTTTCCCAGCATGGAGACCTTGAGTTCTGTAAGATAAAGCCATAAACATGTTTGTCTGAGTCTTCTATCAAAAGTTACAGCTATTTCTATGAAGTTGTACAAAAACGCTTTCTTTCGCCAAGACAGTGCGTTTCTCACTGTTACATGCATTTGAATGGGGAACTCGACCGAAACAAAGTATAGGTTTTCATTATGTGAATAACTTGGAAATCTTAGCTCAAACAGCTGCAAAACCTGTTTGCCCAGCACGGAAACCTTGAGTTCTATAAGATAAAGCCATAAACATGTTTGTCTGAGTCTTCTATCAAAAGTTACAGCTATTTCTATGAAGTTGTACAAAAACGCTTTCTTTCGCCAAGACAGTGCGTTTCTCACTGTTACATGCATTTGAATGGGGAACTCGACCGAAACAAAGTATAGGTTTTCATTATGTGAATAACTTGGAAATCTTAGTTCAAACAGCTGCAAAACCTGTTTGCCCAGCACGGAGACCTTGAGTTCTATAAGATAAAGCCATAAACATGTGTATCCGAGTCTTCTATCAAAAGTTACAGCTATTTCTATGAAGTTGTACAAAAACGCTTTCTTTCGCCAAGACAGTGCGTTTCTCACTGTTACATGCATTTGAATGGGGAACTCGACCGAAACAAAGTATAGGTTTTCATTATGTGAATAACTTGGAAATCTTAGCTCAAACAGCTGCAAAACCTGTTTGCCCAGCACGGAGACCTTGAGTTCTATAAGATAAAGCCATAAACATGTGTATCCGAGTCTTCTATCAAAAGTTACAGCTATTTCTATGAAGTTGTACAAAAACGCTTTCTTTCGCCAAGACAGTGCGTTTCTCACTGTTACATGCATTTGAATGGGGAACTCGACCGAAACAAAGTATAAGTTTTCATTATGTGAATAACTTGGAAATCTTAGCTCAAACAGCTGCAAAACCTGTTTGCCCAGCACGGAGACCTTGAGTTCTATAAGATAAAGCCATAAACATGTGTATCCGAGTCTTCTATCAAAAGTTACAGCTATTTCTATGAAGTTGTACAAAATAGCTTTCTTTCGCCAAGACAGTGCGTTTCTCACTGTTACATGCATTTGAATGGGGAACTCGACCGAAACAAAGTATAAGTTTTCATTATGTGAATAACTTGGAAATCTTAGCTCAAACAGCTGCAAAACCTGTTTTCCCAGCACGTAGACCTTGAGTTCTATAAGATAAAGCCATAAACATGTTTGTCTGAGTCTTCTATCAAAAGTTACAGCTATTTCTATGAAGTTGTACAAAAACGCTTTCTTTCGCCAAGACAGTGCGTTTCTCACTGTTACATGCATTTGAATGGGGAACTCGACCGAAACAAAGTATAGGTTTTCATTATGTGAATAACTTGGAAATCTTAGTTCAAACAGCTGCAAAACCTGTTTGCCCAGCACGGAAACCTTGAGTTCTATAAGATAAAGCCATAAACATGTGTATCCGAGTCTTCTATCAAAAGTTACAGCTATTTCTATGAAGTTGTACAAAATAGCTTTCTTTCGCCAAGACAGTGCGTTTCTCACTGTTACATGCATTTGAATGGGGAACTCGACCGAAACAAAGTATAGGTTTTCATTATGTGAATAACTTGGAAATCTTAGCTCAAACAGCTGCAAAACCTGTTTTCCCAGCACGTAGACCTTGAGTTCTATAAGATAAAGCCATAAACATGTGTATCCGAGTCTTCTATCAAAAGTTACAGCTATTTCTATGAAGTTGTACAAAAACGCTTTCTTTCGCCAAGACAGTGCGTTTCTCACTGTTACATGCATTTGAATGGGGAACTCGACCGAAACAAAGTATAAGTTTTCATTATGTGAATAACTTGGAAATCTTAGCTCAAACAGCTGCAAAACCTGTTTTCCCAGCATGGAGACCTTGAGTTCTGTAAGATAAAGCCATAAACATGTTTGTCTGAGTCTTCTATCAAAAGTTACAGCTATTTCTATGAAGTTGTACAAAAACGCTTTCTTTCGCCAAGACAGTGCGTTTCTCACTGTTACATGCATTTGAATGGGGAACTCGACCGAAACAAAGTATAGGTTTTCATTATGTGAATAACTTGGAAATCTTAGCTCAAACAGCTGCAAAACCTGTTTGCCCAGCACGGAAACCTTGAGTTCTATAAGATAAAGCCATAAACATGTTTGTCTGAGTCTTCTATCAAAAGTTACAGCTATTTCTATGAAGTTGTACAAAAACGCTTTCTTTCGCCAAGACAGTGCGTTTCTCACTGTTACATGCATTTGAATGGGGAACTCGACCGAAACAAAGTATAGGTTTTCATTATGTGAATAACTTGGAAATCTTAGTTCAAACAGCTGCAAAACCTGTTTGCCCAGCACGGAGACCTTGAGTTCTATAAGATAAAGCCATAAACATGTGTATCCGAGTCTTCTATCAAAAGTTACAGCTATTTCTATGAAGTTGTACAAAAACGCTTTCTTTCGCCAAGACAGTGCGTTTCTCACTGTTACATGCATTTGAATGGGGAACTCGACCGAAACAAAGTATAGGTTTTCATTATGTGAATAACTTGGAAATCTTAGCTCAAACAGCTGCAAAACCTGTTTTCCCAGCATGGAGACCTTGAGTTCTATAAGATAAAGCCATAAACATGTTTGTCTGAGTCTTCTATCAAAAGTTACAGCTATTTCTATGAAGTTGTACAAAAACGCTTTCTTTCGCCAAGACAGTGCGTTTCTCACTGTTACATGCATTTGAATGGGGAACTCGACCGAAACAAAGTATAAGTTTTCATTATGTGAATAACTTGGAAATCTTAGCTCAAACAGCTGCAAAACCTGTTTGCCCAGCACGGAGACCTTGAGTTCTATAAGATAAAGCCATAAACATGTGTATCCGAGTCTTCTATCAAAAGTTACAGCTATTTCTATGAAGTTGTACAAAATAGCTTTCTTTCGCCAAGACAGTGCGTTTCTCACTGTTACATGCATTTGAATGGGGAACTCGACCGAAACAAAGTATAGGTTTTCATTATGTGAATAACTTGGAAATCTTAGCTCAAACAGCTGCAAAACCTGTTTGCCCAGCACGGAGAGCTTGAGTTCTATAATATAAGGCCATAAACATGTTTGTCTGAGTCTTCTATCAAAAGTTACAGCTATTTATATGAAGTTGTACAAAAACGCTTTCTTTCGCCAAGACAGTGCGTTTCTCACTGTTACATGCATTTGAATGGGGAACTCGACCGAAACAAAGTATAAGTTTTCATTATGTGAATAACTTGGAAATCTTAGCTCAAACAGCTGCAAAACCTGTTTGCCCAGCACGAAGACCTTGAGTTCTATAAGATAAAGCCATAAACATGTGTATCCGAGTCTTCTATCAAAAGTTACAGCTATTTCTATGAAGTTGTACAAAAACGCTTTCTTTCGCCAAGACAGTGCGTTTCTCACTGTTACATGCATTTGAATGGGGAACTCGACTGAAACAAAGTATAAGTTTTCATTATGTGAATAACTTGGAAATCTTAGCTCAAACAGCTGCAAAACCTGTTTTCCCAGCACGGAAACCTTGAGTTCTATAAGATAAAGCCATAAACATGTTTGTCTGAGTCTTCTATCAAAAGTTACAGCTATTTCTATGAAGTTGTACAAAAACGCTTTCTTTCGCCAAGACAGTGCGTTTCTCACTGTTACATGCATTTGAATGGGGAACTCGACCGAAACAAAGTATAAGTTTTCATTATGTGAATAACTTGGAAATCTTAGCTCAAACAGCTGCAAAACCTGTTTGCCCAGCACGGAGACCTTGAGTTCTATAAGATAAAGCCATAAACATGTGTATCCGAGTCTTCTATCAAAAGTTACAGCTATTTCTATGAAGTTGTACAAAAACGCTTTCTTTCGCCAAGACAGTGCGTTTCTCACTGTTACATGCATTTGAATGGGGAACTCGACCGAAACAAAGTATAGGTTTTCATTATGTGAATAACTTGGAAATCTTAGCTCAAACAGCTGCAAAACCTGTTTGCCCAGCACGGAGACCTTGAGTTCTATAAGATAAAGCCATAAACATGTGTATCCGAGTCTTCTATCAAAAGTTACAGCTATTTCTATGAAGTTGTACAAAAACGCTTTCTTTCGCCAAGACAGTGCGTTTCTCACTGTTACATGCATTTGAATGGGGAACTCGACCGAAACAAAGTATAAGTTTTCATTATGTGAATAACTTGGAAATCTTAGCTCAAACAGCTGCAAAACCTGTTTGCCCAGCACGGAGACCTTGAGTTCTATAAGATAAAGCCATAAACATGTGTATCCGAGTCTTCTATCAAAAGTTACAGCTATTTCTATGAAGTTGTACAAAATAGCTTTCTTTCGCCAAGACAGTGCGTTTCTCACTGTTACATGCATTTGAATGGGGAACTCGACCGAAACAAAGTATAAGTTTTCATTATGTGAATAACTTGGAAATCTTAGCTCAAACAGCTGCAAAACCTGTTTTCCCAGCACGTAGACCTTGAGTTCTATAAGATAAAGCCATAAACATGTTTGTCTGAGTCTTCTATCAAAAGTTACAGCTATTTCTATGAAGTTGTACAAAAACGCTTTCTTTCGCCAAGACAGTGCGTTTCTCACTGTTACATGCATTTGAATGGGGAACTCGACCGAAACAAAGTATAGGTTGTCATTATGTGAATAACTTGGAAATCTTAGCTCAAACAGCTGCAAAACCTGTTTTCCCAGCACGGAAACCTTGAGTTCTATAAGATAAAGCCATAAACATGTTTGTCTGAGTCTTCTATCAAAAGTTACAGCTATTTCTATGAAGTTGTACAAAAACGCTTTCTTTCGCCAAGACAGTGCGTTTCTCACTGTTACATGCATTTGAATGGGGAACTCGACCGAAACAAAGTATAGGTTTTCATTATGTGAATAACTTGGAAATCTTAGCTCAAACAGCTGCAAAACCTGTTTGCCCAGCACGGAGACCTTGAGTTCTATAAGATAAAGCCATAAACATGTGTATCCGAGTCTTCTATCAAAAGTTACAGCTATTTCTATGAAGTTGTACAAAAACGCTTTCTTTCGCCAAGACAGTGCGTTTCTCACTGTTACATGCATTTGAATGGGGAACTCGACCGAAACAAAGTATAAGTTTTCATTATGTGAATAACTTGGAAATCTTAGCTCAAACAGCTGCAAAACCTGTTTGCCCAGCACGGAGACCTTGAGTTCTATAAGATAAAGCCATAAACATGTGTATCCGAGTCTTCTATCAAAAGTTACAGCTATTTCTATGAAGTTGTACAAAATAGCTTTCTTTCGCCAAGACAGTGCGTTTCTCACTGTTACATGCATTTGAATGGGGAACTCGACCGAAACAAAGTATAAGTTTTCATTATGTGAATAACTTGGAAATCTTAGCTCAAACAGCTGCAAAACCTGTTTTCCCAGCACGTAGACCTTGAGTTCTATAAGATAAAGCCATAAACATGTTTGTCTGAGTCTTCTATCAAAAGTTACAGCTATTTCTATGAAGTTGTACAAAAACGCTTTCTTTCGCCAAGACAGTGCGTTTCTCACTGTTACATGCATTTGAATGGGGAACTCGACCGAAACAAAGTATAGGTTTTCATTATGTGAATAACTTGGAAATCTTAGTTCAAACAGCTGCAAAACCTGTTTGCCCAGCACGGAAACCTTGAGTTCTATAAGATAAAGCCATAAACATGTGTATCCGAGTCTTCTATCAAAAGTTACAGCTATTTCTATGAAGTTGTACAAAATAGCTTTCTTTCGCCAAGACAGTGCGTTTCTCACTGTTACATGCATTTGAATGGGGAACTCGACCGAAACAAAGTATAAGTTTTCATTATGTGAATAACTTGGAAATCTTAGCTCAAACAGCTGCAAAACCTGTTTTCCCAGCACGTAGACCTTGAGTTCTATAAGATAAAGCCATAAACATGTTTGTCTGAGTCTTCTATCAAAAGTTACAGCTATTTCTATGAAGTTGTACAAAAACGCTTTCTTTCGCCAAGACAGTGCGTTTCTCACTGTTACATGCATTTGAATGGGGAACTCGACCGAAACAAAGTATAAGTTTTCATTATGTGAATAACTTGGAAATCTTAGCTCAAACAGCTGCAAAACCTGTTTTCCCAGCACGTAGACCTTGAGTTCTATAAGATAAAGCCATAAACATGTTTGTCTGAGTCTTCTATCAAAAGTTACAGCTATTTCTATGAAGTTGTACAAAAACGCTTTCTTTCGCCAAGACAGTGCGTTTCTCACTGTTACATGCATTTGAATGGGGAACTCGACCGAAACAAAGTATAAGTTTTCATTATGTGAATAACTTGGAAATCTTAGCTCAAACAGCTGCAAAACCTGTTTGCCCAGCACGGAAACCTTGAGTTCTATAAGATAAAGCCATAAACATGTTTGTCTGAGTCTTCTATCAAAAGTTACAGCTATTTCTATGAAGTTGTACAAAAACGCTTTCTTTCGCCAAGACAGTGCGTTTCTCACTGTTACATGCATTTGAATGGGGAACTCGACCGAAACAAAGTATAGGTTTTCATTATGTGAATAACTTGGAAATCTTAGTTCAAACAGCTGCAAAACCTGTTTGCCCAGCACGGAGACCTTGAGTTCTATAAGATAAAGCCATAAACATGTGTATCCGAGTCTTCTATCAAAAGTTACAGCTATTTCTATGAAGTTGTACAAAAACGCTTTCTTTCGCCAAGACAGTGCGTTTCTCACTGTTACATGCATTTGAATGGGGAACTCGACCGAAACAAAGTATAGGTTTTCATTATGTGAATAACTTGGAAATCTTAGCTCAAACAGCTGCAAAACCTGTTTTCCCAGCATGGAGACCTTGAGTTCTATAAGATAAAGCCATAAACATGTTTGTCTGAGTCTTCTATCAAAAGTTACAGCTATTTCTATGAAGTTGTACAAAAACGCTTTCTTTCGCCAAGACAGTGCGTTTCTCACTGTTACATGCATTTGAATGGGGAACTCGACCGAAACAAAGTATAGGTTTTCATTATGTGAATAACTTGGAAATCTTAGCTCAAACAGCTGCAAAACCTGTTTTCCCAGCACGGAAACCTTGAGTTCTATAAGATAAAGCCATAAACATGTGTATCCGAGTCTTCTATCAAAAGTTACAGCTATTTCTATGAAGTTGTACAAAATAGCTTTCTTTCGCCAAGACAGTGTGTTTCTCACTGTTACATGCATTTGAATGGGGAACTCGACCGAAACAAAGTATAGGTTTTCATTATGTGAATAACTTGGAAATCTTAGCTCAAACAGCTGCAAAACCTGTTTGCCCAGCACGTAGACCTTGAGTTCTATAAGATAAAGCCATAAACATGTTTGTCTGAGTCTTCTATCAAAAGTTACAGCTATTTATATGAAGTTGTACAAAAACGCTTTCTTTCGCCAAGACAGTGCGTTTCTCACTGTTACATGCATTTGAATGGGGAACTCGACCGAAACAAAGTATAGGTTTTCATTATGTGAATAACTTGGAAATCTTAGCTCAAACAGCTGCAAAACCTGTTTGCCCAGCACGGAGAGCTTGAGTTCTATAATATAAGGCCATAAACATGTTTGTCTGAGTCTTCTATCAAAAGTTACAGCTATTTCTATGAAGTTGTACAAAAACGCTTTCTTTCGCCAAGACAGTGCGTTTCTCACTGTTACATGCATTTGAATGGGGAACTCGACCGAAACAAAGTATAAGTTTTCATTATGTGAATAACTTGGAAATCTTAGCTCAAACAGCTGCAAAACCTGTTTGCCCAGCACGAAGACCTTGAGTTCTATAAGATAAAGCCATAAACATGTGTATCCGAGTCTTCTATCAAAAGTTACAGCTATTTCTATGAAGTTGTACAAAAACGCTTTCTTTCGCCAAGACAGTGCGTTTCTCACTGTTACATGCATTTGAATGGGGAACTCGACTGAAACAAAGTATAAGTTTTCATTATGTGAATAACTTGGAAATCTTAGCTCAAACAGCTGCAAAACCTGTTTTCCCAGCACGGAAACCTTGAGTTCTATAAGATAAAGCCATAAACATGTTTGTCTGAGTCTTCTATCAAAAGTTACAGCTATTTCTATGAAGTTGTACAAAAACGCTTTCTTTCGCCAAGACAGTGCGTTTCTCACTGTTACATGCATTTGAATGGGGAACTCGACCGAAACAAAGTATAAGTTTTCATTATGTGAATAACTTGGAAATCTTAGCTCAAACAGCTGCAAAACCTGTTTGCCCAGCACGGAGACCTTGAGTTCTATAAGATAAAGCCATAAACATGTGTATCCGAGTCTTCTATCAAAAGTTACAGCTATTTCTATGAAGTTGTACAAAATAGCTTTCTTTCGCCAAGACAGTGCGTTTCTCACTGTTACATGCATTTGAATGGGGAACTCGACCGAAACAAAGTATAAGTTTTCATTATGTGAATAACTTGGAAATCTTAGCTCAAACAGCTGCAAAACCTGTTTTCCCAGCACGTAGACCTTGAGTTCTATAAGATAAAGCCATAAACATGTTTGTCTGAGTCTTCTATCAAAAGTTACAGCTATTTCTATGAAGTTGTACAAAAACGCTTTCTTTCGCCAAGACAGTGCGTTTCTCACTGTTACATGCATTTGAATGGGGAACTCGACCGAAACAAAGTATAGGTTGTCATTATGTGAATAACTTGGAAATCTTAGCTCAAACAGCTGCAAAACCTGTTTTCCCAGCACGGAAACCTTGAGTTCTATAAGATAAAGCCATAAACATGTTTGTCTGAGTCTTCTATCAAAAGTTACAGCTATTTCTATGAAGTTGTACAAAAACGCTTTCTTTCGCCAAGACAGTGCGTTTCTCACTGTTACATGCATTTGAATGGGGAACTCGACCGAAACAAAGTATAGGTTTTCATTATGTGAATAACTTGGAAATCTTAGCTCAAACAGCTGCAAAACCTGTTTGCCCAGCACGGAGACCTTGAGTTCTATAAGATAAAGCCATAAACATGTGTATCCGAGTCTTCTATCAAAAGTTACAGCTATTTCTATGAAGTTGTACAAAAACGCTTTCTTTCGCCAAGACAGTGCGTTTCTCACTGTTACATGCATTTGAATGGGGAACTCGACCGAAACAAAGTATAAGTTTTCATTATGTGAATAACTTGGAAATCTTAGCTCAAACAGCTGCAAAACCTGTTTGCCCAGCACGGAGACCTTGAGTTCTATAAGATAAAGCCATAAACATGTGTATCCGAGTCTTCTATCAAAAGTTACAGCTATTTCTATGAAGTTGTACAAAATAGCTTTCTTTCGCCAAGACAGTGCGTTTCTCACTGTTACATGCATTTGAATGGGGAACTCGACCGAAACAAAGTATAAGTTTTCATTATGTGAATAACTTGGAAATCTTAGCTCAAACAGCTGCAAAACCTGTTTTCCCAGCACGGAAACCTTGAGTTCTATAAGATAAAGCCATAAACATGTGTATCCGAGTCTTCTATCAAAAGTTACAGCTATTTCTATGAAGTTGTACAAAAACGCTTTCTTTCGCCAAGACAGTGCGTTTCTCACTGTTACATGCATTTGAATGGGGAACTCGACCGAAACAAAGTATAGGTTTTCATTATGTGAATAACTTGGAAATCTTAGCTCAAACAGCTGCAAAACCTGTTTGCCCAGCACGGAAACCTTGAGTTCTATAAGATAAAGCCATAAACATGTTTGTCTGAGTCTTCTATCAAAAGTTACAGCTATTTCTATGAAGTTGTACAAAAACGCTTTCTTTCGCCAAGACAGTGCGTTTCTCACTGTTACATGCATTTGAATGGGGAACTCGACCGAAACAAAGTATAGGTTTTCATTATGTGAATAACTTGGAAATCTTAGCTCAAACAGCTGCAAAACCTGTTTTCCCAGCACGGAAACCTTGAGTTCTATAAGATAAAGCCATAAACATGTTTGTCTGAGTCTTCTATCAAAAGTTACAGCTATTTCTATGAAGTTGTACAAAAACGCTTTCTTTCGCCAAGACAGTGCGTTTCTCACTGTTACATGCATTTGAATGGGGAACTCGACCGAAACAAAGTATAGGTTTTCATTATGTGAATAACTTGGAAATCTTAGCTCAAACAGCTGCAAAACCTGTTTGCCCAGCACGGAGACCTTGAGTTCTATAAGATAAAGCCATAAACATGTGTATCCGAGTCTTCTATCAAAAGTTACAGCTATTTCTATGAAGTTGTACAAAAACGCTTTCTTTCGCCAAGACAGTGCGTTTCTCACTGTTACATGCATTTGAATGGGGAACTCGACCGAAACAAAGTATAAGTTTTCATTATGTGAATAACTTGGAAATCTTAGCTCAAACAGCTGCAAAACCTGTTTGCCCAGCACGGAGACCTTGAGTTCTATAAGATAAAGCCATAAACATGTGTATCCGAGTCTTCTATCAAAAGTTACAGCTATTTCTATGAAGTTGTACAAAATAGCTTTCTTTCGCCAAGACAGTGCGTTTCTCACTGTTACATGCATTTGAATGGGGAACTCGACCGAAACAAAGTATAAGTTTTCATTATGTGAATAACTTGGAAATCTTAGCTCAAACAGCTGCAAAACCTGTTTTCCCAGCACGTAGACCTTGAGTTCTATAAGATAAAGCCATAAACATGTTTGTCTGAGTCTTCTATCAAAAGTTACAGCTATTTCTATGAAGTTGTACAAAAACGCTTTCTTTCGCCAAGACAGTGCGTTTCTCACTGTTACATGCATTTGAATGGGGAACTCGACCGAAACAAAGTATAGGTTGTCATTATGTGAATAACTTGGAAATCTTAGCTCAAACAGCTGCAAAACCTGTTTTCCCAGCACGGAAACCTTGAGTTCTATAAGATAAAGCCATAAACATGTTTGTCTGAGTCTTCTATCAAAAGTTACAGCTATTTCTATGAAGTTGTACAAAAACGCTTTCTTTCGCCAAGACAGTGCGTTTCTCACTGTTACATGCATTTGAATGGGGAACTCGACCGAAACAAAGTATAGGTTTTCATTATGTGAATAACTTGGAAATCTTAGCTCAAACAGCTGCAAAACCTGTTTGCCCAGCACGGAGACCTTGAGTTCTATAAGATAAAGCCATAAACATGTGTATCCGAGTCTTCTATCAAAAGTTACAGCTATTTCTATGAAGTTGTACAAAAACGCTTTCTTTCGCCAAGACAGTGCGTTTCTCACTGTTACATGCATTTGAATGGGGAACTCGACCGAAACAAAGTATAAGTTTTCATTATGTGAATAACTTGGAAATCTTAGCTCAAACAGCTGCAAAACCTGTTTGCCCAGCACGGAGACCTTGAGTTCTATAAGATAAAGCCATAAACATGTGTATCCGAGTCTTCTATCAAAAGTTACAGCTATTTCTATGAAGTTGTACAAAATAGCTTTCTTTCGCCAAGACAGTGCGTTTCTCACTGTTACATGCATTTGAATGGGGAACTCGACCGAAACAAAGTATAGGTTTTCATTATGTGAATAACTTGGAAATCTTAGCTCAAACAGCTGCAAAACGTGTTTTCCCAGCACGTAGACCTTGAGTTCTATAAGATAAAGCCATAAACATGTTTGTCTGAGTCTTCTATCAAAAGTTACAGCTATTTCTATGAAGTTGTACAAAAACGCTTTCTTTCGCCAAGACAGTGCGTTTCTCACTGTTACATGCATTTGAATGGGGAACTCGACCGAAACAAAGTATAGGTTTTCATTATGTGAATAACTTGGAAATCTTAGCTCAAACAGCTGCAAAACCTGTTTTCCCAGCACGGAAACCTTGAGTTCTATAAGATAAAGCCATAAACATGTTTGTCTGAGTCTTCTATCAAAAGTTACAGCTATTTCTATGAAGTTGTACAAAAACGCTTTCTTTCGCCAAGACAGTGCGTTTCTCACTGTTACATGCATTTGAATGGGGAACTCGACCGAAACAAAGTATAGGTTTTCATTATGTGAATAACTTGGAAATCTTAGCTCAAACAGCTGCAAAACCTGTTTTCCCAGCATGGAGACCTTGAGTTCTATAAGATAAAGCCATAAACATGTTTGTCTGAGTCTTCTATCAAAAGTTACAGCTATTTCTATGAAGTTGTACAAAAACGCTTTCTTTCGCCAAGACAGTGCGTTTCTCACTGTTACATGCATTTGAATGGGGAACTCGACCGAAACAAAGTATAGGTTTTCATTATGTGAATAACTTGGAAATCTTAGCTCAAACAGCTGCAAAACCTGTTTTCCCAGCACGGAAACCTTGAGTTCTATAAGATAAAGCCATAAACATGTGTATCCGAGTCTTCTATCAAAAGTTACAGCTATTTCTATGAAGTTGTACAAAATAGCTTTCTTTCGCCAAGACAGTGCGTTTCTCACTGTTACATGCATTTGAATGGGGAACTCGACCGAAACAAAGTATAGGTTTTCATTATGTGAATAACTTGGAAATCTTAGCTCAAACAGCTGCAAAACCTGTTTGCCCAGCACGTAGACCTTGAGTTCTATAAGATAAAGCCATAAACATGTTTGTCTGAGTCTTCTATCAAAAGTTACAGCTATTTATATGAAGTTGTACAAAAACGCTTTCTTTCGCCAAGACAGTGCGTTTCTCACTGTTACATGCATTTGAATGGGGAACTCGACCGAAACAAAGTATAGGTTTTCATTATGTGAATAACTTGGAAATCTTAGCTCAAACAGCTGCAAAACCTGTTTGCCCAGCACGGAAAGCTTGAGTTCTATAACATAAGGCCATAAACATGTTTGGCTGAGTCTTCTATCAAAAGTTACAGCTATTTATATGAAGTTGTACAAAAACGCTTTCTTTCGCCAAGACAGTGCGTTTCTCACTGTTACATGCATTTGAATGGGGAACTCGACCGAAACAAAGTATAAGTTTTCATTATGTGAATAACTTGGAAATCTTAGCTCAAACAGCTGCAAAACCTGTTTGCCCAGCACGAAGACCTTGAGTTCTATAAGATAAAGCCATAAACATGTGTATCCGAGTCTTCTATCAAAAGTTACAGCTATTTATATGAAGTTGTACAAAAACGCTTTCTTTCGCCAAGACAGTGCGTTTCTCACTGTTACATGCATTTGAATGGGGAACTCGACCGAAACAAAGTATAAGTTTTCATTATGTGAATAACTTGGAAATCTTAGCTCAAACAGCTGCAAAACCTGTTTGCCCAGCACGGAAACCTTGAGTTCTATAAGATAAAGCCATAAACATGTTTGTCTGAGTCTTCTATCAAAAGTTACAGCTATTTCTATGAAGTTGTACAAAAACGCTTTCTTTCGCCAAGACAGTGCGTTTCTCACTGTTACATGCATTTGAATGGGGAACTCGACCGAAACAAAGTATAAGTTTTCATTATGTGAATAACTTGGAAATCTTAGCTCAAACAGCTGCAAAACCTGTTTTCCCAGCATGGAGACCTTGAGTTCTATAAGATAAAGCCATAAACATGTTTATCTGAGTCTTCTATCAAAAGTTACAGCTATTTCTATGAAGTTGTACAAAAACGCTTTCTTTCGCCAAGACAGTGCGTTTCTCACTGTTACATGCATTTGAATGGGGAACTCGACCGAAACAAAGTATAGGTTTTCATTATGTGAATAACTTGGAAATCTTAGCTCAAACAGCTGCAAAACCTGTTTTCCCAGCACGGAAACCTTGAGTTCTATAAGATAAAGCCATAAACATGTGTATCCGAGTCTTCTATCAAAAGTTACAGCTATTTCTATGAAGTTGTACAAAATAGCTTTCTTTCGCCAAGACAGTGCGTTTCTCACTGTTACATGCATTTGAATGGGGAACTCGACCGAAACAAAGTATAGGTTTTCATTATGTGAATAACTTGGAAATCTTAGCTCAAACAGCTGCAAAACCTGTTTGCCCAGCACGTAGACCTTGAGTTCTATAAGATAAAGCCATAAACATGTTTGTCTGAGTCTTCTATCAAAAGTTACAGCTATTTATATGAAGTTGTACAAAAACGCTTTCTTTCGCCAAGACAGTGCGTTTCTCACTGTTACATGCATTTGAATGGGGAACTCGACCGAAACAAAGTATAGGTTTTCATTATGTGAATAACTTGGAAATCTTAGCTCAAACAGCTGCAAAACCTGTTTGCCCAGCACGGAAAGCTTGAGTTCTATAATATAAGGCCATAAACATGTTTGGCTGAGTCTTCTATCAAAAGTTACAGCTATTTATATGAAGTTGTACAAAAACGCTTTCTTTCGCCAAGACAGTGCGTTTCTCACTGTTACATGCATTTGAATGGGGAACTCGACCGAAACAAAGTATAAGTTTTCATTATGTGAATAACTTGGAAATCTTAGCTCAAACAGCTGCAAAACCTGTTTGCCCAGCACGAAGACCTTGAGTTCTATAAGATAAAGCCATAAACATGTGTATCCGAGTCTTCTATCAAAAGTTACAGCTATTTCTATGAAGTTGTACAAAAACGCTTTCTTTCGCCAAGACAGTGCGTTTCTCACTGTTACATGCATTTGAATGGGGAACTCGACTGAAACAAAGTATAAGTTTTCATTATGTGAATAACTTGGAAATCTTAGCTCAAACAGCTGCAAAACCTGTTTTCCCAGCACGGAAACCTTGAGTTCTATAAGATAAAGCCATAAACATGTTTGTCTGAGTCTTCTATCAAAAGTTACAGCTATTTCTATGAAGTTGTACAAAAACGCTTTCTTTCGCCAAGACAGTGCGTTTCTCACTGTTACATGCATTTGAATGGGGAACTCGACCGAAACAAAGTATAAGTTTTCATTATGTGAATAACTTGGAAATCTTAGCTCAAACAGCTGCAAAACCTGTTTGCCCAGCACGGAGACCTTGAGTTCTATAAGATAAAGCCATAAACATGTGTATCCGAGTCTTCTATCAAAAGTTACAGCTATTTCTATGAAGTTGTACAAAATAGCTTTCTTTCGCCAAGACAGTGCGTTTCTCACTGTTACATGCATTTGAATGGGGAACTCGACCGAAACAAAGTATAAGTTTTCATTATGTGAATAACTTGGAAATCTTAGCTCAAACAGCTGCAAAACCTGTTTTCCCAGCACGTAGACCTTGAGTTCTATAAGATAAAGCCATAAACATGTGTATCCGAGTCTTCTATCAAAAGTTACAGCTATTTCTATGAAGTTGTACAAAAACGCTTTCTTTCGCCAAGACAGTGCGTTTCTCACTGTTACATGCATTTGAATGGGGAACTCGACCGAAACAAAGTATAAGTTTTCATTATGTGAATAACTTGGAAATCTTAGCTCAAACAGCTGCAAAACCTGTTTTCCCAGCACGGAGACCTTGAGTTCTGTAAGATAAAGCCATAAACATGTTTGTCTGAGTCTTCTATCAAAAGTTACAGCTATTTCTATGAAGTTGTACAAAAACGCTTTCTTTCGCCAAGACAGTGCGTTTCTCACTGTTACATGCATTTGAATGGGGAACTCGACCGAAACAAAGTATAAGTTTTCATTATGTGAATAACTTGGAAATCTTAGCTCAAACAGCTGCAAAACCTGTTTTCCCAGCACGTAGACCTTGAGTTCTATAAGATAAAGCCATAAACATGTTTGTCTGAGTCTTCTATCAAAAGTTACAGCTATTTCTATGAAGTTGTACAAAAACGCTTTCTTTCGCCAAGACAGTGCGTTTCTCACTGTTACATGCATTTGAATGGGGAACTCGACCGAAACAAAGTATAGGTTTTCATTATGTGAATAACTTGGAAATCTTAGCTCAAACAGCTGCAAAACCTGTTTGCCCAGCACGGAAACCTTGAGTTCTATAAGATAAAGCCATAAACATGTTTGTCTGAGTCTTCTATCAAAAGTTACAGCTATTTCTATGAAGTTGTACAAAAACGCTTTCTTTCGCCAAGACAGTGCGTTTCTCACTGTTACATGCATTTGAATGGGGAACTCGACCGAAACAAAGTATAGGTTTTCATTATGTGAATAACTTGGAAATCTTAGTTCAAACAGCTGCAAAACCTGTTTGCCCAGCACGGAGACCTTGAGTTCTATAAGATAAAGCCATAAACATGTGTATCCGAGTCTTCTATCAAAAGTTACAGCTATTTCTATGAAGTTGTACAAAAACGCTTTCTTTCGCCAAGACAGTGCGTTTCTCACTGTTACATGCATTTGAATGGGGAACTCGACCGAAACAAAGTATAGGTTTTCATTATGTGAATAACTTGGAAATCTTAGCTCAAACAGCTGCAAAACCTGTTTTCCCAGCATGGAGACCTTGAGTTTTATAAGATAAAGCCATAAACATGTTTGTCTGAGTCTTCTATCAAAAGTTACAGCTATTTCTATGAAGTTGTACAAAAACGCTTTCTTTCGCCAAGACAGTGCGTTTCTCACTGTTACATGCATTTGAATGGGGAACTCGACCGAAACAAAGTATAGGTTTTCATTATGTGAATAACTTGGAAATCTTAGCTCAAACAGCTGCAAAACCTGTTTTCCCAGCACGGAAACCTTGAGTTCTATAAGATAAAGCCATAAACATGTGTATCCGAGTCTTCTATCAAAAGTTACAGCTATTTCTATGAAGTTGTACAAAATAGCTTTCTTTCGCCAAGACAGTGCGTTTCTCACTGTTACATGCATTTGAATGGGGAACTCGACCGAAACAAAGTATAGGTTTTCATTATGTGAATAACTTGGAAATCTTAGCTCAAACAGCTGCAAAACCTGTTTGCCCAGCACGGAGAGCTTGAGTTCTATAATATAAGGCCATAAACATGTTTGGCTGAGTCTTCTATCAAAAGTTACAGCTATTTATATGAAGTTGTACAAAAACGCTTTCTTTCGCCAAGACAGTGCGTTTCTCACTGTTACATGCATTTGAATGGGGAACTCGACCGAAACAAAGTATAAGTTTTCATTATGTGAATAACTTGGAAATCTTAGCTCAAACAGCTGCAAAACCTGTTTGCCCAGCACGAAGACCTTGAGTTCTATAAGATAAAGCCATAAACATGTGTATCCGAGTCTTCTATCAAAAGTTACAGCTATTTCTATGAAGTTGTACAAAAACGCTTTCTTTCGCCAAGACAGTGCGTTTCTCACTGTTACATGCATTTGAATGGGGAACTCGACTGAAACAAAGTATAAGTTTTCATTATGTGAATAACTTGGAAATCTTAGCTCAAACAGCTGCAAAACCTGTTTTCCCAGCACGGAAACCTTGAGTTCTATAAGATAAAGCCATAAACATGTGTATCCGAGTCTTCTATCAAAAGTTACAGCTATTTCTATGAAGTTGTACAAAAACGCTTTCTTTCGCCAAGACAGTGCGTTTCTCACTGTTACATGCATTTGAATGGGGAACTCGACTGAAACAAAGTATAAGTTTTCATTATGTGAATAACTTGGAAATCTTAGCTCAAACAGCTGCAAAACCTGTTTGCCCAGCACGGAGACCTTGAGTTCTATAAGATAAAGCCATAAACATGTGTATCCGAGTCTTCTATCAAAAGTTACAGCTATTTCTATGAAGTTGTACAAAAACGCTTTCTTTCGCCAAGACAGTGCGTTTCTCACTGTTACATGCATTTGAATGGGGAACTCGACCGAAACAAAGTATAAGTTTTCATTATGTGAATAACTTGGAAATCTTAGCTCAAACAGCTGCAAAACCTGTTTGCCCAGCACGTAGACCTTGAGTTCTATAAGATAAAGCCATAAACATGTTTGTCTGAGTCTTCTATCAAAAGTTACAGCTATTTATATGAAGTTGTACAAAAACGCTTTCTTTCGCCAAGACAGTGCGTTTCTCACTGTTACATGCATTTGAATGGGGAACTCGACCGAAACAAAGTATAGGTTTTCATTATGTGAATAACTTGGAAATCTTAGCTCAAACAGCTGCAAAACCTGTTTTCCCAGCACGTAGACCTTGAGTTCTATAAGATAAAGCCATAAACATGTTTGTCTGAGTCTTCTATCAAAAGTTACAGCTATTTCTATGAAGTTGTACAAAAACGCTTTCTTTCGCCAAGACAGTGCGTTTCTCACTGTTACATGCATTTGAATGGGGAACTCGACCGAAACAAAGTATAGGTTTTCATTATGTGAATAACTTGGAAATCTTAGCTCAAACAGCTGCAAAACCTGTTTTCCCAGCACGGAAACCTTGAGTTCTATAAGATAAAGCCATAAACATGTGTATCCGAGTCTTCTATCAAAAGTTACAGCTATTTCTATGAAGTTGTACAAAATAGCTTTCTTTCGCCAAGACAGTGCGTTTCTCACTGTTACATGCATTTGAATGGGGAACTCGACCGAAACAAAGTATAGGTTTTCATTATGTGAATAACTTGGAAATCTTAGCTCAAACAGCTGCAAAACCTGTTTTCCCAGCACGTAGACCTTGAGTTCTATAAGATAAAGCCATAAACATGTGTATCCGAGTCTTCTATCAAAAGTTACAGCTATTTCTATGAAGTTGTACAAAAACGCTTTCTTTCGCCAAGACAGTGCGTTTCTCACTGTTACATGCATTTGAATGGGGAACTCGACTGAAACAAAGTATAAGTTTTCATTATGTGAATAACTTGGAAATCTTAGCTCAAACAGCTGCAAAACCTGTTTGCCCAGCACGGAGACCTTGAGTTCTATAAGATAAAGCCATAAACATGTTTGTCTGAGTCTTCTATCAAAAGTTACAGCTATTTCTATGAAGTTGTACAAAAACGCTTTCTTTCGCCAAGACAGTGCGTTTCTCACTGTTACATGCATTTGAATGGGGAACTCGACTGAAACAAAGTATAAGTTTTCATTATGTGAATAACTTGGAAATCTTAGCTCAAACAGCTGCAAAACCTGTTTGCCCAGCACGGAGACCTTGAGTTCTATAAGATAAAGCCATAAACATGTGTATCCAAGTCTTCTATCAAAAGTTACAGCTATTTATATGAAGTTGTACAAAAACGCTTTCTTTCGCCAAGACAGTGCGTTTCTCACTGTTACATGCATTTGAATGGGGAACTCGACCGAAACAAAGTATAGGTTTTCATTATGTGAATAACTTGGAAATCTTAGCTCAAACAGCTGCAAAACCTGTTTTCCCAGCATGGAGACCTTGAGTTCTATAAGATAAAGCCATAAACATGTTTGTCTGAGTCTTCTATCAAAAGTTACAGCTATTTCTATGAAGTTGTACAAAAACGCTTTCTTTCGCCAAGACAGTGCGTTTCTCACTGTTACATGCATTTGAATGGGGAACTCGACCGAAACAAAGTATAGGTTTTCATTATGTGAATAACTTGGAAATCTTAGCTCAAACAGCTGCAAAACCTGTTTGCCCAGCACGGAGACCTTGAGTTCTATAAGATAAAGCCATAAACATGTGTATCCGAGTCTTCTATCAAAAGTTACAGCTATTTATATGAAGTTGTACAAAAACGCTTTCTTTCGCCAAGACAGTGCGTTTCTCACTGTTACATGCATTTGAATGGGGAACTCGACTGAAACAAAGTATAAGTTTTCATTATGTGAATAACTTGGAAATCTTAGCTCAAACAGCTGCAAAACCTGTTTGCCCAGCACGGAGACCTTGAGTTCTATAAGATAAAGCCATAAACATGTGTATCCGAGTCTTCTATCAAAAGTTACAGCTATTTCTATGAAGTTGTACAAAAACGCTTTCTTTCGCCAAGACAGTGCGTTTCTCACTGTTACATGCATTTGAATGGGGAACTCGACCGAAACAAAGTATAAGTTTTCATTATGTGAATAACTTGGAAATCTTAGCTCAAACAGCTGCAAAACCTGTTTGCCCAGCACGTAGACCTTGAGTTCTATAAGATAAAGCCATAAACATGTTTGTCTGAGTCTTCTATCAAAAGTTACAGCTATTTATATGAAGTTGTACAAAAACGCTTTCTTTCGCCAAGACAGTGCGTTTCTCACTGTTACATGCATTTGAATGGGGAACTCGACCGAAACAAAGTATAGGTTTTCATTATGTGAATAACTTGGAAATCTTAGCTCAAACAGCTGCAAAACCTGTTTTCCCAGCACGTAGACCTTGAGTTCTATAAGATAAAGCCATAAACATGTTTGTCTGAGTCTTCTATCAAAAGTTACAGCTATTTCTATGAAGTTGTACAAAAACGCTTTCTTTCGCCAAGACAGTGCGTTTCTCACTGTTACATGCATTTGAATGGGGAACTCGACCGAAACAAAGTATAGGTTTTCATTATGTGAATAACTTGGAAATCTTAGCTCAAACAGCTGCAAAACCTGTTTGCCCAGCACGGAGACCTTGAGTTCTATAAGATAAAGCCATAAACATGTGTATCCGAGTCTTCTATCAAAAGTTACAGCTATTTCTATGAAGTTGTACAAAAACGCTTTCTTTCGCCAAGACAGTGCGTTTCTCACTGTTACATGCATTTGAATGGGGAACTCGACCGAAACAAAGTATAGGTTTTCATTATGTGAATAACTTGGAAATCTTAGTTCAAACAGCTGCAAAACCTGTTTTCCCAGCACGGAAACCTTGAGTTCTATAAGATAAAGCCATAAACATGTGTATCCGAGTCTTCTATCAAAAGTTACAGCTATTTCTATGAAGTTGTACAAAATAGCTTTCTTTCGCCAAGACAGTGCGTTTCTCACTGTTACATGCATTTGAATGGGGAACTCGACCGAAACAAAGTATAGGTTTTCATTATGTGAATAACTTGGAAATCTTAGCTCAAACAGCTGCAAAACCTGTTTTCCCAGCACGTAGACCTTGAGTTCTATAAGATAAAGCCATAAACATGTGTATCCGAGTCTTCTATCAAAAGTTACAGCTATTTCTATGAAGTTGTACAAAAACGCTTTCTTTCGCCAAGACAGTGCGTTTCTCACTGTTACATGCATTTGAATGGGGAACTCGACTGAAACAAAGTATAAGTTTTCATTATGTGAATAACTTGGAAATCTTAGCTCAAACAGCTGCAAAACCTGTTTGCCCAGCACGGAGACCTTGAGTTCTATAAGATAAAGCCATAAACATGTTTGTCTGAGTCTTCTATCAAAAGTTACAGCTATTTCTATGAAGTTGTACAAAAACGCTTTCTTTCGCCAAGACAGTGCGTTTCTCACTGTTACATGCATTTGAATGGGGAACTCGACTGAAACAAAGTATAAGTTTTCATTATGTGAATAACTTGGAAATCTTAGCTCAAACAGCTGCAAAACCTGTTTGCCCAGCACGGAGACCTTGAGTTCTATAAGATAAAGCCATAAACATGTGTATCCAAGTCTTCTATCAAAAGTTACAGCTATTTATATGAAGTTGTACAAAAACGCTTTCTTTCGCCAAGACAGTGCGTTTCTCACTGTTACATGCATTTGAATGGGGAACTCGACCGAAACAAAGTATAGGTTTTCATTATGTGAATAACTTGGAAATCTTAGCTCAAACAGCTGCAAAACCTGTTTTCCCAGCATGGAGACCTTGAGTTCTATAAGATAAAGCCATAAACATGTTTGTCTGAGTCTTCTATCAAAAGTTACAGCTATTTCTATGAAGTTGTACAAAAACGCTTTCTTTCGCCAAGACAGTGCGTTTCTCACTGTTACATGCATTTGAATGGGGAACTCGACCGAAACAAAGTATAGGTTTTCATTATGTGAATAACTTGGAAATCTTAGCTCAAACAGCTGCAAAACCTGTTTTCCCAGCACGGAAACCTTGAGTTCTATAAGATAAAGCCATAAACATGTGTATCCGAGTCTTCTATCAAAAGTTACAGCTATTTCTATGAAGTTGTACAAAATAGCATTCTTTCGCCAAGACAGTGCGTTTCTCACTGTTACATGCATTTGAATGGGGAACTCGACCGAAACAAAGTATAGGTTTTCATTATGTGAATAACTTGGAAATCTTAGCTCAAACAGCTGCAAAACCTGTTTGCCCAGCACGTAGACCTTGAGTTCTATAAGATAAAGCCATAAACATGTTTGTCTGAGTCTTCTATCAAAAGTTACAGCTATTTATATGAAGTTGTACAAAAACGCTTTCTTTCGCCAAGACAGTGCGTTTCTCACTGTTACATGCATTTGAATGGGGAACTCGACCGAAACAAAGTATAGGTTTTCATTATGTGAATAACTTGGAAATCTTAGCTCAAACAGCTGCAAAACCTGTTTGCCCAGCACGGAGAGCTTGAGTTCTATAATATAAGGCCATAAACATGTTTGTCTGAGTCTTCTATCAAAAGTTACAGCTATTTATATGAAGTTGTACAAAAACGCTTTCTTTCGCCAAGACAGTGCGTTTCTCACTGTTACATGCATTTGAATGGGGAACTCGACCGAAACAAAGTATAAGTTTTCATTATGTGAATAACTTGGAAATCTTAGCTCAAACAGCTGCAAAACCTGTTTGCCCAGCACGAAGACCTTGAGTTCTATAAGATAAAGCCATAAACATGTGTATCCGAGTCTTCTATCAAAAGTTACAGCTATTTCTATGAAGTTGTACAAAAACGCTTTCTTTCGCCAAGACAGTGCGTTTCTCACTGTTACATGCATTTGAATGGGGAACTCGACTGAAACAAAGTATAAGTTTTCATTATGTGAATAACTTGGAAATCTTAGCTCAAACAGCTGCAAAACCTGTTTTCCCAGCACGGAAACCTTGAGTTCTATAAGATAAAGCCATAAACATGTTTGTCTGAGTCTTCTATCAAAAGTTACAGCTATTTCTATGAAGTTGTACAAAAACGCTTTCTTTCGCCAAGACAGTGCGTTTCTCACTGTTACATGCATTTGAATGGGGAACTCGACCGAAACAAAGTATAGGTTTTCATTATGTGAATAACTTGGAAATCTTAGCTCAAACAGCTGCAAAACCTGTTTTCCCAGCACGGAAACCTTGAGTTCTATAAGATAAAGCCATAAACATGTGTATCCGAGTCTTCTATCAAAAGTTACAGCTATTTCTATGAAGTTGTACAAAAACGCTTTCTTTCGCCAAGACAGTGCGTTTCTCACTGTTACATGCATTTGAATGGGGAACTCGACCGAAACAAAGTATAGGTTTTCATTATGTGAATAACTTGGAAATCTTAGCTCAAACAGCTGCAAAACCTGTTTTCCCAGCACGGAAACCTTGAGTTCTATAAGATAAAGCCATAAACATGTGTATCCGAGTCTTCTATCAAAAGTTACAGCTATTTCTATGAAGTTGTACAAAATAGCATTCTTTCGCCAAGACAGTGCGTTTCTCACTGTTACATGCATTTGAATGGGGAACTCGACCGAAACAAAGTATAGGTTTTCATTATGTGAATAACTTGGAAATCTTAGCTCAAACAGCTGCAAAACCTGTTTGCCCAGCACGTAGACCTTGAGTTCTATAAGATAAAGCCATAAACATGTTTGTCTGAGTCTTCTATCAAAAGTTACAGCTATTTATATGAAGTTGTACAAAAACGCTTTCTTTCGCCAAGACAGTGCGTTTCTCACTGTTACATGCATTTGAATGGGGAACTCGACCGAAACAAAGTATAGGTTTTCATTATGTGAATAACTTGGAAATCTTAGCTCAAACAGCTGCAAAACCTGTTTGCCCAGCACGGAGAGCTTGAGTTCTATAATATAAGGCCATAAACATGTTTGTCTGAGTCTTCTATCAAAAGTTACAGCTATTTATATGAAGTTGTACAAAAACGCTTTCTTTCGCCAAGACAGTGCGTTTCTCACTGTTACATGCATTTGAATGGGGAACTCGACCGAAACAAAGTATAAGTTTTCATTATGTGAATAACTTGGAAATCTTAGCTCAAACAGCTGCAAAACCTGTTTGCCCAGCACGAAGACCTTGAGTTCTATAAGATAAAGCCATAAACATGTGTATCCGAGTCTTCTATCAAAAGTTACAGCTATTTCTATGAAGTTGTACAAAAACGCTTTCTTTCGCCAAGACAGTGCGTTTCTCACTGTTACATGCATTTGAATGGGGAACTCGACCGAAACAAAGTATAGGTTTTCATTATGTGAATAACTTGGAAATCTTAGCTCAAACAGCTGCAAAACCTGTTTTCCCAGCATGGAGACCTTGAGTTTTATAAGATAAAGCCATAAACATGTTTGTCTGAGTCTTCTATCAAAAGTTACAGCTATTTCTATGAAGTTGTACAAAAACGCTTTCTTTCGCCAAGACAGTGCGTTTCTCACTGTTACATGCATTTGAATGGGGAACTCGACCGAAACAAAGTATAGGTTTTCATTATGTGAATAACTTGGAAATCTTAGCTCAAACAGCTGCAAAACCTGTTTTCCCAGCACGGAAACCTTGAGTTCTATAAGATAAAGCCATAAACATGTGTATCCGAGTCTTCTATCAAAAGTTACAGCTATTTCTATGAAGTTGTACAAAATAGCTTTCTTTCGCCAAGACAGTGCGTTTCTCACTGTTACATGCATTTGAATGGGGAACTCGACCGAAACAAAGTATAGGTTTTCATTATGTGAATAACTTGGAAATCTTAGCTCAA
Source organism: Diplotaxodon limnothrissa (assembly GCF_057381915.1). NCBI lineage: Eukaryota > Metazoa > Chordata > Actinopteri > Cichliformes > Cichlidae > Diplotaxodon > Diplotaxodon limnothrissa. The sequence continues at coordinate 30,336,156 of NC_140608.1, read as the reverse complement.
ACAGCTGCAAAACCTGTTTGCCCAGCACGGAGAGCTTGAGTTCTATAATATAAGGCCATAAACATGTTTGGCTGAGTCTTCTATCAAAAGTTACAGCTATTTATATGAAGTTGTACAAAAACGCTTTCTTTCGCCAAGACAGTGCGTTTCTCACTGTTACATGCATTTGAATGGGGAACTCGACCGAAACAAAGTATAAGTTTTCATTATGTGAATAACTTGGAAATCTTAGCTCAAACAGCTGCAAAACCTGTTTGCCCAGCACGAAGACCTTGAGTTCTATAAGATAAAGCCATAAACATGTGTATCCGAGTCTTCTATCAAAAGTTACAGCTATTTCTATGAAGTTGTACAAAAACGCTTTCTTTCGCCAAGACAGTGCGTTTCTCACTGTTACATGCATTTGAATGGGGAACTCGACTGAAACAAAGTATAAGTTTTCATTATGTGAATAACTTGGAAATCTTAGCTCAAACAGCTGCAAAACCTGTTTTCCCAGCACGGAAACCTTGAGTTCTATAAGATAAAGCCATAAACATGTGTATCCGAGTCTTCTATCAAAAGTTACAGCTATTTCTATGAAGTTGTACAAAAACGCTTTCTTTCGCCAAGACAGTGCGTTTCTCACTGTTACATGCATTTGAATGGGGAACTCGACTGAAACAAAGTATAAGTTTTCATTATGTGAATAACTTGGAAATCTTAGCTCAAACAGCTGCAAAACCTGTTTGCCCAGCACGGAGACCTTGAGTTCTATAAGATAAAGCCATAAACATGTGTATCCGAGTCTTCTATCAAAAGTTACAGCTATTTCTATGAAGTTGTACAAAAACGCTTTCTTTCGCCAAGACAGTGCGTTTCTCACTGTTACATGCATTTGAATGGGGAACTCGACCGAAACAAAGTATAAGTTTTCATTATGTGAATAACTTGGAAATCTTAGCTCAAACAGCTGCAAAACCTGTTTGCCCAGCACGTAGACCTTGAGTTCTATAAGATAAAGCCATAAACATGTTTGTCTGAGTCTTCTATCAAAAGTTACAGCTATTTATATGAAGTTGTACAAAAACGCTTTCTTTCGCCAAGACAGTGCGTTTCTCACTGTTACATGCATTTGAATGGGGAACTCGACCGAAACAAAGTATAGGTTTTCATTATGTGAATAACTTGGAAATCTTAGCTCAAACAGCTGCAAAACCTGTTTTCCCAGCACGTAGACCTTGAGTTCTATAAGATAAAGCCATAAACATGTTTGTCTGAGTCTTCTATCAAAAGTTACAGCTATTTCTATGAAGTTGTACAAAAACGCTTTCTTTCGCCAAGACAGTGCGTTTCTCACTGTTACATGCATTTGAATGGGGAACTCGACCGAAACAAAGTATAGGTTTTCATTATGTGAATAACTTGGAAATCTTAGCTCAAACAGCTGCAAAACCTGTTTTCCCAGCACGGAAACCTTGAGTTCTATAAGATAAAGCCATAAACATGTGTATCCGAGTCTTCTATCAAAAGTTACAGCTATTTCTATGAAGTTGTACAAAATAGCTTTCTTTCGCCAAGACAGTGCGTTTCTCACTGTTACATGCATTTGAATGGGGAACTCGACCGAAACAAAGTATAGGTTTTCATTATGTGAATAACTTGGAAATCTTAGCTCAAACAGCTGCAAAACCTGTTTTCCCAGCACGTAGACCTTGAGTTCTATAAGATAAAGCCATAAACATGTGTATCCGAGTCTTCTATCAAAAGTTACAGCTATTTCTATGAAGTTGTACAAAAACGCTTTCTTTCGCCAAGACAGTGCGTTTCTCACTGTTACATGCATTTGAATGGGGAACTCGACTGAAACAAAGTATAAGTTTTCATTATGTGAATAACTTGGAAATCTTAGCTCAAACAGCTGCAAAACCTGTTTGCCCAGCACGGAGACCTTGAGTTCTATAAGATAAAGCCATAAACATGTTTGTCTGAGTCTTCTATCAAAAGTTACAGCTATTTCTATGAAGTTGTACAAAAACGCTTTCTTTCGCCAAGACAGTGCGTTTCTCACTGTTACATGCATTTGAATGGGGAACTCGACTGAAACAAAGTATAAGTTTTCATTATGTGAATAACTTGGAAATCTTAGCTCAAACAGCTGCAAAACCTGTTTGCCCAGCACGGAGACCTTGAGTTCTATAAGATAAAGCCATAAACATGTGTATCCAAGTCTTCTATCAAAAGTTACAGCTATTTATATGAAGTTGTACAAAAACGCTTTCTTTCGCCAAGACAGTGCGTTTCTCACTGTTACATGCATTTGAATGGGGAACTCGACCGAAACAAAGTATAGGTTTTCATTATGTGAATAACTTGGAAATCTTAGCTCAAACAGCTGCAAAACCTGTTTTCCCAGCATGGAGACCTTGAGTTCTATAAGATAAAGCCATAAACATGTTTGTCTGAGTCTTCTATCAAAAGTTACAGCTATTTCTATGAAGTTGTACAAAAACGCTTTCTTTCGCCAAGACAGTGCGTTTCTCACTGTTACATGCATTTGAATGGGGAACTCGACCGAAACAAAGTATAGGTTTTCATTATGTGAATAACTTGGAAATCTTAGCTCAAACAGCTGCAAAACCTGTTTGCCCAGCACGGAGACCTTGAGTTCTATAAGATAAAGCCATAAACATGTGTATCCGAGTCTTCTATCAAAAGTTACAGCTATTTATATGAAGTTGTACAAAAACGCTTTCTTTCGCCAAGACAGTGCGTTTCTCACTGTTACATGCATTTGAATGGGGAACTCGACTGAAACAAAGTATAAGTTTTCATTATGTGAATAACTTGGAAATCTTAGCTCAAACAGCTGCAAAACCTGTTTGCCCAGCACGGAGACCTTGAGTTCTATAAGATAAAGCCATAAACATGTGTATCCGAGTCTTCTATCAAAAGTTACAGCTATTTCTATGAAGTTGTACAAAAACGCTTTCTTTCGCCAAGACAGTGCGTTTCTCACTGTTACATGCATTTGAATGGGGAACTCGACCGAAACAAAGTATAAGTTTTCATTATGTGAATAACTTGGAAATCTTAGCTCAAACAGCTGCAAAACCTGTTTGCCCAGCACGTAGACCTTGAGTTCTATAAGATAAAGCCATAAACATGTTTGTCTGAGTCTTCTATCAAAAGTTACAGCTATTTATATGAAGTTGTACAAAAACGCTTTCTTTCGCCAAGACAGTGCGTTTCTCACTGTTACATGCATTTGAATGGGGAACTCGACCGAAACAAAGTATAGGTTTTCATTATGTGAATAACTTGGAAATCTTAGCTCAAACAGCTGCAAAACCTGTTTTCCCAGCACGTAGACCTTGAGTTCTATAAGATAAAGCCATAAACATGTTTGTCTGAGTCTTCTATCAAAAGTTACAGCTATTTCTATGAAGTTGTACAAAAACGCTTTCTTTCGCCAAGACAGTGCGTTTCTCACTGTTACATGCATTTGAATGGGGAACTCGACCGAAACAAAGTATAGGTTTTCATTATGTGAATAACTTGGAAATCTTAGCTCAAACAGCTGCAAAACCTGTTTGCCCAGCACGGAGACCTTGAGTTCTATAAGATAAAGCCATAAACATGTGTATCCGAGTCTTCTATCAAAAGTTACAGCTATTTCTATGAAGTTGTACAAAAACGCTTTCTTTCGCCAAGACAGTGCGTTTCTCACTGTTACATGCATTTGAATGGGGAACTCGACCGAAACAAAGTATAGGTTTTCATTATGTGAATAACTTGGAAATCTTAGTTCAAACAGCTGCAAAACCTGTTTTCCCAGCACGGAAACCTTGAGTTCTATAAGATAAAGCCATAAACATGTGTATCCGAGTCTTCTATCAAAAGTTACAGCTATTTCTATGAAGTTGTACAAAATAGCTTTCTTTCGCCAAGACAGTGCGTTTCTCACTGTTACATGCATTTGAATGGGGAACTCGACCGAAACAAAGTATAGGTTTTCATTATGTGAATAACTTGGAAATCTTAGCTCAAACAGCTGCAAAACCTGTTTTCCCAGCACGTAGACCTTGAGTTCTATAAGATAAAGCCATAAACATGTGTATCCGAGTCTTCTATCAAAAGTTACAGCTATTTCTATGAAGTTGTACAAAAACGCTTTCTTTCGCCAAGACAGTGCGTTTCTCACTGTTACATGCATTTGAATGGGGAACTCGACTGAAACAAAGTATAAGTTTTCATTATGTGAATAACTTGGAAATCTTAGCTCAAACAGCTGCAAAACCTGTTTGCCCAGCACGGAGACCTTGAGTTCTATAAGATAAAGCCATAAACATGTTTGTCTGAGTCTTCTATCAAAAGTTACAGCTATTTCTATGAAGTTGTACAAAAACGCTTTCTTTCGCCAAGACAGTGCGTTTCTCACTGTTACATGCATTTGAATGGGGAACTCGACTGAAACAAAGTATAAGTTTTCATTATGTGAATAACTTGGAAATCTTAGCTCAAACAGCTGCAAAACCTGTTTGCCCAGCACGGAGACCTTGAGTTCTATAAGATAAAGCCATAAACATGTGTATCCAAGTCTTCTATCAAAAGTTACAGCTATTTATATGAAGTTGTACAAAAACGCTTTCTTTCGCCAAGACAGTGCGTTTCTCACTGTTACATGCATTTGAATGGGGAACTCGACCGAAACAAAGTATAGGTTTTCATTATGTGAATAACTTGGAAATCTTAGCTCAAACAGCTGCAAAACCTGTTTTCCCAGCATGGAGACCTTGAGTTCTATAAGATAAAGCCATAAACATGTTTGTCTGAGTCTTCTATCAAAAGTTACAGCTATTTCTATGAAGTTGTACAAAAACGCTTTCTTTCGCCAAGACAGTGCGTTTCTCACTGTTACATGCATTTGAATGGGGAACTCGACCGAAACAAAGTATAGGTTTTCATTATGTGAATAACTTGGAAATCTTAGCTCAAACAGCTGCAAAACCTGTTTTCCCAGCACGGAAACCTTGAGTTCTATAAGATAAAGCCATAAACATGTGTATCCGAGTCTTCTATCAAAAGTTACAGCTATTTCTATGAAGTTGTACAAAATAGCATTCTTTCGCCAAGACAGTGCGTTTCTCACTGTTACATGCATTTGAATGGGGAACTCGACCGAAACAAAGTATAGGTTTTCATTATGTGAATAACTTGGAAATCTTAGCTCAAACAGCTGCAAAACCTGTTTGCCCAGCACGTAGACCTTGAGTTCTATAAGATAAAGCCATAAACATGTTTGTCTGAGTCTTCTATCAAAAGTTACAGCTATTTATATGAAGTTGTACAAAAACGCTTTCTTTCGCCAAGACAGTGCGTTTCTCACTGTTACATGCATTTGAATGGGGAACTCGACCGAAACAAAGTATAGGTTTTCATTATGTGAATAACTTGGAAATCTTAGCTCAAACAGCTGCAAAACCTGTTTGCCCAGCACGGAGAGCTTGAGTTCTATAATATAAGGCCATAAACATGTTTGTCTGAGTCTTCTATCAAAAGTTACAGCTATTTATATGAAGTTGTACAAAAACGCTTTCTTTCGCCAAGACAGTGCGTTTCTCACTGTTACATGCATTTGAATGGGGAACTCGACCGAAACAAAGTATAAGTTTTCATTATGTGAATAACTTGGAAATCTTAGCTCAAACAGCTGCAAAACCTGTTTGCCCAGCACGAAGACCTTGAGTTCTATAAGATAAAGCCATAAACATGTGTATCCGAGTCTTCTATCAAAAGTTACAGCTATTTCTATGAAGTTGTACAAAAACGCTTTCTTTCGCCAAGACAGTGCGTTTCTCACTGTTACATGCATTTGAATGGGGAACTCGACTGAAACAAAGTATAAGTTTTCATTATGTGAATAACTTGGAAATCTTAGCTCAAACAGCTGCAAAACCTGTTTTCCCAGCACGGAAACCTTGAGTTCTATAAGATAAAGCCATAAACATGTTTGTCTGAGTCTTCTATCAAAAGTTACAGCTATTTCTATGAAGTTGTACAAAAACGCTTTCTTTCGCCAAGACAGTGCGTTTCTCACTGTTACATGCATTTGAATGGGGAACTCGACCGAAACAAAGTATAGGTTTTCATTATGTGAATAACTTGGAAATCTTAGCTCAAACAGCTGCAAAACCTGTTTTCCCAGCACGGAAACCTTGAGTTCTATAAGATAAAGCCATAAACATGTGTATCCGAGTCTTCTATCAAAAGTTACAGCTATTTCTATGAAGTTGTACAAAATAGCATTCTTTCGCCAAGACAGTGCGTTTCTCACTGTTACATGCATTTGAATGGGGAACTCGACCGAAACAAAGTATAGGTTTTCATTATGTGAATAACTTGGAAATCTTAGCTCAAACAGCTGCAAAACCTGTTTGCCCAGCACGTAGACCTTGAGTTCTATAAGATAAAGCCATAAACATGTTTGTCTGAGTCTTCTATCAAAAGTTACAGCTATTTATATGAAGTTGTACAAAAACGCTTTCTTTCGCCAAGACAGTGCGTTTCTCACTGTTACATGCATTTGAATGGGGAACTCGACCGAAACAAAGTATAGGTTTTCATTATGTGAATAACTTGGAAATCTTAGCTCAAACAGCTGCAAAACCTGTTTGCCCAGCACGGAGAGCTTGAGTTCTATAATATAAGGCCATAAACATGTTTGTCTGAGTCTTCTATCAAAAGTTACAGCTATTTATATGAAGTTGTACAAAAACGCTTTCTTTCGCCAAGACAGTGCGTTTCTCACTGTTACATGCATTTGAATGGGGAACTCGACCGAAACAAAGTATAGGTTTTCATTATGTGAATAACTTGGAAATCTTAGCTCAAACAGCTGCAAAACCTGTTTTCCCAGCACGGAAACCTTGAGTTCTATAAGATAAAGCCATAAACATGTGTATCCGAGTCTTCTATCAAAAGTTACAGCTATTTCTATGAAGTTGTACAAAATAGCATTCTTTCGCCAAGACAGTGCGTTTCTCACTGTTACATGCATTTGAATGGGGAACTCGACCGAAACAAAGTATAGGTTTTCATTATGTGAATAACTTGGAAATCTTAGCTCAAACAGCTGCAAAACCTGTTTGCCCAGCACGTAGACCTTGAGTTCTATAAGATAAAGCCATAAACATGTTTGTCTGAGTCTTCTATCAAAAGTTACAGCTATTTATATGAAGTTGTACAAAAACGCTTTCTTTCGCCAAGACAGTGCGTTTCTCACTGTTACATGCATTTGAATGGGGAACTCGACCGAAACAAAGTATAGGTTTTCATTATGTGAATAACTTGGAAATCTTAGCTCAAACAGCTGCAAAACCTGTTTGCCCAGCACGGAGAGCTTGAGTTCTATAATATAAGGCCATAAACATGTTTGTCTGAGTCTTCTATCAAAAGTTACAGCTATTTATATGAAGTTGTACAAAAACGCTTTCTTTCGCCAAGACAGTGCGTTTCTCACTGTTACATGCATTTGAATGGGGAACTCGACCGAAACAAAGTATAAGTTTTCATTATGTGAATAACTTGGAAATCTTAGCTCAAACAGCTGCAAAACCTGTTTGCCCAGCACGAAGACCTTGAGTTCTATAAGATAAAGCCATAAACATGTGTATCCGAGTCTTCTATCAAAAGTTACAGCTATTTCTATGAAGTTGTACAAAAACGCTTTCTTTCGCCAAGACAGTGCGTTTCTCACTGTTACATGCATTTGAATGGGGAACTCGACTGAAACAAAGTATAAGTTTTCATTATGTGAATAACTTGGAAATCTTAGCTCAAACAGCTGCAAAACCTGTTTTCCCAGCACGGAAACCTTGAGTTCTATAAGATAAAGCCATAAACATGTTTGTCTGAGTCTTCTATCAAAAGTTACAGCTATTTCTATGAAGTTGTACAAAAACGCTTTCTTTCGCCAAGACAGTGCGTTTCTCACTGTTACATGCATTTGAATGGGGAACTCGACCGAAACAAAGTATAAGTTTTCATTATGTGAATAACTTGGAAATCTTAGCTCAAACAGCTGCAAAACCTGTTTGCCCAGCACGGAGACCTTGAGTTCTATAAGATAAAGCCATAAACATGTGTATCCGAGTCTTCTATCAAAAGTTACAGCTATTTCTATGAAGTTGTACAAAATAGCTTTCTTTCGCCAAGACAGTGCGTTTCTCACTGTTACATGCATTTGAATGGGGAACTCGACCGAAACAAAGTATAAGTTTTCATTATGTGAATAACTTGGAAATCTTAGCTCAAACAGTTGCAAAACCTGTTTTCCCAGCACGTAGACCTTGAGTTCTATAAGATAAAGCCATAAACATGTTTGTCTGAGTCTTCTATCAAAAGTTACAGCTATTTCTATGAAGTTGTACAAAAACGCTTTCTTTCGCCAAGACAGTGCGTTTCTCACTGTTACATGCATTTGAATGGGGAACTCGACCGAAACAAAGTATAGGTTTTCATTATGTGAATAACTTGGAAATCTTAGCTCAAACAGCTGCAAAACCTGTTTTCCCAGCACGGAAACCTTGAGTTCTATAAGATAAAGCCATAAACATGTGTATCCGAGTCTTCTATCAAAAGTTACAGCTATTTCTATGAAGTTGTACAAAAACGCTTTCTTTCGCCAAGACAGTGCGTTTCTCACTGTTACATGCATTTGAATGGGGAACTCGACCGAAACAAAGTATAAGTTTTCATTATGTGAATAACTTGGAAATCTTAGCTCAAACAGTTGCAAAACCTGTTTTCCCAGCACGTAGACCTTGAGTTCTATAAGATAAAGCCATAAACATGTTTGTCTGAGTCTTCTATCAAAAGTTACAGCTATTTCTATGAAGTTGTACAAAAACGCTTTCTTTCGCCAAGACAGTGCGTTTCTCACTGTTACATGCATTTGAATGGGGAACTCGACCGAAACAAAGTATAGGTTTTCATTATGTGAATAACTTGGAAATCTTAGCTCAAACAGCTGCAAAACCTGTTTGCCCAGCACGTAGACCTTGAGTTCTATAAGATAAAGCCATAAACATGTTTGTCTGAGTCTTCTATCAAAAGTTACAGCTATTTCTATGAAGTTGTACAAAAACGCTTTCTTTCGCCAAGACAGTGCGTTTCTCACTGTTACATGCATTTGAATGGGGAACTCGACCGAAACAAAGTATAGGTTTTCATTATGTGAATAACTTGGAAATCTTAGCTCAAACAGCTGCAAAACCTGTTTGCCCAGCACGGAGACCTTGAGTTCTATAAGATAAAGCCATAAACATGTGTATCCGAGTCTTCTATCAAAAGTTACAGCTATTTCTATGAAGTTGTACAAAAACGCTTTCTTTCGCCAAGACAGTGCGTTTCTCACTGTTACATGCATTTGAATGGGGAACTCGACCGAAACAAAGTATAAGTTTTCATTATGTGAATAACTTGGAAATCTTAGCTCAAACAGCTGCAAAACCTGTTTGCCCAGCACGGAGACCTTGAGTTCTATAAGATAAAGCCATAAACATGTGTATCCGAGTCTTCTATCAAAAGTTACAGCTATTTCTATGAAGTTGTACAAAAACGCTTTCTTTCGCCAAGACAGTGCGTTTCTCACTGTTACATGCATTTGAATGGGGAACTCGACCGAAACAAAGTATAGGTTTTCATTATGTGAATAACTTGGAAATCTTAGCTCAAACAGCTGCAAAACCTGTTTGCCCAGCACGTAGACCTTGAGTTCTATAAGATAAAGCAATAAACATGTTTGTCTGAGTCTTCTATCAAAAGTTACAGCTATTTATATGAAGTTGTACAAAAACGCTTTCTTTCGCCAAGACAGTGCGTTTCTCACTGTTACATGCATTTGAATGGGGAACTCGACCGAAACAAAGTATAGGTTTTCATTATGTGAATAACTTGGAAATCTTAGCTCAAACAGCTGCAAAACCTGTTTGCCCAGCACGGAGAGCTTGAGTTCTATAATATAAGGCCATAAACATGTTTGTCTGAGTCTTCTATCAAAAGTTACAGCTATTTATATGAAGTTGTACAAAAACGCTTTCTTTCGCCAAGACAGTGCGTTTCTCACTGTTACATGCATTTGAATGGGGAACTCGACCGAAACAAAGTATAGGTTTTCATTATGTGAATAACTTGGAAATCTTAGCTCAAACAGCTGCAAAACCTGTTTTCCCAGCACGGAAACCTTGAGTTCTATAAGATAAAGCCATAAACATGTGTATCCGAGTCTTCTATCAAAAGTTACAGCTATTTCTATGAAGTTGTACAAAATAGCATTCTTTCGCCAAGACAGTGCGTTTCTCACTGTTACATGCATTTGAATGGGGAACTCGACCGAAACAAAGTATAGGTTTTCATTATGTGAATAACTTGGAAATCTTAGCTCAAACAGCTGCAAAACCTGTTTGCCCAGCACGTAGACCTTGAGTTCTATAAGATAAAGCCATAAACATGTTTGTCTGAGTCTTCTATCAAAAGTTACAGCTATTTATATGAAGTTGTACAAAAACGCTTTCTTTCGCCAAGACAGTGCGTTTCTCACTGTTACATGCATTTGAATGGGGAACTCGACCGAAACAAAGTATAGGTTTTCATTATGTGAATAACTTGGAAATCTTAGCTCAAACAGCTGCAAAACCTGTTTGCCCAGCACGGAGAGCTTGAGTTCTATAATATAAGGCCATAAACATGTTTGTCTGAGTCTTCTATCAAAAGTTACAGCTATTTATATGAAGTTGTACAAAAACGCTTTCTTTCGCCAAGACAGTGCGTTTCTCACTGTTACATGCATTTGAATGGGGAACTCGACCGAAACAAAGTATAAGTTTTCATTATGTGAATAACTTGGAAATCTTAGCTCAAACAGCTGCAAAACCTGTTTGCCCAGCACGAAGACCTTGAGTTCTATAAGATAAAGCCATAAACATGTGTATCCGAGTCTTCTATCAAAAGTTACAGCTATTTCTATGAAGTTGTACAAAAACGCTTTCTTTCGCCAAGACAGTGCGTTTCTCACTGTTACATGCATTTGAATGGGGAACTCGACTGAAACAAAGTATAAGTTTTCATTATGTGAATAACTTGGAAATCTTAGCTCAAACAGCTGCAAAACCTGTTTTCCCAGCACGGAAACCTTGAGTTCTATAAGATAAAGCCATAAACATGTTTGTCTGAGTCTTCTATCAAAAGTTACAGCTATTTCTATGAAGTTGTACAAAAACGCTTTCTTTCGCCAAGACAGTGCGTTTCTCACTGTTACATGCATTTGAATGGGGAACTCGACCGAAACAAAGTATAAGTTTTCATTATGTGAATAACTTGGAAATCTTAGCTCAAACAGCTGCAAAACCTGTTTGCCCAGCACGGAGACCTTGAGTTCTATAAGATAAAGCCATAAACATGTGTATCCGAGTCTTCTATCAAAAGTTACAGCTATTTCTATGAAGTTGTACAAAATAGCTTTCTTTCGCCAAGACAGTGCGTTTCTCACTGTTACATGCATTTGAATGGGGAACTCGACCGAAACAAAGTATAAGTTTTCATTATGTGAATAACTTGGAAATCTTAGCTCAAACAGTTGCAAAACCTGTTTTCCCAGCACGTAGACCTTGAGTTCTATAAGATAAAGCCATAAACATGTTTGTCTGAGTCTTCTATCAAAAGTTACAGCTATTTCTATGAAGTTGTACAAAAACGCTTTCTTTCGCCAAGACAGTGCGTTTCTCACTGTTACATGCATTTGAATGGGGAACTCGACCGAAACAAAGTATAGGTTTTCATTATGTGAATAACTTGGAAATCTTAGCTCAAACAGCTGCAAAACCTGTTTTCCCAGCACGGAAACCTTGAGTTCTATAAGATAAAGCCATAAACATGTGTATCCGAGTCTTCTATCAAAAGTTACAGCTATTTCTATGAAGTTGTACAAAATAGCTTTCTTTCGCCAAGACAGTGCGTTTCTCACTGTTACATGCATTTGAATGGGGAACTCGACCGAAACAAAGTATAAGTTTTCATTATGTGAATAACTTGGAAATCTTAGCTCAAACAGTTGCAAAACCTGTTTTCCCAGCACGTAGACCTTGAGTTCTATAAGATAAAGCCATAAACATGTTTGTCTGAGTCTTCTATCAAAAGTTACAGCTATTTCTATGAAGTTGTACAAAAACGCTTTCTTTTGCCAAGACAGTGCGTTTCTCACTGTTACATGCATTTGAATGGGGAACTCGACCGAAACAAAGTATAGGTTTTCATTATGTGAATAACTTGGAAATCTTAGCTCAAACAGCTGCAAAACCTGTTTTCCCAGCACGGAAACCTTGAGTTCTATAAGATAAAGCCATAAACATGTTTGTCTGAGTCTTCTATCAAAAGTTACAGCTATTTCTATGAAGTTGTACAAAAACGCTTTCTTTCGCCAAGACAGTGCGTTTCTCACTGTTACATGCATTTGAATGGGGAACTCGACCGAAACAAAGTATAGGTTTTCATTATGTGAATAACTTGGAAATCTTAGCTCAAACAGCTGCAAAACCTGTTTGCCCAGCACGGAGACCTTGAGTTCTATAAGATAAAGCCATAAACATGTGTATCCGAGTCTTCTATCAAAAGTTACAGCTATTTCTATGAAGTTGTACAAAAACGCTTTCTTTCGCCAAGACAGTGCGTTTCTCACTGTTACATGCATTTGAATGGGGAACTCGACCGAAACAAAGTATAAGTTTTCATTATGTGAATAACTTGGAAATCTTAGCTCAAACAGCTGCAAAACCTGTTTGCCCAGCACGGAGACCTTGAGTTCTATAAGATAAAGCCATAAACATGTGTATCCGAGTCTTCTATCAAAAGTTACAGCTATTTCTATGAAGTTGTACAAAAACGCTTTCTTTCGCCAAGACAGTGCGTTTCTCACTGTTACATGCATTTGAATGGGGAACTCGACCGAAACAAAGTATAGGTTTTCATTATGTGAATAACTTGGAAATCTTAGCTCAAACAGCTGCAAAACCTGTTTGCCCAGCACGGAGACCTTGAGTTCTATAAGATAAAGCCATAAACATGTGTATCCGAGTCTTCTATCAAAAGTTACAGCTATTTCTATGAAGTTGTACAAAAACGCTTTCTTTCGCCAAGACAGTGCGTTTCTCACTGTTACATGCATTTGAATGGGGAACTCGACCGAAACAAAGTATAAGTTTTCATTATGTGAATAACTTGGAAATCTTAGCTCAAACAGCTGCAAAACCTGTTTGCCCAGCACGTAGACCTTGAGTTCTATAAGATAAAGCCATAAACATGTTTGTCCGAGTCTTCTATCAAAAGTTACAGCTATTTATATGAAGTTGTACAAAAACGCTTTCTTTCGCCAAGACAGTGCGTTTCTCACTGTTACATGCATTTGAATGGGGAACTCGACCGAAACAAAGTATAGGTTTTCATTATGTGAATAACTTGGAAATCTTAGCTCAAACAGCTGCAAAACCTGTTTTCCCAGCACGTAGACCTTGAGTTCTATAAGATAAAGCCATAAACATGTTTGTCTGAGTCTTCTATCAAAAGTTACAGCTATTTCTATGAAGTTGTACAAAAACGCTTTCTTTCGCCAAGACAGTGCGTTTCTCACTGTTACATGCATTTGAATGGGGAACTCGACCGAAACAAAGTATAGGTTTTCATTATGTGAATAACTTGGAAATCTTAGCTCAAACAGCTGCAAAACCTGTTTGCCCAGCACGGAGACCTTGAGTTCTATAAGATAAAGCCATAAACATGTGTATCCGAGTCTTCTATCAAAAGTTACAGCTATTTCTATGAAGTTGTACAAAAACGCTTTCTTTCGCCAAGACAGTGCGTTTCTCACTGTTACATGCATTTGAATGGGGAACTCGACCGAAACAAAGTATAGGTTTTCATTATGTGAATAACTTGGAAATCTTAGCTCAAACAGCTGCAAAACCTGTTTGCCCAGCACGGAGAGCTTGAGTTCTATAATATAAGGCCATAAACATGTTTGTCTGAGTCTTCTATCAAAAGTTACAGCTATTTATATGAAGTTGTACAAAAACGCTTTCTTTCGCCAAGACAGTGCGTTTCTCACTGTTACATGCATTTGAATGGGGAACTCGACCGAAACAAAGTATAAGTTTTCATTATGTGAATAACTTGGAAATCTTAGCTCAAACAGCTGCAAAACCTGTTTGCCCAGCACGAAGACCTTGAGTTCTATAAGATAAAGCCATAAACATGTGTATCCGAGTCTTCTATCAAAAGTTACAGCTATTTCTATGAAGTTGTACAAAAACGCTTTCTTTCGCCAAGACAGTGCGTTTCTCACTGTTACATGCATTTGAATGGGGAACTCGACTGAAACAAAGTATAAGTTTTCATTATGTGAATAACTTGGAAATCTTAGCTCAAACAGCTGCAAAACCTGTTTTCCCAGCACGGAAACCTTGAGTTCTATAAGATAAAGCCATAAACATGTTTGTCTGAGTCTTCTATCAAAAGTTACAGCTATTTCTATGAAGTTGTACAAAAACGCTTTCTTTCGCCAAGACAGTGCGTTTCTCACTGTTACATGCATTTGAATGGGGAACTCGACCGAAACAAAGTATAAGTTTTCATTATGTGAATAACTTGGAAATCTTAGCTCAAACAGCTGCAAAACCTGTTTGCCCAGCACGGAGACCTTGAGTTCTATAAGATAAAGCCATAAACATGTGTATCCGAGTCTTCTATCAAAAGTTACAGCTATTTCTATGAAGTTGTACAAAATAGCTTTCTTTCGCCAAGACAGTGCGTTTCTCACTGTTACATGCATTTGAATGGGGAACTCGACCGAAACAAAGTATAAGTTTTCATTATGTGAATAACTTGGAAATCTTAGCTCAAACAGTTGCAAAACCTGTTTTCCCAGCACGTAGACCTTGAGTTCTATAAGATAAAGCCATAAACATGTTTGTCTGAGTCTTCTATCAAAAGTTACAGCTATTTCTATGAAGTTGTACAAAAACGCTTTCTTTCGCCAAGACAGTGCGTTTCTCACTGTTACATGCATTTGAATGGGGAACTCGACCGAAACAAAGTATAGGTTTTCATTATGTGAATAACTTGGAAATCTTAGCTCAAACAGCTGCAAAACCTGTTTTCCCAGCACGGAAACCTTGAGTTCTATAAGATAAAGCCATAAACATGTGTATCCGAGTCTTCTATCAAAAGTTACAGCTATTTCTATGAAGTTGTACAAAATAGCTTTCTTTCGCCAAGACAGTGCGTTTCTCACTGTTACATGCATTTGAATGGGGAACTCGACCGAAACAAAGTATAAGTTTTCATTATGTGAATAACTTGGAAATCTTAGCTCAAACAGTTGCAAAACCTGTTTTCCCAGCACGTAGACCTTGAGTTCTATAAGATAAAGCCATAAACATGTTTGTCTGAGTCTTCTATCAAAAGTTACAGCTATTTCTATGAAGTTGTACAAAAACGCTTTCTTTTGCCAAGACAGTGCGTTTCTCACTGTTACATGCATTTGAATGGGGAACTCGACCGAAACAAAGTATAGGTTTTCATTATGTGAATAACTTGGAAATCTTAGCTCAAACAGCTGCAAAACCTGTTTTCCCAGCACGGAAACCTTGAGTTCTATAAGATAAAGCCATAAACATGTTTGTCTGAGTCTTCTATCAAAAGTTACAGCTATTTCTATGAAGTTGTACAAAAACGCTTTCTTTCGCCAAGACAGTGCGTTTCTCACTGTTACATGCATTTGAATGGGGAACTCGACCGAAACAAAGTATAGGTTTTCATTATGTGAATAACTTGGAAATCTTAGCTCAAACAGCTGCAAAACCTGTTTGCCCAGCACGGAGACCTTGAGTTCTATAAGATAAAGCCATAAACATGTGTATCCGAGTCTTCTATCAAAAGTTACAGCTATTTCTATGAAGTTGTACAAAAACGCTTTCTTTCGCCAAGACAGTGCGTTTCTCACTGTTACATGCATTTGAATGGGGAACTCGACCGAAACAAAGTATAAGTTTTCATTATGTGAATAACTTGGAAATCTTAGCTCAAACAGCTGCAAAACCTGTTTGCCCAGCACGGAGACCTTGAGTTCTATAAGATAAAGCCATAAACATGTGTATCCGAGTCTTCTATCAAAAGTTACAGCTATTTCTATGAAGTTGTACAAAAACGCTTTCTTTCGCCAAGACAGTGCGTTTCTCACTGTTACATGCATTTGAATGGGGAACTCGACCGAAACAAAGTATAGGTTTTCATTATGTGAATAACTTGGAAATCTTAGCTCAAACAGCTGCAAAACCTGTTTGCCCAGCACGGAGACCTTGAGTTCTATAAGATAAAGCCATAAACATGTGTATCCGAGTCTTCTATCAAAAGTTACAGCTATTTCTATGAAGTTGTACAAAAACGCTTTCTTTCGCCAAGACAGTGCGTTTCTCACTGTTACATGCATTTGAATGGGGAACTCGACCGAAACAAAGTATAAGTTTTCATTATGTGAATAACTTGGAAATCTTAGCTCAAACAGCTGCAAAACCTGTTTGCCCAGCACGTAGACCTTGAGTTCTATAAGATAAAGCCATAAACATGTTTGTCCGAGTCTTCTATCAAAAGTTACAGCTATTTATATGAAGTTGTACAAAAACGCTTTCTTTCGCCAAGACAGTGCGTTTCTCACTGTTACATGCATTTGAATGGGGAACTCGACCGAAACAAAGTATAGGTTTTCATTATGTGAATAACTTGGAAATCTTAGCTCAAACAGCTGCAAAACCTGTTTTCCCAGCACGTAGACCTTGAGTTCTATAAGATAAAGCCATAAACATGTTTGTCTGAGTCTTCTATCAAAAGTTACAGCTATTTCTATGAAGTTGTACAAAAACGCTTTCTTTCGCCAAGACAGTGCGTTTCTCACTGTTACATGCATTTGAATGGGGAACTCGACCGAAACAAAGTATAGGTTTTCATTATGTGAATAACTTGGAAATCTTAGCTCAAACAGCTGCAAAACCTGTTTGCCCAGCACGGAGACCTTGAGTTCTATAAGATAAAGCCATAAACATGTGTATCCGAGTCTTCTATCAAAAGTTACAGCTATTTCTATGAAGTTGTACAAAAACGCTTTCTTTCGCCAAGACAGTGCGTTTCTCACTGTTACATGCATTTGAATGGGGAACTCGACCGAAACAAAGTATAGGTTTTCATTATGTGAATAACTTGGAAATCTTAGCTCAAACAGCTGCAAAACCTGTTTTCCCAGCATGGAGACCTTGAGTTCTATAAGATAAAGCCATAAACATGTTTGTCTGAGTCTTCTATCAAAAGTTACAGCTATTTCTATGAAGTTGTACAAAAACGCTTTCTTTCGCCAAGACAGTGCGTTTCTCACTGTTACATGCATTTGAATGGGGAACTCGACCGAAACAAAGTATAGGTTTTCATTATGTGAATAACTTGGAAATCTTAGCTCAAACAGCTGCAAAACCTGTTTTCCCAGCACGGAAACCTTGAGTTCTATAAGATAAAGCCATAAACATGTGTATCCGAGTCTTCTATCAAAAGTTACAGCTATTTCTATGAAGTTGTACAAAATAGCATTCTTTCGCCAAGACAGTGCGTTTCTCACTGTTACATGCATTTGAATGGGGAACTCGACCGAAACAAAGTATAGGTTTTCATTATGTGAATAACTTGGAAATCTTAGCTCAAACAGCTGCAAAACCTGTTTGCCCAGCACGTAGACCTTGAGTTCTATAAGATAAAGCCATAAACATGTTTGTCTGAGTCTTCTATCAAAAGTTACAGCTATTTATATGAAGTTGTACAAAAACGCTTTCTTTCGCCAAGACAGTGCGTTTCTCACTGTTACATGCATTTGAATGGGGAACTCGACCGAAACAAAGTATAGGTTTTCATTATGTGAATAACTTGGAAATCTTAGCTCAAACAGCTGCAAAACCTGTTTGCCCAGCACGAAGACCTTGAGTTCTATAAGATAAAGCCATAAACATGTGTATCCGAGTCTTCTATCAAAAGTTACAGCTATTTCTATGAAGTTGTACAAAAACGCTTTCTTTCGCCAAGACAGTGCGTTTCTCACTGTTACATGCATTTGAATGGGGAACTCGACTGAAACAAAGTATAAGTTTTCATTATGTGAATAACTTGGAAATCTTAGCTCAAACAGCTGCAAAACCTGTTTTCCCAGCACGGAAACCTTGAGTTCTATAAGATAAAGCCATAAACATGTTTGTCTGAGTCTTCTATCAAAAGTTACAGCTATTTCTATGAAGTTGTACAAAAACGCTTTCTTTCGCCAAGACAGTGCGTTTCTCACTGTTACATGCATTTGAATGGGGAACTCGACCGAAACAAAGTATAAGTTTTCATTATGTGAATAACTTGGAAATCTTAGCTCAAACAGCTGCAAAACCTGTTTGCCCAGCACGGAGACCTTGAGTTCTATAAGATAAAGCCATAAACATGTGTATCCGAGTCTTCTATCAAAAGTTACAGCTATTTCTATGAAGTTGTACAAAATAGCTTTCTTTCGCCAAGACAGTGCGTTTCTCACTGTTACATGCATTTGAATGGGGAACTCGACCGAAACAAAGTATAAGTTTTCATTATGTGAATAACTTGGAAATCTTAGCTCAAACAGTTGCAAAACCTGTTTTCCCAGCACGTAGACCTTGAGTTCTATAAGATAAAGCCATAAACATGTTTGTCTGAGTCTTCTATCAAAAGTTACAGCTATTTCTATGAAGTTGTACAAAAACGCTTTCTTTCGCCAAGACAGTGCGTTTCTCACTGTTACATGCATTTGAATGGGGAACTCGACCGAAACAAAGTATAGGTTTTCATTATGTGAATAACTTGGAAATCTTAGTTCAAACAGCTGCAAAACCTGTTTGCCCAGCACGGAGACCTTGAGTTCTATAAGATAAAGCCATAAACATGTGTATCCGAGTCTTCTATCAAAAGTTACAGCTATTTCTATGAAGTTGTACAAAAACGCTTTCTTTCGCCAAGACAGTGCGTTTCTCACTGTTACATGCATTTGAATGGGGAACTCGACCGAAACAAAGTATAGGTTTTCATTATGTGAATAACTTGGAAATCTTAGCTCAAACAGCTGCAAAACCTGTTTGCCCAGCACGGAGACCTTGAGTTCTAAAAGATAAAGCCATAAACATGTTTGTCTGAGTCTTCTATCAAAAGTTACAGCTATTTCTATGAAGTTGTACAAAAACGCTTTCTTTCGCCAAGACAGTGCGTTTCTCACTGTTACATGCATTTGAATGGGGAACTCGACCGAAACAAAGTATAGGTTTTCATTATGTGAATAACTTGGAAATCTTAGCTCAAACAGCTGCAAAACCTGTTTTCCCAGCACGGAGACCTTGAGTTCTATAAGATAAAGCCATAAACATGTGTATCCGAGTCTTCTATCAAAAGTTACAGCTATTTCTATGAAGTTGTACAAAAACGCTTTCTTTCGCCAAGACAGTGCGTTTCTCACTGTTACATGCATTTGAATGGGGAACTCGACTGAAACAAAGTATAAGTTTTCATTATGTGAATAACTTGGAAATCTTAGCTCAAACAGCTGCAAAACCTGTTTGCCCAGCACGGAGACCTTGAGTTCTATAAGATAAAGCCATAAACATGTTTGTCTGAGTCTTCTATCAAAAGTTACAGCTATTTCTATGAAGTTGTACAAAAACGCTTTCTTTCGCCAAGACAGTGCGTTTCTCACTGTTACATGCATTTGAATGGGGAACTCGACTGAAACAAAGTATAAGTTTTCATTATGTGAATAACTTGGAAATCTTAGCTCAAACAGCTGCAAAACCTGTTTGCCCAGCACGGAGACCTTGAGTTCTATAAGATAAAGCCATAAACATGTGTATCCGAGTCTTCTATCAAAAGTTACAGCTATTTATATGAAGTTGTACAAAAACGCTTTCTTTCGCCAAGACAGTGCGTTTCTCACTGTTACATGCATTTGAATGGGGAACTCGACCGAAACAAAGTATAGGTTTTCATTATGTGAATAACTTGGAAATCTTAGCTCAAACAGCTGCAAAACCTGTTTTCCCAGCATGGAGACCTTGAGTTCTATAAGATAAAGCCATAAACATGTTTGTCTGAGTCTTCTATCAAAAGTTACAGCTATTTCTATGAAGTTGTACAAAAACGCTTTCTTTCGCCAAGACAGTGCGTTTCTCACTGTTACATGCATTTGAATGGGGAACTCGACCGAAACAAAGTATAGGTTTTCATTATGTGAATAACTTGGAAATCTTAGCTCAAACAGCTGCAAAACCTGTTTTCCCAGCACGGAAACCTTGAGTTCTATAAGATAAAGCCATAAACATGTGTATCCGAGTCTTCTATCAAAAGTTACAGCTATTTCTATGAAGTTGTACAAAATAGCTTTCTTTCGCCAAGACAGTGCGTTTCTCACTGTTACATGCATTTGAATGGGGAACTCGACCGAAACAAAGTATAAGTTTTCATTATGTGAATAACTTGGAAATCTTAGCTCAAACAGTTGCAAAACCTGTTTTCCCAGCACGTAGACCTTGAGTTCTATAAGATAAAGCCATAAACATGTTTGTCTGAGTCTTCTATCAAAAGTTACAGCTATTTCTATGAAGTTGTACAAAAACGCTTTCTTTCGCCAAGACAGTGCGTTTCTCACTGTTACATGCATTTGAATGGGGAACTCGACCGAAACAAAGTATAGGTTTTCATTATGTGAATAACTTGGAAATCTTAGCTCAAACAGCTGCAAAACCTGTTTTCCCAGCACGGAAACCTTGAGTTCTATAAGATAAAGCCATAAACATGTTTGTCTGAGTCTTCTATCAAAAGTTACAGCTATTTCTATGAAGTTGTACAAAAACGCTTTCTTTCGCCAAGACAGTGCGTTTCTCACTGTTACATGCATTTGAATGGGGAACTCGACCGAAACAAAGTATAGGTTTTCATTATGTGAATAACTTGGAAATCTTAGTTCAAACAGCTGCAAAACCTGTTTGCCCAGCACGGAGACCTTGAGTTCTATAAGATAAAGCCATAAACATGTGTATCCGAGTCTTCTATCAAAAGTTACAGCTATTTCTATGAAGTTGTACAAAAACGCTTTCTTTCGCCAAGACAGTGCGTTTCTCACTGTTACATGCATTTGAATGGGGAACTCGACTGAAACAAAGTATAAGTTTTCATTATGTGAATAACTTGGAAATCTTAGCTCAAACAGCTGCAAAACCTGTTTGCCCAGCACGGAGAGCTTGAGTTCTATAAGATAAAGCCATAAACATGTTTGTCTGAGTCTTCTATCAAAAGTTACAGCTATTTATATGAAGTTGTACAAAAACGCTTTCTTTCGCCAAGACAGTGCGTTTCTCACTGTTACATGCATTTGAATGGGGAACTCGACCGAAACAAAGTATAGGTTTTCATTATGTGAATAACTTGGAAATCTTAGCTCAAACAGCTGCAAAACCTGTTTTCCCAGCACGGAAACCTTGAGTTCTATAAGATAAAGCCATAAACATGTGTATCCGAGTCTTCTATCAAAAGTTACAGCTATTTCTATGAAGTTGTACAAAATAGCTTTCTTTCGCCAAGACAGTGCGTTTCTCACTGTTACATGCATTTGAATGGGGAACTCGACCGAAACAAAGTATAAGTTTTCATTATGTGAATAACTTGGAAATCTTAGCTCAAACAGTTGCAAAACCTGTTTTCCCAGCACGTAGACCTTGAGTTCTATAAGATAAAGCCATAAACATGTTTGTCTGAGTCTTCTATCAAAAGTTACAGCTATTTCTATGAAGTTGTACAAAAACGCTTTCTTTTGCCAAGACAGTGCGTTTCTCACTGTTACATGCATTTGAATGGGGAACTCGACCGAAACAAAGTATAGGTTTTCATTATGTGAATAACTTGGAAATCTTAGCTCAAACAGCTGCAAAACCTGTTTTCCCAGCACGGAAACCTTGAGTTCTATAAGATAAAGCCATAAACATGTTTGTCTGAGTCTTCTATCAAAAGTTACAGCTATTTCTATGAAGTTGTACAAAAACGCTTTCTTTCGCCAAGACAGTGCGTTTCTCACTGTTACATGCATTTGAATGGGGAACTCGACCGAAACAAAGTATAGGTTTTCATTATGTGAATAACTTGGAAATCTTAGCTCAAACAGCTGCAAAACCTGTTTGCCCAGCACGGAGACCTTGAGTTCTATAAGATAAAGCCATAAACATGTGTATCCGAGTCTTCTATCAAAAGTTACAGCTATTTCTATGAAGTTGTACAAAAACGCTTTCTTTCGCCAAGACAGTGCGTTTCTCACTGTTACATGCATTTGAATGGGGAACTCGACCGAAACAAAGTATAAGTTTTCATTATGTGAATAACTTGGAAATCTTAGCTCAAACAGCTGCAAAACCTGTTTGCCCAGCACGGAGACCTTGAGTTCTATAAGATAAAGCCATAAACATGTGTATCCGAGTCTTCTATCAAAAGTTACAGCTATTTCTATGAAGTTGTACAAAAACGCTTTCTTTCGCCAAGACAGTGCGTTTCTCACTGTTACATGCATTTGAATGGGGAACTCGACCGAAACAAAGTATAGGTTTTCATTATGTGAATAACTTGGAAATCTTAGCTCAAACAGCTGCAAAACCTGTTTGCCCAGCACGGAGACCTTGAGTTCTATAAGATAAAGCCATAAACATGTGTATCCGAGTCTTCTATCAAAAGTTACAGCTATTTCTATGAAGTTGTACAAAAACGCTTTCTTTCGCCAAGACAGTGCGTTTCTCACTGTTACATGCATTTGAATGGGGAACTCGACCGAAACAAAGTATAAGTTTTCATTATGTGAATAACTTGGAAATCTTAGCTCAAACAGCTGCAAAACCTGTTTGCCCAGCACGTAGACCTTGAGTTCTATAAGATAAAGCCATAAACATGTTTGTCCGAGTCTTCTATCAAAAGTTACAGCTATTTATATGAAGTTGTACAAAAACGCTTTCTTTCGCCAAGACAGTGCGTTTCTCACTGTTACATGCATTTGAATGGGGAACTCGACCGAAACAAAGTATAGGTTTTCATTATGTGAATAACTTGGAAATCTTAGCTCAAACAGCTGCAAAACCTGTTTTCCCAGCACGTAGACCTTGAGTTCTATAAGATAAAGCCATAAACATGTTTGTCTGAGTCTTCTATCAAAAGTTACAGCTATTTCTATGAAGTTGTACAAAAACGCTTTCTTTCGCCAAGACAGTGCGTTTCTCACTGTTACATGCATTTGAATGGGGAACTCGACCGAAACAAAGTATAGGTTTTCATTATGTGAATAACTTGGAAATCTTAGCTCAAACAGCTGCAAAACCTGTTTGCCCAGCACGGAGACCTTGAGTTCTATAAGATAAAGCCATAAACATGTGTATCCGAGTCTTCTATCAAAAGTTACAGCTATTTCTATGAAGTTGTACAAAAACGCTTTCTTTCGCCAAGACAGTGCGTTTCTCACTGTTACATGCATTTGAATGGGGAACTCGACTGAAACAAAGTATAAGTTTTCATTATGTGAATAACTTGGAAATCTTAGCTCAAACAGCTGCAAAACCTGTTTTCCCAGCACGGAAACCTTGAGTTCTATAAGATAAAGCCATAAACATGTTTGTCTGAGTCTTCTATCAAAAGTTACAGCTATTTCTATGAAGTTGTACAAAAACGCTTTCTTTCGCCAAGACAGTGCGTTTCTCACTGTTACATGCATTTGAATGGGGAACTCGACCGAAACAAAGTATAAGTTTTCATTATGTGAATAACTTGGAAATCTTAGCTCAAACAGCTGCAAAACCTGTTTGCCCAGCACGGAGACCTTGAGTTCTATAAGATAAAGCCATAAACATGTGTATCCGAGTCTTCTATCAAAAGTTACAGCTATTTCTATGAAGTTGTACAAAATAGCTTTCTTTCGCCAAGACAGTGCGTTTCTCACTGTTACATGCATTTGAATGGGGAACTCGACCGAAACAAAGTATAAGTTTTCATTATGTGAATAACTTGGAAATCTTAGCTCAAACAGTTGCAAAACCTGTTTTCCCAGCACGTAGACCTTGAGTTCTATAAGATAAAGCCATAAACATGTTTGTCTGAGTCTTCTATCAAAAGTTACAGCTATTTCTATGAAGTTGTACAAAAACGCTTTCTTTCGCCAAGACAGTGCGTTTCTCACTGTTACATGCATTTGAATGGGGAACTCGACCGAAACAAAGTATAGGTTTTCATTATGTGAATAACTTGGAAATCTTAGTTCAAACAGCTGCAAAACCTGTTTGCCCAGCACGGAGACCTTGAGTTCTATAAGATAAAGCCATAAACATGTGTATCCGAGTCTTCTATCAAAAGTTACAGCTATTTCTATGAAGTTGTACAAAAACGCTTTCTTTCGCCAAGACAGTGCGTTTCTCACTGTTACATGCATTTGAATGGGGAACTCGACCGAAACAAAGTATAGGTTTTCATTATGTGAATAACTTGGAAATCTTAGCTCAAACAGCTGCAAAACCTGTTTGCCCAGCACGGAGACCTTGAGTTCTAAAAGATAAAGCCATAAACATGTTTGTCTGAGTCTTCTATCAAAAGTTACAGCTATTTCTATGAAGTTGTACAAAAACGCTTTCTTTCGCCAAGACAGTGCGTTTCTCACTGTTACATGCATTTGAATGGGGAACTCGACCGAAACAAAGTATAGGTTTTCATTATGTGAATAACTTGGAAATCTTAGCTCAAACAGCTGCAAAACCTGTTTGCCCAGCACGTAGACCTTGAGTTCTATAAGATAAAGCCATAAACATGTTTGTCTGAGTCTTCTATCAAAAGTTACAGCTATTTATATGAAGTTGTACAAAAACGCTTTCTTTCGCCAAGACAGTGCGTTTCTCACTGTTACATGCATTTGAATGGGGAACTCGACCGAAACAAAGTATAGGTTTTCATTATGTGAATAACTTGGAAATCTTAGCTCAAACAGCTGCAAAACCTGTTTGCCCAGCACGAAGACCTTGAGTTCTATAAGATAAAGCCATAAACATGTGTATCCGAGTCTTCTATCAAAAGTTACAGCTATTTCTATGAAGTTGTACAAAAACGCTTTCTTTCGCCAAGACAGTGCGTTTCTCACTGTTACATGCATTTGAATGGGGAACTCGACTGAAACAAAGTATAAGGTTTCATTATGTGAATAACTTGGAAATCTTAGCTCAAACAGCTGCAAAACCTGTTTTCCCAGCACGGAAACCTTGAGTTCTATAAGATAAAGCCATAAACATGTTTGTCTGAGTCTTCTATCAAAAGTTACAGCTATTTCTATGAAGTTGTACAAAAACGCTTTCTTTCGCCAAGACAGTGCGTTTCTCACTGTTACATGCATTTGAATGGGGAACTCGACCGAAACAAAGTATAAGTTTTCATTATGTGAATAACTTGGAAATCTTAGCTCAAACAGCTGCAAAACCTGTTTGCCCAGCACGGAGACCTTGAGTTCTATAAGATAAAGCCATAAACATGTGTATCCGAGTCTTCTATCAAAAGTTACAGCTATTTCTATGAAGTTGTACAAAATAGCTTTCTTTCGCCAAGACAGTGCGTTTCTCACTGTTACATGCATTTGAATGGGGAACTCGACCGAAACAAAGTATAAGTTTTCATTATGTGAATAACTTGGAAATCTTAGCTCAAACAGTTGCAAAACCTGTTTTCCCAGCACGTAGACCTTGAGTTCTATAAGATAAAGCCATAAACATGTTTGTCTGAGTCTTCTATCAAAAGTTACAGCTATTTCTATGAAGTTGTACAAAAACGCTTTCTTTCGCCAAGACAGTGCGTTTCTCACTGTTACATGCATTTGAATGGGGAACTCGACCGAAACAAAGTATAGGTTTTCATTATGTGAATAACTTGGAAATCTTAGTTCAAACAGCTGCAAAACCTGTTTGCCCAGCACGGAGACCTTGAGTTCTATAAGATAAAGCCATAAACATGTGTATCCGAGTCTTCTATCAAAAGTTACAGCTATTTCTATGAAGTTGTACAAAAACGCTTTCTTTCGCCAAGACAGTGCGTTTCTCACTGTTACATGCATTTGAATGGGGAACTCGACCGAAACAAAGTATAGGTTTTCATTATGTGAATAACTTGGAAATCTTAGCTCAAACAGCTGCAAAACCTGTTTGCCCAGCACGGAGACCTTGAGTTCTAAAAGATAAAGCCATAAACATGTTTGTCTGAGTCTTCTATCAAAAGTTACAGCTATTTCTATGAAGTTGTACAAAAACGCTTTCTTTCGCCAAGACAGTGCGTTTCTCACTGTTACATGCATTTGAATGGGGAACTCGACCGAAACAAAGTATAGGTTTTCATTATGTGAATAACTTGGAAATCTTAGTTCAAACAGCTGCAAAACCTGTTTGCCCAGCACGGAAACCTTGAGTTCTATAAGATAAAGCCATAAACATGTGTATCCGAGTCTTCTATCAAAAGTTACAGCTATTTCTATGAAGTTGTACAAAAACGCTTTCTTTCGCCAAGACAGTGCGTTTCTCACTGTTACATGCATTTGAATGGGGAACTCGACTGAAACAAAGTATAAGTTTTCATTATGTGAATAACTTGGAAATCTTAGCTCAAACAGCTGCAAAACCTGTTTGCCCAGCACGGAGACCTTGAGTTCTATAAGATAAAGCCATAAACATGTTTGTCTGAGTCTTCTATCAAAAGTTACAGCTATTTCTATGAAGTTGTACAAAAACGCTTTCTTTCGCCAAGACAGTGCGTTTCTCACTGTTACATGCATTTGAATGGGGAACTCGACTGAAACAAAGTATAAGTTTTCATTATGTGAATAACTTGGAAATCTTAGCTCAAACAGCTGCAAAACCTGTTTGCCCAGCACGGAGACCTTGAGTTCTATAAGATAAAGCCATAAACATGTGTATCCGAGTCTTCTATCAAAAGTTACAGCTATTTATATGAAGTTGTACAAAAACGCTTTCTTTCGCCAAGACAGTGCGTTTCTCACTGTTACATGCATTTGAATGGGGAACTCGACCGAAACAAAGTATAGGTTTTCATTATGTGAATAACTTGGAAATCTTAGCTCAAACAGCTGCAAAACCTGTTTTCCCAGCACGGAAACCTTGAGTTCTATAAGATAAAGCCATAAACATGTGTATCCGAGTCTTCTATCAAAAGTTACAGCTATTTCTATGAAGTTGTACAAAATAGCTTTCTTTCGCCAAGACAGTGCGTTTCTCACTGTTACATGCATTTGAATGGGGAACTCGACCGAAACAAAGTATAAGTTTTCATTATGTGAATAACTTGGAAATCTTAGCTCAAACAGTTGCAAAACCTGTTTTCCCAGCACGTAGACCTTGAGTTCTATAAGATAAAGCCATAAACATGTTTGTCTGAGTCTTCTATCAAAAGTTACAGCTATTTCTATGAAGTTGTACAAAAACGCTTTCTTTCGCCAAGACAGTGCGTTTCTCACTGTTACATGCATTTGAATGGGGAACTCGACCGAAACAAAGTATAGGTTTTCATTATGTGAATAACTTGGAAATCTTAGCTCAAACAGCTGCAAAACCTGTTTTCCCAGCACGGAAACCTTGAGTTCTATAAGATAAAGCCATAAACATGTTTGTCTGAGTCTTCTATCAAAAGTTACAGCTATTTCTATGAAGTTGTACAAAAACGCTTTCTTTCGCCAAGACAGTGCGTTTCTCACTGTTACATGCATTTGAATGGGGAACTCGACCGAAACAAAGTATAGGTTTTCATTATGTGAATAACTTGGAAATCTTAGTTCAAACAGCTGCAAAACCTGTTTGCCCAGCACGGAAACCTTGAGTTCTATAAGATAAAGCCATAAACATGTGTATCCGAGTCTTCTATCAAAAGTTACAGCTATTTCTATGAAGTTGTACAAAAACGCTTTCTTTCGCCAAGACAGTGCGTTTCTCACTGTTACATGCATTTGAATGGGGAACTCGACTGAAACAAAGTATAAGTTTTCATTATGTGAATAACTTGGAAATCTTAGCTCAAACAGCTGCAAAACCTGTTTGCCCAGCACGGAGACCTTGAGTTCTATAAGATAAAGCCATAAACATGTTTGTCTGAGTCTTCTATCAAAAGTTACAGCTATTTCTATGAAGTTGTACAAAAACGCTTTCTTTCGCCAAGACAGTGCGTTTCTCACTGTTACATGCATTTGAATGGGGAACTCGACTGAAACAAAGTATAAGTTTTCATTATGTGAATAACTTGGAAATCTTAGCTCAAACAGCTGCAAAACCTGTTTGCCCAGCACGGAGACCTTGAGTTCTATAAGATAAAGCCATAAACATGTGTATCCGAGTCTTCTATCAAAAGTTACAGCTATTTCTATGAAGTTGTACAAAATAGCTTTCTTTCGCCAAGACAGTGCGTTTCTCACTGTTACATGCATTTGAATGGGGAACTCGACCGAAACAAAGTATAAGTTTTCATTATGTGAATAACTTGGAAATCTTAGCTCAAACAGTTGCAAAACCTGTTTTCCCAGCACGTAGACCTTGAGTTCTATAAGATAAAGCCATAAACATGTTTGTCTGAGTCTTCTATCAAAAGTTACAGCTATTTCTATGAAGTTGTACAAAAACGCTTTCTTTCGCCAAGACAGTGCGTTTCTCACTGTTACATGCATTTGAATGGGGAACTCGACCGAAACAAAGTATAGGTTTTCATTATGTGAATAACTTGGAAATCTTAGTTCAAACAGCTGCAAAACCTGTTTGCCCAGCACGGAGACCTTGAGTTCTATAAGATAAAGCCATAAACATGTGTATCCGAGTCTTCTATCAAAAGTTACAGCTATTTCTATGAAGTTGTACAAAAACGCTTTCTTTCGCCAAGACAGTGCGTTTCTCACTGTTACATGCATTTGAATGGGGAACTCGACCGAAACAAAGTATAGGTTTTCATTATGTGAATAACTTGGAAATCTTAGCTCAAACAGCTGCAAAACCTGTTTGCCCAGCACGGAGACCTTGAGTTCTAAAAGATAAAGCCATAAACATGTTTGTCTGAGTCTTCTATCAAAAGTTACAGCTATTTCTATGAAGTTGTACAAAAACGCTTTCTTTCGCCAAGACAGTGCGTTTCTCACTGTTACATGCATTTGAATGGGGAACTCGACCGAAACAAAGTATAGGTTTTCATTATGTGAATAACTTGGAAATCTTAGTTCAAACAGCTGCAAAACCTGTTTGCCCAGCACGGAAACCTTGAGTTCTATAAGATAAAGCCATAAACATGTGTATCCGAGTCTTCTATCAAAAGTTACAGCTATTTCTATGAAGTTGTACAAAAACGCTTTCTTTCGCCAAGACAGTGCGTTTCTCACTGTTACATGCATTTGAATGGGGAACTCGACTGAAACAAAGTATAAGTTTTCATTATGTGAATAACTTGGAAATCTTAGCTCAAACAGCTGCAAAACCTGTTTGCCCAGCACGGAGACCTTGAGTTCTATAAGATAAAGCCATAAACATGTTTGTCTGAGTCTTCTATCAAAAGTTACAGCTATTTCTATGAAGTTGTACAAAAACGCTTTCTTTCGCCAAGACAGTGCGTTTCTCACTGTTACATGCATTTGAATGGGGAACTCGACTGAAACAAAGTATAAGTTTTCATTATGTGAATAACTTGGAAATCTTAGCTCAAACAGCTGCAAAACCTGTTTGCCCAGCACGGAGACCTTGAGTTCTATAAGATAAAGCCATAAACATGTGTATCCGAGTCTTCTATCAAAAGTTACAGCTATTTATATGAAGTTGTACAAAAACGCTTTCTTTCGCCAAGACAGTGCGTTTCTCACTGTTACATGCATTTGAATGGGGAACTCGACCGAAACAAAGTATAGGTTTTCATTATGTGAATAACTTGGAAATCTTAGCTCAAACAGCTGCAAAACCTGTTTTCCCAGCATGGAGACCTTGAGTTCTATAAGATAAAGCCATAAACATGTTTGTCTGAGTCTTCTATCAAAAGTTACAGCTATTTCTATGAAGTTGTACAAAAACGCTTTCTTTCGCCAAGACAGTGCGTTTCTCACTGTTACATGCATTTGAATGGGGAACTCGACCGAAACAAAGTATAGGTTTTCATTATGTGAATAACTTGGAAATCTTAGCTCAAACAGCTGCAAAACCTGTTTTCCCAGCACGGAAACCTTGAGTTCTATAAGATAAAGCCATAAACATGTGTATCCGAGTCTTCTATCAAAAGTTACAGCTATTTCTATGAAGTTGTACAAAATAGCTTTCTTTCGCCAAGACAGTGCGTTTCTCACTGTTACATGCATTTGAATGGGGAACTCGACCGAAACAAAGTATAAGTTTTCATTATGTGAATAACTTGGAAATCTTAGCTCAAACAGTTGCAAAACCTGTTTTCCCAGCACGTAGACCTTGAGTTCTATAAGATAAAGCCATAAACATGTTTGTCTGAGTCTTCTATCAAAAGTTACAGCTATTTCTATGAAGTTGTACAAAAACGCTTTCTTTCGCCAAGACAGTGCGTTTCTCACTGTTACATGCATTTGAATGGGGAACTCGACCGAAACAAAGTATAGGTTTTCATTATGTGAATAACTTGGAAATCTTAGCTCAAACAGCTGCAAAACCTGTTTTCCCAGCACGGAAACCTTGAGTTCTATAAGATAAAGCCATAAACATGTTTGTCTGAGTCTTCTATCAAAAGTTACAGCTATTTCTATGAAGTTGTACAAAAACGCTTTCTTTCGCCAAGACAGTGCGTTTCTCACTGTTACATGCATTTGAATGGGGAACTCGACCGAAACAAAGTATAGGTTTTCATTATGTGAATAACTTGGAAATCTTAGTTCAAACAGCTGCAAAACCTGTTTGCCCAGCACGGAGACCTTGAGTTCTATAAGATAAAGCCATAAACATGTGTATCCGAGTCTTCTATCAAAAGTTACAGCTATTTCTATGAAGTTGTACAAAAACGCTTTCTTTCGCCAAGACAGTGCGTTTCTCACTGTTACATGCATTTGAATGGGGAACTCGACCGAAACAAAGTATAGGTTTTCATTATGTGAATAACTTGGAAATCTTAGCTCAAACAGCTGCAAAACCTGTTTGCCCAGCACGGAGACCTTGAGTTCTAAAAGATAAAGCCATAAACATGTTTGTCTGAGTCTTCTATCAAAAGTTACAGCTATTTCTATGAAGTTGTACAAAAACGCTTTCTTTCGCCAAGACAGTGCGTTTCTCACTGTTACATGCATTTGAATGGGGAACTCGACCGAAACAAAGTATAGGTTTTCATTATGTGAATAACTTGGAAATCTTAGTTCAAACAGCTGCAAAACCTGTTTGCCCAGCACGGAAACCTTGAGTTCTATAAGATAAAGCCATAAACATGTGTATCCGAGTCTTCTATCAAAAGTTACAGCTATTTCTATGAAGTTGTACAAAAACGCTTTCTTTCGCCAAGACAGTGCGTTTCTCACTGTTACATGCATTTGAATGGGGAACTCGACTGAAACAAAGTATAAGTTTTCATTATGTGAATAACTTGGAAATCTTAGCTCAAACAGCTGCAAAACCTGTTTGCCCAGCACGGAGACCTTGAGTTCTATAAGATAAAGCCATAAACATGTTTGTCTGAGTCTTCTATCAAAAGTTACAGCTATTTCTATGAAGTTGTACAAAAACGCTTTCTTTCGCCAAGACAGTGCGTTTCTCACTGTTACATGCATTTGAATGGGGAACTCGACTGAAACAAAGTATAAGTTTTCATTATGTGAATAACTTGGAAATCTTAGCTCAAACAGCTGCAAAACCTGTTTGCCCAGCACGGAGACCTTGAGTTCTATAAGATAAAGCCATAAACATGTGTATCCGAGTCTTCTATCAAAAGTTACAGCTATTTATATGAAGTTGTACAAAAACGCTTTCTTTCGCCAAGACAGTGCGTTTCTCACTGTTACATGCATTTGAATGGGGAACTCGACCGAAACAAAGTATAAGTTTTCATTATGTGAATAACTTGGAAATCTTAGCTCAAACAGCTGCAAAACCTGTTTTCCCAGCACGGAGACCTTGAGTTCTATAAGATAAAGCCATAAACATGTGTATCCGAGTCTTCTATCAAAAGTTACAGCTATTTATATGAAGTTGTACAAAAACGCTTTCTTTCGCCAAGACAGTGCGTTTCTCACTGTTACATGCATTTGAATGGGGAACTCGACCGAAACAAAGTATAGGTTTTCATTATGTGAATAACTTGGAAATCTTAGCTCAAACAGCTGCAAAACCTGTTTTCCCAGCACGGAAACCTTGAGTTCTATAAGATAAAGCCATAAACATGTGTATCCGAGTCTTCTATCAAAAGTTACAGCTATTTCTATGAAGTTGTACAAAATAGCTTTCTTTCGCCAAGACAGTGCGTTTCTCACTGTTACATGCATTTGAATGGGGAACTCGACCGAAACAAAGTATAAGTTTTCATTATGTGAATAACTTGGAAATCTTAGCTCAAACAGTTGCAAAACCTGTTTTCCCAGCACGTAGACCTTGAGTTCTATAAGATAAAGCCATAAACATGTTTGTCTGAGTCTTCTATCAAAAGTTACAGCTATTTCTATGAAGTTGTACAAAAACGCTTTCTTTTGCCAAGACAGTGCGTTTCTCACTGTTACATGCATTTGAATGGGGAACTCGACCGAAACAAAGTATAGGTTTTCATTATGTGAATAACTTGGAAATCTTAGCTCAAACAGCTGCAAAACCTGTTTTCCCAGCACGGAGACCTTGAGTTCTATAATATAAGGCCATAAACATGTTTGTCTGAGTCTTCTATCAAAAGTTACAGCTATTTATATGAAGTTGTACAAAAACGTTTTCTTTCGCCAAGACAGTGCGTTTCTCACTGTTACATGCATTTGAATGGGGAACTCGACCGAAACAAAGTATAGGTTTTCATTATGTGAATAACTTGGAAATCTTAGCTCAAACAGCTGCAAAACCTGTTTGCCCAGCACGGAGACCTTGAGTTCTATAAGATAAAGCCATAAACATGTGTATCCGAGTCTTCTATCAAAAGTTACAGCTATTTCTATGAAGTTGTACAAAAACGCTTTCTTTCGCCAAGACAGTGCGTTTCTCACTGTTACATGCATTTGAATGGGGAACTCGACCGAAACAAAGTATAGGTTTTCATTATGTGAATAACTTGGAAATCTTAGCTCAAACAGCTGCAAAACCTGTTTGCCCAGCACGGAGACCTTGAGTTCTATAAGATAAAGCCATAAACATGTTTGTCTGAGTCTTCTATCAAAAGTTACAGCTATTTATATGAAGTTGTACAAAATAGCTTTCTTTCGCCAAGACAGTGCGTTTCTCACTGTTACATGCATTTGAATGGGGAACTCGACCGAAACAAAGTATAGGTTTTCATTATGTGAATAACTTGGAAATCTTAGCTCAAACAGCTGCAAAACCTGTTTTCCCAGCACGGAGACCTTGAGTTCTATAAGATAAAGCCATAAACATGTGTATCCGAGTCTTCTATCAAAAGTTACAGCTATTTATATGAAGTTGTACAAAAACGCTTTCTTTCGCCAAGACAGTGCGTTTCTCACTGTTACATGCATTTGAATGGGGAACTCGACCGAAACAAAGTATAAGTTTTCATTATGTGAATAACTTGGAAATCTTAGCTCAAACAGCTGCAAAACCTGTTTTCCCAGCACGGAGACCTTGAGTTCTATAATATAAGGCCATAAACATGTTTGTCTGAGTCTTCTATCAAAAGTTACAGCTATTTCTATGAAGTTGTACAAAAACGCTTTCTTTCGCCAAGACAGTGCGTTTCTCACTGTTACATGCATTTTGAATGGGGAACTCGACCGAAACAAAGTATAGGTTTTCATTATGTGAATAACTTGGAAATCTTAGCTCAAACAGCTGCAAAACCTGTTTTCCCAGCACGGAGACCTTGAGTTCTATAAGATAAGGCCATAAACATGTTTGTCTGAGTCTTCTATCAAAAGTCACAGCTATTTCTATGAAGTTGTACAAAAACGTTTTCCTTCGCCAAGACAGTGCGTTTCTCACTGTTACATGCATTTTGAATGGGGAACTCGACCGAAACAAAGTATAGGTTTTCATTATGTGAATAACTTGGAAATCTTAGCTCAAACAGCTGCAAAACCTGTTTTCCCAGCACGGAGACCTTGAGTTCTATAAGATAAAGCCATAAACATGTGTATCCGAGTCTTCTATCAAAAGTTACAGCTATTTATATGAAGTTGTACAAAATAGCTTTCTTTCGCCAAGACAGTGCGTTTCTCACTGTTACATGCATTTGAATGGGGAACTCAACCGAAACAAAGTATAGGTTTTCATTATGTGAATAACTTGGAAATCTTAGCTCAAACAGCTGCAAAACCTGTTTGCCCAGCACGGGAACCTTGAGTTCTATAAGATAAAGCCATAAACATGTGTATCCGAGTCTTCTATCAAAAGTTACAGCTATTTCTATGAAGTTGTACAAAAACGCTTTCTTTCGCCAAGACAGTGCGTTTCTCACTGTTACATGCATTTGAATGGGGAACTCGACCGAAACAAAGTATAGGTTTTCATTATGTGAATAACTTGGAAATCTTAGCTCAAACAGCTGCAAAACCTGTTTGCCCAGCACGGAGACCTTGAGTTCTATAAGATAAAGCCATAAACATGTGTATCCGAGTCTTCTATCAAAAGTTACAGCTATTTATATGAAGTTGTACAAAAACGCTTTCTTTCGCCAAGACAGTGCGTTTCTCACTGTTACATGCATTTTGAATGGGGAACTCGACCGAAACAAAGTATAGGTTTTCATTATGTGAATAACTTGGAAATCTTAGCTCAAACAGCTGCAAAACCTGTTTTCCCAGCACGGAGACCTTGAGTTCTATAATATAAGGCCATAAACATGTTTGTCTGAGTCTTCTATCAAAAGTTACAGCTATTTATATGAAGTTGTACAAAAACGCTTTCTTTCGCCAAGACAGTGCGTTTCTCACTGTTACATGCATTTGAATGGGGAACTCGACCGAAACAAAGTATAGGTTTTCATTATGTGAATAACTTGGAAATCTTAGCTCAAACAGCTGCAAAACCTGTTTGCCCAGCACGGAGACCTTGAGTTCTATAAGATAAAGCCATAAACATGTGTATCCGAGTCTTCTATCAAAAGTTACAGCTATTTATATGAAGTTGTACAAAAACGCTTTCTTTCGCCAAGACAGTGCGTTTCTCACTGTTACATGCATTTGAATGGGGAACTCGACCGAAACAAAGTATAAGTTTTCATTATGTGAATAACTTGGAAATCTTAGCTCAAACAGTTGCAAAACCTGTTTTCCCAGCACGTAGACCTTGAGTTCTATAAGATAAAGCCATAAACATGTTTGTCTGAGTCTTCTATCAAAAGTTACAGCTATTTCTATGAAGTTGTACAAAAACGCTTTCTTTCGCCAAGACAGTGCGTTTCTCACTGTTACATGCATTTGAATGGGGAACTCGACCGAAACAAAGTATAGGTTTTCATTATGTGAATAACTTGGAAATCTTAGCTCAAACAGCTGCAAAACCTGTTTTCCCAGCACGGAAACCTTGAGTTCTATAAGATAAAGCCATAAACATGTGTATCCGAGTCTTCTATCAAAAGTTACAGCTATTTCTATGAAGTTGTACAAAATAGCTTTCTTTCGCCAAGACAGTGCGTTTCTCACTGTTACATGCATTTGAATGGGGAACTCGACCGAAACAAAGTATAAGTTTTCATTATGTGAATAACTTGGAAATCTTAGCTCAAACAGTTGCAAAACCTGTTTTCCCAGCACGTAGACCTTGAGTTCTATAAGATAAAGCCATAAACATGTTTGTCTGAGTCTTCTATCAAAAGTTACAGCTATTTCTATGAAGTTGTACAAAAACGCTTTCTTTTGCCAAGACAGTGCGTTTCTCACTGTTACATGCATTTGAATGGGGAACTCGACCGAAACAAAGTATAAGTTTTCATTATGTGAATAACTTGGAAATCTTAGCTCAAACAGCTGCAAAACCTGTTTTCCCAGCACGGAAACCTTGAGTTCTATAAGATAAAGCCATAAACATGTTTGTCTGAGTCTTCTATCAAAAGTTACAGCTATTTCTATGAAGTTGTACAAAAACGCTTTCTTTCGCCAAGACAGTGCGTTTCTCACTGTTACATGCATTTGAATGGGGAACTCGACCGAAACAAAGTATAGGTTTTCATTATGTGAATAACTTGGAAATCTTAGCTCAAACAGCTGCAAAACCTGTTTGCCCAGCACGGAGACCTTGAGTTCTATAAGATAAAGCCATAAACATGTGTATCCGAGTCTTCTATCAAAAGTTACAGCTATTTCTATGAAGTTGTACAAAAACGCTTTCTTTCGCCAAGACAGTGCGTTTCTCACTGTTACATGCATTTGAATGGGGAACTCGACCGAAACAAAGTATAAGTTTTCATTATGTGAATAACTTGGAAATCTTAGCTCAAACAGTTGCAAAACCTGTTTTCCCAGCACGTAGACCTTGAGTTCTATAAGATAAAGCCATAAACATGTTTGTCTGAGTCTTCTATCAAAAGTTACAGCTATTTCTATGAAGTTGTACAAAAACGCTTTCTTTCGCCAAGACAGTGCGTTTCTCACTGTTACATGCATTTGAATGGGGAACTCGACCGAAACAAAGTATAGGTTTTCATTATGTGAATAACTTGGAAATCTTAGTTCAAACAGCTGCAAAACCTGTTTGCCCAGCACGGAGACCTTGAGTTCTATAAGATAAAGCCATAAACATGTGTATCCGAGTCTTCTATCAAAAGTTACAGCTATTTCTATGAAGTTGTACAAAAACGCTTTCTTTCGCCAAGACAGTGCGTTTCTCACTGTTACATGCATTTGAATGGGGAACTCGACCGAAACAAAGTATAGGTTTTCATTATGTGAATAACTTGGAAATCTTAGCTCAAACAGCTGCAAAACCTGTTTGCCCAGCACGGAGACCTTGAGTTCTAAAAGATAAAGCCATAAACATGTTTGTCTGAGTCTTCTATCAAAAGTTACAGCTATTTCTATGAAGTTGTACAAAAACGCTTTCTTTCGCCAAGACAGTGCGTTTCTCACTGTTACATGCATTTGAATGGGGAACTCGACCGAAACAAAGTATAGGTTTTCATTATGTGAATAACTTGGAAATCTTAGTTCAAACAGCTGCAAAACCTGTTTGCCCAGCACGGAAACCTTGAGTTCTATAAGATAAAGCCATAAACATGTGTATCCGAGTCTTCTATCAAAAGTTACAGCTATTTCTATGAAGTTGTACAAAAACGCTTTCTTTCGCCAAGACAGTGCGTTTCTCACTGTTACATGCATTTGAATGGGGAACTCGACTGAAACAAAGTATAAGTTTTCATTATGTGAATAACTTGGAAATCTTAGCTCAAACAGCTGCAAAACCTGTTTGCCCAGCACGGAGACCTTGAGTTCTATAAGATAAAGCCATAAACATGTTTGTCTGAGTCTTCTATCAAAAGTTACAGCTATTTCTATGAAGTTGTACAAAAACGCTTTCTTTCGCCAAGACAGTGCGTTTCTCACTGTTACATGCATTTGAATGGGGAACTCGACTGAAACAAAGTATAAGTTTTCATTATGTGAATAACTTGGAAATCTTAGCTCAAACAGCTGCAAAACCTGTTTGCCCAGCACGGAGACCTTGAGTTCTATAAGATAAAGCCATAAACATGTGTATCCGAGTCTTCTATCAAAAGTTACAGCTATTTATATGAAGTTGTACAAAAACGCTTTCTTTCGCCAAGACAGTGCGTTTCTCACTGTTACATGCATTTGAATGGGGAACTCGACCGAAACAAAGTATAGGTTTTCATTATGTGAATAACTTGGAAATCTTAGCTCAAACAGCTGCAAAACCTGTTTTCCCAGCATGGAGACCTTGAGTTCTATAAGATAAAGCCATAAACATGTTTGTCTGAGTCTTCTATCAAAAGTTACAGCTATTTCTATGAAGTTGTACAAAAACGCTTTCTTTCGCCAAGACAGTGCGTTTCTCACTGTTACATGCATTTGAATGGGGAACTCGACCGAAACAAAGTATAGGTTTTCATTATGTGAATAACTTGGAAATCTTAGCTCAAACAGCTGCAAAACCTGTTTTCCCAGCACGGAAACCTTGAGTTCTATAAGATAAAGCCATAAACATGTGTATCCGAGTCTTCTATCAAAAGTTACAGCTATTTCTATGAAGTTGTACAAAATAGCTTTCTTTCGCCAAGACAGTGCGTTTCTCACTGTTACATGCATTTGAATGGGGAACTCGACCGAAACAAAGTATAAGTTTTCATTATGTGAATAACTTGGAAATCTTAGCTCAAACAGTTGCAAAACCTGTTTTCCCAGCACGTAGACCTTGAGTTCTATAAGATAAAGCCATAAACATGTTTGTCTGAGTCTTCTATCAAAAGTTACAGCTATTTCTATGAAGTTGTACAAAAACGCTTTCTTTCGCCAAGACAGTGCGTTTCTCACTGTTACATGCATTTGAATGGGGAACTCGACCGAAACAAAGTATAGGTTTTCATTATGTGAATAACTTGGAAATCTTAGCTCAAACAGCTGCAAAACCTGTTTTCCCAGCACGGAAACCTTGAGTTCTATAAGATAAAGCCATAAACATGTTTGTCTGAGTCTTCTATCAAAAGTTACAGCTATTTCTATGAAGTTGTACAAAAACGCTTTCTTTCGCCAAGACAGTGCGTTTCTCACTGTTACATGCATTTGAATGGGGAACTCGACCGAAACAAAGTATAGGTTTTCATTATGTGAATAACTTGGAAATCTTAGTTCAAACAGCTGCAAAACCTGTTTGCCCAGCACGGAGACCTTGAGTTCTATAAGATAAAGCCATAAACATGTGTATCCGAGTCTTCTATCAAAAGTTACAGCTATTTCTATGAAGTTGTACAAAAACGCTTTCTTTCGCCAAGACAGTGCGTTTCTCACTGTTACATGCATTTGAATGGGGAACTCGACCGAAACAAAGTATAGGTTTTCATTATGTGAATAACTTGGAAATCTTAGCTCAAACAGCTGCAAAACCTGTTTGCCCAGCACGGAGACCTTGAGTTCTAAAAGATAAAGCCATAAACATGTTTGTCTGAGTCTTCTATCAAAAGTTACAGCTATTTCTATGAAGTTGTACAAAAACGCTTTCTTTCGCCAAGACAGTGCGTTTCTCACTGTTACATGCATTTGAATGGGGAACTCCACCGAAACAAAGTATAGGTTTTCATTATGTGAATAACTTGGAAATCTTAGTTCAAACAGCTGCAAAACCTGTTTGCCCAGCACGGAAACCTTGAGTTCTATAAGATAAAGCCATAAACATGTGTATCCGAGTCTTCTATCAAAAGTTACAGCTATTTCTATGAAGTTGTACAAAAACGCTTTCTTTCGCCAAGACAGTGCGTTTCTCACTGTTACATGCATTTGAATGGGGAACTCGACTGAAACAAAGTATAAGTTTTCATTATGTGAATAACTTGGAAATCTTAGCTCAAACAGCTGCAAAACCTGTTTGCCCAGCACGGAGACCTTGAGTTCTATAAGATAAAGCCATAAACATGTTTGTCTGAGTCTTCTATCAAAAGTTACAGCTATTTCTATGAAGTTGTACAAAAACGCTTTCTTTCGCCAAGACAGTGCGTTTCTCACTGTTACATGCATTTGAATGGGGAACTCGACTGAAACAAAGTATAAGTTTTCATTATGTGAATAACTTGGAAATCTTAGCTCAAACAGCTGCAAAACCTGTTTGCCCAGCACGGAGACCTTGAGTTCTATAAGATAAAGCCATAAACATGTGTATCCGAGTCTTCTATCAAAAGTTACAGCTATTTATATGAAGTTGTACAAAAACGCTTTCTTTCGCCAAGACAGTGCGTTTCTCACTGTTACATGCATTTGAATGGGGAACTCGACCGAAACAAAGTATAGGTTTTCATTATGTGAATAACTTGGAAATCTTAGCTCAAACAGCTGCAAAACCTGTTTGCCCAGCACGGAGACCTTGAGTTCTATAAGATAAAGCCATAAACATGTGTATCCGAGTCTTCTATCAAAAGTTACAGCTATTTCTATGAAGTTGTACAAAAACGCTTTCTTTCGCCAAGACAGTGCGTTTCTCACTGTTACATGCATTTGAATGGGGAACTCGACCGAAACAAAGTATAGGTTTTCATTATGTGAATAACTTGGAAATCTTAGCTCAAACAGCTGCAAAACCTGTTTTCCCAGCACGGAGACCTTGAGTTCTATAAGATAAAGCCATAAACATGTGTATCCGAGTCTTCTATCAAAAGTTACAGCTATTTATATGAAGTTGTACAAAAACGCTTTCTTTCGCCAAGACAGTGCGTTTCTCACTGTTACATGCATTTGAATGGGGAACTCGACCGAAACAAAGTATAAGTTTTCATTATGTGAATAACTTGGAAATCTTAGCTCAAACAGCTGCAAAACCTGTTTGCCCAGCACGGGAACCTTGAGTTCTATAAGATAAAGCCATAAACATGTGTATCCGAGTCTTCTATCAAAAGTTACAGCTATTTATATGAAGTTGTACAAAAACGCTTTCTTTCGCCAAGACAGTGCGTTTCTCACTGTTACATGCATTTTGAATGGGGAACTCGACCGAAACAAAGTATAGGTTTTCATTATGTGAATAACTTGGAAATCTTAGCTCAAACAGCTGCAAAACCTGTTTTCCCAGCACGGAGACCTTGAGTTCTATAATATAAGGCCATAAACATGTTTGTCTGAGTCTTCTATCAAAAGTTACAGCTATTTATATGAAGTTGTACAAAAACGTTTTCTTTCGCCAAGACAGTGCGTTTCTCACTGTTACATGCATTTGAATGGGGAACTCGACCGAAACAAAGTATAGGTTTTCATTATGTGAATAACTTGGAAATCTTAGCTCAAACAGCTGCAAAACCTGTTTGCCCAGCACGGAGACCTTGAGTTCTATAAGATAAAGCCATAAACATGTGTATCCGAGTCTTCTATCAAAAGTTACAGCTATTTCTATGAAGTTGTACAAAAACGCTTTCTTTCGCCAAGACAGTGCGTTTCTCACTGTTACATGCATTTGAATGGGGAACTCGACCGAAACAAAGTATAGGTTTTCATTATGTGAATAACTTGGAAATCTTAGCTCAAACAGCTGCAAAACCTGTTTGCCCAGCACGGAGACCTTGAGTTCTATAAGATAAAGCCATAAACATGTTTGTCTGAGTCTTCTATCAAAAGTTACAGCTATTTATATGAAGTTGTACAAAATAGCTTTCTTTCGCCAAGACAGTGCGTTTCTCACTGTTACATGCATTTGAATGGGGAACTCGACCGAAACAAAGTATAGGTTTTCATTATGTGAATAACTTGGAAATCTTAGCTCAAACAGCTGCAAAACCTGTTTTCCCAGCACGGAGACCTTGAGTTCTATAAGATAAAGCCATAAACATGTGTATCCGAGTCTTCTATCAAAAGTTACAGCTATTTATATGAAGTTGTACAAAAACGCTTTCTTTCGCCAAGACAGTGCGTTTCTCACTGTTACATGCATTTGAATGGGGAACTCGACCGAAACAAAGTATAAGTTTTCATTATGTGAATAACTTGGAAATCTTAGCTCAAACAGCTGCAAAACCTGTTTTCCCAGCACGGAGACCTTGAGTTCTATAATATAAGGCCATAAACATGTTTGTCTGAGTCTTCTATCAAAAGTTACAGCTATTTCTATGAAGTTGTACAAAAACGCTTTCTTTCGCCAAGACAGTGCGTTTCTCACTGTTACATGCATTTTGAATGGGGAACTCGACCGAAACAAAGTATAGGTTTTCATTATGTGAATAACTTGGAAATCTTAGCTCAAACAGCTGCAAAACCTGTTTTCCCAGCA
This sequence comes from Diplotaxodon limnothrissa, assembly GCF_057381915.1. Taxonomy (NCBI): domain Eukaryota; kingdom Metazoa; phylum Chordata; class Actinopteri; order Cichliformes; family Cichlidae; genus Diplotaxodon; species Diplotaxodon limnothrissa. The sequence goes on along the minus strand of NC_140608.1, from coordinate 30,293,938 downwards.
CGGAGACCTTGAGTTCTATAAGATAAGGCCATAAACATGTTTGTCTGAGTCTTCTATCAAAAGTCACAGCTATTTCTATGAAGTTGTACAAAAACGTTTTCCTTCGCCAAGACAGTGCGTTTCTCACTGTTACATGCATTTTGAATGGGGAACTCGACCGAAACAAAGTATAGGTTTTCATTATGTGAATAACTTGGAAATCTTAGCTCAAACAGCTGCAAAACCTGTTTTCCCAGCACGGAGACCTTGAGTTCTATAAGATAAAGCCATAAACATGTGTATCCGAGTCTTCTATCAAAAGTTACAGCTATTTATATGAAGTTGTACAAAATAGCTTTCTTTCGCCAAGACAGTGCGTTTCTCACTGTTACATGCATTTGAATGGGGAACTCAACCGAAACAAAGTATAGGTTTTCATTATGTGAATAACTTGGAAATCTTAGCTCAAACAGCTGCAAAACCTGTTTGCCCAGCACGGGAACCTTGAGTTCTATAAGATAAAGCCATAAACATGTGTATCCGAGTCTTCTATCAAAAGTTACAGCTATTTCTATGAAGTTGTACAAAAACGCTTTCTTTCGCCAAGACAGTGCGTTTCTCACTGTTACATGCATTTGAATGGGGAACTCGACCGAAACAAAGTATAGGTTTTCATTATGTGAATAACTTGGAAATCTTAGCTCAAACAGCTGCAAAACCTGTTTGCCCAGCACGGAGACCTTGAGTTCTATAAGATAAAGCCATAAACATGTGTATCCGAGTCTTCTATCAAAAGTTACAGCTATTTATATGAAGTTGTACAAAAACGCTTTCTTTCGCCAAGACAGTGCGTTTCTCACTGTTACATGCATTTTGAATGGGGAACTCGACCGAAACAAAGTATAGGTTTTCATTATGTGAATAACTTGGAAATCTTAGCTCAAACAGCTGCAAAACCTGTTTTCCCAGCACGGAGACCTTGAGTTCTATAATATAAGGCCATAAACATGTTTGTCTGAGTCTTCTATCAAAAGTTACAGCTATTTATATGAAGTTGTACAAAAACGCTTTCTTTCGCCAAGACAGTGCGTTTCTCACTGTTACATGCATTTGAATGGGGAACTCGACCGAAACAAAGTATAGGTTTTCATTATGTGAATAACTTGGAAATCTTAGCTCAAACAGCTGCAAAACCTGTTTGCCCAGCACGGAGACCTTGAGTTCTATAAGATAAAGCCATAAACATGTGTATCCGAGTCTTCTATCAAAAGTTACAGCTATTTATATGAAGTTGTACAAAAACGCTTTCTTTCGCCAAGACAGTGCGTTTCTCACTGTTACATGCATTTGAATGGGGAACTCGACCGAAACAAAGTATAAGTTTTCATTATGTGAATAACTTGGAAATCTTAGCTCAAACAGTTGCAAAACCTGTTTTCCCAGCACGTAGACCTTGAGTTCTATAAGATAAAGCCATAAACATGTTTGTCTGAGTCTTCTATCAAAAGTTACAGCTATTTCTATGAAGTTGTACAAAAACGCTTTCTTTCGCCAAGACAGTGCGTTTCTCACTGTTACATGCATTTGAATGGGGAACTCGACCGAAACAAAGTATAGGTTTTCATTATGTGAATAACTTGGAAATCTTAGCTCAAACAGCTGCAAAACCTGTTTTCCCAGCACGGAAACCTTGAGTTCTATAAGATAAAGCCATAAACATGTGTATCCGAGTCTTCTATCAAAAGTTACAGCTATTTCTATGAAGTTGTACAAAATAGCTTTCTTTCGCCAAGACAGTGCGTTTCTCACTGTTACATGCATTTGAATGGGGAACTCGACCGAAACAAAGTATAAGTTTTCATTATGTGAATAACTTGGAAATCTTAGCTCAAACAGTTGCAAAACCTGTTTTCCCAGCACGTAGACCTTGAGTTCTATAAGATAAAGCCATAAACATGTTTGTCTGAGTCTTCTATCAAAAGTTACAGCTATTTCTATGAAGTTGTACAAAAACGCTTTCTTTCGCCAAGACAGTGCGTTTCTCACTGTTACATGCATTTGAATGGGGAACTCGACCGAAACAAAGTATAGGTTTTCATTATGTGAATAACTTGGAAATCTTAGCTCAAACAGCTGCAAAACCTGTTTTCCCAGCACGGAAACCTTGAGTTCTATAAGATAAAGCCATAAACATGTGTATCCGAGTCTTCTATCAAAAGTTACAGCTATTTCTATGAAGTTGTACAAAATAGCTTTCTTTCGCCAAGACAGTGCGTTTCTCACTGTTACATGCATTTGAATGGGGAACTCGACCGAAACAAAGTATAAGTTTTCATTATGTGAATAACTTGGAAATCTTAGCTCAAACAGTTGCAAAACCTGTTTTCCCAGCACGTAGACCTTGAGTTCTATAAGATAAAGCCATAAACATGTTTGTCTGAGTCTTCTATCAAAAGTTACAGCTATTTCTATGAAGTTGTACAAAAACGCTTTCTTTTGCCAAGACAGTGCGTTTCTCACTGTTACATGCATTTGAATGGGGAACTCGACCGAAACAAAGTATAGGTTTTCATTATGTGAATAACTTGGAAATCTTAGCTCAAACAGCTGCAAAACCTGTTTTCCCAGCACGGAAACCTTGAGTTCTATAAGATAAAGCCATAAACATGTTTGTCTGAGTCTTCTATCAAAAGTTACAGCTATTTCTATGAAGTTGTACAAAAACGCTTTCTTTCGCCAAGACAGTGCGTTTCTCACTGTTACATGCATTTGAATGGGGAACTCGACCGAAACAAAGTATAGGTTTTCATTATGTGAATAACTTGGAAATCTTAGCTCAAACAGCTGCAAAACCTGTTTGCCCAGCACGGAGACCTTGAGTTCTATAAGATAAAGCCATAAACATGTGTATCCGAGTCTTCTATCAAAAGTTACAGCTATTTCTATGAAGTTGTACAAAAACGCTTTCTTTCGCCAAGACAGTGCGTTTCTCACTGTTACATGCATTTGAATGGGGAACTCGACCGAAACAAAGTATAAGTTTTCATTATGTGAATAACTTGGAAATCTTAGCTCAAACAGCTGCAAAACCTGTTTGCCCAGCACGGAGACCTTGAGTTCTATAAGATAAAGCCATAAACATGTGTATCCGAGTCTTCTATCAAAAGTTACAGCTATTTCTATGAAGTTGTACAAAAACGCTTTCTTTCGCCAAGACAGTGCGTTTCTCACTGTTACATGCATTTGAATGGGGAACTCGACCGAAACAAAGTATAGGTTTTCATTATGTGAATAACTTGGAAATCTTAGCTCAAACAGCTGCAAAACCTGTTTGCCCAGCACGGAGACCTTGAGTTCTATAAGATAAAGCCATAAACATGTGTATCCGAGTCTTCTATCAAAAGTTACAGCTATTTCTATGAAGTTGTACAAAAACGCTTTCTTTCGCCAAGACAGTGCGTTTCTCACTGTTACATGCATTTGAATGGGGAACTCGACCGAAACAAAGTATAAGTTTTCATTATGTGAATAACTTGGAAATCTTAGCTCAAACAGCTGCAAAACCTGTTTGCCCAGCACGTAGACCTTGAGTTCTATAAGATAAAGCCATAAACATGTTTGTCCGAGTCTTCTATCAAAAGTTACAGCTATTTATATGAAGTTGTACAAAAACGCTTTCTTTCGCCAAGACAGTGCGTTTCTCACTGTTACATGCATTTGAATGGGGAACTCGACCGAAACAAAGTATAGGTTTTCATTATGTGAATAACTTGGAAATCTTAGCTCAAACAGCTGCAAAACCTGTTTTCCCAGCACGTAGACCTTGAGTTCTATAAGATAAAGCCATAAACATGTTTGTCTGAGTCTTCTATCAAAAGTTACAGCTATTTCTATGAAGTTGTACAAAAACGCTTTCTTTCGCCAAGACAGTGCGTTTCTCACTGTTACATGCATTTGAATGGGGAACTCGACCGAAACAAAGTATAGGTTTTCATTATGTGAATAACTTGGAAATCTTAGCTCAAACAGCTGCAAAACCTGTTTGCCCAGCACGGAGACCTTGAGTTCTATAAGATAAAGCCATAAACATGTGTATCCGAGTCTTCTATCAAAAGTTACAGCTATTTCTATGAAGTTGTACAAAAACGCTTTCTTTCGCCAAGACAGTGCGTTTCTCACTGTTACATGCATTTGAATGGGGAACTCGACCGAAACAAAGTATAGGTTTTCATTATGTGAATAACTTGGAAATCTTAGCTCAAACAGCTGCAAAACCTGTTTGCCCAGCACGGAGACCTTGAGTTCTATAAGATAAAGCCATAAACATGTTTGTCTGAGTCTTCTATCAAAAGTTACAGCTATTTCTATGAAGTTGTACAAAATAGCATTCTTTCGCCAAGACAGTGCGTTTCTCACTGTTACATGCATTTGAATGGGGAACTCGACCGAAACAAAGTATAGGTTTTCATTATGTGAATAACTTGGAAATCTTAGCTCAAACAGCTGCAAAACCTGTTTGCCCAGCACGAAGACCTTGAGTTCTATAAGATAAAGCCATAAACATGTGTATCCGAGTCTTCTATCAAAAGTTACAGCTATTTCTATGAAGTTGTACAAAAACGCTTTCTTTCGCCAAGACAGTGCGTTTCTCACTGTTACATGCATTTGAATGGGGAACTCGACTGAAACAAAGTATAAGTTTTCATTATGTGAATAACTTGGAAATCTTAGCTCAAACAGCTGCAAAACCTGTTTTCCCAGCACGGAAACCTTGAGTTCTATAAGATAAAGCCATAAACATGTTTGTCTGAGTCTTCTATCAAAAGTTACAGCTATTTCTATGAAGTTGTACAAAAACGCTTTCTTTCGCCAAGACAGTGCGTTTCTCACTGTTACATGCATTTGAATGGGGAACTCGACCGAAACAAAGTATAAGTTTTCATTATGTGAATAACTTGGAAATCTTAGCTCAAACAGCTGCAAAACCTGTTTGCCCAGCACGGAGACCTTGAGTTCTATAAGATAAAGCCATAAACATGTGTATCCGAGTCTTCTATCAAAAGTTACAGCTATTTCTATGAAGTTGTACAAAATAGCTTTCTTTCGCCAAGACAGTGCGTTTCTCACTGTTACATGCATTTGAATGGGGAACTCGACCGAAACAAAGTATAAGTTTTCATTATGTGAATAACTTGGAAATCTTAGCTCAAACAGTTGCAAAACCTGTTTTCCCAGCACGTAGACCTTGAGTTCTATAAGATAAAGCCATAAACATGTTTGTCTGAGTCTTCTATCAAAAGTTACAGCTATTTCTATGAAGTTGTACAAAAACGCTTTCTTTCGCCAAGACAGTGCGTTTCTCACTGTTACATGCATTTGAATGGGGAACTCGACCGAAACAAAGTATAAGTTTTCATTATGTGAATAACTTGGAAATCTTAGCTCAAACAGCTGCAAAACCTGTTTTCCCAGCACGGAGACCTTGAGTTCTATAATATAAGGCCATAAACATGTTTGTCTGAGTCTTCTATCAAAAGTTACAGCTATTTCTATGAAGTTGTACAAAAACGCTTTCTTTCGCCAAGACAGTGCGTTTCTCACTGTTACATGCATTTTGAATGGGGAACTCGACCGAAACAAAGTATAGGTTTTCATTATGTGAATAACTTGGAAATCTTAGCTCAAACAGCTGCAAAACCTGTTTTCCCAGCACGGAGACCTTGAGTTCTATAAGATAAGGCCATAAACATGTTTGTCTGAGTCTTCTATCAAAAGTCACAGCTATTTCTATGAAGTTGTACAAAAACGTTTTCCTTCGCCAAGACAGTGCGTTTCTCACTGTTACATGCATTTTGAATGGGGAACTCGACCGAAACAAAGTATAGGTTTTCATTATGTGAATAACTTGGAAATCTTAGCTCAAACAGCTGCAAAACCTGTTTTCCCAGCACGGAGACCTTGAGTTCTATAAGATAAAGCCATAAACATGTGTATCCGAGTCTTCTATCAAAAGTTACAGCTATTTATATGAAGTTGTACAAAATAGCTTTCTTTCGCCAAGACAGTGCGTTTCTCACTGTTACATGCATTTGAATGGGGAACTCAACCGAAACAAAGTATAGGTTTTCATTATGTGAATAACTTGGAAATCTTAGCTCAAACAGCTGCAAAACCTGTTTGCCCAGCACGGGAACCTTGAGTTCTATAAGATAAAGCCATAAACATGTGTATCCGAGTCTTCTATCAAAAGTTACAGCTATTTCTATGAAGTTGTACAAAAACGCTTTCTTTCGCCAAGACAGTGCGTTTCTCACTGTTACATGCATTTGAATGGGGAACTCGACCGAAACAAAGTATAGGTTTTCATTATGTGAATAACTTGGAAATCTTAGCTCAAACAGCTGCAAAACCTGTTTGCCCAGCACGGAGACCTTGAGTTCTATAAGATAAAGCCATAAACATGTGTATCCGAGTCTTCTATCAAAAGTTACAGCTATTTATATGAAGTTGTACAAAAACGCTTTCTTTCGCCAAGACAGTGCGTTTCTCACTGTTACATGCATTTTGAATGGGGAACTCGACCGAAACAAAGTATAGGTTTTCATTATGTGAATAACTTGGAAATCTTAGCTCAAACAGCTGCAAAACCTGTTTTCCCAGCACGGAGACCTTGAGTTCTATAATATAAGGCCATAAACATGTTTGTCTGAGTCTTCTATCAAAAGTTACAGCTATTTATATGAAGTTGTACAAAAACGCTTTCTTTCGCCAAGACAGTGCGTTTCTCACTGTTACATGCATTTGAATGGGGAACTCGACCGAAACAAAGTATAGGTTTTCATTATGTGAATAACTTGGAAATCTTAGCTCAAACAGCTGCAAAACCTGTTTGCCCAGCACGGAGACCTTGAGTTCTATAAGATAAAGCCATAAACATGTGTATCCGAGTCTTCTATCAAAAGTTACAGCTATTTATATGAAGTTGTACAAAAACGCTTTCTTTCGCCAAGACAGTGCGTTTCTCACTGTTACATGCATTTGAATGGGGAACTCGACCGAAACAAAGTATAAGTTTTCATTATGTGAATAACTTGGAAATCTTAGCTCAAACAGTTGCAAAACCTGTTTTCCCAGCACGTAGACCTTGAGTTCTATAAGATAAAGCCATAAACATGTTTGTCTGAGTCTTCTATCAAAAGTTACAGCTATTTCTATGAAGTTGTACAAAAACGCTTTCTTTCGCCAAGACAGTGCGTTTCTCACTGTTACATGCATTTGAATGGGGAACTCGACCGAAACAAAGTATAGGTTTTCATTATGTGAATAACTTGGAAATCTTAGCTCAAACAGCTGCAAAACCTGTTTTCCCAGCACGGAAACCTTGAGTTCTATAAGATAAAGCCATAAACATGTGTATCCGAGTCTTCTATCAAAAGTTACAGCTATTTCTATGAAGTTGTACAAAATAGCTTTCTTTCGCCAAGACAGTGCGTTTCTCACTGTTACATGCATTTGAATGGGGAACTCGACCGAAACAAAGTATAAGTTTTCATTATGTGAATAACTTGGAAATCTTAGCTCAAACAGTTGCAAAACCTGTTTTCCCAGCACGTAGACCTTGAGTTCTATAAGATAAAGCCATAAACATGTTTGTCTGAGTCTTCTATCAAAAGTTACAGCTATTTCTATGAAGTTGTACAAAAACGCTTTCTTTCGCCAAGACAGTGCGTTTCTCACTGTTACATGCATTTGAATGGGGAACTCGACCGAAACAAAGTATAGGTTTTCATTATGTGAATAACTTGGAAATCTTAGCTCAAACAGCTGCAAAACCTGTTTTCCCAGCACGGAAACCTTGAGTTCTATAAGATAAAGCCATAAACATGTGTATCCGAGTCTTCTATCAAAAGTTACAGCTATTTCTATGAAGTTGTACAAAATAGCTTTCTTTCGCCAAGACAGTGCGTTTCTCACTGTTACATGCATTTGAATGGGGAACTCGACCGAAACAAAGTATAAGTTTTCATTATGTGAATAACTTGGAAATCTTAGCTCAAACAGTTGCAAAACCTGTTTTCCCAGCACGTAGACCTTGAGTTCTATAAGATAAAGCCATAAACATGTTTGTCTGAGTCTTCTATCAAAAGTTACAGCTATTTCTATGAAGTTGTACAAAAACGCTTTCTTTTGCCAAGACAGTGCGTTTCTCACTGTTACATGCATTTGAATGGGGAACTCGACCGAAACAAAGTATAGGTTTTCATTATGTGAATAACTTGGAAATCTTAGCTCAAACAGCTGCAAAACCTGTTTTCCCAGCACGGAAACCTTGAGTTCTATAAGATAAAGCCATAAACATGTTTGTCTGAGTCTTCTATCAAAAGTTACAGCTATTTCTATGAAGTTGTACAAAAACGCTTTCTTTCGCCAAGACAGTGCGTTTCTCACTGTTACATGCATTTGAATGGGGAACTCGACCGAAACAAAGTATAGGTTTTCATTATGTGAATAACTTGGAAATCTTAGCTCAAACAGCTGCAAAACCTGTTTGCCCAGCACGGAGACCTTGAGTTCTATAAGATAAAGCCATAAACATGTGTATCCGAGTCTTCTATCAAAAGTTACAGCTATTTCTATGAAGTTGTACAAAAACGCTTTCTTTCGCCAAGACAGTGCGTTTCTCACTGTTACATGCATTTGAATGGGGAACTCGACCGAAACAAAGTATAAGTTTTCATTATGTGAATAACTTGGAAATCTTAGCTCAAACAGCTGCAAAACCTGTTTGCCCAGCACGGAGACCTTGAGTTCTATAAGATAAAGCCATAAACATGTGTATCCGAGTCTTCTATCAAAAGTTACAGCTATTTCTATGAAGTTGTACAAAAACGCTTTCTTTCGCCAAGACAGTGCGTTTCTCACTGTTACATGCATTTGAATGGGGAACTCGACCGAAACAAAGTATAGGTTTTCATTATGTGAATAACTTGGAAATCTTAGCTCAAACAGCTGCAAAACCTGTTTGCCCAGCACGGAGACCTTGAGTTCTATAAGATAAAGCCATAAACATGTGTATCCGAGTCTTCTATCAAAAGTTACAGCTATTTCTATGAAGTTGTACAAAAACGCTTTCTTTCGCCAAGACAGTGCGTTTCTCACTGTTACATGCATTTGAATGGGGAACTCGACCGAAACAAAGTATAAGTTTTCATTATGTGAATAACTTGGAAATCTTAGCTCAAACAGCTGCAAAACCTGTTTGCCCAGCACGTAGACCTTGAGTTCTATAAGATAAAGCCATAAACATGTTTGTCCGAGTCTTCTATCAAAAGTTACAGCTATTTATATGAAGTTGTACAAAAACGCTTTCTTTCGCCAAGACAGTGCGTTTCTCACTGTTACATGCATTTGAATGGGGAACTCGACCGAAACAAAGTATAGGTTTTCATTATGTGAATAACTTGGAAATCTTAGCTCAAACAGCTGCAAAACCTGTTTTCCCAGCACGTAGACCTTGAGTTCTATAAGATAAAGCCATAAACATGTGTATCCGAGTCTTCTATCAAAAGTTACAGCTATTTCTATGAAGTTGTACAAAAACGCTTTCTTTCGCCAAGACAGTGCGTTTCTCACTGTTACATGCATTTGAATGGGGAACTCGACCGAAACAAAGTATAAGTTTTCATTATGTGAATAACTTGGAAATCTTAGCTCAAACAGCTGCAAAACCTGTTTGCCCAGCACGTAGACCTTGAGTTCTATAAGATAAAGCCATAAACATGTTTGTCCGAGTCTTCTATCAAAAGTTACAGCTATTTATATGAAGTTGTACAAAAACGCTTTCTTTCGCCAAGACAGTGCGTTTCTCACTGTTACATGCATTTGAATGGGGAACTCGACCGAAACAAAGTATAGGTTTTCATTATGTGAATAACTTGGAAATCTTAGCTCAAACAGCTGCAAAACCTGTTTTCCCAGCACGTAGACCTTGAGTTCTATAAGATAAAGCCATAAACATGTTTGTCTGAGTCTTCTATCAAAAGTTACAGCTATTTCTATGAAGTTGTACAAAAACGCTTTCTTTCGCCAAGACAGTGCGTTTCTCACTGTTACATGCATTTGAATGGGGAACTCGACCGAAACAAAGTATAGGTTTTCATTATGTGAATAACTTGGAAATCTTAGCTCAAACAGCTGCAAAACCTGTTTGCCCAGCACGGAGACCTTGAGTTCTATAAGATAAAGCCATAAACATGTGTATCCGAGTCTTCTATCAAAAGTTACAGCTATTTCTATGAAGTTGTACAAAAACGCTTTCTTTCGCCAAGACAGTGCGTTTCTCACTGTTACATGCATTTGAATGGGGAACTCGACCGAAACAAAGTATAGGTTTTCATTATGTGAATAACTTGGAAATCTTAGCTCAAACAGCTGCAAAACCTGTTTGCCCAGCACGGAGACCTTGAGTTCTATAAGATAAAGCCATAAACATGTTTGTCTGAGTCTTCTATCAAAAGTTACAGCTATTTCTATGAAGTTGTACAAAATAGCATTCTTTCGCCAAGACAGTGCGTTTCTCACTGTTACATGCATTTGAATGGGGAACTCGACCGAAACAAAGTATAGGTTTTCATTATGTGAATAACTTGGAAATCTTAGCTCAAACAGCTGCAAAACCTGTTTGCCCAGCACGTAGACCTTGAGTTCTATAAGATAAAGCCATAAACATGTTTGTCTGAGTCTTCTATCAAAAGTTACAGCTATTTATATGAAGTTGTACAAAAACGCTTTCTTTCGCCAAGACAGTGCGTTTCTCACTGTTACATGCATTTGAATGGGGAACTCGACCGAAACAAAGTATAGGTTTTCATTATGTGAATAACTTGGAAATCTTAGCTCAAACAGCTGCAAAACCTGTTTGCCCAGCACGAAGACCTTGAGTTCTATAAGATAAAGCCATAAACATGTGTATCCGAGTCTTCTATCAAAAGTTACAGCTATTTCTATGAAGTTGTACAAAAACGCTTTCTTTCGCCAAGACAGTGCGTTTCTCACTGTTACATGCATTTGAATGGGGAACTCGACTGAAACAAAGTATAAGTTTTCATTATGTGAATAACTTGGAAATCTTAGCTCAAACAGCTGCAAAACCTGTTTTCCCAGCACGGAAACCTTGAGTTCTATAAGATAAAGCCATAAACATGTTTGTCTGAGTCTTCTATCAAAAGTTACAGCTATTTCTATGAAGTTGTACAAAAACGCTTTCTTTCGCCAAGACAGTGCGTTTCTCACTGTTACATGCATTTGAATGGGGAACTCGACCGAAACAAAGTATAAGTTTTCATTATGTGAATAACTTGGAAATCTTAGCTCAAACAGCTGCAAAACCTGTTTGCCCAGCACGGAGACCTTGAGTTCTATAAGATAAAGCCATAAACATGTGTATCCGAGTCTTCTATCAAAAGTTACAGCTATTTCTATGAAGTTGTACAAAATAGCTTTCTTTCGCCAAGACAGTGCGTTTCTCACTGTTACATGCATTTGAATGGGGAACTCGACCGAAACAAAGTATAAGTTTTCATTATGTGAATAACTTGGAAATCTTAGCTCAAACAGTTGCAAAACCTGTTTTCCCAGCACGTAGACCTTGAGTTCTATAAGATAAAGCCATAAACATGTTTGTCTGAGTCTTCTATCAAAAGTTACAGCTATTTCTATGAAGTTGTACAAAAACGCTTTCTTTCGCCAAGACAGTGCGTTTCTCACTGTTACATGCATTTGAATGGGGAACTCGACCGAAACAAAGTATAGGTTTTCATTATGTGAATAACTTGGAAATCTTAGTTCAAACAGCTGCAAAACCTGTTTGCCCAGCACGGAGACCTTGAGTTCTATAAGATAAAGCCATAAACATGTGTATCCGAGTCTTCTATCAAAAGTTACAGCTATTTCTATGAAGTTGTACAAAAACGCTTTCTTTCGCCAAGACAGTGCGTTTCTCACTGTTACATGCATTTGAATGGGGAACTCGACCGAAACAAAGTATAGGTTTTCATTATGTGAATAACTTGGAAATCTTAGCTCAAACAGCTGCAAAACCTGTTTGCCCAGCACGGAGACCTTGAGTTCTATAAGATAAAGCCATAAACATGTTTGTCTGAGTCTTCTATCAAAAGTTACAGCTATTTCTATGAAGTTGTACAAAATAGCATTCTTTCGCCAAGACAGTGCGTTTCTCACTGTTACATGCATTTGAATGGGGAACTCGACCGAAACAAAGTATAGGTTTTCATTATGTGAATAACTTGGAAATCTTAGCTCAAACAGCTGCAAAACCTGTTTGCCCAGCACGTAGACCTTGAGTTCTATAAGATAAAGCCATAAACATGTTTGTCTGAGTCTTCTATCAAAAGTTACAGCTATTTATATGAAGTTGTACAAAAACGCTTTCTTTCGCCAAGACAGTGCGTTTCTCACTGTTACATGCATTTGAATGGGGAACTCGACCGAAACAAAGTATAGGTTTTCATTATGTGAATAACTTGGAAATCTTAGCTCAAACAGCTGCAAAACCTGTTTGCCCAGCACGAAGACCTTGAGTTCTATAAGATAAAGCCATAAACATGTGTATCCGAGTCTTCTATCAAAAGTTACAGCTATTTCTATGAAGTTGTACAAAAACGCTTTCTTTCGCCAAGACAGTGCGTTTCTCACTGTTACATGCATTTGAATGGGGAACTCGACTGAAACAAAGTATAAGTTTTCATTATGTGAATAACTTGGAAATCTTAGCTCAAACAGCTGCAAAACCTGTTTTCCCAGCACGGAAACCTTGAGTTCTATAAGATAAAGCCATAAACATGTTTGTCTGAGTCTTCTATCAAAAGTTACAGCTATTTCTATGAAGTTGTACAAAAACGCTTTCTTTCGCCAAGACAGTGCGTTTCTCACTGTTACATGCATTTGAATGGGGAACTCGACCGAAACAAAGTATAAGTTTTCATTATGTGAATAACTTGGAAATCTTAGCTCAAACAGCTGCAAAACCTGTTTGCCCAGCACGGAGACCTTGAGTTCTATAAGATAAAGCCATAAACATGTGTATCCGAGTCTTCTATCAAAAGTTACAGCTATTTCTATGAAGTTGTACAAAATAGCTTTCTTTCGCCAAGACAGTGCGTTTCTCACTGTTACATGCATTTGAATGGGGAACTCGACCGAAACAAAGTATAAGTTTTCATTATGTGAATAACTTGGAAATCTTAGCTCAAACAGTTGCAAAACCTGTTTTCCCAGCACGTAGACCTTGAGTTCTATAAGATAAAGCCATAAACATGTTTGTCTGAGTCTTCTATCAAAAGTTACAGCTATTTCTATGAAGTTGTACAAAAACGCTTTCTTTCGCCAAGACAGTGCGTTTCTCACTGTTACATGCATTTGAATGGGGAACTCGACCGAAACAAAGTATAAGTTTTCATTATGTGAATAACTTGGAAATCTTAGCTCAAACAGCTGCAAAACCTGTTTTCCCAGCACGGAGACCTTGAGTTCTATAATATAAGGCCATAAACATGTTTGTCTGAGTCTTCTATCAAAAGTTACAGCTATTTCTATGAAGTTGTACAAAAACGCTTTCTTTCGCCAAGACAGTGCGTTTCTCACTGTTACATGCATTTTGAATGGGGAACTCGACCGAAACAAAGTATAGGTTTTCATTATGTGAATAACTTGGAAATCTTAGCTCAAACAGCTGCAAAACCTGTTTTCCCAGCACGGAGACCTTGAGTTCTATAAGATAAGGCCATAAACATGTTTGTCTGAGTCTTCTATCAAAAGTCACAGCTATTTCTATGAAGTTGTACAAAAACGTTTTCCTTCGCCAAGACAGTGCGTTTCTCACTGTTACATGCATTTTGAATGGGGAACTCGACCGAAACAAAGTATAGGTTTTCATTATGTGAATAACTTGGAAATCTTAGCTCAAACAGCTGCAAAACCTGTTTTCCCAGCACGGAGACCTTGAGTTCTATAAGATAAAGCCATAAACATGTGTATCCGAGTCTTCTATCAAAAGTTACAGCTATTTATATGAAGTTGTACAAAATAGCTTTCTTTCGCCAAGACAGTGCGTTTCTCACTGTTACATGCATTTGAATGGGGAACTCAACCGAAACAAAGTATAGGTTTTCATTATGTGAATAACTTGGAAATCTTAGCTCAAACAGCTGCAAAACCTGTTTGCCCAGCACGGGAACCTTGAGTTCTATAAGATAAAGCCATAAACATGTGTATCCGAGTCTTCTATCAAAAGTTACAGCTATTTCTATGAAGTTGTACAAAAACGCTTTCTTTCGCCAAGACAGTGCGTTTCTCACTGTTACATGCATTTGAATGGGGAACTCGACCGAAACAAAGTATAGGTTTTCATTATGTGAATAACTTGGAAATCTTAGCTCAAACAGCTGCAAAACCTGTTTGCCCAGCACGGAGACCTTGAGTTCTATAAGATAAAGCCATAAACATGTGTATCCGAGTCTTCTATCAAAAGTTACAGCTATTTATATGAAGTTGTACAAAAACGCTTTCTTTCGCCAAGACAGTGCGTTTCTCACTGTTACATGCATTTTGAATGGGGAACTCGACCGAAACAAAGTATAGGTTTTCATTATGTGAATAACTTGGAAATCTTAGCTCAAACAGCTGCAAAACCTGTTTTCCCAGCACGGAGACCTTGAGTTCTATAATATAAGGCCATAAACATGTTTGTCTGAGTCTTCTATCAAAAGTTACAGCTATTTATATGAAGTTGTACAAAAACGCTTTCTTTCGCCAAGACAGTGCGTTTCTCACTGTTACATGCATTTGAATGGGGAACTCGACCGAAACAAAGTATAGGTTTTCATTATGTGAATAACTTGGAAATCTTAGCTCAAACAGCTGCAAAACCTGTTTGCCCAGCACGGAGACCTTGAGTTCTATAAGATAAAGCCATAAACATGTGTATCCGAGTCTTCTATCAAAAGTTACAGCTATTTATATGAAGTTGTACAAAAACGCTTTCTTTCGCCAAGACAGTGCGTTTCTCACTGTTACATGCATTTGAATGGGGAACTCGACCGAAACAAAGTATAAGTTTTCATTATGTGAATAACTTGGAAATCTTAGCTCAAACAGTTGCAAAACCTGTTTTCCCAGCACGTAGACCTTGAGTTCTATAAGATAAAGCCATAAACATGTTTGTCTGAGTCTTCTATCAAAAGTTACAGCTATTTCTATGAAGTTGTACAAAAACGCTTTCTTTCGCCAAGACAGTGCGTTTCTCACTGTTACATGCATTTGAATGGGGAACTCGACCGAAACAAAGTATAGGTTTTCATTATGTGAATAACTTGGAAATCTTAGCTCAAACAGCTGCAAAACCTGTTTTCCCAGCACGGAAACCTTGAGTTCTATAAGATAAAGCCATAAACATGTGTATCCGAGTCTTCTATCAAAAGTTACAGCTATTTCTATGAAGTTGTACAAAATAGCTTTCTTTCGCCAAGACAGTGCGTTTCTCACTGTTACATGCATTTGAATGGGGAACTCGACCGAAACAAAGTATAAGTTTTCATTATGTGAATAACTTGGAAATCTTAGCTCAAACAGTTGCAAAACCTGTTTTCCCAGCACGTAGACCTTGAGTTCTATAAGATAAAGCCATAAACATGTTTGTCTGAGTCTTCTATCAAAAGTTACAGCTATTTCTATGAAGTTGTACAAAAACGCTTTCTTTCGCCAAGACAGTGCGTTTCTCACTGTTACATGCATTTGAATGGGGAACTCGACCGAAACAAAGTATAGGTTTTCATTATGTGAATAACTTGGAAATCTTAGCTCAAACAGCTGCAAAACCTGTTTTCCCAGCACGGAAACCTTGAGTTCTATAAGATAAAGCCATAAACATGTGTATCCGAGTCTTCTATCAAAAGTTACAGCTATTTCTATGAAGTTGTACAAAATAGCTTTCTTTCGCCAAGACAGTGCGTTTCTCACTGTTACATGCATTTGAATGGGGAACTCGACCGAAACAAAGTATAAGTTTTCATTATGTGAATAACTTGGAAATCTTAGCTCAAACAGTTGCAAAACCTGTTTTCCCAGCACGTAGACCTTGAGTTCTATAAGATAAAGCCATAAACATGTTTGTCTGAGTCTTCTATCAAAAGTTACAGCTATTTCTATGAAGTTGTACAAAAACGCTTTCTTTTGCCAAGACAGTGCGTTTCTCACTGTTACATGCATTTGAATGGGGAACTCGACCGAAACAAAGTATAGGTTTTCATTATGTGAATAACTTGGAAATCTTAGCTCAAACAGCTGCAAAACCTGTTTTCCCAGCACGGAAACCTTGAGTTCTATAAGATAAAGCCATAAACATGTTTGTCTGAGTCTTCTATCAAAAGTTACAGCTATTTCTATGAAGTTGTACAAAAACGCTTTCTTTCGCCAAGACAGTGCGTTTCTCACTGTTACATGCATTTGAATGGGGAACTCGACCGAAACAAAGTATAGGTTTTCATTATGTGAATAACTTGGAAATCTTAGCTCAAACAGCTGCAAAACCTGTTTGCCCAGCACGGAGACCTTGAGTTCTATAAGATAAAGCCATAAACATGTGTATCCGAGTCTTCTATCAAAAGTTACAGCTATTTCTATGAAGTTGTACAAAAACGCTTTCTTTCGCCAAGACAGTGCGTTTCTCACTGTTACATGCATTTGAATGGGGAACTCGACCGAAACAAAGTATAAGTTTTCATTATGTGAATAACTTGGAAATCTTAGCTCAAACAGCTGCAAAACCTGTTTGCCCAGCACGGAGACCTTGAGTTCTATAAGATAAAGCCATAAACATGTGTATCCGAGTCTTCTATCAAAAGTTACAGCTATTTCTATGAAGTTGTACAAAAACGCTTTCTTTCGCCAAGACAGTGCGTTTCTCACTGTTACATGCATTTGAATGGGGAACTCGACCGAAACAAAGTATAGGTTTTCATTATGTGAATAACTTGGAAATCTTAGCTCAAACAGCTGCAAAACCTGTTTGCCCAGCACGGAGACCTTGAGTTCTATAAGATAAAGCCATAAACATGTGTATCCGAGTCTTCTATCAAAAGTTACAGCTATTTCTATGAAGTTGTACAAAAACGCTTTCTTTCGCCAAGACAGTGCGTTTCTCACTGTTACATGCATTTGAATGGGGAACTCGACCGAAACAAAGTATAAGTTTTCATTATGTGAATAACTTGGAAATCTTAGCTCAAACAGCTGCAAAACCTGTTTGCCCAGCACGTAGACCTTGAGTTCTATAAGATAAAGCCATAAACATGTTTGTCCGAGTCTTCTATCAAAAGTTACAGCTATTTATATGAAGTTGTACAAAAACGCTTTCTTTCGCCAAGACAGTGCGTTTCTCACTGTTACATGCATTTGAATGGGGAACTCGACCGAAACAAAGTATAGGTTTTCATTATGTGAATAACTTGGAAATCTTAGCTCAAACAGCTGCAAAACCTGTTTTCCCAGCACGTAGACCTTGAGTTCTATAAGATAAAGCCATAAACATGTGTATCCGAGTCTTCTATCAAAAGTTACAGCTATTTCTATGAAGTTGTACAAAAACGCTTTCTTTCGCCAAGACAGTGCGTTTCTCACTGTTACATGCATTTGAATGGGGAACTCGACCGAAACAAAGTATAAGTTTTCATTATGTGAATAACTTGGAAATCTTAGCTCAAACAGCTGCAAAACCTGTTTGCCCAGCACGTAGACCTTGAGTTCTATAAGATAAAGCCATAAACATGTTTGTCCGAGTCTTCTATCAAAAGTTACAGCTATTTATATGAAGTTGTACAAAAACGCTTTCTTTCGCCAAGACAGTGCGTTTCTCACTGTTACATGCATTTGAATGGGGAACTCGACCGAAACAAAGTATAGGTTTTCATTATGTGAATAACTTGGAAATCTTAGCTCAAACAGCTGCAAAACCTGTTTTCCCAGCACGTAGACCTTGAGTTCTATAAGATAAAGCCATAAACATGTTTGTCTGAGTCTTCTATCAAAAGTTACAGCTATTTCTATGAAGTTGTACAAAAACGCTTTCTTTCGCCAAGACAGTGCGTTTCTCACTGTTACATGCATTTGAATGGGGAACTCGACCGAAACAAAGTATAGGTTTTCATTATGTGAATAACTTGGAAATCTTAGCTCAAACAGCTGCAAAACCTGTTTGCCCAGCACGGAGACCTTGAGTTCTATAAGATAAAGCCATAAACATGTGTATCCGAGTCTTCTATCAAAAGTTACAGCTATTTCTATGAAGTTGTACAAAAACGCTTTCTTTCGCCAAGACAGTGCGTTTCTCACTGTTACATGCATTTGAATGGGGAACTCGACCGAAACAAAGTATAGGTTTTCATTATGTGAATAACTTGGAAATCTTAGCTCAAACAGCTGCAAAACCTGTTTGCCCAGCACGGAGACCTTGAGTTCTATAAGATAAAGCCATAAACATGTTTGTCTGAGTCTTCTATCAAAAGTTACAGCTATTTCTATGAAGTTGTACAAAATAGCATTCTTTCGCCAAGACAGTGCGTTTCTCACTGTTACATGCATTTGAATGGGGAACTCGACCGAAACAAAGTATAGGTTTTCATTATGTGAATAACTTGGAAATCTTAGCTCAAACAGCTGCAAAACCTGTTTGCCCAGCACGTAGACCTTGAGTTCTATAAGATAAAGCCATAAACATGTTTGTCTGAGTCTTCTATCAAAAGTTACAGCTATTTATATGAAGTTGTACAAAAACGCTTTCTTTCGCCAAGACAGTGCGTTTCTCACTGTTACATGCATTTGAATGGGGAACTCGACCGAAACAAAGTATAGGTTTTCATTATGTGAATAACTTGGAAATCTTAGCTCAAACAGCTGCAAAACCTGTTTGCCCAGCACGAAGACCTTGAGTTCTATAAGATAAAGCCATAAACATGTGTATCCGAGTCTTCTATCAAAAGTTACAGCTATTTCTATGAAGTTGTACAAAAACGCTTTCTTTCGCCAAGACAGTGCGTTTCTCACTGTTACATGCATTTGAATGGGGAACTCGACTGAAACAAAGTATAAGTTTTCATTATGTGAATAACTTGGAAATCTTAGCTCAAACAGCTGCAAAACCTGTTTTCCCAGCACGGAAACCTTGAGTTCTATAAGATAAAGCCATAAACATGTTTGTCTGAGTCTTCTATCAAAAGTTACAGCTATTTCTATGAAGTTGTACAAAAACGCTTTCTTTCGCCAAGACAGTGCGTTTCTCACTGTTACATGCATTTGAATGGGGAACTCGACCGAAACAAAGTATAAGTTTTCATTATGTGAATAACTTGGAAATCTTAGCTCAAACAGCTGCAAAACCTGTTTGCCCAGCACGGAGACCTTGAGTTCTATAAGATAAAGCCATAAACATGTGTATCCGAGTCTTCTATCAAAAGTTACAGCTATTTCTATGAAGTTGTACAAAATAGCTTTCTTTCGCCAAGACAGTGCGTTTCTCACTGTTACATGCATTTGAATGGGGAACTCGACCGAAACAAAGTATAAGTTTTCATTATGTGAATAACTTGGAAATCTTAGCTCAAACAGTTGCAAAACCTGTTTTCCCAGCACGTAGACCTTGAGTTCTATAAGATAAAGCCATAAACATGTTTGTCTGAGTCTTCTATCAAAAGTTACAGCTATTTCTATGAAGTTGTACAAAAACGCTTTCTTTCGCCAAGACAGTGCGTTTCTCACTGTTACATGCATTTGAATGGGGAACTCGACCGAAACAAAGTATAGGTTTTCATTATGTGAATAACTTGGAAATCTTAGTTCAAACAGCTGCAAAACCTGTTTGCCCAGCACGGAGACCTTGAGTTCTATAAGATAAAGCCATAAACATGTGTATCCGAGTCTTCTATCAAAAGTTACAGCTATTTCTATGAAGTTGTACAAAAACGCTTTCTTTCGCCAAGACAGTGCGTTTCTCACTGTTACATGCATTTGAATGGGGAACTCCACCGAAACAAAGTATAGGTTTTCATTATGTGAATAACTTGGAAATCTTAGCTCAAACAGCTGCAAAACCTGTTTGCCCAGCACGGAGACCTTGAGTTCTAAAAGATAAAGCCATAAACATGTTTGTCTGAGTCTTCTATCAAAAGTTACAGCTATTTCTATGAAGTTGTACAAAAACGCTTTCTTTCGCCAAGACAGTGCGTTTCTCACTGTTACATGCATTTGAATGGGGAACTCGACCGAAACAAAGTATAGGTTTTCATTATGTGAATAACTTGGAAATCTTAGTTCAAACAGCTGCAAAACCTGTTTGCCCAGCACGGAAACCTTGAGTTCTATAAGATAAAGCCATAAACATGTGTATCCGAGTCTTCTATCAAAAGTTACAGCTATTTCTATGAAGTTGTACAAAAACGCTTTCTTTCGCCAAGACAGTGCGTTTCTCACTGTTACATGCATTTGAATGGGGAACTCGACTGAAACAAAGTATAAGTTTTCATTATGTGAATAACTTGGAAATCTTAGCTCAAACAGCTGCAAAACCTGTTTGCCCAGCACGGAGACCTTGAGTTCTATAAGATAAAGCCATAAACATGTTTGTCTGAGTCTTCTATCAAAAGTTACAGCTATTTCTATGAAGTTGTACAAAAACGCTTTCTTTCGCCAAGACAGTGCGTTTCTCACTGTTACATGCATTTGAATGGGGAACTCGACTGAAACAAAGTATAAGTTTTCATTATGTGAATAACTTGGAAATCTTAGCTCAAACAGCTGCAAAACCTGTTTGCCCAGCACGGAGACCTTGAGTTCTATAAGATAAAGCCATAAACATGTGTATCCGAGTCTTCTATCAAAAGTTACAGCTATTTATATGAAGTTGTACAAAAACGCTTTCTTTCGCCAAGACAGTGCGTTTCTCACTGTTACATGCATTTGAATGGGGAACTCGACCGAAACAAAGTATAGGTTTTCATTATGTGAATAACTTGGAAATCTTAGCTCAAACAGCTGCAAAACCTGTTTTCCCAGCATGGAGACCTTGAGTTCTATAAGATAAAGCCATAAACATGTTTGTCTGAGTCTTCTATCAAAAGTTACAGCTATTTCTATGAAGTTGTACAAAAACGCTTTCTTTCGCCAAGACAGTGCGTTTCTCACTGTTACATGCATTTGAATGGGGAACTCGACCGAAACAAAGTATAGGTTTTCATTATGTGAATAACTTGGAAATCTTAGCTCAAACAGCTGCAAAACCTGTTTTCCCAGCACGGAAACCTTGAGTTCTATAAGATAAAGCCATAAACATGTGTATCCGAGTCTTCTATCAAAAGTTACAGCTATTTCTATGAAGTTGTACAAAATAGCTTTCTTTCGCCAAGACAGTGCGTTTCTCACTGTTACATGCATTTGAATGGGGAACTCGACCGAAACAAAGTATAAGTTTTCATTATGTGAATAACTTGGAAATCTTAGCTCAAACAGTTGCAAAACCTGTTTTCCCAGCACGTAGACCTTGAGTTCTATAAGATAAAGCCATAAACATGTTTGTCTGAGTCTTCTATCAAAAGTTACAGCTATTTCTATGAAGTTGTACAAAAACGCTTTCTTTCGCCAAGACAGTGCGTTTCTCACTGTTACATGCATTTGAATGGGGAACTCGACCGAAACAAAGTATAGGTTTTCATTATGTGAATAACTTGGAAATCTTAGCTCAAACAGCTGCAAAACCTGTTTTCCCAGCACGGAAACCTTGAGTTCTATAAGATAAAGCCATAAACATGTTTGTCTGAGTCTTCTATCAAAAGTTACAGCTATTTCTATGAAGTTGTACAAAAACGCTTTCTTTCGCCAAGACAGTGCGTTTCTCACTGTTACATGCATTTGAATGGGGAACTCGACCGAAACAAAGTATAGGTTTTCATTATGTGAATAACTTGGAAATCTTAGTTCAAACAGCTGCAAAACCTGTTTACCCAGCACGGAGACCTTGAGTTCTATAAGATAAAGCCATAAACATGTGTATCCGAGTCTTCTATCAAAAGTTACAGCTATTTCTATGAAGTTGTACAAAAACGCTTTCTTTCGCCAAGACAGTGCGTTTCTCACTGTTACATGCATTTGAATGGGGAACTCGACCGAAACAAAGTATAGGTTTTCATTATGTGAATAACTTGGAAATCTTAGCTCAAACAGCTGCAAAACCTGTTTGCCCAGCACGGAGACCTTGAGTTCTAAAAGATAAAGCCATAAACATGTTTGTCTGAGTCTTCTATCAAAAGTTACAGCTATTTCTATGAAGTTGTACAAAAACGCTTTCTTTCGCCAAGACAGTGCGTTTCTCACTGTTACATGCATTTGAATGGGGAACTCGACCGAAACAAAGTATAGGTTTTCATTATGTGAATAACTTGGAAATCTTAGTTCAAACAGCTGCAAAACCTGTTTGCCCAGCACGGAAACCTTGAGTTCTATAAGATAAAGCCATAAACATGTGTATCCGAGTCTTCTATCAAAAGTTACAGCTATTTCTATGAAGTTGTACAAAAACGCTTTCTTTCGCCAAGACAGTGCGTTTCTCACTGTTACATGCATTTGAATGGGGAACTCGACTGAAACAAAGTATAAGTTTTCATTATGTGAATAACTTGGAAATCTTAGCTCAAACAGCTGCAAAACCTGTTTGCCCAGCACGGAGACCTTGAGTTCTATAAGATAAAGCCATAAACATGTTTGTCTGAGTCTTCTATCAAAAGTTACAGCTATTTCTATGAAGTTGTACAAAAACGCTTTCTTTCGCCAAGACAGTGCGTTTCTCACTGTTACATGCATTTGAATGGGGAACTCGACTGAAACAAAGTATAAGTTTTCATTATGTGAATAACTTGGAAATCTTAGCTCAAACAGCTGCAAAACCTGTTTGCCCAGCACGGAGACCTTGAGTTCTATAAGATAAAGCCATAAACATGTGTATCCGAGTCTTCTATCAAAAGTTACAGCTATTTATATGAAGTTGTACAAAAACGCTTTCTTTCGCCAAGACAGTGCGTTTCTCACTGTTACATGCATTTGAATGGGGAACTCGACCGAAACAAAGTATAGGTTTTCATTATGTGAATAACTTGGAAATCTTAGCTCAAACAGCTGCAAAACCTGTTTTCCCAGCATGGAGACCTTGAGTTCTATAAGATAAAGCCATAAACATGTTTGTCTGAGTCTTCTATCAAAAGTTACAGCTATTTCTATGAAGTTGTACAAAAACGCTTTCTTTCGCCAAGACAGTGCGTTTCTCACTGTTACATGCATTTGAATGGGGAACTCGACCGAAACAAAGTATAGGTTTTCATTATGTGAATAACTTGGAAATCTTAGCTCAAACAGCTGCAAAACCTGTTTTCCCAGCACGGAGACCTTGAGTTCTATAAGATAAAGCCATAAACATGTGTATCCGAGTCTTCTATCAAAAGTTACAGCTATTTATATGAAGTTGTACAAAAACGCTTTCTTTCGCCAAGACAGTGCGTTTCTCACTGTTACATGCATTTGAATGGGGAACTCCACCGAAACAAAGTATAGGTTTTCATTATGTGAATAACTTGGAAATCTTAGCTCAAACAGCTGCAAAACCTGTTTGCCCAGCACGGAGACCTTGAGTTCTATAAGATAAAGCCATAAACATGTGTATCCGAGTCTTCTATCAAAAGTTACAGCTATTTATATGAAGTTGTACAAAAACGCTTTCTTTCGCCAAGACAGTGCGTTTCTCACTGTTACATGCATTTTGAATGGGGAACTCGACCGAAACAAAGTATAGGTTTTCATTATGTGAATAACTTGGAAATCTTAGCTCAAACAGCTGCAAAACCTGTTTTCCCAGCACGGAGACCTTGAGTTCTATAATATAAGGCCATAAACATGTTTGTCTGAGTCTTCTATCAAAAGTTACAGCTATTTCTATGAAGTTGTACAAAAACGCTTTCTTTCGCCAAGACAGTGCGTTTCTCACTGTTACATGCATTTGAATGGGAAACTCGACCGAAACAAAGTATAGGTTTTCATTATGTGAATAACTTGGAAATCTTAGCTCAAACAGCTGCAAAACCTGTTTTCCCAGCACGGAAACCTTGAGTTCTATAAGATAAAGCCATAAACATGTTTGTCTGAGTCTTCTATCAAAAGTTACAGCTATTTCTATGAAGTTGTACAAAAACGCTTTCTTTCGCCAAGACAGTGCGTTTCTCACTGTTACATGCATTTGAATGGGGAACTCGACCGAAACAAAGTATAGGTTTTCATTATGTGAATAACTTGGAAATCTTAGCTCAAACAGCTGCAAAACCTGTTTGCCCAGCACGGAGACCTTGAGTTCTATAATATAAGGCCATAAACATGTTTGTCTGAGTCTTCTATCAAAAGTTACAGCTATTTCTATGAAGTTGTACAAAAACGCTTTCTTTCGCCAAGACAGTGCGTTTCTCACTGTTACATGCATTTGAATGGGGAACTCGACCGAAACAAAGTATAAGTTTTCATTATGTGAATAACTTGGAAATCTTAGCTCAAACAGCTGCAAAACCTGTTTTCCCAGCACAGAGACCTTGAGTTCTATAATATAAGGCCATAAACATGTTTGTCTGAGTCTTCTATCAAAAGTTACAGCTATTTCTATGAAGTTGTACAAAAACGCTTTCTTTCGCCAAGACAGTGCGTTTCTCACTGTTACATGCATTTTGAATGGGGAACTCGACCGAAACAAAGTATAGGTTTTCATTATGTGAATAACTTGGAAATCTTAGCTCAAACAGCTGCAAAACCTGTTTTCCCAGCACGGAGACCTTGAGTTCTATAAGATAAGGCCATAAACATGTTTGTCTGAGTCTTCTATCAAAAGTCACAGCTATTTCTATGAAGTTGTACAAAAACGTTTTCCTTCGCCAAGACAGTGCGTTTCTCACTGTTACATGCATTTTGAATGGGGAACTCGACCGAAACAAAGTATAGGTTTTCATTATGTGAATAACTTGGAAATCTTAGCTCAAACAGCTGCAAAACCTGTTTTCCCAGCACGGAGACCTTGAGTTCTATAAGATAAAGCCATAAACATGTGTATCCGAGTCTTCTATCAAAAGTTACAGCTATTTATATGAAGTTGTACAAAATAGCTTTCTTTCGCCAAGACAGTGCGTTTCTCACTGTTACATGCATTTGAATGGGGAACTCAACCGAAACAAAGTATAGGTTTTCATTATGTGAATAACTTGGAAATCTTAGCTCAAACAGCTGCAAAACCTGTTTGCCCAGCACGGGAACCTTGAGTTCTATAAGATAAAGCCATAAACATGTGTATCCGAGTCTTCTATCAAAAGTTACAGCTATTTCTATGAAGTTGTACAAAAACGCTTTCTTTCGCCAAGACAGTGCGTTTCTCACTGTTACATGCATTTGAATGGGGAACTCGACCGAAACAAAGTATAGGTTTTCATTATGTGAATAACTTGGAAATCTTAGCTCAAACAGCTGCAAAACCTGTTTGCCCAGCACGGAGACCTTGAGTTCTATAAGATAAAGCCATAAACATGTGTATCCGAGTCTTCTATCAAAAGTTACAGCTATTTATATGAAGTTGTACAAAAACGCTTTCTTTCGCCAAGACAGTGCGTTTCTCACTGTTACATGCATTTTGAATGGGGAACTCGACCGAAACAAAGTATAGGTTTTCATTATGTGAATAACTTGGAAATCTTAGCTCAAACAGCTGCAAAACCTGTTTTCCCAGCACGGAGACCTTGAGTTCTATAATATAAGGCCATAAACATGTTTGTCTGAGTCTTCTATCAAAAGTTACAGCTATTTATATGAAGTTGTACAAAAACGCTTTCTTTCGCCAAGACAGTGCGTTTCTCACTGTTACATGCATTTGAATGGGGAACTCGACCGAAACAAAGTATAGGTTTTCATTATGTGAATAACTTGGAAATCTTAGCTCAAACAGCTGCAAAACCTGTTTGCCCAGCACGGAGACCTTGAGTTCTATAAGATAAAGCCATAAACATGTGTATCCGAGTCTTCTATCAAAAGTTACAGCTATTTATATGAAGTTGTACAAAAACGCTTTCTTTCGCCAAGACAGTGCGTTTCTCACTGTTACATGCATTTGAATGGGGAACTCGACCGAAACAAAGTATAAGTTTTCATTATGTGAATAACTTGGAAATCTTAGCTCAAACAGCTGCAAAACCTGTTTTCCCAGCACGGAAACCTTGAGTTCTATAAGATAAAGCCATAAACATGTTTGTCTGAGTCTTCTATCAAAAGTTACAGCTATTTCTATGAAGTTGTACAAAAACGCTTTCTTTCGCCAAGACAGTGCGTTTCTCACTGTTACATGCATTTTGAATGGGGAACTCGACCGAAACAAAGTATAGGTTTTCATTATGTGAATAACTTGGAAATCTTAGCTCAAACAGCTGCAAAACCTGTTTGCCCAGCACGGAGACCTTGAGTTCTATAAGATAAAGCCATAAACATGTGTATCCGAGTCTTCTATCAAAAGTTACAGCTATTTATATGAAGTTGTACAAAAACGCTTTCTTTCGCCAAGACAGTGCGTTTCTCACTGTTACATGCATTTGAATGGGGAACTCGACCGAAACAAAGTATAAGTTTTCATTATGTGAATAACTTGGAAATCTTAGCTCAAACAGCTGCAAAACCTGTTTTCCCAGCACGGAGACCTTGAGTTCTATAATATAAGGCCATAAACATGTTTGTCTGAGTCTTCTATCAAAAGTTACAGCTATTTCTATGAAGTTGTACAAAAACGTTTTCTTTCGCCAAGACAGTGCGTTTCTCACTGTTACATGCATTTTGAATGGGGAACTCGACCGAAACAAAGTATAGGTTTTCATTATGTGAATAACTTGGAAATCTTAGCTCAAACAGCTGCAAAACCTGTTTTCCCAGCACGGAGACCTTGAGTTCTATAATATAAGGCCATAAACATGTTTGTCTGAGTCTTCTATCAAAAGTTACAGCTATTTATATGAAGTTGTACAAAATAGCTTTCTTTCGCCAAGACAGTGCGTTTCTCACTGTTACATGCATTTGAATGGGGAACTCGACCGAAACAAAGTATAGGTTTTCATTATGTGAATAACTTGGAAATCTTAGCTCAAACAGCTGCAAAACCTGTTTTCCCAGCACGGGAACCTTGAGTTCTATAATATAAGGCCATAAACATGTTTGTCTGAGTCTTCTATCAAAAGTTACAGCTATTTATATGAAGTTGTACAAAAACGTTTTCTTTCGCCAAGACAGTGCGTTTCTCACTGTTACATGCATTTGAATGGGGAACTCGACCGAAACAAAGTATAGGTTTTCATTATGTGAATAACTTGGAAATCTTAGCTCAAACAGCTGCAAAACCTGTTTTCCCAGCACGGAGACCTTGAGTTCTATAAGATAAAGCCATAAACATGTGTATCCGAGTCTTCTATCAAAAGTTACAGCTATTTATATGAAGTTGTACAAAATAGCTTTCTTTCGCCAAGACAGTGCGTTTCTCACTGTTACATGCATTTGAATGGGGAACTCAACCGAAACAAAGTATAGGTTTTCATTATGTGAATAACTTGGAAATCTTAGCTCAAACAGCTGCAAAACCTGTTTGCCCAGCACGGAGACCTTGAGTTCTATAAGATAAAGCCATAAACATGTGTATCCGAGTCTTCTATCAAAAGTTACAGCTATTTATATGATGTTGTACAAAAACGCTTTCTTTCGCCAAGACAGTGCGTTTCTCACTGTTACATGCATTTGAATGGGGAACTCGACCGAAACAAAGTATAAGTTTTCATTATGTGAATAACTTGGAAATCTTAGCTCAAACAGCTGCAAAACCTGTTTGCCCAGCACGGGAACCTTGAGTTCTATAAGATAAAGCCATAAACATGTGTATCCGAGTCTTCTATCAAAAGTTACAGCTATTTATATGAAGTTGTACAAAAACGCTTTCTTTCGCCAAGACAGTGCGTTTCTCACTGTTACATGCATTTGAATGGGGAACTCGACCGAAACAAAGTATAGGTTTTCATTATGTGAATAACTTGGAAATCTTAGCTCAAACAGCTGCAAAACCTGTTTTCCCAGCACGGAGACCTTGAGTTCTATAAGATAAAGCCATAAACATGTTTGTCTGAGTCTTCTATCAAAAGTTACAGCTATTTATATGAAGTTGTACAAAATAGCTTTCTTTCGCCAAGACAGTGCGTTTCTCACTGTTACATGCATTTGAATGGGGAACTCGACCGAAACAAAGTATAGGTTTTCATTATGTGAATAACTTGGAAATCTTAGCTCAAACAGCTGCAAAACCTGTTTTCTCAGCACGGAGACCTTGAGTTCTATAAGATAAAGCCATAAACATGTGTATCTGAGTCTTCTATCAAAAGTTACAGCTATTTATATGAAGTTGTACAAAAACGCTTTCTTTCGCCAAGACAGTGCGTTTCTCACTGTTACATGCATTTGAATGGGGAACTCGACCGAAACAAAGTATAAGTTTTCATTATGTGAATAACTTGGAAATCTTAGCTCAAACAGCTGCAAAACCTGTTTTCCCAGCACGGAGACCTTGAGTTCTATAAGATAAAGCCATAAACATGTTTGTCTGAGTCTTCTATCAAAAGTTACAGCTATTTATATGAAGTTGTACAAAATAGCTTTCTTTCGCCAAGACAGTGCGTTTCTCACTGTTACATGCATTTGAATGGGGAACTCGACCGAAACAAAGTATAAGTTTTCATTATGTGAATAACTTGGAAATCTTAGCTCAAACAGCTGCAAAACCTGTTTGACCAGCACGGAGACCTTGAGTTCTATAAGATAAGGCCATAAACATGTTTGTCTGAGTCTTCTATCAAAAGTCACAGCTATTTCTATGAAGTTGTACAAAAACGTTTTCCTTCGCCAAGACAGTGCGTTTCTCACTGTTACATGCATTTTGAATGGGGAACTCGACCGAAACAAAGTATAGGTTTTCATTATGTGAATAACTTGGAAATCTTAGCTCAAACAGCTGCAAAACCTGTTTTCCCAGCACGGAGACCTTGAGTTCTATAAGATAAAGCCATAAACATGTGTATCCGAGTCTTCTATCAAAAGTTACAGCTATTTATATGAAGTTGTACAAAATAGCTTTCTTTCGCCAAGACAGTGCGTTTCTCACTGTTACATGCATTTGAATGGGGAACTCAACCGAAACAAAGTATAGGTTTTCATTATGTGAATAACTTGGAAATCTTAGCTCAAACAGCTGCAAAACCTGTTTGCCCAGCACGGAGACCTTGAGTTCTATAAGATAAAGCCATAAACATGTGTATCCGAGTCTTCTATCAAAAGTTACAGCTATTTATATGATGTTGTACAAAAACGCTTTCTTTCGCCAAGACAGTGCGTTTCTCACTGTTACATGCATTTGAATGGGGAACTCCACCGAAACAAAGTATAGGTTTTCATTATGTGAATAACTTGGAAATCTTAGCTCAAACAGCTGCAAAACCTGTTTTCCCAGCACGGAGACCTTGAGTTCTATAAGATAAAGCCATAAACATGTGTATCCGAGTCTTCTATCAAAAGTTACAGCTATTTATATGAAGTTGTACAAAAACGCTTTCTTTCGCCAAGACAGTGCGTTTCTCACTGTTACATGCATTTGAATGGGGAACTCGACCGAAACAAAGTATAGGTTTTCATTATGTGAATAACTTGGAAATCTTAGCTCAAACAGCTGCAAAACCTGTTTGCCCAGCACGGGAACCTTGAGTTCTATAAGATAAAGCCATAAACATGTGTATCCGAGTCTTCTATCAAAAGTTACAGCTATTTATATGATGTTGTACAAAAACGCTTTCTTTCGCCAAGACAGTGCGTTTCTCACTGTTACATGCATTTGAATGGGGAACTCCACCGAAACAAAGTATAGGTTTTCATTATGTGAATAACTTGGAAATCTTAGCTCAAACAGCTGCAAAACCTGTTTTCCCAGCACGGAGACCTTGAGTTCTATAAGATAAAGCCATAAACATGTGTATCCGAGTCTTCTATCAAAAGTTACAGCTATTTATATGAAGTTGTACAAAAACGCTTTCTTTCGCCAAGACAGTGCGTTTCTCACTGTTACATGCATTTGAATGGGGAACTCGACCGAAACAAAGTATAGGTTTTCATTATGTGAATAACTTGGAAATCTTAGCTCAAACAGCTGCAAAACCTGTTTTCCCAGCACGGAGACCTTGAGTTCTATAATATAAGGCCATAAACATGTTTGTCTGAGTCTTCTATCAAAAGTTACAGCTATTTATATGAAGTTATACAAAAACGCTTTCTTTCGCCAAGACAGTGCGTTTCTCACTGTTACATGCATTTGAATGGGGAACTCGACCGAAACAAAGTATAGGTTTTCATTATGTGAATAACTTGGAAATCTTAGCTCAAACAGCTGCAAAACCTGTTTTCCCAGCACGGAGACCTTGAGTTCTATAAGATAAAGCCATAAACATGTTTGTCTGAGTCTTCTATCAAAAGTTACAGCTATTTATATGAAGTTGTACAAAAACGTTTTCTTTCGCCAAGACAGTGCGTTTCTCACTGTTACATGCATTTTGAATGGGGAACTCGACCGAAACAAAGTATAGGTTTTCATTATGTGAATAACTTGGAAATCTTAGCTCAAACAGCTGCAAAACCTGTTTTCCCAGCACGGAGACCTTGAGTTCTATAAGATAAAGCCATAAACATGTGTATCCGAGTCTTCTATCAAAAGTTACAGCTATTTATATGAAGTTGTACAAAAACGCTTTCTTTCGCCAAGACAGTGCGTTTCTCACTGTTACATGCATTTGAATGGGGAACTCGACCGAAACAAAGTATAGGTTTTCATTATGTGAATAACTTGGAAATCTTAGCTCAAACAGCTGCAAAACCTGTTTTCCCAGCACGGAGACCTTGAGTTCTATAAGATAAAGCCATAAACATGTGTATCCGAGTCTTCTATCAAAAGTTACAGCTATTTATATGAAGTTGTACAAAATAGCTTTCTTTCGCCAAGACAGTGCGTTTCTCACTGTTACATGCATTTGAATGGGGAACTCGACCGAAACAAAGTATAGGTTGTCATTATGTGAATATCTTGGAAATCTTAGCTCAAACAGCTGCAAAACCTGTTTTCCCAGCACGGAGACCTTGAGTTCTATAAGATAAAGCCATAAACATGTTTGTCTGAGTCTTCTATCAAAAGTTACAGCTATTTATATGAAGTTGTACAAAAGCGTTTTCTTTCGCCAAGACAGTGCGTTTCTCACTGTTACATGCATTTTGAATGGGGAACTCCACCGAAACAAAGTATAGGTTTTCATTATGTGAATAACTTGGAAATCTTAGCTCAAACAGCTGCAAAACCTGTTTTCCCAGCACGGAGACCTTGAGTTCTATAAGATAAAGCCATAAACATGTGTATCCGAGTCTTCTATCAAAAGTTACAGCTATTTATATGAAGTTGTACAAAATAGCTTTCTTTCGCCAAGACAGTGCGTTTCTCACTGTTACATGCATTTGAATGGGGAACTCGACTGAAACAAAGTATAGGTTTTCATTATGTGAATAACTTGGAAATCTTAGCTCAAACAGCTGCAAAACCTGTTTGCCCAGCACGGGAACCTTGAGTTCTATAAGATAAAGCCATAAACATGTGTATCCGAGTCTTCTATCAAAAGTTACAGCTATTTATATGAAGTTGTACAAAAACGCTTTCTTTCGCCAAGACAGTGCGTTTCTCACTGTTACATGCATTTGAATGGGGAACTCAACCGAAACAAAGTATAGGTTTTCATTATGTGAATAACTTGGAAATCTTAGCTCAAACAGCTGCAAAACCTGTTTGCCCAGCACGGGAACCTTGAGTTCTATAAGATAAAGCCATAAACATGTGTATCCGAGTCTTCTATCAAAAGTTACAGCTATTTCTATGATGTTGTACAAAAACGCTTTCTTTCGCCAAGACAGTGCGTTTCTCACTGTTACATGCATTTGAATGGGGAACTCGACCGAAACAAAGTATAGGTTTTCATTATGTGAATAACTTGGAAATCTTAGCTCAAACAGCTGCAAAACCTGTTTTCCCAGCACGGAGACCTTGAGTTCTATAAGATAAAGCCATAAACATGTGTATCCGAGTCTTCTATCAAAAGTTACAGCTATTTATATGAAGTTGTACAAAATAGCTTTCTTTCGCCAAGACAGTGCGTTTCTCACTGTTACATGCATTTGAATGGGGAACTCGACCGAAACAAAGTATAGGTTTTCATTATGTGAATAACTTGGAAATCTTAGCTCAAACAGCTGCAAAACCTGTTTTCCCAGCACAGAGACCTTGAGTTCTATAAGATAAAGCCATAAACATGTGTATCCGAGTCTTCTATCAAAAGTTACAGCTATTTATATGAAGTTGTACAAAAACGCTTTCTTTCGCCAAGACAGTGCGTTTCTCACTGTTACATGCATTTGAATGGGGAACTCGACCGAAACAAAGTATAAGTTTTCATTATGTGAATAACTTGGAAATCTTAGCTCAAACAGCTGCAAAACCTGTTTTCCCAGCACGGAGACCTTGAGTTCTATAATATAAGGCCATAAACATGTTTGTCTGAGTCTTCTATCAAAAGTTACAGCTATTTCTATGAAGTTGTACAAAAACGCTTTCTTTCGCCAAGACAGTGCGTTTCTCACTGTTACATGCATTTGAATGGGGAACTCGACCGAAACAAAGTATAGGTTTTCATTATGTGAATAACTTGGAAATCTTAGCTCAAACAGCTGCAAAACCTGTTTTCCCAGCACGGAGACCTTGAGTTCTATAAGATAAAGCCATAAACATGTGTATCCGAGTCTTCTATCAAAAGTTACAGCTATTTATATGAAGTTGTACAAAAACGCTTTCTTTCGCCAAGACAGTGCGTTTCTCACTGTTACATGCATTTGAATGGGGAACTCGACCGAAACAAAGTATAAGTTTTCATTATGTGAATAACTTGGAAATCTTAGCTCAAACAGCTGCAAAACCTGTTTTCCCAGCACGGAGACCTTGAGTTCTATAAGATAAAGCCATAAACATGTGTATCCGAGTCTTCTATCAAAAGTTACAGCTATTTATATGAAGTTGTACAAAATAGCTTTCTTTCGCCAAGACAGTGCGTTTCTCACTGTTACATGCATTTGAATGGGGAACTCGACCGAAACAAAGTATAGGTTTTCATTATGTGAATAACTTGGAAATCTTAGCTCAAACAGCTGCAAAACCTGTTTTCCCAGCACGGAGACCTTGAGTTCTATAAGATAAAGCCATAAACATGTTTGTCTGAGTCTTCTATCAAAAGTTACAGCTATTTATATGAAGTTGTACAAAATAGCTTTCTTTCGCCAAGACAGTGCGTTTCTCACTGTTACATGCATTTGAATGGGGAACTCGACCGAAACAAAGTATAGGTTTTCATTATGTGAATAACTTGGAAATCTTAGCTCAAACAGCTGCAAAACCTGTTTTCCCAGCACGGAGACCTTGAGTTCTATAAGATAAAGCCATAAACATGTGTATCCGAGTCTTCTATCAAAAGTTACAGCTATTTATATGAAGTTGTACAAAAACGCTTTCTTTCGCCAAGACAGTGCGTTTCTCACTGTTACATGCATTTGAATGGGGAACTCGACCGAAACAAAGTATAAGTTTTCATTATGTGAATAACTTGGAAATCTTAGCTCAAACAGCTGCAAAACCTCTTTGCCCAGCACGGAGACCTTGAGTTCTCTAATATAAGGCCATAAACATGTTTGTCTGAGTCTTCTATCAAAAGTTACAGCTATTTCTATGAAGTTGTACAAAAACGCTTTCTTTCGCCAAGACAGTGCGTTTCTCACTGTTACATGCATTTGAATGGGGAACTCGACCGAAACAAAGTATAGGTTTTCATTATGTGAATAACTTGGAAATCTTAGCTCAAACAGCTGCAAAACCTGTTTGCCCAGCACGGAGACCTTGAGTTCTATAATATAAGGCCATAAACATGTTTGTCTGAGTCTTCTATCAAAAGTTACAGCTATTTCTATGAAGTTGTACAAAAACGCTTTCTTTCGCCAAGACAGTGCGTTTCTCACTGTTACATGCATTTGAATGGGGAACTCGACCGAAACAAAGTATAGGTTTTCATTATGTGAATAACTTGGAAATCTTAGCTCAAACAGCTGCAAAACCTGTTTTCCCAGCACGGAAACCTTGAGTTCTATAAGATAAAGCCATAAACATGTTTGTCTGAGTCTTCTATCAAAAGTTACAGCTATTTCTATGAAGTTGTACAAAAACGCTTTCTTTCGCCAAGACAGTGCGTTTCTCACTGTTACATGCATTTGAATGGGGAACTCGACCGAAACAAAGTATAGGTTTTCATTATGTGAATAACTTGGAAATCTTAGCTCAAACAGCTGCAAAACCTGTTTGACCAGCACGGAGACCTTGAGTTCTATAATATAAGGCCATAAACATGTGTATCCGAGTCTTCTATCAAAAGTTACAGCTATTTCTATGAAGTTGTACAAAATAGCTTTCTTTCGCCAAGACAGTGCGTTTCTCACTGTTACATGCATTTGAATGGGGAACTCGACCGAAACAAAGTATAAGTTTTCATTATGTGAATAACTTGGAAATCTTAGCTCAAACAGCTGCAAAACCTGTTTTCCCAGCACGTAGACCTTGAGTTCTATAAGATAAAGCCATAAACATGTTTGTCTGAGTCTTCTATCAAAAGTTACAGCTATTTCTATGAAGTTGTACAAAAACGCTTTCTTTCGCCAAGACAGTGCGTTTCTCACTGTTACATGCATTTGAATGGGGAACTCGACCGAAACAAAGTATAGGTTTTCATTATGTGAATAACTTGGAAATCTTAGCTCAAACAGCTGCAAAACCTGTTTTCCCAGCACGGAAACCTTGAGTTCTATAAGATAAAGCCATAAACATGTTTGTCTGAGTCTTCTATCAAAAGTTACAGCTATTTATATGAAGTTGTACAAAATAGCTTTCTTTCGCCAAGACAGTGCGTTTCTCACTGTTACATGCATTTGAATGGGGAACTCGACCGAAACAAAGTATAGGTTTTCATTATGTGAATAACTTGGAAATCTTAGCTCAAACAGCTGCAAAACCTGTTTGCCCAGCACGGGAACCTTGAGTTCTATAAGATAAAGCCATAAACATGTGTATCCGAGTCTTCTATCAAAAGTTACAGCTATTTATATGAAGTTGTACAAAAACGCTTTCTTTCGCCAAGACAGTGCGTTTCTCACTGTTACATGCATTTGAATGGGGAACTCGACCGAAACAAAGTATAAGTTTTCATTATGTGAATAACTTGGAAATCTTAGCTCAAACAGCTGCAAAACCTGTTTGCCCAGCACGGAGACCTTGAGTTCTATAAGATAAAGCCATAAACATGTGTATCCGAGTCTTCTATCAAAAGTTACAGCTATTTATATGATGTTGTACAAAAACGCTTTCTTTCGCCAAGACAGTGCGTTTCTCACTGTTACATGCATTTGAATGGGGAACTCGACCGAAACAAAGTATAGGTTTTCATTATGTGAATAACTTGGAAATCTTAGCTCAAACAGCTGCAAAACCTGTTTTCCCAGCACGGAGACCTTGAGTTCTATAAGATAAAGCCATAAACATGTGTATCCGAGTCTTCTATCAAAAGTTACAGCTATTTATATGAAGTTGTACAAAAACGCTTTCTTTCGCCAAGACAGTGCGTTTCTCACTGTTACATGCATTTGAATGGGGAACTCGACCGAAACAAAGTATAGGTTTTCATTATGTGAATAACTTGGAAATCTTAGCTCAAACAGCTGCAAAACCTGTTTTCCCAGCACGGAGACCTTGAGTTCTATAAGATAAAGCCATAAACATGTGTATCCGAGTCTTCTATCAAAAGTTACAGCTATTTATATGAAGTTGTACAAAAACGCTTTCTTTCGCCAAGACAGTGCGTTTCTCACTGTTACATGCATTTGAATGGGGAACTCGACCGAAACAAAGTATAAGTTTTCATTATGTGAATAACTTGGAAATCTTAGCTCAAACAGCTGCAAAACCTGTTTTCCCAGCACGGAGACCTTGAGTTCTATAAGATAAAGCCATAAACATGTGTATCCGAGTCTTCTATCAAAAGTTACAGCTATTTATATGAAGTTGTACAAAAACGCTTTCTTTCGCCAAGACAGTGCGTTTCTCACTGTTACATGCATTTGAATGGGGAACTCGACCGAAACAAAGTATAGGTTTTCATTATGTGAATAACTTGGAAATCTTAGCTCAAACAGCTGCAAAACCTGTTTTCCCAGCACGGAGACCTTGAGTTCTATAAGATAAAGCCATAAACATGTGTATCCGAGTCTTCTATCAAAAGTTACAGCTATTTATATGAAGTTGTACAAAAACGCTTTCTTTCGCCAAGACAGTGCGTTTCTCACTGTTACATGCATTTGAATGGGGAACTCGACCGAAACAAAGTATAGGTTTTCATTATGTGAATAACTTGGAAATCTTAGCTCAAACAGCTGCAAAACCTGTTTTCCCAGCACGGAGACCTTGAGTTCTATAAGATAAAGCCATAAACATGTGTATCCGAGTCTTCTATCAAAAGTTACAGCTATTTATATGAAGTTGTACAAAAACGCTTTCTTTCGCCAAGACAGTGCGTTTCTCACTGTTACATGCATTTGAATGGGGAACTCGACCGAAACAAAGTATAAGTTTTCATTATGTGAATAACTTGGAAATCTTAGCTCAAACAGCTGCAAAACCTGTTTGCCCAGCACGGGAACCTTGAGTTCTATAAGATAAAGCCATAAACATGTGTATCCGAGTCTTCTATCAAAAGTTACAGCTATTTATATGAAGTTGTACAAAAACGCTTTCTTTCGCCAAGACAGTGCGTTTCTCACTGTTACATGCATTTGAATGGGGAACTCGACCGAAACAAAGTATAGGTTTTCATTATGTGAATAACTTGGAAATCTTAGCTCAAACAGCTGCAAAACCTGTTTTCCCAGCACGGAGACCTTGAGTTCTATAAGATAAAGCCATAAACATGTTTGTCTGAGTCTTCTATCAAAAGTTACAGCTATTTATATGAAGTTGTACAAAATAGCTTTCTTTCGCCAAGACAGTGCGTTTCTCACTGTTACATGCATTTGAATGGGGAACTCGACCGAAACAAAGTATAGGTTTTCATTATGTGAATAACTTGGAAATCTTAGCTCAAACAGCTGCAAAACCTGTTTTCTCAGCACGGAGACCTTGAGTTCTATAAGATAAAGCCATAAACATGTGTATCCGAGTCTTCTATCAAAAGTTACAGCTATTTATATGAAGTTGTACAAAATAGCTTTCTTTCGCCAAGACAGTGCGTTTCTCACTGTTACATGCATTTGAATGGGGAACTCGACCGAAACAAAGTATAGGTTTTCATTATGTGAATAACTTGGAAATCTTAGCTCAAACAGCTGCAAAACCTGTTTTCCCAGCACGGAGACCTTGAGTTCTATAAGATAAAGCCATAAACATGTG
This sequence comes from Diplotaxodon limnothrissa, assembly GCF_057381915.1. Lineage (NCBI taxonomy): Eukaryota > Metazoa > Chordata > Actinopteri > Cichliformes > Cichlidae > Diplotaxodon > Diplotaxodon limnothrissa. The sequence continues at coordinate 30,256,197 of NC_140608.1, read as the reverse complement.
TATCCGAGTCTTCTATCAAAAGTTACAGCTATTTATATGAAGTTGTACAAAATAGCTTTCTTTCGCCAAGACAGTGCGTTTCTCACTGTTACATGCATTTGAATGGGGAACTCGACCGAAACAAAGTATAGGTTTTCATTATGTGAATAACTTGGAAATCTTAGCTCAAACAGCTGCAAAACCTGTTTTCCCAGCACGGAGACCTTGAGTTCTATAATATAAGGCCATAAACATGTTTGTCTGAGTCTTCTATCAAAAGTTACAGCTATTTATATGAAGTTATACAAAAACGCTTTCTTTCGCCAAGACAGTGCGTTTCTCACTGTTACATGCATTTGAATGGGGAACTCGACCGAAACAAAGTATAGGTTTTCATTATGTGAATAACTTGGAAATCTTAGCTCAAACAGCTGCAAAACCTGTTTTCCCAGCACGGAGACCTTGAGTTCTATAAGATAAAGCCATAAACATGTGTATCCGAGTCTTCTATCAAAAGTTACAGCTATTTATATGAAGTTGTACAAAATAGCTTTCTTTCGCCAAGACAGTGCGTTTCTCACTGTTACATGCATTTGAATGGGGAACTCGACCGAAACAAAGTATAGGTTTTCATTATGTGAATAACTTGGAAATCTTAGCTCAAACAGCTGCAAAACCTGTTTTCCCAGCACGGAGACCTTGAGTTCTATAAGATAAAGCCATAAACATGTGTATCCGAGTCTTCTATCAAAAGTTACAGCTATTTATATGAAGTTGTACAAAAACGCTTTCTTTCGCCAAGACAGTGCGTTTCTCACTGTTACATGCATTTGAATGGGGAACTCGACCGAAACAAAGTATAGGTTTTCATTATGTGAATAACTTGGAAATCTTAGCTCAAACAGCTGCAAAACCTGTTTTCCCAGCACGGAGACCTTGAGTTCTATAAGATAAAGCCATAAACATGTTTGTCTGAGTCTTCTATCAAAAGTTACAGCTATTTATATGAAGTTGTACAAAATAGCTTTCTTTCGCCAAGACAGTGCGTTTCTCACTGTTACATGCATTTGAATGGGGAACTCGACCGAAACAAAGTATAGGTTTTCATTATGTGAATAACTTGGAAATCTTAGCTCAAACAGCTGCAAAACCTGTTTTCTCAGCACGGAGACCTTGAGTTCTATAAGATAAAGCCATAAACATGTGTATCCGAGTCTTCTATCAAAAGTTACAGCTATTTATATGAAGTTGTACAAAAACGCTTTCTTTCGCCAAGACAGTGCGTTTCTCACTGTTACATGCATTTGAATGGGGAACTCGACCGAAACAAAGTATAAGTTTTCATTATGTGAATAACTTGGAAATCTTAGCTCAAACAGCTGCAAAACCTGTTTTCCCAGCACGGAGACCTTGAGTTCTATAAGATAAAGCCATAAACATGTTTGTCTGAGTCTTCTATCAAAAGTTACAGCTATTTATATGAAGTTGTACAAAATAGCTTTCTTTCGCCAAGACAGTGCGTTTCTCACTGTTACATGCATTTGAATGGGGAACTCGACCGAAACAAAGTATAGGTTTTCATTATGTGAATAACTTGGAAATCTTAGCTCAAACAGCTGCAAAACCTGTTTTCCCAGCACGGAGACCTTGAGTTCTATAATATAAGGCCATAAACATGTTTGTCTGAGTCTTCTATCAAAAGTCACAGCTATTTCTATGAAGTTGTACAAAAACGTTTTCTTTCGCCAAGACAGTGCGTTTCTCACTGTTACATGCATTTGAATGGGGAACTCGACCGAAACAAAGTATAGGTTTTCATTATGTGAATAACTTGGAAATCTTAGCTCAAACAGCTGCAAAACCTGTTTGCCCAGCACGGGAACCTTGAGTTCTATAAGATAAAGCCATAAACATGTGTATCCGAGTCTTCTATCAAAAGTTACAGCTATTTATATGATGTTGTACAAAAACGCTTTCTTTCGCCAAGACAGTGCGTTTCTCACTGTTACATGCATTTGAATGGGGAACTCCACCGAAACAAAGTATAGGTTTTCATTATGTGAATAACTTGGAAATCTTAGCTCAAACAGCTGCAAAACCTGTTTGCCCAGCACGGAGACCTTGAGTTCTATAATATAAGGCCATAAACATGTTTGTCTGAGTCTTCTATCAAAAGTTACAGCTATTTCTATGAAGTTGTACAAAAACGTTTTCTTTCGCCAATACAGTGCGTTTCTCACTGTTACATGCATTTGAATGGGGAACTCGACCGAAACAAAGTATAGGTTTTCATTATGTGAATAACTTGGAAATCTTAGCTCAAACAGCTGCAAAACCTGTTTTCCCAGCACGGAGACCTTGAGTTCTATAATATAAGGCCATAAACATGTTTGTCTGAGTCTTCTATCAAAAGTTACAGCTATTTATATGAAGTTATACAAAAACGCTTTCTTTCGCCAAGACAGTGCGTTTCTCACTGTTACATGCATTTGAATGGGGAACTCGACCGAAACAAAGTATAGGTTTTCATTATGTGAATAACTTGGAAATCTTAGCTCAAACAGCTGCAAAACCTGTTTTCCCAGCACGGAGACCTTGAGTTCTATAAGATAAAGCCATAAACATGTGTATCCGAGTCTTCTATCAAAAGTTACAGCTATTTATATGAAGTTGTACAAAATAGCTTTCTTTCGCCAAGACAGTGCGTTTCTCACTGTTACATGCATTTGAATGGGGAACTCGACCGAAACAAAGTATAGGTTTTCATTATGTGAATAACTTGGAAATCTTAGCTCAAACAGCTGCAAAACCTGTTTTCCCAGCACGGAGACCTTGAGTTCTATAAGATAAAGCCATAAACATGTGTATCCGAGTCTTCTATCAAAAGTTACAGCTATTTATATGAAGTTGTACAAAAACGCTTTCTTTCGCCAAGACAGTGCGTTTCTCACTGTTACATGCATTTGAATGGGGAACTCGACCGAAACAAAGTATAGGTTTTCATTATGTGAATAACTTGGAAATCTTAGCTCAAACAGCTGCAAAACCTGTTTGCCCAGCACGGGAACCTTGAGTTCTATAAGATAAAGCCATAAACATGTGTATCCGAGTCTTCTATCAAAAGTTACAGCTATTTATATGAAGTTGTACAAAAACGCTTTCTTTCGCCAAGACAGTGCGTTTCTCACTGTTACATGCATTTGAATGGGGAACTCGACCGAAACAAAGTATAGGTTTTCATTATGTGAATAACTTGGAAATCTTAGCTCAAACAGCTGCAAAACCTGTTTTCCCAGCACGGAGACCTTGAGTTCTATAATATAAGGCCATAAACATGTTTGTCTGAGTCTTCTATCAAAAGTTACAGCTATTTATATGAAGTTGTACAAAAACGCTTTCTTTCGCCAAGACAGTGCGTTTCTCACTGTTACATGCATTTGAATGGGGAACTCGACCGAAACAAAGTATAAGTTTTCATTATGTGAATAACTTGGAAATCTTAGCTCAAACAGCTGCAAAACCTGTTTGCCCAGCACGGAGACCTTGAGTTCTATAAGATAAAGCCATAAACATGTGTATCCGAGTCTTCTATCAAAAGTTACAGCTATTTATATGATGTTGTACAAAAACGCTTTCTTTCGCCAAGACAGTGCGTTTCTCACTGTTACATGCATTTGAATGGGGAACTCGACCGAAACAAAGTATAGGTTTTCATTATGTGAATAACTTGGAAATCTTAGCTCAAACAGCTGCAAAACCTGTTTGCCCAGCACGGGAACCTTGAGTTCTATAAGATAAAGCCATAAACATGTGTATCCGAGTCTTCTATCAAAAGTTACAGCTATTTATATGAAGTTGTACAAAATAGCTTTCTTTCGCCAAGACAGTGCGTTTCTCACTGTTACATGCATTTGAATGGGGAACTCGACCGAAACAAAGTATAGGTTTTCATTATGTGAATAACTTGGAAATCTTAGCTCAAACAGCTGCAAAACCTGTTTTCCCAGCACGGAGACCTTGAGTTCTATAATATAAGGCCATAAACATGTTTGTCTGAGTCTTCTATCAAAAGTCACAGCTATTTCTATGAAGTTGTACAAAAACGTTTTCTTTCGCCAAGACAGTGCGTTTCTCACTGTTACATGCATTTGAATGGGGAACTCGACCGAAACAAAGTATAGGTTTTCATTATGTGAATAACTTGGAAATCTTAGCTCAAACAGCTGCAAAACCTGTTTGCCCAGCACGGGAACCTTGAGTTCTATAAGATAAAGCCATAAACATGTGTATCCGAGTCTTCTATCAAAAGTTACAGCTATTTATATGATGTTGTACAAAAACGCTTTCTTTCGCCAAGACAGTGCGTTTCTCACTGTTACATGCATTTGAATGGGGAACTCGACCGAAACAAAGTATAGGTTTTCATTATGTGAATAACTTGGAAATCTTAGCTCAAACAGCTGCAAAACCTGTTTGCCCAGCACGGAGACCTTGAGTTCTATAATATAAGGCCATAAACATGTTTGTCTGAGTCTTCTATCAAAAGTTACAGCTATTTCTATGAAGTTGTACAAAAACGTTTTCTTTCGCCAATACAGTGCGTTTCTCACTGTTACATGCATTTGAATGGGGAACTCGACCGAAACAAAGTATAGGTTTTCATTATGTGAATAACTTGGAAATCTTAGCTCAAACAGCTGCAAAACCTGTTTTCCCAGCACGGAGACCTTGAGTTCTATAATATAAGGCCATAAACATGTTTGTCTGAGTCTTCTATCAAAAGTTACAGCTATTTATATGAAGTTATACAAAAACGCTTTCTTTCGCCAAGACAGTGCGTTTCTCACTGTTACATGCATTTGAATGGGGAACTCGACCGAAACAAAGTATAGGTTTTCATTATGTGAATAACTTGGAAATCTTAGCTCAAACAGCTGCAAAACCTGTTTTCCCAGCACGGAGACCTTGAGTTCTATAAGATAAAGCCATAAACATGTGTATCCGAGTCTTCTATCAAAAGTTACAGCTATTTCTATGAAGTTGTACAAAAACGTTTTCTTTCGCCAATACAGTGCGTTTCTCACTGTTACATGCATTTGAATGGGGAACTCGACCGAAACAAAGTATAGGTTTTCATTATGTGAATAACTTGGAAATCTTAGCTCAAACAGCTGCAAAACCTGTTTTCCCAGCACGGAAACCTTGAGTTCTATAAGATAAAGCCATAAACATGTTTGTCGGAGTCTTCTATCAAAAGTTACAGCTATTTATATAAAGTTGTACAAAATAGCTTTCTTTCGCCAAGACAGTGCGTTTCTCACTGTTACATGCATTTGAATGGGGAACTCGACCGAAACAAAGTATAGGTTTTCATTATGTGAATAACTTGGAAATCTTAGCTCAAACAGCTGCAAAACCTGTTTTCCCAGCACGGAGACCTTGAGTTCTATAAGATAAAGCCATAAACATGTGTATCCGAGTCTTCTATCAAAAGTTACAGCTATTTATATGAAGTTGTACAAAAACGCTTTCTTTCGCCAAGACAGTGCGTTTCTCACTGTTACATGCATTTGAATGGGGAACTCGACCGAAACAAAGTATAGGTTTTCATTATGTGAATAACTTGGAAATCTTAGCTCAAACAGCTGCAAAACCTGTTTTCCCAGCACGGAGACCTTGAGTTCTATAAGATAAAGCCATAAACATGTGTATCCGAGTCTTCTATCAAAAGTTACAGCTATTTATATGAAGTTGTACAAAAACGCTTTCTTTCGCCAAGACAGTGCGTTTCTCACTGTTACATGCATTTGAATGGGGAACTCGACCGAAACAAAGTATAGGTTTTCATTATGTGAATAACTTGGAAATCTTAGCTCAAACAGCTGCAAAACCTGTTTTCCCAGCACGGAGACCTTGAGTTCTATAAGATAAAGCCATAAACATGTGTATCCGAGTCTTCTATCAAAAGTTACAGCTATTTATATGAAGTTGTACAAAAACGCTTTCTTTCGCCAAGACAGTGCGTTTCTCACTGTTACATGCATTTGAATGGGGAACTCGACCGAAACAAAGTATAGGTTTTCATTATGTGAATAACTTGGAAATCTTAGCTCAAACAGCTGCAAAACCTGTTTTCCCAGCACGGAGACCTTGAGTTCTATAAGATAAAGCCATAAACATGTGTATCCGAGTCTTCTATCAAAAGTTACAGCTATTTATATGAAGTTGTACAAAAACGCTTTCTTTCGCCAAGACAGTGCGTTTCTCACTGTTACATGCATTTGAATGGGGAACTCGACCGAAACAAAGTATAGGTTTTCATTATGTGAATAACTTGGAAATCTTAGCTCAAACAGCTGCAAAACCTGTTTGCCCAGCACGGGAACCTTGAGTTCTATAAGATAAAGCCATAAACATGTGTATCCGAGTCTTCTATCAAAAGTTACAGCTATTTATATGAAGTTGTACAAAAACGCTTTCTTTCGCCAAGACAGTGCGTTTCTCACTGTTACATGCATTTGAATGGGGAACTCGACCGAAACAAAGTATAGGTTTTCATTATGTGAATAACTTGGAAATCTTAGCTCAAACAGCTGCAAAACCTGTTTTCCCAGCACGGAGACCTTGAGTTCTATAATATAAGGCCATAAACATGTTTGTCTGAGTCTTCTATCAAAAGTTACAGCTATTTATATGAAGTTATACAAAAACGCTTTCTTTCGCCAAGACAGTGCGTTTCTCACTGTTACATGCATTTGAATGGGGAACTCGACCGAAACAAAGTATAGGTTTTCATTATGTGAATAACTTGGAAATCTTAGCTCAAACAGCTGCAAAACCTGTTTTCCCAGCACGGAGACCTTGAGTTCTATAATATAAGGCCATAAACATGTTTGTCTGAGTCTTCTATCAAAAGTTACAGCTATTTATATGAAGTTATACAAAAACGCTTTCTTTCGCCAAGACAGTGCGTTTCTCACTGTTACATGCATTTGAATGGGGAACTCGACCGAAACAAAGTATAGGTTTTCATTATGTGAATAACTTGGAAATCTTAGCTCAAACAGCTGCAAAACCTGTTTTCCCAGCACGGAGACCTTGAGTTCTATAAGATAAAGCCATAAACATGTGTATCCGAGTCTTCTATCAAAAGTTACAGCTATTTCTATGAAGTTGTACAAAAACGTTTTCTTTCGCCAATACAGTGCGTTTCTCACTGTTACATGCATTTGAATGGGGAACTCGACCGAAACAAAGTATAGGTTTTCATTATGTGAATAACTTGGAAATCTTAGCTCAAACAGCTGCAAAACCTGTTTGCCCAGCACGGGAACCTTGAGTTCTATAAGATAAAGCCATAAACATGTGTATCCGAGTCTTCTATCAAAAGTTACAGCTATTTATATGAAGTTGTACAAAATAGCTTTCTTTCGCCAAGACAGTGCGTTTCTCACTGTTACATGCATTTGAATGGGGAACTCGACCGAAACAAAGTATAGGTTTTCATTATGTGAATAACTTGGAAATCTTAGCTCAAACAGCTGCAAAACCTGTTTTCCCAGCACGGAGACCTTGAGTTCTATAATATAAGGCCATAAACATGTTTGTCTGAGTCTTCTATCAAAAGTTACAGCTATTTATATGAAGTTGTACAAAAACGCTTTCTTTCGCCAAGACAGTGCGTTTCTCACTGTTACATGCATTTGAATGGGGAACTCGACCGAAACAAAGTATAAGTTTTCATTATGTGAATAACTTGGAAATCTTAGCTCAAACAGCTGCAAAACCTGTTTTCCCAGCACGGAGACCTTGAGTTCTATAAGATAAAGCCATAAACATGTGTATCCGAGTCTTCTATCAAAAGTTACAGCTATTTATATGAAGTTGTACAAAATAGCTTTCTTTCGCCAAGACAGTGCGTTTCTCACTGTTACATGCATTTGAATGGGGAACTCGACCGAAACAAAGTATAGGTTTTCATTATGTGAATAACTTGGAAATCTTAGCTCAAACAGCTGCAAAACCTGTTTTCCCAGCACGGAGACCTTGAGTTCTATAAGATAAAGCCATAAACATGTGTATCCGAGTCTTCTATCAAAAGTTACAGCTATTTATATGAAGTTGTACAAAAACGCTTTCTTTCGCCAAGACAGTGCGTTTCTCACTGTTACATGCATTTGAATGGGGAACTCGACCGAAACAAAGTATAAGTTTTCATTATGTGAATAACTTGGAAATCTTAGCTCAAACAGCTGCAAAACCTGTTTTCCCAGCACGGAGACCTTGAGTTCTATAATATAAGGCCATAAACATGTTTGTCTGAGTCTTCTATCAAAAGTTACAGCTATTTATATGAAGTTATACAAAAACGCTTTCTTTCGCCAAGACAGTGCGTTTCTCACTGTTACATGCATTTGAATGGGGAACTCGACCGAAACAAAGTATAGGTTTTCATTATGTGAATAACTTGGAAATCTTAGCTCAAACAGCTGCAAAACCTGTTTTCCCAGCACGGAAACCTTGAGTTCTATAAGATAAAGCCATAAACATGTTTGTCGGAGTCTTCTATCAAAAGTTACAGCTATTTATATGAAGTTGTACAAAAACGCTTTCTTTCGCCAAGACAGTGCGTTTCTCACTGTTACATGCATTTGAATGGGGAACTCGACCGAAACAAAGTATAGGTTTTCATTATGTGAATAACTTGGAAATCTTAGCTCAAACAGCTGCAAAACCTGTTTTCCCAGCACGGAGACCTTGAGTTCTATAATATAAGGCCATAAACATGTTTGTCTGAGTCTTCTATCAAAAGTTACAGCTATTTATATGAAGTTATACAAAAACGCTTTCTTTCGCCAAGACAGTGCGTTTCTCACTGTTACATGCATTTGAATGGGGAACTCGACCGAAACAAAGTATAGGTTTTCATTATGTGAATAACTTGGAAATCTTAGCTCAAACAGCTGCAAAACCTGTTTTCCCAGCACGGAAACCTTGAGTTCTATAAGATAAAGCCATAAACATGTTTGTCGGAGTCTTCTATCAAAAGTTACAGCTATTTATATGAAGTTGTACAAAAACGCTTTCTTTCGCCAAGACAGTGCGTTTCTCACTGTTACATGCATTTGAATGGGGAACTCGACCGAAACAAAGTATAGGTTTTCATTATGTGAATAACTTGGAAATCTTAGCTCAAACAGCTGCAAAACCTGTTTTCCCAGCACGGAGACCTTGAGTTCTATAAGATAAAGCCATAAACATGTGTATCCGAGTCTTCTATCAAAAGTTACAGCTATTTATATGAAGTTGTACAAAAACGCTTTCTTTCGCCAAGACAGTGCGTTTCTCACTGTTACATGCATTTGAATGGGGAACTCGACCGAAACAAAGTATAAGTTTTCATTATGTGAATAACTTGGAAATCTTAGCTCAAACAGCTGCAAAACCTGTTTTCCCAGCACGGAGACCTTGAGTTCTATAATATAAGGCCATAAACATGTTTGTCTGAGTCTTCTATCAAAAGTCACAGCTATTTCTATGAAGTTGTACAAAAACGTTTTCTTTCGCCAAGACAGTGCGTTTCTCACTGTTACATGCATTTTGAATGGGGAACTCGACCGAAACAAAGTATAGGTTTTCATTATGTGAATAACTTGGAAATCTTAGCTCAAACAGCTGCAAAACCTGTTTTCCCAGCACGGAGACCTTGAGTTCTATAAGATAAGGCCATAAACATGTTTGTCTGAGTCTTCTATCAAAAGTCACAGCTATTTCTATGAAGTTGTACAAAAACGTTTTCTTTCGCCAAGACAGTGCGTTTCTCACTGTTACATGCATTTTGAATGGGGAACTCGACCGAAACAAAGTATAGGTTTTCATTATGTGAATAACTTGGAAATCTTAGCTCAAACAGCTGCAAAACCTGTTTTCCCAGCACGGAGACCTTGAGTTCTATAAGATAAAGCCATAAACATGTGTATCCGAGTCTTCTATCAAAAGTTACAGCTATTTATATGAAGTTGTACAAAATAGCTTTCTTTCGCCAAGACAGTGCGTTTCTCACTGTTACATGCATTTGAATGGGGAACTCGACCGAAACAAAGTATAGGTTTTCATTATGTGAATAACTTGGAAATCTTAGCTCAAACAGCTGCAAAACCTGTTTGCCCAGCACGGGAACCTTGAGTTCTATAAGATAAAGCCATAAACATGTGTATCCGAGTCTTCTATCAAAAGTTACAGCTATTTATATGATGTTGTACAAAAACGCTTTCTTTCGCCAAGACAGTGCGTTTCTCACTGTTACATGCATTTGAATGGGGAACTCCACCGAAACAAAGTATAGGTTTTCATTATGTGAATAACTTGGAAATCTTAGCTCGAACAGCTGCAAAACCTGTTTTCCCAGCACGGAGACCTTGAGTTCTATAATATAAAGCCATAAACATGTGTATCCGAGTCTTCTATCAAAAGTTACAGCTATTTATATGAAGTTGTACAAAAACGCTTTCTTTCGCCAAGACAGTGCGTTTCTCACTGTTACATGCATTTGAATGGGGAACTCGACTGAAACAAAGTATAAGTTTTCATTATGTGAATAACTTGGAAATCTTAGCTCAAACAGCTGCAAAACCTGTTTTCCCAGCACGGAAACCTTGAGTTCTATAAGATAAAGCCATAAACATGTGTATCCGAGTCTTCTATCAAAAGTTACAGCTATTTCTATGAAGTTGTACAAAAACGCTTTCTTTCGCCAAGACAGTGCGTTTCTCACTGTTACATGCATTTGAATGGGGAACTCGACCGAAACAAAGTATAGGTTTTCATTATGTGAATAACTTGGAAATCTTAGTTCAAACAGCTGCAAAACCTGTTTGCCCAGCACGGAGACCTTGAGTTCTATAAGATAAAGCCATAAACATGTGTATCCAAGTCTTCTATCAAAAGTTACAGCTATTTCTATGAAGTTGTACAAAAACGCTTTCTTTCGCCAAGACAGTGCGTTTCTCACTGTTACATGCATTTGAATGGGGAACTCGACCGAAACAAAGTATAAGTTTTCATTATGTGAATAACTTGGAAATCTTAGCTCAAACAGCTGCAAAACCTGTTTTCCCAGCACGTAGACCTTGAGTTCTATAAGATAAAGCCATAAACATGTTTGTCTGAGTCTTCTATCAAAAGTTACAGCTATTTCTATGAAGTTGTACAAAAACGCTTTCTTTCGCCAAGACAGTGCGTTTCTCACTGTTACATGCATTTGAATGGGGAACTCGACCGAAACAAAGTATAGGTTTTCATTATGTGAATAACTTGGAAATCTTAGCTCAAACAGCTGCAAAACCTGTTTGCCCAGCACGGAGACCTTGAGTTCTATAAGATAAAGCCATAAACATGTGTATCCGAGTCTTCTATCAAAAGTTACAGCTATTTATATGAAGTTGTACAAAAACGCTTTCTTTCGCCAAGACAGTGCGTTTCTCACTGTTACATGCATTTGAATGGGGAACTCGACCGAAACAAAGTATAAGTTTTCATTATGTGAATAACTTGGAAATCTTAGCTCAAACAGCTGCAAAACCTGTTTGCCCAGCATGGAGACCTTGAGTTCTATAATATAAAGCCATAAACATGTGTATCCGAGTCTTCTATCAAAAGTTACAGCTATTTCTATGAAGTTGTACAAAATAGCTTTCTTTCGCCAAGACAGTGCGTTTCTCACTGTTACATGCATTTGAATGGGGAACTCGACCGAAACAAAGTATAGGTTTTCATTATGTGAATAACTTGGAAATCTTAGCTCAAACAGCTGCAAAACCTGTTTGCCCAGCACGAAGACCTTGAGTTCTATAAGATAAAGCCATAAACATGTGTATCCGAGTCTTCTATCAAAAGTTACAGCTATTTCTATGAAGTTGTACAAAAACGCTTTCTTTCGCCAAGACAGTGCGTTTCTCACTGTTACATGCATTTGAATGGGGAACTCGACTGAAACAAAGTATAAGTTTTCATTATGTGAATAACTTGGAAATCTTAGCTCAAACAGCTGCAAAACCTGTTTTCCCAGCACGGAAACCTTGAGTTCTATAAGATAAAGCCATAAACATGTGTATCCGAGTCTTCTATCAAAAGTTACAGCTATTTCTATGAAGTTGTACAAAAACGCTTTCTTTCGCCAAGACAGTGCGTTTCTCACTGTTACATGCATTTGAATGGGGAACTCGACCGAAACAAAGTATAGGTTTTCATTATGTGAATAACTTGGAAATCTTAGTTCAAACAGCTGCAAAACCTGTTTGCCCAGCACGGAGACCTTGAGTTCTATAAGATAAAGCCATAAACATGTGTATCCGAGTCTTCTATCAAAAGTTACAGCTATTTCTATGAAGTTGTACAAAAACGCTTTCTTTCGCCAAGACAGTGCGTTTCTCACTGTTACATGCATTTGAATGGGGAACTCGACCGAAACAAAGTATAAGTTTTCATTATGTGAATAACTTGGAAATCTTAGCTCAAACAGCTGCAAAACCTGTTTTCCCAGCACGGAAACCTTGAGTTCTATAAGATAAAGCCATAAACATGTTTGTCTGAGTCTTCTATCAAAAGTTACAGCTATTTCTATGAAGTTGTACAAAAACGCTTTCTTTCGCCAAGACAGTGCGTTTCTCACTGTTACATGCATTTGAATGGGGAACTCGACCGAAACAAAGTATAGGTTTTCATTATGTGAATAACTTGGAAATCTTAGCTCAAACAGCTGCAAAACCTGTTTTCCCAGCACGGAAACCTTGAGTTCTATAAGATAAAGCCATAAACATGTGTATCCGAGTCTTCTATCAAAAGTTACAGCTATTTCTATGAAGTTGTACAAAAACGCTTTCTTTCGCCAAGACAGTGCGTTTCTCACTGTTACATGCATTTGAATGGGGAACTCGACCGAAACAAAGTATAGGTTTTCATTATGTGAATAACTTGGAAATCTTAGTTCAAACAGCTGCAAAACCTGTTTGCCCAGCACGGAGACCTTGAGTTCTATAAGATAAAGCCATAAACATGTTTGTCTGAGTCTTCTATCAAAAGTTACAGCTATTTCTATGAAGTTGTACAAAAACGCTTTCTTTCGCCAAGACAGTGCGTTTCTCACTGTTACATGCATTTGAATGGGGAACTCGACCGAAACAAAGTATAGGTTTTCATTATGTGAATAACTTGGAAATCTTAGCTCAAACAGCTGCAAAACCTGTTTTCCCAGCACGGAAACCTTGAGTTCTATAAGATAAAGCCATAAACATGTTTGTCTGAGTCTTCTATCAAAAGTTACAGCTATTTCTATGAAGTTGTACAAAAACGCTTTCTTTCGCCAAGACAGTGCGTTTCTCACTGTTACATGCATTTGAATGGGGAACTCGACTGAAACAAAGTATAAGTTTTCATTATGTGAATAACTTGGAAATCTTAGCTCAAACAGCTGCAAAACCTGTTTTCCCAGCACGGAAACCTTGAGTTCTATAAGATAAAGCCATAAACATGTCTATCCGAGTCTTCTATCAAAAGTTACAGCTATTTCTATGAAGTTGTACAAAAACGCTTTCTTTCGCCAAGACAGTGCGTTTCTCACTGTTACATGCATTTGAATGGGGAACTCGACCGAAACAAAGTATAGGTTTTCATTATGTGAATAACTTGGAAATCTTAGTTCAAACAGCTGCAAAACCTGTTTTCCCAGCACGGAAACCTTGAGTTCTATAAGATAAAGCCATAAACATGTGTATCCGAGTCTTCTATCAAAAGTTACAGCTATTTCTATGAAGTTGTACAAAATAGCTTTCTTTCGCCAAGACAGTGCGTTTCTCACTGTTACATGCATTTGAATGGGGAACTCGACCGAAACAAAGTATAAGTTTTCATTATGTGAATAACTTGGAAATCTTAGCTCAAACAGCTGCAAAACCTGTTTTCCCAGCATAGAGACCTTGAGTTCTATAAGATAAAGCCATAAACATGTTTGTCTGAGTCTTCTATCAAAAGTTACAGCTATTTCTATGAAGTTGTACAAAAACGCTTTCTTTCGCCAAGACAGTGCGTTTCTCACTGTTACATGCATTTGAATGGGGAACTCGACCGAAACAAAGTATAGGTTTTCATTATGTGAATAACTTGGAAATCTTAGCTCAAACAGCTGCAAAACCTGTTTTCCCAGCACGGGGACCTTGAGTTCTATAAGATAAAGCCATAAACATGTTTGTCTGAGTCTTCTATCAAAAGTTACAGCTATTTCTATGAAGTTGTACAAAAACGCTTTCTTTCGCCAAGACAGTGCGTTTCTCACTGTTACATGCATTTGAATGGGGAACTCGACTGAAACAAAGTATAAGTTTTCATTATGTGAATAACTTGGAAATCTTAGCTCAAACAGCTGCAAAACCTGTTTTCCCAGCACGGAAACCTTGAGTTCTATAAGATAAAGCCATAAACATGTGTATCCGAGTCTTCTATCAAAAGTTACAGCTATTTATATGAAGTTGTACAAAAACGCTTTCTTTCGCCAAGACAGTGCGTTTCTCACTGTTACATGCATTTGAATGGGGAACTCGACCGAAACAAAGTATAGGTTTTCATTATGTGAATAACTTGGAAATCTTAGCTCAAACAGCTGCAAAACCTGTTTGCCCAGCACGGAGACCTTGAGTTCTATAAGATAAAGCCATAAACATGTGTATCCGAGTCTTCTATCAAAAGTTACAGCTATTTATATGAAGTTGTACAAAAACGCTTTCTTTCGCCAAGACAGTGCGTTTCTCACTGTTACATGCATTTGAATGGGGAACTCGACCGAAACAAAGTATAAGTTTTCATTATGTGAATAACTTGGAAATCTTAGCTCAAACAGCTGCAAAACCTGTTTGCCCAGCATGGAGACCTTGAGTTCTATAATATAAAGCCATAAACATGTGTATCCGAGTCTTCTATCAAAAGTTACAGCTATTTCTATGAAGTTGTACAAAATAGCTTTCTTTCGCCAAGACAGTGCGTTTCTCACTGTTACATGCATTTGAATGGGGAACTCGACCGAAACAAAGTATAAGTTTTCATTATGTGAATAACTTGGAAATCTTAGCTCAAACAGCTGCAAAACCTGTTTTCCCAGCATAGAGACCTTGAGTTCTATAAGATAAAGCCATAAACATGTTTGTCTGAGTCTTCTATCAAAAGTTACAGCTATTTCTATGAAGTTGTACAAAAACGCTTTCTTTCGCCAAGACAGTGCGTTTCTCACTGTTACATGCATTTGAATGGGGAACTCGACCGAAACAAAGTATAGGTTTTCATTATGTGAATAACTTGGAAATCTTAGCTCAAACAGCTGCAAAACCTGTTTTCCCAGCACGGGGACCTTGAGTTCTATAAGATAAAGCCATAAACATGTTTGTCTGAGTCTTCTATCAAAAGTTACAGCTATTTCTATGAAGTTGTACAAAAACGCTTTCTTTCGCCAAGACAGTGCGTTTCTCACTGTTACATGCATTTGAATGGGGAACTCGACCGAAACAAAGTATAAGTTTTCATTATGTGAATAACTTGGAAATCTTAGCTCAAACAGCTGCAAAACCTGTTTGCCCAGCACGGAGACCTTGAGTTCTATAATATAAAGCCATAAACATGTGTATCCGAGTCTTCTATCAAAAGTTACAGCTATTTCTATGAAGTTGTACAAAATAGCTTTCTTTCGCCAAGACAGTGCGTTTCTCACTGTTACATGCATTTGAATGGGGAACTCGACCGAAACAAAGTATAGGTTTTCATTATGTGAATAACTTGGAAATCTTAGCTCAAACAGCTGCAAAACCTGTTTGCCCAGCACGAAGACCTTGAGTTCTATAAGATAAAGCCATAAACATGTGTATCCGAGTCTTCTATCAAAAGTTACAGCTATTTCTATGAAGTTGTACAAAAACGCTTTCTTTCGCCAAGACAGTGCGTTTCTCACTGTTACATGCATTTGAATGGGGAACTCGACTGAAACAAAGTATAAGTTTTCATTATGTGAATAACTTGGAAATCTTAGCTCAAACAGCTGCAAAACCTGTTTTCCCAGCACGGAAACCTTGAGTTCTATAAGATAAAGCCATAAACATGTGTATCCGAGTCTTCTATCAAAAGTTACAGCTATTTCTATGAAGTTGTACAAAAACGCTTTCTTTCGCCAAGACAGTGCGTTTCTCACTGTTACATGCATTTGAATGGGGAACTCGACCGAAACAAAGTATAGGTTTTCATTATGTGAATAACTTGGAAATCTTAGTTCAAACAGCTGCAAAACCTGTTTGCCCAGCACGGAGACCTTGAGTTCTATAAGATAAAGCCATAAACATGTGTATCCGAGTCTTCTATCAAAAGTTACAGCTATTTCTATGAAGTTGTACAAAAACGCTTTCTTTCGCCAAGACAGTGCGTTTCTCACTGTTACATGCATTTGAATGGGGAACTCGACCGAAACAAAGTATAAGTTTTCATTATGTGAATAACTTGGAAATCTTAGCTCAAACAGCTGCAAAACCTGTTTTCCCAGCACGGAAACCTTGAGTTCTATAAGATAAAGCCATAAACATGTTTGTCTGAGTCTTCTATCAAAAGTTACAGCTATTTCTATGAAGTTGTACAAAAACGCTTTCTTTCGCCAAGACAGTGCGTTTCTCACTGTTACATGCATTTGAATGGGGAACTCGACCGAAACAAAGTATAGGTTTTCATTATGTGAATAACTTGGAAATCTTAGCTCAAACAGCTGCAAAACCTGTTTTCCCAGCACGGAAACCTTGAGTTCTATAAGATAAAGCCATAAACATGTGTATCCGAGTCTTCTATCAAAAGTTACAGCTATTTCTATGAAGTTGTACAAAAACGCTTTCTTTCGCCAAGACAGTGCGTTTCTCACTGTTACATGCATTTGAATGGGGAACTCGACCGAAACAAAGTATAGGTTTTCATTATGTGAATAACTTGGAAATCTTAGTTCAAACAGCTGCAAAACCTGTTTGCCCAGCACGGAGACCTTGAGTTCTATAAGATAAAGCCATAAACATGTTTGTCTGAGTCTTCTATCAAAAGTTACAGCTATTTCTATGAAGTTGTACAAAAACGCTTTCTTTCGCCAAGACAGTGCGTTTCTCACTGTTACATGCATTTGAATGGGGAACTCGACCGAAACAAAGTATAGGTTTTCATTATGTGAATAACTTGGAAATCTTAGCTCAAACAGCTGCAAAACCTGTTTTCCCAGCACGGAAACCTTGAGTTCTATAAGATAAAGCCATAAACATGTTTGTCTGAGTCTTCTATCAAAAGTTACAGCTATTTCTATGAAGTTGTACAAAAACGCTTTCTTTCGCCAAGACAGTGCGTTTCTCACTGTTACATGCATTTGAATGGGGAACTCGACTGAAACAAAGTATAAGTTTTCATTATGTGAATAACTTGGAAATCTTAGCTCAAACAGCTGCAAAACCTGTTTTCCCAGCACGGAAACCTTGAGTTCTATAAGATAAAGCCATAAACATGTCTATCCGAGTCTTCTATCAAAAGTTACAGCTATTTCTATGAAGTTGTACAAAAACGCTTTCTTTCGCCAAGACAGTGCGTTTCTCACTGTTACATGCATTTGAATGGGGAACTCGACCGAAACAAAGTATAGGTTTTCATTATGTGAATAACTTGGAAATCTTAGTTCAAACAGCTGCAAAACCTGTTTTCCCAGCACGGAAACCTTGAGTTCTATAAGATAAAGCCATAAACATGTGTATCCGAGTCTTCTATCAAAAGTTACAGCTATTTCTATGAAGTTGTACAAAATAGCTTTCTTTCGCCAAGACAGTGCGTTTCTCACTGTTACATGCATTTGAATGGGGAACTCGACCGAAACAAAGTATAAGTTTTCATTATGTGAATAACTTGGAAATCTTAGCTCAAACAGCTGCAAAACCTGTTTTCCCAGCATAGAGACCTTGAGTTCTATAAGATAAAGCCATAAACATGTTTGTCTGAGTCTTCTATCAAAAGTTACAGCTATTTCTATGAAGTTGTACAAAAACGCTTTCTTTCGCCAAGACAGTGCGTTTCTCACTGTTACATGCATTTGAATGGGGAACTCGACCGAAACAAAGTATAGGTTTTCATTATGTGAATAACTTGGAAATCTTAGCTCAAACAGCTGCAAAACCTGTTTTCCCAGCACGGGGACCTTGAGTTCTATAAGATAAAGCCATAAACATGTTTGTCTGAGTCTTCTATCAAAAGTTACAGCTATTTCTATGAAGTTGTACAAAAACGCTTTCTTTCGCCAAGACAGTGCGTTTCTCACTGTTACATGCATTTGAATGGGGAACTCGACCGAAACAAAGTATAAGTTTTCATTATGTGAATAACTTGGAAATCTTAGCTCAAACAGCTGCAAAACCTGTTTTCCCAGCATAGAGACCTTGAGTTCTATAAGATAAAGCCATAAACATGTTTGTCTGAGTCTTCTATCAAAAGTTACAGCTATTTCTATGAAGTTGTACAAAAACGCTTTCTTTCGCCAAGACAGTGCGTTTCTCACTGTTACATGCATTTGAATGGGGAACTCGACCGAAACAAAGTATAGGTTTTCATTATGTGAATAACTTGGAAATCTTAGCTCAAACAGCTGCAAAACCTGTTTTCCCAGCACGGAAACCTTGAGTTCTATAAGATAAAGCCATAAACATGTTTGTCTGAGTCTTCTATCAAAAGTTACAGCTATTTCTATGAAGTTGTACAAAAACGCTTTCTTTCGCCAAGACAGTGCGTTTCTCACTGTTACATGCATTTGAATGGGGAACTCGACTGAAACAAAGTATAAGTTTTCATTATGTGAATAACTTGGAAATCTTAGCTCAAACAGCTGCAAAACCTGTTTTCCCAGCACGGAAACCTTGAGTTCTATAAGATAAAGCCATAAACATGTGTATCCGAGTCTTCTATCAAAAGTTACAGCTATTTATATGAAGTTGTACAAAAACGCTTTCTTTCGCCAAGACAGTGCGTTTCTCACTGTTACATGCATTTGAATGGGGAACTCGACCGAAACAAAGTATAGGTTTTCATTATGTGAATAACTTGGAAATCTTAGCTCAAACAGCTGCAAAACCTGTTTGCCCAGCACGGAGACCTTGAGTTCTATAAGATAAAGCCATAAACATGTGTATCCGAGTCTTCTATCAAAAGTTACAGCTATTTATATGAAGTTGTACAAAAACGCTTTCTTTCGCCAAGACAGTGCGTTTCTCACTGTTACATGCATTTGAATGGGGAACTCGACCGAAACAAAGTATAAGTTTTCATTATGTGAATAACTTGGAAATCTTAGCTCAAACAGCTGCAAAACCTGTTTGCCCAGCATGGAGACCTTGAGTTCTATAATATAAAGCCATAAACATGTGTATCCGAGTCTTCTATCAAAAGTTACAGCTATTTCTATGAAGTTGTACAAAATAGCTTTCTTTCGCCAAGACAGTGCGTTTCTCACTGTTACATGCATTTGAATGGGGAACTCGACCGAAACAAAGTATAAGTTTTCATTATGTGAATAACTTGGAAATCTTAGCTCAAACAGCTGCAAAACCTGTTTTCCCAGCATAGAGACCTTGAGTTCTATAAGATAAAGCCATAAACATGTTTGTCTGAGTCTTCTATCAAAAGTTACAGCTATTTCTATGAAGTTGTACAAAAACGCTTTCTTTCGCCAAGACAGTGCGTTTCTCACTGTTACATGCATTTGAATGGGGAACTCGACCGAAACAAAGTATAGGTTTTCATTATGTGAATAACTTGGAAATCTTAGCTCAAACAGCTGCAAAACCTGTTTTCCCAGCACGGGGACCTTGAGTTCTATAAGATAAAGCCATAAACATGTTTGTCTGAGTCTTCTATCAAAAGTTACAGCTATTTCTATGAAGTTGTACAAAAACGCTTTCTTTCGCCAAGACAGTGCGTTTCTCACTGTTACATGCATTTGAATGGGGAACTCGACCGAAACAAAGTATAAGTTTTCATTATGTGAATAACTTGGAAATCTTAGCTCAAACAGCTGCAAAACCTGTTTGCCCAGCACGGAGACCTTGAGTTCTATAATATAAAGCCATAAACATGTGTATCCGAGTCTTCTATCAAAAGTTACAGCTATTTCTATGAAGTTGTACAAAATAGCTTTCTTTCGCCAAGACAGTGCGTTTCTCACTGTTACATGCATTTGAATGGGGAACTCGACCGAAACAAAGTATAAGTTTTCATTATGTGAATAACTTGGAAATCTTAGCTCAAACAGCTGCAAAACCTGTTTTCCCAGCATAGAGACCTTGAGTTCTATAAGATAAAGCCATAAACATGTTTGTCTGAGTCTTCTATCAAAAGTTACAGCTATTTCTATGAAGTTGTACAAAAACGCTTTCTTTCGCCAAGACAGTGCGTTTCTCACTGTTACATGCATTTGAATGGGGAACTCGACCGAAACAAAGTATAGGTTTTCATTATGTGAATAACTTGGAAATCTTAGCTCAAACAGCTGCAAAACCTGTTTTCCCAGCACGGAAACCTTGAGTTCTATAAGATAAAGCCATAAACATGTTTGTCTGAGTCTTCTATCAAAAGTTACAGCTATTTCTATGAAGTTGTACAAAAACGCTTTCTTTCGCCAAGACAGTGCGTTTCTCACTGTTACATGCATTTGAATGGGGAACTCGACCGAAACAAAGTATAGGTTTTCATTATGTGAATAACTTGGAAATCTTAGCTCAAACAGCTGCAAAACCTGTTTGCCCAGCACGAAGACCTTGAGTTCTATAAGATAAAGCCATAAACATGTGTATCCGAGTCTTCTATCAAAAGTTACAGCTATTTCTATGAAGTTGTACAAAAACGCTTTCTTTCGCCAAGACAGTGCGTTTCTCACTGTTACATGCATTTGAATGGGGAACTCGACTGAAACAAAGTATAAGTTTTCATTATGTGAATAACTTGGAAATCTTAGCTCAAACAGCTGCAAAACCTGTTTTCCCAGCACGGAAACCTTGAGTTCTATAAGATAAAGCCATAAACATGTGTATCCGAGTCTTCTATCAAAAGTTACAGCTATTTATATGAAGTTGTACAAAATAGCTTTCTTTCGCCAAGACAGTGCGTTTCTCACTGTTACATGCATTTGAATGGGGAACTCGACCGAAACAAAGTATAAGTTTTCATTATGTGAATAACTTGGAAATCTTAGCTCAAACAGCTGCAAAACCTGTTTTCCCAGCATAGAGACCTTGAGTTCTATAAGATAAAGCCATAAACATGTTTGTCTGAGTCTTCTATCAAAAGTTACAGCTATTTCTATGAAGTTGTACAAAAACGCTTTCTTTCGCCAAGACAGTGCGTTTCTCACTGTTACATGCATTTGAATGGGGAACTCGACCGAAACAAAGTATAGGTTTTCATTATGTGAATAACTTGGAAATCTAGCTCAAACAGCTGCAAAACCTGTTTTCCCAGCACGGGGACCTTGAGTTCTATAAGATAAAGCCATAAACATGTTTGTCTGAGTCTTCTATCAAAAGTTACAGCTATTTCTATGAAGTTGTACAAAAACGCTTTCTTTCGCCAAGACAGTGCGTTTCTCACTGTTACATGCATTTGAATGGGGAACTCGACCGAAACAAAGTATAAGTTTTCATTATGTGAATAACTTGGAAATCTTAGCTCAAACAGCTGCAAAACCTGTTTGCCCAGCACGGAGACCTTGAGTTCTATAATATAAAGCCATAAACATGTGTATCCGAGTCTTCTATCAAAAGTTACAGCTATTTCTATGAAGTTGTACAAAATAGCTTTCTTTCGCCAAGACAGTGCGTTTCTCACTGTTACATGCATTTGAATGGGGAACTCGACCGAAACAAAGTATAAGTTTTCATTATGTGAATAACTTGGAAATCTTAGCTCAAACAGCTGCAAAACCTGTTTTCCCAGCATAGAGACCTTGAGTTCTATAAGATAAAGCCATAAACATGTTTGTCTGAGTCTTCTATCAAAAGTTACAGCTATTTCTATGAAGTTGTACAAAAACGCTTTCTTTCGCCAAGACAGTGCGTTTCTCACTGTTACATGCATTTGAATGGGGAACTCGACCGAAACAAAGTATAGGTTTTCATTATGTGAATAACTTGGAAATCTAGCTCAAACAGCTGCAAAACCTGTTTTCCCAGCACGGGGACCTTGAGTTCTATAAGATAAAGCCATAAACATGTTTGTCTGAGTCTTCTATCAAAAGTTACAGCTATTTCTATGAAGTTGTACAAAAACGCTTTCTTTCGCCAAGACAGTGCGTTTCTCACTGTTACATGCATTTGAATGGGGAACTCGACCGAAACAAAGTATAAGTTTTCATTATGTGAATAACTTGGAAATCTTAGCTCAAACAGCTGCAAAACCTGTTTGCCCAGCACGGAGACCTTGAGTTCTATAATATAAAGCCATAAACATGTGTATCCGAGTCTTCTATCAAAAGTTACAGCTATTTCTATGAAGTTGTACAAAATAGCTTTCTTTCGCCAAGACAGTGCGTTTCTCACTGTTACATGCATTTGAATGGGGAACTCGACCGAAACAAAGTATAAGTTTTCATTATGTGAATAACTTGGAAATCTTAGCTCAAACAGCTGCAAAACCTGTTTTCCCAGCATAGAGACCTTGAGTTCTATAAGATAAAGCCATAAACATGTTTGTCTGAGTCTTCTATCAAAAGTTACAGCTATTTCTATGAAGTTGTACAAAAACGCTTTCTTTCGCCAAGACAGTGCGTTTCTCACTGTTACATGCATTTGAATGGGGAACTCGACCGAAACAAAGTATAGGTTTTCATTATGTGAATAACTTGGAAATCTTAGCTCAAACAGCTGCAAAACCTGTTTTCCCAGCACGGAAACCTTGAGTTCTATAAGATAAAGCCATAAACATGTTTGTCTGAGTCTTCTATCAAAAGTTACAGCTATTTCTATGAAGTTGTACAAAAACGCTTTCTTTCGCCAAGACAGTGCGTTTCTCACTGTTACATGCATTTGAATGGGGAACTCGACCGAAACAAAGTATAGGTTTTCATTATGTGAATAACTTGGAAATCTTAGCTCAAACAGCTGCAAAACCTGTTTGCCCAGCACGAAGACCTTGAGTTCTATAAGATAAAGCCATAAACATGTGTATCCGAGTCTTCTATCAAAAGTTACAGCTATTTCTATGAAGTTGTACAAAAACGCTTTCTTTCGCCAAGACAGTGCGTTTCTCACTGTTACATGCATTTGAATGGGGAACTCGACCGAAACAAAGTATAGGTTTTCATTATGTGAATAACTTGGAAATCTTAGCTCAAACAGCTGCAAAACCTGTTTGCCCAGCACGGAGACCTTGAGTTCTATAAGATAAAGCCATAAACATGTGTATCCGAGTCTTCTATCAAAAGTTACAGCTATTTATATGAAGTTGTACAAAAACGCTTTCTTTCGCCAAGACAGTGCGTTTCTCACTGTTACATGCATTTGAATGGGGAACTCGACCGAAACAAAGTATAAGTTTTCATTATGTGAATAACTTGGAAATCTTAGCTCAAACAGCTGCAAAACCTGTTTGCCCAGCATGGAGACCTTGAGTTCTATAATATAAAGCCATAAACATGTGTATCCGAGTCTTCTATCAAAAGTTACAGCTATTTCTATGAAGTTGTACAAAATAGCTTTCTTTCGCCAAGACAGTGCGTTTCTCACTGTTACATGCATTTGAATGGGGAACTCGACCGAAACAAAGTATAAGTTTTCATTATGTGAATAACTTGGAAATCTTAGCTCAAACAGCTGCAAAACCTGTTTTCCCAGCATAGAGACCTTGAGTTCTATAAGATAAAGCCATAAACATGTTTGTCTGAGTCTTCTATCAAAAGTTACAGCTATTTCTATGAAGTTGTACAAAAACGCTTTCTTTCGCCAAGACAGTGCGTTTCTCACTGTTACATGCATTTGAATGGGGAACTCGACCGAAACAAAGTATAGGTTTTCATTATGTGAATAACTTGGAAATCTTAGCTCAAACAGCTGCAAAACCTGTTTTCCCAGCACGGGGACCTTGAGTTCTATAAGATAAAGCCATAAACATGTTTGTCTGAGTCTTCTATCAAAAGTTACAGCTATTTCTATGAAGTTGTACAAAAACGCTTTCTTTCGCCAAGACAGTGCGTTTCTCACTGTTACATGCATTTGAATGGGGAACTCGACCGAAACAAAGTATAAGTTTTCATTATGTGAATAACTTGGAAATCTTAGCTCAAACAGCTGCAAAACCTGTTTGCCCAGCACGGAGACCTTGAGTTCTATAATATAAAGCCATAAACATGTGTATCCGAGTCTTCTATCAAAAGTTACAGCTATTTCTATGAAGTTGTACAAAATAGCTTTCTTTCGCCAAGACAGTGCGTTTCTCACTGTTACATGCATTTGAATGGGGAACTCGACCGAAACAAAGTATAAGTTTTCATTATGTGAATAACTTGGAAATCTTAGCTCAAACAGCTGCAAAACCTGTTTTCCCAGCATAGAGACCTTGAGTTCTATAAGATAAAGCCATAAACATGTTTGTCTGAGTCTTCTATCAAAAGTTACAGCTATTTCTATGAAGTTGTACAAAAACGCTTTCTTTCGCCAAGACAGTGCGTTTCTCACTGTTACATGCATTTGAATGGGGAACTCGACCGAAACAAAGTATAGGTTTTCATTATGTGAATAACTTGGAAATCTTAGCTCAAACAGCTGCAAAACCTGTTTGCCCAGCACGGAGACCTTGAGTTCTATAATATAAAGCCATAAACATGTGTATCCGAGTCTTCTATCAAAAGTTACAGCTATTTCTATGAAGTTGTACAAAATAGCTTTCTTTCGCCAAGACAGTGCGTTTCTCACTGTTACATGCATTTGAATGGGGAACTCGACCGAAACAAAGTATAAGTTTTCATTATGTGAATAACTTGGAAATCTTAGCTCAAACAGCTGCAAAACCTGTTTTCCCAGCATAGAGACCTTGAGTTCTATAAGATAAAGCCATAAACATGTTTGTCTGAGTCTTCTATCAAAAGTTACAGCTATTTCTATGAAGTTGTACAAAAACGCTTTCTTTCGCCAAGACAGTGCGTTTCTCACTGTTACATGCATTTGAATGGGGAACTCGACCGAAACAAAGTATAGGTTTTCATTATGTGAATAACTTGGAAATCTTAGCTCAAACAGCTGCAAAACCTGTTTTCCCAGCACGGAAACCTTGAGTTCTATAAGATAAAGCCATAAACATGTTTGTCTGAGTCTTCTATCAAAAGTTACAGCTATTTCTATGAAGTTGTACAAAAACGCTTTCTTTCGCCAAGACAGTGCGTTTCTCACTGTTACATGCATTTGAATGGGGAACTCGACCGAAACAAAGTATAGGTTTTCATTATGTGAATAACTTGGAAATCTTAGCTCAAACAGCTGCAAAACCTGTTTGCCCAGCACGAAGACCTTGAGTTCTATAAGATAAAGCCATAAACATGTGTATCCGAGTCTTCTATCAAAAGTTACAGCTATTTCTATGAAGTTGTACAAAAACGCTTTCTTTCGCCAAGACAGTGCGTTTCTCACTGTTACATGCATTTGAATGGGGAACTCGACTGAAACAAAGTATAAGTTTTCATTATGTGAATAACTTGGAAATCTTAGCTCAAACAGCTGCAAAACCTGTTTTCCCAGCACGGAAACCTTGAGTTCTATAAGATAAAGCCATAAACATGTGTATCCGAGTCTTCTATCAAAAGTTACAGCTATTTATATGAAGTTGTACAAAATAGCTTTCTTTCGCCAAGACAGTGCGTTTCTCACTGTTACATGCATTTGAATGGGGAACTCGACCGAAACAAAGTATAAGTTTTCATTATGTGAATAACTTGGAAATCTTAGCTCAAACAGCTGCAAAACCTGTTTTCCCAGCATAGAGACCTTGAGTTCTATAAGATAAAGCCATAAACATGTTTGTCTGAGTCTTCTATCAAAAGTTACAGCTATTTCTATGAAGTTGTACAAAAACGCTTTCTTTCGCCAAGACAGTGCGTTTCTCACTGTTACATGCATTTGAATGGGGAACTCGACCGAAACAAAGTATAGGTTTTCATTATGTGAATAACTTGGAAATCTAGCTCAAACAGCTGCAAAACCTGTTTTCCCAGCACGGGGACCTTGAGTTCTATAAGATAAAGCCATAAACATGTTTGTCTGAGTCTTCTATCAAAAGTTACAGCTATTTCTATGAAGTTGTACAAAAACGCTTTCTTTCGCCAAGACAGTGCGTTTCTCACTGTTACATGCATTTGAATGGGGAACTCGACCGAAACAAAGTATAAGTTTTCATTATGTGAATAACTTGGAAATCTTAGCTCAAACAGCTGCAAAACCTGTTTGCCCAGCACGGAGACCTTGAGTTCTATAATATAAAGCCATAAACATGTGTATCCGAGTCTTCTATCAAAAGTTACAGCTATTTCTATGAAGTTGTACAAAATAGCTTTCTTTCGCCAAGACAGTGCGTTTCTCACTGTTACATGCATTTGAATGGGGAACTCGACCGAAACAAAGTATAAGTTTTCATTATGTGAATAACTTGGAAATCTTAGCTCAAACAGCTGCAAAACCTGTTTTCCCAGCATAGAGACCTTGAGTTCTATAAGATAAAGCCATAAACATGTTTGTCTGAGTCTTCTATCAAAAGTTACAGCTATTTCTATGAAGTTGTACAAAAACGCTTTCTTTCGCCAAGACAGTGCGTTTCTCACTGTTACATGCATTTGAATGGGGAACTCGACCGAAACAAAGTATAGGTTTTCATTATGTGAATAACTTGGAAATCTTAGCTCAAACAGCTGCAAAACCTGTTTTCCCAGCACGGAAACCTTGAGTTCTATAAGATAAAGCCATAAACATGTTTGTCTGAGTCTTCTATCAAAAGTTACAGCTATTTCTATGAAGTTGTACAAAAACGCTTTCTTTCGCCAAGACAGTGCGTTTCTCACTGTTACATGCATTTGAATGGGGAACTCGACCGAAACAAAGTATAGGTTTTCATTATGTGAATAACTTGGAAATCTTAGCTCAAACAGCTGCAAAACCTGTTTTCCCAGCACGGAAACCTTGAGTTCTATAAGATAAAGCCATAAACATGTTTGTCTGAGTCTTCTATCAAAAGTTACAGCTATTTCTATGAAGTTGTACAAAAACGCTTTCTTTCGCCAAGACAGTGCGTTTCTCACTGTTACATGCATTTGAATGGGGAACTCGACCGAAACAAAGTATAGGTTTTCATTATGTGAATAACTTGGAAATCTTAGCTCAAACAGCTGCAAAACCTGTTTGCCCAGCACGAAGACCTTGAGTTCTATAAGATAAAGCCATAAACATGTGTATCCGAGTCTTCTATCAAAAGTTACAGCTATTTCTATGAAGTTGTACAAAAACGCTTTCTTTCGCCAAGACAGTGCGTTTCTCACTGTTACATGCATTTGAATGGGGAACTCGACTGAAACAAAGTATAAGTTTTCATTATGTGAATAACTTGGAAATCTTAGCTCAAACAGCTGCAAAACCTGTTTTCCCAGCACGGAAACCTTGAGTTCTATAAGATAAAGCCATAAACATGTGTATCCGAGTCTTCTATCAAAAGTTACAGCTATTTCTATGAAGTTGTACAAAAACGCTTTCTTTCGCCAAGACAGTGCGTTTCTCACTGTTACATGCATTTGAATGGGGAACTCGACCGAAACAAAGTATAAGTTTTCATTATGTGAATAACTTGGAAATCTTAGCTCAAACAGCTGCAAAACCTGTTTTCCCAGCATAGAGACCTTGAGTTCTATAAGATAAAGCCATAAACATGTTTGTCTGAGTCTTCTATCAAAAGTTACAGCTATTTCTATGAAGTTGTACAAAAACGCTTTCTTTCGCCAAGACAGTGCGTTTCTCACTGTTACATGCATTTGAATGGGGAACTCGACCGAAACAAAGTATAGGTTTTCATTATGTGAATAACTTGGAAATCTTAGCTCAAACAGCTGCAAAACCTGTTTTCCCAGCACGGAAACCTTGAGTTCTATAAGATAAAGCCATAAACATGTTTGTCTGAGTCTTCTATCAAAAGTTACAGCTATTTCTATGAAGTTGTACAAAAACGCTTTCTTTCGCCAAGACAGTGCGTTTCTCACTGTTACATGCATTTGAATGGGGAACTCGACCGAAACAAAGTATAGGTTTTCATTATGTGAATAACTTGGAAATCTTAGCTCAAACAGCTGCAAAACCTGTTTTCCCAGCACGGAAACCTTGAGTTCTATAAGATAAAGCCATAAACATGTTTGTCTGAGTCTTCTATCAAAAGTTACAGCTATTTCTATGAAGTTGTACAAAAACGCTTTCTTTCGCCAAGACAGTGCGTTTCTCACTGTTACATGCATTTGAATGGGGAACTCGACCGAAACAAAGTATAGGTTTTCATTATGTGAATAACTTGGAAATCTTAGCTCAAACAGCTGCAAAACCTGTTTGCCCAGCACGAAGACCTTGAGTTCTATAAGATAAAGCCATAAACATGTGTATCCGAGTCTTCTATCAAAAGTTACAGCTATTTCTATGAAGTTGTACAAAAACGCTTTCTTTCGCCAAGACAGTGCGTTTCTCACTGTTACATGCATTTGAATGGGGAACTCGACTGAAACAAAGTATAAGTTTTCATTATGTGAATAACTTGGAAATCTTAGCTCAAACAGCTGCAAAACCTGTTTTCCCAGCACGGAAACCTTGAGTTCTATAAGATAAAGCCATAAACATGTGTATCCGAGTCTTCTATCAAAAGTTACAGCTATTTCTATGAAGTTGTACAAAAACGCTTTCTTTCGCCAAGACAGTGCGTTTCTCACTGTTACATGCATTTGAATGGGGAACTCGACCGAAACAAAGTATAAGTTTTCATTATGTGAATAACTTGGAAATCTTAGCTCAAACAGCTGCAAAACCTGTTTTCCCAGCATAGAGACCTTGAGTTCTATAAGATAAAGCCATAAACATGTTTGTCTGAGTCTTCTATCAAAAGTTACAGCTATTTCTATGAAGTTGTACAAAAACGCTTTCTTTCGCCAAGACAGTGCGTTTCTCACTGTTACATGCATTTGAATGGGGAACTCGACCGAAACAAAGTATAGGTTTTCATTATGTGAATAACTTGGAAATCTTAGCTCAAACAGCTGCAAAACCTGTTTTCCCAGCACGGAAACCTTGAGTTCTATAAGATAAAGCCATAAACATGTTTGTCTGAGTCTTCTATCAAAAGTTACAGCTATTTCTATGAAGTTGTACAAAAACGCTTTCTTTCGCCAAGACAGTGCGTTTCTCACTGTTACATGCATTTGAATGGGGAACTCGACCGAAACAAAGTATAGGTTTTCATTATGTGAATAACTTGGAAATCTTAGCTCAAACAGCTGCAAAACCTGTTTGCCCAGCACGAAGACCTTGAGTTCTATAAGATAAAGCCATAAACATGTGTATCCGAGTCTTCTATCAAAAGTTACAGCTATTTCTATGAAGTTGTACAAAAACGCTTTCTTTCGCCAAGACAGTGCGTTTCTCACTGTTACATGCATTTGAATGGGGAACTCGACTGAAACAAAGTATAAGTTTTCATTATGTGAATAACTTGGAAATCTTAGCTCAAACAGCTGCAAAACCTGTTTTCCCAGCACGGAAACCTTGAGTTCTATAAGATAAAGCCATAAACATGTGTATCCGAGTCTTCTATCAAAAGTTACAGCTATTTCTATGAAGTTGTACAAAAACGCTTTCTTTCGCCAAGACAGTGCGTTTCTCACTGTTACATGCATTTGAATGGGGAACTCGACCGAAACAAAGTATAAGTTTTCATTATGTGAATAACTTGGAAATCTTAGCTCAAACAGCTGCAAAACCTGTTTTCCCAGCACGTAGACCTTGAGTTCTATAAGATAAAGCCATAAACATGTTTGTCTGAGTCTTCTATCAAAAGTTACAGCTATTTCTATGAAGTTGTACAAAAACGCTTTCTTTCGCCAAGACAGTGCGTTTCTCACTGTTACATGCATTTGAATGGGGAACTCGACCGAAACAAAGTATAAGTTTTCATTATGTGAATAACTTGGAAATCTTAGCTCAAACAGCTGCAAAACCTGTTTTCCCAGCACGGAAACCTTGAGTTCTATAAGATAAAGCCATAAACATGTGTATCCGAGTCTTCTATCAAAAGTTACAGCTATTTCTATGAAGTTGTACAAAATAGCTTTCTTTCGCCAAGACAGTGCGTTTCTCACTGTTACATGCATTTGAATGGGGAACTCGACCGAAACAAAGTATAAGTTTTCATTATGTGAATAACTTGGAAATCTTAGCTCAAACAGCTGCAAAACCTGTTTTCCCAGCACGGGGACCTTGAGTTCTATAAGATAAAGCCATAAACATGTTTGTCTGAGTCTTCTATCAAAAGTTACAGCTATTTCTATGAAGTTGTACAAAAACGCTTTCTTTCGCCAAGACAGTGCGTTTCTCACTGTTACATGCATTTGAATGGGGAACTCGACCGAAACAAAGTATAAGTTTTCATTATGTGAATAACTTGGAAATCTTAGCTCAAACAGCTGCAAAACCTGTTTGCCCAGCACGGAGACCTTGAGTTCTATAATATAAAGCCATAAACATGTGTATCCGAGTCTTCTATCAAAAGTTACAGCTATTTCTATGAAGTTGTACAAAATAGCTTTCTTTCGCCAAGACAGTGCGTTTCTCACTGTTACATGCATTTGAATGGGGAACTCGACCGAAACAAAGTATAAGTTTTCATTATGTGAATAACTTGGAAATCTTAGCTCAAACAGCTGCAAAACCTGTTTTCCCAGCATAGAGACCTTGAGTTCTATAAGATAAAGCCATAAACATGTTTGTCTGAGTCTTCTATCAAAAGTTACAGCTATTTCTATGAAGTTGTACAAAAACGCTTTCTTTCGCCAAGACAGTGCTGTTACATGCATTTGAATGGGGAACTCGACCGAAACAAAGTATAGGTTTTCATTATGTGAATAACTTGGAAATCTTAGCTCAAACAGCTGCAAAACCTGTTTTCCCAGCACGGGGACCTTGAGTTCTATAAGATAAAGCCATAAACATGTTTGTCTGAGTCTTCTATCAAAAGTTACAGCTATTTATATGAAGTTGTACAAAATAGCTTTCTTTCGCCAAGACAGTGCGTTTCTCACTGTTACATGCATTTGAATGGGGAACTCGACCGAAACAAAGTATAAGTTTTCATTATGTGAATAACTTGGAAATCTTAGCTCAAACAGCTGCAAAACCTGTTTTCCCAGCATAGAGACCTTGAGTTCTATAAGATAAAGCCATAAACATGTTTGTCTGAGTCTTCTATCAAAAGTTACAGCTATTTCTATGAAGTTGTACAAAAACGCTTTCTTTCGCCAAGACAGTGCGTTTCTCACTGTTACATGCATTTGAATGGGGAACTCGACCGAAACAAAGTATAGGTTTTCATTATGTGAATAACTTGGAAATCTTAGCTCAAACAGCTGCAAAACCTGTTTTCCCAGCACGGGGACCTTGAGTTCTATAAGATAAAGCCATAAACATGTTTGTCTGAGTCTTCTATCAAAAGTTACAGCTATTTCTATGAAGTTGTACAAAAACGCTTTCTTTCGCCAAGACAGTGCGTTTCTCACTGTTACATGCATTTGAATGGGGAACTCGACCGAAACAAAGTATAGGTTTTCATTATGTGAATAACTTGGAAATCTTAGCTCAAACAGCTGCAAAACCTGTTTGCCCAGCACGGAGACCTTGAGTTCTATAATATAAAGCCATAAACATGTGTATCCGAGTCTTCTATCAAAAGTTACAGCTATTTCTATGAAGTTGTACAAAATAGCTTTCTTTCGCCAAGACAGTGCGTTTCTCACTGTTACATGCATTTGAATGGGGAACTCGACCGAAACAAAGTATAAGTTTTCATTATGTGAATAACTTGGAAATCTTAGCTCAAACAGCTGCAAAACCTGTTTTCCCAGCATAGAGACCTTGAGTTCTATAAGATAAAGCCATAAACATGTTTGTCTGAGTCTTCTATCAAAAGTTACAGCTATTTCTATGAAGTTGTACAAAAACGCTTTCTTTCGCCAAGACAGTGCGTTTCTCACTGTTACATGCATTTGAATGGGGAACTCGACCGAAACAAAGTATAGGTTTTCATTATGTGAATAACTTGGAAATCTTAGCTCAAACAGCTGCAAAACCTGTTTGCCCAGCACGAAGACCTTGAGTTCTATAAGATAAAGCCATAAACATGTGTATCCGAGTCTTCTATCAAAAGTTACAGCTATTTCTATGAAGTTGTACAAAAACGCTTTCTTTCGCCAAGACAGTGCGTTTCTCACTGTTACATGCATTTGAATGGGGAACTCGACTGAAACAAAGTATAAGTTTTCATTATGTGAATAACTTGGAAATCTTAGCTCAAACAGCTGCAAAACCTGTTTTCCCAGCACGGAAACCTTGAGTTCTATAAGATAAAGCCATAAACATGTGTATCCGAGTCTTCTATCAAAAGTTACAGCTATTTCTATGAAGTTGTACAAAAACGCTTTCTTTCGCCAAGACAGTGCGTTTCTCACTGTTACATGCATTTGAATGGGGAACTCGACCGAAACAAAGTATAAGTTTTCATTATGTGAATAACTTGGAAATCTTAGCTCAAACAGCTGCAAAACCTGTTTTCCCAGCACGTAGACCTTGAGTTCTATAAGATAAAGCCATAAACATGTTTGTCTGAGTCTTCTATCAAAAGTTACAGCTATTTCTATGAAGTTGTACAAAAACGCTTTCTTTCGCCAAGACAGTGCGTTTCTCACTGTTACATGCATTTGAATGGGGAACTCGACCGAAACAAAGTATAGGTTTTCATTATGTGAATAACTTGGAAATCTTAGCTCAAACAGCTGCAAAACCTGTTTGCCCAGCACAAAGACCTTGAGTTCTATAAGATAAAGCCATAAACATGTGTATCCGAGTCTTCTATCAAAAGTTACAGCTATTTCTATGAAGTTGTACAAAAACGCTTTCTTTCGCCAAGACAGTGCGTTTCTCACTGTTACATGCATTTGAATGGGGAACTCGACTGAAACAAAGTATAAGTTTTCATTATGTGAATAACTTGGAAATCTTAGCTCAAACAGCTGCAAAACCTGTTTGCCCAGCACGGAGACCTTGAGTTCTGTAAGATAAAGCCATAAACATGTTTGTCTGAGTCTTCTATCAAAAGTTACAGCTATTTCTATGAAGTTGTACAAAAACGCTTTCTTTCGCCAAGACAGTGCGTTTCTCACTGTTACATGCATTTGAATGGGGAACTCGACCGAAACAAAGTATAAGTTTTCATTATGTGAATAACTTGGAAATCTTAGCTCAAACAGCTGCAAAACCTGTTTTCTCAGCACGTAGACCTTGAGTTCTATAAGATAAAGCCATAAACATGTTTGTCTGAGTCTTCTATCAAAAGTTACAGCTATTTCTATGAAGTTGTACAAAAACGCTTTCTTTCGCCAAGACAGTGCGTTTCTCACTGTTACATGCATTTGAATGGGGAACTCGACTGAAACAAAGTATAAGTTTTCATTATGTGAATAACTTGGAAATCTTAGCTCAAACAGCTGCAAAACCTGTTTGCCCAGCACGGAGACCTTGAGTTCTATAAGATAAAGCCATAAACATGTTTGTCTGAGTCTTCTATCAAAAGTTACAGCTATTTCTATGAAGTTGTACAAAAACGCTTTCTTTCGCCAAGACAGTGCGTTTCTCACTGTTACATGCATTTGAATGGGGAACTCGACCGAAACAAAGTATAAGTTTTCATTATGTGAATAACTTGGAAATCTTAGCTCAAACAGCTGCAAAACCTGTTTTCCCAGCATGGAGACCTTGAGTTCTGTAAGATAAAGCCATAAACATGTTTGTCTGAGTCTTCTATCAAAAGTTACAGCTATTTCTATGAAGTTGTACAAAAACGCTTTCTTTCGCCAAGACAGTGCGTTTCTCACTGTTACATGCATTTGAATGGGGAACTCGACCGAAACAAAGTATAAGTTTTCATTATGTGAATAACTTGGAAATCTTAGCTCAAACAGCTGCAAAACCTGTTTTCCCAGCACGTAGACCTTGAGTTCTATAAGATAAAGCCATAAACATGTTTGTCTGAGTCTTCTATCAAAAGTTACAGCTATTTCTATGAAGTTGTACAAAAACGCTTTCTTTCGCCAAGACAGTGCGTTTCTCACTGTTACATGCATTTGAATGGGGAACTCGACCGAAACAAAGTATAGGTTTTCATTATGTGAATAACTTGGAAATCTTAGCTCAAACAGCTGCAAAACCTGTTTTCCCAGCACGGAAACCTTGAGTTCTATAAGATAAAGCCATAAACATGTTTGTCTGAGTCTTCTATCAAAAGTTACAGCTATTTCTATGAAGTTGTACAAAAACGCTTTCTTTCGCCAAGACAGTGCGTTTCTCACTGTTACATGCATTTGAATGGGGAACTCGACCGAAACAAAGTATAGGTTTTCATTATGTGAATAACTTGGAAATCTTAGCTCAAACAGCTGCAAAACCTGTTTGCCCAGCACGAAGACCTTGAGTTCTATAAGATAAAGCCATAAACATGTGTATCCGAGTCTTCTATCAAAAGTTACAGCTATTTCTATGAAGTTGTACAAAAACGCTTTCTTTCGCCAAGACAGTGCGTTTCTCACTGTTACATGCATTTGAATGGGGAACTCGACTGAAACAAAGTATAAGTTTTCATTATGTGAATAACTTGGAAATCTTAGCTCAAACAGCTGCAAAACCTGTTTTCCCAGCACGGAAACCTTGAGTTCTATAAGATAAAGCCATAAACATGTGTATCCGAGTCTTCTATCAAAAGTTACAGCTATTTCTATGAAGTTGTACAAAAACGCTTTCTTTCGCCAAGACAGTGCGTTTCTCACTGTTACATGCATTTGAATGGGGAACTCGACCGAAACAAAGTATAAGTTTTCATTATGTGAATAACTTGGAAATCTTAGCTCAAACAGCTGCAAAACCTGTTTTCCCAGCACGGAAACCTTGAGTTCTATAAGATAAAGCCATAAACATGTGTATCCGAGTCTTCTATCAAAAGTTACAGCTATTTCTATGAAGTTGTACAAAAACGCTTTCTTTCGCCAAGACAGTGCGTTTCTCACTGTTACATGCATTTGAATGGGGAACTCGACCGAAACAAAGTATAAGTTTTCATTATGTGAATAACTTGGAAATCTTAGCTCAAACAGCTGCAAAACCTGTTTTCCCAGCACGTAGACCTTGAGTTCTATAAGATAAAGCCATAAACATGTTTGTCTGAGTCTTCTATCAAAAGTTACAGCTATTTCTATGAAGTTGTACAAAATAGCTTTCTTTCGCCAAGACAGTGCGTTTCTCACTGTTACATGCATTTGAATGGGGAACTCGACCGAAACAAAGTATAGGTTTTCATTATGTGAATAACTTGGAAATCTTAGCTCAAACAGCTGCAAAACCTGTTTGCCCAGCACGAAGACCTTGAGTTCTATAAGATAAAGCCATAAACATGTGTATCCGAGTCTTCTATCAAAAGTTACAGCTATTTCTATGAAGTTGTACAAAAACGCTTTCTTTCGCCAAGACAGTGCGTTTCTCACTGTTACATGCATTTGAATGGGGAACTCGACCGAAACAAAGTATAGGTTTTCATTATGTGAATAACTTGGAAATCTTAGCTCAAACAGCTGCAAAACCTGTTTTCCCAGCACGGAAACCTTGAGTTCTATAAGATAAAGCCATAAACATGTGTATCCGAGTCTTCTATCAAAAGTTACAGCTATTTCTATGAAGTTGTACAAAAACGCTTTCTTTCGCCAAGACAGTGCGTTTCTCACTGTTACATGCATTTGAATGGGGAACTCGACCGAAACAAAGTATAGGTTTTCATTATGTGAATAACTTGGAAATCTTAGCTCAAACAGCTGCAAAACCTGTTTGCCCAGCACGGAGACCTTGAGTTCTATAAGATAAAGCCATAAACATGTTTGTCTGAGTCTTCTATCAAAAGTTACAGCTATTTCTATGAAGTTGTACAAAAACGCTTTCTTTCGCCAAGACAGTGCGTTTCTCACTGTTACATGCATTTGAATGGGGAACTCGACCGAAACAAAGTATAGGTTTTCATTATGTGAATAACTTGGAAATCTTAGCTCAAACAGCTGCAAAACCTGTTTTCCCACCACGGAAACCTTGAGTTCTATAAGATAAAGCCATAAACATGTTTGTCTGAGTCTTCTATCAAAAGTTACAGCTATTTCTATGAAGTTGTACAAAAACGCTTTCTTTCGCCAAGACAGTGCGTTTCTCACTGTTACATGCATTTGAATGGGGAACTCGACTGAAACAAAGTATAAGTTTTCATTATGTGAATAACTTGGAAATCTTAGCTCAAACAGCTGCAAAACCTGTTTTCCCAGCACGGAAACCTTGAGTTCTATAAGATAAAGCCATAAACATGTGTATCCGAGTCTTCTATCAAAAGTTACAGCTATTTCTATGAAGTTGTACAAAAACGCTTTCTTTCGCCAAGACAGTGCGTTTCTCACTGTTACATGCATTTGAATGGGGAACTCGACCGAAACAAAGTATAGGTTTTCATTATGTGAATAACTTGGAAATCTTAGTTCAAACAGCTGCAAAACCTGTTTGCCCAGCACGGAGACCTTGAGTTCTATAAGATAAAGCCATAAACATGTGTATCCGAGTCTTCTATCAAAAGTTACAGCTATTTCTATGAAGTTGTACAAAAACGCTTTCTTTCGCCAAGACAGTGCGTTTCTCACTGTTACATGCATTTGAATGGGGAACTCGACCGAAACAAAGTATAAGTTTTCATTATGTGAATAACTTGGAAATCTTAGCTCAAACAGCTGCAAAACCTGTTTTCCCAGCACGTAGACCTTGAGTTCTATAAGATAAAGCCATAAACATGTTTGTCTGAGTCTTCTATCAAAAGTTACAGCTATTTCTATGAAGTTGTACAAAAACGCTTTCTTTCGCCAAGACAGTGCGTTTCTCACTGTTACATGCATTTGAATGGGGAACTCGACCGAAACAAAGTATAGGTTTTCATTATGTGAATAACTTGGAAATCTTAGCTCAAACAGCTGCAAAACCTGTTTGCCCAGCACGGAGACCTTGAGTTCTATAAGATAAAGCCATAAACATGTGTATCCGAGTCTTCTATCAAAAGTTACAGCTATTTATATGAAGTTGTACAAAAACGCTTTCTTTCGCCAAGACAGTGCGTTTCTCACTGTTACATGCATTTGAATGGGGAACTCGACCGAAACAAAGTATAAGTTTTCATTATGTGAATAACTTGGAAATCTTAGCTCAAACAGCTGCAAAACCTGTTTGCCCAGCATGGAGACCTTGAGTTCTATAATATAAAGCCATAAACATGTGTATCCGAGTCTTCTATCAAAAGTTACAGCTATTTCTATGAAGTTGTACAAAATAGCTTTCTTTCGCCAAGACAGTGCGTTTCTCACTGTTACATGCATTTGAATGGGGAACTCGACCGAAACAAAGTATAAGTTTTCATTATGTGAATAACTTGGAAATCTTAGCTCAAACAGCTGCAAAACCTGTTTTCCCAGCATAGAGACCTTGAGTTCTATAAGATAAAGCCATAAACATGTTTGTCTGAGTCTTCTATCAAAAGTTACAGCTATTTCTATGAAGTTGTACAAAAACGCTTTCTTTCGCCAAGACAGTGCGTTTCTCACTGTTACATGCATTTGAATGGGGAACTCGACCGAAACAAAGTATAGGTTTTCATTATGTGAATAACTTGGAAATCTTAGCTCAAACAGCTGCAAAACCTGTTTTCCCAGCACGGAAACCTTGAGTTCTATAAGATAAAGCCATAAACATGTTTGTCTGAGTCTTCTATCAAAAGTTACAGCTATTTCTATGAAGTTGTACAAAAACGCTTTCTTTCGCCAAGACAGTGCGTTTCTCACTGTTACATGCATTTGAATGGGGAACTCGACCGAAACAAAGTATAGGTTTTCATTATGTGAATAACTTGGAAATCTTAGCTCAAACAGCTGCAAAACCTGTTTTCCCAGCACGGAAACCTTGAGTTCTATAAGATAAAGCCATAAACATGTTTGTCTGAGTCTTCTATCAAAAGTTACAGCTATTTCTATGAAGTTGTACAAAAACGCTTTCTTTCGCCAAGACAGTGCGTTTCTCACTGTTACATGCATTTGAATGGGGAACTCGACCGAAACAAAGTATAGGTTTTCATTATGTGAATAACTTGGAAATCTTAGCTCAAACAGCTGCAAAACCTGTTTGCCCAGCACAAAGACCTTGAGTTCTATAAGATAAAGCCATAAACATGTGTATCCGAGTCTTCTATCAAAAGTTACAGCTATTTCTATGAAGTTGTACAAAAACGCTTTCTTTCGCCAAGACAGTGCGTTTCTCACTGTTACATGCATTTGAATGGGGAACTCGACTGAAACAAAGTATAAGTTTTCATTATGTGAATAACTTGGAAATCTTAGCTCAAACAGCTGCAAAACCTGTTTGCCCAGCACGGAGACCTTGAGTTCTGTAAGATAAAGCCATAAACATGTTTGTCTGAGTCTTCTATCAAAAGTTACAGCTATTTCTATGAAGTTGTACAAAAACGCTTTCTTTCGCCAAGACAGTGCGTTTCTCACTGTTACATGCATTTGAATGGGGAACTCGACCGAAACAAAGTATAAGTTTTCATTATGTGAATAACTTGGAAATCTTAGCTCAAACAGCTGCAAAACCTGTTTTCTCAGCACGTAGACCTTGAGTTCTATAAGATAAAGCCATAAACATGTTTGTCTGAGTCTTCTATCAAAAGTTACAGCTATTTCTATGAAGTTGTACAAAAACGCTTTCTTTCGCCAAGACAGTGCGTTTCTCACTGTTACATGCATTTGAATGGGGAACTCGACTGAAACAAAGTATAAGTTTTCATTATGTGAATAACTTGGAAATCTTAGCTCAAACAGCTGCAAAACCTGTTTGCCCAGCACGGAGACCTTGAGTTCTATAAGATAAAGCCATAAACATGTTTGTCTGAGTCTTCTATCAAAAGTTACAGCTATTTCTATGAAGTTGTACAAAAACGCTTTCTTTCGCCAAGACAGTGCGTTTCTCACTGTTACATGCATTTGAATGGGGAACTCGACCGAAACAAAGTATAAGTTTTCATTATGTGAATAACTTGGAAATCTTAGCTCAAACAGCTGCAAAACCTGTTTTCCCAGCATGGAGACCTTGAGTTCTGTAAGATAAAGCCATAAACATGTTTGTCTGAGTCTTCTATCAAAAGTTACAGCTATTTCTATGAAGTTGTACAAAAACGCTTTCTTTCGCCAAGACAGTGCGTTTCTCACTGTTACATGCATTTGAATGGGGAACTCGACCGAAACAAAGTATAGGTTTTCATTATGTGAATAACTTGGAAATCTTAGCTCAAACAGCTGCAAAACCTGTTTGCCCAACACGGGAACCTTGAGTTCTATAAGATAAAGCAATAAACATGTGTATCCGAGTCTTCTATCAAAAGTTACAGCTATTTATATGAAGTTGTACAAAAACGCTTTCTTTCGCCAAGACAGTGCGTTTCTCACTGTTACATGCATTTGAATGGGGAACTCGACCGAAACAAAGTATAGGTTTTCATTATGTGAATAACTTGGAAATCTTAGCTCAAACAGCTGCAAAACCTGTTTGCCCAGCACGAAGACCTTGAGTTCTATAAGATAAAGCCATAAACATGTGTATCCGAGTCTTCTATCAAAAGTTACAGCTATTTCTATGAAGTTGTACAAAAACGCTTTCTTTCGCCAAGACAGTGCGTTTCTCACTGTTACATGCATTTGAATGGGGAACTCGACTGAAACAAAGTATAAGTTTTCATTATGTGAATAACTTGGAAATCTTAGCTCAAACAGCTGCAAAACCTGTTTTCCCAGCACGGAAACCTTGAGTTCTATAAGATAAAGCCATAAACATGTGTATCCGAGTCTTCTATCAAAAGTTACAGCTATTTCTATGAAGTTGTACAAAAACGCTTTCTTTCGCCAAGACAGTGCGTTTCTCACTGTTACATGCATTTGAATGGGGAACTCGACCGAAACAAAGTATAAGTTTTCATTATGTGAATAACTTGGAAATCTTAGCTCAAACAGCTGCAAAACCTGTTTTCCCAGCACGTAGACCTTGAGTTCTATAAGATAAAGCCATAAACATGTTTGTCTGAGTCTTCTATCAAAAGTTACAGCTATTTCTATGAAGTTGTACAAAAACGCTTTCTTTCGCCAAGACAGTGCGTTTCTCACTGTTACATGCATTTGAATGGGGAACTCGACCGAAACAAAGTATAGGTTTTCATTATGTGAATAACTTGGAAATCTTAGCTCAAACAGCTGCAAAACCTGTTTTCCCAGCACGGAAACCTTGAGTTCTATAAGATAAAGCCATAAACATGTGTATCCGAGTCTTCTATCAAAAGTTACAGCTATTTCTATGAAGTTGTACAAAAACGCTTTCTTTCGCCAAGACAGTGCGTTTCTCACTGTTACATGCATTTGAATGGGGAACTCGACCGAAACAAAGTATAGGTTTTCATTATGTGAATAACTTGGAAATCTTAGCTCAAACAGCTGCAAAACCTGTTTGCCCAGCACGGAGACCTTGAGTTCTATAAGATAAAGCCATAAACATGTTTGTCTGAGTCTTCTATCAAAAGTTACAGCTATTTCTATGAAGTTGTACAAAAACGCTTTCTTTCGCCAAGACAGTGCGTTTCTCACTGTTACATGCATTTGAATGGGGAACTCGACCGAAACAAAGTATAGGTTTTCATTATGTGAATAACTTGGAAATCTTAGCTCAAACAGCTGCAAAACCTGTTTTCCCAGCACGGAAACCTTGAGTTCTATAAGATAAAGCCATAAACATGTTTGTCTGAGTCTTCTATCAAAAGTTACAGCTATTTCTATGAAGTTGTACAAAAACGCTTTCTTTCGCCAAGACAGTGCGTTTCTCACTGTTACATGCATTTGAATGGGGAACTCGACTGAAACAAAGTATAAGTTTTCATTATGTGAATAACTTGGAAATCTTAGCTCAAACAGCTGCAAAACCTGTTTTCCCAGCACGGAAACCTTGAGTTCTATAAGATAAAGCCATAAACATGTGTATCCGAGTCTTCTATCAAAAGTTACAGCTATTTCTATGAAGTTGTACAAAAACGCTTTCTTTCGCCAAGACAGTGCGTTTCTCACTGTTACATGCATTTGAATGGGGAACTCGACCGAAACAAAGTATAGGTTTTCATTATGTGAATAACTTGGAAATCTTAGTTCAAACAGCTGCAAAACCTGTTTGCCCAGCACGGAGACCTTGAGTTCTATAAGATAAAGCCATAAACATGTGTATCCGAGTCTTCTATCAAAAGTTACAGCTATTTCTATGAAGTTGTACAAAAACGCTTTCTTTCGCCAAGACAGTGCGTTTCTCACTGTTACATGCATTTGAATGGGGAACTCGACCGAAACAAAGTATAAGTTTTCATTATGTGAATAACTTGGAAATCTTAGCTCAAACAGCTGCAAAACCTGTTTTCCCAGCACGTAGACCTTGAGTTCTATAAGATAAAGCCATAAACATGTTTGTCTGAGTCTTCTATCAAAAGTTACAGCTATTTCTATGAAGTTGTACAAAAACGCTTTCTTTCGCCAAGACAGTGCGTTTCTCACTGTTACATGCATTTGAATGGGGAACTCGACCGAAACAAAGTATAGGTTTTCATTATGTGAATAACTTGGAAATCTTAGCTCAAACAGCTGCAAAACCTGTTTGCCCAGCACGGAGACCTTGAGTTCTATAAGATAAAGCCATAAACATGTGTATCCGAGTCTTCTATCAAAAGTTACAGCTATTTATATGAAGTTGTACAAAAACGCTTTCTTTCGCCAAGACAGTGCGTTTCTCACTGTTACATGCATTTGAATGGGGAACTCGACCGAAACAAAGTATAAGTTTTCATTATGTGAATAACTTGGAAATCTTAGCTCAAACAGCTGCAAAACCTGTTTGCCCAGCATGGAGACCTTGAGTTCTATAATATAAAGCCATAAACATGTGTATCCGAGTCTTCTATCAAAAGTTACAGCTATTTCTATGAAGTTGTACAAAATAGCTTTCTTTCGCCAAGACAGTGCGTTTCTCACTGTTACATGCATTTGAATGGGGAACTCGACCGAAACAAAGTATAAGTTTTCATTATGTGAATAACTTGGAAATCTTAGCTCAAACAGCTGCAAAACCTGTTTTCCCAGCATAGAGACCTTGAGTTCTATAAGATAAAGCCATAAACATGTTTGTCTGAGTCTTCTATCAAAAGTTACAGCTATTTCTATGAAGTTGTACAAAAACGCTTTCTTTCGCCAAGACAGTGCGTTTCTCACTGTTACATGCATTTGAATGGGGAACTCGACCGAAACAAAGTATAGGTTTTCATTATGTGAATAACTTGGAAATCTTAGCTCAAACAGCTGCAAAACCTGTTTTCCCAGCACGGAAACCTTGAGTTCTATAAGATAAAGCCATAAACATGTTTGTCTGAGTCTTCTATCAAAAGTTACAGCTATTTCTATGAAGTTGTACAAAAACGCTTTCTTTCGCCAAGACAGTGCGTTTCTCACTGTTACATGCATTTGAATGGGGAACTCGACCGAAACAAAGTATAGGTTTTCATTATGTGAATAACTTGGAAATCTTAGCTCAAACAGCTGCAAAACCTGTTTTCCCAGCACGGAAACCTTGAGTTCTATAAGATAAAGCCATAAACATGTTTGTCTGAGTCTTCTATCAAAAGTTACAGCTATTTCTATGAAGTTGTACAAAAACGCTTTCTTTCGCCAAGACAGTGCGTTTCTCACTGTTACATGCATTTGAATGGGGAACTCGACCGAAACAAAGTATAGGTTTTCATTATGTGAATAACTTGGAAATCTTAGCTCAAACAGCTGCAAAACCTGTTTGCCCAGCACGAAGACCTTGAGTTCTATAAGATAAAGCCATAAACATGTGTATCCGAGTCTTCTATCAAAAGTTACAGCTATTTCTATGAAGTTGTACAAAAACGCTTTCTTTCGCCAAGACAGTGCGTTTCTCACTGTTACATGCATTTGAATGGGGAACTCGACTGAAACAAAGTATAAGTTTTCATTATGTGAATAACTTGGAAATCTTAGCTCAAACAGCTGCAAAACCTGTTTTCCCAGCACGGAAACCTTGAGTTCTATAAGATAAAGCCATAAACATGTGTATCCGAGTCTTCTATCAAAAGTTACAGCTATTTATATGAAGTTGTACAAAATAGCTTTCTTTCGCCAAGACAGTGCGTTTCTCACGGTTACATGCATTTGAATGGGGAACTCGACCGAAACAAAGTATAAGTTTTCATTATGTGAATAACTTGGAAATCTTAGCTCAAACAGCTGCAAAACCTGTTTTCCCAGCATAGAGACCTTGAGTTCTATAAGATAAAGCCATAAACATGTTTGTCTGAGTCTTCTATCAAAAGTTACAGCTATTTCTATGAAGTTGTACAAAAACGCTTTCTTTCGCCAAGACAGTGCGTTTCTCACTGTTACATGCATTTGAATGGGGAACTCGACCGAAACAAAGTATAGGTTTTCATTATGTGAATAACTTGGAAATCTTAGCTCAAACAGCTGCAAAACCTGTTTTCCC
Source organism: Diplotaxodon limnothrissa (assembly GCF_057381915.1). Lineage (NCBI taxonomy): Eukaryota > Metazoa > Chordata > Actinopteri > Cichliformes > Cichlidae > Diplotaxodon > Diplotaxodon limnothrissa. Next base: position 30,212,170 of record NC_140608.1, on the reverse strand, counting down.
AGCACGGGGACCTTGAGTTCTATAAGATAAAGCCATAAACATGTTTGTCTGAGTCTTCTATCAAAAGTTACAGCTATTTCTATGAAGTTGTACAAAAACGCTTTCTTTCGCCAAGACAGTGCGTTTCTCACTGTTACATGCATTTGAATGGGGAACTCGACCGAAACAAAGTATAAGTTTTCATTATGTGAATAACTTGGAAATCTTAGCTCAAACAGCTGCAAAACCTGTTTGCCCAGCACGAAGACCTTGAGTTCTATAAGATAAAGCCATAAACATGTGTATCCGAGTCTTCTATCAAAAGTTACAGCTATTTCTATGAAGTTGTACAAAAACGCTTTCTTTCGCCAAGACAGTGCGTTTCTCACTGTTACATGCATTTGAATGGGGAACTCGACTGAAACAAAGTATAAGTTTTCATTATGTGAATAACTTGGAAATCTTAGCTCAAACAGCTGCAAAACCTGTTTTCCCAGCACGGAAACCTTGAGTTCTATAAGATAAAGCCATAAACATGTGTATCCGAGTCTTCTATCAAAAGTTACAGCTATTTATATGAAGTTGTACAAAATAGCTTTCTTTCGCCAAGACAGTGCGTTTCTCACGGTTACATGCATTTGAATGGGGAACTCGACCGAAACAAAGTATAAGTTTTCATTATGTGAATAACTTGGAAATCTTAGCTCAAACAGCTGCAAAACCTGTTTTCCCAGCATAGAGACCTTGAGTTCTATAAGATAAAGCCATAAACATGTTTGTCTGAGTCTTCTATCAAAAGTTACAGCTATTTCTATGAAGTTGTACAAAAACGCTTTCTTTCGCCAAGACAGTGCGTTTCTCACTGTTACATGCATTTGAATGGGGAACTCGACCGAAACAAAGTATAGGTTTTCATTATGTGAATAACTTGGAAATCTTAGCTCAAACAGCTGCAAAACCTGTTTTCCCAGCACGGGGACCTTGAGTTCTATAAGATAAAGCCATAAACATGTTTGTCTGAGTCTTCTATCAAAAGTTACAGCTATTTCTATGAAGTTGTACAAAAACGCTTTCTTTCGCCAAGACAGTGCGTTTCTCACTGTTACATGCATTTGAATGGGGAACTCGACCGAAACAAAGTATAAGTTTTCATTATGTGAATAACTTGGAAATCTTAGCTCAAACAGCTGCAAAACCTGTTTGCCCAGCACGGAGACCTTGAGTTCTATAATATAAAGCCATAAACATGTGTATCCGAGTCTTCTATCAAAAGTTACAGCTATTTCTATGAAGTTGTACAAAATAGCTTTCTTTCGCCAAGACAGTGCGTTTCTCACTGTTACATGCATTTGAATGGGGAACTCGACCGAAACAAAGTATAAGTTTTCATTATGTGAATAACTTGGAAATCTTAGCTCAAACAGCTGCAAAACCTGTTTTCCCAGCATAGAGACCTTGAGTTCTATAAGATAAAGCCATAAACATGTTTGTCTGAGTCTTCTATCAAAAGTTACAGCTATTTCTATGAAGTTGTACAAAAACGCTTTCTTTCGCCAAGACAGTGCGTTTCTCACTGTTACATGCATTTGAATGGGGAACTCGACCGAAACAAAGTATAGGTTTTCATTATGTGAATAACTTGGAAATCTTAGCTCAAACAGCTGCAAAACCTGTTTTCCCAGCACGGAAACCTTGAGTTCTATAAGATAAAGCCATAAACATGTTTGTCTGAGTCTTCTATCAAAAGTTACAGCTATTTCTATGAAGTTGTACAAAAACGCTTTCTTTCGCCAAGACAGTGCGTTTCTCACTGTTACATGCATTTGAATGGGGAACTCGACTGAAACAAAGTATAAGTTTTCATTATGTGAATAACTTGGAAATCTTAGCTCAAACAGCTGCAAAACCTGTTTTCCCAGCACGGAAACCTTGAGTTCTATAAGATAAAGCCATAAACATGTGTATCCGAGTCTTCTATCAAAAGTTACAGCTATTTATATGAAGTTGTACAAAATAGCTTTCTTTCGCCAAGACAGTGCGTTTCTCACGGTTACATGCATTTGAATGGGGAACTCGACCGAAACAAAGTATAAGTTTTCATTATGTGAATAACTTGGAAATCTTAGCTCAAACAGCTGCAAAACCTGTTTTCCCAGCATAGAGACCTTGAGTTCTATAAGATAAAGCCATAAACATGTTTGTCTGAGTCTTCTATCAAAAGTTACAGCTATTTCTATGAAGTTGTACAAAAACGCTTTCTTTCGCCAAGACAGTGCGTTTCTCACTGTTACATGCATTTGAATGGGGAACTCGACCGAAACAAAGTATAGGTTTTCATTATGTGAATAACTTGGAAATCTTAGCTCAAACAGCTGCAAAACCTGTTTTCCCAGCACGGGGACCTTGAGTTCTATAAGATAAAGCCATAAACATGTTTGTCTGAGTCTTCTATCAAAAGTTACAGCTATTTCTATGAAGTTGTACAAAAACGCTTTCTTTCGCCAAGACAGTGCGTTTCTCACTGTTACATGCATTTGAATGGGGAACTCGACCGAAACAAAGTATAAGTTTTCATTATGTGAATAACTTGGAAATCTTAGCTCAAACAGCTGCAAAACCTGTTTGCCCAGCACGAAGACCTTGAGTTCTATAAGATAAAGCCATAAACATGTGTATCCGAGTCTTCTATCAAAAGTTACAGCTATTTCTATGAAGTTGTACAAAAACGCTTTCTTTCGCCAAGACAGTGCGTTTCTCACTGTTACATGCATTTGAATGGGGAACTCGACTGAAACAAAGTATAAGTTTTCATTATGTGAATAACTTGGAAATCTTAGCTCAAACAGCTGCAAAACCTGTTTTCCCAGCACGGAAACCTTGAGTTCTATAAGATAAAGCCATAAACATGTGTATCCGAGTCTTCTATCAAAAGTTACAGCTATTTATATGAAGTTGTACAAAATAGCTTTCTTTCGCCAAGACAGTGCGTTTCTCACGGTTACATGCATTTGAATGGGGAACTCGACCGAAACAAAGTATAAGTTTTCATTATGTGAATAACTTGGAAATCTTAGCTCAAACAGCTGCAAAACCTGTTTTCCCAGCATAGAGACCTTGAGTTCTATAAGATAAAGCCATAAACATGTTTGTCTGAGTCTTCTATCAAAAGTTACAGCTATTTCTATGAAGTTGTACAAAAACGCTTTCTTTCGCCAAGACAGTGCGTTTCTCACTGTTACATGCATTTGAATGGGGAACTCGACCGAAACAAAGTATAGGTTTTCATTATGTGAATAACTTGGAAATCTTAGCTCAAACAGCTGCAAAACCTGTTTTCCCAGCACGGGGACCTTGAGTTCTATAAGATAAAGCCATAAACATGTTTGTCTGAGTCTTCTATCAAAAGTTACAGCTATTTCTATGAAGTTGTACAAAAACGCTTTCTTTCGCCAAGACAGTGCGTTTCTCACTGTTACATGCATTTGAATGGGGAACTCGACCGAAACAAAGTATAAGTTTTCATTATGTGAATAACTTGGAAATCTTAGCTCAAACAGCTGCAAAACCTGTTTGCCCAGCACGGAGACCTTGAGTTCTATAATATAAAGCCATAAACATGTGTATCCGAGTCTTCTATCAAAAGTTACAGCTATTTCTATGAAGTTGTACAAAATAGCTTTCTTTCGCCAAGACAGTGCGTTTCTCACTGTTACATGCATTTGAATGGGGAACTCGACCGAAACAAAGTATAAGTTTTCATTATGTGAATAACTTGGAAATCTTAGCTCAAACAGCTGCAAAACCTGTTTTCCCAGCATAGAGACCTTGAGTTCTATAAGATAAAGCCATAAACATGTTTGTCTGAGTCTTCTATCAAAAGTTACAGCTATTTCTATGAAGTTGTACAAAAACGCTTTCTTTCGCCAAGACAGTGCGTTTCTCACTGTTACATGCATTTGAATGGGGAACTCGACCGAAACAAAGTATAGGTTTTCATTATGTGAATAACTTGGAAATCTTAGCTCAAACAGCTGCAAAACCTGTTTTCCCAGCACGGAAACCTTGAGTTCTATAAGATAAAGCCATAAACATGTTTGTCTGAGTCTTCTATCAAAAGTTACAGCTATTTCTATGAAGTTGTACAAAAACGCTTTCTTTCGCCAAGACAGTGCGTTTCTCACTGTTACATGCATTTGAATGGGGAACTCGACCGAAACAAAGTATAGGTTTTCATTATGTGAATAACTTGGAAATCTTAGCTCAAACAGCTGCAAAACCTGTTTGCCCAGCACGAAGACCTTGAGTTCTATAAGATAAAGCCATAAACATGTGTATCCGAGTCTTCTATCAAAAGTTACAGCTATTTCTATGAAGTTGTACAAAAACGCTTTCTTTCGCCAAGACAGTGCGTTTCTCACTGTTACATGCATTTGAATGGGGAACTCGACTGAAACAAAGTATAAGTTTTCATTATGTGAATAACTTGGAAATCTTAGCTCAAACAGCTGCAAAACCTGTTTTCCCAGCACGGAAACCTTGAGTTCTATAAGATAAAGCCATAAACATGTGTATCCGAGTCTTCTATCAAAAGTTACAGCTATTTCTATGAAGTTGTACAAAAACGCTTTCTTTCGCCAAGACAGTGCGTTTCTCACTGTTACATGCATTTGAATGGGGAACTCGACCGAAACAAAGTATAAGTTTTCATTATGTGAATAACTTGGAAATCTTAGCTCAAACAGCTGCAAAACCTGTTTTCCCAGCATAGAGACCTTGAGTTCTATAAGATAAAGCCATAAACATGTTTGTCTGAGTCTTCTATCAAAAGTTACAGCTATTTCTATGAAGTTGTACAAAAACGCTTTCTTTCGCCAAGACAGTGCGTTTCTCACTGTTACATGCATTTGAATGGGGAACTCGACCGAAACAAAGTATAGGTTTTCATTATGTGAATAACTTGGAAATCTTAGCTCAAACAGCTGCAAAACCTGTTTGCCCAGCACGAAGACCTTGAGTTCTATAAGATAAAGCCATAAACATGTGTATCCGAGTCTTCTATCAAAAGTTACAGCTATTTCTATGAAGTTGTACAAAAACGCTTTCTTTCGCCAAGACAGTGCGTTTCTCACTGTTACATGCATTTGAATGGGGAACTCGACTGAAACAAAGTATAAGTTTTCATTATGTGAATAACTTGGAAATCTTAGCTCAAACAGCTGCAAAACCTGTTTTCCCAGCACGGAAACCTTGAGTTCTATAAGATAAAGCCATAAACATGTGTATCCGAGTCTTCTATCAAAAGTTACAGCTATTTCTATGAAGTTGTACAAAAACGCTTTCTTTCGCCAAGACAGTGCGTTTCTCACTGTTACATGCATTTGAATGGGGAACTCGACCGAAACAAAGTATAAGTTTTCATTATGTGAATAACTTGGAAATCTTAGCTCAAACAGCTGCAAAACCTGTTTTCCCAGCATAGAGACCTTGAGTTCTATAAGATAAAGCCATAAACATGTTTGTCTGAGTCTTCTATCAAAAGTTACAGCTATTTCTATGAAGTTGTACAAAAACGCTTTCTTTCGCCAAGACAGTGCGTTTCTCACTGTTACATGCATTTGAATGGGGAACTCGACCGAAACAAAGTATAGGTTTTCATTATGTGAATAACTTGGAAATCTTAGCTCAAACAGCTGCAAAACCTGTTTTCCCAGCACGGAAACCTTGAGTTCTATAAGATAAAGCCATAAACATGTTTGTCTGAGTCTTCTATCAAAAGTTACAGCTATTTCTATGAAGTTGTACAAAAACGCTTTCTTTCGCCAAGACAGTGCGTTTCTCACTGTTACATGCATTTGAATGGGGAACTCGACCGAAACAAAGTATAGGTTTTCATTATGTGAATAACTTGGAAATCTTAGCTCAAACAGCTGCAAAACCTGTTTTCCCAGCATGGAGACCTTGAGTTCTATAAGATAAAGCCATAAACATGTTTGTCTGAGTCTTCTATCAAAAGTTACAGCTATTTCTATGAAGTTGTACAAAAACGCTTTCTTTCGCCAAGACAGTGCGTTTCTCACTGTTACATGCATTTGAATGGGGAACTCGACTGAAACAAAGTATAAGTTTTCATTATGTGAATAACTTGGAAATCTTAGCTCAAACAGCTGCAAAACCTGTTTTCCCAGCACGGAAACCTTGAGTTCTATAAGATAAAGCCATAAACATGTGTATCCGAGTCTTCTATCAAAAGTTACAGCTATTTCTATGAAGTTGTACAAAAACGCTTTCTTTCGCCAAGACAGTGCGTTTCTCACTGTTACATGCATTTGAATGGGGAACTCGACTGAAACAAAGTATAAGTTTTCATTATGTGAATAACTTGGAAATCTTAGCTCAAACAGCTGCAAAACCTGTTTGCCCAGCACGGAGACCTTGAGTTCTATAAGATAAAGCCATAAACATGTTTGTCTGAGTCTTCTATCAAAAGTTACAGCTATTTCTATGAAGTTGTACAAAAACGCTTTCTTTCGCCAAGACAGTGCGTTTCTCACTGTTACATGCATTTGAATGGGGAACTCGACCGAAACAAAGTATAAGTTTTCATTATGTGAATAACTTGGAAATCTTAGCTCAAACAGCTGCAAAACCTGTTTTCCCAGCATGGAGACCTTGAGTTCTGTAAGATAAAGCCATAAACATGTGTATCCGAGTCTTCTATCAAAAGTTACAGCTATTTCTATGAAGTTGTACAAAAACGCTTTCTTTCGCCAAGACAGTGCGTTTCTCACTGTTACATGCATTTGAATGGGGAACTCGACCGAAACAAAGTATAAGTTTTCATTATGTGAATAACTTGGAAATCTTAGCTCAAACAGCTGCAAAACCTGTTTTCCCAGCACGTAGACCTTGAGTTCTATAAGATAAAGCCATAAACATGTTTGTCTGAGTCTTCTATCAAAAGTTACAGCTATTTCTATGAAGTTGTACAAAAACGCTTTCTTTCGCCAAGACAGTGCGTTTCTCACTGTTACATGCATTTGAATGGGGAACTCGACCGAAACAAAGTATAGGTTTTCATTATGTGAATAACTTGGAAATCTTAGCTCAAACAGCTGCAAAACCTGTTTGCCCAGCACAAAGACCTTGAGTTCTATAAGATAAAGCCATAAACATGTGTATCCGAGTCTTCTATCAAAAGTTACAGCTATTTCTATGAAGTTGTACAAAAACGCTTTCTTTCGCCAAGACAGTGCGTTTCTCACTGTTACATGCATTTGAATGGGGAACTCGACTGAAACAAAGTATAAGTTTTCATTATGTGAATAACTTGGAAATCTTAGCTCAAACAGCTGCAAAACCTGTTTTCCCAGCACGTAGACCTTGAGTTCTATAAGATAAAGCCATAAACATGTTTGTCTGAGTCTTCTATCAAAAGTTACAGCTATTTCTATGAAGTTGTACAAAAACGCTTTCTTTCGCCAAGACAGTGCGTTTCTCACTGTTACATGCATTTGAATGGGGAACTCGACTGAAACAAAGTATAAGTTTTCATTATGTGAATAACTTGGAAATCTTAGCTTAAACAGCTGCAAAACCTGTTTGCCCAGCACGGAGACCTTGAGTTCTATAAGATAAAGCCATAAACATGTTTGTCTGAGTCTTCTATCAAAAGTTACAGCTATTTCTATGAAGTTGTACAAAAACGCTTTCTTTCGCCAAGACAGTGCGTTTCTCACTGTTACATGCATTTGAATGGGGAACTCGACCGAAACAAAGTATAAGTTTTCATTATGTGAATAACTTGGAAATCTTAGCTCAAACAGCTGCAAAACCTGTTTTCCCAGCATAGAGACCTTGAGTTCTATAAGATAAAGCCATAAACATGTTTGTCTGAGTCTTCTATCAAAAGTTACAGCTATTTCTATGAAGTTGTACAAAAACGCTTTCTTTCGCCAAGACAGTGCGTTTCTCACTGTTACATGCATTTGAATGGGGAACTCGACCGAAACAAAGTATAGGTTTTCATTATGTGAATAACTTGGAAATCTTAGCTCAAACAGCTGCAAAACCTGTTTTCCCAGCACGGAAACCTTGAGTTCTATAAGATAAAGCCATAAACATGTTTGTCTGAGTCTTCTATCAAAAGTTACAGCTATTTCTATGAAGTTGTACAAAAACGCTTTCTTTCGCCAAGACAGTGCGTTTCTCACTGTTACATGCATTTGAATGGGGAACTCGACCGAAACAAAGTATAGGTTTTCATTATGTGAATAACTTGGAAATCTTAGCTCAAACAGCTGCAAAACCTGTTTGCCCAGCACGAAGACCTTGAGTTCTATAAGATAAAGCCATAAACATGTGTATCCGAGTCTTCTATCAAAAGTTACAGCTATTTCTATGAAGTTGTACAAAAACGCTTTCTTTCGCCAAGACAGTGCGTTTCTCACTGTTACATGCATTTGAATGGGGAACTCGACTGAAACAAAGTATAAGTTTTCATTATGTGAATAACTTGGAAATCTTAGCTCAAACAGCTGCAAAACCTGTTTTCCCAGCACGGAAACCTTGAGTTCTATAAGATAAAGCCATAAACATGTGTATCCGAGTCTTCTATCAAAAGTTACAGCTATTTCTATGAAGTTGTACAAAAACGCTTTCTTTCGCCAAGACAGTGCGTTTCTCACTGTTACATGCATTTGAATGGGGAACTCGACCGAAACAAAGTATAAGTTTTCATTATGTGAATAACTTGGAAATCTTAGCTCAAACAGCTGCAAAACCTGTTTTCCCAGCATAGAGACCTTGAGTTCTATAAGATAAAGCCATAAACATGTTTGTCTGAGTCTTCTATCAAAAGTTACAGCTATTTCTATGAAGTTGTACAAAAACGCTTTCTTTCGCCAAGACAGTGCGTTTCTCACTGTTACATGCATTTGAATGGGGAACTCGACCGAAACAAAGTATAGGTTTTCATTATGTGAATAACTTGGAAATCTTAGCTCAAACAGCTGCAAAACCTGTTTTCCCAGCACGGAAACCTTGAGTTCTATAAGATAAAGCCATAAACATGTTTGTCTGAGTCTTCTATCAAAAGTTACAGCTATTTCTATGAAGTTGTACAAAAACGCTTTCTTTCGCCAAGACAGTGCGTTTCTCACTGTTACATGCATTTGAATGGGGAACTCGACCGAAACAAAGTATAGGTTTTCATTATGTGAATAACTTGGAAATCTTAGCTCAAACAGCTGCAAAACCTGTTTTCCCAGCATGGAGACCTTGAGTTCTATAAGATAAAGCCATAAACATGTTTGTCTGAGTCTTCTATCAAAAGTTACAGCTATTTCTATGAAGTTGTACAAAAACGCTTTCTTTCGCCAAGACAGTGCGTTTCTCACTGTTACATGCATTTGAATGGGGAACTCGACTGAAACAAAGTATAAGTTTTCATTATGTGAATAACTTGGAAATCTTAGCTCAAACAGCTGCAAAACCTGTTTTCCCAGCACGGAAACCTTGAGTTCTATAAGATAAAGCCATAAACATGTGTATCCGAGTCTTCTATCAAAAGTTACAGCTATTTCTATGAAGTTGTACAAAAACGCTTTCTTTCGCCAAGACAGTGCGTTTCTCACTGTTACATGCATTTGAATGGGGAACTCGACTGAAACAAAGTATAAGTTTTCATTATGTGAATAACTTGGAAATCTTAGCTCAAACAGCTGCAAAACCTGTTTGCCCAGCACGGAGACCTTGAGTTCTATAAGATAAAGCCATAAACATGTTTGTCTGAGTCTTCTATCAAAAGTTACAGCTATTTCTATGAAGTTGTACAAAAACGCTTTCTTTCGCCAAGACAGTGCGTTTCTCACTGTTACATGCATTTGAATGGGGAACTCGACCGAAACAAAGTATAAGTTTTCATTATGTGAATAACTTGGAAATCTTAGCTCAAACAGCTGCAAAACCTGTTTTCCCAGCATGGAGACCTTGAGTTCTGTAAGATAAAGCCATAAACATGTGTATCCGAGTCTTCTATCAAAAGTTACAGCTATTTCTATGAAGTTGTACAAAAACGCTTTCTTTCGCCAAGACAGTGCGTTTCTCACTGTTACATGCATTTGAATGGGGAACTCGACCGAAACAAAGTATAAGTTTTCATTATGTGAATAACTTGGAAATCTTAGCTCAAACAGCTGCAAAACCTGTTTTCCCAGCACGTAGACCTTGAGTTCTATAAGATAAAGCCATAAACATGTTTGTCTGAGTCTTCTATCAAAAGTTACAGCTATTTCTATGAAGTTGTACAAAAACGCTTTCTTTCGCCAAGACAGTGCGTTTCTCACTGTTACATGCATTTGAATGGGGAACTCGACCGAAACAAAGTATAGGTTTTCATTATGTGAATAACTTGGAAATCTTAGCTCAAACAGCTGCAAAACCTGTTTGCCCAGCACAAAGACCTTGAGTTCTATAAGATAAAGCCATAAACATGTGTATCCGAGTCTTCTATCAAAAGTTACAGCTATTTCTATGAAGTTGTACAAAAACGCTTTCTTTCGCCAAGACAGTGCGTTTCTCACTGTTACATGCATTTGAATGGGGAACTCGACTGAAACAAAGTATAAGTTTTCATTATGTGAATAACTTGGAAATCTTAGCTCAAACAGCTGCAAAACCTGTTTTCCCAGCACGTAGACCTTGAGTTCTATAAGATAAAGCCATAAACATGTTTGTCTGAGTCTTCTATCAAAAGTTACAGCTATTTCTATGAAGTTGTACAAAAACGCTTTCTTTCGCCAAGACAGTGCGTTTCTCACTGTTACATGCATTTGAATGGGGAACTCGACTGAAACAAAGTATAAGTTTTCATTATGTGAATAACTTGGAAATCTTAGCTTAAACAGCTGCAAAACCTGTTTGCCCAGCACGGAGACCTTGAGTTCTATAAGATAAAGCCATAAACATGTTTGTCTGAGTCTTCTATCAAAAGTTACAGCTATTTCTATGAAGTTGTACAAAAACGCTTTCTTTCGCCAAGACAGTGCGTTTCTCACTGTTACATGCATTTGAATGGGGAACTCGACCGAAACAAAGTATAAGTTTTCATTATGTGAATAACTTGGAAATCTTAGCTCAAACAGCTGCAAAACCTGTTTTCCCAGCATGGAGACCTTGAGTTCTGTAAGATAAAGCCATAAACATGTGTATCCGAGTCTTCTATCAAAAGTTACAGCTATTTCTATGAAGTTGTACAAAAACGCTTTCTTTCGCCAAGACAGTGCGTTTCTCACTGTTACATGCATTTGAATGGGGAACTCGACCGAAACAAAGTATAAGTTTTCATTATGTGAATAACTTGGAAATCTTAGCTCAAACAGCTGCAAAACCTGTTTTCCCAGCACGGGGACCTTGAGTTCTATAAGATAAAGCCATAAACATGTTTGTCTGAGTCTTCTATCAAAAGTTACAGCTATTTCTATGAAGTTGTACAAAAACGCTTTCTTTCGCCAAGACAGTGCGTTTCTCACTGTTACATGCATTTGAATGGGGAACTCGACCGAAACAAAGTATAGGTTTTCATTATGTGAATAACTTGGAAATCTTAGCTCAAACAGCTGCAAAACCTGTTTTCCCAGCACGGAAACCTTGAGTTCTATAAGATAAAGCCATAAACATGTTTGTCTGAGTCTTCTATCAAAAGTTACAGCTATTTCTATGAAGTTGTACAAAAACGCTTTCTTTCGCCAAGACAGTCCGTTTCTCACTGTTACATGCATTTGAATGGGGAACTCGACCGAAACAAAGTATAGGTTTTCATTATGTGAATAACTTGGAAATCTTAGTTCAAACAGCTGCAAAACCTGTTTGCCCAGCACGGAGACCTTGAGTTCTATAATATAAAGCCATAAACATGTGTATCCGAGTCTTCTATCAAAAGTTACAGCTATTTCTATGAAGTTGTACAAAATAGCTTTCTTTCGCCAAGACAGTGCGTTTCTCACTGTTACATGCATTTGAATGGGGAACTCGACCGAAACAAAGTATAAGTTTTCATTATGTGAATAACTTGGAAATCTTAGCTCAAACAGCTGCAAAACCTGTTTTCCCAGCATGGAGACCTTGAGTTCTATAAGATAAAGCCATAAACATGTTTGTCTGAGTCTTCTATCAAAAGTTACAGCTATTTCTATGAAGTTGTACAAAAACGCTTTCTTTCGCCAAGACAGTGCGTTTCTCACTGTTACATGCATTTGAATGGGGAACTCGACCGAAACAAAGTATAAGTTTTCATTATGTGAATAACTTGGAAATCTTAGCTCAAACAGCTGCAAAACCTGTTTTCCCAGCACGGAAACCTTGAGTTCTATAAGATAAAGCCATAAACATGTTTGTCTGAGTCTTCTATCAAAAGTTACAGCTATTTCTATGAAGTTGTACAAAAACGCTTTCTTTCGCCAAGACAGTGCGTTTCTCACTGTTACATGCATTTGAATGGGGAACTCGACCGAAACAAAGTATAGGTTTTCATTATGTGAATAACTTGGAAATCTTAGCTCAAACAGCTGCAAAACCTGTTTTCCCAGCACGGAAACCTTGAGTTCTATAAGATAAAGCCATAAACATGTGTATCCGAGTCTTCTATCAAAAGTTACAGCTATTTCTATGAAGTTGTACAAAAACGCTTTCTTTCGCCAAGACAGTGCGTTTCTCACTGTTACATGCATTTGAATGGGGAACTCGACCGAAACAAAGTATAGGTTTTCATTATGTGAATAACTTGGAAATCTTAGCTCAAACAGCTGCAAAACCTGTTTTCCCAGCACGGAAACCTTGAGTTCTATAAGATAAAGCCATAAACATGTTTGTCTGAGTCTTCTATCAAAAGTTACAGCTATTTCTATGAAGTTGTACAAAAACGCTTTCTTTCGCCAAGACAGTGCGTTTCTCACTGTTACATGCATTTGAATGGGGAACTCGACCGAAACAAAGTATAGGTTTTCATTATGTGAATAACTTGGAAATCTTAGCTCAAACAGCTGCAAAACCTGTTTTCCCAGCACGTAGACCTTGAGTTCTATAAGATAAAGCCATAAACATGTTTGTCTGAGTCTTCTATCAAAAGTTACAGCTATTTCTATGAAGTTGTACAAAAACGCTTTCTTTCGCCAAGACAGTGCGTTTCTCACTGTTACATGCATTTGAATGGGGAACTCGACTGAAACAAAGTATAAGTTTTCATTATGTGAATAACTTGGAAATCTTAGCTCAAACAGCTGCAAAACCTGTTTTCCCAGCACGGAAACCTTGAGTTCTATAAGATAAAGCCATAAACATGTGTATCCGAGTCTTCTATCAAAAGTTACAGCTATTTCTATGAAGTTGTACAAAAACGCTTTCTTTCGCCAAGACAGTGCGTTTCTCACTGTTACATGCATTTGAATGGGGAACTCGACCGAAACAAAGTATAAGTTTTCATTATGTGAATAACTTGGAAATCTTAGCTCAAACAGCTGCAAAACCTGTTTTCCCAGCACGTAGACCTTGAGTTCTATAAGATAAAGCCATAAACATGTTTGTCTGAGTCTTCTATCAAAAGTTACAGCTATTTCTATGAAGTTGTACAAAAACGCTTTCTTTCGCCAAGACAGTGCGTTTCTCACTGTTACATGCATTTGAATGGGGAACTCGACCGAAACAAAGTATAGGTTTTCATTATGTGAATAACTTGGAAATCTTAGCTCAAACAGCTGCAAAACCTGTTTGCCCAGCACGGAGACCTTGAGTTCTATAAGATAAAGCCATAAACATGTGTATCCGAGTCTTCTATCAAAAGTTACAGCTATTTATATGAAGTTGTACAAAAACGCTTTCTTTCGCCAAGACAGTGCGTTTCTCACTGTTACATGCATTTGAATGGGGAACTCGACCGAAACAAAGTATAAGTTTTCATTATGTGAATAACTTGGAAATCTTAGCTCAAACAGCTGCAAAACCTGTTTGCCCAGCACGGAAACCTTGAGTTCTATAAGATAAAGCCATAAACATGTGTATCCGAGTCTTCTATCAAAAGTTACAGCTATTTCTATGAAGTTGTACAAAAACGCTTTCTTTCGCCAAGACAGTGCGTTTCTCACTGTTACATGCATTTGAATGGGGAACTCGACCGAAACAAAGTATAAGTTTTCATTATGTGAATAACTTGGAAATCTTAGCTCAAACAGCTGCAAAACCTGTTTTCCCAGCACGTAGACCTTGAGTTCTATAAGATAAAGCCATAAACATGTTTGTCTGAGTCTTCTATCAAAAGTTACAGCTATTTCTATGAAGTTGTACAAAAACGCTTTCTTTCGCCAAGACAGTGCGTTTCTCACTGTTACATGCATTTGAATGGGGAACTCGACCGAAACAAAGTATAGGTTTTCATTATGTGAATAACTTGGAAATCTTAGCTCAAACAGCTGCAAAACCTGTTTGCCCAGCACGGAGACCTTGAGTTCTATAAGATAAAGCCATAAACATGTGTATCCGAGTCTTCTATCAAAAGTTACAGCTATTTATATGAAGTTGTACAAAAACGCTTTCTTTCGCCAAGACAGTGCGTTTCTCACTGTTACATGCATTTGAATGGGGAACTCGACCGAAACAAAGTATAAGTTTTCATTATGTGAATAACTTGGAAATCTTAGCTCAAACAGCTGCAAAACCTGTTTGCCCAGCATGGAGACCTTGAGTTCTATAATATAAAGCCATAAACATGTGTATCCGAGTCTTCTATCAAAAGTTACAGCTATTTCTATGAAGTTGTACAAAATAGCTTTCTTTCGCCAAGACAGTGCGTTTCTCACTGTTACATGCATTTGAATGGGGAACTCGACCGAAACAAAGTATAAGTTTTCATTATGTGAATAACTTGGAAATCTTAGCTCAAACAGCTGCAAAACCTGTTTTCCCAGCATAGAGACCTTGAGTTCTATAAGATAAAGCCATAAACATGTTTGTCTGAGTCTTCTATCAAAAGTTACAGCTATTTCTATGAAGTTGTACAAAAACGCTTTCTTTCGCCAAGACAGTGCGTTTCTCACTGTTACATGCATTTGAATGGGGAACTCGACCGAAACAAAGTATAAGTTTTCATTATGTGAATAACTTGGAAATCTTAGCTCAAACAGCTGCAAAACCTGTTTGCCCAGCACGGAGACCTTGAGTTCTATAATATAAAGCCATAAACATGTGTATCCGAGTCTTCTATCAAAAGTTACAGCTATTTCTATGAAGTTGTACAAAATAGCTTTCTTTCGCCAAGACAGTGCGTTTCTCACTGTTACATGCATTTGAATGGGGAACTCGACCGAAACAAAGTATAAGTTTTCATTATGTGAATAACTTGGAAATCTTAGCTCAAACAGCTGCAAAACCTGTTTTCCCAGCACGGAGACCTTGAGTTCTATAATATAAAGCCATAAACATGTTTGTCTGAGTCTTCTATCAAAAGTTACAGCTATTTCTATGAAGTTGTACAAAAACGCTTTCTTTCGCCAAGACAGTGCGTTTCTCACTGTTACATGCATTTGAATGGGGAACTCGACCGAAACAAAGTATAGGTTTTCATTATGTGAATAACTTGGAAATCTTAGCTCAAACAGCTGCAAAACCTGTTTGCCCAGCACGAAGACCTTGAGTTCTATAAGATAAAGCCATAAACATGTGTATCCGAGTCTTCTATCAAAAGTTACAGCTATTTCTATGAAGTTGTACAAAAACGCTTTCTTTCGCCAAGACAGTGCGTTTCTCACTGTTACATGCATTTGAATGGGGAACTCGACTGAAACAAAGTATAAGTTTTCATTATGTGAATAACTTGGAAATCTTAGCTCAAACAGCTGCAAAACCTGTTTTCCCAGCACGGAAACCTTGAGTTCTATAAGATAAAGCCATAAACATGTGTATCCGAGTCTTCTATCAAAAGTTACAGCTATTTCTATGAAGTTGTACAAAATAGCTTTCTTTCGCCAAGACAGTGCGTTTCTCACTGTTACATGCATTTGAATGGGGAACTCGACCGAAACAAAGTATAAGTTTTCATTATGTGAATAACTTGGAAATCTTAGCTCAAACAGCTGCAAAACCTGTTTTCCCAGCATAGAGACCTTGAGTTCTATAAGATAAAGCCATAAACATGTTTGTCTGAGTCTTCTATCAAAAGTTACAGCTATTTCTATGAAGTTGTACAAAAACGCTTTCTTTCGCCAAGACAGTGCGTTTCTCACTGTTACATGCATTTGAATGGGGAACTCGACCGAAACAAAGTATAGGTTTTCATTATGTGAATAACTTGGAAATCTTAGCTCAAACAGCTGCAAAACCTGTTTTCCCAGCACGGGGACCTTGAGTTCTATAAGATAAAGCCATAAACATGTTTGTCTGAGTCTTCTATCAAAAGTTACAGCTATTTCTATGAAGTTGTACAAAAACGCTTTCTTTCGCCAAGACAGTGCTGTTACATGCATTTGAATGGGGAACTCGACCGAAACAAAGTATAGGTTTTCATTATGTGAATAACTTGGAAATCTTAGCTCAAACAGCTGCAAAACCTGTTTTCCCAGCACGGAAACCTTGAGTTCTATAAGATAAAGCCATAAACATGTGTATCCGAGTCTTCTATCAAAAGTTACAGCTATTTATATGAAGTTGTACAAAATAGCTTTCTTTCGCCAAGACAGTGCGTTTCTCACTGTTACATGCATTTGAATGGGGAACTCGACCGAAACAAAGTATAAGTTTTCATTATGTGAATAACTTGGAAATCTTAGCTCAAACAGCTGCAAAACCTGTTTTCCCAGCATAGAGACCTTGAGTTCTATAAGATAAAGCCATAAACATGTTTGTCTGAGTCTTCTATCAAAAGTTACAGCTATTTCTATGAAGTTGTACAAAAACGCTTTCTTTCGCCAAGACAGTGCGTTTCTCACTGTTACATGCATTTGAATGGGGAACTCGACCGAAACAAAGTATAGGTTTTCATTATGTGAATAACTTGGAAATCTTAGCTCAAACAGCTGCAAAACCTGTTTTCCCAGCACGGGGACCTTGAGTTCTATAAGATAAAGCCATAAACATGTTTGTCTGAGTCTTCTATCAAAAGTTACAGCTATTTCTATGAAGTTGTACAAAAACGCTTTCTTTCGCCAAGACAGTGCGTTTCTCACTGTTACATGCATTTGAATGGGGAACTCGACCGAAACAAAGTATAGGTTTTCATTATGTGAATAACTTGGAAATCTTAGCTCAAACAGCTGCAAAACCTGTTTGCCCAGCACGGAGACCTTGAGTTCTATAATATAAAGCCATAAACATGTGTATCCGAGTCTTCTATCAAAAGTTACAGCTATTTCTATGAAGTTGTACAAAATAGCTTTCTTTCGCCAAGACAGTGCGTTTCTCACTGTTACATGCATTTGAATGGGGAACTCGACCGAAACAAAGTATAAGTTTTCATTATGTGAATAACTTGGAAATCTTAGCTCAAACAGCTGCAAAACCTGTTTTCCCAGCATAGAGACCTTGAGTTCTATAAGATAAAGCCATAAACATGTTTGTCTGAGTCTTCTATCAAAAGTTACAGCTATTTCTATGAAGTTGTACAAAAACGCTTTCTTTCGCCAAGACAGTGCGTTTCTCACTGTTACATGCATTTGAATGGGGAACTCGACCGAAACAAAGTATAGGTTTTCATTATGTGAATAACTTGGAAATCTTAGCTCAAACAGCTGCAAAACCTGTTTTCCCAGCACGGAAACCTTGAGTTCTATAAGATAAAGCCATAAACATGTTTGTCTGAGTCTTCTATCAAAAGTTACAGCTATTTCTATGAAGTTGTACAAAAACGCTTTCTTTCGCCAAGACAGTGCGTTTCTCACTGTTACATGCATTTGAATGGGGAACTCGACCGAAACAAAGTATAGGTTTTCATTATGTGAATAACTTGGAAATCTTAGCTCAAACAGCTGCAAAACCTGTTTGCCCAGCACGAAGACCTTGAGTTCTATAAGATAAAGCCATAAACATGTGTATCCGAGTCTTCTATCAAAAGTTACAGCTATTTCTATGAAGTTGTACAAAAACGCTTTCTTTCGCCAAGACAGTGCGTTTCTCACTGTTACATGCATTTGAATGGGGAACTCGACTGAAACAAAGTATAAGTTTTCATTATGTGAATAACTTGGAAATCTTAGCTCAAACAGCTGCAAAACCTGTTTTCCCAGCACGTAGACCTTGAGTTCTATAAGATAAAGCCATAAACATGTTTGTCTGAGTCTTCTATCAAAAGTTACAGCTATTTCTATGAAGTTGTACAAAAACGCTTTCTTTCGCCAAGACAGTGCGTTTCTCACTGTTACATGCATTTGAATGGGGAACTCGACCGAAACAAAGTATAGGTTTTCATTATGTGAATAACTTGGAAATCTTAGCTCAAACAGCTGCAAAACCTGTTTTCCCAGCACGGAAACCTTGAGTTCTATAAGATAAAGCCATAAACATGTGTATCCGAGTCTTCTATCAAAAGTTACAGCTATTTCTATGAAGTTGTACAAAAACGCTTTCTTTCGCCAAGACAGTGCGTTTCTCACTGTTACATGCATTTGAATGGGGAACTCGACCGAAACAAAGTATAGGTTTTCATTATGTGAATAACTTGGAAATCTTAGCTCAAACAGCTGCAAAACCTGTTTTCCCAGCACGGAAACCTTGAGTTCTATAAGATAAAGCCATAAACATGTTTGTCTGAGTCTTCTATCAAAAGTTACAGCTATTTCTATGAAGTTGTACAAAAACGCTTTCTTTCGCCAAGACAGTGCGTTTCTCACTGTTACATGCATTTGAATGGGGAACTCGACTGAAACAAAGTATAAGTTTTCATTATGTGAATAACTTGGAAATCTTAGCTCAAACAGCTGCAAAACCTGTTTTCCCAGCACGGAAACCTTGAGTTCTATAAGATAAAGCCATAAACATGTGTATCCGAGTCTTCTATCAAAAGTTACAGCTATTTCTATGAAGTTGTACAAAAACGCTTTCTTTCGCCAAGACAGTGCGTTTCTCACTGTTACATGCATTTGAATGGGGAACTCGACCGAAACAAAGTATAGGTTTTCATTATGTGAATAACTTGGAAATCTTAGTTCAAACAGCTGCAAAACCTGTTTGCCCAGCACGGAGACCTTGAGTTCTATAAGATAAAGCCATAAACATGTGTATCCGAGTCTTCTATCAAAAGTTACAGCTATTTCTATGAAGTTGTACAAAAACGCTTTCTTTCGCCAAGACAGTGCGTTTCTCACTGTTACATGCATTTGAATGGGGAACTCGACCGAAACAAAGTATAAGTTTTCATTATGTGAATAACTTGGAAATCTTAGCTCAAACAGCTGCAAAACCTGTTTTCCCAGCACGTAGACCTTGAGTTCTATAAGATAAAGCCATAAACATGTTTGTCTGAGTCTTCTATCAAAAGTTACAGCTATTTCTATGAAGTTGTACAAAAACGCTTTCTTTCGCCAAGACAGTGCGTTTCTCACTGTTACATGCATTTGAATGGGGAACTCGACCGAAACAAAGTATAGGTTTTCATTATGTGAATAACTTGGAAATCTTAGCTCAAACAGCTGCAAAACCTGTTTGCCCAGCACGGAGACCTTGAGTTCTATAAGATAAAGCCATAAACATGTGTATCCGAGTCTTCTATCAAAAGTTACAGCTATTTCTATGAAGTTGTACAAAATAGCTTTCTTTCGCCAAGACAGTGCGTTTCTCACTGTTACATGCATTTGAATGGGGAACTCGACTGAAACAAAGTATAAGTTTTCATTATGTGAATAACTTGGAAATCTTAGCTCAAACAGCTGCAAAACCTGTTTTCCCAGCACGGAAACCTTGAGTTCTATAAGATAAAGCCATAAACATGTGTATCCGAGTCTTCTATCAAAAGTTACAGCTATTTATATGAAGTTGTACAAAATAGCTTTCTTTCGCCAAGACAGTGCGTTTCTCACGGTTACATGCATTTGAATGGGGAACTCGACCGAAACAAAGTATAAGTTTTCATTATGTGAATAACTTGGAAATCTTAGCTCAAACAGCTGCAAAACCTGTTTTCCCAGCATAGAGACCTTGAGTTCTATAAGATAAAGCCATAAACATGTTTGTCTGAGTCTTCTATCAAAAGTTACAGCTATTTCTATGAAGTTGTACAAAAACGCTTTCTTTCGCCAAGACAGTGCGTTTCTCACTGTTACATGCATTTGAATGGGGAACTCGACCGAAACAAAGTATAGGTTTTCATTATGTGAATAACTTGGAAATCTTAGCTCAAACAGCTGCAAAACCTGTTTTCCCAGCACGGGGACCTTGAGTTCTATAAGATAAAGCCATAAACATGTTTGTCTGAGTCTTCTATCAAAAGTTACAGCTATTTCTATGAAGTTGTACAAAAACGCTTTCTTTCGCCAAGACAGTGCGTTTCTCACTGTTACATGCATTTGAATGGGGAACTCGACCGAAACAAAGTATAAGTTTTCATTATGTGAATAACTTGGAAATCTTAGCTCAAACAGCTGCAAAACCTGTTTTCCCAGCATAGAGACCTTGAGTTCTATAAGATAAAGCCATAAACATGTTTGTCTGAGTCTTCTATCAAAAGTTACAGCTATTTCTATGAAGTTGTACAAAAACGCTTTCTTTCGCCAAGACAGTGCGTTTCTCACTGTTACATGCATTTGAATGGGGAACTCGACCGAAACAAAGTATAGGTTTTCATTATGTGAATAACTTGGAAATCTTAGCTCAAACAGCTGCAAAACCTGTTTTCCCAGCACGGGGACCTTGAGTTCTATAAGATAAAGCCATAAACATGTTTGTCTGAGTCTTCTATCAAAAGTTACAGCTATTTCTATGAAGTTGTACAAAAACGCTTTCTTTCGCCAAGACAGTGCGTTTCTCACTGTTACATGCATTTGAATGGGGAACTCGACCGAAACAAAGTATAAGTTTTCATTATGTGAATAACTTGGAAATCTTAGCTCAAACAGCTGCAAAACCTGTTTTCCCAGCACGTAGACCTTGAGTTCTATAAGATAAAGCCATAAACATGTTTGTCTGAGTCTTCTATCAAAAGTTACAGCTATTTCTATGAAGTTGTACAAAAACGCTTTCTTTCGCCAAGACAGTGCGTTTCTCACTGTTACATGCATTTGAATGGGGAACTCGACCGAAACAAAGTATAGGTTTTCATTATGTGAATAACTTGGAAATCTTAGCTCAAACAGCTGCAAAACCTGTTTTCCCAGCACGGAAACCTTGAGTTCTATAAGATAAAGCCATAAACATGTGTATCCGAGTCTTCTATCAAAAGTTACAGCTATTTCTATGAAGTTGTACAAAAACGCTTTCTTTCGCCAAGACAGTGCGTTTCTCACTGTTACATGCATTTGAATGGGGAACTCGACCGAAACAAAGTATAGGTTTTCATTATGTGAATAACTTGGAAATCTTAGCTCAAACAGCTGCAAAACCTGTTTTCCCAGCACGGAAACCTTGAGTTCTATAAGATAAAGCCATAAACATGTTTGTCTGAGTCTTCTATCAAAAGTTACAGCTATTTCTATGAAGTTGTACAAAAACGCTTTCTTTCGCCAAGACAGTGCGTTTCTCACTGTTACATGCATTTGAATGGGGAACTCGACTGAAACAAAGTATAAGTTTTCATTATGTGAATAACTTGGAAATCTTAGCTCAAACAGCTGCAAAACCTGTTTTCCCAGCACGGAAACCTTGAGTTCTATAAGATAAAGCCATAAACATGTGTATCCGAGTCTTCTATCAAAAGTTACAGCTATTTCTATGAAGTTGTACAAAAACGCTTTCTTTCGCCAAGACAGTGCGTTTCTCACTGTTACATGCATTTGAATGGGGAACTCGACCGAAACAAAGTATAGGTTTTCATTATGTGAATAACTTGGAAATCTTAGTTCAAACAGCTGCAAAACCTGTTTGCCCAGCACGGAGACCTTGAGTTCTATAAGATAAAGCCATAAACATGTGTATCCGAGTCTTCTATCAAAAGTTACAGCTATTTCTATGAAGTTGTACAAAAACGCTTTCTTTCGCCAAGACAGTGCGTTTCTCACTGTTACATGCATTTGAATGGGGAACTCGACCGAAACAAAGTATAAGTTTTCATTATGTGAATAACTTGGAAATCTTAGCTCAAACAGCTGCAAAACCTGTTTTCCCAGCACGTAGACCTTGAGTTCTATAAGATAAAGCCATAAACATGTTTGTCTGAGTCTTCTATCAAAAGTTACAGCTATTTCTATGAAGTTGTACAAAAACGCTTTCTTTCGCCAAGACAGTGCGTTTCTCACTGTTACATGCATTTGAATGGGGAACTCGACCGAAACAAAGTATAGGTTTTCATTATGTGAATAACTTGGAAATCTTAGCTCAAACAGCTGCAAAACCTGTTTGCCCAGCACGGAGACCTTGAGTTCTATAAGATAAAGCCATAAACATGTGTATCCGAGTCTTCTATCAAAAGTTACAGCTATTTCTATGAAGTTGTACAAAATAGCTTTCTTTCGCCAAGACAGTGCGTTTCTCACTGTTACATGCATTTGAATGGGGAACTCGACTGAAACAAAGTATAAGTTTTCATTATGTGAATAACTTGGAAATCTTAGCTCAAACAGCTGCAAAACCTGTTTTCCCAGCACGGAAACCTTGAGTTCTATAAGATAAAGCCATAAACATGTGTATCCGAGTCTTCTATCAAAAGTTACAGCTATTTATATGAAGTTGTACAAAATAGCTTTCTTTCGCCAAGACAGTGCGTTTCTCACGGTTACATGCATTTGAATGGGGAACTCGACCGAAACAAAGTATAAGTTTTCATTATGTGAATAACTTGGAAATCTTAGCTCAAACAGCTGCAAAACCTGTTTTCCCAGCATAGAGACCTTGAGTTCTATAAGATAAAGCCATAAACATGTTTGTCTGAGTCTTCTATCAAAAGTTACAGCTATTTCTATGAAGTTGTACAAAAACGCTTTCTTTCGCCAAGACAGTGCGTTTCTCACTGTTACATGCATTTGAATGGGGAACTCGACCGAAACAAAGTATAGGTTTTCATTATGTGAATAACTTGGAAATCTTAGCTCAAACAGCTGCAAAACCTGTTTTCCCAGCACGGGGACCTTGAGTTCTATAAGATAAAGCCATAAACATGTTTGTCTGAGTCTTCTATCAAAAGTTACAGCTATTTCTATGAAGTTGTACAAAAACGCTTTCTTTCGCCAAGACAGTGCGTTTCTCACTGTTACATGCATTTGAATGGGGAACTCGACCGAAACAAAGTATAAGTTTTCATTATGTGAATAACTTGGAAATCTTAGCTCAAACAGCTGCAAAACCTGTTTGCCCAGCACGAAGACCTTGAGTTCTATAAGATAAAGCCATAAACATGTGTATCCGAGTCTTCTATCAAAAGTTACAGCTATTTCTATGAAGTTGTACAAAAACGCTTTCTTTCGCCAAGACAGTGCGTTTCTCACTGTTACATGCATTTGAATGGGGAACTCGACTGAAACAAAGTATAAGTTTTCATTATGTGAATAACTTGGAAATCTTAGCTCAAACAGCTGCAAAACCTGTTTTCCCAGCACGGAAACCTTGAGTTCTATAAGATAAAGCCATAAACATGTGTATCCGAGTCTTCTATCAAAAGTTACAGCTATTTATATGAAGTTGTACAAAATAGCTTTCTTTCGCCAAGACAGTGCGTTTCTCACGGTTACATGCATTTGAATGGGGAACTCGACCGAAACAAAGTATAAGTTTTCATTATGTGAATAACTTGGAAATCTTAGCTCAAACAGCTGCAAAACCTGTTTTCCCAGCATAGAGACCTTGAGTTCTATAAGATAAAGCCATAAACATGTTTGTCTGAGTCTTCTATCAAAAGTTACAGCTATTTCTATGAAGTTGTACAAAAACGCTTTCTTTCGCCAAGACAGTGCGTTTCTCACTGTTACATGCATTTGAATGGGGAACTCGACCGAAACAAAGTATAGGTTTTCATTATGTGAATAACTTGGAAATCTTAGCTCAAACAGCTGCAAAACCTGTTTTCCCAGCACGGGGACCTTGAGTTCTATAAGATAAAGCCATAAACATGTTTGTCTGAGTCTTCTATCAAAAGTTACAGCTATTTCTATGAAGTTGTACAAAAACGCTTTCTTTCGCCAAGACAGTGCGTTTCTCACTGTTACATGCATTTGAATGGGGAACTCGACCGAAACAAAGTATAGGTTTTCATTATGTGAATAACTTGGAAATCTTAGCTCAAACAGCTGCAAAACCTGTTTTCCCAGCACGGAAACCTTGAGTTCTATAAGATAAAGCCATAAACATGTTTGTCTGAGTCTTCTATCAAAAGTTACAGCTATTTCTATGAAGTTGTACAAAAACGCTTTCTTTCGCCAAGACAGTGCGTTTCTCACTGTTACATGCATTTGAATGGGGAACTCGACCGAAACAAAGTATAGGTTTTCATTATGTGAATAACTTGGAAATCTTAGCTCAAACAGCTGCAAAACCTGTTTGCCCAGCACGAAGACCTTGAGTTCTATAAGATAAAGCCATAAACATGTGTATCCGAGTCTTCTATCAAAAGTTACAGCTATTTCTATGAAGTTGTACAAAAACGCTTTCTTTCGCCAAGACAGTGCGTTTCTCACTGTTACATGCATTTGAATGGGGAACTCGACTGAAACAAAGTATAAGTTTTCATTATGTGAATAACTTGGAAATCTTAGCTCAAACAGCTGCAAAACCTGTTTTCCCAGCACGGAAACCTTGAGTTCTATAAGATAAAGCCATAAACATGTGTATCCGAGTCTTCTATCAAAAGTTACAGCTATTTCTATGAAGTTGTACAAAAACGCTTTCTTTCGCCAAGACAGTGCGTTTCTCACTGTTACATGCATTTGAATGGGGAACTCGACCGAAACAAAGTATAAGTTTTCATTATGTGAATAACTTGGAAATCTTAGCTCAAACAGCTGCAAAACCTGTTTTCCCAGCACGTAGACCTTGAGTTCTATAAGATAAAGCCATAAACATGTTTGTCTGAGTCTTCTATCAAAAGTTACAGCTATTTCTATGAAGTTGTACAAAAACGCTTTCTTTCGCCAAGACAGTGCGTTTCTCACTGTTACATGCATTTGAATGGGGAACTCGACCGAAACAAAGTATAGGTTTTCATTATGTGAATAACTTGGAAATCTTAGCTCAAACAGCTGCAAAACCTGTTTTCCCAGCACGGAAACCTTGAGTTCTATAAGATAAAGCCATAAACATGTGTATCCGAGTCTTCTATCAAAAGTTACAGCTATTTCTATGAAGTTGTACAAAAACGCTTTCTTTCGCCAAGACAGTGCGTTTCTCACTGTTACATGCATTTGAATGGGGAACTCGACCGAAACAAAGTATAGGTTTTCATTATGTGAATAACTTGGAAATCTTAGCTCAAACAGCTGCAAAACCTGTTTTCCCAGCACGGAAACCTTGAGTTCTATAAGATAAAGCCATAAACATGTTTGTCTGAGTCTTCTATCAAAAGTTACAGCTATTTCTATGAAGTTGTACAAAAACGCTTTCTTTCGCCAAGACAGTGCGTTTCTCACTGTTACATGCATTTGAATGGGGAACTCGACCGAAACAAAGTATAGGTTTTCATTATGTGAATAACTTGGAAATCTTAGCTCAAACAGCTGCAAAACCTGTTTTCCCAGCACGGAAACCTTGAGTTCTATAAGATAAAGCCATAAACATGTGTATCCGAGTCTTCTATCAAAAGTTACAGCTATTTCTATGAAGTTGTACAAAAACGCTTTCTTTCGCCAAGACAGTGCGTTTCTCACTGTTACATGCATTTGAATGGGGAACTCGACCGAAACAAAGTATAAGTTTTCATTATGTGAATAACTTGGAAATCTTAGCTCAAACAGCTGCAAAACCTGTTTTCCCAGCACGTAGACCTTGAGTTCTATAAGATAAAGCCATAAACATGTTTGTCTGAGTCTTCTATCAAAAGTTACAGCTATTTCTATGAAGTTGTACAAAAACGCTTTCTTTCGCCAAGACAGTGCGTTTCTCACTGTTACATGCATTTGAATGGGGAACTCGACCGAAACAAAGTATAGGTTTTCATTATGTGAATAACTTGGAAATCTTAGCTCAAACAGCTGCAAAACCTGTTTTCCCAGCACGGAAACCTTGAGTTCTATAAGATAAAGCCATAAACATGTGTATCCGAGTCTTCTATCAAAAGTTACAGCTATTTCTATGAAGTTGTACAAAAACGCTTTCTTTCGCCAAGACAGTGCGTTTCTCACTGTTACATGCATTTGAATGGGGAACTCGACCGAAACAAAGTATAGGTTTTCATTATGTGAATAACTTGGAAATCTTAGCTCAAACAGCTGCAAAACCTGTTTTCCCAGCACGGAAACCTTGAGTTCTATAAGATAAAGCCATAAACATGTTTGTCTGAGTCTTCTATCAAAAGTTACAGCTATTTCTATGAAGTTGTACAAAAACGCTTTCTTTCGCCAAGACAGTGCGTTTCTCACTGTTACATGCATTTGAATGGGGAACTCGACTGAAACAAAGTATAAGTTTTCATTATGTGAATAACTTGGAAATCTTAGCTCAAACAGCTGCAAAACCTGTTTTCCCAGCACGGAAACCTTGAGTTCTATAAGATAAAGCCATAAACATGTGTATCCGAGTCTTCTATCAAAAGTTACAGCTATTTCTATGAAGTTGTACAAAAACGCTTTCTTTCGCCAAGACAGTGCGTTTCTCACTGTTACATGCATTTGAATGGGGAACTCGACCGAAACAAAGTATAGGTTTTCATTATGTGAATAACTTGGAAATCTTAGTTCAAACAGCTGCAAAACCTGTTTGCCCAGCACGGAGACCTTGAGTTCTATAAGATAAAGCCATAAACATGTGTATCCGAGTCTTCTATCAAAAGTTACAGCTATTTCTATGAAGTTGTACAAAAACGCTTTCTTTCGCCAAGACAGTGCGTTTCTCACTGTTACATGCATTTGAATGGGGAACTCGACCGAAACAAAGTATAAGTTTTCATTATGTGAATAACTTGGAAATCTTAGCTCAAACAGCTGCAAAACCTGTTTTCCCAGCACGTAGACCTTGAGTTCTATAAGATAAAGCCATAAACATGTTTGTCTGAGTCTTCTATCAAAAGTTACAGCTATTTCTATGAAGTTGTACAAAAACGCTTTCTTTCGCCAAGACAGTGCGTTTCTCACTGTTACATGCATTTGAATGGGGAACTCGACCGAAACAAAGTATAGGTTTTCATTATGTGAATAACTTGGAAATCTTAGCTCAAACAGCTGCAAAACCTGTTTGCCCAGCACGGAGACCTTGAGTTCTATAAGATAAAGCCATAAACATGTGTATCCGAGTCTTCTATCAAAAGTTACAGCTATTTCTATGAAGTTGTACAAAATAGCTTTCTTTCGCCAAGACAGTGCGTTTCTCACTGTTACATGCATTTGAATGGGGAACTCGACCGAAACAAAGTATAGGTTTTCATTATGTGAATAACTTGGAAATCTTAGCTCAAACAGCTGCAAAACCTGTTTTCCCAGCATAGAGACCTTGAGTTCTATAAGATAAAGCCATAAACATGTTTGTCTGAGTCTTCTATCAAAAGTTACAGCTATTTCTATGAAGTTGTACAAAAACGCTTTCTTTCGCCAAGACAGTGCGTTTCTCACTGTTACATGCATTTGAATGGGGAACTCGACCGAAACAAAGTATAGGTTTTCATTATGTGAATAACTTGGAAATCTTAGCTCAAACAGCTGCAAAACCTGTTTTCCCAGCACGGAAACCTTGAGTTCTATAAGATAAAGCCATAAACATGTTTGTCTGAGTCTTCTATCAAAAGTTACAGCTATTTCTATGAAGTTGTACAAAAACGCTTTCTTTCGCCAAGACAGTGCGTTTCTCACTGTTACATGCATTTGAATGGGGAACTCGACCGAAACAAAGTATAGGTTTTCATTATGTGAATAACTTGGAAATCTTAGCTCAAACAGCTGCAAAACCTGTTTTCCCAGCACGGAAACCTTGAGTTCTATAAGATAAAGCCATAAACATGTTTGTCTGAGTCTTCTATCAAAAGTTACAGCTATTTCTATGAAGTTGTACAAAAACGCTTTCTTTCGCCAAGACAGTGCGTTTCTCACTGTTACATGCATTTGAATGGGGAACTCGACCGAAACAAAGTATAGGTTTTCATTATGTGAATAACTTGGAAATCTTAGCTCAAACAGCTGCAAAACCTGTTTGCCCAGCACGAAGACCTTGAGTTCTATAAGATAAAGCCATAAACATGTGTATCCGAGTCTTCTATCAAAAGTTACAGCTATTTCTATGAAGTTGTACAAAAACGCTTTCTTTCGCCAAGACAGTGCGTTTCTCACTGTTACATGCATTTGAATGGGGAACTCGACTGAAACAAAGTATAAGTTTTCATTATGTGAATAACTTGGAAATCTTAGCTCAAACAGCTGCAAAACCTGTTTTCCCAGCACGGAAACCTTGAGTTCTATAAGATAAAGCCATAAACATGTGTATCCGAGTCTTCTATCAAAAGTTACAGCTATTTATATGAAGTTGTACAAAATAGCTTTCTTTCGCCAAGACAGTGCGTTTCTCACGGTTACATGCATTTGAATGGGGAACTCGACCGAAACAAAGTATAAGTTTTCATTATGTGAATAACTTGGAAATCTTAGCTCAAACAGCTGCAAAACCTGTTTTCCCAGCATAGAGACCTTGAGTTCTATAAGATAAAGCCATAAACATGTTTGTCTGAGTCTTCTATCAAAAGTTACAGCTATTTCTATGAAGTTGTACAAAAACGCTTTCTTTCGCCAAGACAGTGCGTTTCTCACTGTTACATGCATTTGAATGGGGAACTCGACCGAAACAAAGTATAGGTTTTCATTATGTGAATAACTTGGAAATCTTAGCTCAAACAGCTGCAAAACCTGTTTTCCCAGCACGGGGACCTTGAGTTCTATAAGATAAAGCCATAAACATGTTTGTCTGAGTCTTCTATCAAAAGTTACAGCTATTTCTATGAAGTTGTACAAAAACGCTTTCTTTCGCCAAGACAGTGCGTTTCTCACTGTTACATGCATTTGAATGGGGAACTCGACCGAAACAAAGTATAAGTTTTCATTATGTGAATAACTTGGAAATCTTAGCTCAAACAGCTGCAAAACCTGTTTGCCCAGCACGAAGACCTTGAGTTCTATAAGATAAAGCCATAAACATGTGTATCCGAGTCTTCTATCAAAAGTTACAGCTATTTCTATGAAGTTGTACAAAAACGCTTTCTTTCGCCAAGACAGTGCGTTTCTCACTGTTACATGCATTTGAATGGGGAACTCGACTGAAACAAAGTATAAGTTTTCATTATGTGAATAACTTGGAAATCTTAGCTCAAACAGCTGCAAAACCTGTTTTCCCAGCACGGAAACCTTGAGTTCTATAAGATAAAGCCATAAACATGTGTATCCGAGTCTTCTATCAAAAGTTACAGCTATTTCTATGAAGTTGTACAAAATAGCTTTCTTTCGCCAAGACAGTGCGTTTCTCACTGTTACATGCATTTGAATGGGGAACTCGACCGAAACAAAGTATAGGTTTTCATTATGTGAATAACTTGGAAATCTTAGCTCAAACAGCTGCAAAACCTGTTTTCCCAGCATAGAGACCTTGAGTTCTATAAGATAAAGCCATAAACATGTTTGTCTGAGTCTTCTATCAAAAGTTACAGCTATTTCTATGAAGTTGTACAAAAACGCTTTCTTTCGCCAAGACAGTGCGTTTCTCACTGTTACATGCATTTGAATGGGGAACTCGACCGAAACAAAGTATAGGTTTTCATTATGTGAATAACTTGGAAATCTTAGCTCAAACAGCTGCAAAACCTGTTTTCCCAGCACGGAAACCTTGAGTTCTATAAGATAAAGCCATAAACATGTTTGTCTGAGTCTTCTATCAAAAGTTACAGCTATTTCTATGAAGTTGTACAAAAACGCTTTCTTTCGCCAAGACAGTGCGTTTCTCACTGTTACATGCATTTGAATGGGGAACTCGACCGAAACAAAGTATAGGTTTTCATTATGTGAATAACTTGGAAATCTTAGCTCAAACAGCTGCAAAACCTGTTTTCCCAGCACGGAAACCTTGAGTTCTATAAGATAAAGCCATAAACATGTTTGTCTGAGTCTTCTATCAAAAGTTACAGCTATTTCTATGAAGTTGTACAAAAACGCTTTCTTTCGCCAAGACAGTGCGTTTCTCACTGTTACATGCATTTGAATGGGGAACTCGACCGAAACAAAGTATAGGTTTTCATTATGTGAATAACTTGGAAATCTTAGCTCAAACAGCTGCAAAACCTGTTTGCCCAGCACGAAGACCTTGAGTTCTATAAGATAAAGCCATAAACATGTGTATCCGAGTCTTCTATCAAAAGTTACAGCTATTTCTATGAAGTTGTACAAAAACGCTTTCTTTCGCCAAGACAGTGCGTTTCTCACTGTTACATGCATTTGAATGGGGAACTCGACTGAAACAAAGTATAAGTTTTCATTATGTGAATAACTTGGAAATCTTAGCTCAAACAGCTGCAAAACCTGTTTTCCCAGCACGGAAACCTTGAGTTCTATAAGATAAAGCCATAAACATGTGTATCCGAGTCTTCTATCAAAAGTTACAGCTATTTATATGAAGTTGTACAAAATAGCTTTCTTTCGCCAAGACAGTGCGTTTCTCACGGTTACATGCATTTGAATGGGGAACTCGACCGAAACAAAGTATAAGTTTTCATTATGTGAATAACTTGGAAATCTTAGCTCAAACAGCTGCAAAACCTGTTTTCCCAGCATAGAGACCTTGAGTTCTATAAGATAAAGCCATAAACATGTTTGTCTGAGTCTTCTATCAAAAGTTACAGCTATTTCTATGAAGTTGTACAAAAACGCTTTCTTTCGCCAAGACAGTGCGTTTCTCACTGTTACATGCATTTGAATGGGGAACTCGACCGAAACAAAGTATAGGTTTTCATTATGTGAATAACTTGGAAATCTTAGCTCAAACAGCTGCAAAACCTGTTTTCCCAGCACGGGGACCTTGAGTTCTATAAGATAAAGCCATAAACATGTTTGTCTGAGTCTTCTATCAAAAGTTACAGCTATTTCTATGAAGTTGTACAAAAACGCTTTCTTTCGCCAAGACAGTGCGTTTCTCACTGTTACATGCATTTGAATGGGGAACTCGACCGAAACAAAGTATAAGTTTTCATTATGTGAATAACTTGGAAATCTTAGCTCAAACAGCTGCAAAACCTGTTTGCCCAGCACGAAGACCTTGAGTTCTATAAGATAAAGCCATAAACATGTGTATCCGAGTCTTCTATCAAAAGTTACAGCTATTTCTATGAAGTTGTACAAAAACGCTTTCTTTCGCCAAGACAGTGCGTTTCTCACTGTTACATGCATTTGAATGGGGAACTCGACTGAAACAAAGTATAAGTTTTCATTATGTGAATAACTTGGAAATCTTAGCTCAAACAGCTGCAAAACCTGTTTTCCCAGCACGGAAACCTTGAGTTCTATAAGATAAAGCCATAAACATGTGTATCCGAGTCTTCTATCAAAAGTTACAGCTATTTATATGAAGTTGTACAAAATAGCTTTCTTTCGCCAAGACAGTGCGTTTCTCACGGTTACATGCATTTGAATGGGGAACTCGACCGAAACAAAGTATAAGTTTTCATTATGTGAATAACTTGGAAATCTTAGCTCAAACAGCTGCAAAACCTGTTTTCCCAGCATAGAGACCTTGAGTTCTATAAGATAAAGCCATAAACATGTTTGTCTGAGTCTTCTATCAAAAGTTACAGCTATTTCTATGAAGTTGTACAAAAACGCTTTCTTTCGCCAAGACAGTGCGTTTCTCACTGTTACATGCATTTGAATGGGGAACTCGACCGAAACAAAGTATAGGTTTTCATTATGTGAATAACTTGGAAATCTTAGCTCAAACAGCTGCAAAACCTGTTTTCCCAGCACGGGGACCTTGAGTTCTATAAGATAAAGCCATAAACATGTTTGTCTGAGTCTTCTATCAAAAGTTACAGCTATTTCTATGAAGTTGTACAAAAACGCTTTCTTTCGCCAAGACAGTGTGTTTCTCACTGTTACATGCATTTGAATGGGGAACTCGACCGAAACAAAGTATAGGTTTTCATTATGTGAATAACTTGGAAATCTTAGCTCAAACAGCTGCAAAACCTGTTTTCCCAGCACGGAAACCTTGAGTTCTATAAGATAAAGCCATAAACATGTTTGTCTGAGTCTTCTATCAAAAGTTACAGCTATTTCTATGAAGTTGTACAAAAACGCTTTCTTTCGCCAAGACAGTGCGTTTCTCACTGTTACATGCATTTGAATGGGGAACTCGACCGAAACAAAGTATAGGTTTTCATTATGTGAATAACTTGGAAATCTTAGCTCAAACAGCTGCAAAACCTGTTTGCCCAGCACGAAGACCTTGAGTTCTATAAGATAAAGCCATAAACATGTGTATCCGAGTCTTCTATCAAAAGTTACAGCTATTTCTATGAAGTTGTACAAAAACGCTTTCTTTCGCCAAGACAGTGCGTTTCTCACTGTTACATGCATTTGAATGGGGAACTCGACTGAAACAAAGTATAAGTTTTCATTATGTGAATAACTTGGAAATCTTAGCTCAAACAGCTGCAAAACCTGTTTGCCCAGCACGGAGACCTTGAGTTCTGTAAGATAAAGCCATAAACATGTTTGTCTGAGTCTTCTATCAAAAGTTACAGCTATTTCTATGAAGTTGTACAAAAACGCTTTCTTTCGCCAAGACAGTGCGTTTCTCACTGTTACATGCATTTGAATGGGGAACTCGACCGAAACAAAGTATAAGTTTTCATTATGTGAATAACTTGGAAATCTTAGCTCAAACAGCTGCAAAACCTGTTTTCTCAGCACGTAGACCTTGAGTTCTATAAGATAAAGCCATAAACATGTTTGTCTGAGTCTTCTATCAAAAGTTACAGCTATTTCTATGAAGTTGTACAAAAACGCTTTCTTTCGCCAAGACAGTGCGTTTCTCACTGTTACATGCATTTGAATGGGGAACTCGACTGAAACAAAGTATAAGTTTTCATTATGTGAATAACTTGGAAATCTTAGCTCAAACAGCTGCAAAACCTGTTTGCCCAGCACGGAGACCTTGAGTTCTATAAGATAAAGCCATAAACATGTTTGTCTGAGTCTTCTATCAAAAGTTACAGCTATTTCTATGAAGTTGTACAAAAACGCTTTCTTTCGCCAAGACAGTGCGTTTCTCACTGTTACATGCATTTGAATGGGGAACTCGACCGAAACAAAGTATAAGTTTTCATTATGTGAATAACTTGGAAATCTTAGCTCAAACAGCTGCAAAACCTGTTTTCCCAGCACGTAGACCTTGAGTTCTATAAGATAAAGCCATAAACATGTTTGTCTGAGTCTTCTATCAAAAGTTACAGCTATTTCTATGAAGTTGTACAAAAACGCTTTCTTTCGCCAAGACAGTGCGTTTCTCACTGTTACATGCATTTGAATGGGGAACTCGACCGAAACAAAGTATAGGTTTTCATTATGTGAATAACTTGGAAATCTTAGCTCAAACAGCTGCAAAACCTGTTTTCCCAGCACGGAAACCTTGAGTTCTATAAGATAAAGCCATAAACATGTTTGTCTGAGTCTTCTATCAAAAGTTACAGCTATTTCTATGAAGTTGTACAAAAACGCTTTCTTTCGCCAAGACAGTGCGTTTCTCACTGTTACATGCATTTGAATGGGGAACTCGACCGAAACAAAGTATAGGTTTTCATTATGTGAATAACTTGGAAATCTTAGCTCAAACAGCTGCAAAACCTGTTTGCCCAGCACGAAGACCTTGAGTTCTATAAGATAAAGCCATAAACATGTGTATCCGAGTCTTCTATCAAAAGTTACAGCTATTTCTATGAAGTTGTACAAAAACGCTTTCTTTCGCCAAGACAGTGCGTTTCTCACTGTTACATGCATTTGAATGGGGAACTCGACTGAAACAAAGTATAAGTTTTCATTATGTGAATAACTTGGAAATCTTAGCTCAAACAGCTGCAAAACCTGTTTTCCCAGCACGGAAACCTTGAGTTCTATAAGATAAAGCCATAAACATGTGTATCCGAGTCTTCTATCAAAAGTTACAGCTATTTCTATGAAGTTGTACAAAAACGCTTTCTTTCGCCAAGACAGTGCGTTTCTCACTGTTACATGCATTTGAATGGGGAACTCGACCGAAACAAAGTATAAGTTTTCATTATGTGAATAACTTGGAAATCTTAGCTCAAACAGCTGCAAAACCTGTTTTCCCAGCACGTAGACCTTGAGTTCTATAAGATAAAGCCATAAACATGTTTGTCTGAGTCTTCTATCAAAAGTTACAGCTATTTCTATGAAGTTGTACAAAAACGCTTTCTTTCGCCAAGACAGTGCGTTTCTCACTGTTACATGCATTTGAATGGGGAACTCGACCGAAACAAAGTATAGGTTTTCATTATGTGAATAACTTGGAAATCTTAGCTCAAACAGCTGCAAAACCTGTTTTCCCAGCACGGAAACCTTGAGTTCTATAAGATAAAGCCATAAACATGTGTATCCGAGTCTTCTATCAAAAGTTACAGCTATTTCTATGAAGTTGTACAAAAACGCTTTCTTTCGCCAAGACAGTGCGTTTCTCACTGTTACATGCATTTGAATGGGGAACTCGACCGAAACAAAGTATAGGTTTTCATTATGTGAATAACTTGGAAATCTTAGCTCAAACAGCTGCAAAACCTGTTTGCCCAGCACGGAGACCTTGAGTTCTATAAGATAAAGCCATAAACATGTTTGTCTGAGTCTTCTATCAAAAGTTACAGCTATTTCTATGAAGTTGTACAAAAACGCTTTCTTTCGCCAAGACAGTGCGTTTCTCACTGTTACATGCATTTGAATGGGGAACTCGACCGAAACAAAGTATAGGTTTTCATTATGTGAATAACTTGGAAATCTTAGCTCAAACAGCTGCAAAACCTGTTTTCCCAGCACGGAAACCTTGAGTTCTATAAGATAAAGCCATAAACATGTTTGTCTGAGTCTTCTATCAAAAGTTACAGCTATTTCTATGAAGTTGTACAAAAACGCGTTCTTTCGCCAAGACAGTGCGTTTCTCACTGTTACATGCATTTGAATGGGGAACTCGACTGAAACAAAGTATAAGTTTTCATTATGTGAATAACTTGGAAATCTTAGCTCAAACAGCTGCAAAACCTGTTTTCCCAGCACGGAAACCTTGAGTTCTATAAGATAAAGCCATAAACATGTGTATCCGAGTCTTCTATCAAAAGTTACAGCTATTTCTATGAAGTTGTACAAAAACGCTTTCTTTCGCCAAGACAGTGCGTTTCTCACTGTTACATGCATTTGAATGGGGAACTCGACCGAAACAAAGTATAGGTTTTCATTATGTGAATAACTTGGAAATCTTAGTTCAAACAGCTGCAAAACCTGTTTGCCCAGCACGGAGACCTTGAGTTCTATAAGATAAAGCCATAAACATGTGTATCCGAGTCTTCTATCAAAAGTTACAGCTATTTCTATGAAGTTGTACAAAAACGCTTTCTTTCGCCAAGACAGTGCGTTTCTCACTGTTACATGCATTTGAATGGGGAACTCGACCGAAACAAAGTATAAGTTTTCATTATGTGAATAACTTGGAAATCTTAGCTCAAACAGCTGCAAAACCTGTTTTCCCAGCACGTAGACCTTGAGTTCTATAAGATAAAGCCATAAACATGTTTGTCTGAGTCTTCTATCAAAAGTTACAGCTATTTCTATGAAGTTGTACAAAAACGCTTTCTTTCGCCAAGACAGTGCGTTTCTCACTGTTACATGCATTTGAATGGGGAACTCGACCGAAACAAAGTATAGGTTTTCATTATGTGAATAACTTGGAAATCTTAGCTCAAACAGCTGCAAAACCTGTTTTCCCAGCACGGAAACCTTGAGTTCTATAAGATAAAGCCATAAACATGTGTATCCGAGTCTTCTATCAAAAGTTACAGCTATTTCTATGAAGTTGTACAAAAACGCTTTCTTTCGCCAAGACAGTGCGTTTCTCACTGTTACATGCATTTGAATGGGGAACTCGACCGAAACAAAGTATAGGTTTTCATTATGTGAATAACTTGGAAATCTTAGCTCAAACAGCTGCAAAACCTGTTTGCCCAGCACGGAGACCTTGAGTTCTATAAGATAAAGCCATAAACATGTTTGTCTGAGTCTTCTATCAAAAGTTACAGCTATTTCTATGAAGTTGTACAAAAACGCTTTCTTTCGCCAAGACAGTGCGTTTCTCACTGTTACATGCATTTGAATGGGGAACTCGACCGAAACAAAGTATAGGTTTTCATTATGTGAATAACTTGGAAATCTTAGCTCAAACAGCTGCAAAACCTGTTTTCCCAGCACGGAAACCTTGAGTTCTATAAGATAAAGCCATAAACATGTTTGTCTGAGTCTTCTATCAAAAGTTACAGCTATTTCTATGAAGTTGTACAAAAACGCTTTCTTTCGCCAAGACAGTGCGTTTCTCACTGTTACATGCATTTGAATGGGGAACTCGACTGAAACAAAGTATAAGTTTTCATTATGTGAATAACTTGGAAATCTTAGCTCAAACAGCTGCAAAACCTGTTTTCCCAGCACGGAAACCTTGAGTTCTATAAGATAAAGCCATAAACATGTGTATCCGAGTCTTCTATCAAAAGTTACAGCTATTTCTATGAAGTTGTACAAAAACGCTTTCTTTCGCCAAGACAGTGCGTTTCTCACTGTTACATGCATTTGAATGGGGAACTCGACCGAAACAAAGTATAGGTTTTCATTATGTGAATAACTTGGAAATCTTAGTTCAAACAGCTGCAAAACCTGTTTGCCCAGCACGGAGACCTTGAGTTCTATAAGATAAAGCCATAAACATGTGTATCCGAGTCTTCTATCAAAAGTTACAGCTATTTCTATGAAGTTGTACAAAAACGCTTTCTTTCGCCAAGACAGTGCGTTTCTCACTGTTACATGCATTTGAATGG
This sequence comes from Diplotaxodon limnothrissa, assembly GCF_057381915.1. NCBI lineage: Eukaryota > Metazoa > Chordata > Actinopteri > Cichliformes > Cichlidae > Diplotaxodon > Diplotaxodon limnothrissa. The sequence continues at coordinate 30,174,819 of NC_140608.1, read as the reverse complement.
GGAACTCGACCGAAACAAAGTATAAGTTTTCATTATGTGAATAACTTGGAAATCTTAGCTCAAACAGCTGCAAAACCTGTTTTCCCAGCACGTAGACCTTGAGTTCTATAAGATAAAGCCATAAACATGTTTGTCTGAGTCTTCTATCAAAAGTTACAGCTATTTCTATGAAGTTGTACAAAAACGCTTTCTTTCGCCAAGACAGTGCGTTTCTCACTGTTACATGCATTTGAATGGGGAACTCGACCGAAACAAAGTATAGGTTTTCATTATGTGAATAACTTGGAAATCTTAGCTCAAACAGCTGCAAAACCTGTTTGCCCAGCACGGAGACCTTGAGTTCTATAAGATAAAGCCATAAACATGTGTATCCGAGTCTTCTATCAAAAGTTACAGCTATTTATATGAAGTTGTACAAAAACGCTTTCTTTCGCCAAGACAGTGCGTTTCTCACTGTTACATGCATTTGAATGGGGAACTCGACCGAAACAAAGTATAAGTTTTCATTATGTGAATAACTTGGAAATCTTAGCTCAAACAGCTGCAAAACCTGTTTGCCCAGCATGGAGACCTTGAGTTCTATAATATAAAGCCATAAACATGTGTATCCGAGTCTTCTATCAAAAGTTACAGCTATTTCTATGAAGTTGTACAAAATAGCTTTCTTTCGCCAAGACAGTGCGTTTCTCACTGTTACATGCATTTGAATGGGGAACTCGACCGAAACAAAGTATAAGTTTTCATTATGTGAATAACTTGGAAATCTTAGCTCAAACAGCTGCAAAACCTGTTTTCTCAGCACGTAGACCTTGAGTTCTATAAGATAAAGCCATAAACATGTTTGTCTGAGTCTTCTATCAAAAGTTACAGCTATTTCTATGAAGTTGTACAAAAACGCTTTCTTTCGCCAAGACAGTGCGTTTCTCACTGTTACATGCATTTGAATGGGGAACTCGACTGAAACAAAGTATAAGTTTTCATTATGTGAATAACTTGGAAATCTTAGCTCAAACAGCTGCAAAACCTGTTTGCCCAGCACGGAGACCTTGAGTTCTATAAGATAAAGCCATAAACATGTTTGTCTGAGTCTTCTATCAAAAGTTACAGCTATTTCTATGAAGTTGTACAAAAACGCTTTCTTTCGCCAAGACAGTGCGTTTCTCACTGTTACATGCATTTGAATGGGGAACTCGACCGAAACAAAGTATAAGTTTTCATTATGTGAATAACTTGGAAATCTTAGCTCAAACAGCTGCAAAACCTGTTTTCCCAGCACGTAGACCTTGAGTTCTATAAGATAAAGCCATAAACATGTTTGTCTGAGTCTTCTATCAAAAGTTACAGCTATTTCTATGAAGTTGTACAAAAACGCTTTCTTTCGCCAAGACAGTGCGTTTCTCACTGTTACATGCATTTGAATGGGGAACTCGACCGAAACAAAGTATAGGTTTTCATTATGTGAATAACTTGGAAATCTTAGCTCAAACAGCTGCAAAACCTGTTTTCCCAGCACGGAAACCTTGAGTTCTATAAGATAAAGCCATAAACATGTTTGTCTGAGTCTTCTATCAAAAGTTACAGCTATTTCTATGAAGTTGTACAAAAACGCTTTCTTTCGCCAAGACAGTGCGTTTCTCACTGTTACATGCATTTGAATGGGGAACTCGACCGAAACAAAGTATAGGTTTTCATTATGTGAATAACTTGGAAATCTTAGCTCAAACAGCTGCAAAACCTGTTTGCCCAGCACGAAGACCTTGAGTTCTATAAGATAAAGCCATAAACATGTGTATCCGAGTCTTCTATCAAAAGTTACAGCTATTTCTATGAAGTTGTACAAAAACGCTTTCTTTCGCCAAGACAGTGCGTTTCTCACTGTTACATGCATTTGAATGGGGAACTCGACTGAAACAAAGTATAAGTTTTCATTATGTGAATAACTTGGAAATCTTAGCTCAAACAGCTGCAAAACCTGTTTTCCCAGCACGGAAACCTTGAGTTCTATAAGATAAAGCCATAAACATGTGTATCCGAGTCTTCTATCAAAAGTTACAGCTATTTCTATGAAGTTGTACAAAAACGCTTTCTTTCGCCAAGACAGTGCGTTTCTCACTGTTACATGCATTTGAATGGGGAACTCGACCGAAACAAAGTATAAGTTTTCATTATGTGAATAACTTGGAAATCTTAGCTCAAACAGCTGCAAAACCTGTTTTCCCAGCACGTAGACCTTGAGTTCTATAAGATAAAGCCATAAACATGTTTGTCTGAGTCTTCTATCAAAAGTTACAGCTATTTCTATGAAGTTGTACAAAAACGCTTTCTTTCGCCAAGACAGTGCGTTTCTCACTGTTACATGCATTTGAATGGGGAACTCGACCGAAACAAAGTATAGGTTTTCATTATGTGAATAACTTGGAAATCTTAGCTCAAACAGCTGCAAAACCTGTTTTCCCAGCACGGAAACCTTGAGTTCTATAAGATAAAGCCATAAACATGTGTATCCGAGTCTTCTATCAAAAGTTACAGCTATTTCTATGAAGTTGTACAAAAACGCTTTCTTTCGCCAAGACAGTGCGTTTCTCACTGTTACATGCATTTGAATGGGGAACTCGACCGAAACAAAGTATAGGTTTTCATTATGTGAATAACTTGGAAATCTTAGCTCAAACAGCTGCAAAACCTGTTTGCCCAGCACGGAGACCTTGAGTTCTATAAGATAAAGCCATAAACATGTTTGTCTGAGTCTTCTATCAAAAGTTACAGCTATTTCTATGAAGTTGTACAAAAACGCTTTCTTTCGCCAAGACAGTGCGTTTCTCACTGTTACATGCATTTGAATGGGGAACTCGACCGAAACAAAGTATAAGTTTTCATTATGTGAATAACTTGGAAATCTTAGCTCAAACAGCTGCAAAACCTGTTTTCCCAGCACGGAAACCTTGAGTTCTATAAGATAAAGCCATAAACATGTGTATCCGAGTCTTCTATCAAAAGTTACAGCTATTTCTATGAAGTTGTACAAAAACGCTTTCTTTCGCCAAGACAGTGCGTTTCTCACTGTTACATGCATTTGAATGGGGAACTCGACCGAAACAAAGTATAGGTTTTCATTATGTGAATAACTTGGAAATCTTAGTTCAAACAGCTGCAAAACCTGTTTGCCCAGCACGGAGACCTTGAGTTCTATAAGATAAAGCCATAAACATGTGTATCCGAGTCTTCTATCAAAAGTTACAGCTATTTCTATGAAGTTGTACAAAAACGCTTTCTTTCGCCAAGACAGTGCGTTTCTCACTGTTACATGCATTTGAATGGGGAACTCGACCGAAACAAAGTATAAGTTTTCATTATGTGAATAACTTGGAAATCTTAGCTCAAACAGCTGCAAAACCTGTTTTCCCAGCACGTAGACCTTGAGTTCTATAAGATAAAGCCATAAACATGTTTGTCTGAGTCTTCTATCAAAAGTTACAGCTATTTCTATGAAGTTGTACAAAAACGCTTTCTTTCGCCAAGACAGTGCGTTTCTCACTGTTACATGCATTTGAATGGGGAACTCGACCGAAACAAAGTATAGGTTTTCATTATGTGAATAACTTGGAAATCTTAGCTCAAACAGCTGCAAAACCTGTTTTCCCAGCACGGAAACCTTGAGTTCTATAAGATAAAGCCATAAACATGTGTATCCGAGTCTTCTATCAAAAGTTACAGCTATTTCTATGAAGTTGTACAAAAACGCTTTCTTTCGCCAAGACAGTGCGTTTCTCACTGTTACATGCATTTGAATGGGGAACTCGACCGAAACAAAGTATAGGTTTTCATTATGTGAATAACTTGGAAATCTTAGCTCAAACAGCTGCAAAACCTGTTTGCCCAGCACGGAGACCTTGAGTTCTATAAGATAAAGCCATAAACATGTTTGTCTGAGTCTTCTATCAAAAGTTACAGCTATTTCTATGAAGTTGTACAAAAACGCTTTCTTTCGCCAAGACAGTGCGTTTCTCACTGTTACATGCATTTGAATGGGGAACTCGACCGAAACAAAGTATAGGTTTTCATTATGTGAATAACTTGGAAATCTTAGCTCAAACAGCTGCAAAACCTGTTTTCCCAGCACGGAAACCTTGAGTTCTATAAGATAAAGCCATAAACATGTTTGTCTGAGTCTTCTATCAAAAGTTACAGCTATTTCTATGAAGTTGTACAAAAACGCTTTCTTTCGCCAAGACAGTGCGTTTCTCACTGTTACATGCATTTGAATGGGGAACTCGACTGAAACAAAGTATAAGTTTTCATTATGTGAATAACTTGGAAATCTTAGCTCAAACAGCTGCAAAACCTGTTTTCCCAGCACGGAAACCTTGAGTTCTATAAGATAAAGCCATAAACATGTGTATCCGAGTCTTCTATCAAAAGTTACAGCTATTTCTATGAAGTTGTACAAAAACGCTTTCTTTCGCCAAGACAGTGCGTTTCTCACTGTTACATGCATTTGAATGGGGAACTCGACCGAAACAAAGTATAGGTTTTCATTATGTGAATAACTTGGAAATCTTAGTTCAAACAGCTGCAAAACCTGTTTGCCCAGCACGGAGACCTTGAGTTCTATAAGATAAAGCCATAAACATGTGTATCCGAGTCTTCTATCAAAAGTTACAGCTATTTCTATGAAGTTGTACAAAAACGCTTTCTTTCGCCAAGACAGTGCGTTTCTCACTGTTACATGCATTTGAATGGGGAACTCGACCGAAACAAAGTATAAGTTTTCATTATGTGAATAACTTGGAAATCTTAGCTCAAACAGCTGCAAAACCTGTTTTCCCAGCACGTAGACCTTGAGTTCTATAAGATAAAGCCATAAACATGTTTGTCTGAGTCTTCTATCAAAAGTTACAGCTATTTCTATGAAGTTGTACAAAAACGCTTTCTTTCGCCAAGACAGTGCGTTTCTCACTGTTACATGCATTTGAATGGGGAACTCGACCGAAACAAAGTATAGGTTTTCATTATGTGAATAACTTGGAAATCTTAGCTCAAACAGCTGCAAAACCTGTTTGCCCAGCACGGAGACCTTGAGTTCTATAAGATAAAGCCATAAACATGTGTATCCGAGTCTTCTATCAAAAGTTACAGCTATTTATATGAAGTTGTACAAAAACGCTTTCTTTCGCCAAGACAGTGCGTTTCTCACTGTTACATGCATTTGAATGGGGAACTCGACCGAAACAAAGTATAAGTTTTCATTATGTGAATAACTTGGAAATCTTAGCTCAAACAGCTGCAAAACCTGTTTGCCCAGCATGGAGACCTTGAGTTCTATAATATAAAGCCATAAACATGTGTATCCGAGTCTTCTATCAAAAGTTACAGCTATTTCTATGAAGTTGTACAAAATAGCTTTCTTTCGCCAAGACAGTGCGTTTCTCACTGTTACATGCATTTGAATGGGGAACTCGACCGAAACAAAGTATAAGTTTTCATTATGTGAATAACTTGGAAATCTTAGCTCAAACAGCTGCAAAACCTGTTTTCCCAGCACGTAGACCTTGAGTTCTATAAGATAAAGCCATAAACATGTTTGTCTGAGTCTTCTATCAAAAGTTACAGCTATTTCTATGAAGTTGTACAAAAACGCTTTCTTTCGCCAAGACAGTGCGTTTCTCACTGTTACATGCATTTGAATGGGGAACTCGACCGAAACAAAGTATAGGTTTTCATTATGTGAATAACTTGGAAATCTTAGCTCAAACAGCTGCAAAACCTGTTTTCCCAGCACGGAAACCTTGAGTTCTATAAGATAAAGCCATAAACATGTGTATCCGAGTCTTCTATCAAAAGTTACAGCTATTTCTATGAAGTTGTACAAAAACGCTTTCTTTCGCCAAGACAGTGCGTTTCTCACTGTTACATGCATTTGAATGGGGAACTCGACCGAAACAAAGTATAGGTTTTCATTATGTGAATAACTTGGAAATCTTAGCTCAAACAGCTGCAAAACCTGTTTGCCCAGCACGGAGACCTTGAGTTCTATAAGATAAAGCCATAAACATGTTTGTCTGAGTCTTCTATCAAAAGTTACAGCTATTTCTATGAAGTTGTACAAAAACGCTTTCTTTCGCCAAGACAGTGCGTTTCTCACTGTTACATGCATTTGAATGGGGAACTCGACCGAAACAAAGTATAGGTTTTCATTATGTGAATAACTTGGAAATCTTAGCTCAAACAGCTGCAAAACCTGTTTTCCCAGCACGGAAACCTTGAGTTCTATAAGATAAAGCCATAAACATGTTTGTCTGAGTCTTCTATCAAAAGTTACAGCTATTTCTATGAAGTTGTACAAAAACGCTTTCTTTCGCCAAGACAGTGCGTTTCTCACTGTTACATGCATTTGAATGGGGAACTCGACTGAAACAAAGTATAAGTTTTCATTATGTGAATAACTTGGAAATCTTAGCTCAAACAGCTGCAAAACCTGTTTTCCCAGCACGGAAACCTTGAGTTCTATAAGATAAAGCCATAAACATGTGTATCCGAGTCTTCTATCAAAAGTTACAGCTATTTCTATGAAGTTGTACAAAAACGCTTTCTTTCGCCAAGACAGTGCGTTTCTCACTGTTACATGCATTTGAATGGGGAACTCGACCGAAACAAAGTATAGGTTTTCATTATGTGAATAACTTGGAAATCTTAGTTCAAACAGCTGCAAAACCTGTTTGCCCAGCACGGAGACCTTGAGTTCTATAAGATAAAGCCATAAACATGTGTATCCGAGTCTTCTATCAAAAGTTACAGCTATTTCTATGAAGTTGTACAAAAACGCTTTCTTTCGCCAAGACAGTGCGTTTCTCACTGTTACATGCATTTGAATGGGGAACTCGACCGAAACAAAGTATAAGTTTTCATTATGTGAATAACTTGGAAATCTTAGCTCAAACAGCTGCAAAACCTGTTTTCCCAGCACGTAGACCTTGAGTTCTATAAGATAAAGCCATAAACATGTTTGTCTGAGTCTTCTATCAAAAGTTACAGCTATTTCTATGAAGTTGTACAAAAACGCTTTCTTTCGCCAAGACAGTGCGTTTCTCACTGTTACATGCATTTGAATGGGGAACTCGACCGAAACAAAGTATAGGTTTTCATTATGTGAATAACTTGGAAATCTTAGCTCAAACAGCTGCAAAACCTGTTTGCCCAGCACGGAGACCTTGAGTTCTATAAGATAAAGCCATAAACATGTGTATCCGAGTCTTCTATCAAAAGTTACAGCTATTTATATGAAGTTGTACAAAAACGCTTTCTTTCGCCAAGACAGTGCGTTTCTCACTGTTACATGCATTTGAATGGGGAACTCGACCGAAACAAAGTATAAGTTTTCATTATGTGAATAACTTGGAAATCTTAGCTCAAACAGCTGCAAAACCTGTTTGCCCAGCATGGAGACCTTGAGTTCTATAATATAAAGCCATAAACATGTGTATCCGAGTCTTCTATCAAAAGTTACAGCTATTTCTATGAAGTTGTACAAAATAGCTTTCTTTCGCCAAGACAGTGCGTTTCTCACTGTTACATGCATTTGAATGGGGAACTCGACCGAAACAAAGTATAAGTTTTCATTATGTGAATAACTTGGAAATCTTAGCTCAAACAGCTGCAAAACCTGTTTTCCCAGCATAGAGACCTTGAGTTCTATAAGATAAAGCCATAAACATGTTTGTCTGAGTCTTCTATCAAAAGTTACAGCTATTTCTATGAAGTTGTACAAAAACGCTTTCTTTCGCCAAGACAGTGCGTTTCTCACTGTTACATGCATTTGAATGGGGAACTCGACCGAAACAAAGTATAGGTTTTCATTATGTGAATAACTTGGAAATCTTAGCTCAAACAGCTGCAAAACCTGTTTTCCCAGCACGGAAACCTTGAGTTCTATAAGATAAAGCCATAAACATGTTTGTCTGAGTCTTCTATCAAAAGTTACAGCTATTTCTATGAAGTTGTACAAAAACGCTTTCTTTCGCCAAGACAGTGCGTTTCTCACTGTTACATGCATTTGAATGGGGAACTCGACCGAAACAAAGTATAGGTTTTCATTATGTGAATAACTTGGAAATCTTAGCTCAAACAGCTGCAAAACCTGTTTTCCCAGCACGGAAACCTTGAGTTCTATAAGATAAAGCCATAAACATGTTTGTCTGAGTCTTCTATCAAAAGTTACAGCTATTTCTATGAAGTTGTACAAAAACGCTTTCTTTCGCCAAGACAGTGCGTTTCTCACTGTTACATGCATTTGAATGGGGAACTCGACCGAAACAAAGTATAGGTTTTCATTATGTGAATAACTTGGAAATCTTAGCTCAAACAGCTGCAAAACCTGTTTGCCCAGCACGAAGACCTTGAGTTCTATAAGATAAAGCCATAAACATGTGTATCCGAGTCTTCTATCAAAAGTTACAGCTATTTCTATGAAGTTGTACAAAAACGCTTTCTTTCGCCAAGACAGTGCGTTTCTCACTGTTACATGCATTTGAATGGGGAACTCGACTGAAACAAAGTATAAGTTTTCATTATGTGAATAACTTGGAAATCTTAGCTCAAACAGCTGCAAAACCTGTTTTCCCAGCATAGAGACCTTGAGTTCTATAAGATAAAGCAATAAACATGTTTGTCTGAGTCTTCTATCAAAAGTTACAGCTATTTCTATGAAGTTGTACAAAAACGCTTTCTTTCGCCAAGACAGTGCGTTTCTCACTGTTACATGCATTTGAATGGGGAACTCGACCGAAACAAAGTATAGGTTTTCATTATGTGAATAACTTGGAAATCTTAGCTCAAACAGCTGCAAAACCTGTTTTCCCAGCACGGGGACCTTGAGTTCTATAAGATAAAGCCATAAACATGTTTGTCTGAGTCTTCTATCAAAAGTTACAGCTATTTCTATGAAGTTGTACAAAAACGCTTTCTTTCGCCAAGACAGTGCGTTTCTCACTGTTACATGCATTTGAATGGGGAACTCGACCGAAACAAAGTATAAGTTTTCATTATGTGAATAACTTGGAAATCTTAGCTCAAACAGCTGCAAAACCTGTTTTCCCAGCACGGAAACCTTGAGTTCTATAAGATAAAGCCATAAACATGTGTATCCGAGTCTTCTATCAAAAGTTACAGCTATTTCTATGAAGTTGTACAAAAACGCTTTCTTTCGCCAAGACAGTGCGTTTCTCACTGTTACATGCATTTGAATGGGGAACTCGACCGAAACAAAGTATAGGTTTTCATTATGTGAATAACTTGGAAATCTTAGCTCAAACAGCTGCAAAACCTGTTTGCCCAGCACGAAGACCTTGAGTTCTATAAGATAAAGCCATAAACATGTGTATCCGAGTCTTCTATCAAAAGTTACAGCTATTTCTATGAAGTTGTACAAAAACGCTTTCTTTCGCCAAGACAGTGCGTTTCTCACTGTTACATGCATTTGAATGGGGAACTCGACCGAAACAAAGTATAGGTTTTCATTATGTGAATAACTTGGAAATCTTAGCTCAAACAGCTGCAAAACCTGTTTTCCCAGCACGGAAACCTTGAGTTCTATAAGATAAAGCCATAAACATGTTTGTCTGAGTCTTCTATCAAAAGTTACAGCTATTTCTATGAAGTTGTACAAAAACGCTTTCTTTCGCCAAGACAGTGCGTTTCTCACTGTTACATGCATTTGAATGGGGAACTCGACTGAAACAAAGTATAAGTTTTCATTATGTGAATAACTTGGAAATCTTAGCTCAAACAGCTGCAAAACCTGTTTTCCCAGCACGGAAACCTTGAGTTCTATAAGATAAAGCCATAAACATGTGTATCCGAGTCTTCTATCAAAAGTTACAGCTATTTCTATGAAGTTGTACAAAAACGCTTTCTTTCGCCAAGACAGTGCGTTTCTCACTGTTACATGCATTTGAATGGGGAACTCGACCGAAACAAAGTATAGGTTTTCATTATGTGAATAACTTGGAAATCTTAGTTCAAACAGCTGCAAAACCTGTTTGCCCAGCACGGAGACCTTGAGTTCTATAAGATAAAGCCATAAACATGTGTATCCGAGTCTTCTATCAAAAGTTACAGCTATTTCTATGAAGTTGTACAAAAACGCTTTCTTTCGCCAAGACAGTGCGTTTCTCACTGTTACATGCATTTGAATGGGGAACTCGACCGAAACAAAGTATAAGTTTTCATTATGTGAATAACTTGGAAATCTTAGCTCAAACAGCTGCAAAACCTGTTTTCCCAGCACGTAGACCTTGAGTTCTATAAGATAAAGCCATAAACATGTTTGTCTGAGTCTTCTATCAAAAGTTACAGCTATTTCTATGAAGTTGTACAAAAACGCTTTCTTTCGCCAAGACAGTGCGTTTCTCACTGTTACATGCATTTGAATGGGGAACTCGACCGAAACAAAGTATAGGTTTTCATTATGTGAATAACTTGGAAATCTTAGCTCAAACAGCTGCAAAACCTGTTTGCCCAGCACGGAGACCTTGAGTTCTATAAGATAAAGCCATAAACATGTGTATCCGAGTCTTCTATCAAAAGTTACAGCTATTTATATGAAGTTGTACAAAAACGCTTTCTTTCGCCAAGACAGTGCGTTTCTCACTGTTACATGCATTTGAATGGGGAACTCGACCGAAACAAAGTATAAGTTTTCATTATGTGAATAACTTGGAAATCTTAGCTCAAACAGCTGCAAAACCTGTTTTCCCAGCACGGAAACCTTGAGTTCTATAAGATAAAGCCATAAACATGTGTATCCGAGTCTTCTATCAAAAGTTACAGCTATTTCTATGAAGTTGTACAAAAACGCTTTCTTTCGCCAAGACAGTGCGTTTCTCACTGTTACATGCATTTGAATGGGGAACTCGACCGAAACAAAGTATAAGTTTTCATTATGTGAATAACTTGGAAATCTTAGCTCAAACAGCTGCAAAACCTGTTTTCCCAGCATAGAGACCTTGAGTTCTATAAGATAAAGCCATAAACATGTTTGTCTGAGTCTTCTATCAAAAGTTACAGCTATTTCTATGAAGTTGTACAAAAACGCTTTCTTTCGCCAAGACAGTGCGTTTCTCACTGTTACATGCATTTGAATGGGGAACTCGACCGAAACAAAGTATAGGTTTTCATTATGTGAATAACTTGGAAATCTTAGCTCAAACAGCTGCAAAACCTGTTTTCCCAGCACGGAAACCTTGAGTTCTATAAGATAAAGCCATAAACATGTTTGTCTGAGTCTTCTATCAAAAGTTACAGCTATTTCTATGAAGTTGTACAAAAACGCTTTCTTTCGCCAAGACAGTGCGTTTCTCACTGTTACATGCATTTGAATGGGGAACTCGACCGAAACAAAGTATAGGTTTTCATTATGTGAATAACTTGGAAATCTTAGCTCAAACAGCTGCAAAACCTGTTTTCCCAGCACGGAAACCTTGAGTTCTATAAGATAAAGCCATAAACATGTTTGTCTGAGTCTTCTATCAAAAGTTACAGCTATTTCTATGAAGTTGTACAAAAACGCTTTCTTTCGCCAAGACAGTGCGTTTCTCACTGTTACATGCATTTGAATGGGGAACTCGACCGAAACAAAGTATAGGTTTTCATTATGTGAATAACTTGGAAATCTTAGCTCAAACAGCTGCAAAACCTGTTTGCCCAGCACGAAGACCTTGAGTTCTATAAGATAAAGCCATAAACATGTGTATCCGAGTCTTCTATCAAAAGTTACAGCTATTTCTATGAAGTTGTACAAAAACGCTTTCTTTCGCCAAGACAGTGCGTTTCTCACTGTTACATGCATTTGAATGGGGAACTCGACTGAAACAAAGTATAAGTTTTCATTATGTGAATAACTTGGAAATCTTAGCTCAAACAGCTGCAAAACCTGTTTTCCCAGCACGGAAACCTTGAGTTCTATAAGATAAAGCCATAAACATGTGTATCCGAGTCTTCTATCAAAAGTTACAGCTATTTATATGAAGTTGTACAAAATAGCTTTCTTTCGCCAAGACAGTGCGTTTCTCACGTTTACATGCATTTGAATGGGGAACTCGACCGAAACAAAGTATAAGTTTTCATTATGTGAATAACTTGGAAATCTTAGCTCAAACAGCTGCAAAACCTGTTTTCCCAGCATAGAGACCTTGAGTTCTATAAGATAAAGCCATAAACATGTTTGTCTGAGTCTTCTATCAAAAGTTACAGCTATTTCTATGAAGTTGTACAAAAACGCTTTCTTTCGCCAAGACAGTGCGTTTCTCACTGTTACATGCATTTGAATGGGGAACTCGACCGAAACAAAGTATAGGTTTTCATTATGTGAATAACTTGGAAATCTTAGCTCAAACAGCTGCAAAACCTGTTTTCCCAGCACGGGGACCTTGAGTTCTATAAGATAAAGCCATAAACATGTTTGTCTGAGTCTTCTATCAAAAGTTACAGCTATTTCTATGAAGTTGTACAAAAACGCTTTCTTTCGCCAAGACAGTGCGTTTCTCACTGTTACATGCATTTGAATGGGGAACTCGACCGAAACAAAGTATAAGTTTTCATTATGTGAATAACTTGGAAATCTTAGCTCAAACAGCTGCAAAACCTGTTTGCCCAGCACGGAGACCTTGAGTTCTATAATATAAAGCCATAAACATGTGTATCCGAGTCTTCTATCAAAAGTTACAGCTATTTCTATGAAGTTGTACAAAAACGCTTTCTTTCGCCAAGACAGTGCGTTTCTCACTGTTACATGCATTTGAATGGGGAACTCGACCGAAACAAAGTATAAGTTTTCATTATGTGAATAACTTGGAAATCTTAGCTCAAACAGCTGCAAAACCTGTTTTCCCAGCATAGAGACCTTGAGTTCTATAAGATAAAGCCATAAACATGTTTGTCTGAGTCTTCTATCAAAAGTTACAGCTATTTCTATGAAGTTGTACAAAAACGCTTTCTTTCGCCAAGACAGTGCGTTTCTCACTGTTACATGCATTTGAATGGGGAACTCGACCGAAACAAAGTATAGGTTTTCATTATGTGAATAACTTGGAAATCTTAGCTCAAACAGCTGCAAAACCTGTTTTCCCAGCACGGAAACCTTGAGTTCTATAAGATAAAGCCATAAACATGTTTGTCTGAGTCTTCTATCAAAAGTTACAGCTATTTCTATGAAGTTGTACAAAAACGCTTTCTTTCGCCAAGACAGTGCGTTTCTCACTGTTACATGCATTTGAATGGGGAACTCGACCGAAACAAAGTATAGGTTTTCATTATGTGAATAACTTGGAAATCTTAGCTCAAACAGCTGCAAAACCTGTTTGCCCAGCACGAAGACCTTGAGTTCTATAAGATAAAGCCATAAACATGTGTATCCGAGTCTTCTATCAAAAGTTACAGCTATTTCTATGAAGTTGTACAAAAACGCTTTCTTTCGCCAAGACAGTGCGTTTCTCACTGTTACATGCATTTGAATGGGGAACTCGACTGAAACAAAGTATAAGTTTTCATTATGTGAATAACTTGGAAATCTTAGCTCAAACAGCTGCAAAACCTGTTTTCCCAGCACGGAAACCTTGAGTTCTATAAGATAAAGCCATAAACATGTGTATCCGAGTCTTCTATCAAAAGTTACAGCTATTTCTATGAAGTTGTACAAAAACGCTTTCTTTCGCCAAGACAGTGCGTTTCTCACTGTTACATGCATTTGAATGGGGAACTCGACCGAAACAAAGTATAAGTTTTCATTATGTGAATAACTTGGAAATCTTAGCTCAAACAGCTGCAAAACCTGTTTTCCCAGCATAGAGACCTTGAGTTCTATAAGATAAAGCCATAAACATGTTTGTCTGAGTCTTCTATCAAAAGTTACAGCTATTTCTATGAAGTTGTACAAAAACGCTTTCTTTCGCCAAGACAGTGCGTTTCTCACTGTTACATGCATTTGAATGGGGAACTCGACCGAAACAAAGTATAGGTTTTCATTATGTGAATAACTTGGAAATCTTAGCTCAAACAGCTGCAAAACCTGTTTGCCCAGCACGAAGACCTTGAGTTCTATAAGATAAAGCCATAAACATGTGTATCCGAGTCTTCTATCAAAAGTTACAGCTATTTCTATGAAGTTGTACAAAAACGCTTTCTTTCGCCAAGACAGTGCGTTTCTCACTGTTACATGCATTTGAATGGGGAACTCGACTGAAACAAAGTATAAGTTTTCATTATGTGAATAACTTGGAAATCTTAGCTCAAACAGCTGCAAAACCTGTTTTCCCAGCACGGAAACCTTGAGTTCTATAAGATAAAGCCATAAACATGTGTATCCGAGTCTTCTATCAAAAGTTACAGCTATTTATATGAAGTTGTACAAAATAGCTTTCTTTCGCCAAGACAGTGCGTTTCTCACGTTTACATGCATTTGAATGGGGAACTCGACCGAAACAAAGTATAAGTTTTCATTATGTGAATAACTTGGAAATCTTAGCTCAAACAGCTGCAAAACCTGTTTTCCCAGCATAGAGACCTTGAGTTCTATAAGATAAAGCCATAAACATGTTTGTCTGAGTCTTCTATCAAAAGTTACAGCTATTTCTATGAAGTTGTACAAAAACGCTTTCTTTCGCCAAGACAGTGCGTTTCTCACTGTTACATGCATTTGAATGGGGAACTCGACCGAAACAAAGTATAGGTTTTCATTATGTGAATAACTTGGAAATCTTAGCTCAAACAGCTGCAAAACCTGTTTTCCCAGCACGGGGACCTTGAGTTCTATAAGATAAAGCCATAAACATGTTTGTCTGAGTCTTCTATCAAAAGTTACAGCTATTTCTATGAAGTTGTACAAAAACGCTTTCTTTCGCCAAGACAGTGCGTTTCTCACTGTTACATGCATTTGAATGGGGAACTCGACCGAAACAAAGTATAAGTTTTCATTATGTGAATAACTTGGAAATCTTAGCTCAAACAGCTGCAAAACCTGTTTGCCCAGCACGGAGACCTTGAGTTCTATAATATAAAGCCATAAACATGTGTATCCGAGTCTTCTATCAAAAGTTACAGCTATTTCTATGAAGTTGTACAAAATAGCTTTCTTTCGCCAAGACAGTGCGTTTCTCACTGTTACATGCATTTGAATGGGGAACTCGACCGAAACAAAGTATAAGTTTTCATTATGTGAATAACTTGGAAATCTTAGCTCAAACAGCTGCAAAACCTGTTTTCCCAGCATAGAGACCTTGAGTTCTATAAGATAAAGCCATAAACATGTTTGTCTGAGTCTTCTATCAAAAGTTACAGCTATTTCTATGAAGTTGTACAAAAACGCTTTCTTTCGCCAAGACAGTGCGTTTCTCACTGTTACATGCATTTGAATGGGGAACTCGACCGAAACAAAGTATAGGTTTTCATTATGTGAATAACTTGGAAATCTTAGCTCAAACAGCTGCAAAACCTGTTTTCCCAGCACGGAAACCTTGAGTTCTATAAGATAAAGCCATAAACATGTTTGTCTGAGTCTTCTATCAAAAGTTACAGCTATTTCTATGAAGTTGTACAAAAACGCTTTCTTTCGCCAAGACAGTGCGTTTCTCACTGTTACATGCATTTGAATGGGGAACTCGACCGAAACAAAGTATAGGTTTTCATTATGTGAATAACTTGGAAATCTTAGCTCAAACAGCTGCAAAACCTGTTTGCCCAGCACGAAGACCTTGAGTTCTATAAGATAAAGCCATAAACATGTGTATCCGAGTCTTCTATCAAAAGTTACAGCTATTTCTATGAAGTTGTACAAAAACGCTTTCTTTCGCCAAGACAGTGCGTTTCTCACTGTTACATGCATTTGAATGGGGAACTCGACTGAAACAAAGTATAAGTTTTCATTATGTGAATAACTTGGAAATCTTAGCTCAAACAGCTGCAAAACCTGTTTTCCCAGCACGGAAACCTTGAGTTCTATAAGATAAAGCCATAAACATGTGTATCCGAGTCTTCTATCAAAAGTTACAGCTATTTCTATGAAGTTGTACAAAAACGCTTTCTTTCGCCAAGACAGTGCGTTTCTCACTGTTACATGCATTTGAATGGGGAACTCGACCGAAACAAAGTATAAGTTTTCATTATGTGAATAACTTGGAAATCTTAGCTCAAACAGCTGCAAAACCTGTTTTCCCAGCATAGAGACCTTGAGTTCTATAAGATAAAGCCATAAACATGTTTGTCTGAGTCTTCTATCAAAAGTTACAGCTATTTCTATGAAGTTGTACAAAAACGCTTTCTTTCGCCAAGACAGTGCGTTTCTCACTGTTACATGCATTTGAATGGGGAACTCGACCGAAACAAAGTATAGGTTTTCATTATGTGAATAACTTGGAAATCTTAGCTCAAACAGCTGCAAAACCTGTTTTCCCAGCACGGAAACCTTGAGTTCTATAAGATAAAGCCATAAACATGTTTGTCTGAGTCTTCTATCAAAAGTTACAGCTATTTCTATGAAGTTGTACAAAAACGCTTTCTTTCGCCAAGACAGTGCGTTTCTCACTGTTACATGCATTTGAATGGGGAACTCGACCGAAACAAAGTATAGGTTTTCATTATGTGAATAACTTGGAAATCTTAGCTCAAACAGCTGCAAAACCTGTTTTCCCAGCATGGAGACCTTGAGTTCTATAAGATAAAGCCATAAACATGTTTGTCTGAGTCTTCTATCAAAAGTTACAGCTATTTCTATGAAGTTGTACAAAAACGCTTTCTTTCGCCAAGACAGTGCGTTTCTCACTGTTACATGCATTTGAATGGGGAACTCGACTGAAACAAAGTATAAGTTTTCATTATGTGAATAACTTGGAAATCTTAGCTCAAACAGCTGCAAAACCTGTTTTCCCAGCACGGAAACCTTGAGTTCTATAAGATAAAGCCATAAACATGTGTATCCGAGTCTTCTATCAAAAGTTACAGCTTTTTCTATGAAGTTGTACAAAAACGCTTTCTTTCGCCAAGACAGTGCGTTTCTCACTGTTACATGCATTTGAATGGGGAACTCGACCGAAACAAAGTATAAGTTTTCATTATGTGAATAACTTGGAAATCTTAGCTCAAACAGCTGCAAAACCTGTTTTCCCAGCACGTAGACCTTGAGTTCTATAAGATAAAGCCATAAACATGTTTGTCTGAGTCTTCTATCAAAAGTTACAGCTATTTCTATGAAGTTGTACAAAAACGCTTTCTTTCGCCAAGACAGTGCGTTTCTCACTGTTACATGCATTTGAATGGGGAACTCGACCGAAACAAAGTATAGGTTTTCATTATGTGAATAACTTGGAAATCTTAGCTCAAACAGCTGCAAAACCTGTTTGCCCAGCACAAAGACCTTGAGTTCTATAAGATAAAGCCATAAACATGTGTATCCGAGTCTTCTATCAAAAGTTACAGCTATTTCTATGAAGTTGTACAAAAACGCTTTCTTTCGCCAAGACAGTGCGTTTCTCACTGTTACATGCATTTGAATGGGGAACTCGACTGAAACAAAGTATAAGTTTTCATTATGTGAATAACTTGGAAATCTTAGCTCAAACAGCTGCAAAACCTGTTTGCCCAGCACGGAGACCTTGAGTTCTGTAAGATAAAGCCATAAACATGTTTGTCTGAGTCTTCTATCAAAAGTTACAGCTATTTCTATGAAGTTGTACAAAAACGCTTTCTTTCGCCAAGACAGTGCGTTTCTCACTGTTACATGCATTTGAATGGGGAACTCGACCGAAACAAAGTATAAGTTTTCATTATGTGAATAACTTGGAAATCTTAGCTCAAACAGCTGCAAAACCTGTTTTCCCAGCACGTAGACCTTGAGTTCTATAAGATAAAGCCATAAACATGTTTGTCTGAGTCTTCTATCAAAAGTTACAGCTATTTCTATGAAGTTGTACAAAAACGCTTTCTTTCGCCAAGACAGTGCGTTTCTCACTGTTACATGCATTTGAATGGGGAACTCGACTGAAACAAAGTATAAGTTTTCATTATGTGAATAACTTGGAAATCTTAGCTCAAACAGCTGCAAAACCTGTTTGCCCAGCACGGAGACCTTGAGTTCTATAAGATAAAGCCATAAACATGTTTGTCTGAGTCTTCTATCAAAAGTTACAGCTATTTCTATGAAGTTGTACAAAAACGCTTTCTTTCGCCAAGACAGTGCGTTTCTCACTGTTACATGCATTTGAATGGGGAACTCGACCGAAACAAAGTATAAGTTTTCATTATGTGAATAACTTGGAAATCTTAGCTCAAACAGCTGCAAAACCTGTTTTCCCAGCATGGAGACCTTGAGTTCTGTAAGATAAAGCCATAAACATGTTTGTCTGAGTCTTCTATCAAAAGTTACAGCTATTTCTATGAAGTTGTACAAAAACGCTTTCTTTCGCCAAGACAGTGCGTTTCTCACTGTTACATGCATTTGAATGGGGAACTCGACCGAAACAAAGTATAAGTTTTCATTATGTAAAAACAGGTTTTGCAGCTGTTTGAGCTAAGATTTCCAAGTTATTCACATAATGAAAACTTATACTTTGTTTCGGTCGAGTTCCCCATTCAAATGCATGTAACAGTGAGAAACGCACTGTCTTGGCGAAAGAAAGCGTTTTTGTACAACTTCATAGAAATAGCTGTAACTTTTGATAGAAGACTCGGATACACATGTTTATGGCTTTATCTTATAGAACTCAAGGTTTCCGTGCTGGGAAAACAGGTTTTGCAGCTGTTTGAGCTAAGATTTCCAAGTTATTCACATAATGAAAACTTATACTTTGTTTCAGTCGAGTTCCCCATTCAAATGCATGTAACAGTGAGAAACGCACTGTCTTGGCGAAAGAAAGCGTTTTTGTACAACTTCATAGAAATAGCTGTAACTTTTGATAGAAGACTCGGATACACATGTTTATGGCTTTATCTTATAGAACTCAAGGTCTTCGTGCTGGGCAAACAGGTTTTGCAGCTGTTTGAGCTAAGATTTCCAAGTTATTCACATAATGAAAACCTATACTTTGTTTCGGTCGAGTTCCCCATTCAAATGCATGTAACAGTGAGAAACGCACTGTCTTGGCGAAAGAAAGCGTTTTTGTATAACTTCATATAAATAGCTGTAACTTTTGATAGAAGACTCGGATACACATGTTTATGGCTTTATCTTATAGAACTCAAGGTCTCCGTGCTGGGCAAACAGGTTTTGCAGCTGTTTGAGCTAAGATTTCCAAGTTATTCACATAATGAAAACCTATACTTTGTTTCGGTCGAGTTCCCCATTCAAATGCATGTAACAGTGAGAAACGCACTGTCTTGGCGAAAGAAAGCGTTTTTGTACAACTTCATAGAAATAGCTGTAACTTTTGATAGAAGACTCAGACAAACATGTTTATGGCTTTATCTTATAGAACTCAAGGTCTCCGTGCTGGGAAAACAGGTTTTGCAGCTGTTTGAGCTAAGATTTCCAAGTTATTCACATAATGAAAACCTATACTTTGTTTCGGTCGAGTTCCCCATTCAAATGCATGTAACAGTGAGAAACGCACTGTCTTGGCGAAAGAAAGCGTTTTTGTACAACTTCATAGAAATAGCTGTAACTTTTGATAGAAGACTCAGACAAACATGTTTATGGCCTTTTATTATAGAACTCAAGGTCCCCGTGCTGGGAAAACAGGTTTTGCAGCTGTTTGAGCTAAGATTTTCAAGTTATTCACATAATGAAAACCTATACTTTGTTTCGGTCGAGTTCCCCATTCAAATGCATGTAACAGTGAGAAACGCACTGTCTTGGCGAAAGAAAGCGTTTTTGTACAACTTCATAGAAATAGCTGTAACTTTTGATAGAAGACTCAGACAAACATGTTTATGGCCTTATATTATAGAACTCAAGGTCTCCGTGCTGGGAAAACAGGTTTTGCAGCTGTTTGAGCTAAGATTTCCAAGTTATTCACATAATGAAAACCTATACTTTGTTTCGGTCAAGTTCCCCATTCAAATGCATGTAACAGTGAGAAACGCACTGTCTTGGCGAAAGAAAGCGTTTTTGTACAACTTCATATAAATAGCTGTAACTTTTGATAGAAGACTCAGACAAACATGTTTATGGCTTTATCTTATAGAACTCAAGGTCTCCGTGCTGGGAAAACAGGTTTTGCAGCTGTTTGAGCTAAGATTTCCAAGTTATTCACATAATGAAAACCTATACTTTGTTTCGGTCGAGTTCCCCATTCAAATGCATGTAACAGTGAGAAACGCACTGTCTTGGCGAAAGAAAGCGTTTTTGTACAACTTCATATAAATAGCTGTAACTTTTGATAGAAGACTCGGATACACATGTTTATGGCTTTATCTTATAGAACTCAAGGTCTCCGTGCTGGGCAAACAGGTTTTGCAGCTGTTTGAGCTAAGATTTCCAAGTTATTCACATAATGAAAACCTATACTTTGTTTCGGTCGAGTTCCCCATTCAAATGCATGTAACAGTGAGAAACGCACTGTCTTGGCGAAAGAAAGCGTTTTTGTACAACTTCATAGAAATAGCTGTAACTTTTGATAGAAGACTCAGACAAACATGTTTATGGCTTTATCTTATAGAACTCAAGGTCTCCGTGCTGGGAAAACAGGTTTTGCAGCTGTTTGAGCTAAGATTTCCAAGTTATTCACATAATGAAAACCTATACTTTGTTTCGGTCGAGTTCCCCATTCAAATGCATGTAACAGTGAGAAACGCACTGTCTTGGCGAAAGAAAGCGTTTTTGTACAACTTCATAGAAATAGCTGTAACTTTTGATAGAAGACTCAGACAAACATGTTTATGGCTTTATCTTATAGAACTCAAGGTCTACGTGCTGGGAAAACAGGTTTTGCAGCTGTTTGAGCTAAGATTTCCAAGTTATTCACATAATGAAAACTTATACTTTGTTTCGGTCGAGTTCCCCATTCAAATGCATGTAACAGTGAGAAACGCACTGTCTTGGCGAAAGAAAGCTATTTTGTACAACTTCATAGAAATAGCTGTAACTTTTGATAGAAGACTCGGATACACATGTTTATGGCTTTATCTTATAGAACTCAAGGTCTCCGTGCTGGGCAAACAGGTTTTGCAGCTGTTTGAGCTAAGATTTCCAAGTTATTCACATAATGAAAACTTATACTTTGTTTCGGTCGAGTTCCCCATTCAAATGCATGTAACAGTGAGAAACGCACTGTCTTGGCGAAAGAAAGCGTTTTTGTACAACTTCATATAAATAGCTGTAACTTTTGATAGAAGACTCGGATACACATGTTTATGGCTTTATCTTATAGAACTCAAGGTCTCCGTGCTGGGCAAACAGGTTTTGCAGCTGTTTGAGCTAAGATTTCCAAGTTATTCACATAATGAAAACCTATACTTTGTTTCGGTCGAGTTCCCCATTCAAATGCATGTAACAGTGAGAAACGCACTGTCTTGGCGAAAGAAAGCGTTTTTGTACAACTTCATAGAAATAGCTGTAACTTTTGATAGAAGACTCAGACAAACATGTTTATGGCTTTATCTTATTGAACTCAAGGTCTCCGTGCTGGGAAAACAGGTTTTGCAGCTGTTTGAGCTAAGATTTCCAAGTTATTCACATAATGAAAACCTATACTTTGTTTCGGTCGAGTTCCCCATTCAAAATGCATGTAACAGTGAGAAACGCACTGTCTTGGCGAAAGAAAACGTTTTTGTACAACTTCATATAAATAGCTGTAACTTTTGATAGAAGACTCAGACAAACATGTTTATGGCCTTATATTATAGAACTCAAGGTCTCCGTGCTGGGAAAACAGGTTTTGCAGCTGTTTGAGCTAAGATTTCCAAGTTATTCACATAATGAAAACCTATACTTTGTTTCGGTCAAGTTCCCCATTCAAATGCATGTAACAGTGAGAAACGCACTGTCTTGGCGAAAGAAAGCGTTTTTGTACAACTTCATATAAATAGCTGTAACTTTTGATAGAAGACTCAGACAAACATGTTTATGGCTTTATCTTATAGAACTCAAGGTCTCCGTGCTGGGAAAACAGGTTTTGCAGCTGTTTGAGCTAAGATTTCCAAGTTATTCACATAATGAAAACCTATACTTTGTTTCGGTCGAGTTCCCCATTCAAATGCATGTAACAGTGAGAAACGCACTGTCTTGGCGAAAGAAAGCGTTTTTGTACAACTTCATATAAATAGCTGTAACTTTTGATAGAAGACTCGGATACACATGTTTATGGCTTTATCTTATAGAACTCAAGGTCTCCGTGCTGGGCAAACAGGTTTTGCAGCTGTTTGAGCTAAGATTTCCAAGTTATTCACATAATGAAAACCTATACTTTGTTTCGGTCGAGTTCCCCATTCAAATGCATGTAACAGTGAGAAACGCACTGTCTTGGCGAAAGAAAGCGTTTTTGTACAACTTCATAGAAATAGCTGTAACTTTTGATAGAAGACTCAGACAAACATGTTTATGGCTTTATCTTATAGAACTCAAGGTCTCCGTGCTGGGAAAACAGGTTTTGCAGCTGTTTGAGCTAAGATTTCCAAGTTATTCACATAATGAAAACCTATACTTTGTTTCGGTCGAGTTCCCCATTCAAATGCATGTAACAGTGAGAAACGCACTGTCTTGGCGAAAGAAAGCGTTTTTGTACAACTTCATAGAAATAGCTGTAACTTTTGATAGAAGACTCAGACAAACATGTTTATGGCTTTATCTTATAGAACTCAAGGTCTACGTGCTGGGAAAACAGGTTTTGCAGCTGTTTGAGCTAAGATTTCCAAGTTATTCACATAATGAAAACTTATACTTTGTTTCGGTCGAGTTCCCCATTCAAATGCATGTAACAGTGAGAAACGCACTGTCTTGGCGAAAGAAAGCTATTTTGTACAACTTCATAGAAATAGCTGTAACTTTTGATAGAAGACTCGGATACACATGTTTATGGCTTTATCTTATAGAACTCAAGGTCTCCGTGCTGGGCAAACAGGTTTTGCAGCTGTTTGAGCTAAGATTTCCAAGTTATTCACATAATGAAAACTTATACTTTGTTTCGGTCGAGTTCCCCATTCAAATGCATGTAACAGTGAGAAACGCACTGTCTTGGCGAAAGAAAGCGTTTTTGTACAACTTCATATAAATAGCTGTAACTTTTGATAGAAGACTCGGATACACATGTTTATGGCTTTATCTTATAGAACTCAAGGTCTCCGTGCTGGGCAAACAGGTTTTGCAGCTGTTTGAGCTAAGATTTCCAAGTTATTCACATAATGAAAACCTATACTTTGTTTCGGTCGAGTTCCCCATTCAAATGCATGTAACAGTGAGAAACGCACTGTCTTGGCGAAAGAAAGCGTTTTTGTACAACTTCATAGAAATAGCTGTAACTTTTGATAGAAGACTCAGACAAACATGTTTATGGCTTTATCTTATTGAACTCAAGGTCTCCGTGCTGGGAAAACAGGTTTTGCAGCTGTTTGAGCTAAGATTTCCAAGTTATTCACATAATGAAAACCTATACTTTGTTTCGGTCGAGTTCCCCATTCAAAATGCATGTAACAGTGAGAAACGCACTGTCTTGGCGAAAGAAAACGTTTTTGTACAACTTCATATAAATAGCTGTAACTTTTGATAGAAGACTCAGACAAACATGTTTATGGCCTTATATTATAGAACTCAAGGTCTCCGTGCTGGGAAAACAGGTTTTGCAGCTGTTTGAGCTAAGATTTCCAAGTTATTCACATAATGAAAACCTATACTTTGTTTCGGTCAAGTTCCCCATTCAAATGCATGTAACAGTGAGAAACGCACTGTCTTGGCGAAAGAAAGCGTTTTTGTACAACTTCATATAAATAGCTGTAACTTTTGATAGAAGACTCGGACAAACATGTTTATGGCTTTATCTTATAGAACTCAAGGTCTCCGTGCTGGGCAAACAGGTTTTGCAGCTGTTTGAACTAAGATTTCCAAGTTATTCACATAATGAAAACCTATACTTTGTTTCGGTCGAGTTCCCCATTCAAATGCATGTAACAGTGAGAAACGCACTGTCTTGGCGAAAGAAAGCGTTTTTGTACAACTTCATAGAAATAGCTGTAACTTTTGATAGAAGACTCGGATACACATGTTTATGGCTTTATCTTATAGAACTCAAGGTTTCCGTGCTGGGAAAACAGGTTTTGCAGCTGTTTGAGCTAAGATTTCCAAGTTATTCACATAATGAAAACTTATACTTTGTTTCAGTCGAGTTCCCCATTCAAATGCATGTAACAGTGAGAAACGCACTGTCTTGGCGAAAGAAAGCGTTTTTGTACAACTTCATAGAAATAGCTGTAACTTTTGATAGAAGACTCGGATACACATGTTTATGGCTTTATCTTATAGAACTCAAGGTCTTCGTGCTGGGCAAACAGGTTTTGCAGCTGTTTGAGCTAAGATTTCCAAGTTATTCACATAATGAAAACCTATACTTTGTTTCGGTCGAGTTCCCCATTCAAATGCATGTAACAGTGAGAAACGCACTGTCTTGGCGAAAGAAAGCGTTTTTGTACAACTTCATAGAAATAGCTGTAACTTTTGATAGAAGACTCAGACAAACATGTTTATGGCTTTATCTTATAGAACTCAAGGTCTCCGTGCTGGGAAAACAGGTTTTGCAGCTGTTTGAGCTAAGATTTCCAAGTTATTCACATAATGAAAACCTATACTTTGTTTCGGTCGAGTTCCCCATTCAAATGCATGTAACAGTGAGAAACGCACTGTCTTGGCGAAAGAAAGCGTTTTTGTACAACTTCATATAAATAGCTGTAACTTTTGATAGAAGACTCAGACAAACATGTTTATGGCTTTATCTTATAGAACTCAAGGTCTCCGTGCTGGGAAAACAGGTTTTGCAGCTGTTTGAGCTAAGATTTCCAAGTTATTCACATAATGAAAACCTATACTTTGTTTCGGTCGAGTTCCCCATTCAAAATGCATGTAACAGTGAGAAACGCACTGTCTTGGCGAAAGAAAGCGTTTTTGTACAACTTCATAGAAATAGCTGTAACTTTTGATAGAAGACTCAGACAAACATGTTTATGGCTTTATCTTATAGAACTCAAGGTTTCCGTGCTGGGCAAACAGGTTTTGCAGCTGTTTGAACTAAGATTTCCAAGTTATTCACATAATGAAAACCTATACTTTGTTTCGGTCGAGTTCCCCATTCAAATGCATGTAACAGTGAGAAACGCACTGTCTTGGCGAAAGAAAGCGTTTTTGTATAACTTCATATAAATAGCTGTAACTTTTGATAGAAGACTCGGATACACATGTTTATGGCTTTATCTTATAGAACTCAAGGTTTCCGTGCTGGGAAAACAGGTTTTGCAGCTGTTTGAGCTAAGATTTCCAAGTTATTCACATAATGAAAACTTATACTTTGTTTCAGTCGAGTTCCCCATTCAAATGCATGTAACAGTGAGAAACGCACTGTCTTGGCGAAAGAAAGCGTTTTTGTACAACTTCATAGAAATAGCTGTAACTTTTGATAGAAGACTCGGATACACATGTTTATGGCTTTATCTTATAGAACTCAAGGTCTTCGTGCTGGGCAAACAGGTTTTGCAGCTGTTTGAGCTAAGATTTCCCAGTTATTCACATAATGAAAACCTATACTTTGTTTCGGTCGAGTTCCCCATTCAAATGCATGTAACAGTGAGAAACGCACTGTCTTGGCGAAAGAAAGCTATTTTGTACAACTTCATAGAAATAGCTGTAACTTTTGATAGAAGACTCGGATACACATGTTTATGGCTTTATCTTATAGAACTCAAGGTCTCCGTGCTGGGCAAACAGGTTTTGCAGCTGTTTGAGCTAAGATTTCCAAGTTATTCACATAATGAAAACTTATACTTTGTTTCGGTCGAGTTCCCCATTCAAATGCATGTAACAGTGAGAAACGCACTGTCTTGGCGAAAGAAAGCGTTTTTGTACAACTTCATAGAAATAGCTGTAACTTTTGATAGAAGACTCAGACAAACATGTTTATGGCTTTATCTTATTTAACTCAAGGTCTCCGTGCTGGGAAAACAGGTTTTGCAGCTGTTTGAGCTAAGATTTCCAAGTTATTCACATAATGAAAACCTATACTTTGTTTCGGTCGAGTTCCCCATTCAAAATGCATGTAACAGTGAGAAACGCACTGTCTTGGCGAAAGAAAACGTTTTTGTACAACTTCATAGAAATAGCTGTAACTTTTGATAGAAGACTCAGACAAACATGTTTATGGCCTTATATTATAGAACTCAAGGTCTCCGTGCTGGGAAAACAGGTTTTGCAGCTGTTTGAGCTAAGATTTCCAAGTTATTCACATAATGAAAACCTATACTTTGTTTCGGTCAAGTTCCCCATTCAAATGCATGTAACAGTGAGAAACGCACTGTCTTGGCGAAAGAAAGCGTTTTTGTACAACTTCATATAAATAGCTGTAACTTTTGATAGAAGACTCAGACAAACATGTTTATGGCTTTATCTTATAGAACTCAAGGTCTCCGTGCTGGGAAAACAGGTTTTGCAGCTGTTTGAGCTAAGATTTCCAAGTTATTCACATAATGAAAACCTATACTTTGTTTCGGTCGAGTTCCCCATTCAAAATGCATGTAACAGTGAGAAACGCACTGTCTTGGCGAAAGAAAGCGTTTTTGTACAACTTCATAGAAATAGCTGTAACTTTTGATAGAAGACTCAGACAAACATGTTTATGGCTTTATCTTATAGAACTCAAGGTTTCCGTGCTGGGCAAACAGGTTTTGCAGCTGTTTGAACTAAGATTTCCAAGTTATTCACATAATGAAAACCTATACTTTGTTTCGGTCGAGTTCCCCATTCAAATGCATGTAACAGTGAGAAACGCACTGTCTTGGCGAAAGAAAGCGTTTTTGTACAACTTCATAGAAATAGCTGTAACTTTTGATAGAAGACTCGGATACACATGTTTATGGCTTTATCTTATAGAACTCAAGGTTTACGTGCTGGGAAAACAGGTTTTGCAGCTGTTTGAGCTAAGATTTCCAAGTTATTCACATAATGAAAACTTATACTTTGTTTCAGTCGAGTTCCCCATTCAAATGCATGTAACAGTGAGAAACGCACTGTCTTGGCGAAAGAAAGCGTTTTTGTACAACTTCATAGAAATAGCTGTAACTTTTGATAGAAGACTCAGACAAACATGTTTATGGCTTTATCTTATAGAACTCAAGGTCTACGTGCTGGGAAAACAGGTTTTGCAGCTGTTTGAGCTAAGATTTCCAAGTTATTCACATAATGAAAACTTATACTTTGTTTCGGTCGAGTTCCCCATTCAAATGCATGTAACAGTGAGAAACGCACTGTCTTGGCGAAAGAAAGCTATTTTGTACAACTTCATAGAAATAGCTGTAACTTTTGATAGAAGACTCGGATACACATGTTTATGGCTTTATCTTATAGAACTCAAGGTCTCCGTGCTGGGCAAACAGGTTTTGCAGCTGTTTGAGCTAAGATTTCCAAGTTATTCACATAATGAAAACTTATACTTTGTTTCGGTCGAGTTCCCCATTCAAATGCATGTAACAGTGAGAAACGCACTGTCTTGGCGAAAGAAAGCGTTTTTGTACAACTTCATAGAAATAGCTGTAACTTTTGATAGAAGACTCAGACAAACATGTTTATGGCTTTATCTTATAGAACTCAAGGTTTCCGTGCTGGGAAAACAGGTTTTGCAGCTGTTTGAGCTAAGATTTCCAAGTTATTCACATAATGAAAACTTATACTTTGTTTCAGTCGAGTTCCCCATTCAAATGCATGTAACAGTGAGAAACGCACTGTCTTGGCGAAAGAAAGCTATTTTGTACAACTTCATAGAAATAGCTGTAACTTTTGATAGAAGACTCGGATACACATGTTTATGGCTTTATCTTATAGAACTCAAGGTTTCCGTGCTGGGAAAACAGGTTTTGCAGCTGTTTGAGCTAAGATTTCCAAGTTATTCACATAATGAAAACCTATACTTTGTTTCGGTCGAGTTCCCCATTCAAATGCATGTAACAGTGAGAAACGCACTGTCTTGGCGAAAGAAAGCGTTTTTGTACAACTTCATAGAAATAGCTGTAACTTTTGATAGAAGACTCAGACAAACATGTTTATGGCTTTATCTTATAGAACTCAAGGTTTCCGTGCTGGGAAAACAGGTTTTGCAGCTGTTTGAGCTAAGATTTCCAAGTTATTCACATAATGAAAACCTATACTTTGTTTCGGTCGAGTTCCCCATTCAAATGCATGTAACAGTGAGAAACGCACTGTCTTGGCGAAAGAAAGCGTTTTTGTACAACTTCATAGAAATAGCTGTAACTTTTGATAGAAGACTCAGACAAACATGTTTATGGCTTTATCTTATAGAACTCAAGGTTTCCGTGCTGGGAAAACAGGTTTTGCAGCTGTTTGAGCTAAGATTTCCAAGTTATTCACATAATGAAAACCTATACTTTGTTTCGGTCGAGTTCCCCATTCAAATGCATGTAACAGTGAGAAACGCACTGTCTTGGCGAAAGAAAGCGTTTTTGTACAACTTCATATAAATAGCTGTAACTTTTGATAGAAGACTCAGACAAACATGTTTATGGCTTTATCTTATAGAACTCAAGGTCTTCGTGCTGGGCAAACAGGTTTTGCAGCTGTTTGAGCTAAGATTTCCAAGTTATTCACATAATGAAAACTTATACTTTGTTTCGGTCGAGTTCCCCATTCAAATGCATGTAACAGTGAGAAACGCACTGTCTTGGCGAAAGAAAGCGTTTTTGTACAACTTCATATAAATAGCTGTAACTTTTGATAGAAGACTCAGACAAACATGTTTATGGCCTTATATTATAGAACTCAAGCTCTCCGTGCTGGGCAAACAGGTTTTGCAGCTGTTTGAGCTAAGATTTCCAAGTTATTCACATAATGAAAACCTATACTTTGTTTCGGTCGAGTTCCCCATTCAAATGCATGTAACAGTGAGAAACGCACTGTCTTGGCGAAAGAAAGCGTTTTTGTACAACTTCATATAAATAGCTGTAACTTTTGATAGAAGACTCAGACAAACATGTTTATGGCTTTATCTTATAGAACTCAAGGTCTACGTGCTGGGCAAACAGGTTTTGCAGCTGTTTGAGCTAAGATTTCCAAGTTATTCACATAATGAAAACCTATACTTTGTTTCGGTCGAGTTCCCCATTCAAATGCATGTAACAGTGAGAAACGCACTGTCTTGGCGAAAGAAAGCGTTTTTGTACAACTTCATATAAATAGCTGTAACTTTTGATAGAAGACTCGGATACACATGTTTATGGCTTTATCTTATAGAACTCAAGGTCTCCGTGCTGGGCAAACAGGTTTTGCAGCTGTTTGAGCTAAGATTTCCAAGTTATTCACATAATGAAAACTTATACTTTGTTTCAGTCGAGTTCCCCATTCAAATGCATGTAACAGTGAGAAACGCACTGTCTTGGCGAAAGAAAGCGTTTTTGTACAACTTCATAGAAATAGCTGTAACTTTTGATAGAAGACTCAGACAAACATGTTTATGGCTTTATCTTATAGAACTCAAGGTCTCCGTGCTGGGCAAACAGGTTTTGCAGCTGTTTGAGCTAAGATTTCCAAGTTATTCACATAATGAAAACTTATACTTTGTTTCAGTCGAGTTCCCCATTCAAATGCATGTAACAGTGAGAAACGCACTGTCTTGGCGAAAGAAAGCGTTTTTGTACAACTTCATAGAAATAGCTGTAACTTTTGATAGAAGACTCGGATACACATGTTTATGGCTTTATCTTATAGAACTCAAGGTTTCCGTGCTGGGAAAACAGGTTTTGCAGCTGTTTGAGCTAAGATTTCCAAGTTATTCACATAATGAAAACTTATACTTTGTTTCGGTCGAGTTCCCCATTCAAATGCATGTAACAGTGAGAAACGCACTGTCTTGGCGAAAGAAAGCTATTTTGTACAACTTCATAGAAATAGCTGTAACTTTTGATAGAAGACTCGGATACACATGTTTATGGCTTTATCTTATAGAACTCAAGGTCTCCGTGCTGGGCAAACAGGTTTTGCAGCTGTTTGAGCTAAGATTTCCAAGTTATTCACATAATGAAAACTTATACTTTGTTTCGGTCGAGTTCCCCATTCAAATGCATGTAACAGTGAGAAACGCACTGTCTTGGCGAAAGAAAGCGTTTTTGTACAACTTCATAGAAATAGCTGTAACTTTTGATAGAAGACTCAGACAAACATGTTTATGGCTTTATCTTATAGAACTCAAGGTCTACGTGCTGGGAAAACAGGTTTTGCAGCTGTTTGAGCTAAGATTTCCAAGTTATTCACATAATGAAAACCTATACTTTGTTTCGGTCGAGTTCCCCATTCAAATGCATGTAACAGTGAGAAACGCACTGTCTTGGCGAAAGAAAGCGTTTTTGTACAACTTCATAGAAATAGCTGTAACTTTTGATAGAAGACTCAGACAAACATGTTTATGGCTTTATCTTATAGAACTCAAGGTCTACGTGCTGGGAAAACAGGTTTTGCAGCTGTTTGAGCTAAGATTTCCAAGTTATTCACATAATGAAAACTTATACTTTGTTTCGGTCGAGTTCCCCATTCAAATGCATGTAACAGTGAGAAACGCACTGTCTTGGCGAAAGAAAGCTATTTTGTACAACTTCATAGAAATAGCTGTAACTTTTGATAGAAGACTCGGATACACATGTTTATGGCTTTATCTTATAGAACTCAAGGTCTCCGTGCTGGGCAAACAGGTTTTGCAGCTGTTTGAGCTAAGATTTCCAAGTTATTCACATAATGAAAACTTATACTTTGTTTCGGTCGAGTTCCCCATTCAAATGCATGTAACAGTGAGAAACGCACTGTCTTGGCGAAAGAAAGCGTTTTTGTACAACTTCATAGAAATAGCTGTAACTTTTGATAGAAGACTCAGACAAACATGTTTATGGCTTTATCTTATAGAACTCAAGGTTTCCGTGCTGGGAAAACAGGTTTTGCAGCTGTTTGAGCTAAGATTTCCAAGTTATTCACATAATGAAAACTTATACTTTGTTTCAGTCGAGTTCCCCATTCAAATGCATGTAACAGTGAGAAACGCACTGTCTTGGCGAAAGAAAGCTATTTTGTACAACTTCATAGAAATAGCTGTAACTTTTGATAGAAGACTCGGATACACATGTTTATGGCTTTATCTTATAGAACTCAAGGTTTCCGTGCTGGGAAAACAGGTTTTGCAGCTGTTTGAGCTAAGATTTCCAAGTTATTCACATAATGAAAACCTATACTTTGTTTCGGTCGAGTTCCCCATTCAAATGCATGTAACAGTGAGAAACGCACTGTCTTGGCGAAAGAAAGCGTTTTTGTACAACTTCATAGAAATAGCTGTAACTTTTGATAGAAGACTCAGACAAACATGTTTATGGCTTTATCTTATAGAACTCAAGGTTTCCGTGCTGGGAAAACAGGTTTTGCAGCTGTTTGAGCTAAGATTTCCAAGTTATTCACATAATGAAAACCTATACTTTGTTTCGGTCGAGTTCCCCATTCAAATGCATGTAACAGTGAGAAACGCACTGTCTTGGCGAAAGAAAGCGTTTTTGTACAACTTCATAGAAATAGCTGTAACTTTTGATAGAAGACTCAGACAAACATGTTTATGGCTTTATCTTATAGAACTCAAGGTTTCCGTGCTGGGAAAACAGGTTTTGCAGCTGTTTGAGCTAAGATTTCCAAGTTATTCACATAATGAAAACCTATACTTTGTTTCGGTCGAGTTCCCCATTCAAATGCATGTAACAGTGAGAAACGCACTGTCTTGGCGAAAGAAAGCGTTTTTGTACAACTTCATATAAATAGCTGTAACTTTTGATAGAAGACTCAGACAAACATGTTTATGGCTTTATCTTATAGAACTCAAGGTCTTCGTGCTGGGCAAACAGGTTTTGCAGCTGTTTGAGCTAAGATTTCCAAGTTATTCACATAATGAAAACTTATACTTTGTTTCGGTCGAGTTCCCCATTCAAATGCATGTAACAGTGAGAAACGCACTGTCTTGGCGAAAGAAAGCGTTTTTGTACAACTTCATATAAATAGCTGTAACTTTTGATAGAAGACTCAGACAAACATGTTTATGGCCTTATATTATAGAACTCAAGCTCTCCGTGCTGGGCAAACAGGTTTTGCAGCTGTTTGAGCTAAGATTTCCAAGTTATTCACATAATGAAAACCTATACTTTGTTTCGGTCGAGTTCCCCATTCAAATGCATGTAACAGTGAGAAACGCACTGTCTTGGCGAAAGAAAGCGTTTTTGTACAACTTCATATAAATAGCTGTAACTTTTGATAGAAGACTCAGACAAACATGTTTATGGCTTTATCTTATAGAACTCAAGGTCTACGTGCTGGGCAAACAGGTTTTGCAGCTGTTTGAGCTAAGATTTCCAAGTTATTCACATAATGAAAACCTATACTTTGTTTCGGTCGAGTTCCCCATTCAAATGCATGTAACAGTGAGAAACGCACTGTCTTGGCGAAAGAAAGCGTTTTTGTACAACTTCATATAAATAGCTGTAACTTTTGATAGAAGACTCGGATACACATGTTTATGGCTTTATCTTATAGAACTCAAGGTCTCCGTGCTGGGCAAACAGGTTTTGCAGCTGTTTGAGCTAAGATTTCCAAGTTATTCACATAATGAAAACTTATACTTTGTTTCAGTCGAGTTCCCCATTCAAATGCATGTAACAGTGAGAAACGCACTGTCTTGGCGAAAGAAAGCGTTTTTGTACAACTTCATAGAAATAGCTGTAACTTTTGATAGAAGACTCAGACAAACATGTTTATGGCTTTATCTTATAGAACTCAAGGTCTCCGTGCTGGGCAAACAGGTTTTGCAGCTGTTTGAGCTAAGATTTCCAAGTTATTCACATAATGAAAACTTATACTTTGTTTCAGTCGAGTTCCCCATTCAAATGCATGTAACAGTGAGAAACGCACTGTCTTGGCGAAAGAAAGCGTTTTTGTACAACTTCATAGAAATAGCTGTAACTTTTGATAGAAGACTCGGATACACATGTTTATGGCTTTATCTTATAGAACTCAAGGTTTCCGTGCTGGGAAAACAGGTTTTGCAGCTGTTTGAGCTAAGATTTCCAAGTTATTCACATAATGAAAACTTATACTTTGTTTCGGTCGAGTTCCCCATTCAAATGCATGTAACAGTGAGAAACGCACTGTCTTGGCGAAAGAAAGCTATTTTGTACAACTTCATAGAAATAGCTGTAACTTTTGATAGAAGACTCGGATACACATGTTTATGGCTTTATCTTATAGAACTCAAGGTCTCCGTGCTGGGCAAACAGGTTTTGCAGCTGTTTGAGCTAAGATTTCCAAGTTATTCACATAATGAAAACTTATACTTTGTTTCGGTCGAGTTCCCCATTCAAATGCATGTAACAGTGAGAAACGCACTGTCTTGGCGAAAGAAAGCGTTTTTGTACAACTTCATAGAAATAGCTGTAACTTTTGATAGAAGACTCAGACAAACATGTTTATGGCTTTATCTTATAGAACTCAAGGTCTACGTGCTGGGAAAACAGGTTTTGCAGCTGTTTGAGCTAAGATTTCCAAGTTATTCACATAATGAAAACCTATACTTTGTTTCGGTCGAGTTCCCCATTCAAATGCATGTAACAGTGAGAAACGCACTGTCTTGGCGAAAGAAAGCTATTTTGTACAACTTCATAGAAATAGCTGTAACTTTTGATAGAAGACTCGGATACACATGTTTATGGCTTTATCTTATAGAACTCAAGGTTTCCGTGCTGGGAAAACAGGTTTTGCAGCTGTTTGAGCTAAGATTTCCAAGTTATTCACATAATGAAAACCTATACTTTGTTTCGGTCGAGTTCCCCATTCAAATGCATGTAACAGTGAGAAACGCACTGTCTTGGCGAAAGAAAGCGTTTTTGTACAACTTCATAGAAATAGCTGTAACTTTTGATAGAAGACTCGGATACACATGTTTATGGCTTTATCTTATAGAACTCAAGGTCTCCGTGCTGGGCAAACAGGTTTTGCAGCTGTTTGAGCTAAGATTTCCAAGTTATTCACATAATGAAAACCTATACTTTGTTTCGGTCGAGTTCCCCATTCAAATGCATGTAACAGTGAGAAACGCACTGTCTTGGCGAAAGAAAGCGTTTTTGTACAACTTCATAGAAATAGCTGTAACTTTTGATAGAAGACTCAGACAAACATGTTTATGGCTTTATCTTATAGAACTCAAGGTCTCCATGCTGGGAAAACAGGTTTTGCAGCTGTTTGAGCTAAGATTTCCAAGTTATTCACATAATGAAAACTTATACTTTGTTTCAGTCGAGTTCCCCATTCAAATGCATGTAACAGTGAGAAACGCACTGTCTTGGCGAAAGAAAGCGTTTTTGTACAACTTCATATAAATAGCTGTAACTTTTGATAGAAGACTCGGATACACATGTTTATGGCTTTATCTTATAGAACTCAAGGTCTCCGTGCTGGGCAAACAGGTTTTGCAGCTGTTTGAGCTAAGATTTCCAAGTTATTCACATAATGAAAACTTATACTTTGTTTCAGTCGAGTTCCCCATTCAAATGCATGTAACAGTGAGAAACGCACTGTCTTGGCGAAAGAAAGCGTTTTTGTACAACTTCATAGAAATAGCTGTAACTTTTGATAGAAGACTCAGACAAACATGTTTATGGCTTTATCTTATAGAACTCAAGGTTTCCGTGCTGGGAAAACAGGTTTTGCAGCTGTTTGAGCTAAGATTTCCAAGTTATTCACATAATGAAAACCTATACTTTGTTTCGGTCGAGTTCCCCATTCAAATGCATGTAACAGTGAGAAACGCACTGTCTTGGCGAAAGAAAGCGTTTTTGTACAACTTCATAGAAATAGCTGTAACTTTTGATAGAAGACTCAGACAAACATGTTTATGGCTTTATCTTATAGAACTCAAGGTTTCCGTGCTGGGAAAACAGGTTTTGCAGCTGTTTGAGCTAAGATTTCCAAGTTATTCACATAATGAAAACCTATACTTTGTTTCGGTCGAGTTCCCCATTCAAATGCATGTAACAGTGAGAAACGCACTGTCTTGGCGAAAGAAAGCGTTTTTGTACAACTTCATATAAATAGCTGTAACTTTTGATAGAAGACTCAGACAAACATGTTTATGGCTTTATCTTATAGAACTCAAGGTCTTCGTGCTGGGCAAACAGGTTTTGCAGCTGTTTGAGCTAAGATTTCCAAGTTATTCACATAATGAAAACTTATACTTTGTTTCGGTCGAGTTCCCCATTCAAATGCATGTAACAGTGAGAAACGCACTGTCTTGGCGAAAGAAAGCGTTTTTGTACAACTTCATATAAATAGCTGTAACTTTTGATAGAAGACTCAGACAAACATGTTTATGGCCTTATATTATAGAACTCAAGCTCTCCGTGCTGGGCAAACAGGTTTTGCAGCTGTTTGAGCTAAGATTTCCAAGTTATTCACATAATGAAAACCTATACTTTGTTTCGGTCGAGTTCCCCATTCAAATGCATGTAACAGTGAGAAACGCACTGTCTTGGCGAAAGAAAGCGTTTTTGTACAACTTCATATAAATAGCTGTAACTTTTGATAGAAGACTCAGACAAACATGTTTATGGCTTTATCTTATAGAACTCAAGGTCTACGTGCTGGGCAAACAGGTTTTGCAGCTGTTTGAGCTAAGATTTCCAAGTTATTCACATAATGAAAACCTATACTTTGTTTCGGTCGAGTTCCCCATTCAAATGCATGTAACAGTGAGAAACGCACTGTCTTGGCGAAAGAAAGCGTTTTTGTACAACTTCATATAAATAGCTGTAACTTTTGATAGAAGACTCGGATACACATGTTTATGGCTTTATCTTATAGAACTCAAGGTCTCCGTGCTGGGCAAACAGGTTTTGCAGCTGTTTGAGCTAAGATTTCCAAGTTATTCACATAATGAAAACTTATACTTTGTTTCAGTCGAGTTCCCCATTCAAATGCATGTAACAGTGAGAAACGCACTGTCTTGGCGAAAGAAAGCGTTTTTGTACAACTTCATAGAAATAGCTGTAACTTTTGATAGAAGACTCAGACAAACATGTTTATGGCTTTATCTTATAGAACTCAAGGTCTCCGTGCTGGGCAAACAGGTTTTGCAGCTGTTTGAGCTAAGATTTCCAAGTTATTCACATAATGAAAACTTATACTTTGTTTCAGTCGAGTTCCCCATTCAAATGCATGTAACAGTGAGAAACGCACTGTCTTGGCGAAAGAAAGCGTTTTTGTACAACTTCATAGAAATAGCTGTAACTTTTGATAGAAGACTCGGATACACATGTTTATGGCTTTATCTTATAGAACTCAAGGTTTCCGTGCTGGGAAAACAGGTTTTGCAGCTGTTTGAGCTAAGATTTCCAAGTTATTCACATAATGAAAACCTATACTTTGTTTCGGTCGAGTTCCCCATTCAAATGCATGTAACAGTGAGAAACGCACTGTCTTGGCGAAAGAAAGCGTTTTTGTACAACTTCATAGAAATAGCTGTAACTTTTGATAGAAGACTCAGACAAACATGTTTATGGCTTTATCTTATAGAACTCAAGGTTTCCGTGCTGGGAAAACAGGTTTTGCAGCTGTTTGAGCTAAGATTTCCAAGTTATTCACATAATGAAAACCTATACTTTGTTTCGGTCGAGTTCCCCATTCAAATGCATGTAACAGTGAGAAACGCACTGTCTTGGCGAAAGAAAGCGTTTTTGTACAACTTCATATAAATAGCTGTAACTTTTGATAGAAGACTCAGACAAACATGTTTATGGCTTTATCTTATAGAACTCAAGGTCTTCGTGCTGGGCAAACAGGTTTTGCAGCTGTTTGAGCTAAGATTTCCAAGTTATTCACATAATGAAAACTTATACTTTGTTTCGGTCGAGTTCCCCATTCAAATGCATGTAACAGTGAGAAACGCACTGTCTTGGCGAAAGAAAGCGTTTTTGTACAACTTCATATAAATAGCTGTAACTTTTGATAGAAGACTCAGACAAACATGTTTATGGCCTTATATTATAGAACTCAAGCTCTCCGTGCTGGGCAAACAGGTTTTGCAGCTGTTTGAGCTAAGATTTCCAAGTTATTCACATAATGAAAACCTATACTTTGTTTCGGTCGAGTTCCCCATTCAAATGCATGTAACAGTGAGAAACGCACTGTCTTGGCGAAAGAAAGCGTTTTTGTACAACTTCATATAAATAGCTGTAACTTTTGATAGAAGACTCAGACAAACATGTTTATGGCTTTATCTTATAGAACTCAAGGTCTACGTGCTGGGCAAACAGGTTTTGCAGCTGTTTGAGCTAAGATTTCCAAGTTATTCACATAATGAAAACCTATACTTTGTTTCGGTCGAGTTCCCCATTCAAATGCATGTAACAGTGAGAAACGCACTGTCTTGGCGAAAGAAAGCGTTTTTGTACAACTTCATATAAATAGCTGTAACTTTTGATAGAAGACTCGGATACACATGTTTATGGCTTTATCTTATAGAACTCAAGGTCTCCGTGCTGGGCAAACAGGTTTTGCAGCTGTTTGAGCTAAGATTTCCAAGTTATTCACATAATGAAAACTTATACTTTGTTTCAGTCGAGTTCCCCATTCAAATGCATGTAACAGTGAGAAACGCACTGTCTTGGCGAAAGAAAGCGTTTTTGTACAACTTCATAGAAATAGCTGTAACTTTTGATAGAAGACTCAGACAAACATGTTTATGGCTTTATCTTATAGAACTCAAGGTCTCCGTGCTGGGCAAACAGGTTTTGCAGCTGTTTGAGCTAAGATTTCCAAGTTATTCACATAATGAAAACTTATACTTTGTTTCAGTCGAGTTCCCCATTCAAATGCATGTAACAGTGAGAAACGCACTGTCTTGGCGAAAGAAAGCGTTTTTGTACAACTTCATAGAAATAGCTGTAACTTTTGATAGAAGACTCGGATACACATGTTTATGGCTTTATCTTATAGAACTCAAGGTTTCCGTGCTGGGAAAACAGGTTTTGCAGCTGTTTGAGCTAAGATTTCCAAGTTATTCACATAATGAAAACTTATACTTTGTTTCGGTCGAGTTCCCCATTCAAATGCATGTAACAGTGAGAAACGCACTGTCTTGGCGAAAGAAAGCTATTTTGTACAACTTCATAGAAATAGCTGTAACTTTTGATAGAAGACTCGGATACACATGTTTATGGCTTTATCTTATAGAACTCAAGGTCTCCGTGCTGGGCAAACAGGTTTTGCAGCTGTTTGAGCTAAGATTTCCAAGTTATTCACATAATGAAAACTTATACTTTGTTTCGGTCGAGTTCCCCATTCAAATGCATGTAACAGTGAGAAACGCACTGTCTTGGCGAAAGAAAGCGTTTTTGTACAACTTCATATAAATAGCTGTAACTTTTGATAGAAGACTCAGACAAACATGTTTATGGCTTTATCTTATAGAACTCAAGGTCTACGTGCTGGGCAAACAGGTTTTGCAGCTGTTTGAGCTAAGATTTCCAAGTTATTCACATAATGAAAACCTATACTTTGTTTCGGTCGAGTTCCCCATTCAAATGCATGTAACAGTGAGAAACGCACTGTCTTGGCGAAAGAAAGCGTTTTTGTACAACTTCATATAAATAGCTGTAACTTTTGATAGAAGACTCGGATACACATGTTTATGGCTTTATCTTATAGAACTCAAGGTCTCCGTGCTGGGCAAACAGGTTTTGCAGCTGTTTGAGCTAAGATTTCCAAGTTATTCACATAATGAAAACTTATACTTTGTTTCAGTCGAGTTCCCCATTCAAATGCATGTAACAGTGAGAAACGCACTGTCTTGGCGAAAGAAAGCGTTTTTGTACAACTTCATAGAAATAGCTGTAACTTTTGATAGAAGACTCAGACAAACATGTTTATGGCTTTATCTTATAGAACTCAAGGTCTCCGTGCTGGGCAAACAGGTTTTGCAGCTGTTTGAGCTAAGATTTCCAAGTTATTCACATAATGAAAACTTATACTTTGTTTCAGTCGAGTTCCCCATTCAAATGCATGTAACAGTGAGAAACGCACTGTCTTGGCGAAAGAAAGCGTTTTTGTACAACTTCATAGAAATAGCTGTAACTTTTGATAGAAGACTCGGATACACATGTTTATGGCTTTATCTTATAGAACTCAAGGTTTCCGTGCTGGGAAAACAGGTTTTGCAGCTGTTTGAGCTAAGATTTCCAAGTTATTCACATAATGAAAACCTATACTTTGTTTCGGTCGAGTTCCCCATTCAAATGCATGTAACAGTGAGAAACGCACTGTCTTGGCGAAAGAAAGCGTTTTTGTACAACTTCATATAAATAGCTGTAACTTTTGATAGAAGACTCAGACAAACATGTTTATGGCTTTATCTTATAGAACTCAAGGTCTACGTGCTGGGCAAACAGGTTTTGCAGCTGTTTGAGCTAAGATTTCCAAGTTATTCACATAATGAAAACCTATACTTTGTTTCGGTCGAGTTCCCCATTCAAATGCATGTAACAGTGAGAAACGCACTGTCTTGGCGAAAGAAAGCGTTTTTGTACAACTTCATATAAATAGCTGTAACTTTTGATAGAAGACTCGGATACACATGTTTATGGCTTTATCTTATAGAACTCAAGGTCTCCGTGCTGGGCAAACAGGTTTTGCAGCTGTTTGAGCTAAGATTTCCAAGTTATTCACATAATGAAAACTTATACTTTGTTTCAGTCGAGTTCCCCATTCAAATGCATGTAACAGTGAGAAACGCACTGTCTTGGCGAAAGAAAGCGTTTTTGTACAACTTCATAGAAATAGCTGTAACTTTTGATAGAAGACTCAGACAAACATGTTTATGGCTTTATCTTATAGAACTCAAGGTCTCCGTGCTGGGCAAACAGGTTTTGCAGCTGTTTGAGCTAAGATTTCCAAGTTATTCACATAATGAAAACTTATACTTTGTTTCAGTCGAGTTCCCCATTCAAATGCATGTAACAGTGAGAAACGCACTGTCTTGGCGAAAGAAAGCGTTTTTGTACAACTTCATAGAAATAGCTGTAACTTTTGATAGAAGACTCGGATACACATGTTTATGGCTTTATCTTATAGAACTCAAGGTTTCCGTGCTGGGAAAACAGGTTTTGCAGCTGTTTGAGCTAAGATTTCCAAGTTATTCACATAATGAAAACTTATACTTTGTTTCGGTCGAGTTCCCCATTCAAATGCATGTAACAGTGAGAAACGCACTGTCTTGGCGAAAGAAAGCTATTTTGTACAACTTCATAGAAATAGCTGTAACTTTTGATAGAAGACTCGGATACACATGTTTATGGCTTTATCTTATAGAACTCAAGGTCTCCGTGCTGGGCAAACAGGTTTTGCAGCTGTTTGAGCTAAGATTTCCAAGTTATTCACATAATGAAAACTTATACTTTGTTTCGGTCGAGTTCCCCATTCAAATGCATGTAACAGTGAGAAACGCACTGTCTTGGCGAAAGAAAGCGTTTTTGTACAACTTCATAGAAATAGCTGTAACTTTTGATAGAAGACTCAGACAAACATGTTTATGGCTTTATCTTATAGAACTCAAGGTCTACGTGCTGGGAAAACAGGTTTTGCAGCTGTTTGAGCTAAGATTTCCAAGTTATTCACATAATGAAAACCTATACTTTGTTTCGGTCGAGTTCCCCATTCAAATGCATGTAACAGTGAGAAACGCACTGTCTTGGCGAAAGAAAGCTATTTTGTACAACTTCATAGAAATAGCTGTAACTTTTGATAGAAGACTCGGATACACATGTTTATGGCTTTATCTTATAGAACTCAAGGTTTCCGTGCTGGGAAAACAGGTTTTGCAGCTGTTTGAGCTAAGATTTCCAAGTTATTCACATAATGAAAACCTATACTTTGTTTCGGTCGAGTTCCCCATTCAAATGCATGTAACAGTGAGAAACGCACTGTCTTGGCGAAAGAAAGCGTTTTTGTACAACTTCATAGAAATAGCTGTAACTTTTGATAGAAGACTCGGATACACATGTTTATGGCTTTATCTTATAGAACTCAAGGTCTCCGTGCTGGGCAAACAGGTTTTGCAGCTGTTTGAGCTAAGATTTCCAAGTTATTCACATAATGAAAACCTATACTTTGTTTCGGTCGAGTTCCCCATTCAAATGCATGTAACAGTGAGAAACGCACTGTCTTGGCGAAAGAAAGCGTTTTTGTACAACTTCATAGAAATAGCTGTAACTTTTGATAGAAGACTCAGACAAACATGTTTATGGCTTTATCTTATAGAACTCAAGGTCTCCATGCTGGGAAAACAGGTTTTGCAGCTGTTTGAGCTAAGATTTCCAAGTTATTCACATAATGAAAACTTATACTTTGTTTCAGTCGAGTTCCCCATTCAAATGCATGTAACAGTGAGAAACGCACTGTCTTGGCGAAAGAAAGCGTTTTTGTACAACTTCATATAAATAGCTGTAACTTTTGATAGAAGACTCGGATACACATGTTTATGGCTTTATCTTATAGAACTCATGGTCTCCGTGCTGGGCAAACAGGTTTTGCAGCTGTTTGAGCTAAGATTTCCAAGTTATTCACATAATGAAAACTTATACTTTGTTTCAGTCGAGTTCCCCATTCAAATGCATGTAACAGTGAGAAACGCACTGTCTTGGCGAAAGAAAGCGTTTTTGTACAACTTCATAGAAATAGCTGTAACTTTTGATAGAAGACTCAGACAAACATGTTTATGGCTTTATCTTATAGAACTCAAGGTTTCCGTGCTGGGAAAACAGGTTTTGCAGCTGTTTGAGCTAAGATTTCCAAGTTATTCACATAATGAAAACCTATACTTTGTTTCGGTCGAGTTCCCCATTCAAATGCATGTAACAGTGAGAAACGCACTGTCTTGGCGAAAGAAAGCGTTTTTGTACAACTTCATAGAAATAGCTGTAACTTTTGATAGAAGACTCAGACAAACATGTTTATGGCTTTATCTTATAGAACTCAAGGTTTCCGTGCTGGGAAAACAGGTTTTGCAGCTGTTTGAGCTAAGATTTCCAAGTTATTCACATAATGAAAACCTATACTTTGTTTCGGTCGAGTTCCCCATTCAAATGCATGTAACAGTGAGAAACGCACTGTCTTGGCGAAAGAAAGCGTTTTTGTACAACTTCATATAAATAGCTGTAACTTTTGATAGAAGACTCAGACAAACATGTTTATGGCTTTATCTTATAGAACTCAAGGTCTTCGTGCTGGGCAAACAGGTTTTGCAGCTGTTTGAGCTAAGATTTCCAAGTTATTCACATAATGAAAACTTATACTTTGTTTCGGTCGAGTTCCCCATTCAAATGCATGTAACAGTGAGAAACGCACTGTCTTGGCGAAAGAAAGCGTTTTTGTACAACTTCATATAAATAGCTGTAACTTTTGATAGAAGACTCAGACAAACATGTTTATGGCCTTATATTATAGAACTCAAGCTCTCCGTGCTGGGCAAACAGGTTTTGCAGCTGTTTGAGCTAAGATTTCCAAGTTATTCACATAATGAAAACCTATACTTTGTTTCGGTCGAGTTCCCCATTCAAATGCATGTAACAGTGAGAAACGCACTGTCTTGGCGAAAGAAAGCGTTTTTGTACAACTTCATATAAATAGCTGTAACTTTTGATAGAAGACTCAGACAAACATGTTTATGGCTTTATCTTATAGAACTCAAGGTCTACGTGCTGGGCAAACAGGTTTTGCAGCTGTTTGAGCTAAGATTTCCAAGTTATTCACATAATGAAAACCTATACTTTGTTTCGGTCGAGTTCCCCATTCAAATGCATGTAACAGTGAGAAACGCACTGTCTTGGCGAAAGAAAGCGTTTTTGTACAACTTCATATAAATAGCTGTAACTTTTGATAGAAGACTCGGATACACATGTTTATGGCTTTATCTTATAGAACTCAAGGTCTCCGTGCTGGGCAAACAGGTTTTGCAGCTGTTTGAGCTAAGATTTCCAAGTTATTCACATAATGAAAACTTATACTTTGTTTCAGTCGAGTTCCCCATTCAAATGCATGTAACAGTGAGAAACGCACTGTCTTGGCGAAAGAAAGCGTTTTTGTACAACTTCATAGAAATAGCTGTAACTTTTGATAGAAGACTCAGACAAACATGTTTATGGCTTTATCTTATAGAACTCAAGGTCTCCGTGCTGGGCAAACAGGTTTTGCAGCTGTTTGAGCTAAGATTTCCAAGTTATTCACATAATGAAAACTTATACTTTGTTTCAGTCGAGTTCCCCATTCAAATGCATGTAACAGTGAGAAACGCACTGTCTTGGCGAAAGAAAGCGTTTTTGTACAACTTCATAGAAATAGCTGTAACTTTTGATAGAAGACTCGGATACACATGTTTATGGCTTTATCTTATAGAACTCAAGGTCTCCGTGCTGGGCAAACAGGTTTTGCAGCTGTTTGAGCTAAGATTTCCAAGTTATTCACATAATGAAAACTTATACTTTGTTTCAGTCGAGTTCCCCATTCAAATGCATGTAACAGTGAGAAACGCACTGTCTTGGCGAAAGAAAGCTATTTTGTACAACTTCATAGAAATAGCTGTAACTTTTGATAGAAGACTCGGATACACATGTTTATGGCTTTATCTTATAGAACTCAAGGTCTCCGTGCTGGGCAAACAGGTTTTGCAGCTGTTTGAGCTAAGATTTCCAAGTTATTCACATAATGAAAACTTATACTTTGTTTCGGTCGAGTTCCCCATTCAAATGCATGTAACAGTGAGAAACGCACTGTCTTGGCGAAAGAAAGCGTTTTTGTACAACTTCATAGAAATAGCTGTAACTTTTGATAGAAGACTCAGACAAACATGTTTATGGCTTTATCTTATAGAACTCAAGGTCTACGTGCTGGGAAAACAGGTTTTGCAGCTGTTTGAGCTAAGATTTCCAAGTTATTCACATAATGAAAACCTATACTTTGTTTCGGTCGAGTTCCCCATTCAAATGCATGTAACAGTGAGAAACGCACTGTCTTGGCGAAA
The DNA here is from genome assembly GCF_057381915.1 of Diplotaxodon limnothrissa. Lineage (NCBI taxonomy): Eukaryota > Metazoa > Chordata > Actinopteri > Cichliformes > Cichlidae > Diplotaxodon > Diplotaxodon limnothrissa. The sequence goes on along the minus strand of NC_140608.1, from coordinate 30,130,564 downwards.
GAAAGCGTTTTTGTACAACTTCATAGAAATAGCTGTAACTTTTGATAGAAGACTCGGATACACATGTTTATGGCTTTATCTTATAGAACTCAAGGTTTCCGTGCTGGGAAAACAGGTTTTGCAGCTGTTTGAGCTAAGATTTCCAAGTTATTCACATAATGAAAACTTATACTTTGTTTCGGTCGAGTTCCCCATTCAAATGCATGTAACAGTGAGAAACGCACTGTCTTGGCGAAAGAAAGCTATTTTGTACAACTTCATAGAAATAGCTGTAACTTTTGATAGAAGACTCGGATACACATGTTTATGGCTTTATCTTATAGAACTCAAGGTCTCCGTGCTGGGCAAACAGGTTTTGCAGCTGTTTGAGCTAAGATTTCCAAGTTATTCACATAATGAAAACTTATACTTTGTTTCGGTCGAGTTCCCCATTCAAATGCATGTAACAGTGAGAAACGCACTGTCTTGGCGAAAGAAAGCGTTTTTGTACAACTTCATAGAAATAGCTGTAACTTTTGATAGAAGACTCAGACAAACATGTTTATGGCTTTATCTTATAGAACTCAAGGTCTACGTGCTGGGAAAACAGGTTTTGCAGCTGTTTGAGCTAAGATTTCCAAGTTATTCACATAATGAAAACCTATACTTTGTTTCGGTCGAGTTCCCCATTCAAATGCATGTAACAGTGAGAAACGCACTGTCTTGGCGAAAGAAAGCTATTTTGTACAACTTCATAGAAATAGCTGTAACTTTTGATAGAAGACTCGGATACACATGTTTATGGCTTTATCTTATAGAACTCAAGGTTTCCGTGCTGGGAAAACAGGTTTTGCAGCTGTTTGAGCTAAGATTTCCAAGTTATTCACATAATGAAAACCTATACTTTGTTTCGGTCGAGTTCCCCATTCAAATGCATGTAACAGTGAGAAACGCACTGTCTTGGCGAAAGAAAGCGTTTTTGTACAACTTCATAGAAATAGCTGTAACTTTTGATAGAAGACTCGGATACACATGTTTATGGCTTTATCTTATAGAACTCAAGGTCTCCGTGCTGGGCAAACAGGTTTTGCAGCTGTTTGAGCTAAGATTTCCAAGTTATTCACATAATGAAAACCTATACTTTGTTTCGGTCGAGTTCCCCATTCAAATGCATGTAACAGTGAGAAACGCACTGTCTTGGCGAAAGAAAGCGTTTTTGTACAACTTCATAGAAATAGCTGTAACTTTTGATAGAAGACTCAGACAAACATGTTTATGGCTTTATCTTATAGAACTCAAGGTCTCCATGCTGGGAAAACAGGTTTTGCAGCTGTTTGAGCTAAGATTTCCAAGTTATTCACATAATGAAAACTTATACTTTGTTTCAGTCGAGTTCCCCATTCAAATGCATGTAACAGTGAGAAACGCACTGTCTTGGCGAAAGAAAGCGTTTTTGTACAACTTCATATAAATAGCTGTAACTTTTGATAGAAGACTCGGATACACATGTTTATGGCTTTATCTTATAGAACTCATGGTCTCCGTGCTGGGCAAACAGGTTTTGCAGCTGTTTGAGCTAAGATTTCCAAGTTATTCACATAATGAAAACTTATACTTTGTTTCAGTCGAGTTCCCCATTCAAATGCATGTAACAGTGAGAAACGCACTGTCTTGGCGAAAGAAAGCGTTTTTGTACAACTTCATAGAAATAGCTGTAACTTTTGATAGAAGACTCAGACAAACATGTTTATGGCTTTATCTTATAGAACTCAAGGTTTCCGTGCTGGGAAAACAGGTTTTGCAGCTGTTTGAGCTAAGATTTCCAAGTTATTCACATAATGAAAACCTATACTTTGTTTCAGTCGAGTTCCCCATTCAAATGCATGTAACAGTGAGAAACGCACTGTCTTGGCGAAAGAAAGCGTTTTTGTACAACTTCATAGAAATAGCTGTAACTTTTGATAGAAGACTCAGACAAACATGTTTATGGCTTTATCTTATAGAACTCAAGGTTTCCGTGCTGGGAAAACAGGTTTTGCAGCTGTTTGAGCTAAGATTTCCAAGTTATTCACATAATGAAAACCTATACTTTGTTTCGGTCGAGTTCCCCATTCAAATGCATGTAACAGTGAGAAACGCACTGTCTTGGCGAAAGAAAGCGTTTTTGTACAACTTCATATAAATAGCTGTAACTTTTGATAGAAGACTCAGACAAACATGTTTATGGCTTTATCTTATAGAACTCAAGGTCTTCGTGCTGGGCAAACAGGTTTTGCAGCTGTTTGAGCTAAGATTTCCAAGTTATTCACATAATGAAAACTTATACTTTGTTTCGGTCGAGTTCCCCATTCAAATGCATGTAACAGTGAGAAACGCACTGTCTTGGCGAAAGAAAGCGTTTTTGTACAACTTCATATAAATAGCTGTAACTTTTGATAGAAGACTCAGACAAACATGTTTATGGCCTTATATTATAGAACTCAAGCTCTCCGTGCTGGGCAAACAGGTTTTGCAGCTGTTTGAGCTAAGATTTCCAAGTTATTCACATAATGAAAACCTATACTTTGTTTCGGTCGAGTTCCCCATTCAAATGCATGTAACAGTGAGAAACGCACTGTCTTGGCGAAAGAAAGCGTTTTTGTACAACTTCATATAAATAGCTGTAACTTTTGATAGAAGACTCAGACAAACATGTTTATGGCTTTATCTTATAGAACTCAAGGTCTACGTGCTGGGCAAACAGGTTTTGCAGCTGTTTGAGCTAAGATTTCCAAGTTATTCACATAATGAAAACCTATACTTTGTTTCGGTCGAGTTCCCCATTCAAATGCATGTAACAGTGAGAAACGCACTGTCTTGGCGAAAGAAAGCGTTTTTGTACAACTTCATATAAATAGCTGTAACTTTTGATAGAAGACTCGGATACACATGTTTATGGCTTTATCTTATAGAACTCAAGGTCTCCGTGCTGGGCAAACAGGTTTTGCAGCTGTTTGAGCTAAGATTTCCAAGTTATTCACATAATGAAAACTTATACTTTGTTTCAGTCGAGTTCCCCATTCAAATGCATGTAACAGTGAGAAACGCACTGTCTTGGCGAAAGAAAGCGTTTTTGTACAACTTCATAGAAATAGCTGTAACTTTTGATAGAAGACTCGGATACACATGTTTATGGCTTTATCTTATAGAACTCAAGGTCTCCGTGCTGGGCAAACAGGTTTTGCAGCTGTTTGAGCTAAGATTTCCAAGTTATTCACATAATGAAAACTTATACTTTGTTTCAGTCGAGTTCCCCATTCAAATGCATGTAACAGTGAGAAACGCACTGTCTTGGCGAAAGAAAGCTATTTTGTACAACTTCATAGAAATAGCTGTAACTTTTGATAGAAGACTCGGATACACATGTTTATGGCTTTATCTTATAGAACTCAAGGTCTCCGTGCTGGGCAAACAGGTTTTGCAGCTGTTTGAGCTAAGATTTCCAAGTTATTCACATAATGAAAACTTATACTTTGTTTCGGTCGAGTTCCCCATTCAAATGCATGTAACAGTGAGAAACGCACTGTCTTGGCGAAAGAAAGCGTTTTTGTACAACTTCATAGAAATAGCTGTAACTTTTGATAGAAGACTCAGACAAACATGTTTATGGCTTTATCTTATAGAACTCAAGGTCTACGTGCTGGGAAAACAGGTTTTGCAGCTGTTTGAGCTAAGATTTCCAAGTTATTCACATAATGAAAACCTATACTTTGTTTCGGTCGAGTTCCCCATTCAAATGCATGTAACAGTGAGAAACGCACTGTCTTGGCGAAAGAAAGCTATTTTGTACAACTTCATAGAAATAGCTGTAACTTTTGATAGAAGACTCGGATACACATGTTTATGGCTTTATCTTATAGAACTCAAGGTTTCCGTGCTGGGAAAACAGGTTTTGCAGCTGTTTGAGCTAAGATTTCCAAGTTATTCACATAATGAAAACCTATACTTTGTTTCGGTCGAGTTCCCCATTCAAATGCATGTAACAGTGAGAAACGCACTGTCTTGGCGAAAGAAAGCGTTTTTGTACAACTTCATAGAAATAGCTGTAACTTTTGATAGAAGACTCGGATACACATGTTTATGGCTTTATCTTATAGAACTCAAGGTCTCCGTGCTGGGCAAACAGGTTTTGCAGCTGTTTGAGCTAAGATTTCCAAGTTATTCACATAATGAAAACCTATACTTTGTTTCGGTCGAGTTCCCCATTCAAATGCATGTAACAGTGAGAAACGCACTGTCTTGGCGAAAGAAAGCGTTTTTGTACAACTTCATAGAAATAGCTGTAACTTTTGATAGAAGACTCAGACAAACATGTTTATGGCTTTATCTTATAGAACTCAAGGTCTCCATGCTGGGAAAACAGGTTTTGCAGCTGTTTGAGCTAAGATTTCCAAGTTATTCACATAATGAAAACTTATACTTTGTTTCAGTCGAGTTCCCCATTCAAATGCATGTAACAGTGAGAAACGCACTGTCTTGGCGAAAGAAAGCGTTTTTGTACAACTTCATATAAATAGCTGTAACTTTTGATAGAAGACTCGGATACACATGTTTATGGCTTTATCTTATAGAACTCAAGGTCTCCGTGCTGGGCAAACAGGTTTTGCAGCTGTTTGAGCTAAGATTTCCAAGTTATTCACATAATGAAAACTTATACTTTGTTTCAGTCGAGTTCCCCATTCAAATGCATGTAACAGTGAGAAACGCACTGTCTTGGCGAAAGAAAGCGTTTTTGTACAACTTCATAGAAATAGCTGTAACTTTTGATAGAAGACTCAGACAAACATGTTTATGGCTTTATCTTATAGAACTCAAGGTCTCCGTGCTGGGCAAACAGGTTTTGCAGCTGTTTGAGCTAAGATTTCCAAGTTATTCACATAATGAAAACTTATACTTTGTTTCAGTCGAGTTCCCCATTCAAATGCATGTAACAGTGAGAAACGCACTGTCTTGGCGAAAGAAAGCGTTTTTGTACAACTTCATAGAAATAGCTGTAACTTTTGATAGAAGACTCGGATACACATGTTTATGGCTTTATCTTATAGAACTCAAGGTTTCCGTGCTGGGAAAACAGGTTTTGCAGCTGTTTGAGCTAAGATTTCCAAGTTATTCACATAATGAAAACTTATACTTTGTTTCGGTCGAGTTCCCCATTCAAATGCATGTAACAGTGAGAAACGCACTGTCTTGGCGAAAGAAAGCTATTTTGTACAACTTCATAGAAATAGCTGTAACTTTTGATAGAAGACTCGGATACACATGTTTATGGCTTTATCTTATAGAACTCAAGGTCTCCGTGCTGGAAAAACAGGTTTTGCAGCTGTTTGAGCTAAGATTTCCAAGTTATTCACATAATGAAAACCTATACTTTGTTTCGGTCGAGTTCCCCATTCAAATGCATGTAACAGTGAGAAACGCACTGTCTTGGCGAAAGAAAGCGTTTTTGTACAACTTCATAGAAATAGCTGTAACTTTTGATAGAAGACTCAGACAAACATGTTTATGGCTTTATCTTATAGAACTCAAGGTCTACGTGCTGGGAAAACAGGTTTTGCAGCTGTTTGAGCTAAGATTTCCAAGTTATTCACATAATGAAAACCTATACTTTGTTTCGGTCGAGTTCCCCATTCAAATGCATGTAACAGTGAGAAACGCACTGTCTTGGCGAAAGAAAGCTATTTTGTACAACTTCATAGAAATAGCTGTAACTTTTGATAGAAGACTCGGATACACATGTTTATGGCTTTATCTTATAGAACTCAAGGTTTCCGTGCTGGGAAAACAGGTTTTGCAGCTGTTTGAGCTAAGATTTCCAAGTTATTCACATAATGAAAACCTATACTTTGTTTCGGTCGAGTTCCCCATTCAAATGCATGTAACAGTGAGAAACGCACTGTCTTGGCGAAAGAAAGCGTTTTTGTACAACTTCATAGAAATAGCTGTAACTTTTGATAGAAGACTCGGATACACATGTTTATGGCTTTATCTTATAGAACTCAAGGTCTCCGTGCTGGGCAAACAGGTTTTGCAGCTGTTTGAGCTAAGATTTCCAAGTTATTCACATAATGAAAACCTATACTTTGTTTCGGTCGAGTTCCCCATTCAAATGCATGTAACAGTGAGAAACGCACTGTCTTGGCGAAAGAAAGCGTTTTTGTACAACTTCATAGAAATAGCTGTAACTTTTGATAGAAGACTCAGACAAACATGTTTATGGCTTTATCTTATAGAACTCAAGGTTTCCGTGCTGGGAAAACAGGTTTTGCAGCTGTTTGAGCTAAGATTTCCAAGTTATTCACATAATGAAAACCTATACTTTGTTTCGGTCGAGTTCCCCATTCAAATGCATGTAACAGTGAGAAACGCACTGTCTTGGCGAAAGAAAGCGTTTTTGTACAACTTCATAGAAATAGCTGTAACTTTTGATAGAAGACTCGGATACACATGTTTATGGCTTTATCTTATAGAACTCAAGGTCTTCGTGCTGGGCAAACAGGTTTTGCAGCTGTTTGAGCTAAGATTTCCAAGTTATTCACATAATGAAAACCTATACTTTGTTTCGGTCGAGTTCCCCATTCAAATGCATGTAACAGTGAGAAACGCACTGTCTTGGCGAAAGAAAGCGTTTTTGTACAACTTCATAGAAATAGCTGTAACTTTTGATAGAAGACTCAGACAAACATGTTTATGGCTTTATCTTATAGAACTCAAGGTTTCCGTGCTGGGAAAACAGGTTTTGCAGCTGTTTGAGCTAAGATTTCCAAGTTATTCACATAATGAAAACTTATACTTTGTTTCGGTCGAGTTCCCCATTCAAATGCATGTAACAGTGAGAAACGCACTGTCTTGGCGAAAGAAAGCTATTTTGTACAACTTCATAGAAATAGCTGTAACTTTTGATAGAAGACTCGGATACACATGTTTATGGCTTTATCTTATAGAACTCAAGGTCTCCGTGCTGGGAAAACAGGTTTTGCAGCTGTTTGAGCTAAGATTTCCAAGTTATTCACATAATGAAAACCTATACTTTGTTTCGGTCGAGTTCCCCATTCAAATGCATGTAACAGTGAGAAACGCACTGTCTTGGCGAAAGAAAGCGTTTTTGTACAACTTCATAGAAATAGCTGTAACTTTTGATAGAAGACTCGGATACACATGTTTATGGCTTTATCTTATAGAACTCAAGGTCTCCGTGCTGGGCAAACAGGTTTTGCAGCTGTTTGAGCTAAGATTTCCAAGTTATTCACATAATGAAAACCTATACTTTGTTTCGGTCGAGTTCCCCATTCAAATGCATGTAACAGTGAGAAACGCACTGTCTTGGCGAAAGAAAGCGTTTTTGTACAACTTCATAGAAATAGCTGTAACTTTTGATAGAAGACTCAGACAAACATGTTTATGGCTTTATCTTATAGAACTCAAGGTCTACGTGCTGGGAAAACAGGTTTTGCAGCTGTTTGAGCTAAGATTTCCAAGTTATTCACATAATGAAAACCTATACTTTGTTTCGGTCGAGTTCCCCATTCAAATGCATGTAACAGTGAGAAACGCACTGTCTTGGCGAAAGAAAGCTATTTTGTACAACTTCATAGAAATAGCTGTAACTTTTGATAGAAGACTCGGATACACATGTTTATGGCTTTATCTTATAGAACTCAAGGTTTCCGTGCTGGGAAAACAGGTTTTGCAGCTGTTTGAGCTAAGATTTCCAAGTTATTCACATAATGAAAACCTATACTTTGTTTCGGTCGAGTTCCCCATTCAAATGCATGTAACAGTGAGAAACGCACTGTCTTGGCGAAAGAAAGCGTTTTTGTACAACTTCATAGAAATAGCTGTAACTTTTGATAGAAGACTCAGACAAACATGTTTATGGCTTTATCTTATAGAACTCAAGGTTTCCGTGCTGGGAAAACAGGTTTTGCAGCTGTTTGAGCTAAGATTTCCAAGTTATTCACATAATGAAAACCTATACTTTGTTTCGGTCGAGTTCCCCATTCAAATGCATGTAACAGTGAGAAACGCACTGTCTTGGCGAAAGAAAGCGTTTTTGTACAACTTCATAGAAATAGCTGTAACTTTTGATAGAAGACTCGGATACACATGTTTATGGCTTTATCTTATAGAACTCAAGGTCTTCGTGCTGGGCAAACAGGTTTTGCAGCTGTTTGAGCTAAGATTTCCAAGTTATTCACATAATGAAAACCTATACTTTGTTTCGGTCGAGTTCCCCATTCAAATGCATGTAACAGTGAGAAACGCACTGTCTTGGCGAAAGAAAGCGTTTTTGTACAACTTCATAGAAATAGCTGTAACTTTTGATAGAAGACTCAGACAAACATGTTTATGGCTTTATCTTATAGAACTCAAGGTTTCCGTGCTGGGAAAACAGGTTTTGCAGCTGTTTGAGCTAAGATTTCCAAGTTATTCACATAATGAAAACTTATACTTTGTTTCGGTCGAGTTCCCCATTCAAATGCATGTAACAGTGAGAAACGCACTGTCTTGGCGAAAGAAAGCTATTTTGTACAACTTCATAGAAATAGCTGTAACTTTTGATAGAAGACTCGGATACACATGTTTATGGCTTTATCTTATAGAACTCAAGGTCTCCGTGCTGGGAAAACAGGTTTTGCAGCTGTTTGAGCTAAGATTTCCAAGTTATTCACATAATGAAAACCTATACTTTGTTTCGGTCGAGTTCCCCATTCAAATGCATGTAACAGTGAGAAACGCACTGTCTTGGCGAAAGAAAGCGTTTTTGTACAACTTCATAGAAATAGCTGTAACTTTTGATAGAAGACTCGGATACACATGTTTATGGCTTTATCTTATAGAACTCAAGGTCTCCGTGCTGGGCAAACAGGTTTTGCAGCTGTTTGAGCTAAGATTTCCAAGTTATTCACATAATGAAAACCTATACTTTGTTTCGGTCGAGTTCCCCATTCAAATGCATGTAACAGTGAGAAACGCACTGTCTTGGCGAAAGAAAGCGTTTTTGTACAACTTCATAGAAATAGCTGTAACTTTTGATAGAAGACTCAGACAAACATGTTTATGGCTTTATCTTATAGAACTCAAGGTCTACGTGCAGGGAAAACAGGTTTTGCAGCTGTTTGAGCTAAGATTTCCAAGTTATTCACATAATGAAAACCTATACTTTGTTTCGGTCGAGTTCCCCATTCAAATGCATGTAACAGTGAGAAACGCACTGTCTTGGCGAAAGAAAGCTATTTTGTACAACTTCATAGAAATAGCTGTAACTTTTGATAGAAGACTCGGATACACATGTTTATGGCTTTATCTTATAGAACTCAAGGTTTCCGTGCTGGGAAAACAGGTTTTGCAGCTGTTTGAGCTAAGATTTCCAAGTTATTCACATAATGAAAACCTATACTTTGTTTCGGTCGAGTTCCCCATTCAAATGCATGTAACAGTGAGAAACGCACTGTCTTGGCGAAAGAAAGCGTTTTTGTACAACTTCATAGAAATAGCTGTAACTTTTGATAGAAGACTCGGATACACATGTTTATGGCTTTATCTTATAGAACTCAAGGTCTCCGTGCTGGGCAAACAGGTTTTGCAGCTGTTTGAGCTAAGATTTCCAAGTTATTCACATAATGAAAACCTATACTTTGTTTCGGTCGAGTTCCCCATTCAAATGCATGTAACAGTGAGAAACGCACTGTCTTGGCGAAAGAAAGCGTTTTTGTACAACTTCATAGAAATAGCTGTAACTTTTGATAGAAGACTCAGACAAACATGTTTATGGCTTTATCTTATAGAACTCAAGGTTTCCGTGCTGGGAAAACAGGTTTTGCAGCTGTTTGAGCTAAGATTTCCAAGTTATTCACATAATGAAAACCTATACTTTGTTTCGGTCGAGTTCCCCATTCAAATGCATGTAACAGTGAGAAACGCACTGTCTTGGCGAAAGAAAGCGTTTTTGTACAACTTCATAGAAATAGCTGTAACTTTTGATAGAAGACTCGGATACACATGTTTATGGCTTTATCTTATAGAACTCAAGGTCTCCGTGCTGGGAAAACAGGTTTTGCAGCTGTTTGAGCTAAGATTTCCAAGTTATTCACATAATGAAAACCTATACTTTGTTTCGGTCGAGTTCCCCATTCAAATGCATGTAACAGTGAGAAACGCACTGTCTTGGCGAAAGAAAGCGTTTTTGTACAACTTCATAGAAATAGCTGTAACTTTTGATAGAAGACTCAGACAAACATGTTTATGGCTTTATCTTATAGAACTCAAGGTCTACGTGCTGGGAAAACAGGTTTTGCAGCTGTTTGAGCTAAGATTTCCAAGTTATTCACATAATGAAAACCTATACTTTGTTTCGGTCGAGTTCCCCATTCAAATGCATGTAACAGTGAGAAACGCACTGTCTTGGCGAAAGAAAGCGTTTTTGTACAACTTCATAGAAATAGCTGTAACTTTTGATAGAAGACTCAGACAAACATGTTTATGGCTTTATCTTATAGAACTCAAGGTTTCCGTGCTGGGAAAACAGGTTTTGCAGCTGTTTGAGCTAAGATTTCCAAGTTATTCACATAATGAAAACCTATACTTTGTTTCGGTCGAGTTCCCCATTCAAATGCATGTAACAGTGAGAAACGCACTGTCTTGGCGAAAGAAAGCGTTTTTGTACAACTTCATAGAAATAGCTGTAACTTTTGATAGAAGACTCAGACAAACATGTTTATGGCTTTATCTTATAGAACTCAAGGTCTCCATGCTGGGAAAACAGGTTTTGCAGCTGTTTGAGCTAAGATTTCCAAGTTATTCACATAATGAAAACTTATACTTTGTTTCAGTCGAGTTCCCCATTCAAATGCATGTAACAGTGAGAAACGCACTGTCTTGGCGAAAGAAAGCGTTTTTGTACAACTTCATAGAAATAGCTGTAACTTTTGATAGAAGACTCGGATACACATGTTTATGGCTTTATCTTATAGAACTCAAGGTCTTCGTGCTGGGCAAACAGGTTTTGCAGCTGTTTGAGCTAAGATTTCCAAGTTATTCACATAATGAAAACCTATACTTTGTTTCGGTCGAGTTCCCCATTCAAATGCATGTAACAGTGAGAAACGCACTGTCTTGGCGAAAGAAAGCGTTTTTGTACAACTTCATAGAAATAGCTGTAACTTTTGATAGAAGACTCAGACAAACATGTTTATGGCTTTATCTTATAGAACTCAAGGTTTCCGTGCTGGGAAAACAGGTTTTGCAGCTGTTTGAGCTAAGATTTCCAAGTTATTCACATAATGAAAACCTATACTTTGTTTCGGTCGAGTTCCCCATTCAAATGCATGTAACAGTGAGAAACGCACTGTCTTGGCGAAAGAAAGCGTTTTTGTACAACTTCATAGAAATAGCTGTAACTTTTGATAGAAGACTCGGATACACATGTTTATGGCTTTATCTTATAGAACTCAAGGTCTCCGTGCTGGGCAAACAGGTTTTGCAGCTGTTTGAGCTAAGATTTCCAAGTTATTCACATAATGAAAACCTATACTTTGTTTCGGTCGAGTTCCCCATTCAAATGCATGTAACAGTGAGAAACGCACTGTCTTGGCGAAAGAAAGCGTTTTTGTACAACTTCATAGAAATAGCTGTAACTTTTGATAGAAGACTCAGACAAACATGTTTATGGCTTTATCTTATAGAACTCAAGGTCTACGTGCTGGGAAAACAGGTTTTGCAGCTGTTTGAGCTAAGATTTCCAAGTTATTCACATAATGAAAACCTATACTTTGTTTCGGTCGAGTTCCCCATTCAAATGCATGTAACAGTGAGAAACGCACTGTCTTGGCGAAAGAAAGCGTTTTTGTACAACTTCATAGAAATAGCTGTAACTTTTGATAGAAGACTCAGACAAACATGTTTATGGCTTTATCTTATAGAACTCAAGGTTTCCGTGCTGGGAAAACAGGTTTTGCAGCTGTTTGAGCTAAGATTTCCAAGTTATTCACATAATGAAAACCTATACTTTGTTTCGGTCGAGTTCCCCATTCAAATGCATGTAACAGTGAGAAACGCACTGTCTTGGCGAAAGAAAGCGTTTTTGTACAACTTCATAGAAATAGCTGTAACTTTTGATAGAAGACTCAGACAAACATGTTTATGGCTTTATCTTATAGAACTCAAGGTCTCCATGCTGGGAAAACAGGTTTTGCAGCTGTTTGAGCTAAGATTTCCAAGTTATTCACATAATGAAAACTTATACTTTGTTTCAGTCGAGTTCCCCATTCAAATGCATGTAACAGTGAGAAACGCACTGTCTTGGCGAAAGAAAGCGTTTTTGTACAACTTCATAGAAATAGCTGTAACTTTTGATAGAAGACTCGGATACACATGTTTATGGCTTTATCTTATAGAACTCAAGGTCTTCGTGCTGGGCAAACAGGTTTTGCAGCTGTTTGAGCTAAGATTTCCAAGTTATTCACATAATGAAAACCTATACTTTGTTTCGGTCGAGTTCCCCATTCAAATGCATGTAACAGTGAGAAACGCACTGTCTTGGCGAAAGAAAGCGTTTTTGTACAACTTCATAGAAATAGCTGTAACTTTTGATAGAAGACTCGGATACACATGTTTATGGCTTTATCTTATAGAACTCAAGGTCTTCGTGCTGGGCAAACAGGTTTTGCAGCTGTTTGAGCTAAGATTTCCAAGTTATTCACATAATGAAAACCTATACTTTGTTTCGGTCGAGTTCCCCATTCAAATGCATGTAACAGTGAGAAACGCACTGTCTTGGCGAAAGAAAGCGTTTTTGTACAACTTCATAGAAATAGCTGTAACTTTTGATAGAAGACTCAGACAAACATGTTTATGGCTTTATCTTATAGAACTCAAGGTTTCCGTGCTGGGAAAACAGGTTTTGCAGCTGTTTGAGCTAAGATTTCCAAGTTATTCACATAATGAAAACCTATACTTTGTTTCGGTCGAGTTCCCCATTCAAATGCATGTAACAGTGAGAAACGCACTGTCTTGGCGAAAGAAAGCGTTTTTGTACAACTTCATAGAAATAGCTGTAACTTTTGATAGAAGACTCAGACAAACATGTTTATGGCTTTATCTTATAGAACTCAAGGTTTCCGTGCTGGGAAAACAGGTTTTGCAGCTGTTTGAGCTAAGATTTCCAAGTTATTCACATAATGAAAACCTATACTTTGTTTCGGTCGAGTTCCCCATTCAAATGCATGTAACAGTGAGAAACGCACTGTCTTGGCGAAAGAAAGCGTTTTTGTACAACTTCATATAAATAGCTGTAACTTTTGATAGAAGACTCAGACAAACATGTTTATGGCTTTATCTTATAGAACTCAAGGTCTTCGTGCTGGGCAAACAGGTTTTGCAGCTGTTTGAGCTAAGATTTCCAAGTTATTCACATAATGAAAACTTATACTTTGTTTCGGTCGAGTTCCCCATTCAAATGCATGTAACAGTGAGAAACGCACTGTCTTGGCGAAAGAAAGCGTTTTTGTACAACTTCATATAAATAGCTGTAACTTTTGATAGAAGACTCAGACAAACATGTTTATGGCCTTATATTATAGAACTCAAGCTCTCCGTGCTGGGCAAACAGGTTTTGCAGCTGTTTGAGCTAAGATTTCCAAGTTATTCACATAATGAAAACCTATACTTTGTTTCGGTCGAGTTCCCCATTCAAATGCATGTAACAGTGAGAAACGCACTGTCTTGGCGAAAGAAAGCGTTTTTGTACAACTTCATATAAATAGCTGTAACTTTTGATAGAAGACTCAGACAAACATGTTTATGGCTTTATCTTATAGAACTCAAGGTCTACGTGCTGGGCAAACAGGTTTTGCAGCTGTTTGAGCTAAGATTTCCAAGTTATTCACATAATGAAAACCTATACTTTGTTTCGGTCGAGTTCCCCATTCAAATGCATGTAACAGTGAGAAACGCACTGTCTTGGCGAAAGAAAGCGTTTTTGTACAACTTCATATAAATAGCTGTAACTTTTGATAGAAGACTCGGATACACATGTTTATGGCTTTATCTTATAGAACTCAAGGTCTCCGTGCTGGGCAAACAGGTTTTGCAGCTGTTTGAGCTAAGATTTCCAAGTTATTCACATAATGAAAACTTATACTTTGTTTCAGTCGAGTTCCCCATTCAAATGCATGTAACAGTGAGAAACGCACTGTCTTGGCGAAAGAAAGCGTTTTTGTACAACTTCATAGAAATAGCTGTAACTTTTGATAGAAGACTCAGACAAACATGTTTATGGCTTTATCTTATAGAACTCAAGGTCTCCGTGCTGGGCAAACAGGTTTTGCAGCTGTTTGAGCTAAGATTTCCAAGTTATTCACATAATGAAAACTTATACTTTGTTTCAGTCGAGTTCCCCATTCAAATGCATGTAACAGTGAGAAACGCACTGTCTTGGCGAAAGAAAGCGTTTTTGTACAACTTCATAGAAATAGCTGTAACTTTTGATAGAAGACTCGGATACACATGTTTATGGCTTTATCTTATAGAACTCAAGGTTTCCGTGCTGGGAAAACAGGTTTTGCAGCTGTTTGAGCTAAGATTTCCAAGTTATTCACATAATGAAAACTTATACTTTGTTTCGGTCGAGTTCCCCATTCAAATGCATGTAACAGTGAGAAACGCACTGTCTTGGCGAAAGAAAGCTATTTTGTACAACTTCATAGAAATAGCTGTAACTTTTGATAGAAGACTCGGATACACATGTTTATGGCTTTATCTTATAGAACTCAAGGTCTCCGTGCTGGGCAAACAGGTTTTGCAGCTGTTTGAGCTAAGATTTCCAAGTTATTCACATAATGAAAACTTATACTTTGTTTCGGTCGAGTTCCCCATTCAAATGCATGTAACAGTGAGAAACGCACTGTCTTGGCGAAAGAAAGCGTTTTTGTACAACTTCATAGAAATAGCTGTAACTTTTGATAGAAGACTCAGACAAACATGTTTATGGCTTTATCTTATAGAACTCAAGGTCTACGTGCTGGGAAAACAGGTTTTGCAGCTGTTTGAGCTAAGATTTCCAAGTTATTCACATAATGAAAACCTATACTTTGTTTCGGTCGAGTTCCCCATTCAAATGCATGTAACAGTGAGAAACGCACTGTCTTGGCGAAAGAAAGCTATTTTGTACAACTTCATAGAAATAGCTGTAACTTTTGATAGAAGACTCGGATACACATGTTTATGGCTTTATCTTATAGAACTCAAGGTTTCCGTGCTGGGAAAACAGGTTTTGCAGCTGTTTGAGCTAAGATTTCCAAGTTATTCACATAATGAAAACCTATACTTTGTTTCGGTCGAGTTCCCCATTCAAATGCATGTAACAGTGAGAAACGCACTGTCTTGGCGAAAGAAAGCGTTTTTGTACAACTTCATAGAAATAGCTGTAACTTTTGATAGAAGACTCAGATACACATGTTTATGGCTTTATCTTATAGAACTCAAGGTCTCCGTGCTGGGCAAACAGGTTTTGCAGCTGTTTGAGCTAAGATTTCCAAGTTATTCACATAATGAAAACCTATACTTTGTTTCGGTCGAGTTCCCCATTCAAATGCATGTAACAGTGAGAAACGCACTGTCTTGGCGAAAGAAAGCGTTTTTGTACAACTTCATAGAAATAGCTGTAACTTTTGATAGAAGACTCAGACAAACATGTTTATGGCTTTATCTTATAGAACTCAAGGTTTCCGTGCTGGGAAAACAGGTTTTGCAGCTGTTTGAGCTAAGATTTCCAAGTTATTCACATAATGAAAACCTATACTTTGTTTCGGTCGAGTTCCCCATTCAAATGCATGTAACAGTGAGAAACGCACTGTCTTGGCGAAAGAAAGCGTTTTTGTACAACTTCATAGAAATAGCTGTAACTTTTGATAGAAGACTCGGATACACATGTTTATGGCTTTATCTTATAGAACTCAAGGTCTCCGTGCTGGGCAAACAGGTTTTGCAGCTGTTTGAGCTAAGATTTCCAAGTTATTCACATAATGAAAACCTATACTTTGTTTCGGTCGAGTTCCCCATTCAAATGCATGTAACAGTGAGAAACGCACTGTCTTGGCGAAAGAAAGCGTTTTTGTACAACTTCATAGAAATAGCTGTAACTTTTGATAGAAGACTCAGACAAACATGTTTATGGCTTTATCTTATAGAACTCAAGGTTCCCGTGCTGGGAAAACAGGTTTTGCAGCTGTTTGAGCTAAGATTTCCAAGTTATTCACATAATGAAAACCTATACTTTGTTTCGGTCGAGTTCCCCATTCAAATGCATGTAACAGTGAGAAACGCACTGTCTTGGCGAAAGAAAGCGTTTTTGTACAACTTCATAGAAATAGCTGTAACTTTTGATAGAAGACTCGGATACACATGTTTATGGCTTTATCTTATAGAACTCAAGGTCTCCGTGCTGGGCAAACAGGTTTTGCAGCTGTTTGAGCTAAGATTTCCAAGTTATTCACATAATGAAAACTTATACTTTGTTTCGGTCGAGTTCCCCATTCAAATGCATGTAACAGTGAGAAACGCACTGTCTTGGCGAAAGAAAGCTATTTTGTACAACTTCATAGAAATAGCTGTAACTTTTGATAGAAGACTCGGATACACATGTTTATGGCTTTATCTTATAGAACTCAAGGTCTCCGTGCTGGGCAAACAGGTTTTGCAGCTGTTTGAGCTAAGATTTCCAAGTTATTCACATAATGAAAACTTATACTTTGTTTCGGTCGAGTTCCCCATTCAAATGCATGTAACAGTGAGAAACGCACTGTCTTGGCGAAAGAAAGCGTTTTTGTACAACTTCATAGAAATAGCTGTAACTTTTGATAGAAGACTCAGACAAACATGTTTATGGCTTTATCTTATAGAACTCAAGGTCTACGTGCTGGGAAAACAGGTTTTGCAGCTGTTTGAGCTAAGATTTCCAAGTTATTCACATAATGAAAACCTATACTTTGTTTCGGTCGAGTTCCCCATTCAAATGCATGTAACAGTGAGAAACGCACTGTCTTGGCGAAAGAAAGCTATTTTGTACAACTTCATAGAAATAGCTGTAACTTTTGATAGAAGACTCGGATACACATGTTTATGGCTTTATCTTATAGAACTCAAGGTTTCCGTGCTGGGAAAACAGGTTTTGCAGCTGTTTGAGCTAAGATTTCCAAGTTATTCACATAATGAAAACCTATACTTTGTTTCGGTCGAGTTCCCCATTCAAATGCATGTAACAGTGAGAAACGCACTGTCTTGGCGAAAGAAAGCGTTTTTGTACAACTTCATAGAAATAGCTGTAACTTTTGATAGAAGACTCGGATACACATGTTTATGGCTTTATCTTATAGAACTCAAGGTCTCCGTGCTGGGCAAACAGGTTTTGCAGCTGTTTGAGCTAAGATTTCCAAGTTATTCACATAATGAAAACCTATACTTTGTTTCGGTCGAGTTCCCCATTCAAATGCATGTAACAGTGAGAAACGCACTGTCTTGGCGAAAGAAAGCGTTTTTGTACAACTTCATAGAAATAGCTGTAACTTTTGATAGAAGACTCAGACAAACATGTTTATGGCTTTATCTTATAGAACTCAAGGTTTCCGTGCTGGGAAAACAGGTTTTGCAGCTGTTTGAGCTAAGATTTCCAAGTTATTCACATAATGAAAACCTATACTTTGTTTCGGTCGAGTTCCCCATTCAAATGCATGTAACAGTGAGAAACGCACTGTCTTGGCGAAAGAAAGCGTTTTTGTACAACTTCATAGAAATAGCTGTAACTTTTGATAGAAGACTCGGATACACATGTTTATGGCTTTATCTTATAGAACTCAAGGTCTCCGTGCTGGGCAAACAGGTTTTGCAGCTGTTTGAGCTAAGATTTCCAAGTTATTCACATAATGAAAACCTATACTTTGTTTCGGTCGAGTTCCCCATTCAAATGCATGTAACAGTGAGAAACGCACTGTCTTGGCGAAAGAAAGCGTTTTTGTACAACTTCATAGAAATAGCTGTAACTTTTGATAGAAGACTCAGACAAACATGTTTATGGCTTTATCTTATAGAACTCAAGGTTCCCGTGCTGGGAAAACAGGTTTTGCAGCTGTTTGAGCTAAGATTTCCAAGTTATTCACATAATGAAAACCTATACTTTGTTTCGGTCGAGTTCCCCATTCAAATGCATGTAACAGTGAGAAACGCACTGTCTTGGCGAAAGAAAGCGTTTTTGTACAACTTCATAGAAATAGCTGTAACTTTTGATAGAAGACTCGGATACACATGTTTATGGCTTTATCTTATAGAACTCAAGGTCTCCGTGCTGGGCAAACAGGTTTTGCAGCTGTTTGAGCTAAGATTTCCAAGTTATTCACATAATGAAAACCTATACTTTGTTTCGGTCGAGTTCCCCATTCAAATGCATGTAACAGTGAGAAACGCACTGTCTTGGCGAAAGAAAGCGTTTTTGTACAACTTCATAGAAATAGCTGTAACTTTTGATAGAAGACTCAGACAAACATGTTTATGGCTTTATCTTATAGAACTCAAGGTCTCCATGCTGGGAAAACAGGTTTTGCAGCTGTTTGAGCTAAGATTTCCAAGTTATTCACATAATGAAAACTTATACTTTGTTTCAGTCGAGTTCCCCATTCAAATGCATGTAACAGTGAGAAACGCACTGTCTTGGCGAAAGAAAGCGTTTTTGTACAACTTCATATAAATAGCTGTAACTTTTGATAGAAGACTCGGATACACATGTTTATGGCTTTATCTTATAGAACTCAAGGTTTCCGTGCTGGGAAAACAGGTTTTGCAGCTGTTTGAGCTAAGATTTCCAAGTTATTCACATAATGAAAACTTATACTTTGTTTCGGTCGAGTTCCCCATTCAAATGCATGTAACAGTGAGAAACGCACTGTCTTGGCGAAAGAAAGCTATTTTGTACAACTTCATAGAAATAGCTGTAACTTTTGATAGAAGACTCGGATACACATGTTTATGGCTTTATCTTATAGAACTCAAGGTCTCCGTGCTGGAAAAACAGGTTTTGCAGCTGTTTGAGCTAAGATTTCCAAGTTATTCACATAATGAAAACCTATACTTTGTTTCGGTCGAGTTCCCCATTCAAATGCATGTAACAGTGAGAAACGCACTGTCTTGGCGAAAGAAAGCGTTTTTGTACAACTTCATAGAAATAGCTGTAACTTTTGATAGAAGACTCAGACAAACATGTTTATGGCTTTATCTTATAGAACTCAAGGTCTACGTGCTGGGAAAACAGGTTTTGCAGCTGTTTGAGCTAAGATTTCCAAGTTATTCACATAATGAAAACCTATACTTTGTTTCGGTCGAGTTCCCCATTCAAATGCATGTAACAGTGAGAAACGCACTGTCTTGGCGAAAGAAAGCTATTTTGTACAACTTCATAGAAATAGCTGTAACTTTTGATAGAAGACTCGGATACACATGTTTATGGCTTTATCTTATAGAACTCAAGGTTTCCGTGCTGGGAAAACAGGTTTTGCAGCTGTTTGAGCTAAGATTTCCAAGTTATTCACATAATGAAAACCTATACTTTGTTTCGGTCGAGTTCCCCATTCAAATGCATGTAACAGTGAGAAACGCACTGTCTTGGCGAAAGAAAGCGTTTTTGTACAACTTCATAGAAATAGCTGTAACTTTTGATAGAAGACTCGGATACACATGTTTATGGCTTTATCTTATAGAACTCAAGGTCTCCGTGCTGGGCAAACAGGTTTTGCAGCTGTTTGAGCTAAGATTTCCAAGTTATTCACATAATGAAAACCTATACTTTGTTTCGGTCGAGTTCCCCATTCAAATGCATGTAACAGTGAGAAACGCACTGTCTTGGCGAAAGAAAGCGTTTTTGTACAACTTCATAGAAATAGCTGTAACTTTTGATAGAAGACTCAGACAAACATGTTTATGGCTTTATCTTATAGAACTCAAGGTTTCCGTGCTGGGAAAACAGGTTTTGCAGCTGTTTGAGCTAAGATTTCCAAGTTATTCACATAATGAAAACCTATACTTTGTTTCGGTCGAGTTCCCCATTCAAATGCATGTAACAGTGAGAAACGCACTGTCTTGGCGAAAGAAAGCGTTTTTGTACAACTTCATAGAAATAGCTGTAACTTTTGATAGAAGACTCGGATACACATGTTTATGGCTTTATCTTATAGAACTCAAGGTCTCCATGCTGGGAAAACAGGTTTTGCAGCTGTTTGAGCTAAGATTTCCAAGTTATTCACATAATGAAAACTTATACTTTGTTTCAGTCGAGTTCCCCATTCAAATGCATGTAACAGTGAGAAACGCACTGTCTTGGCGAAAGAAAGCGTTTTTGTACAACTTCATAGAAATAGCTGTAACTTTTGATAGAAGACTCGGATACACATGTTTATGGCTTTATCTTATAGAACTCAAGGTCTTCGTGCTGGGCAAACAGGTTTTGCAGCTGTTTGAGCTAAGATTTCCAAGTTATTCACATAATGAAAACCTATACTTTGTTTCGGTCGAGTTCCCCATTCAAATGCATGTAACAGTGAGAAACGCACTGTCTTGGCGAAAGAAAGCGTTTTTGTACAACTTCATAGAAATAGCTGTAACTTTTGATAGAAGACTCAGACAAACATGTTTATGGCTTTATCTTATAGAACTCAAGGTTTCCGTGCTGGGAAAACAGGTTTTGCAGCTGTTTGAGCTAAGATTTCCAAGTTATTCACATAATGAAAACCTATACTTTGTTTCGGTCGAGTTCCCCATTCAAATGCATGTAACAGTGAGAAACGCACTGTCTTGGCGAAAGAAAGCGTTTTTGTACAACTTCATAGAAATAGCTGTAACTTTTGATAGAAGACTCAGACAAACATGTTTATGGCTTTATCTTATAGAACTCAAGGTTTCCGTGCTGGGAAAACAGGTTTTGCAGCTGTTTGAGCTAAGATTTCCAAGTTATTCACATAATGAAAACTTATACTTTGTTTCGGTCGAGTTCCCCATTCAAATGCATGTAACAGTGAGAAACGCACTGTCTTGGCGAAAGAAAGCTATTTTGTACAACTTCATAGAAATAGCTGTAACTTTTGATAGAAGACTCGGATACACATGTTTATGGCTTTATCTTATAGAACTCAAGGTCTCCGTGCTGGGAAAACAGGTTTTGCAGCTGTTTGAGCTAAGATTTCCAAGTTATTCACATAATGAAAACCTATACTTTGTTTCGGTCGAGTTCCCCATTCAAATGCATGTAACAGTGAGAAACGCACTGTCTTGGCGAAAGAAAGCGTTTTTGTACAACTTCATAGAAATAGCTGTAACTTTTGATAGAAGACTCGGATACACATGTTTATGGCTTTATCTTATAGAACTCAAGGTCTCCGTGCTGGGCAAACAGGTTTTGCAGCTGTTTGAGCTAAGATTTCCAAGTTATTCACATAATGAAAACCTATACTTTGTTTCGGTCGAGTTCCCCATTCAAATGCATGTAACAGTGAGAAACGCACTGTCTTGGCGAAAGAAAGCGTTTTTGTACAACTTCATAGAAATAGCTGTAACTTTTGATAGAAGACTCAGACAAACATGTTTATGGCTTTATCTTATAGCACTCAAGGTTTCCGTGCTGGGAA
Organism: Diplotaxodon limnothrissa; assembly: GCF_057381915.1. Lineage (NCBI taxonomy): Eukaryota > Metazoa > Chordata > Actinopteri > Cichliformes > Cichlidae > Diplotaxodon > Diplotaxodon limnothrissa. The sequence goes on along the minus strand of NC_140608.1, from coordinate 30,108,887 downwards.
AACAGGTTTTGCAGCTGTTTGAGCTAAGATTTCCAAGTTATTCACATAATGAAAACCTATACTTTGTTTCGGTCGAGTTCCCCATTCAAATGCATGTAACAGTGAGAAACGCACTGTCTTGGCGAAAGAAAGCGTTTTTGTACAACTTCATAGAAATAGCTGTAACTTTTGATAGAAGACTCGGATACACATGTTTATGGCTTTATCTTATAGAACTCAAGGTCTCCGTGCTGGGCAAACAGGTTTTGCAGCTGTTTGAGCTAAGATTTCCAAGTTATTCACATAATGAAAACCTATACTTTGTTTCGGTCGAGTTCCCCATTCAAATGCATGTAACAGTGAGAAACGCACTGTCTTGGCGAAAGAAAGCGTTTTTGTACAACTTCATAGAAATAGCTGTAACTTTTGATAGAAGACTCAGACAAACATGTTTATGGCTTTATCTTATAGAACTCAAGGTCTCCATGCTGGGAAAACAGGTTTTGCAGCTGTTTGAGCTAAGATTTCCAAGTTATTCACATAATGAAAACTTATACTTTGTTTCAGTCGAGTTCCCCATTCAAATGCATGTAACAGTGAGAAACGCACTGTCTTGGCGAAAGAAAGCGTTTTTGTACAACTTCATAGAAATAGCTGTAACTTTTGATAGAAGACTCAGACAAACATGTTTATGGCTTTATCTTATAGAACTCAAGGTTTCCGTGCTGGGAAAACAGGTTTTGCAGCTGTTTGAGCTAAGATTTCCAAGTTATTCACATAATGAAAACTTATACTTTGTTTCGGTCGAGTTCCCCATTCAAATGCATGTAACAGTGAGAAACGCACTGTCTTGGCGAAAGAAAGCTATTTTGTACAACTTCATAGAAATAGCTGTAACTTTTGATAGAAGACTCGGATACACATGTTTATGGCTTTATCTTATAGAACTCAAGGTCTCCGTGCTGGGAAAACAGGTTTTGCAGCTGTTTGAGCTAAGATTTCCAAGTTATTCACATAATGAAAACCTATACTTTGTTTCGGTCGAGTTCCCCATTCAAATGCATGTAACAGTGAGAAACGCACTGTCTTGGCGAAAGAAAGCGTTTTTGTACAACTTCATAGAAATAGCTGTAACTTTTGATAGAAGACTCGGATACACATGTTTATGGCTTTATCTTATAGAACTCAAGGTCTCCGTGCTGGGCAAACAGGTTTTGCAGCTGTTTGAGCTAAGATTTCCAAGTTATTCACATAATGAAAACCTATACTTTGTTTCGGTCGAGTTCCCCATTCAAATGCATGTAACAGTGAGAAACGCACTGTCTTGGCGAAAGAAAGCGTTTTTGTACAACTTCATAGAAATAGCTGTAACTTTTGATAGAAGACTCAGACAAACATGTTTATGGCTTTATCTTATAGCACTCAAGGTTTCCGTGCTGGGAAAACAGGTTTTGCAGCTGTTTGAGCTAAGATTTCCAAGTTATTCACATAATGAAAACCTATACTTTGTTTCGGTCGAGTTCCCCATTCAAATGCATGTAACAGTGAGAAACGCACTGTCTTGGCGAAAGAAAGCGTTTTTGTACAACTTCATAGAAATAGCTGTAACTTTTGATAGAAGACTCGGATACACATGTTTATGGCTTTATCTTATAGAACTCAAGGTCTCCGTGCTGGGCAAACAGGTTTTGCAGCTGTTTGAGCTAAGATTTCCAAGTTATTCACATAATGAAAACCTATACTTTGTTTCGGTCGAGTTCCCCATTCAAATGCATGTAACAGTGAGAAACGCACTGTCTTGGCGAAAGAAAGCGTTTTTGTACAACTTCATAGAAATAGCTGTAACTTTTGATAGAAGACTCAGACAAACATGTTTATGGCTTTATCTTATAGAACTCAAGGTCTCCATGCTGGGAAAACAGGTTTTGCAGCTGTTTGAGCTAAGATTTCCAAGTTATTCACATAATGAAAACTTATACTTTGTTTCAGTCGAGTTCCCCATTCAAATGCATGTAACAGTGAGAAACGCACTGTCTTGGCGAAAGAAAGCGTTTTTGTACAACTTCATAGAAATAGCTGTAACTTTTGATAGAAGACTCGGATACACATGTTTATGGCTTTATCTTATAGAACTCAAGGTCTTCGTGCTGGGCAAACAGGTTTTGCAGCTGTTTGAGCTAAGATTTCCAAGTTATTCACATAATGAAAACCTATACTTTGTTTCGGTCGAGTTCCCCATTCAAATGCATGTAACAGTGAGAAACGCACTGTCTTGGCGAAAGAAAGCGTTTTTGTACAACTTCATAGAAATAGCTGTAACTTTTGATAGAAGACTCAGACAAACATGTTTATGGCTTTATCTTATAGAACTCAAGGTTTCCGTGCTGGGAAAACAGGTTTTGCAGCTGTTTGAGCTAAGATTTCCAAGTTATTCACATAATGAAAACCTATACTTTGTTTCGGTCGAGTTCCCCATTCAAATGCATGTAACAGTGAGAAACGCACTGTCTTGGCGAAAGAAAGCGTTTTTGTACAACTTCATAGAAATAGCTGTAACTTTTGATAGAAGACTCAGACAAACATGTTTATGGCTTTATCTTATAGAACTCAAGGTTTCCGTGCTGGGAAAACAGGTTTTGCAGCTGTTTGAGCTAAGATTTCCAAGTTATTCACATAATGAAAACCTATACTTTGTTTCGGTCGAGTTCCCCATTCAAATGCATGTAACAGTGAGAAACGCACTGTCTTGGCGAAAGAAAGCGTTTTTGTACAACTTCATAGAAATAGCTGTAACTTTTGATAGAAGACTCAGACAAACATGTTTATGGCTTTATCTTATAGAACTCAAGGTCTCCGTGCTGGGAAAACAGGTTTTGCAGCTGTTTGAGCTAAGATTTCCAAGTTATTCACATAATGAAAACCTATACTTTGTTTCGGTCGAGTTCCCCATTCAAATGCATGTAACAGTGAGAAACGCACTGTCTTGGCGAAAGAAAGCGTTTTTGTACAACTTCATAGAAATAGCTGTAACTTTTGATAGAAGACTCAGACAAACATGTTTATGGCTTTATCTTATAGAACTCAAGGTTTCCGTGCTGGGAAAACAGGTTTTGCAGCTGTTTGAGCTAAGATTTCCAAGTTATTCACATAATGAAAACTTATACTTTGTTTCAGTCGAGTTCCCCATTCAAATGCATGTAACAGTGAGAAACGCACTGTCTTGGCGAAAGAAAGCGTTTTTGTACAACTTCATATAAATAGCTGTAACTTTTGATAGAAGACTCAGACAAACATGTTTATGGCTTTATCTTATAGAACTCAAGGTCTTCGTGCTGGGCAAACAGGTTTTGCAGCTGTTTGAGCTAAGATTTCCAAGTTATTCACATAATGAAAACTTATACTTTGTTTCAGTCGAGTTCCCCATTCAAATGCATGTAACAGTGAGAAACGCACTGTCTTGGCGAAAGAAAGCGTTTTTGTACAACTTCATATAAATAGCTGTAACTTTTGATAGAAGACTCAGACAAACATGTTTATGGCCTTATATTATAGAACTCAAGCTCTCCGTGCTGGGCAAACAGGTTTTGCAGCTGTTTGAGCTAAGATTTCCAAGTTATTCACATAATGAAAACCTATACTTTGTTTCGGTCGAGTTCCCCATTCAAATGCATGTAACAGTGAGAAACGCACTGTCTTGGCGAAAGAAAGCGTTTTTGTACAACTTCATATAAATAGCTGTAACTTTTGATAGAAGACTCAGACAAACATGTTTATGGCTTTATCTTATAGAACTCAAGGTCTACGTGCTGGGCAAACAGGTTTTGCAGCTGTTTGAGCTAAGATTTCCAAGTTATTCACATAATGAAAACCTATACTTTGTTTCGGTCGAGTTCCCCATTCAAATGCATGTAACAGTGAGAAACGCACTGTCTTGGCGAAAGAAAGCGTTTTTGTACAACTTCATATAAATAGCTGTAACTTTTGATAGAAGACTCGGATACACATGTTTATGGCTTTATCTTATAGAACTCAAGGTCTCCGTGCTGGGCAAACAGGTTTTGCAGCTGTTTGAGCTAAGATTTCCAAGTTATTCACATAATGAAAACTTATACTTTGTTTCAGTCGAGTTCCCCATTCAAATGCATGTAACAGTGAGAAACGCACTGTCTTGGCGAAAGAAAGCGTTTTTGTACAACTTCATAGAAATAGCTGTAACTTTTGATAGAAGACTCAGACAAACATGTTTATGGCTTTATCTTATAGAACTCAAGGTCTCCGTGCTGGGCAAACAGGTTTTGCAGCTGTTTGAGCTAAGATTTCCAAGTTATTCACATAATGAAAACTTATACTTTGTTTCAGTCGAGTTCCCCATTCAAATGCATGTAACAGTGAGAAACGCACTGTCTTGGCGAAAGAAAGCGTTTTTGTACAACTTCATAGAAATAGCTGTAACTTTTGATAGAAGACTCGGATACACATGTTTATGGCTTTATCTTATAGAACTCAAGGTTTCCGTGCTGGGAAAACAGGTTTTGCAGCTGTTTGAGCTAAGATTTCCAAGTTATTCACATAATGAAAACTTATACTTTGTTTCGGTCGAGTTCCCCATTCAAATGCATGTAACAGTGAGAAACGCACTGTCTTGGCGAAAGAAAGCTATTTTGTACAACTTCATAGAAATAGCTGTAACTTTTGATAGAAGACTCGGATACACATGTTTATGGCTTTATCTTATAGAACTCAAGGTCTCCGTGCTGGGCAAACAGGTTTTGCAGCTGTTTGAGCTAAGATTTCCAAGTTATTCACATAATGAAAACTTATACTTTGTTTCGGTCGAGTTCCCCATTCAAATGCATGTAACAGTGAGAAACGCACTGTCTTGGCGAAAGAAAGCGTTTTTGTACAACTTCATAGAAATAGCTGTAACTTTTGATAGAAGACTCGGATACACATGTTTATGGCTTTATCTTATAGAACTCAAGGTCTCCGTGCTGGGCAAACAGGTTTTGCAGCTGTTTGAGCTAAGATTTCCAAGTTATTCACATAATGAAAACCTATACTTTGTTTCGGTCGAGTTCCCCATTCAAATGCATGTAACAGTGAGAAACGCACTGTCTTGGCGAAAGAAAGCGTTTTTGTACAACTTCATAGAAATAGCTGTAACTTTTGATAGAAGACTCAGACAAACATGTTTATGGCTTTATCTTACAGAACTCAAGGTCTCCATGCTGGGCAAACAGGTTTTGCAGCTGTTTGAGCTAAGATTTCCAAGTTATTCACATAATGAAAACTTATACTTTGTTTCGGTCGAGTTCCCCATTCAAATGCATGTAACAGTGAGAAACGCACTGTCTTGGCGAAAGAAAGCGTTTTTGTACAACTTCATAGAAATAGCTGTAACTTTTGATAGAAGACTCAGACAAACATGTTTATGGCTTTATCTTATAGAACTCAAGGTTTCCGTGCTGGGAAAACAGGTTTTGCAGCTGTTTGAGCTAAGATTTCCAAGTTATTCACATAATGAAAACTTATACTTTGTTTCAGTCGAGTTCCCCATTCAAATGCATGTAACAGTGAGAAACGCACTGTCTTGGCGAAAGAAAGCGTTTTTGTACAACTTCATAGAAATAGCTGTAACTTTTGATAGAAGACTCGGATACACATGTTTATGGCTTTATCTTATAGAACTCAAGGTCTCCGTGCTGGGCAAACAGGTTTTGCAGCTGTTTGAGCTAAGATTTCCAAGTTATTCACATAATGAAAACCTATACTTTGTTTCGGTCGAGTTCCCCATTCAAATGCATGTAACAGTGAGAAACGCACTGTCTTGGCGAAAGAAAGCGTTTTTGTACAACTTCATAGAAATAGCTGTAACTTTTGATAGAAGACTCAGACAAACATGTTTATGGCTTTATCTTATAGAACTCAAGGTTTCCGTGCTGGGAAAACAGGTTTTGCAGCTGTTTGAGCTAAGATTTCCAAGTTATTCACATAATGAAAACCTATACTTTGTTTCGGTCGAGTTCCCCATTCAAATGCATGTAACAGTGAGAAACGCACTGTCTTGGCGAAAGAAAGCGTTTTTGTACAACTTCATAGAAATAGCTGTAACTTTTGATAGAAGACTCGGATACACATGTTTATGGCTTTATCTTATAGAACTCAAGGTCTCCGTGCTGGGCAAACAGGTTTTGCAGCTGTTTGAGCTAAGATTTCCAAGTTATTCACATAATGAAAACCTATACTTTGTTTCGGTCGAGTTCCCCATTCAAATGCATGTAACAGTGAGAAACGCACTGTCTTGGCGAAAGAAAGCGTTTTTGTACAACTTCATAGAAATAGCTGTAACTTTTGATAGAAGACTCAGACAAACATGTTTATGGCTTTATCTTATAGAACTCAAGGTCTCCATGCTGGGAAAACAGGTTTTGCAGCTGTTTGAGCTAAGATTTCCAAGTTATTCACATAATGAAAACTTATACTTTGTTTCAGTCGAGTTCCCCATTCAAATGCATGTAACAGTGAGAAACGCACTGTCTTGGCGAAAGAAAGCGTTTTTGTACAACTTCATAGAAATAGCTGTAACTTTTGATAGAAGACTCGGATACACATGTTTATGGCTTTATCTTATAGAACTCAAGGTCTTCGTGCTGGGCAAACAGGTTTTGCAGCTGTTTGAGCTAAGATTTCCAAGTTATTCACATAATGAAAACCTATACTTTGTTTCGGTCGAGTTCCCCATTCAAATGCATGTAACAGTGAGAAACGCACTGTCTTGGCGAAAGAAAGCGTTTTTGTACAACTTCATAGAAATAGCTGTAACTTTTGATAGAAGACTCAGACAAACATGTTTATGGCTTTATCTTATAGAACTCAAGGTTTCCGTGCTGGGAAAACAGGTTTTGCAGCTGTTTGAGCTAAGATTTCCAAGTTATTCACATAATGAAAACCTATACTTTGTTTCGGTCGAGTTCCCCATTCAAATGCATGTAACAGTGAGAAACGCACTGTCTTGGCGAAAGAAAGCGTTTTTGTACAACTTCATAGAAATAGCTGTAACTTTTGATAGAAGACTCAGACAAACATGTTTATGGCTTTATCTTATAGAACTCAAGGTTTCCGTGCTGGGAAAACAGGTTTTGCAGCTGTTTGAGCTAAGATTTCCAAGTTATTCACATAATGAAAACCTATACTTTGTTTCGGTCGAGTTCCCCATTCAAATGCATGTAACAGTGAGAAACGCACTGTCTTGGCGAAAGAAAGCGTTTTTGTACAACTTCATAGAAATAGCTGTAACTTTTGATAGAAGACTCAGACAAACATGTTTATGGCTTTATCTTACAGAACTCAAGGTCTCCATGCTGGGCAAACAGGTTTTGCAGCTGTTTGAGCTAAGATTTCCAAGTTATTCACATAATGAAAACTTATACTTTGTTTCGGTCGAGTTCCCCATTCAAATGCATGTAACAGTGAGAAACGCACTGTCTTGGCGAAAGAAAGCGTTTTTGTACAACTTCATAGAAATAGCTGTAACTTTTGATAGAAGACTCAGACAAACATGTTTATGGCTTTATCTTATAGAACTCAAGGTTTCCGTGCTGGGAAAACAGGTTTTGCAGCTGTTTGAGCTAAGATTTCCAAGTTATTCACATAATGAAAACCTATACTTTGTTTCGGTCGAGTTCCCCATTCAAATGCATGTAACAGTGAGAAACGCACTGTCTTGGCGAAAGAAAGCGTTTTTGTACAACTTCATAGAAATAGCTGTAACTTTTGATAGAAGACTCAGACAAACATGTTTATGGCTTTATCTTATAGAACTCAAGGTCTTCGTGCTGGGCAAACAGGTTTTGCAGCTGTTTGAGCTAAGATTTCCAAGTTATTCACATAATGAAAACTTATACTTTGTTTCGGTCGAGTTCCCCATTCAAATGCATGTAACAGTGAGAAACGCACTGTCTTGGCGAAAGAAAGCGTTTTTGTACAACTTCATATAAATAGCTGTAACTTTTGATAGAAGACTCAGACAAACATGTTTATGGCCTTATATTATAGAACTCAAGCTCTCCGTGCTGGGCAAACAGGTTTTGCAGCTGTTTGAGCTAAGATTTCCAAGTTATTCACATAATGAAAACCTATACTTTGTTTCGGTCGAGTTCCCCATTCAAATGCATGTAACAGTGAGAAACGCACTGTCTTGGCGAAAGAAAGCGTTTTTGTACAACTTCATATAAATAGCTGTAACTTTTGATAGAAGACTCAGACAAACATGTTTATGGCTTTATCTTATAGAACTCAAGGTCTACGTGCTGGGCAAACAGGTTTTGCAGCTGTTTGAGCTAAGATTTCCAAGTTATTCACATAATGAAAACCTATACTTTGTTTCGGTCGAGTTCCCCATTCAAATGCATGTAACAGTGAGAAACGCACTGTCTTGGCGAAAGAAAGCGTTTTTGTACAACTTCATATAAATAGCTGTAACTTTTGATAGAAGACTCGGATACACATGTTTATGGCTTTATCTTATAGAACTCAAGGTCTCCGTGCTGGGCAAACAGGTTTTGCAGCTGTTTGAGCTAAGATTTCCAAGTTATTCACATAATGAAAACTTATACTTTGTTTCAGTCGAGTTCCCCATTCAAATGCATGTAACAGTGAGAAACGCACTGTCTTGGCGAAAGAAAGCGTTTTTGTACAACTTCATAGAAATAGCTGTAACTTTTGATAGAAGACTCAGACAAACATGTTTATGGCTTTATCTTATAGAACTCAAGGTCTCCGTGCTGGGCAAACAGGTTTTGCAGCTGTTTGAGCTAAGATTTCCAAGTTATTCACATAATGAAAACTTATACTTTGTTTCAGTCGAGTTCCCCATTCAAATGCATGTAACAGTGAGAAACGCACTGTCTTGGCGAAAGAAAGCGTTTTTGTACAACTTCATAGAAATAGCTGTAACTTTTGATAGAAGACTCGGATACACATGTTTATGGCTTTATCTTATAGAACTCAAGGTTTCCGTGCTGGGAAAACAGGTTTTGCAGCTGTTTGAGCTAAGATTTCCAAGTTATTCACATAATGAAAACTTATACTTTGTTTCGGTCGAGTTCCCCATTCAAATGCATGTAACAGTGAGAAACGCACTGTCTTGGCGAAAGAAAGCTATTTTGTACAACTTCATAGAAATAGCTGTAACTTTTGATAGAAGACTCGGATACACATGTTTATGGCTTTATCTTATAGAACTCAAGGTCTCCGTGCTGGGCAAACAGGTTTTGCAGCTGTTTGAGCTAAGATTTCCAAGTTATTCACATAATGAAAACTTATACTTTGTTTCGGTCGAGTTCCCCATTCAAATGCATGTAACAGTGAGAAACGCACTGTCTTGGCGAAAGAAAGCGTTTTTGTACAACTTCATAGAAATAGCTGTAACTTTTGATAGAAGACTCGGATACACATGTTTATGGCTTTATCTTATAGAACTCAAGGTCTCCGTGCTGGGCAAACAGGTTTTGCAGCTGTTTGAGCTAAGATTTCCAAGTTATTCACATAATGAAAACCTATACTTTGTTTCGGTCGAGTTCCCCATTCAAATGCATGTAACAGTGAGAAACGCACTGTCTTGGCGAAAGAAAGCGTTTTTGTACAACTTCATAGAAATAGCTGTAACTTTTGATAGAAGACTCAGACAAACATGTTTATGGCTTTATCTTACAGAACTCAAGGTCTCCATGCTGGGCAAACAGGTTTTGCAGCTGTTTGAGCTAAGATTTCCAAGTTATTCACATAATGAAAACTTATACTTTGTTTCGGTCGAGTTCCCCATTCAAATGCATGTAACAGTGAGAAACGCACTGTCTTGGCGAAAGAAAGCGTTTTTGTACAACTTCATAGAAATAGCTGTAACTTTTGATAGAAGACTCAGACAAACATGTTTATGGCTTTATCTTATAGAACTCAAGGTTTCCGTGCTGGGAAAACAGGTTTTGCAGCTGTTTGAGCTAAGATTTCCAAGTTATTCACATAATGAAAACTTATACTTTGTTTCAGTCGAGTTCCCCATTCAAATGCATGTAACAGTGAGAAACGCACTGTCTTGGCGAAAGAAAGCGTTTTTGTACAACTTCATAGAAATAGCTGTAACTTTTGATAGAAGACTCAGACAAACATGTTTATGGCTTTATCTTATAGAACTCAAGGTCTCCGTGCTGGGCAAACAGGTTTTGCAGCTGTTTGAGCTAAGATTTCCAAGTTATTCACATAATGAAAACTTATACTTTGTTTCAGTCGAGTTCCCCATTCAAATGCATGTAACAGTGAGAAACGCACTGTCTTGGCGAAAGAAAGCGTTTTTGTACAACTTCATAGAAATAGCTGTAACTTTTGATAGAAGACTCGGATACACATGTTTATGGCTTTATCTTATAGAACTCAAGGTTTCCGTGCTGGGAAAACAGGTTTTGCAGCTGTTTGAGCTAAGATTTCCAAGTTATTCACATAATGAAAACTTATACTTTGTTTCGGTCGAGTTCCCCATTCAAATGCATGTAACAGTGAGAAACGCACTGTCTTGGCGAAAGAAAGCTATTTTGTACAACTTCATAGAAATAGCTGTAACTTTTGATAGAAGACTCGGATACACATGTTTATGGCTTTATCTTATAGAACTCAAGGTCTCCGTGCTGGGCAAACAGGTTTTGCAGCTGTTTGAGCTAAGATTTCCAAGTTATTCACATAATGAAAACTTATACTTTGTTTCGGTCGAGTTCCCCATTCAAATGCATGTAACAGTGAGAAACGCACTGTCTTGGCGAAAGAAAGCGTTTTTGTACAACTTCATAGAAATAGCTGTAACTTTTGATAGAAGACTCGGATACACATGTTTATGGCTTTATCTTATAGAACTCAAGGTCTCCGTGCTGGGCAAACAGGTTTTGCAGCTGTTTGAGCTAAGATTTCCAAGTTATTCACATAATGAAAACCTATACTTTGTTTCGGTCGAGTTCCCCATTCAAATGCATGTAACAGTGAGAAACGCACTGTCTTGGCGAAAGAAAGCGTTTTTGTACAACTTCATAGAAATAGCTGTAACTTTTGATAGAAGACTCAGACAAACATGTTTATGGCTTTATCTTACAGAACTCAAGGTCTCCATGCTGGGCAAACAGGTTTTGCAGCTGTTTGAGCTAAGATTTCCAAGTTATTCACATAATGAAAACTTATACTTTGTTTCGGTCGAGTTCCCCATTCAAATGCATGTAACAGTGAGAAACGCACTGTCTTGGCGAAAGAAAGCGTTTTTGTACAACTTCATAGAAATAGCTGTAACTTTTGATAGAAGACTCAGACAAACATGTTTATGGCTTTATCTTATAGAACTCAAGGTTTCCGTGCTGGGAAAACAGGTTTTGCAGCTGTTTGAGCTAAGATTTCCAAGTTATTCACATAATGAAAACTTATACTTTGTTTCAGTCGAGTTCCCCATTCAAATGCATGTAACAGTGAGAAACGCACTGTCTTGGCGAAAGAAAGCGTTTTTGTACAACTTCATATAAATAGCTGTAACTTTTGATAGAAGACTCAGACAAACATGTTTATGGCTTTATCTTATAGAACTCAAGGTCTCCGTGCTGGGCAAACAGGTTTTGCAGCTGTTTGAGCTAAGATTTCCAAGTTATTCACATAATGAAAACTTATACTTTGTTTCAGTCGAGTTCCCCATTCAAATGCATGTAACAGTGAGAAACGCACTGTCTTGGCGAAAGAAAGCGTTTTTGTACAACTTCATATAAATAGCTGTAACTTTTGATAGAAGACTCAGACAAACATGTTTATGGCCTTATATTATAGAACTCAAGCTCTCCGTGCTGGGCAAACAGGTTTTGCAGCTGTTTGAGCTAAGATTTCCAAGTTATTCACATAATGAAAACCTATACTTTGTTTCGGTCGAGTTCCCCATTCAAATGCATGTAACAGTGAGAAACGCACTGTCTTGGCGAAAGAAAGCGTTTTTGTACAACTTCATATAAATAGCTGTAACTTTTGATAGAAGACTCAGACAAACATGTTTATGGCTTTATCTTATAGAACTCAAGGTCTACGTGCTGGGCAAACAGGTTTTGCAGCTGTTTGAGCTAAGATTTCCAAGTTATTCACATAATGAAAACCTATACTTTGTTTCGGTCGAGTTCCCCATTCAAATGCATGTAACAGTGAGAAACGCACTGTCTTGGCGAAAGAAAGCTATTTTGTACAACTTCATAGAAATAGCTGTAACTTTTGATAGAAGACTCGGATACACATGTTTATGGCTTTATCTTATAGAACTCAAGGTTTCCGTGCTGGGAAAACAGGTTTTGCAGCTGTTTGAGCTAAGATTTCCAAGTTATTCACATAATGAAAACCTATACTTTGTTTCGGTCGAGTTCCCCATTCAAATGCATGTAACAGTGAGAAACGCACTGTCTTGGCGAAAGAAAGCGTTTTTGTACAACTTCATAGAAATAGCTGTAACTTTTGATAGAAGACTCAGACAAACATGTTTATGGCCTTATCTTATAGAACTCAAGGTCTCCATGCTGGGAAAACAGGTTTTGCAGCTGTTTGAGCTAAGATTTCCAAGTTATTCACATAATGAAAACCTATACTTTGTTTCGGTCGAGTTCCCCATTCAAATGCATGTAACAGTGAGAAACGCACTGTCTTGGCGAAAGAAAGCGTTTTTGTACAACTTCATATAAATAGCTGTAACTTTTGATAGAAGACTCGGATACACATGTTTATGGCTTTATCTTATAGAACTCAAGGTCTACGTGCTGGGAAAACAGGTTTTGCAGCTGTTTGAGCTAAGATTTCCAAGTTATTCACATAATGAAAACCTATACTTTGTTTCGGTCGAGTTCCCCATTCAAATGCATGTAACAGTGAGAAACGCACTGTCTTGGCGAAAGAAAGCTATTTTGTACAACTTCATAGAAATAGCTGTAACTTTTGATAGAAGACTCGGATACACATGTTTATGGCTTTATCTTATAGAACTCAAGGTTTCCGTGCTGGGCAAACAGGTTTTGCAGCTGTTTGAACTAAGATTTCCAAGTTATTCACATAATGAAAACCTATACTTTGTTTCGGTCGAGTTCCCCATTCAAATGCATGTAACAGTGAGAAACGCACTGTCTTGGCGAAAGAAAGCGTTTTTGTACAACTTCATAGAAATAGCTGTAACTTTTGATAGAAGACTCAGACAAACATGTTTATGGCTTTATCTTTTAGAACTCAAGGTCTCCGTGCTGGGCAAACAGGTTTTGCAGCTGTTTGAGCTAAGATTTCCAAGTTATTCACATAATGAAAACCTATACTTTGTTTCGGTCGAGTTCCCCATTCAAATGCATGTAACAGTGAGAAACGCACTGTCTTGGCGAAAGAAAGCGTTTTTGTACAACTTCATAGAAATAGCTGTAACTTTTGATAGAAGACTCAGACAAACATGTTTATGGCTTTATCTTATAGAACTCAAGGTCTCCATGCTGGGAAAACAGGTTTTGCAGCTGTTTGAGCTAAGATTTCCAAGTTATTCACATAATGAAAACCTATACTTTGTTTCGGTCGAGTTCCCCATTCAAATGCATGTAACAGTGAGAAACGCACTGTCTTGGCGAAAGAAAGCGTTTTTGTACAACTTCATAGAAATAGCTGTAACTTTTGATAGAAGACTCGGATACACATGTTTATGGCTTTATCTTATAGAACTCAAGGTCTCCGTGCTGGGCAAACAGGTTTTGCAGCTGTTTGAGCTAAGATTTCCAAGTTATTCACATAATGAAAACCTATACTTTGTTTCGGTCGAGTTCCCCATTCAAATGCATGTAACAGTGAGAAACGCACTGTCTTGGCGAAAGAAAGCGTTTTTGTACAACTTCATAGAAATAGCTGTAACTTTTGATAGAAGACTCGGATACACATGTTTATGGCTTTATCTTATAGAACTCAAGGTCTCCGTGCTGGGCAAACAGGTTTTGCAGCTGTTTGAGCTAAGATTTCCAAGTTATTCACATAATGAAAACTTATACTTTGTTTCGGTCGAGTTCCCCATTCAAATGCATGTAACAGTGAGAAACGCACTGTCTTGGCGAAAGAAAGCTATTTTGTACAACTTCATAGAAATAGCTGTAACTTTTGATAGAAGACTCGGATACACATGTTTATGGCTTTATCTTATAGAACTCAAGGTCTCCGTGCTGGGCAAACAGGTTTTGCAGCTGTTTGAGCTAAGATTTCCAAGTTATTCACATAATGAAAACTTATACTTTGTTTCGGTCGAGTTCCCCATTCAAATGCATGTAACAGTGAGAAACGCACTGTCTTGGCGAAAGAAAGCGTTTTTGTACAACTTCATAGAAATAGCTGTAACTTTTGATAGAAGACTCAGACAAACATGTTTATGGCTTTATCTTATAGAACTCAAGGTTTCCGTGCTGGGAAAACAGGTTTTGCAGCTGTTTGAGCTAAGATTTCCAAGTTATTCACATAATGAAAACTTATACTTTGTTTCAGTCGAGTTCCCCATTCAAATGCATGTAACAGTGAGAAACGCACTGTCTTGGCGAAAGAAAGCGTTTTTGTACAACTTCATAGAAATAGCTGTAACTTTTGATAGAAGACTCGGATACACATGTTTATGGCTTTATCTTATAGAACTCAAGGTCTACGTGCTGGGAAAACAGGTTTTGCAGCTGTTTGAGCTAAGATTTCCAAGTTATTCACATAATGAAAACCTATACTTTGTTTCGGTCGAGTTCCCCATTCAAATGCATGTAACAGTGAGAAACGCACTGTCTTGGCGAAAGAAAGCTATTTTGTACAACTTCATAGAAATAGCTGTAACTTTTGATAGAAGACTCGGATACACATGTTTATGGCTTTATCTTATAGAACTCAAGGTTTCCGTGCTGGGCAAACAGGTTTTGCAGCTGTTTGAACTAAGATTTCCAAGTTATTCACATAATGAAAACCTATACTTTGTTTCGGTCGAGTTCCCCATTCAAATGCATGTAACAGTGAGAAACGCACTGTCTTGGCGAAAGAAAGCGTTTTTGTACAACTTCATAGAAATAGCTGTAACTTTTGATAGAAGACTCAGACAAACATGTTTATGGCTTTATCTTTTAGAACTCAAGGTCTCCGTGCTGGGCAAACAGGTTTTGCAGCTGTTTGAGCTAAGATTTCCAAGTTATTCACATAATGAAAACCTATACTTTGTTTCGGTCGAGTTCCCCATTCAAATGCATGTAACAGTGAGAAACGCACTGTCTTGGCGAAAGAAAGCGTTTTTGTACAACTTCATAGAAATAGCTGTAACTTTTGATAGAAGACTCAGACAAACATGTTTATGGCTTTATCTTATAGAACTCAAGGTCTATGTGCTGGGAAAACAGGTTTTGCAGCTGTTTGAGCTAAGATTTCCAAGTTATTCACATAATGAAAACTTATACTTTGTTTCGGTCGAGTTCCCCATTCAAATGCATGTAACAGTGAGAAACGCACTGTCTTGGCGAAAGAAAGCTATTTTGTACAACTTCATAGAAATAGCTGTAACTTTTGATAGAAGACTCGGATACACATGTTTATGGCTTTATCTTATAGAACTCAAGGTCTCCGTGCTGGGAAAACAGGTTTTGCAGCTGTTTGAGCTAAGATTTCCAAGTTATTCACATAATGAAAACCTATACTTTGTTTCGGTCGAGTTCCCCATTCAAATGCATGTAACAGTGAGAAACGCACTGTCTTGGCGAAAGAAAGCGTTTTTGTACAACTTCATAGAAATAGCTGTAACTTTTGATAGAAGACTCAGACAAACATGTTTATGGCTTTATCTTATAGAACTCAAGGTCTACGTGCTGGGAAAACAGGTTTTGCAACTGTTTGAGCTAAGATTTCCAAGTTATTCACATAATGAAAACTTATACTTTGTTTCGGTCGAGTTCCCCATTCAAATGCATGTAACAGTGAGAAACGCACTGTCTTGGCGAAAGAAAGCTATTTTGTACAACTTCATAGAAATAGCTGTAACTTTTGATAGAAGACTCGGATACACATGTTTATGGCTTTATCTTATAGAACTCAAGGTCTCCGTGCTGGGCAAACAGGTTTTGCAGCTGTTTGAGCTAAGATTTCCAAGTTATTCACATAATGAAAACTTATACTTTGTTTCGGTCGAGTTCCCCATTCAAATGCATGTAACAGTGAGAAACGCACTGTCTTGGCGAAAGAAAGCTATTTTGTACAACTTCATAGAAATAGCTGTAACTTTTGATAGAAGACTCGGATACACATGTTTATGGCTTTATCTTATAGAACTCAAGGTCTCCGTGCTGGGCAAACAGGTTTTGCAGCTGTTTGAGCTAAGATTTCCAAGTTATTCACATAATGAAAACTTATACTTTGTTTCGGTCGAGTTCCCCATTCAAATGCATGTAACAGTGAGAAACGCACTGTCTTGGCGAAAGAAAGCGTTTTTGTACAACTTCATAGAAATAGCTGTAACTTTTGATAGAAGACTCAGACAAACATGTTTATGGCTTTATCTTATAGAACTCAAGGTTTCCGTGCTGGGAAAACAGGTTTTGCAGCTGTTTGAGCTAAGATTTCCAAGTTATTCACATAATGAAAACTTATACTTTGTTTCAGTCGAGTTCCCCATTCAAATGCATGTAACAGTGAGAAACGCACTGTCTTGGCGAAAGAAAGCGTTTTTGTACAACTTCATAGAAATAGCTGTAACTTTTGATAGAAGACTCGGATACACATGTTTATGGCTTTATCTTATAGAACTCAAGGTCTTCGTGCTGGGCAAACAGGTTTTGCAGCTGTTTGAGCTAAGATTTCCAAGTTATTCACATAATGAAAACTTATACTTTGTTTCGGTCGAGTTCCCCATTCAAATGCATGTAACAGTGAGAAACGCACTGTCTTGGCGAAAGAAAGCGTTTTTGTACAACTTCATATAAATAGCTGTAACTTTTGATAGAAGACTCAGACAAACATGTTTATGGCCTTATATTATAGAACTCAAGCTCTCCGTGCTGGGCAAACAGGTTTTGCAGCTGTTTGAGCTAAGATTTCCAAGTTATTCACATAATGAAAACCTATACTTTGTTTCGGTCGAGTTCCCCATTCAAATGCATGTAACAGTGAGAAACGCACTGTCTTGGCGAAAGAAAGCGTTTTTGTACAACTTCATATAAATAGCTGTAACTTTTGATAGAAGACTCAGACAAACATGTTTATGGCTTTATCTTATAGAACTCAAGGTCTACGTGCTGGGCAAACAGGTTTTGCAGCTGTTTGAGCTAAGATTTCCAAGTTATTCACATAATGAAAACCTATACTTTGTTTCGGTCGAGTTCCCCATTCAAATGCATGTAACAGTGAGAAACGCACTGTCTTGGCGAAAGAAAGCTATTTTGTACAACTTCATAGAAATAGCTGTAACTTTTGATAGAAGACTCGGATACACATGTTTATGGCTTTATCTTATAGAACTCAAGGTTTCCGTGCTGGGAAAACAGGTTTTGCAGCTGTTTGAGCTAAGATTTCCAAGTTATTCACATAATGAAAACCTATACTTTGTTTCGGTCGAGTTCCCCATTCAAATGCATGTAACAGTGAGAAACGCACTGTCTTGGCGAAAGAAAGCGTTTTTGTACAACTTCATAGAAATAGCTGTAACTTTTGATAGAAGACTCGGATACACATGTTTATGGCTTTATCTTATAGAACTCAAGGTCTCCGTGCTGGGCAAACAGGTTTTGCAGCTGTTTGAGCTAAGATTTCCAAGTTATTCACATAATGAAAACTTATACTTTGTTTCGGTCGAGTTCCCCATTCAAATGCATGTAACAGTGAGAAACGCACTGTCTTGGCGAAAGAAAGCGTTTTTGTACAACTTCATAGAAATAGCTGTAACTTTTGATAGAAGACTCGGATACACATGTTTATGGCTTTATCTTATAGAACTCAAGGTCTCCGTGCTGGGCAAACAGGTTTTGCAGCTGTTTGAGCTAAGATTTCCAAGTTATTCACATAATGAAAACTTATACTTTGTTTCGGTCGAGTTCCCCATTCAAATGCATGTAACAGTGAGAAACGCACTGTCTTGGCGAAAGAAAGCGTTTTTGTACAACTTCATAGAAATAGCTGTAACTTTTGATAGAAGACTCAGACAAACATGTTTATGGCTTTATCTTATAGAACTCAAGGTTTCCGTGCTGGGAAAACAGGTTTTGCAGCTGTTTGAGCTAAGATTTCCAAGTTATTCACATAATGAAAACTTATACTTTGTTTCAGTCGAGTTCCCCATTCAAATGCATGTAACAGTGAGAAACGCACTGTCTTGGCGAAAGAAAGCGTTTTTGTACAACTTCATAGAAATAGCTGTAACTTTTGATAGAAGACTCGGATACACATGTTTATGGCTTTATCTTATAGAACTCAAGGTCTTCGTGCTGGGCAAACAGGTTTTGCAGCTGTTTGAGCTAAGATTTCCAAGTTATTCACATAATGAAAACTTATACTTTGTTTCGGTCGAGTTCCCCATTCAAATGCATGTAACAGTGAGAAACGCACTGTCTTGGCGAAAGAAAGCGTTTTTGTACAACTTCATATAAATAGCTGTAACTTTTGATAGAAGACTCAGACAAACATGTTTATGGCTTTATCTTATAGAACTCAAGGTCTACGTGCTGGGCAAACAGGTTTTGCAGCTGTTTGAGCTAAGATTTCCAAGTTATTCACATAATGAAAACCTATACTTTGTTTCGGTCGAGTTCCCCATTCAAATGCATGTAACAGTGAGAAACGCACTGTCTTGGCGAAAGAAAGCTATTTTGTACAACTTCATAGAAATAGCTGTAACTTTTGATAGAAGACTCGGATACACATGTTTATGGCTTTATCTTATAGAACTCAAGGTTTCCGTGCTGGGAAAACAGGTTTTGCAGCTGTTTGAGCTAAGATTTCCAAGTTATTCACATAATGAAAACCTATACTTTGTTTCGGTCGAGTTCCCCATTCAAATGCATGTAACAGTGAGAAACGCACTGTCTTGGCGAAAGAAAGCGTTTTTGTACAACTTCATAGAAATAGCTGTAACTTTTGATAGAAGACTCAGACAAACATGTTTATGGCCTTATCTTATAGAACTCAAGGTCTCCATGCTGGGAAAACAGGTTTTGCAGCTGTTTGAGCTAAGATTTCCAAGTTATTCACATAATGAAAACCTATACTTTGTTTCGGTCGAGTTCCCCATTCAAATGCATGTAACAGTGAGAAACGCACTGTCTTGGCGAAAGAAAGCGTTTTTGTACAACTTCATATAAATAGCTGTAACTTGTGATAGAAGACTCGGATACACATGTTTATGGCTTTATCTTATAGAACTCAAGGTTCCCGTGCTGGGAAAACAGGTTTTGCAGCTGTTTGAGCTAAGATTTCCAAGTTATTCACATAATGAAAACTTATACTTTGTTTCAGTCGAGTTCCCCATTCAAATGCATGTAACAGTGAGAAACGCACTGTCTTGGCGAAAGAAAGCGTTTTTGTACAACTTCATAGAAATAGCTGTAACTTTTGATAGAAGACTCAGACAAACATGTTTATGGCTTTATCTTATAGAACTCAAGGTCTCCGTGCTGGGCAAACAGGTTTTGCAGCTGTTTGAGCTAAGATTTCCAAGTTATTCACATAATGAAAACTTATACTTTGTTTCAGTCGAGTTCCCCATTCAAATGCATGTAACAGTGAGAAACGCACTGTCTTGGCGAAAGAAAGCGTTTTTGTACAACTTCATAGAAATAGCTGTAACTTTTGATAGAAGACTCGGATACACATGTTTATGGCTTTATCTTATAGAACTCAAGGTCTACGTGCTGGGAAAACAGGTTTTGCAGCTGTTTGAGCTAAGATTTCCAAGTTATTCACATAATGAAAACCTATACTTTGTTTCGGTCGAGTTCCCCATTCAAATGCATGTAACAGTGAGAAACGCACTGTCTTGGCGAAAGAAAGCTATTTTGTACAACTTCATAGAAATAGCTGTAACTTTTGATAGAAGACTCGGATACACATGTTTATGGCTTTATCTTATAGAACTCAAGGTTTCCGTGCTGGGCAAACAGGTTTTGCAGCTGTTTGAACTAAGATTTCCAAGTTATTCACATAATGAAAACCTATACTTTGTTTCGGTCGAGTTCCCCATTCAAATGCATGTAACAGTGAGAAACGCACTGTCTTGGCGAAAGAAAGCGTTTTTGTACAACTTCATAGAAATAGCTGTAACTTTTGATAGAAGACTCAGACAAACATGTTTATGGCTTTATCTTTTAGAACTCAAGGTCTCCGTGCTGGGCAAACAGGTTTTGCAGCTGTTTGAGCTAAGATTTCCAAGTTATTCACATAATGAAAACCTATACTTTGTTTCGGTCGAGTTCCCCATTCAAATGCATGTAACAGTGAGAAACGCACTGTCTTGGCGAAAGAAAGCGTTTTTGTACAACTTCATAGAAATAGCTGTAACTTTTGATAGAAGACTCAGACAAACATGTTTATGGCTTTATCTTATAGAACTCAAGGTCTCCGTGCTGGGAAAACAGGTTTTGCAGCTGTTTGAGCTAAGATTTCCAAGTTATTCACATAATGAAAACCTATACTTTGTTTCGGTCGAGTTCCCCATTCAAATGCATGTAACAGTGAGAAACGCACTGTCTTGGCGAAAGAAAGCGTTTTTGTACAACTTCATAGAAATAGCTGTAACTTTTGATAGAAGACTCGGATACACATGTTTATGGCTTTATCTTATAGAACTCAAGGTCTCCGTGCTGGGCAAACAGGTTTTGCAGCTGTTTGAACTAAGATTTCCAAGTTATTCACATAATGAAAACCTATACTTTGTTTCGGTCGAGTTCCCCATTCAAATGCATGTAACAGTGAGAAACGCACTGTCTTGGCGAAAGAAAGCGTTTTTGTACAACTTCATAGAAATAGCTGTAACTTTTGATAGAAGACTCGGATACACATGTTTATGGCTTTATCTTATAGAACTCAAGGTCTCCGTGCTGGGCAAACAGGTTTTGCAGCTGTTTGAGCTAAGATTTCCAAGTTATTCACATAATGAAAACCTATACTTTGTTTCGGTCGAGTTCCCCATTCAAATGCATGTAACAGTGAGAAACGCACTGTCTTGGCGAAAGAAAGCGTTTTTGTACAACTTCATAGAAATAGCTGTAACTTTTGATAGAAGACTCAGACAAACATGTTTATGGCTTTATCTTATAGAACTCAAGGTCTACGTGCTGGGAAAACAGGTTTTGCAACTGTTTGAGCTAAGATTTCCAAGTTATTCACATAATGAAAACTTATACTTTGTTTCGGTCGAGTTCCCCATTCAAATGCATGTAACAGTGAGAAACGCACTGTCTTGGCGAAAGAAAGCTATTTTGTACAACTTCATAGAAATAGCTGTAACTTTTGATAGAAGACTCGGATACACATGTTTATGGCTTTATCTTATAGAACTCAAGGTTTCCGTGCTGGGAAAACAGGTTTTGCAGCTGTTTGAGCTAAGATTTCCAAGTTATTCACATAATGAAAACCTATACTTTGTTTCGGTCGAGTTCCCCATTCAAATGCATGTAACAGTGAGAAACGCACTGTCTTGGTGAAAGAAAGCGTTTTTGTACAACTTCATAGAAATAGCTGTAACTTTTGATAGAAGACTCAGACAAACATGTTTATGGCTTTATCTTATAGAACTCAAGGTCTACGTGCTGGGAAAACAGGTTTTGCAACTGTTTGAGCTAAGATTTCCAAGTTATTCACATAATGAAAACTTATACTTTGTTTCGGTCGAGTTCCCCATTCAAATGCATGTAACAGTGAGAAACGCACTGTCTTGGCGAAAGAAAGCTATTTTGTACAACTTCATAGAAATAGCTGTAACTTTTGATAGAAGACTCGGATACACATGTTTATGGCTTTATCTTATAGAACTCAAGGTCTCCGTGCTGGGCAAACAGGTTTTGCAGCTGTTTGAGCTAAGATTTCCAAGTTATTCACATAATGAAAACTTATACTTTGTTTCGGTCGAGTTCCCCATTCAAATGCATGTAACAGTGAGAAACGCACTGTCTTGGCGAAAGAAAGCTATTTTGTACAACTTCATAGAAATAGCTGTAACTTTTGATAGAAGACTCGGATACACATGTTTATGGCTTTATCTTATAGAACTCAAGGTCTCCGTGCTGGGCAAACAGGTTTTGCAGCTGTTTGAGCTAAGATTTCCAAGTTATTCACATAATGAAAACCTATACTTTGTTTCGGTCGAGTTCCCCATTCAAATGCATGTAACAGTGAGAAACGCACTGTCTTGGCGAAAGAAAGCGTTTTTGTACAACTTCATAGAAATAGCTGTAACTTTTGATAGAAGACTCAGACAAACATGTTTATGGCTTTATCTTATAGAACTCAAGGTCTACGTGCTGGGAAAACAGGTTTTGCAACTGTTTGAGCTAAGATTTCCAAGTTATTCACATAATGAAAACTTATACTTTGTTTCGGTCGAGTTCCCCATTCAAATGCATGTAACAGTGAGAAACGCACTGTCTTGGCGAAAGAAAGCGTTTTTGTACAACTTCATAGAAATAGCTGTAACTTTTGATAGAAGACTCGGATACACATGTTTATGGCTTTATCTTATAGAACTCAAGGTTTCCGTGCTGGGAAAACAGGTTTTGCAGCTGTTTGAGCTAAGATTTCCAAGTTATTCACATAATGAAAACCTATACTTTGTTTCGGTCGAGTTCCCCATTCAAATGCATGTAACAGTGAGAAACGCACTGTCTTGGTGAAAGAAAGCGTTTTTGTACAACTTCATAGAAATAGCTGTAACTTTTGATAGAAGACTCAGACAAACATGTTTATGGCTTTATCTTATAGAACTCAAGGTCTACGTGCTGGGAAAACAGGTTTTGCAACTGTTTGAGCTAAGATTTCCAAGTTATTCACATAATGAAAACTTATACTTTGTTTCGGTCGAGTTCCCCATTCAAATGCATGTAACAGTGAGAAACGCACTGTCTTGGCGAAAGAAAGCTATTTTGTACAACTTCATAGAAATAGCTGTAACTTTTGATAGAAGACTCGGATACACATGTTTATGGCTTTATCTTATAGAACTCAAGGTCTCCGTGCTGGGCAAACAGGTTTTGCAGCTGTTTGAGCTAAGATTTCCAAGTTATTCACATAATGAAAACTTATACTTTGTTTCGGTCGAGTTCCCCATTCAAATGCATGTAACAGTGAGAAACGCACTGTCTTGGCGAAAGAAAGCTATTTTGTACAACTTCATAGAAATAGCTGTAACTTTTGATAGAAGACTCGGATACACATGTTTATGGCTTTGTCTTATAGAACTCAAGGTCTCCGTGCTGGGCAAACAGGTTTTGCAGCTGTTTGAGCTAAGATTTCCAAGTTATTCACATAATGAAAACTTATACTTTGTTTCGGTCGAGTTCCCCATTCAAATGCATGTAACAGTGAGAAACGCACTGTCTTGGCGAAAGAAAGCGTTTTTGTACAACTTCATAGAAATAGCTGTAACTTTTGATAGAAGACTCAGACAAACATGTTTATGGCTTTATCTTATAGAACTCAAGGTTTCCGTGCTGGGAAAACAGGTTTTGCAGCTGTTTGAGCTAAGATTTCCAAGTTATTCACATAATGAAAACTTATACTTTGTTTCAGTCGAGTTCCCCATTCAAATGCATGTAACAGTGAGAAACGCACTGTCTTGGCGAAAGAAAGCGTTTTTGTACAACTTCATAGAAATAGCTGTAACTTTTGATAGAAGACTCGGATACACATGTTTATGGCTTTATCTTATAGAACTCAAGGTCTCCGTGCTGGGCAAACAGGTTTTGCAGCTGTTTGAACTAAGATTTCCAAGTTATTCACATAATGAAAACCTATACTTTGTTTCGGTCGAGTTCCCCATTCAAATGCATGTAACAGTGAGAAACGCACTGTCTTGGCGAAAGAAAGCGTTTTTGTACAACTTCATAGAAATAGCTGTAACTTTTGATAGAAGACTCAGACAAACATGTTTATGGCTTTATCTTTTAGAACTCAAGGTCTCCGTGCTGGGCAAACAGGTTTTGCAGCTGTTTGAGCTAAGATTTCCAAGTTATTCACATAATGAAAACCTATACTTTGTTTCGGTCGAGTTCCCCATTCAAATGCATGTAACAGTGAGAAACGCACTGTCTTGGCGAAAGAAAGCGTTTTTGTACAACTTCATAGAAATAGCTGTAACTTTTGATAGAAGACTCAGACAAACATGTTTATGGCTTTATCTTATAGAACTCAAGGTCTCCATGCTGGGAAAACAGGTTTTGCAGCTGTTTGAGCTAAGATTTCCAAGTTATTCACATAATGAAAACCTATACTTTGTTTCGGTCGAGTTCCCCATTCAAATGCATGTAACAGTGAGAAACGCACTGTCTTGGCGAAAGAAAGCGTTTTTGTACAACTTCATAGAAATAGCTGTAACTTTTGATAGAAGACTCGGATACACATGTTTATGGCTTTATCTTATAGAACTCAAGGTCTCCGTGCTGGGCAAACAGGTTTTGCAGCTGTTTGAGCTAAGATTTCCAAGTTATTCACATAATGAAAACCTATACTTTGTTTCGGTCGAGTTCCCCATTCAAATGCATGTAACAGTGAGAAACGCACTGTCTTGGCGAAAGAAAGCGTTTTTGTACAACTTCATAGAAATAGCTGTAACTTTTGATAGAAGACTCAGACAAACATGTTTATGGCTTTATCTTATAGAACTCAAGGTCTCCATGCTGGGAAAACAGGTTTTGCAGCTGTTTGAGCTAAGATTTCCAAGTTATTCACATAATGAAAACCTATACTTTGTTTCGGTCGAGTTCCCCATTCAAATGCATGTAACAGTGAGAAACGCACTGTCTTGGCGAAAGAAAGCGTTTTTGTACAACTTCATATAAATAGCTGTAACTTTTGATAGAAGACTCGGATACACATGTTTATGGCTTTATCTTATAGAACTCAAGGTCTCCGTGCTGGGCAAACAGGTTTTGCAGCTGTTTGAGCTAAGATTTCCAAGTTATTCACATAATGAAAACTTATACTTTGTTTCAGTCGAGTTCCCCATTCAAATGCATGTAACAGTGAGAAACGCACTGTCTTGGCGAAAGAAAGCGTTTTTGTACAACTTCATAGAAATAGCTGTAACTTTTGATAGAAGACTCAGACAAACATGTTTATGGCTTTATCTTATAGAACTCAAGGTCTCCGTGCTGGGCAAACAGGTTTTGCAGCTGTTTGAGCTAAGATTTCCAAGTTATTCACATAATGAAAACCTATACTTTGTTTCGGTCGAGTTCCCCATTCAAATGCATGTAACAGTGAGAAACGCACTGTCTTGGCGAAAGAAAGCGTTTTTGTACAACTTCATAGAAATAGCTGTAACTTGTGATAGAAGACTCGGATACACATGTTTATGGCTTTATCTTATAGAACTCAAGGTCTCCGTGCTGGGAAAACAGGTTTTGCAGCTGTTTGAGCTAAGATTTCCAAGTTATTCACATAATGAAAACTTATACTTTGTTTCAGTCGAGTTCCCCATTCAAATGCATGTAACAGTGAGAAACGCACTGTCTTGGCGAAAGAAAGCGTTTTTGTACAACTTCATAGAAATAGCTGTAACTTTTGATAGAAGACTCGGATACACATGTTTATGGCTTTATCTTATAGAACTCAAGGTCTTCGTGCTGGGCAAACAGGTTTTGCAGCTGTTTGAGCTAAGATTTCCAAGTTATTCACATAATGAAAACTTATACTTTGTTTCGGTCGAGTTCCCCATTCAAATGCATGTAACAGTGAGAAACGCACTGTCTTGGCGAAAGAAAGCGTTTTTGTACAACTTCATATAAATAGCTGTAACTTTTGATAGAAGACTCAGACAAACATGTTTATGGCCTTATATTATAGAACTCAAGCTCTCCGTGCTGGGCAAACAGGTTTTGCAGCTGTTTGAGCTAAGATTTCCAAGTTATTCACATAATGAAAACCTATACTTTGTTTCGGTCGAGTTCCCCATTCAAATGCATGTAACAGTGAGAAACGCACTGTCTTGGCGAAAGAAAGCGTTTTTGTACAACTTCATATAAATAGCTGTAACTTTTGATAGAAGACTCAGACAAACATGTTTATGGCTTTATCTTATAGAACTCAAGGTCTACGTGCTGGGCAAACAGGTTTTGCAGCTGTTTGAGCTAAGATTTCCAAGTTATTCACATAATGAAAACCTATACTTTGTTTCGGTCGAGTTCCCCATTCAAATGCATGTAACAGTGAGAAACGCACTGTCTTGGCGAAAGAAAGCGTTTTTGTACAACTTCATAGAAATAGCTGTAACTTTTGATAGAAGACTCGGATACACATGTTTATGGCTTTATCTTATAGAACTCAAGGTCTACGTGCTGGGAAAACAGGTTTTGCAGCTGTTTGAGCTAAGATTTCCAAGTTATTCACATAATGAAAACCTATACTTTGTTTCGGTCGAGTTCCCCATTCAAATGCATGTAACAGTGAGAAACGCACTGTCTTGGCGAAAGAAAGCGTTTTTGTACAACTTCATAGAAATAGCTGTAACTTTTGATAGAAGACTCAGACAAACATGTTTATGGCTTTATCTTTTAGAACTCAAGGTCTCCGTGCTGGGCAAACAGGTTTTGCAGCTGTTTGAGCTAAGATTTCCAAGTTATTCACATAATGAAAACCTATACTTTGTTTCGGTCGAGTTCCCCATTCAAATGCATGTAACAGTGAGAAACGCACTGTCTTGGCGAAAGAAAGCGTTTTTGTACAACTTCATAGAAATAGCTGTAACTTTTGATAGAAGACTCAGACAAACATGTTTATGGCTTTATCTTATAGAACTCAAGGTCTCCATGCTGGGAAAACAGGTTTTGCAGCTGTTTGAGCTAAGATTTCCAAGTTATTCACATAATGAAAACCTATACTTTGTTTCGGTCGAGTTCCCCATTCAAATGCATGTAACAGTGAGAAACGCACTGTCTTGGCGAAAGAAAGCGTTTTTGTACAACTTCATAGAAATAGCTGTAACTTTTGATAGAAGACTCGGATACACATGTTTATGGCTTTATCTTATAGAACTCAAGGTCTCCGTGCTGGGCAAACAGGTTTTGCAGCTGTTTGAACTAAGATTTCCAAGTTATTCACATAATGAAAACTTATACTTTGTTTCGGTCGAGTTCCCCATTCAAATGCATGTAACAGTGAGAAACGCACTGTCTTGGCGAAAGAAAGCTATTTTGTACAACTTCATAGAAATAGCTGTAACTTTTGATAGAAGACTCGGATACACATGTTTATGGCTTTATCTTATAGAACTCAAGGTCTCCGTGCTGGGCAAACAGGTTTTGCAGCTGTTTGAGCTAAGATTTCCAAGTTATTCACATAATGAAAACTTATACTTTGTTTCGGTCGAGTTCCCCATTCAAATGCATGTAACAGTGAGAAACGCACTGTCTTGGCGAAAGAAAGCGTTTTTGTACAACTTCATAGAAATAGCTGTAACTTTTGATAGAAGACTCAGACAAACATGTTTATGGCTTTATCTTATAGAACTCAAGGTCTACGTGCTGGGCAAACAGGTTTTGCAGCTGTTTGAGCTAAGATTTCCAAGTTATTCACATAATGAAAACCTATACTTTGTTTCGGTCGAGTTCCCCATTCAAATGCATGTAACAGTGAGAAACGCACTGTCTTGGCGAAAGAAAGCGTTTTTGTACAACTTCATAGAAATAGCTGTAACTTTTGATAGAAGACTCGGATACACATGTTTATGGCTTTATCTTATAGAACTCAAGGTCTACGTGCTGGGAAAACAGGTTTTGCAGCTGTTTGAGCTAAGATTTCCAAGTTATTCACATAATGAAAACCTATACTTTGTTTCGGTCGAGTTCCCCATTCAAATGCATGTAACAGTGAGAAACGCACTGTCTTGGCGAAAGAAAGCTATTTTGTACAACTTCATAGAAATAGCTGTAACTTTTGATAGAAGACTCGGATACACATGTTTATGGCTTTATCTTATAGAACTCAAGGTTTCCGTGCTGGGCAAACAGGTTTTGCAGCTGTTTGAACTAAGATTTCCAAGTTATTCACATAATGAAAACCTATACTTTGTTTCGGTCGAGTTCCCCATTCAAATGCATGTAACAGTGAGAAACGCACTGTCTTGGCGAAAGAAAGCGTTTTTGTACAACTTCATAGAAATAGCTGTAACTTTTGATAGAAGACTCAGACAAACATGTTTATGGCTTTATCTTATAGAACTCAAGGTCTACGTGCTGGGAAAACAGGTTTTGCAACTGTTTGAGCTAAGATTTCCAAGTTATTCACATAATGAAAACTTATACTTTGTTTCGGTCGAGTTCCCCATTCAAATGCATGTAACAGTGAGAAACGCACTGTCTTGGCGAAAGAAAGCTATTTTGTACAACTTCATAGAAATAGCTGTAACTTTTGATAGAAGACTCAGACAAACATGTTTATGGCCTTATGTTATAGAACTCAAGGTCTCCGTGCTGGGAAAACAGGTTTTGCAGCTGTTTGAGCTAAGATTTCCAAGTTATTCACATAATGAAAACCTATACTTTGTTTCGGTCGAGTTCCCCATTCAAATGCATGTAACAGTGAGAAACGCACTGTCTTGGCGAAAGAAAGCGTTTTTGTACAACTTCATAGAAATAGCTGTAACTTTTGATAGAAGACTCGGATACACATGTTTATGGCTTTATCTTATAGAACTCAAGGTCTCCGTGCTGGGCAAACAGGTTTTGCAGCTGTTTGAACTAAGATTTCCAAGTTATTCACATAATGAAAACTTATACTTTGTTTCGGTCGAGTTCCCCATTCAAATGCATGTAACAGTGAGAAACGCACTGTCTTGGCGAAAGAAAGCTATTTTGTACAACTTCATAGAAATAGCTGTAACTTTTGATAGAAGACTCGGATACACATGTTTATGGCTTTATCTTATAGAACTCAAGGTCTCCGTGCTGGGCAAACAGGTTTTGCAGCTGTTTGAGCTAAGATTTCCAAGTTATTCACATAATGAAAACTTATACTTTGTTTCGGTCGAGTTCCCCATTCAAATGCATGTAACAGTGAGAAACGCACTGTCTTGGCGAAAGAAAGCGTTTTTGTACAACTTCATAGAAATAGCTGTAACTTTTGATAGAAGACTCAGACAAACATGTTTATGGCTTTATCTTATAGAACTCAAGGTTTCCGTGCTGGGAAAACAGGTTTTGCAGCTGTTTGAGCTAAGATTTCCAAGTTATTCACATAATGAAAACTTATACTTTGTTTCAGTCGAGTTCCCCATTCAAATGCATGTAACAGTGAGAAACGCACTGTCTTGGCGAAAGAAAGCGTTTTTGTACAACTTCATAGAAATAGCTGTAACTTTTGATAGAAGACTCGGATACACATGTTTATGGCTTTATCTTATAGAACTCAAGGTCTTCGTGCTGGGCAAACAGGTTTTGCAGCTGTTTGAGCTAAGATTTCCAAGTTATTCACATAATGAAAACTTATACTTTGTTTCGGTCGAGTTCCCCATTCAAATGCATGTAACAGTGAGAAACGCACTGTCTTGGCGAAAGAAAGCGTTTTTGTACAACTTCATATAAATAGCTGTAACTTTTGATAGAAGACTCAGACAAACATGTTTATGGCCTTATATTATAGAACTCAAGCTCTCCGTGCTGGGCAAACAGGTTTTGCAGCTGTTTGAGCTAAGATTTCCAAGTTATTCACATAATGAAAACCTATACTTTGTTTCGGTCGAGTTCCCCATTCAAATGCATGTAACAGTGAGAAACGCACTGTCTTGGCGAAAGAAAGCGTTTTTGTACAACTTCATATAAATAGCTGTAACTTTTGATAGAAGACTCAGACAAACATGTTTATGGCTTTATCTTATAGAACTCAAGGTCTACGTGCTGGGCAAACAGGTTTTGCAGCTGTTTGAGCTAAGATTTCCAAGTTATTCACATAATGAAAACCTATACTTTGTTTCGGTCGAGTTCCCCATTCAAATGCATGTAACAGTGAGAAACGCACTGTCTTGGCGAAAGAAAGCGTTTTTGTACAACTTCATAGAAATAGCTGTAACTTTTGATAGAAGACTCGGATACACATGTTTATGGCTTTATCTTATAGAACTCAAGGTTTCCGTGCTGGGCAAACAGGTTTTGCAGCTGTTTGAACTAAGATTTCCAAGTTATTCACATAATGAAAACCTATACTTTGTTTCGGTCGAGTTCCCCATTCAAATGCATGTAACAGTGAGAAACGCACTGTCTTGGCGAAAGAAAGCGTTTTTGTACAACTTCATAGAAATAGCTGTAACTTTTGATAGAAGACTCAGACAAACATGTTTATGGCTTTATCTTTTAGAACTCAAGGTCTCCGTGCTGGGCAAACAGGTTTTGCAGCTGTTTGAGCTAAGATTTCCAAGTTATTCACATAATGAAAACCTATACTTTGTTTCGGTCGAGTTCCCCATTCAAATGCATGTAACAGTGAGAAACGCACTGTCTTGGCGAAAGAAAGCGTTTTTGTACAACTTCATAGAAATAGCTGTAACTTTTGATAGAAGACTCAGACAAACATGTTTATGGCTTTATCTTATAGAACTCAAGGTCTCCATGCTGGGAAAACAGGTTTTGCAGCTGTTTGAGCTAAGATTTCCAAGTTATTCACATAATGAAAACCTATACTTTGTTTCGGTCGAGTTCCCCATTCAAATGCATGTAACAGTGAGAAACGCACTGTCTTGGCGAAAGAAAGCGTTTTTGTACAACTTCATAGAAATAGCTGTAACTTTTGATAGAAGACTCGGATACACATGTTTATGGCTTTATCTTATAGAACTCAAGGTCTCCGTGCTGGGCAAACAGGTTTTGCAGCTGTTTGAACTAAGATTTCCAAGTTATTCACATAATGAAAACCTATACTTTGTTTCGGTCGAGTTCCCCATTCAAATGCATGTAACAGTGAGAAACGCACTGTCTTGGCGAAAGAAAGCGTTTTTGTACAACTTCATAGAAATAGCTGTAACTTTTGATAGAAGACTCGGATACACATGTTTATGGCTTTATCTTATAGAACTCAAGGTCTCCGTGCTGGGCAAACAGGTTTTGCAGCTGTTTGAGCTAAGATTTCCAAGTTATTCACATAATGAAAACCTATACTTTGTTTCGGTCGAGTTCCCCATTCAAATGCATGTAACAGTGAGAAACGCACTGTCTTGGCGAAAGAAAGCGTTTTTGTACAACTTCATAGAAATAGCTGTAACTTTTGATAGAAGACTCAGACAAACATGTTTATGGCTTTATCTTATAGAACTCAAGGTCTACGTGCTGGGAAAACAGGTTTTGCAGCTGTTTGAGCTAAGATTTCCAAGTTATTCACATAATGAAAACTTATACTTTGTTTCGGTCGAGTTCCCCATTCAAATGCATGTACCAGTGAGAAACGCACTGTCTTGGCGAAAGAAAGCTATTTTGTACAACTTCATAGAAATAGCTGTAACTTTTGATAGAAGACTCGGATACACATGTTTATGGCTTTATCTTATAGAACTCAAGGTCTCCGTGCTGGGCAAACAGGTTTTGCAGCTGTTTGAGCTAAGATTTCCAAGTTATTCACATAATGAAAACTTATACTTTGTTTCGGTCGAGTTCCCCATTCAAATGCATGTAACAGTGAGAAACGCACTGTCTTGGCGAAAGAAAGCGTTTTTGTACAACTTCATAGAAATAGCTGTAACTTTTGATAGAAGACTCGGATACACATGTTTATGGCTTTATCTTATAGAACTCAAGGTCTCCGTGCTGGGCAAACAGGTTTTGCAGCTGTTTGAGCTAAGATTTCCAAGTTATTCACATAATGAAAACCTATACTTTGTTTCGGTCGAGTTCCCCATTCAAATGCATGTAACAGTGAGAAACGCACTGTCTTGGCGAAAGAAAGCGTTTTTGTACAACTTCATAGAAATAGCTGTAACTTTTGATAGAAGACTCAGACAAACATGTTTATGGCTTTATCTTATAGAACTCAAGGTCTACGTGCTGGGAAAACAGGTTTTGCAACTGTTTGAGCTAAGATTTCCAAGTTATTCACATAATGAAAACTTATACTTTGTTTCGGTCGAGTTCCCCATTCAAATGCATGTAACAGTGAGAAACGCACTGTCTTGGCGAAAGAAAGCTATTTTGTACAACTTCATAGAAATAGCTGTAACTTTTGATAGAAGACTCAGACAAACATGTTTATGGCCTTATGTTATAGAACTCAAGGTCTCCGTGCTGGGAAAACAGGTTTTGCAGCTGTTTGAGCTAAGATTTCCAAGTTATTCACATAATGAAAACTTATACTTTGTTTCGGTCGAGTTCCCCATTCAAATGCATGTAACAGTGAGAAACGCACTGTCTTGGCGAAAGAAAGCGTTTTTGTACAACTTCATATAAATAGCTGTAACTTTTGATAGAAGACTCAGACAAACATGTTTATGGCCTTATATTATAGAACTCAAGCTCTCCGTGCTGGGCAAACAGGTTTTGCAGCTGTTTGAGCTAAGATTTCCAAGTTATTCACATAATGAAAACCTATACTTTGTTTCGGTCGAGTTCCCCATTCAAATGCATGTAACAGTGAGAAACGCACTGTCTTGGCGAAAGAAAGCGTTTTTGTACAACTTCATATAAATAGCTGTAACTTTTGATAGAAGACTCAGACAAACATGTTTATGGCTTTATCTTATAGAACTCAAGGTCTACGTGCTGGGCAAACAGGTTTTGCAGCTGTTTGAGCTAAGATTTCCAAGTTATTCACATAATGAAAACCTATACTTTGTTTCGGTCGAGTTCCCCATTCAAATGCATGTAACAGTGAGAAACGCACTGTCTTGGCGAAAGAAAGCGTTTTTGTACAACTTCATAGAAATAGCTGTAACTTTTGATAGAAGACTCGGATACACATGTTTATGGCTTTATCTTATAGAACTCAAGGTCTCCGTGCTGGGCAAACAGGTTTTGCAGCTGTTTGAACTAAGATTTCCAAGTTATTCACATAATGAAAACCTATACTTTGTTTCGGTCGAGTTCCCCATTCAAATGCATGTAACAGTGAGAAACGCACTGTCTTGGCGAAAGAAAGCGTTTTTGTACAACTTCATAGAAATAGCTGTAACTTTTGATAGAAGACTCGGATACACATGTTTATGGCTTTATCTTATAGAACTCAAGGTCTCCGTGCTGGGCAAACAGGTTTTGCAGCTGTTTGAGCTAAGATTTCCAAGTTATTCACATAATGAAAACCTATACTTTGTTTCGGTCGAGTTCCCCATTCAAATGCATGTAACAGTGAGAAACGCACTGTCTTGGCGAAAGAAAGCGTTTTTGTACAACTTCATAGAAATAGCTGTAACTTTTGATAGAAGACTCAGACAAACATGTTTATGGCTTTATCTTATAGAACTCAAGGTCTACGTGCTGGGAAAACAGGTTTTGCAGCTGTTTGAGCTAAGATTTCCAAGTTATTCACATAATGAAAACTTATACTTTGTTTCGGTCGAGTTCCCCATTCAAATGCATGTACCAGTGAGAAACGCACTGTCTTGGCGAAAGAAAGCTATTTTGTACAACTTCATAGAAATAGCTGTAACTTTTGATAGAAGACTCGGATACACATGTTTATGGCTTTATCTTATAGAACTCAAGGTCTCCGTGCTGGGCAAACAGGTTTTGCAGCTGTTTGAGCTAAGATTTCCAAGTTATTCACATAATGAAAACTTATACTTTGTTTCGGTCGAGTTCCCCATTCAAATGCATGTAACAGTGAGAAACGCACTGTCTTGGCGAAAGAAAGCGTTTTTGTACAACTTCATAGAAATAGCTGTAACTTTTGATAGAAGACTCGGATACACATGTTTATGGCTTTATCTTATAGAACTCAAGGTCTCCGTGCTGGGCAAACAGGTTTTGCAGCTGTTTGAGCTAAGATTTCCAAGTTATTCACATAATGAAAACCTATACTTTGTTTCGGTCGAGTTCCCCATTCAAATGCATGTAACAGTGAGAAACGCACTGTCTTGGCGAAAGAAAGCGTTTTTGTACAACTTCATAGAAATAGCTGTAACTTTTGATAGAAGACTCAGACAAACATGTTTATGGCTTTATCTTATAGAACTCAAGGTCTACGTGCTGGGAAAACAGGTTTTGCAACTGTTTGAGCTAAGATTTCCAAGTTATTCACATAATGAAAACTTATACTTTGTTTCGGTCGAGTTCCCCATTCAAATGCATGTAACAGTGAGAAACGCACTGTCTTGGCGAAAGAAAGCTATTTTGTACAACTTCATAGAAATAGCTGTAACTTTTGATAGAAGACTCAGACAAACATGTTTATGGCCTTATGTTATAGAACTCAAGGTCTCCGTGCTGGGAAAACAGGTTTTGCAGCTGTTTGAGCTAAGATTTCCAAGTTATTCACATAATGAAAACTTATACTTTGTTTCGGTCGAGTTCCCCATTCAAATGCATGTAACAGTGAGAAACGCACTGTCTTGGCGAAAGAAAGCGTTTTTGTACAACTTCATATAAATAGCTGTAACTTTTGATAGAAGACTCAGACAAACATGTTTATGGCCTTATATTATAGAACTCAAGCTCTCCGTGCTGGGCAAACAGGTTTTGCAGCTGTTTGAGCTAAGATTTCCAAGTTATTCACATAATGAAAACCTATACTTTGTTTCGGTCGAGTTCCCCATTCAAATGCATGTAACAGTGAGAAACGCACTGTCTTGGCGAAAGAAAGCGTTTTTGTACAACTTCATATAAATAGCTGTAACTTTTGATAGAAGACTCAGACAAACATGTTTATGGCTTTATCTTATAGAACTCAAGGTCTACGTGCTGGGCAAACAGGTTTTGCAGCTGTTTGAGCTAAGATTTCCAAGTTATTCACATAATGAAAACCTATACTTTGTTTCGGTCGAGTTCCCCATTCAAATGCATGTAACAGTGAGAAACGCACTGTCTTGGCGAAAGAAAGCGTTTTTGTACAACTTCATAGAAATAGCTGTAACTTTTGATAGAAGACTCGGATACACATGTTTATGGCTTTATCTTATAGAACTCAAGGTCTCCGTGCTGGGCAAACAGGTTTTGCAGCTGTTTGAGCTAAGATTTCCAAGTTATTCACATAATGAAAACCTATACTTTGTTTCGGTCGAGTTCCCCATTCAAATGCATGTAACAGTGAGAAACGCACTGTCTTGGCGAAAGAAAGCGTTTTTGTACAACTTCATAGAAATAGCTGTAACTTTTGATAGAAGACTCAGACAAACATGTTTATGGCTTTATCTTATAGAACTCAAGGTCTCCATGCTGGGAAAACAGGTTTTGCAGCTGTTTGAGCTAAGATTTCCAAGTTATTCACATAATGAAAACCTATACTTTGTTTCGGTCGAGTTCCCCATTCAAATGCATGTAACAGTGAGAAACGCACTGTCTTGGCGAAAGAAAGCGTTTTTGTACAACTTCATATAAATAGCTGTAACTTTTGATAGAAGACTCGGATACACATGTTTATGGCTTTATCTTATAGAACTCAAGGTCTCCGTGCTGGGAAAACAGGTTTTGCAGCTGTTTGAGCTAAGATTTCCAAGTTATTCACATAATGAAAACTTATACTTTGTTTCAGTCGAGTTCCCCATTCAAATGCATGTAACAGTGAGAAACGCACTGTCTTGGCGAAAGAAAGCGTTTTTGTACAACTTCATAGAAATAGCTGTAACTTTTGATAGAAGACTCGGATACACATGTTTATGGCTTTATCTTATAGAACTCAAGGTCTACGTGCTGGGAAAACAGGTTTTGCAGCTGTTTGAGCTAAGATTTCCAAGTTATTCACATAATGAAAACCTATACTTTGTTTCGGTCGAGTTCCCCATTCAAATGCATGTAACAGTGAGAAACGCACTGTCTTGGCGAAAGAAAGCTATTTTGTACAACTTCATAGAAATAGCTGTAACTTTTGATAGAAGACTCGGATACACATGTTTATGGCTTTATCTTATAGAACTCAAGGTTTCCGTGCTGGGCAAACAGGTTTTGCAGCTGTTTGAACTAAGATTTCCAAGTTATTCACATAATGAAAACCTATACTTTGTTTCGGTCGAGTTCCCCATTCAAATGCATGTAACAGTGAGAAACGCACTGTCTTGGCGAAAGAAAGCGTTTTTGTACAACTTCATAGAAATAGCTGTAACTTTTGATAGAAGACTCAGACAAACATGTTTATGGCTTTATCTTATAGAACTCAAGGTTTCCGTGCTGGGAAAACAGGTTTTGCAGCTGTTTGAGCTAAGATTTCCAAGTTATTCACATAATGAAAACTTATACTTTGTTTCAGTCGAGTTCCCCATTCAAATGCATGTAACAGTGAGAAACGCACTGTCTTGGCGAAAGAAAGCGTTTTTGTACAACTTCATAGAAATAGCTGTAACTTTTGATAGAAGACTCGGATACACATGTTTATGGCTTTATCTTATAGAACTCAAGGTCTTCGTGCTGGGCAAACAGGTTTTGCAGCTGTTTGAGCTAAGATTTCCAAGTTATTCACATAATGAAAACTTATACTTTGTTTCGGTCGAGTTCCCCATTCAAATGCATGTAACAGTGAGAAACGCACTGTCTTGGCGAAAGAAAGCGTTTTTGTACAACTTCATAGAAATAGCTGTAACTTTTGATAGAAGACTCGGATACACATGTTTATGGCTTTATCTTATAGAACTCAAGGTCTACGTGCTGGGAAAACAGGTTTTGCAGCTGTTTGAGCTAAGATTTCCAAGTTATTCACATAATGAAAACCTATACTTTGTTTCGGTCGAGTTCCCCATTCAAATGCATGTAACAGTGAGAAACGCACTGTCTTGGCGAAAGAAAGCTATTTTGTACAACTTCATAGAAATAGCTGTAACTTTTGATAGAAGACTCGGATACACATGTTTATGGCTTTATCTTATAGAACTCAAGGTTTCCGTGCTGGGCAAACAGGTTTTGCAGCTGTTTGAACTAAGATTTCCAAGTTATTCACATAATGAAAACCTATACTTTGTTTCGGTCGAGTTCCCCATTCAAATGCATGTAACAGTGAGAAACGCACTGTCTTGGCGAAAGAAAGCGTTTTTGTACAACTTCATAGAAATAGCTGTAACTTTTGATAGAAGACTCAGACAAACATGTTTATGGCTTTATCTTTTAGAACTCAAGGTCTCCGTGCTGGGCAAACAGGTTTTGCAGCTGTTTGAGCTAAGATTTCCAAGTTATTCACATAATGAAAACCTATACTTTGTTTCGGTCGAGTTCCCCATTCAAATGCATGTAACAGTGAGAAACGCACTGTCTTGGCGAAAGAAAGCGTTTTTGTACAACTTCATAGAAATAGCTGTAACTTTTGATAGAAGACTCAGACAAACATGTTTATGGCTTTATCTTATAGAACTCAAGGTCTATGTGCTGGGAAAACAGGTTTTGCAGCTGTTTGAGCTAAGATTTCCAAGTTATTCACATAATGAAAACTTATACTTTGTTTCGGTCGAGTTCCCCATTCAAATGCATGTAACAGTGAGAAACGCACTGTCTTGGCGAAAGAAAGCTATTTTGTACAACTTCATAGAAATAGCTGTAACTTTTGATAGAAGACTCGGATACACATGTTTATGGCTTTATCTTATAGAACTCAAGGTTTCCGTGCTGGGAAAACAGGTTTTGCAGCTGTTTGAGCTAAGATTTCCAAGTTATTCACATAATGAAAACCTATACTTTGTTTCGGTCGAGTTCCCCATTCAAATGCATGTAACAGTGAGAAACGCACTGTCTTGGCGAAAGAAAGCGTTTTTGTACAACTTCATAGAAATAGCTGTAACTTTTGATAGAAGACTCAGACAAACATGTTTATGGCTTTATCTTATAGAACTCAAGGTCTACGTGCTGGGAAAACAGGTTTTGCAACTGTTTGAGCTAAGATTTCCAAGTTATTCACATAATGAAAACTTATACTTTGTTTCGGTCGAGTTCCCCATTCAAATGCATGTAACAGTGAGAAACGCACTGTCTTGGCGAAAGAAAGCTATTTTGTACAACTTCATAGAAATAGCTGTAACTTTTGATAGAAGACTCGGATACACATGTTTATGGCTTTATCTTATAGAACTCAAGGTCTCCGTGCTGGGCAAACAGGTTTTGCAGCTGTTTGAGCTAAGATTTCCAAGTTATTCACATAATGAAAACTTATACTTTGTTTCGGTCGAGTTCCCCATTCAAATGCATGTAACAGTGAGAAACGCACTGTCTTGGCGAAAGAAAGCTATTTTGTACAACTTCATAGAAATAGCTGTAACTTTTGATAGAAGACTCGGATACACATGTTTATGGCTTTATCTTATAGAACTCAAGGTCTCCGTGCTGGGCAAACAGGTTTTGCAGCTGTTTGAGCTAAGATTTCCAAGTTATTCACATAATGAAAACTTATACTTTGTTTCGGTCGAGTTCCCCATTCAAATGCATGTAACAGTGAGAAACGCACTGTCTTGGCGAAAGAAAGCGTTTTTGTACAACTTCATAGAAATAGCTGTAACTTTTGATAGAAGACTCAGACAAACATGTTTATGGCTTTATCTTATAGAACTCAAGGTTTCCGTGCTGGGAAAACAGGTTTTGCAGCTGTTTGAGCTAAGATTTCCAAGTTATTCACATAATGAAAACTTATACTTTGTTTCAGTCGAGTTCCCCATTCAAATGCATGTAACAGTGAGAAACGCACTGTCTTGGCGAAAGAAAGCGTTTTTGTACAACTTCATAGAAATAGCTGTAACTTTTGATAGAAGACTCGGATACACATGTTTATGGCTTTATCTTATAGAACTCAAGGTCTTCGTGCTGGGCAAACAGGTTTTGCAGCTGTTTGAGCTAAGATTTCCAAGTTATTCACATAATGAAAACTTATACTTTGTTTCGGTCGAGTTCCCCATTCAAATGCATGTAACAGTGAGAAACGCACTGTCTTGGCGAAAGAAAGCGTTTTTGTACAACTTCATATAAATAGCTGTAACTTTTGATAGAAGACTCAGACAAACATGTTTATGGCCTTATATTATAGAACTCAAGCTCTCCGTGCTGGGCAAACAGGTTTTGCAGCTGTTTGAGCTAAGATTTCCAAGTTATTCACATAATGAAAACCTATACTTTGTTTCGGTCGAGTTCCCCATTCAAATGCATGTAACAGTGAGAAACGCACTGTCTTGGCGAAAGAAAGCGTTTTTGTACAACTTCATATAAATAGCTGTAACTTTTGATAGAAGACTCAGACAAACATGTTTATGGCTTTATCTTATAGAACTCAAGGTCTACGTGCTGGGCAAACAGGTTTTGCAGCTGTTTGAGCTAAGATTTCCAAGTTATTCACATAATGAAAACCTATACTTTGTTTCGGTCGAGTTCCCCATTCAAATGCATGTAACAGTGAGAAACGCACTGTCTTGGCGAAAGAAAGCTATTTTGTACAACTTCATAGAAATAGCTGTAACTTTTGATAGAAGACTCGGATACACATGTTTATGGCTTTATCTTATAGAACTCAAGGTTTCCGTGCTGGGAAAACAGGTTTTGCAGCTGTTTGAGCTAAGATTTCCAAGTTATTCACATAATGAAAACCTATACTTTGTTTCGGTCGAGTTCCCCATTCAAATGCATGTAACAGTGAGAAACGCACTGTCTTGGCGAAAGAAAGCGTTTTTGTACAACTTCATAGAAATAGCTGTAACTTTTGATAGAAGACTCGGATACACATGTTTATGGCTTTATCTTATAGAACTCAAGGTCTCCGTGCTGGGCAAACAGGTTTTGCAGCTGTTTGAGCTAAGATTTCCAAGTTATTCACATAATGAAAACTTATACTTTGTTTCGGTCGAGTTCCCCATTCAAATGCATGTAACAGTGAGAAACGCACTGTCTTGGCGAAAGAAAGCGTTTTTGTACAACTTCATAGAAATAGCTGTAACTTTTGATAGAAGACTCGGATACACATGTTTATGGCTTTATCTTATAGAACTCAAGGTCTCCGTGCTGGGCAAACAGGTTTTGCAGCTGTTTGAGCTAAGATTTCCAAGTTATTCACATAATGAAAACTTATACT
The DNA here is from genome assembly GCF_057381915.1 of Diplotaxodon limnothrissa. Classification (NCBI taxonomy): domain Eukaryota; kingdom Metazoa; phylum Chordata; class Actinopteri; order Cichliformes; family Cichlidae; genus Diplotaxodon; species Diplotaxodon limnothrissa. Next base: position 30,068,534 of record NC_140608.1, on the reverse strand, counting down.
TTGTTTCGGTCGAGTTCCCCATTCAAATGCATGTAACAGTGAGAAACGCACTGTCTTGGCGAAAGAAAGCGTTTTTGTACAACTTCATAGAAATAGCTGTAACTTTTGATAGAAGACTCAGACAAACATGTTTATGGCTTTATCTTATAGAACTCAAGGTTTCCGTGCTGGGAAAACAGGTTTTGCAGCTGTTTGAGCTAAGATTTCCAAGTTATTCACATAATGAAAACTTATACTTTGTTTCAGTCGAGTTCCCCATTCAAATGCATGTAACAGTGAGAAACGCACTGTCTTGGCGAAAGAAAGCGTTTTTGTACAACTTCATAGAAATAGCTGTAACTTTTGATAGAAGACTCGGATACACATGTTTATGGCTTTATCTTATAGAACTCAAGGTCTTCGTGCTGGGCAAACAGGTTTTGCAGCTGTTTGAGCTAAGATTTCCAAGTTATTCACATAATGAAAACTTATACTTTGTTTCGGTCGAGTTCCCCATTCAAATGCATGTAACAGTGAGAAACGCACTGTCTTGGCGAAAGAAAGCGTTTTTGTACAACTTCATATAAATAGCTGTAACTTTTGATAGAAGACTCAGACAAACATGTTTATGGCTTTATCTTATAGAACTCAAGGTCTACGTGCTGGGCAAACAGGTTTTGCAGCTGTTTGAGCTAAGATTTCCAAGTTATTCACATAATGAAAACCTATACTTTGTTTCGGTCGAGTTCCCCATTCAAATGCATGTAACAGTGAGAAACGCACTGTCTTGGCGAAAGAAAGCTATTTTGTACAACTTCATAGAAATAGCTGTAACTTTTGATAGAAGACTCGGATACACATGTTTATGGCTTTATCTTATAGAACTCAAGGTTTCCGTGCTGGGAAAACAGGTTTTGCAGCTGTTTGAGCTAAGATTTCCAAGTTATTCACATAATGAAAACCTATACTTTGTTTCGGTCGAGTTCCCCATTCAAATGCATGTAACAGTGAGAAACGCACTGTCTTGGCGAAAGAAAGCGTTTTTGTACAACTTCATAGAAATAGCTGTAACTTTTGATAGAAGACTCAGACAAACATGTTTATGGCCTTATCTTATAGAACTCAAGGTCTCCATGCTGGGAAAACAGGTTTTGCAGCTGTTTGAGCTAAGATTTCCAAGTTATTCACATAATGAAAACCTATACTTTGTTTCGGTCGAGTTCCCCATTCAAATGCATGTAACAGTGAGAAACGCACTGTCTTGGCGAAAGAAAGCGTTTTTGTACAACTTCATATAAATAGCTGTAACTTGTGATAGAAGACTCGGATACACATGTTTATGGCTTTATCTTATAGAACTCAAGGTTCCCGTGCTGGGAAAACAGGTTTTGCAGCTGTTTGAGCTAAGATTTCCAAGTTATTCACATAATGAAAACTTATACTTTGTTTCAGTCGAGTTCCCCATTCAAATGCATGTAACAGTGAGAAACGCACTGTCTTGGCGAAAGAAAGCGTTTTTGTACAACTTCATAGAAATAGCTGTAACTTTTGATAGAAGACTCAGACAAACATGTTTATGGCTTTATCTTATAGAACTCAAGGTCTCCGTGCTGGGCAAACAGGTTTTGCAGCTGTTTGAGCTAAGATTTCCAAGTTATTCACATAATGAAAACTTATACTTTGTTTCAGTCGAGTTCCCCATTCAAATGCATGTAACAGTGAGAAACGCACTGTCTTGGCGAAAGAAAGCGTTTTTGTACAACTTCATAGAAATAGCTGTAACTTTTGATAGAAGACTCGGATACACATGTTTATGGCTTTATCTTATAGAACTCAAGGTCTACGTGCTGGGAAAACAGGTTTTGCAGCTGTTTGAGCTAAGATTTCCAAGTTATTCACATAATGAAAACCTATACTTTGTTTCGGTCGAGTTCCCCATTCAAATGCATGTAACAGTGAGAAACGCACTGTCTTGGCGAAAGAAAGCTATTTTGTACAACTTCATAGAAATAGCTGTAACTTTTGATAGAAGACTCGGATACACATGTTTATGGCTTTATCTTATAGAACTCAAGGTTTCCGTGCTGGGCAAACAGGTTTTGCAGCTGTTTGAACTAAGATTTCCAAGTTATTCACATAATGAAAACCTATACTTTGTTTCGGTCGAGTTCCCCATTCAAATGCATGTAACAGTGAGAAACGCACTGTCTTGGCGAAAGAAAGCGTTTTTGTACAACTTCATAGAAATAGCTGTAACTTTTGATAGAAGACTCAGACAAACATGTTTATGGCTTTATCTTTTAGAACTCAAGGTCTCCGTGCTGGGCAAACAGGTTTTGCAGCTGTTTGAGCTAAGATTTCCAAGTTATTCACATAATGAAAACCTATACTTTGTTTCGGTCGAGTTCCCCATTCAAATGCATGTAACAGTGAGAAACGCACTGTCTTGGCGAAAGAAAGCGTTTTTGTACAACTTCATAGAAATAGCTGTAACTTTTGATAGAAGACTCAGACAAACATGTTTATGGCTTTATCTTATAGAACTCAAGGTCTCCGTGCTGGGAAAACAGGTTTTGCAGCTGTTTGAGCTAAGATTTCCAAGTTATTCACATAATGAAAACCTATACTTTGTTTCGGTCGAGTTCCCCATTCAAATGCATGTAACAGTGAGAAACGCACTGTCTTGGCGAAAGAAAGCGTTTTTGTACAACTTCATAGAAATAGCTGTAACTTTTGATAGAAGACTCGGATACACATGTTTATGGCTTTATCTTATAGAACTCAAGGTCTCCGTGCTGGGCAAACAGGTTTTGCAGCTGTTTGAACTAAGATTTCCAAGTTATTCACATAATGAAAACCTATACTTTGTTTCGGTCGAGTTCCCCATTCAAATGCATGTAACAGTGAGAAACGCACTGTCTTGGCGAAAGAAAGCGTTTTTGTACAACTTCATAGAAATAGCTGTAACTTTTGATAGAAGACTCGGATACACATGTTTATGGCTTTATCTTATAGAACTCAAGGTCTCCGTGCTGGGCAAACAGGTTTTGCAGCTGTTTGAGCTAAGATTTCCAAGTTATTCACATAATGAAAACCTATACTTTGTTTCGGTCGAGTTCCCCATTCAAATGCATGTAACAGTGAGAAACGCACTGTCTTGGCGAAAGAAAGCGTTTTTGTACAACTTCATAGAAATAGCTGTAACTTTTGATAGAAGACTCAGACAAACATGTTTATGGCTTTATCTTATAGAACTCAAGGTCTACGTGCTGGGAAAACAGGTTTTGCAACTGTTTGAGCTAAGATTTCCAAGTTATTCACATAATGAAAACTTATACTTTGTTTCGGTCGAGTTCCCCATTCAAATGCATGTAACAGTGAGAAACGCACTGTCTTGGCGAAAGAAAGCTATTTTGTACAACTTCATAGAAATAGCTGTAACTTTTGATAGAAGACTCGGATACACATGTTTATGGCTTTATCTTATAGAACTCAAGGTTTCCGTGCTGGGAAAACAGGTTTTGCAGCTGTTTGAGCTAAGATTTCCAAGTTATTCACATAATGAAAACCTATACTTTGTTTCGGTCGAGTTCCCCATTCAAATGCATGTAACAGTGAGAAACGCACTGTCTTGGTGAAAGAAAGCGTTTTTGTACAACTTCATAGAAATAGCTGTAACTTTTGATAGAAGACTCAGACAAACATGTTTATGGCTTTATCTTATAGAACTCAAGGTCTACGTGCTGGGAAAACAGGTTTTGCAACTGTTTGAGCTAAGATTTCCAAGTTATTCACATAATGAAAACTTATACTTTGTTTCGGTCGAGTTCCCCATTCAAATGCATGTAACAGTGAGAAACGCACTGTCTTGGCGAAAGAAAGCTATTTTGTACAACTTCATAGAAATAGCTGTAACTTTTGATAGAAGACTCGGATACACATGTTTATGGCTTTATCTTATAGAACTCAAGGTCTCCGTGCTGGGCAAACAGGTTTTGCAGCTGTTTGAGCTAAGATTTCCAAGTTATTCACATAATGAAAACTTATACTTTGTTTCGGTCGAGTTCCCCATTCAAATGCATGTAACAGTGAGAAACGCACTGTCTTGGCGAAAGAAAGCTATTTTGTACAACTTCATAGAAATAGCTGTAACTTTTGATAGAAGACTCGGATACACATGTTTATGGCTTTATCTTATAGAACTCAAGGTCTCCGTGCTGGGCAAACAGGTTTTGCAGCTGTTTGAGCTAAGATTTCCAAGTTATTCACATAATGAAAACCTATACTTTGTTTCGGTCGAGTTCCCCATTCAAATGCATGTAACAGTGAGAAACGCACTGTCTTGGCGAAAGAAAGCGTTTTTGTACAACTTCATAGAAATAGCTGTAACTTTTGATAGAAGACTCAGACAAACATGTTTATGGCTTTATCTTATAGAACTCAAGGTCTACGTGCTGGGAAAACAGGTTTTGCAACTGTTTGAGCTAAGATTTCCAAGTTATTCACATAATGAAAACTTATACTTTGTTTCGGTCGAGTTCCCCATTCAAATGCATGTAACAGTGAGAAACGCACTGTCTTGGCGAAAGAAAGCGTTTTTGTACAACTTCATAGAAATAGCTGTAACTTTTGATAGAAGACTCGGATACACATGTTTATGGCTTTATCTTATAGAACTCAAGGTTTCCGTGCTGGGAAAACAGGTTTTGCAGCTGTTTGAGCTAAGATTTCCAAGTTATTCACATAATGAAAACCTATACTTTGTTTCGGTCGAGTTCCCCATTCAAATGCATGTAACAGTGAGAAACGCACTGTCTTGGTGAAAGAAAGCGTTTTTGTACAACTTCATAGAAATAGCTGTAACTTTTGATAGAAGACTCAGACAAACATGTTTATGGCTTTATCTTATAGAACTCAAGGTCTATGTGCTGGGAAAACAGGTTTTGCAACTGTTTGAGCTAAGATTTCCAAGTTATTCACATAATGAAAACTTATACTTTGTTTCGGTCGAGTTCCCCATTCAAATGCATGTAACAGTGAGAAACGCACTGTCTTGGCGAAAGAAAGCTATTTTGTACAACTTCATAGAAATAGCTGTAACTTTTGATAGAAGACTCGGATACACATGTTTATGGCTTTATCTTATAGAACTCAAGGTCTCCGTGCTGGGCAAACAGGTTTTGCAGCTGTTTGAGCTAAGATTTCCAAGTTATTCACATAATGAAAACTTATACTTTGTTTCGGTCGAGTTCCCCATTCAAATGCATGTAACAGTGAGAAACGCACTGTCTTGGCGAAAGAAAGCTATTTTGTACAACTTCATAGAAATAGCTGTAACTTTTGATAGAAGACTCGGATACACATGTTTATGGCTTTGTCTTATAGAACTCAAGGTCTCCGTGCTGGGCAAACAGGTTTTGCAGCTGTTTGAGCTAAGATTTCCAAGTTATTCACATAATGAAAACTTATACTTTGTTTCGGTCGAGTTCCCCATTCAAATGCATGTAACAGTGAGAAACGCACTGTCTTGGCGAAAGAAAGCGTTTTTGTACAACTTCATAGAAATAGCTGTAACTTTTGATAGAAGACTCAGACAAACATGTTTATGGCTTTATCTTATAGAACTCAAGGTTTCCGTGCTGGGAAAACAGGTTTTGCAGCTGTTTGAGCTAAGATTTCCAAGTTATTCACATAATGAAAACTTATACTTTGTTTCAGTCGAGTTCCCCATTCAAATGCATGTAACAGTGAGAAACGCACTGTCTTGGCGAAAGAAAGCGTTTTTGTACAACTTCATAGAAATAGCTGTAACTTTTGATAGAAGACTCGGATACACATGTTTATGGCTTTATCTTATAGAACTCAAGGTCTCCGTGCTGGGCAAACAGGTTTTGCAGCTGTTTGAACTAAGATTTCCAAGTTATTCACATAATGAAAACCTATACTTTGTTTCGGTCGAGTTCCCCATTCAAATGCATGTAACAGTGAGAAACGCACTGTCTTGGCGAAAGAAAGCGTTTTTGTACAACTTCATAGAAATAGCTGTAACTTTTGATAGAAGACTCAGACAAACATGTTTATGGCTTTATCTTTTAGAACTCAAGGTCTCCGTGCTGGGCAAACAGGTTTTGCAGCTGTTTGAGCTAAGATTTCCAAGTTATTCACATAATGAAAACCTATACTTTGTTTCGGTCGAGTTCCCCATTCAAATGCATGTAACAGTGAGAAACGCACTGTCTTGGCGAAAGAAAGCGTTTTTGTACAACTTCATAGAAATAGCTGTAACTTTTGATAGAAGACTCAGACAAACATGTTTATGGCTTTATCTTATAGAACTCAAGGTCTCCATGCTGGGAAAACAGGTTTTGCAGCTGTTTGAGCTAAGATTTCCAAGTTATTCACATAATGAAAACCTATACTTTGTTTCGGTCGAGTTCCCCATTCAAATGCATGTAACAGTGAGAAACGCACTGTCTTGGCGAAAGAAAGCGTTTTTGTACAACTTCATAGAAATAGCTGTAACTTTTGATAGAAGACTCGGATACACATGTTTATGGCTTTATCTTATAGAACTCAAGGTCTCCGTGCTGGGCAAACAGGTTTTGCAGCTGTTTGAGCTAAGATTTCCAAGTTATTCACATAATGAAAACCTATACTTTGTTTCGGTCGAGTTCCCCATTCAAATGCATGTAACAGTGAGAAACGCACTGTCTTGGCGAAAGAAAGCGTTTTTGTACAACTTCATAGAAATAGCTGTAACTTTTGATAGAAGACTCAGACAAACATGTTTATGGCTTTATCTTATAGAACTCAAGGTCTCCATGCTGGGAAAACAGGTTTTGCAGCTGTTTGAGCTAAGATTTCCAAGTTATTCACATAATGAAAACCTATACTTTGTTTCGGTCGAGTTCCCCATTCAAATGCATGTAACAGTGAGAAACGCACTGTCTTGGCGAAAGAAAGCGTTTTTGTACAACTTCATATAAATAGCTGTAACTTTTGATAGAAGACTCGGATACACATGTTTATGGCTTTATCTTATAGAACTCAAGGTCTCCGTGCTGGGCAAACAGGTTTTGCAGCTGTTTGAGCTAAGATTTCCAAGTTATTCACATAATGAAAACTTATACTTTGTTTCAGTCGAGTTCCCCATTCAAATGCATGTAACAGTGAGAAACGCACTGTCTTGGCGAAAGAAAGCGTTTTTGTACAACTTCATAGAAATAGCTGTAACTTTTGATAGAAGACTCAGACAAACATGTTTATGGCTTTATCTTATAGAACTCAAGGTCTCCGTGCTGGGCAAACAGGTTTTGCAGCTGTTTGAGCTAAGATTTCCAAGTTATTCACATAATGAAAACCTATACTTTGTTTCGGTCGAGTTCCCCATTCAAATGCATGTAACAGTGAGAAACGCACTGTCTTGGCGAAAGAAAGCGTTTTTGTACAACTTCATAGAAATAGCTGTAACTTGTGATAGAAGACTCGGATACACATGTTTATGGCTTTATCTTATAGAACTCAAGGTCTCCGTGCTGGGAAAACAGGTTTTGCAGCTGTTTGAGCTAAGATTTCCAAGTTATTCACATAATGAAAACTTATACTTTGTTTCAGTCGAGTTCCCCATTCAAATGCATGTAACAGTGAGAAACGCACTGTCTTGGCGAAAGAAAGCGTTTTTGTACAACTTCATAGAAATAGCTGTAACTTTTGATAGAAGACTCGGATACACATGTTTATGGCTTTATCTTATAGAACTCAAGGTCTTCGTGCTGGGCAAACAGGTTTTGCAGCTGTTTGAGCTAAGATTTCCAAGTTATTCACATAATGGAAACTTATACTTTGTTTCGGTCGAGTTCCCCATTCAAATGCATGTAACAGTGAGAAACGCACTGTCTTGGCGAAAGAAAGCGTTTTTGTACAACTTCATATAAATAGCTGTAACTTTTGATAGAAGACTCAGACAAACATGTTTATGGCCTTATATTATAGAACTCAAGCTCTCCGTGCTGGGCAAACAGGTTTTGCAGCTGTTTGAGCTAAGATTTCCAAGTTATTCACATAATGAAAACCTATACTTTGTTTCGGTCGAGTTCCCCATTCAAATGCATGTAACAGTGAGAAACGCACTGTCTTGGCGAAAGAAAGCGTTTTTGTACAACTTCATATAAATAGCTGTAACTTTTGATAGAAGACTCAGACAAACATGTTTATGGCTTTATCTTATAGAACTCAAGGTCTACGTGCTGGGCAAACAGGTTTTGCAGCTGTTTGAGCTAAGATTTCCAAGTTATTCACATAATGAAAACCTATACTTTGTTTCGGTCGAGTTCCCCATTCAAATGCATGTAACAGTGAGAAACGCACTGTCTTGGCGAAAGAAAGCGTTTTTGTACAACTTCATAGAAATAGCTGTAACTTTTGATAGAAGACTCGGATACACATGTTTATGGCTTTATCTTATAGAACTCAAGGTCTACGTGCTGGGAAAACAGGTTTTGCAGCTGTTTGAGCTAAGATTTCCAAGTTATTCACATAATGAAAACCTATACTTTGTTTCGGTCGAGTTCCCCATTCAAATGCATGTAACAGTGAGAAACGCACTGTCTTGGCGAAAGAAAGCGTTTTTGTACAACTTCATAGAAATAGCTGTAACTTTTGATAGAAGACTCAGACAAACATGTTTATGGCTTTATCTTTTAGAACTCAAGGTCTCCGTGCTGGGCAAACAGGTTTTGCAGCTGTTTGAGCTAAGATTTCCAAGTTATTCACATAATGAAAACCTATACTTTGTTTCGGTCGAGTTCCCCATTCAAATGCATGTAACAGTGAGAAACGCACTGTCTTGGCGAAAGAAAGCGTTTTTGTACAACTTCATAGAAATAGCTGTAACTTTTGATAGAAGACTCAGACAAACATGTTTATGGCTTTATCTTATAGAACTCAAGGTCTCCATGCTGGGAAAACAGGTTTTGCAGCTGTTTGAGCTAAGATTTCCAAGTTATTCACATAATGAAAACCTATACTTTGTTTCGGTCGAGTTCCCCATTCAAATGCATGTAACAGTGAGAAACGCACTGTCTTGGCGAAAGAAAGCGTTTTTGTACAACTTCATAGAAATAGCTGTAACTTTTGATAGAAGACTCGGATACACATGTTTATGGCTTTATCTTATAGAACTCAAGGTCTCCGTGCTGGGCAAACAGGTTTTGCAGCTGTTTGAACTAAGATTTCCAAGTTATTCACATAATGAAAACTTATACTTTGTTTCGGTCGAGTTCCCCATTCAAATGCATGTAACAGTGAGAAACGCACTGTCTTGGCGAAAGAAAGCTATTTTGTACAACTTCATAGAAATAGCTGTAACTTTTGATAGAAGACTCGGATACACATGTTTATGGCTTTATCTTATAGAACTCAAGGTCTCCGTGCTGGGCAAACAGGTTTTGCAGCTGTTTGAGCTAAGATTTCCAAGTTATTCACATAATGAAAACTTATACTTTGTTTCGGTCGAGTTCCCCATTCAAATGCATGTAACAGTGAGAAACGCACTGTCTTGGCGAAAGAAAGCGTTTTTGTACAACTTCATAGAAATAGCTGTAACTTTTGATAGAAGACTCAGACAAACATGTTTATGGCTTTATCTTATAGAACTCAAGGTCTACGTGCTGGGCAAACAGGTTTTGCAGCTGTTTGAGCTAAGATTTCCAAGTTATTCACATAATGAAAACCTATACTTTGTTTCGGTCGAGTTCCCCATTCAAATGCATGTAACAGTGAGAAACGCACTGTCTTGGCGAAAGAAAGCGTTTTTGTACAACTTCATAGAAATAGCTGTAACTTTTGATAGAAGACTCGGATACACATGTTTATGGCTTTATCTTATAGAACTCAAGGTCTACGTGCTGGGAAAACAGGTTTTGCAGCTGTTTGAGCTAAGATTTCCAAGTTATTCACATAATGAAAACCTATACTTTGTTTCGGTCGAGTTCCCCATTCAAATGCATGTAACAGTGAGAAACGCACTGTCTTGGCGAAAGAAAGCTATTTTGTACAACTTCATAGAAATAGCTGTAACTTTTGATAGAAGACTCGGATACACATGTTTATGGCTTTATCTTATAGAACTCAAGGTTTCCGTGCTGGGCAAACAGGTTTTGCAGCTGTTTGAACTAAGATTTCCAAGTTATTCACATAATGAAAACCTATACTTTGTTTCGGTCGAGTTCCCCATTCAAATGCATGTAACAGTGAGAAACGCACTGTCTTGGCGAAAGAAAGCGTTTTTGTACAACTTCATAGAAATAGCTGTAACTTTTGATAGAAGACTCAGACAAACATGTTTATGGCTTTATCTTATAGAACTCAAGGTCTACGTGCTGGGAAAACAGGTTTTGCAACTGTTTGAGCTAAGATTTCCAAGTTATTCACATAATGAAAACTTATACTTTGTTTCGGTCGAGTTCCCCATTCAAATGCATGTAACAGTGAGAAACGCACTGTCTTGGCGAAAGAAAGCGTTTTTGTACAACTTCATAGAAATAGCTGTAACTTTTGATAGAAGACTCGGATACACATGTTTATGGCTTTATCTTATAGAACTCAAGGTCTTCGTGCTGGGCAAACAGGTTTTGCAGCTGTTTGAGCTAAGATTTCCAAGTTATTCACATAATGAAAACTTATACTTTGTTTCGGTCGAGTTCCCCATTCAAATGCATGTAACAGTGAGAAACGCACTGTCTTGGCGAAAGAAAGCGTTTTTGTACAACTTCATATAAATAGCTGTAACTTTTGATAGAAGACTCAGACAAACATGTTTATGGCCTTATATTATAGAACTCAAGCTCTCCGTGCTGGGCAAACAGGTTTTGCAGCTGTTTGAGCTAAGATTTCCAAGTTATTCACATAATGAAAACCTATACTTTGTTTCGGTCGAGTTCCCCATTCAAATGCATGTAACAGTGAGAAACGCACTGTCTTGGCGAAAGAAAGCGTTTTTGTACAACTTCATATAAATAGCTGTAACTTTTGATAGAAGACTCAGACAAACATGTTTATGGCTTTATCTTATAGAACTCAAGGTCTACGTGCTGGGCAAACAGGTTTTGCAGCTGTTTGAGCTAAGATTTCCAAGTTATTCACATAATGAAAACCTATACTTTGTTTCGGTCGAGTTCCCCATTCAAATGCATGTAACAGTGAGAAACGCACTGTCTTGGCGAAAGAAAGCGTTTTTGTACAACTTCATAGAAATAGCTGTAACTTTTGATAGAAGACTCGGATACACATGTTTATGGCTTTATCTTATAGAACTCAAGGTTTCCGTGCTGGGCAAACAGGTTTTGCAGCTGTTTGAACTAAGATTTCCAAGTTATTCACATAATGAAAACCTATACTTTGTTTCGGTCGAGTTCCCCATTCAAATGCATGTAACAGTGAGAAACGCACTGTCTTGGCGAAAGAAAGCGTTTTTGTACAACTTCATAGAAATAGCTGTAACTTTTGATAGAAGACTCAGACAAACATGTTTATGGCTTTATCTTTTAGAACTCAAGGTCTCCGTGCTGGGCAAACAGGTTTTGCAGCTGTTTGAGCTAAGATTTCCAAGTTATTCACATAATGAAAACCTATACTTTGTTTCGGTCGAGTTCCCCATTCAAATGCATGTAACAGTGAGAAACGCACTGTCTTGGCGAAAGAAAGCGTTTTTGTACAACTTCATAGAAATAGCTGTAACTTTTGATAGAAGACTCAGACAAACATGTTTATGGCTTTATCTTATAGAACTCAAGGTCTCCATGCTGGGAAAACAGGTTTTGCAGCTGTTTGAGCTAAGATTTCCAAGTTATTCACATAATGAAAACCTATACTTTGTTTCGGTCGAGTTCCCCATTCAAATGCATGTAACAGTGAGAAACGCACTGTCTTGGCGAAAGAAAGCGTTTTTGTACAACTTCATAGAAATAGCTGTAACTTTTGATAGAAGACTCGGATACACATGTTTATGGCTTTATCTTATAGAACTCAAGGTCTCCGTGCTGGGCAAACAGGTTTTGCAGCTGTTTGAACTAAGATTTCCAAGTTATTCACATAATGAAAACCTATACTTTGTTTCGGTCGAGTTCCCCATTCAAATGCATGTAACAGTGAGAAACGCACTGTCTTGGCGAAAGAAAGCGTTTTTGTACAACTTCATAGAAATAGCTGTAACTTTTGATAGAAGACTCGGATACACATGTTTATGGCTTTATCTTATAGAACTCAAGGTCTCCGTGCTGGGCAAACAGGTTTTGCAGCTGTTTGAGCTAAGATTTCCAAGTTATTCACATAATGAAAACCTATACTTTGTTTCGGTCGAGTTCCCCATTCAAATGCATGTAACAGTGAGAAACGCACTGTCTTGGCGAAAGAAAGCGTTTTTGTACAACTTCATAGAAATAGCTGTAACTTTTGATAGAAGACTCAGACAAACATGTTTATGGCTTTATCTTATAGAACTCAAGGTCTACGTGCTGGGAAAACAGGTTTTGCAGCTGTTTGAGCTAAGATTTCCAAGTTATTCACATAATGAAAACTTATACTTTGTTTCGGTCGAGTTCCCCATTCAAATGCATGTACCAGTGAGAAACGCACTGTCTTGGCGAAAGAAAGCTATTTTGTACAACTTCATAGAAATAGCTGTAACTTTTGATAGAAGACTCGGATACACATGTTTATGGCTTTATCTTATAGAACTCAAGGTCTCCGTGCTGGGCAAACAGGTTTTGCAGCTGTTTGAGCTAAGATTTCCAAGTTATTCACATAATGAAAACTTATACTTTGTTTCGGTCGAGTTCCCCATTCAAATGCATGTAACAGTGAGAAACGCACTGTCTTGGCGAAAGAAAGCGTTTTTGTACAACTTCATAGAAATAGCTGTAACTTTTGATAGAAGACTCGGATACACATGTTTATGGCTTTATCTTATAGAACTCAAGGTCTCCGTGCTGGGCAAACAGGTTTTGCAGCTGTTTGAGCTAAGATTTCCAAGTTATTCACATAATGAAAACCTATACTTTGTTTCGGTCGAGTTCCCCATTCAAATGCATGTAACAGTGAGAAACGCACTGTCTTGGCGAAAGAAAGCGTTTTTGTACAACTTCATAGAAATAGCTGTAACTTTTGATAGAAGACTCAGACAAACATGTTTATGGCTTTATCTTATAGAACTCAAGGTCTACGTGCTGGGAAAACAGGTTTTGCAACTGTTTGAGCTAAGATTTCCAAGTTATTCACATAATGAAAACTTATACTTTGTTTCGGTCGAGTTCCCCATTCAAATGCATGTAACAGTGAGAAACGCACTGTCTTGGCGAAAGAAAGCTATTTTGTACAACTTCATAGAAATAGCTGTAACTTTTGATAGAAGACTCAGACAAACATGTTTATGGCCTTATGTTATAGAACTCAAGGTCTCCGTGCTGGGAAAACAGGTTTTGCAGCTGTTTGAGCTAAGATTTCCAAGTTATTCACATAATGAAAACTTATACTTTGTTTCGGTCGAGTTCCCCATTCAAATGCATGTAACAGTGAGAAACGCACTGTCTTGGCGAAAGAAAGCGTTTTTGTACAACTTCATATAAATAGCTGTAACTTTTGATAGAAGACTCAGACAAACATGTTTATGGCCTTATATTATAGAACTCAAGCTCTCCGTGCTGGGCAAACAGGTTTTGCAGCTGTTTGAGCTAAGATTTCCAAGTTATTCACATAATGAAAACCTATACTTTGTTTCGGTCGAGTTCCCCATTCAAATGCATGTAACAGTGAGAAACGCACTGTCTTGGCGAAAGAAAGCGTTTTTGTACAACTTCATATAAATAGCTGTAACTTTTGATAGAAGACTCAGACAAACATGTTTATGGCTTTATCTTATAGAACTCAAGGTCTACGTGCTGGGCAAACAGGTTTTGCAGCTGTTTGAGCTAAGATTTCCAAGTTATTCACATAATGAAAACCTATACTTTGTTTCGGTCGAGTTCCCCATTCAAATGCATGTAACAGTGAGAAACGCACTGTCTTGGCGAAAGAAAGCGTTTTTGTACAACTTCATAGAAATAGCTGTAACTTTTGATAGAAGACTCGGATACACATGTTTATGGCTTTATCTTATAGAACTCAAGGTCTCCGTGCTGGGCAAACAGGTTTTGCAGCTGTTTGAGCTAAGATTTCCAAGTTATTCACATAATGAAAACCTATACTTTGTTTCGGTCGAGTTCCCCATTCAAATGCATGTAACAGTGAGAAACGCACTGTCTTGGCGAAAGAAAGCGTTTTTGTACAACTTCATAGAAATAGCTGTAACTTTTGATAGAAGACTCAGACAAACATGTTTATGGCTTTATCTTATAGAACTCAAGGTCTCCATGCTGGGAAAACAGGTTTTGCAGCTGTTTGAGCTAAGATTTCCAAGTTATTCACATAATGAAAACCTATACTTTGTTTCGGTCGAGTTCCCCATTCAAATGCATGTAACAGTGAGAAACGCACTGTCTTGGCGAAAGAAAGCGTTTTTGTACAACTTCATATAAATAGCTGTAACTTTTGATAGAAGACTCGGATACACATGTTTATGGCTTTATCTTATAGAACTCAAGGTCTCCGTGCTGGGAAAACAGGTTTTGCAGCTGTTTGAGCTAAGATTTCCAAGTTATTCACATAATGAAAACTTATACTTTGTTTCAGTCGAGTTCCCCATTCAAATGCATGTAACAGTGAGAAACGCACTGTCTTGGCGAAAGAAAGCGTTTTTGTACAACTTCATAGAAATAGCTGTAACTTTTGATAGAAGACTCGGATACACATGTTTATGGCTTTATCTTATAGAACTCAAGGTCTACGTGCTGGGAAAACAGGTTTTGCAGCTGTTTGAGCTAAGATTTCCAAGTTATTCACATAATGAAAACCTATACTTTGTTTCGGTCGAGTTCCCCATTCAAATGCATGTAACAGTGAGAAACGCACTGTCTTGGCGAAAGAAAGCTATTTTGTACAACTTCATAGAAATAGCTGTAACTTTTGATAGAAGACTCGGATACACATGTTTATGGCTTTATCTTATAGAACTCAAGGTTTCCGTGCTGGGCAAACAGGTTTTGCAGCTGTTTGAACTAAGATTTCCAAGTTATTCACATAATGAAAACCTATACTTTGTTTCGGTCGAGTTCCCCATTCAAATGCATGTAACAGTGAGAAACGCACTGTCTTGGCGAAAGAAAGCGTTTTTGTACAACTTCATAGAAATAGCTGTAACTTTTGATAGAAGACTCAGACAAACATGTTTATGGCTTTATCTTTTAGAACTCAAGGTCTCCGTGCTGGGCAAACAGGTTTTGCAGCTGTTTGAGCTAAGATTTCCAAGTTATTCACATAATGAAAACCTATACTTTGTTTCGGTCGAGTTCCCCATTCAAATGCATGTAACAGTGAGAAACGCACTGTCTTGGCGAAAGAAAGCGTTTTTGTACAACTTCATAGAAATAGCTGTAACTTTTGATAGAAGACTCAGACAAACATGTTTATGGCTTTATCTTATAGAACTCAAGGTTTCCATGCTGGGAAAACAGGTTTTGCAGCTGTTTGAGCTAAGATTTCCAAGTTATTCACATAATGAAAACCTATACTTTGTTTCGGTCGAGTTCCCCATTCAAATGCATGTAACAGTGAGAAACGCACTGTCTTGGCGAAAGAAAGCGTTTTTGTACAACTTCATAGAAATAGCTGTAACTTTTGATAGAAGACTCGGATACACATGTTTATGGCTTTATCTTATAGAACTCAAGGTCTCCGTGCTGGGCAAACAGGTTTTGCAGCTGTTTGAACTAAGATTTCCAAGTTATTCACATAATGAAAACCTATACTTTGTTTCGGTCGAGTTCCCCATTCAAATGCATGTAACAGTGAGAAACGCACTGTCTTGGCGAAAGAAAGCGTTTTTGTACAACTTCATAGAAATAGCTGTAACTTTTGATAGAAGACTCGGATACACATGTTTATGGCTTTATCTTATAGAACTCAAGGTCTCCGTGCTGGGCAAACAGGTTTTGCAGCTGTTTGAGCTAAGATTTCCAAGTTATTCACATAATGAAAACCTATACTTTGTTTCGGTCGAGTTCCCCATTCAAATGCATGTAACAGTGAGAAACGCACTGTCTTGGCGAAAGAAAGCGTTTTTGTACAACTTCATAGAAATAGCTGTAACTTTTGATAGAAGACTCAGACAAACATGTTTATGGCTTTATCTTATAGAACTCAAGGTCTCCGTGCTGGGCAAACAGGTTTTGCAGCTGTTTGAGCTAAGATTTCCAAGTTATTCACATAATGAAAACCTATACTTTGTTTCGGTCGAGTTCCCCATTCAAATGCATGTAACAGTGAGAAACGCACTGTCTTGGCGAAAGAAAGCGTTTTTGTACAACTTCATAGAAATAGCTGTAACTTTTGATAGAAGACTCAGACAAACATGTTTATGGCTTTATCTTATAGAACTCAAGGTCTACGTGCTGGGAAAACAGGTTTTGCAGCTGTTTGAGCTAAGATTTCCAAGTTATTCACATAATGAAAACTTATACTTTGTTTCGGTCGAGTTCCCCATTCAAATGCATGTAACAGTGAGAAACGCACTGTCTTGGCGAAAGAAAGCTATTTTGTACAACTTCATAGAAATAGCTGTAACTTTTGATAGAAGACTCGGATACACATGTTTATGGCTTTATCTTATAGAACTCAAGGTCTCCGTGCTGGGCAAACAGGTTTTGCAGCTGTTTGAGCTAAGATTTCCAAGTTATTCACATAATGAAAACTTATACTTTGTTTCGGTCGAGTTCCCCATTCAAATGCATGTAACAGTGAGAAACGCACTGTCTTGGCGAAAGAAAGCGTTTTTGTACAACTTCATAGAAATAGCTGTAACTTGTGATAGAAGACTCGGATACACATGTTTATGGCTTTATCTTATAGAACTCAAGGTTCCCGTGCTGGGAAAACAGGTTTTGCAGCTGTTTGAGCTAAGATTTCCAAGTTATTCACATAATGAAAACTTATACTTTGTTTCAGTCGAGTTCCCCATTCAAATGCATGTAACAGTGAGAAACGCACTGTCTTGGCGAAAGAAAGCGTTTTTGTACAACTTCATAGAAATAGCTGTAACTTTTGATAGAAGACTCAGACAAACATGTTTATGGCTTTATCTTATAGAACTCAAGGTCTCCGTGCTGGGCAAACAGGTTTTGCAGCTGTTTGAGCTAAGATTTCCAAGTTATTCACATAATGAAAACTTATACTTTGTTTCAGTCGAGTTCCCCATTCAAATGCATGTAACAGTGAGAAACGCACTGTCTTGGCGAAAGAAAGCGTTTTTGTACAACTTCATAGAAATAGCTGTAACTTTTGATAGAAGACTCGGATACACATGTTTATGGCTTTATCTTATAGAACTCAAGGTCTACGTGCTGGGAAAACAGGTTTTGCAGCTGTTTGAGCTAAGATTTCCAAGTTATTCACATAATGAAAACCTATACTTTGTTTCGGTCGAGTTCCCCATTCAAATGCATGTAACAGTGAGAAACGCACTGTCTTGGCGAAAGAAAGCTATTTTGTACAACTTCATAGAAATAGCTGTAACTTTTGATAGAAGACTCGGATACACATGTTTATGGCTTTATCTTATAGAACTCAAGGTTTCCGTGCTGGGCAAACAGGTTTTGCAGCTGTTTGAACTAAGATTTCCAAGTTATTCACATAATGAAAACCTATACTTTGTTTCGGTCGAGTTCCCCATTCAAATGCATGTAACAGTGAGAAACGCACTGTCTTGGCGAAAGAAAGCGTTTTTGTACAACTTCATAGAAATAGCTGTAACTTTTGATAGAAGACTCAGACAAACATGTTTATGGCTTTATCTTTTAGAACTCAAGGTCTCCGTGCTGGGCAAACAGGTTTTGCAGCTGTTTGAGCTAAGATTTCCAAGTTATTCACATAATGAAAACCTATACTTTGTTTCGGTCGAGTTCCCCATTCAAATGCATGTAACAGTGAGAAACGCACTGTCTTGGCGAAAGAAAGCGTTTTTGTACAACTTCATAGAAATAGCTGTAACTTTTGATAGAAGACTCAGACAAACATGTTTATGGCTTTATCTTATAGAACTCAAGGTCTCCATGCTGGGAAAACAGGTTTTGCAGCTGTTTGAGCTAAGATTTCCAAGTTATTCACATAATGAAAACCTATACTTTGTTTCGGTCGAGTTCCCCATTCAAATGCATGTAACAGTGAGAAACGCACTGTCTTGGCGAAAGAAAGCGTTTTTGTACAACTTCATAGAAATAGCTGTAACTTTTGATAGAAGACTCGGATACACATGTTTATGGCTTTATCTTATAGAACTCAAGGTCTCCGTGCTGGGCAAACAGGTTTTGCAGCTGTTTGAACTAAGATTTCCAAGTTATTCACATAATGAAAACCTATACTTTGTTTCGGTCGAGTTCCCCATTCAAATGCATGTAACAGTGAGAAACGCACTGTCTTGGCGAAAGAAAGCGTTTTTGTACAACTTCATAGAAATAGCTGTAACTTTTGATAGAAGACTCGGATACACATGTTTATGGCTTTATCTTATAGAACTCAAGGTCTCCGTGCTGGGCAAACAGGTTTTGCAGCTGTTTGAGCTAAGATTTCCAAGTTATTCACATAATGAAAACCTATACTTTGTTTCGGTCGAGTTCCCCATTCAAATGCATGTAACAGTGAGAAACGCACTGTCTTGGCGAAAGAAAGCGTTTTTGTACAACTTCATAGAAATAGCTGTAACTTTTGATAGAAGACTCAGACAAACATGTTTATGGCTTTATCTTATAGAACTCAAGGTCTACGTGCTGGGAAAACAGGTTTTGCAACTGTTTGAGCTAAGATTTCCAAGTTATTCACATAATGAAAACTTATACTTTGTTTCGGTCGAGTTCCCCATTCAAATGCATGTAACAGTGAGAAACGCACTGTCTTGGCGAAAGAAAGCTATTTTGTACAACTTCATAGAAATAGCTGTAACTTTTGATAGAAGACTCGGATACACATGTTTATGGCTTTATCTTATAGAACTCAAGGTTTCCGTGCTGGGAAAACAGGTTTTGCAGCTGTTTGAGCTAAGATTTCCAAGTTATTCACATAATGAAAACCTATACTTTGTTTCGGTCGAGTTCCCCATTCAAATGCATGTAACAGTGAGAAACGCACTGTCTTGGCGAAAGAAAGCGTTTTTGTACAACTTCATAGAAATAGCTGTAACTTTTGATAGAAGACTCGGATACACATGTTTATGGCTTTATCTTATAGAACTCAAGGTCTCCGTGCTGGGCAAACAGGTTTTGCAGCTGTTTGAGCTAAGATTTCCAAGTTATTCACATAATGAAAACTTATACTTTGTTTCGGTCGAGTTCCCCATTCAAATGCATGTAACAGTGAGAAACGCACTGTCTTGGCGAAAGAAAGCGTTTTTGTACAACTTCATAGAAATAGCTGTAACTTTTGATAGAAGACTCAGACAAACATGTTTATGGCTTTATCTTATAGAACTCAAGGTTTCCGTGCTGGGAAAACAGGTTTTGCAGCTGTTTGAGCTAAGATTTCCAAGTTATTCACATAATGAAAACTTATACTTTGTTTCAGTCGAGTTCCCCATTCAAATGCATGTAACAGTGAGAAACGCACTGTCTTGGCGAAAGAAAGCGTTTTTGTACAACTTCATAGAAATAGCTGTAACTTTTGATAGAAGACTCGGATACACATGTTTATGGCTTTATCTTATAGAACTCAAGGTCTTCGTGCTGGGCAAACAGGTTTTGCAGCTGTTTGAGCTAAGATTTCCAAGTTATTCACATAATGAAAACTTATACTTTGTTTCGGTCGAGTTCCCCATTCAAATGCATGTAACAGTGAGAAACGCACTGTCTTGGCGAAAGAAAGCGTTTTTGTACAACTTCATATAAATAGCTGTAACTTTTGATAGAAGACTCAGACAAACATGTTTATGGCCTTATATTATAGAACTCAAGCTCTCCGTGCTGGGCAAACAGGTTTTGCAGCTGTTTGAGCTAAGATTTCCAAGTTATTCACATAATGAAAACCTATACTTTGTTTCGGTCGAGTTCCCCATTCAAATGCATGTAACAGTGAGAAACGCACTGTCTTGGCGAAAGAAAGCGTTTTTGTACAACTTCATATAAATAGCTGTAACTTTTGATAGAAGACTCAGACAAACATGTTTATGGCTTTATCTTATAGAACTCAAGGTCTACGTGCTGGGCAAACAGGTTTTGCAGCTGTTTGAGCTAAGATTTCCAAGTTATTCACATAATGAAAACCTATACTTTGTTTCGGTCGAGTTCCCCATTCAAATGCATGTAACAGTGAGAAACGCACTGTCTTGGCGAAAGAAAGCTATTTTGTACAACTTCATAGAAATAGCTGTAACTTTTGATAGAAGACTCGGATACACATGTTTATGGCTTTATCTTATAGAACTCAAGGTTTCCGTGCTGGGAAAACAGGTTTTGCAGCTGTTTGAGCTAAGATTTCCAAGTTATTCACATAATGAAAACCTATACTTTGTTTCGGTCGAGTTCCCCATTCAAATGCATGTAACAGTGAGAAACGCACTGTCTTGGCGAAAGAAAGCGTTTTTGTACAACTTCATAGAAATAGCTGTAACTTTTGATAGAAGACTCGGATACACATGTTTATGGCTTTATCTTATAGAACTCAAGGTCTCCGTGCTGGGCAAACAGGTTTTGCAGCTGTTTGAGCTAAGATTTCCAAGTTATTCACATAATGAAAACTTATACTTTGTTTCGGTCGAGTTCCCCATTCAAATGCATGTAACAGTGAGAAACGCACTGTCTTGGCGAAAGAAAGCGTTTTTGTACAACTTCATAGAAATAGCTGTAACTTTTGATAGAAGACTCGGATACACATGTTTATGGCTTTATCTTATAGAACTCAAGGTCTCCGTGCTGGGCAAACAGGTTTTGCAGCTGTTTGAGCTAAGATTTCCAAGTTATTCACATAATGAAAACTTATACTTTGTTTCGGTCGAGTTCCCCATTCAAATGCATGTAACAGTGAGAAACGCACTGTCTTGGCGAAAGAAAGCGTTTTTGTACAACTTCATAGAAATAGCTGTAACTTTTGATAGAAGACTCAGACAAACATGTTTATGGCTTTATCTTATAGAACTCAAGGTCTCCGTGCTGGGCAAACAGGTTTTGCAGCTGTTTGAGCTAAGATTTCCAAGTTATTCACATAATGAAAACTTATACTTTGTTTCAGTCGAGTTCCCCATTCAAATGCATGTAACAGTGAGAAACGCACTGTCTTGGCGAAAGAAAGCGTTTTTGTACAACTTCATAGAAATAGCTGTAACTTTTGATAGAAGACTCGGATACACATGTTTATGGCTTTATCTTATAGAACTCAAGGTCTACGTGCTGGGAAAACAGGTTTTGCAGCTGTTTGAGCTAAGATTTCCAAGTTATTCACATAATGAAAACCTATACTTTGTTTCGGTCGAGTTCCCCATTCAAATGCATGTAACAGTGAGAAACGCACTGTCTTGGCGAAAGAAAGCTATTTTGTACAACTTCATAGAAATAGCTGTAACTTTTGATAGAAGACTCGGATACACATGTTTATGGCTTTATCTTATAGAACTCAAGGTTTCCGTGCTGGGCAAACAGGTTTTGCAGCTGTTTGAACTAAGATTTCCAAGTTATTCACATAATGAAAACCTATACTTTGTTTCGGTCGAGTTCCCCATTCAAATGCATGTAACAGTGAGAAACGCACTGTCTTGGCGAAAGAAAGCGTTTTTGTACAACTTCATAGAAATAGCTGTAACTTTTGATAGAAGACTCAGACAAACATGTTTATGGCTTTATCTTTTAGAACTCAAGGTCTCCGTGCTGGGCAAACAGGTTTTGCAGCTGTTTGAGCTAAGATTTCCAAGTTATTCACATAATGAAAACCTATACTTTGTTTCGGTCGAGTTCCCCATTCAAATGCATGTAACAGTGAGAAACGCACTGTCTTGGCGAAAGAAAGCGTTTTTGTACAACTTCATAGAAATAGCTGTAACTTTTGATAGAAGACTCAGACAAACATGTTTATGGCTTTATCTTATAGAACTCAAGGTCTCCGTGCTGGGAAAACAGGTTTTGCAGCTGTTTGAGCTAAGATTTCCAAGTTATTCACATAATGAAAACCTATACTTTGTTTCGGTCGAGTTCCCCATTCAAATGCATGTAACAGTGAGAAACGCACTGTCTTGGCGAAAGAAAGCGTTTTTGTACAACTTCATAGAAATAGCTGTAACTTTTGATAGAAGACTCGGATACACATGTTTATGGCTTTATCTTATAGAACTCAAGGTCTCCGTGCTGGGCAAACAGGTTTTGCAGCTGTTTGAACTAAGATTTCCAAGTTATTCACATAATGAAAACCTATACTTTGTTTCGGTCGAGTTCCCCATTCAAATGCATGTAACAGTGAGAAACGCACTGTCTTGGCGAAAGAAAGCGTTTTTGTACAACTTCATAGAAATAGCTGTAACTTTTGATAGAAGACTCGGATACACATGTTTATGGCTTTATCTTATAGAACTCAAGGTCTCCGTGCTGGGCAAACAGGTTTTGCAGCTGTTTGAGCTAAGATTTCCAAGTTATTCACATAATGAAAACCTATACTTTGTTTCGGTCGAGTTCCCCATTCAAATGCATGTAACAGTGAGAAACGCACTGTCTTGGCGAAAGAAAGCGTTTTTGTACAACTTCATAGAAATAGCTGTAACTTTTGATAGAAGACTCAGACAAACATGTTTATGGCTTTATCTTATAGAACTCAAGGTCTACGTGCTGGGAAAACAGGTTTTGCAACTGTTTGAGCTAAGATTTCCAAGTTATTCACATAATGAAAACTTATACTTTGTTTCGGTCGAGTTCCCCATTCAAATGCATGTAACAGTGAGAAACGCACTGTCTTGGCGAAAGAAAGCTATTTTGTACAACTTCATAGAAATAGCTGTAACTTTTGATAGAAGACTCGGATACACATGTTTATGGCTTTATCTTATAGAACTCAAGGTTTCCGTGCTGGGAAAACAGGTTTTGCAGCTGTTTGAGCTAAGATTTCCAAGTTATTCACATAATGAAAACCTATACTTTGTTTCGGTCGAGTTCCCCATTCAAATGCATGTAACAGTGAGAAACGCACTGTCTTGGCGAAAGAAAGCGTTTTTGTACAACTTCATAGAAATAGCTGTAACTTTTGATAGAAGACTCAGACAAACATGTTTATGGCTTTATCTTATAGAACTCAAGGTCTACGTGCTGGGAAAACAGGTTTTGCAGCTGTTTGAGCTAAGATTTCCAAGTTATTCACATAATGAAAACTTATACTTTGTTTCGGTCGAGTTCCCCATTCAAATGCATGTAACAGTGAGAAACGCACTGTCTTGGCGAAAGAAAGCTATTTTGTACAACTTCATAGAAATAGCTGTAACTTTTGATAGAAGACTCAGACAAACATGTTTATGGCTTTATCTTATAGAACTCAAGGTTTCCGTGCTGGGAAAACAGGTTTTGCAGCTGTTTGAGCTAAGATTTCCAAGTTATTCACATAATGAAAACTTATACTTTGTTTCAGTCGAGTTCCCCATTCAAATGCATGTAACAGTGAGAAACGCACTGTCTTGGCGAAAGAAAGCGTTTTTGTACAACTTCATAGAAATAGCTGTAACTTTTGATAGAAGACTCGGATACACATGTTTATGGCTTTATCTTATAGAACTCAAGGTCTTCGTGCTGGGCAAACAGGTTTTGCAGCTGTTTGAGCTAAGATTTCCAAGTTATTCACATAATGAAAACTTATACTTTGTTTCGGTCGAGTTCCCCATTCAAATGCATGTAACAGTGAGAAACGCACTGTCTTGGCGAAAGAAAGCGTTTTTGTACAACTTCATATAAATAGCTGTAACTTTTGATAGAAGACTCAGACAAACATGTTTATGGCCTTATATTATAGAACTCAAGCTCTCCGTGCTGGGCAAACAGGTTTTGCAGCTGTTTGAGCTAAGATTTCCAAGTTATTCACATAATGAAAACTTATACTTTGTTTCGGTCGAGTTCCCCATTCAAATGCATGTAACAGTGAGAAACGCACTGTCTTGGCGAAAGAAAGCGTTTTTGTACAACTTCATAGAAATAGCTGTAACTTTTGATAGAAGACTCGGATACACATGTTTATGGCTTTATCTTATAGAACTCAAGGTCTCCGTGCTGGGCAAACAGGTTTTGCAGCTGTTTGAGCTAAGATTTCCAAGTTATTCACATAATGAAAACCTATACTTTGTTTCGGTCGAGTTCCCCATTCAAATGCATGTAACAGTGAGAAACGCACTGTCTTGGCGAAAGAAAGCGTTTTTGTACAACTTCATAGAAATAGCTGTAACTTTTGATAGAAGACTCAGACAAACATGTTTATGGCTTTATCTTATAGAACTCAAGGTTTCCGTGCTGGGAAAACAGGTTTTGCAGCTGTTTGAGCTAAGATTTCCAAGTTATTCACATAATGAAAACCTATACTTTGTTTCGGTCGAGTTCCCCATTCAAATGCATGTAACAGTGAGAAACGCACTGTCTTGGCGAAAGAAAGCGTTTTTGTACAACTTCATAGAAATAGCTGTAACTTTTGATAGAAGACTCAGACAAACATGTTTATGGCTTTATCTTATAGAACTCAAGGTCTACGTGCTGGGAAAACAGGTTTTGCAACTGTTTGAGCTAAGATTTCCAAGTTATTCACATAATGAAAACTTATACTTTGTTTCGGTCGAGTTCCCCATTCAAATGCATGTAACAGTGAGAAACGCACTGTCTTGGCGAAAGAAAGCTATTTTGTACAACTTCATAGAAATAGCTGTAACTTTTGATAGAAGACTCGGATACACATGTTTATGGCTTTATCTTATAGAACTCAAGGTCTCCGTGCTGGGCAAACAGGTTTTGCAGCTGTTTGAGCTAAGATTTCCAAGTTATTCACATAATGAAAACTTATACTTTGTTTCGGTCGAGTTCCCCATTCAAATGCATGTAACAGTGAGAAACGCACTGTCTTGGCGAAAGAAAGCGTTTTTGTACAACTTCATATAAATAGCTGTAACTTTTGATAGAAGACTCAGACAAACATGTTTATGGCTTTATCTTATAGAACTCAAGGTCTACGTGCTGGGCAAACAGGTTTTGCAGCTGTTTGAGCTAAGATTTCCAAGTTATTCACATAATGAAAACCTATACTTTGTTTCGGTCGAGTTCCCCATTCAAATGCATGTAACAGTGAGAAACGCACTGTCTTGGCGAAAGAAAGCTATTTTGTACAACTTCATAGAAATAGCTGTAACTTTTGATAGAAGACTCGGATACACATGTTTATGGCTTTATCTTATAGAACTCAAGGTTTCCGTGCTGGGAAAACAGGTTTTGCAGCTGTTTGAGCTAAGATTTCCAAGTTATTCACATAATGAAAACCTATACTTTGTTTCGGTCGAGTTCCCCATTCAAATGCATGTAACAGTGAGAAACGCACTGTCTTGGCGAAAGAAAGCGTTTTTGTACAACTTCATAGAAATAGCTGTAACTTTTGATAGAAGACTCAGACAAACATGTTTATGGCCTTATCTTATAGAACTCAAGGTCTCCATGCTGGGAAAACAGGTTTTGCAGCTGTTTGAGCTAAGATTTCCAAGTTATTCACATAATGAAAACCTATACTTTGTTTCGGTCGAGTTCCCCATTCAAATGCATGTAACAGTGAGAAACGCACTGTCTTGGCGAAAGAAAGCGTTTTTGTACAACTTCATATAAATAGCTGTAACTTTTGATAGAAGACTCGGATACACATGTTTATGGCTTTATCTTATAGAACTCAAGGTCTCCGTGCTGGGCAAACAGGTTTTGCAGCTGTTTGAGCTAAGATTTCCAAGTTATTCACATAATGAAAACTTATACTTTGTTTCAGTCGAATTCCCCATTCAAATGCATGTAACAGTGAGAAACGCACTGTCTTGGCGAAAGAAAGCGTTTTTGTACAACTTCATAGAAATAGCTGTAACTTTTGATAGAAGACTCAGACAAACATGTTTATGGCTTTATCTTATAGAACTCAAGGTCTCCGTGCTGGGCAAACAGGTTTTGCAGCTGTTTGAGCTAAGATTTCCAAGTTATTCACATAATGAAAACTTATACTTTGTTTCAGTCGAGTTCCCCATTCAAATGCATGTAACAGTGAGAAACGCACTGTCTTGGCGAAAGAAAGCGTTTTTGTACAACTTCATAGAAATAGCTGTAACTTTTGATAGAAGACTCGGATACACATGTTTATGGCTTTATCTTATAGAACTCAAGGTTTCCGTGCTGGGAAAACAGGTTTTGCAGCTGTTTGAGCTAAGATTTCCAAGTTATTCACATAATGAAAACTTATACTTTGTTTCGGTCGAGTTCCCCATTCAAATGCATGTAACAGTGAGAAACGCACTGTCTTGGCGAAAGAAAGCTATTTTGTACAACTTCATAGAAATAGCTGTAACTTTTGATAGAAGACTCGGATACACATGTTTATGGCTTTATCTTATAGAACTCAAGGTCTCCGTGCTGGGCAAACAGGTTTTGCAGCTGTTTGAGCTAAGATTTCCAAGTTATTCACATAATGAAAACTTATACTTTGTTTCGGTCGAGTTCCCCATTCAAATGCATGTAACAGTGAGAAACGCACTGTCTTGGCGAAAGAAAGCGTTTTTGTACAACTTCATAGAAATAGCTGTAACTTTTGATAGAAGACTCGGATACACATGTTTATGGCTTTATCTTATAGAACTCAAGGTCTACGTGCTGGGCAAACAGGTTTTGCAGCTGTTTGAGCTAAGATTTCCAAGTTATTCACATAATGAAAACCTATACTTTGTTTCGGTCGAGTTCCCCATTCAAATGCATGTAACAGTGAGAAACGCACTGTCTTGGCGAAAGAAAGCGTTTTTGTACAACTTCATAGAAATAGCTGTAACTTTTGATAGAAGACTCAGACAAACATGTTTATGGCTTTATCTTATAGAACTCAAGGTTTCCGTGCTGGGAAAACAGGTTTTGCAGCTGTTTGAGCTAAGATTTCCAAGTTATTCACATAATGAAAACCTATACTTTGTTTCGGTCGAGTTCCCCATTCAAATGCATGTAACAGTGAGAAACGCACTGTCTTGGCGAAAGAAAGCGTTTTTGTACAACTTCATAGAAATAGCTGTAACTTTTGATAGAAGACTCAGACAAACATGTTTATGGCTTTATCTTATAGAACTCAAGGTCTCCGTGCTGGGCAAACAGGTTTTGCAGCTGTTTGAGCTAAGATTTCCAAGTTATTCACATAATGAAAACTTATACTTTCTTTCGGTCGAGTTCCCCATTCAAATGCATGTAACAGTGAGAAACGCACTGTCTTGGCGAAAGAAAGCGTTTTTGTACAACTTCATATAAATAGCTGTAACTTTTGATAGAAGACTCGGATACACATGTTTATGGCTTTATCTTATAGAACTCAAGGTCTTCGTGCTGGGCAAACAGGTTTTGCAGCTGTTTGAGCTAAGATTTCCAAGTTATTCACATAATGAAAACTTATACTTTGTTTCGGTCGAGTTCCCCATTCAAATGCATGTAACAGTGAGAAACGCACTGTCTTGGCGAAAGAAAGCGTTTTTGTACAACTTCATATAAATAGCTGTAACTTTTGATAGAAGACTCAGACAAACATGTTTATGGCCTTATATTATAGAACTCAAGCTCTCCGTGCTGGGCAAACAGGTTTTGCAGCTGTTTGAGCTAAGATTTCCAAGTTATTCACATAATGAAAACCTATACTTTGTTTCGGTCGAGTTCCCCATTCAAATGCATGTAACAGTGAGAAACGCACTGTCTTGGCGAAAGAAAGCGTTTTTGTACAACTTCATATAAATAGCTGTAACTTTTGATAGAAGACTCAGACAAACATGTTTATGGCTTTATCTTATAGAACTCAAGGTCTACGTGCTGGGCAAACAGGTTTTGCAGCTGTTTGAGCTAAGATTTCCAAGTTATTCACATAATGAAAACCTATACTTTGTTTCGGTCGAGTTCCCCATTCAAATGCATGTAACAGTGAGAAACGCACTGTCCTGGCGAAAGAAAGCTATTTTGTACAACTTCATAGAAATAGCTGTAACTTTTGATAGAAGACTCGGATACACATGTTTATGGCTTTATCTTATAGAACTCAAGGTTTCCGTGCTGGGAAAACAGGTTTTGCAGCTGTTTGAGCTAAGATTTCCAAGTTATTCACATAATGAAAACCTATACTTTGTTTCGGTCGAGTTCCCCATTCAAATGCATGTAACAGTGAGAAACGCACTGTCTTGGCGAAAGAAAGCGTTTTTGTACAACTTCATAGAAATAGCTGTAACTTTTGATAGAAGACTCAGACAAACATGTTTATGGCTTTATCTTATAGAACTCAAGGTCTCCATGCTGGGAAAACAGGTTTTGCAGCTGTTTGAGCTAAGATTTCCAAGTTATTCACATAATGAAAACCTATACTTTGTTTCGGTCGAGTTCCCCATTCAAATGCATGTAACAGTGAGAAACGCACTGTCTTGGCGAAAGAAAGCGTTTTTGTACAACTTCATAGAAATAGCTGTAACTTTTGATAGAAGACTCAGACAAACATGTTTATGGCTTTATCTTATAGAACTCAAGGTCTACGTGCTGGGAAAACAGGTTTTGCAACTGTTTGAGCTAAGATTTCCAAGTTATTCACATAATGAAAACTTATACTTTGTTTCGGTCGAGTTCCCCATTCAAATGCATGTAACAGTGAGAAACGCACTGTCTTGGCGAAAGAAAGCTATTTTGTACAACTTCATAGAAATAGCTGTAACTTTTGATAGAAGACTCGGATACACATGTTTATGGCTTTATCTTATAGAACTCAAGGTCTCCGTGCTGGGCAAACAGGTTTTGCAGCTGTTTGAGCTAAGATTTCCAAGTTATTCACATAATGAAAACTTATACTTTGTTTCGGTCGAGTTCCCCATTCAAATGCATGTAACAGTGAGAAACGCACTGTCTTGGCGAAAGAAAGCGTTTTTGTACAACTTCATAGAAATAGCTGTAACTTTTGATAGAAGACTCAGACAAACATGTTTATGGCTTTATCTTATAGAACTCAAGGTTTCCGTGCTGGGAAAACAGGTTTTGCAGCTGTTTGAGCTAAGATTTCCAAGTTATTCACATAATGAAAACTTATACTTTGTTTCAGTCGAGTTCCCCATTCAAATGCATGTAACAGTGAGAAACGCACTGTCTTGGCGAAAGAAAGCGTTTTTGTACAACTTCATAGAAATAGCTGTAACTTTTGATAGAAGACTCGGATACACATGTTTATGGCTTTATCTTATAGAACTCAAGGTCTTCGTGCTGGGCAAACAGGTTTTGCAGCTGTTTGAGCTAAGATTTCCAAGTTATTCACATAATGAAAACTTATACTTTGTTTCAGTCGAGTTCCCCATTCAAATGCATGTAACAGTGAGAAACGCACTGTCTTGGCGAAAGAAAGCGTTTTTGTACAACTTCATAGAAATAGCTGTAACTTTTGATAGAAGACTCGGATACACATGTTTATGGCTTTATCTTATAGAACTCAAGGTCTTCGTGCTGGGCAAACAGGTTTTGCAGCTGTTTGAGCTAAGATTTCCAAGTTATTCACATAATGAAAACTTATACTTTGTTTCAGTCGAGTTCCCCATTCAAATGCATGTAACAGTGAGAAACGCACTGTCTTGGCGAAAGAAAGCGTTTTTGTACAACTTCATAGAAATAGCTGTAACTTTTGATAGAAGACTCGGATACACATGTTTATGGCTTTATCTTATAGAACTCAAGGTCTCCGTGCTGGGCAAACAGGTTTTGCAGCTGTTTGAGCTAAGATTTCCAAGTTATTCACATAATGAAAACCTATACTTTGTTTCGGTCGAGTTCCCCATTCAAATGCATGTAACAGTGAGAAACGCACTGTCTTGGCGAAAGAAAGCTATTTTGTACAACTTCATAGAAATAGCTGTAACTTTTGATAGAAGACTCGGATACACATGTTTATGGCTTTATCTTATAGAACTCAAGGTTTCCGTGCTGGGAAAACAGGTTTTGCAGCTGTTTGAGCTAAGATTTCCAAGTTATTCACATAATGAAAACCTATACTTTGTTTCGGTCGAGTTCCCCATTCAAATGCATGTAACAGTGAGAAACGCACTGTCTTGGCGAAAGAAAGCGTTTTTGTACAACTTCATAGAAATAGCTGTAACTTTTGATAGAAGACTCAGACAAACATGTTTATGGCCTTATCTTATAGAACTCAAGGTCTCCATGCTGGGAAAACAGGTTTTGCAGCTGTTTGAGCTAAGATTTCCAAGTTATTCACATAATGAAAACCTATACTTTGTTTCGGTCGAGTTCCCCATTCAAATGCATGTAACAGTGAGAAACGCACTGTCTTGGCGAAAGAAAGCGTTTTTGTACAACTTCATATAAATAGCTGTAACTTTTGATAGAAGACTCGGATACACATGTTTATGGCTTTATCTTATAGAACTCAAGGTCTCCGTGCTGGGCAAACAGGTTTTGCAGCTGTTTGAGCTAAGATTTCCAAGTTATTCACATAATGAAAACTTATACTTTGTTTCAGTCGAATTCCCCATTCAAATGCATGTAACAGTGAGAAACGCACTGTCTTGGCGAAAGAAAGCGTTTTTGTACAACTTCATAGAAATAGCTGTAACTTTTGATAGAAGACTCAGACAAACATGTTTATGGCTTTATCTTATAGAACTCAAGGTCTCCGTGCTGGGCAAACAGGTTTTGCAGCTGTTTGAGCTAAGATTTCCAAGTTATTCACATAATGAAAACTTATACTTTGTTTCAGTCGAGTTCCCCATTCAAATGCATGTAACAGTGAGAAACGCACTGTCTTGGCGAAAGAAAGCGTTTTTGTACAACTTCATAGAAATAGCTGTAACTTTTGATAGAAGACTCGGATACACATGTTTATGGCTTTATCTTATAGAACTCAAGGTTTCCGTGCTGGGAAAACAGGTTTTGCAGCTGTTTGAGCTAAGATTTCCAAGTTATTCACATAATGAAAACTTATACTTTGTTTCGGTCGAGTTCCCCATTCAAATGCATGTAACAGTGAGAAACGCACTGTCTTGGCGAAAGAAAGCGTTTTTGTACAACTTCATAGAAATAGCTGTAACTTTTGATAGAAGACTCGGATACACATGTTTATGGCTTTATCTTATAGAACTCAAGGTCTCCGTGCTGGGCAAACAGGTTTTGCAGCTGTTTGAGCTAAGATTTCCAAGTTATTCACATAATGAAAACTTATACTTTGTTTCGGTCGAGTTCCCCATTCAAATGCATGTAACAGTGAGAAACGCACTGTCTTGGCGAAAGAAAGCGTTTTTGTACAACTTCATAGAAATAGCTGTAACTTTTGATAGAAGACTCGGATACACATGTTTATGGCTTTATCTTATAGAACTCAAGGTCTACGTGCTGGGCAAACAGGTTTTGCAGCTGTTTGAGCTAAGATTTCCAAGTTATTCACATAATGAAAACTTATACTTTGTTTCGGTCGAGTTCCCCATTCAAATGCATGTAACAGTGAGAAACGCACTGTCTTGGCGAAAGAAAGCGTTTTTGTACAACTTCATAGAAATAGCTGTAACTTTTGATAGAAGACTCAGACAAACATGTTTATGGCTTTATCTTATAGAACTCAAGGTCTACGTGCTGGGAAAACAGGTTTTGCAACTGTTTGAGCTAAGATTTCCAAGTTATTCACATAATGAAAACTTATACTTTGTTTCGGTCGAGTTCCCCATTCAAATGCATGTAACAGTGAGAAACGCACTGTCTTGGCGAAAGAAAGCTATTTTGTACAACTTCATAGAAATAGCTGTAACTTTTGATAGAAGACTCAGACAAACATGTTTATGGCTTTATCTTATAGAACTCAAGGTCTCCGTGCTGGGCAAACAGGTTTTGCAGCTGTTTGAGCTAAGATTTCCAAGTTATTCACATAATGAAAACTTATACTTTGTTTCAGTCGAGTTCCCCATTCAAATGCATGTAACAGTGAGAAACGCACTGTCTTGGCGAAAGAAAGCGTTTTTGTACAACTTCATAGAAATAGCTGTAACTTTTGATAGAAGACTCGGATACACATGTTTATGGCTTTATCTTATAGAACTCAAGGTTTCCGTGCTGGGAAAACAGGTTTTGCAGCTGTTTGAGCTAAGATTTCCAAGTTATTCACATAATGAAAACTTATACTTTGTTTCGGTCGAGTTCCCCATTCAAATGCATGTAACAGTGAGAAACGCACTGTCTTGGCGAAAGAAAGCTATTTTGTACAACTTCATAGAAATAGCTGTAACTTTTGATAGAAGACTCGGATACACATGTTTATGGCTTTATCTTATAGAACTCAAGGTCTCCGTGCTGGGCAAACAGGTTTTGCAGCTGTTTGAGCTAAGATTTCCAAGTTATTCACATAATGAAAACTTATACTTTGTTTCGGTCGAGTTCCCCATTCAAATGCATGTAACAGTGAGAAACGCACTGTCTTGGCGAAAGAAAGCGTTTTTGTACAACTTCATAGAAATAGCTGTAACTTTTGATAGAAGACTCGGATACACATGTTTATGGCTTTATCTTATAGAACTCAAGGTCTACGTGCTGGGCAAACAGGTTTTGCAGCTGTTTGAGCTAAGATTTCCAAGTTATTCACATAATGAAAACCTATACTTTGTTTCGGTCGAGTTCCCCATTCAAATGCATGTAACAGTGAGAAACGCACTGTCTTGGCGAAAGAAAGCGTTTTTGTACAACTTCATAGAAATAGCTGTAACTTTTGATAGAAGACTCAGACAAACATGTTTATGGCTTTATCTTATAGAACTCAAGGTTTCCGTGCTGGGAAAACAGGTTTTGCAGCTGTTTGAGCTAAGATTTCCAAGTTATTCACATAATGAAAACCTATACTTTGTTTCGGTCGAGTTCCCCATTCAAATGCATGTAACAGTGAGAAACGCACTGTCTTGGCGAAAGAAAGCGTTTTTGTACAACTTCATAGAAATAGCTGTAACTTTTGATAGAAGACTCAGACAAACATGTTTATGGCTTTATCTTATAGAACTCAAGGTCTCCGTGCTGGGCAAACAGGTTTTGCAGCTGTTTGAGCTAAGATTTCCAAGTTATTCACATAATGAAAACTTATACTTTCTTTCGGTCGAGTTCCCCATTCAAATGCATGTAACAGTGAGAAACGCACTGTCTTGGCGAAAGAAAGCGTTTTTGTACAACTTCATATAAATAGCTGTAACTTTTGATAGAAGACTCGGATACACATGTTTATGGCTTTATCTTATAGAACTCAAGGTCTTCGTGCTGGGCAAACAGGTTTTGCAGCTGTTTGAGCTAAGATTTCCAAGTTATTCACATAATGAAAACTTATACTTTGTTTCGGTCGAGTTCCCCATTCAAATGCATGTAACAGTGAGAAACGCACTGTCTTGGCGAAAGAAAGCGTTTTTGTACAACTTCATATAAATAGCTGTAACTTTTGATAGAAGACTCAGACAAACATGTTTATGGCCTTATATTATAGAACTCAAGCTCTCCGTGCTGGGCAAACAGGTTTTGCAGCTGTTTGAGCTAAGATTTCCAAGTTATTCACATAATGAAAACCTATACTTTGTTTCGGTCGAGTTCCCCATTCAAATGCATGTAACAGTGAGAAACGCACTGTCTTGGCGAAAGAAAGCGTTTTTGTACAACTTCATATAAATAGCTGTAACTTTTGATAGAAGACTCAGACAAACATGTTTATGGCTTTATCTTATAGAACTCAAGGTCTACGTGCTGGGCAAACAGGTTTTGCAGCTGTTTGAGCTAAGATTTCCAAGTTATTCACATAATGAAAACCTATACTTTGTTTCGGTCGAGTTCCCCATTCAAATGCATGTAACAGTGAGAAACGCACTGTCCTGGCGAAAGAAAGCTATTTTGTACAACTTCATAGAAATAGCTGTAACTTTTGATAGAAGACTCGGATACACATGTTTATGGCTTTATCTTATAGAACTCAAGGTTTCCGTGCTGGGAAAACAGGTTTTGCAGCTGTTTGAGCTAAGATTTCCAAGTTATTCACATAATGAAAACCTATACTTTGTTTCGGTCGAGTTCCCCATTCAAATGCATGTAACAGTGAGAAACGCACTGTCTTGGCGAAAGAAAGCGTTTTTGTACAACTTCATAGAAATAGCTGTAACTTTTGATAGAAGACTCAGACAAACATGTTTATGGCTTTATCTTATAGAACTCAAGGTCTCCATGCTGGGAAAACAGGTTTTGCAGCTGTTTGAGCTAAGATTTCCAAGTTATTCACATAATGAAAACCTATACTTTGTTTCGGTCGAGTTCCCCATTCAAATGCATGTAACAGTGAGAAACGCACTGTCTTGGCGAAAGAAAGCGTTTTTGTACAACTTCATAGAAATAGCTGTAACTTTTGATAGAAGACTCAGACAAACATGTTTATGGCTTTATCTTATAGAACTCAAGGTCTACGTGCTGGGAAAACAGGTTTTGCAACTGTTTGAGCTAAGATTTCCAAGTTATTCACATAATGAAAACTTATACTTTGTTTCGGTCGAGTTCCCCATTCAAATGCATGTAACAGTGAGAAACGCACTGTCTTGGCGAAAGAAAGCTATTTTGTACAACTTCATAGAAATAGCTGTAACTTTTGATAGAAGACTCGGATACACATGTTTATGGCTTTATCTTATAGAACTCAAGGTCTCCGTGCTGGGCAAACAGGTTTTGCAGCTGTTTGAGCTAAGATTTCCAAGTTATTCACATAATGAAAACTTATACTTTGTTTCGGTCGAGTTCCCCATTCAAATGCATGTAACAGTGAGAAACGCACTGTCTTGGCGAAAGAAAGCGTTTTTGTACAACTTCATAGAAATAGCTGTAACTTTTGATAGAAGACTCAGACAAACATGTTTATGGCTTTATCTTATAGAACTCAAGGTTTCCGTGCTGGGAAAACAGGTTTTGCAGCTGTTTGAGCTAAGATTTCCAAGTTATTCACATAATGAAAACTTATACTTTGTTTCAGTCGAGTTCCCCATTCAAATGCATGTAACAGTGAGAAACGCACTGTCTTGGCGAAAGAAAGCGTTTTTGTACAACTTCATAGAAATAGCTGTAACTTTTGATAGAAGACTCGGATACACATGTTTATGGCTTTATCTTATAGAACTCAAGGTCTTCGTGCTGGGCAAACAGGTTTTGCAGCTGTTTGAGCTAAGATTTCCAAGTTATTCACATAATGAAAACTTATACTTTGTTTCAGTCGAGTTCCCCATTCAAATGCATGTAACAGTGAGAAACGCACTGTCTTGGCGAAAGAAAGCGTTTTTGTACAACTTCATAGAAATAGCTGTAACTTTTGATAGAAGACTCGGATACACATGTTTATGGCTTTATCTTATAGAACTCAAGGTCTTCGTGCTGGGCAAACAGGTTTTGCAGCTGTTTGAGCTAAGATTTCCAAGTTATTCACATAATGAAAACTTATACTTTGTTTCAGTCGAGTTCCCCATTCAAATGCATGTAACAGTGAGAAACGCACTGTCTTGGCGAAAGAAAGCGTTTTTGTACAACTTCATAGAAATAGCTGTAACTTTTGATAGAAGACTCGGATACACATGTTTATGGCTTTATCTTATAGAACTCAAGGTCTCCGTGCTGGGCAAACAGGTTTTGCAGCTGTTTGAGCTAAGATTTCCAAGTTATTCACATAATGAAAACCTATACTTTGTTTCGGTCGAGTTCCCCATTCAAATGCATGTAACAGTGAGAAACGCACTGTCTTGGCGAAAGAAAGCTATTTTGTACAACTTCATAGAAATAGCTGTAACTTTTGATAGAAGACTCGGATACACATGTTTATGGCTTTATCTTATAGAACTCAAGGTTTCCGTGCTGGGAAAACAGGTTTTGCAGCTGTTTGAGCTAAGATTTCCAAGTTATTCACATAATGAAAACCTATACTTTGTTTCGGTCGAGTTCCCCATTCAAATGCATGTAACAGTGAGAAACGCACTGTCTTGGCGAAAGAAAGCGTTTTTGTACAACTTCATAGAAATAGCTGTAACTTTTGATAGAAGACTCAGACAAACATGTTTATGGCCTTATCTTATAGAACTCAAGGTCTCCATGCTGGGAAAACAGGTTTTGCAGCTGTTTGAGCTAAGATTTCCAAGTTATTCACATAATGAAAACCTATACTTTGTTTCGGTCGAGTTCCCCATTCAAATGCATGTAACAGTGAGAAACGCACTGTCTTGGCGAAAGAAAGCGTTTTTGTACAACTTCATATAAATAGCTGTAACTTTTGATAGAAGACTCGGATACACATGTTTATGGCTTTATCTTATAGAACTCAAGGTCTCCGTGCTGGGCAAACAGGTTTTGCAGCTGTTTGAGCTAAGATTTCCAAGTTATTCACATAATGAAAACTTATACTTTGTTTCAGTCGAATTCCCCATTCAAATGCATGTAACAGTGAGAAACGCACTGTCTTGGCGAAAGAAAGCGTTTTTGTACAACTTCATAGAAATAGCTGTAACTTTTGATAGAAGACTCAGACAAACATGTTTATGGCTTTATCTTATAGAACTCAAGGTCTCCGTGCTGGGCAAACAGGTTTTGCAGCTGTTTGAGCTAAGATTTCCAAGTTATTCACATAATGAAAACTTATACTTTGTTTCAGTCGAGTTCCCCATTCAAATGCATGTAACAGTGAGAAACGCACTGTCTTGGCGAAAGAAAGCGTTTTTGTACAACTTCATAGAAATAGCTGTAACTTTTGATAGAAGACTCGGATACACATGTTTATGGCTTTATCTTATAGAACTCAAGGTTTCCGTGCTGGGAAAACAGGTTTTGCAGCTGTTTGAGCTAAGATTTCCAAGTTATTCACATAATGAAAACTTATACTTTGTTTCGGTCGAGTTCCCCATTCAAATGCATGTAACAGTGAGAAACGCACTGTCTTGGCGAAAGAAAGCTATTTTGTACAACTTCATAGAAATAGCTGTAACTTTTGATAGAAGACTCGGATACACATGTTTATGGCTTTATCTTATAGAACTCAAGGTCTCCGTGCTGGGCAAACAGGTTTTGCAGCTGTTTGAGCTAAGATTTCCAAGTTATTCACATAATGAAAACTTATACTTTGTTTCGGTCGAGTTCCCCATTCAAATGCATGTAACAGTGAGAAACGCACTGTCTTGGCGAAAGAAAGCGTTTTTGTACAACTTCATAGAAATAGCTGTAACTTTTGATAGAAGACTCGGATACACATGTTTATGGCTTTATCTTATAGAACTCAAGGTCTACGTGCTGGGCAAACAGGTTTTGCAGCTGTTTGAGCTAAGATTTCCAAGTTATTCACATAATGAAAACCTATACTTTGTTTCGGTCGAGTTCCCCATTCAAATGCATGTAACAGTGAGAAACGCACTGTCTTGGCGAAAGAAAGCGTTTTTGTACAACTTCATAGAAATAGCTGTAACTTTTGATAGAAGACTCGGATACACATGTTTATGGCTTTATCTTATAGAACTCAAGGTCTCCGTGCTGGGCAAACAGGTTTTGCAGCTGTTTGAGCTAAGATTTCCAAGTTATTCACATAATGAAAACTTATACTTTGTTTCGGTCGAGTTCCCCATTCAAATGCATGTAACAGTGAGAAACGCACTGTCTTGGCGAAAGAAAGCGTTTTTGTACAACTTCATAGAAATAGCTGTAACTTTTGATAGAAGACTCGGATACACATGTTTATGGCTTTATCTTATAGAACTCAAGGTCTACGTGCTGGGCAAACAGGTTTTGCAGCTGTTTGAGCTAAGATTTCCAAGTTATTCACATAATGAAAACTTATACTTTGTTTCGGTCGAGTTCCCCATTCAAATGCATGTAACAGTGAGAAACGCACTGTCTTGGCGAAAGAAAGCGTTTTTGTACAACTTCATAGAAATAGCTGTAACTTTTGATAGAAGACTCAGACAAACATGTTTATGGCTTTATCTTATAGAACTCAAGGTCTACGTGCTGGGAAAACAGGTTTTGCAACTGTTTGAGCTAAGATTTCCAAGTTATTCACATAATGAAAACTTATACTTTGTTTCGGTCGAGTTCCCCATTCAAATGCATGTAACAGTGAGAAACGCACTGTCTTGGCGAAAGAAAGCTATTTTGTACAACTTCATAGAAATAGCTGTAACTTTTGATAGAAGACTCGGATACACATGTTTATGGCTTTATCTTATAGAACTCAAGGTCTCCGTGCTGGGCAAACAGGTTTTGCAGCTGTTTGAGCTAAGATTTCCAAGTTATTCACATAATGAAAACTTATACTTTGTTTCGGTCGAGTTCCCCATTCAAATGCATGTAACAGTGAGAAACGCACTGTCTTGGCGAAAGAAAGCGTTTTTGTACAACTTCATAGAAATAGCTGTAACTTTTGATAGAAGACTCAGACAAACATGTTTATGGCTTTATCTTATAGAACTCAAGGTTTCCGTGCTGGGAAAACAGGTTTTGCAGCTGTTTGAGCTAAGATTTCCAAGTTATTCACATAATGAAAACTTATACTTTGTTTCAGTCGAGTTCCCCATTCAAATGCATGTAACAGTGAGAAACGCACTGTCTTGGCGAAAGAAAGCGTTTTTGTACAACTTCATAGAAATAGCTGTAACTTTTGATAGAAGACTCGGATACACATGTTTATGGCTTTATCTTATAGAACTCAAGGTCTTCGTGCTGGGCAAACAGGTTTTGCAGCTGTTTGAGCTAAGATTTCCAAGTTATTCACATAATGAAAACTTATACTTTCTTTCGGTCGAGTTCCCCATTCAAATGCATGTAACAGTGAGAAACGCACTGTCTTGGCGAAAGAAAGCGTTTTTGTACAACTTCATATAAATAGCTGTAACTTTTGATAGAAGACTCAGACAAACATGTTTATGGCCTTATATTATAGAACTCAAGCTCTCCGTGCTGGGCAAACAGGTTTTGCAGCTGTTTGAGCTAAGATTTCCAAGTTATTCACATAATGAAAACCTATACTTTGTTTCGGTCGAGTTCCCCATTCAAATGCATGTAACAGTGAGAAACGCACTGTCTTGGCGAAAGAAAGCGTTTTTGTACAACTTCATATAAATAGCTGTAACTTTTGATAGAAGACTCAGACAAACATGTTTATGGCTTTATCTTATAGAACTCAAGGTCTACGTGCTGGGCAAACAGGTTTTGCAGCTGTTTGAGCTAAGATTTCCAAGTTATTCACATAATGAAAACCTATACTTTGTTTCGGTCGAGTTCCCCATTCAAATGCATGTAACAGTGAGAAACGCACTGTCTTGGCGAAAGAAAGCTATTTTGTACAACTTCATAGAAATAGCTGTAACTTTTGATAGAAGACTCGGATACACATGTTTATGGCTTTATCTTATAGAACTCAAGGTTTCCGTGCTGGGAAAACAGGTTTTGCAGCTGTTTGAGCTAAGATTTCCAAGTTATTCACATAATGAAAACCTATACTTTGTTTCGGTCGAGTTCCCCATTCAAATGCATGTAACAGTGAGAAACGCACTGTCTTGGCGAAAGAAAGCGTTTTTGTACAACTTCATAGAAATAGCTGTAACTTTTGATAGAAGACTCAGACAAACATGTTTATGGCCTTATCTTATAGAACTCAAGGTCTCCATGCTGGGAAAACAGGTTTTGCAGCTGTTTGAGCTAAGATTTCCAAGTTATTCACATAATGAAAACCTATACTTTGTTTCGGTCGAGTTCCCCATTCAAATGCATGTAACAGTGAGAAACGCACTGTCTTGGCGAAAGAAAGCGTTTTTGTACAACTTCATATAAATAGCTGTAACTTTTGATAGAAGACTCGGATACACATGTTTATGGCTTTATCTTATAGAACTCAAGGTCTCCGTGCTGGGCAAACAGGTTTTGCAGCTGTTTGAGCTAAGATTTCCAAGTTATTCACATAATGAAAACTTATACTTTGTTTCAGTCGAATTCCCCATTCAAATGCATGTAACAGTGAGAAACGCACTGTCTTGGCGAAAGAAAGCGTTTTTGTACAACTTCATAGAAATAGCTGTAACTTTTGATAGAAGACTCAGACAAACATGTTTATGGCTTTATCTTATAGAACTCAAGGTCTCCGTGCTGGGCAAACAGGTTTTGCAGCTGTTTGAGCTAAGATTTCCAAGTTATTCACATAATGAAAACCTATACTTTGTTTCAGTCGAGTTCCCCATTCAAATGCATGTAACAGTGAGAAACGCACTGTCTTGGCGAAAGAAAGCGTTTTTGTACAACTTCATAGAAATAGCTGTAACTTTTGATAGAAGACTCAGACAAACATGTTTATGGCTTTATCTTATAGAACTCAAGGTTTCCGTGCTGGGAAAACAGGTTTTGCAGCTGTTTGAGCTAAGATTTCCAAGTTATTCACATAATGAAAACCTATACTTTGTTTCGGTCGAGTTCCCCATTCAAATGCATGTAACAGTGAGAAACGCACTGTCTTGGCGAAAGAAAGCGTTTTTGTACAACTTCATAGAAATAGCTGTAACTTTTGATAGAAGACTCAGACAAACATGTTTATGGCTTTATCTTATAGAACTCAAGGTTTCCGTGCTGGGAAAACAGGTTTTGCAGCTGTTTGAGCTAAGATTTCCAAGTTATTCACATAATGAAAACCTATACTTTGTTTCGGTCGAGTTCCCCATTCAAATGCATGTAACAGTGAGAAACGCACTGTCTTGGCGAAAGAAAGCGTTTTTGTACAACTTCATAGAAATAGCTGTAACTTTTGATAGAAGACTCAGACAAACATGTTTATGGCTTTATCTTATAGAACTCAAGGTCTACGTGCTGGGAAAACAGGTTTTGCAACTGTTTGAGCTAAGATTTCCAAGTTATTCACATAATGAAAACTTATACTTTGTTTCGGTCGAGTTCCCCATTCAAATGCATGTAACAGTGAGAAACGCACTGTCTTGGCGAAAGAAAGCTATTTTGTACAACTTCATAGAAATAGCTGTAACTTTTGATAGAAGACTCAGATACACATGTTTATGGCTTTATCTTATAGAACTCAAGGTCTCCGTGCTGGGCAAACAGGTTTTGCAGCTGTTTGAGCTAAGATTTCCAAGTTATTCACATAATGAAAACTTATACTTTCTTTCGGTCGAGTTCCCCATTCAAATGCATGTAACAGTGAGAAACGCACTGTCTTGGCGAAAGAAAGCGTTTTTGTACAACTTCATAGAAATAGCTGTAACTTTTGATAGAAGACTCAGACAAACATGTTTATGGCTTTATCTTATAGAACTCAAGGTTTCCGTGCTGGGAAAACAGGTTTTGCAGCTGTTTGAGCTAAGATTTCCAAGTTATTCACATAATGAAAACTTATACTTTGTTTCAGTCGAGTTCCCCATTCAAATGCATGTAACAGTGAGAAACGCACTGTCTTGGCGAAAGAAAGCGTTTTTGTACAACTTCATAGAAATAGCTGTAACTTTTGATAGAAGACTCGGATACACATGTTTATGGCTTTATCTTATAGAACTCAAGGTCTTCGTGCTGGGCAAACAGGTTTTGCAGCTGTTTGAGCTAAGATTTCCAAGTTATTCACATAATGAAAACTTATACTTTGTTTCGGTCGAGTTCCCCATTCAAATGCATGTAACAGTGAGAAACGCACTGTCTTGGCGAAAGAAAGCGTTTTTGTACAACTTCATAGAAATAGCTGTAACTTTTGATAGAAGACTCAGACAAACATGTTTATGGCTTTATCTTATAGAACTCAAGGTCTACGTGCTGGGAAAACAGGTTTTGCAACTGTTTGAGCTAAGATTTCCAAGTTATTCACATAATGAAAACTTATACTTTGTTTCGGTCGAGTTCCCCATTCAAATGCATGTAACAGTGAGAAACGCACTGTCTTGGCGAAAGAAAGCTATTTTGTACAACTTCATAGAAATAGCTGTAACTTTTGATAGAAGACTCGGATACACATGTTTATGGCTTTATCTTATAGAACTCAAGGTCTCCGTGCTGGGCAAACAGGTTTTGCAGCTGTTTGAGCTAAGATTTCCAAGTTATTCACATAATGAAAACTTATACTTTGTTTCGGTCGAGTTCCCCATTCAAATGCATGTAACAGTGAGAAACGCACTGTCTTGGCGAAAGAAAGCGTTTTTGTACAACTTCATAGAAATAGCTGTAACTTTTGATAGAAGACTCAGACAAACATGTTTATGGCTTTATCTTATAGAACTCAAGGTTTCCGTGCTGGGAAAACAGGTTTTGCAGCTGTTTGAGCTAAGATTTCCAAGTTATTCACATAATGAAAACTTATACTTTGTTTCAGTCGAGTTCCCCATTCAAATGCATGTAACAGTGAGAAACGCACTGTCTTGGCGAAAGAAAGCGTTTTTGTACAACTTCATAGAAATAGCTGTAACTTTTGATAGAAGACTCGGATACACATGTTTATGGCTTTATCTTATAGAACTCAAGGTCTTCGTGCTGGGCAAACAGGTTTTGCAGCTGTTTGAGCTAAGATTTCCAAGTTATTCACATAATGAAAACATACTTTGTTTCGGTCGAGTTCCCCATTCAAATGCATGTAACAGTGAGAAACGCACTGTCTTGGCGAAAGAAAGCGTTTTTGTACAACTTCATATAAATAGCTGTAACTTTTGATAGAAGACTCAGACAAACATGTTTATGGCTTTATCTTATAGAACTCAAGGTCTACGTGCTGGGCAAACAGGTTTTGCAGCTGTTTGAGCTAAGATTTCCAAGTTATTCACATAATGAAAACCTATACTTTGTTTCGGTCGAGTTCCCCATTCAAATGCATGTAACAGTGAGAAACGCACTGTCTTGGCGAAAGAAAGCTATTTTGTACAACTTCATAGAAATAGCTGTAACTTTTGATAGAAGACTCGGATACACATGTTTATGGCTTTATCTTATAGAACTCAAGGTTTCCGTGCTGGGAAAACAGGTTTTGCAGCTGTTTGAGCTAAGATTTCCAAGTTATTCACATAATGAAAACCTATACTTTGTTTCGGTCGAGTTCCCCATTCAAATGCATGTAACAGTGAGAAACGCACTGTCTTGGCGAAAGAAAGCGTTTTTGTACAACTTCATAGAAATAGCTGTAACTTTTGATAGAAGACTCGGATACACATGTTTATGGCTTTATCTTATAGAACTCAAGGTCTCCGTGCTGGGCAAACAGGTTTTGCAGCTGTTTGAGCTAAGATTTCCAAGTTATTCACATAATGAAAACCTATACTTTGTTTCGGTCGAGTTCCCCATTCAAATGCATGTAACAGTGAGAAACGCACTGTCTTGGCGAAAGAAAGCGTTTTTGTACAACTTCATAGAAATAGCTGTAACTTTTGATAGAAGACTCAGACAAACATGTTTATGGCTTTATCTTATAGAACTCAAGGTCTCCATGCTGGGAAAACAGGTTTTGCAGCTGTTTGAGCTAAGATTTCCAAGTTATTCACATAATGAAAACCTATACTTTGTTTCGGTCGAGTTCCCCATTCAAATGCATGTAACAGTGAGAAACGCACTGTCTTGGCGAAAGAAAGCGTTTTTGTACAACTTCATATAAATAGCTGTAACTTTTGATAGAAGACTCGGATACACATGTTTATGGCTTTATCTTATAGAACTCAAGGTCTCCGTGCTGGGCAAACAGGTTTTGCAGCTGTTTGAGCTAAGATTTCCAAGTTATTCACATAATGAAAACCTATACTTTGTTTCGGTCGAGTTCCCCATTCAAATGCATGTAACAGTGAGAAACGCACTGTCTTGGCGAAAGAAAGCGTTTTTGTACAACTT
This sequence comes from Diplotaxodon limnothrissa, assembly GCF_057381915.1. Classification (NCBI taxonomy): domain Eukaryota; kingdom Metazoa; phylum Chordata; class Actinopteri; order Cichliformes; family Cichlidae; genus Diplotaxodon; species Diplotaxodon limnothrissa. The sequence continues at coordinate 30,024,369 of NC_140608.1, read as the reverse complement.
CATAGAAATAGCTGTAACTTTTGATAGAAGACTCGGATACACATGTTTATGGCTTTATCTTATAGAACTCAAGGTCTCCGTGCTGGGCAAACAGGTTTTGCAGCTGTTTGAGCTAAGATTTCCAAGTTATTCACATAATGAAAACCTATACTTTGTTTCGGTCGAGTTCCCCATTCAAATGCATGTAACAGTGAGAAACGCACTGTCTTGGCGAAAGAAAGCGTTTTTGTACAACTTCATAGAAATAGCTGTAACTTTTGATAGAAGACTCAGACAAACATGTTTATGGCTTTATCTTATAGAACTCAAGGTCTATGTGCTGGGAAAACAGGTTTTGCAGCTGTTTGAGCTAAGATTTCCAAGTTATTCACATAATGAAAACTTATACTTTGTTTCGGTCGAGTTCCCCATTCAAATGCATGTAACAGTGAGAAACGCACTGTCTTGGCGAAAGAAAGCTATTTTGTACAACTTCATAGAAATAGCTGTAACTTTTGATAGAAGACTCGGATACACATGTTTATGGCTTTATCTTATAGAACTCAAGGTCTCCGTGCTGGGCAAACAGGTTTTGCAGCTGTTTGAGCTAAGATTTCCAAGTTATTCACATAATGAAAACTTATACTTTGTTTCGGTCGAGTTCCCCATTCAAATGCATGTAACAGTGAGAAACGCACTGTCTTGGCGAAAGAAAGCGTTTTTGTACAACTTCATAGAAATAGCTGTAACTTTTGATAGAAGACTCGGATACACATGTTTATGGCTTTATCTTATAGAACTCAAGGTCTCCGTGCTGGGCAAACAGGTTTTGCAGCTGTTTGAGCTAAGATTTCCAAGTTATTCACATAATGAAAACCTATACTTTGTTTCGGTCGAGTTCCCCATTCAAATGCATGTAACAGTGAGAAACGCACTGTCTTGGCGAAAGAAAGCGTTTTTGTACAACTTCATAGAAATAGCTGTAACTTTTGATAGAAGACTCAGACAAACATGTTTATGGCTTTATCTTATAGAACTCAAGGTCTCCGTGCTGGGCAAACAGGTTTTGCAGCTGTTTGAACTAAGATTTCCAAGTTATTCACATAATGAAAACCTATACTTTGTTTCGGTCGAGTTCCCCATTCAAATGCATGTAACAGTGAGAAACGCACTGTCTTGGCGAAAGAAAGCGTTTTTGTACAACTTCATAGAAATAGCTGTAACTTTTGATAGAAGACTCAGACAAACATGTTTATGGCTTTATCTTATAGAACTCAAGGTCTACGTGCTGGGAAAACAGGTTTTGCAACTGTTTGAGCTAAGATTTCCAAGTTATTCACATAATGAAAACTTATACTTTGTTTCGGTCGAGTTCCCCATTCAAATGCATGTAACAGTGAGAAACGCACTGTCTTGGCGAAAGAAAGCTATTTTGTACAACTTCATAGAAATAGCTGTAACTTTTGATAGAAGACTCGGATACACATGTTTATGGCTTTATCTTATAGAACTCAAGGTCTCCGTGCTGGGCAAACAGGTTTTGCAGCTGTTTGAGCTAAGATTTCCAAGTTATTCACATAATGAAAACTTATACTTTGTTTCGGTCGAGTTCCCCATTCAAATGCATGTAACAGTGAGAAACGCACTGTCTTGGCGAAAGAAAGCGTTTTTGTACAACTTCATATAAATAGCTGTAACTTTTGATAGAAGACTCAGACAAACATGTTTATGGCCTTATATTATAGAACTCAAGCTCTCCGTGCTGGGCAAACAGGTTTTGCAGCTGTTTGAGCTAAGATTTCCAAGTTATTCACATAATGAAAACCTATACTTTGTTTCGGTCGAGTTCCCCATTCAAATGCATGTAACAGTGAGAAACGCACTGTCTTGGCGAAAGAAAGCGTTTTTGTACAACTTCATATAAATAGCTGTAACTTTTGATAGAAGACTCAGACAAACATGTTTATGGCTTTATCTTATAGAACTCAAGGTCTACGTGCTGGGCAAACAGGTTTTGCAGCTGTTTGAGCTAAGATTTCCAAGTTATTCACATAATGAAAACCTATACTTTGTTTCGGTCGAGTTCCCCATTCAAATGCATGTAACAGTGAGAAACGCACTGTCTTGGCGAAAGAAAGCGTTTTTGTACAACTTCATAGAAATAGCTGTAACTTTTGATAGAAGACTCGGATACACATGTTTATGGCTTTATCTTATAGAACTCAAGGTATACGTGCTGGGAAAACAGGTTTTGCAGCTGTTTGAGCTAAGATTTCCAAGTTATTCACATAATGAAAACCTATACTTTGTTTCGGTCGAGTTCCCCATTCAAATGCATGTAACAGTGAGAAACGCACTGTCTTGGCGAAAGAAAGCTATTTTGTACAACTTCATAGAAATAGCTGTAACTTTTGATAGAAGACTCGGATACACATGTTTATGGCTTTATCTTATAGAACTCAAGGTTTCCGTGCTGGGCAAACAGGTTTTGCAGCTGTTTGAACTAAGATTTCCAAGTTATTCACATAATGAAAACCTATACTTTGTTTCGGTCGAGTTCCCCATTCAAATGCATGTAACAGTGAGAAACGCACTGTCTTGGCGAAAGAAAGCGTTTTTGTACAACTTCATAGAAATAGCTGTAACTTTTGATAGAAGACTCAGACAAACATGTTTATGGCTTTATCTTTTAGAACTCAAGGTCTCCGTGCTGGGCAAACAGGTTTTGCAGCTGTTTGAGCTAAGATTTCCAAGTTATTCACATAATGAAAACCTATACTTTGTTTCGGTCGAGTTCCCCATTCAAATGCATGTAACAGTGAGAAACGCACTGTCTTGGCGAAAGAAAGCGTTTTTGTACAACTTCATAGAAATAGCTGTAACTTTTGATAGAAGACTCAGACAAACATGTTTATGGCTTTATCTTATAGAACTCAAGGTCTCCATGCTGGGAAAACAGGTTTTGCAGCTGTTTGAGCTAAGATTTCCAAGTTATTCACATAATGAAAACCTATACTTTGTTTCGGTCGAGTTCCCCATTCAAATGCATGTAACAGTGAGAAACGCACTGTCTTGGCGAAAGAAAGCGTTTTTGTACAACTTCATAGAAATAGCTGTAACTTTTGATAGAAGACTCGGATACACATGTTTATGGCTTTATCTTATAGAACTCAAGGTCTCCGTGCTGGGCAAACAGGTTTTGCAGCTGTTTGAGCTAAGATTTCCAAGTTATTCACATAATGAAAACTTATACTTTGTTTCGGTCGAGTTCCCCATTCAAATGCATGTAACAGTGAGAAACGCACTGTCTTGGCGAAAGAAAGCGTTTTTGTACAACTTCATAGAAATAGCTGTAACTTTTGATAGAAGACTCGGATACACATGTTTATGGCTTTATCTTATAGAACTCAAGGTCTCCGTGCTGGGCAAACAGGTTTTGCAGCTGTTTGAGCTAAGATTTCCAAGTTATTCACATAATGAAAACCTATACTTTGTTTCGGTCGAGTTCCCCATTCAAATGCATGTAACAGTGAGAAACGCACTGTCTTGGCGAAAGAAAGCGTTTTTGTACAACTTCATAGAAATAGCTGTAACTTTTGATAGAAGACTCAGACAAACATGTTTATGGCTTTATCTTATAGAACTCAAGGTCTACGTGCTGGGAAAACAGGTTTTGCAACTGTTTGAGCTAAGATTTCCAAGTTATTCACATAATGAAAACTTATACTTTGTTTCGGTCGAGTTCCCCATTCAAATGCATGTAACAGTGAGAAACGCACTGTCTTGGCGAAAGAAAGCTATTTTGTACAACTTCATAGAAATAGCTGTAACTTTTGATAGAAGACTCAGACAAACATGTTTATGGCCTTATGTTATAGAACTCAAGGTCTCCGTGCTGGGAAAACAGGTTTTGCAGCTGTTTGAGCTAAGATTTCCAAGTTATTCACATAATGAAAACTTATACTTTGTTTCGGTCGAGTTCCCCATTCAAATGCATGTAACAGTGAGAAACGCACTGTCTTGGCGAAAGAAAGCGTTTTTGTACAACTTCATATAAATAGCTGTAACTTTTGATAGAAGACTCAGACAAACATGTTTATGGCCTTATATTATAGAACTCAAGCTCTCCGTGCTGGGCAAACAGGTTTTGCAGCTGTTTGAGCTAAGATTTCCAAGTTATTCACATAATGAAAACCTATACTTTGTTTCGGTCGAGTTCCCCATTCAAATGCATGTAACAGTGAGAAACGCACTGTCTTGGCGAAAGAAAGCGTTTTTGTACAACTTCATATAAATAGCTGTAACTTTTGATAGAAGACTCAGACAAACATGTTTATGGCTTTATCTTATAGAACTCAAGGTCTACGTGCTGGGCAAACAGGTTTTGCAGCTGTTTGAGCTAAGATTTCCAAGTTATTCACATAATGAAAACCTATACTTTGTTTCGGTCGAGTTCCCCATTCAAATGCATGTAACAGTGAGAAACGCACTGTCTTGGCGAAAGAAAGCGTTTTTGTACAACTTCATAGAAATAGCTGTAACTTTTGATAGAAGACTCGGATACACATGTTTATGGCTTTATCTTATAGAACTCAAGGTCTCCGTGCTGGGCAAACAGGTTTTGCAGCTGTTTGAGCTAAGATTTCCAAGTTATTCACATAATGAAAACCTATACTTTGTTTCGGTCGAGTTCCCCATTCAAATGCATGTAACAGTGAGAAACGCACTGTCTTGGCGAAAGAAAGCGTTTTTGTACAACTTCATAGAAATAGCTGTAACTTTTGATAGAAGACTCAGACAAACATGTTTATGGCTTTATCTTATAGAACTCAAGGTCTCCATGCTGGGAAAACAGGTTTTGCAGCTGTTTGAGCTAAGATTTCCAAGTTATTCACATAATGAAAACCTATACTTTGTTTCGGTCGAGTTCCCCATTCAAATGCATGTAACAGTGAGAAACGCACTGTCTTGGCGAAAGAAAGCGTTTTTGTACAACTTCATATAAATAGCTGTAACTTTTGATAGAAGACTCGGATACACATGTTTATGGCTTTATCTTATAGAACTCAAGGTCTCCGTGCTGGGAAAACAGGTTTTGCAGCTGTTTGAGCTAAGATTTCCAAGTTATTCACATAATGAAAACTTATACTTTGTTTCAGTCGAGTTCCCCATTCAAATGCATGTAACAGTGAGAAACGCACTGTCTTGGCGAAAGAAAGCGTTTTTGTACAACTTCATAGAAATAGCTGTAACTTTTGATAGAAGACTCGGATACACATGTTTATGGCTTTATCTTATAGAACTCAAGGTTTCCGTGCTGGGAAAACAGGTTTTGCAGCTGTTTGAGCTAAGATTTCCAAGTTATTCACATAATGAAAACCTATACTTTGTTTCGGTCGAGTTCCCCATTCAAATGCATGTAACAGTGAGAAACGCACTGTCTTGGCGAAAGAAAGCGTTTTTGTACAACTTCATAGAAATAGCTGTAACTTTTGATAGAAGACTCAGACAAACATGTTTATGGCCTTATCTTATAGAACTCAAGGTCTCCATGCTGGGAAAACAGGTTTTGCAGCTGTTTGAGCTAAGATTTCCAAGTTATTCACATAATGAAAACCTATACTTTGTTTCGGTCGAGTTCCCCATTCAAATGCATGTAACAGTGAGAAACGCACTGTCTTGGCGAAAGAAAGCGTTTTTGTACAACTTCATATAAATAGCTGTAACTTTTGATAGAAGACTCGGATACACATGTTTATGGCTTTATCTTATAGAACTCAAGGTCTCCGTGCTGGGCAAACAGGTTTTGCAGCTGTTTGAGCTAAGATTTCCAAGTTATTCACATAATGAAAACTTATACTTTGTTTCAGTCGAATTCCCCATTCAAATGCATGTAACAGTGAGAAACGCACTGTCTTGGCGAAAGAAAGCGTTTTTGTACAACTTCATAGAAATAGCTGTAACTTTTGATAGAAGACTCAGACAAACATGTTTATGGCTTTATCTTATAGAACTCAAGGTTTCCGTGCTGGGAAAACAGGTTTTGCAGCTGTTTGAGCTAAGATTTCCAAGTTATTCACATAATGAAAACTTATACTTTGTTTCAGTCGAGTTCCCCATTCAAATGCATGTAACAGTGAGAAACGCACTGTCTTGGCGAAAGAAAGCGTTTTTGTACAACTTCATAGAAATAGCTGTAACTTTTGATAGAAGACTCGGATACACATGTTTATGGCTTTATCTTATAGAACTCAAGGTCTTCGTGCTGGGCAAACAGGTTTTGCAGCTGTTTGAGCTAAGATTTCCAAGTTATTCACATAATGAAAACTTATACTTTGTTTCGGTCGAGTTCCCCATTCAAATGCATGTAACAGTGAGAAACGCACTGTCTTGGCGAAAGAAAGCGTTTTTGTACAACTTCATATAAATAGCTGTAACTTTTGATAGAAGACTCAGACAAACATGTTTATGGCCTTATATTATAGAACTCAAGCTCTCCGTGCTGGGCAAACAGGTTTTGCAGCTGTTTGAGCTAAGATTTCCAAGTTATTCACATAATGAAAACCTATACTTTGTTTCGGTCGAGTTCCCCATTCAAATGCATGTAACAGTGAGAAACGCACTGTCTTGGCGAAAGAAAGCGTTTTTGTACAACTTCATATAAATAGCTGTAACTTTTGATAGAAGACTCAGACAAACATGTTTATGGCTTTATCTTATAGAACTCAAGGTCTACGTGCTGGGCAAACAGGTTTTGCAGCTGTTTGAGCTAAGATTTCCAAGTTATTCACATAATGAAAACCTATACTTTGTTTCGGTCGAGTTCCCCATTCAAATGCATGTAACAGTGAGAAACGCACTGTCCTGGCGAAAGAAAGCTATTTTGTACAACTTCATAGAAATAGCTGTAACTTTTGATAGAAGACTCGGATACACATGTTTATGGCTTTATCTTATAGAACTCAAGGTTTCCGTGCTGGGAAAACAGGTTTTGCAGCTGTTTGAGCTAAGATTTCCAAGTTATTCACATAATGAAAACCTATACTTTGTTTCGGTCGAGTTCCCCATTCAAATGCATGTAACAGTGAGAAACGCACTGTCTTGGCGAAAGAAAGCGTTTTTGTACAACTTCATAGAAATAGCTGTAACTTTTGATAGAAGACTCGGATACACATGTTTATGGCTTTATCTTATAGAACTCAAGGTCTCCGTGCTGGGCAAACAGGTTTTGCAGCTGTTTGAGCTAAGATTTCCAAGTTATTCACATAATGAAAACCTATACTTTGTTTCGGTCGAGTTCCCCATTCAAATGCATGTAACAGTGAGAAACGCACTGTCTTGGCGAAAGAAAGCGTTTTTGTACAACTTCATAGAAATAGCTGTAACTTTTGATAGAAGACTCAGACAAACATGTTTATGGCTTTATCTTATAGAACTCAAGGTCTCCATGCTGGGAAAACAGGTTTTGCAGCTGTTTGAGCTAAGATTTCCAAGTTATTCACATAATGAAAACCTATACTTTGTTTCGGTCGAGTTCCCCATTCAAATGCATGTAACAGTGAGAAACGCACTGTCTTGGCGAAAGAAAGCGTTTTTGTACAACTTCATAGAAATAGCTGTAACTTTTGATAGAAGACTCAGACAAACATGTTTATGGCTTTATCTTATAGAACTCAAGGTCTACGTGCTGGGAAAACAGGTTTTGCAACTGTTTGAGCTAAGATTTCCAAGTTATTCACATAATGAAAACTTATACTTTGTTTCGGTCGAGTTCCCCATTCAAATGCATGTAACAGTGAGAAACGCACTGTCTTGGCGAAAGAAAGCTATTTTGTACAACTTCATAGAAATAGCTGTAACTTTTGATAGAAGACTCGGATACACATGTTTATGGCTTTATCTTATAGAACTCAAGGTCTCCGTGCTGGGCAAACAGGTTTTGCAGCTGTTTGAGCTAAGATTTCCAAGTTATTCACATAATGAAAACTTATACTTTGTTTCGGTCGAGTTCCCCATTCAAATGCATGTAACAGTGAGAAACGCACTGTCTTGGCGAAAGAAAGCGTTTTTGTACAACTTCATAGAAATAGCTGTAACTTTTGATAGAAGACTCAGACAAACATGTTTATGGCTTTATCTTATAGAACTCAAGGTTTCCGTGCTGGGAAAACAGGTTTTGCAGCTGTTTGAGCTAAGATTTCCAAGTTATTCACATAATGAAAACTTATACTTTGTTTCAGTCGAGTTCCCCATTCAAATGCATGTAACAGTGAGAAACGCACTGTCTTGGCGAAAGAAAGCGTTTTTGTACAACTTCATAGAAATAGCTGTAACTTTTGATAGAAGACTCGGATACACATGTTTATGGCTTTATCTTATAGAACTCAAGGTCTTCGTGCTGGGCAAACAGGTTTTGCAGCTGTTTGAGCTAAGATTTCCAAGTTATTCACATAATGAAAACTTATACTTTGTTTCAGTCGAGTTCCCCATTCAAATGCATGTAACAGTGAGAAACGCACTGTCTTGGCGAAAGAAAGCGTTTTTGTACAACTTCATAGAAATAGCTGTAACTTTTGATAGAAGACTCGGATACACATGTTTATGGCTTTATCTTATAGAACTCAAGGTCTTCGTGCTGGGCAAACAGGTTTTGCAGCTGTTTGAGCTAAGATTTCCAAGTTATTCACATAATGAAAACTTATACTTTGTTTCAGTCGAGTTCCCCATTCAAATGCATGTAACAGTGAGAAACGCACTGTCTTGGCGAAAGAAAGCGTTTTTGTACAACTTCATAGAAATAGCTGTAACTTTTGATAGAAGACTCGGATACACATGTTTATGGCTTTATCTTATAGAACTCAAGGTCTCCGTGCTGGGCAAACAGGTTTTGCAGCTGTTTGAGCTAAGATTTCCAAGTTATTCACATAATGAAAACCTATACTTTGTTTCGGTCGAGTTCCCCATTCAAATGCATGTAACAGTGAGAAACGCACTGTCTTGGCGAAAGAAAGCGTTTTTGTACAACTTCATAGAAATAGCTGTAACTTTTGATAGAAGACTCAGACAAACATGTTTATGGCTTTATCTTATAGAACTCAAGGTTTCCGTGCTGGGAAAACAGGTTTTGCAGCTGTTTGAGCTAAGATTTCCAAGTTATTCACATAATGAAAACCTATACTTTGTTTCGGTCGAGTTCCCCATTCAAATGCATGTAACAGTGAGAAACGCACTGTCTTGGCGAAAGAAAGCGTTTTTGTACAACTTCATAGAAATAGCTGTAACTTTTGATAGAAGACTCAGACAAACATGTTTATGGCTTTATCTTATAGAACTCAAGGTCTACGTGCTGGGAAAACAGGTTTTGCAACTGTTTGAGCTAAGATTTCCAAGTTATTCACATAATGAAAACTTATACTTTGTTTCGGTCGAGTTCCCCATTCAAATGCATGTAACAGTGAGAAACGCACTGTCTTGGCGAAAGAAAGCTATTTTGTACAACTTCATAGAAATAGCTGTAACTTTTGATAGAAGACTCGGATACACATGTTTATGGCTTTATCTTATAGAACTCAAGGTCTCCGTGCTGGGCAAACAGGTTTTGCAGCTGTTTGAGCTAAGATTTCCAAGTTATTCACATAATGAAAACTTATACTTTGTTTCGGTCGAGTTCCCCATTCAAATGCATGTAACAGTGAGAAACGCACTGTCTTGGCGAAAGAAAGCGTTTTTGTACAACTTCATATAAATAGCTGTAACTTTTGATAGAAGACTCAGACAAACATGTTTATGGCTTTATCTTATAGAACTCAAGGTCTACGTGCTGGGCAAACAGGTTTTGCAGCTGTTTGAGCTAAGATTTCCAAGTTATTCACATAATGAAAACCTATACTTTGTTTCGGTCGAGTTCCCCATTCAAATGCATGTAACAGTGAGAAACGCACTGTCTTGGCGAAAGAAAGCTATTTTGTACAACTTCATAGAAATAGCTGTAACTTTTGATAGAAGACTCGGATACACATGTTTATGGCTTTATCTTATAGAACTCAAGGTTTCCGTGCTGGGAAAACAGGTTTTGCAGCTGTTTGAGCTAAGATTTCCAAGTTATTCACATAATGAAAACCTATACTTTGTTTCGGTCGAGTTCCCCATTCAAATGCATGTAACAGTGAGAAACGCACTGTCTTGGCGAAAGAAAGCGTTTTTGTACAACTTCATAGAAATAGCTGTAACTTTTGATAGAAGACTCAGACAAACATGTTTATGGCCTTATCTTATAGAACTCAAGGTCTCCATGCTGGGAAAACAGGTTTTGCAGCTGTTTGAGCTAAGATTTCCAAGTTATTCACATAATGAAAACCTATACTTTGTTTCGGTCGAGTTCCCCATTCAAATGCATGTAACAGTGAGAAACGCACTGTCTTGGCGAAAGAAAGCGTTTTTGTACAACTTCATATAAATAGCTGTAACTTTTGATAGAAGACTCGGATACACATGTTTATGGCTTTATCTTATAGAACTCAAGGTCTCCGTGCTGGGCAAACAGGTTTTGCAGCTGTTTGAGCTAAGATTTCCAAGTTATTCACATAATGAAAACTTATACTTTGTTTCAGTCGAATTCCCCATTCAAATGCATGTAACAGTGAGAAACGCACTGTCTTGGCGAAAGAAAGCGTTTTTGTACAACTTCATAGAAATAGCTGTAACTTTTGATAGAAGACTCAGACAAACATGTTTATGGCTTTATCTTATAGAACTCAAGGTCTCCGTGCTGGGCAAACAGGTTTTGCAGCTGTTTGAGCTAAGATTTCCAAGTTATTCACATAATGAAAACTTATACTTTGTTTCAGTCGAGTTCCCCATTCAAATGCATGTAACAGTGAGAAACGCACTGTCTTGGCGAAAGAAAGCGTTTTTGTACAACTTCATAGAAATAGCTGTAACTTTTGATAGAAGACTCGGATACACATGTTTATGGCTTTATCTTATAGAACTCAAGGTTTCCGTGCTGGGAAAACAGGTTTTGCAGCTGTTTGAGCTAAGATTTCCAAGTTATTCACATAATGAAAACTTATACTTTGTTTCGGTCGAGTTCCCCATTCAAATGCATGTAACAGTGAGAAACGCACTGTCTTGGCGAAAGAAAGCTATTTTGTACAACTTCATAGAAATAGCTGTAACTTTTGATAGAAGACTCGGATACACATGTTTATGGCTTTATCTTATAGAACTCAAGGTCTCCGTGCTGGGCAAACAGGTTTTGCAGCTGTTTGAGCTAAGATTTCCAAGTTATTCACATAATGAAAACTTATACTTTGTTTCGGTCGAGTTCCCCATTCAAATGCATGTAACAGTGAGAAACGCACTGTCTTGGCGAAAGAAAGCGTTTTTGTACAACTTCATAGAAATAGCTGTAACTTTTGATAGAAGACTCGGATACACATGTTTATGGCTTTATCTTATAGAACTCAAGGTCTACGTGCTGGGCAAACAGGTTTTGCAGCTGTTTGAGCTAAGATTTCCAAGTTATTCACATAATGAAAACCTATACTTTGTTTCGGTCGAGTTCCCCATTCAAATGCATGTAACAGTGAGAAACGCACTGTCTTGGCGAAAGAAAGCGTTTTTGTACAACTTCATAGAAATAGCTGTAACTTTTGATAGAAGACTCAGACAAACATGTTTATGGCTTTATCTTATAGAACTCAAGGTTTCCGTGCTGGGAAAACAGGTTTTGCAGCTGTTTGAGCTAAGATTTCCAAGTTATTCACATAATGAAAACCTATACTTTGTTTCGGTCGAGTTCCCCATTCAAATGCATGTAACAGTGAGAAACGACTGTCTTGGCGAAAGAAAGCGTTTTTGTACAACTTCATAGAAATAGCTGTAACTTTTGATAGAAGACTCAGACAAACATGTTTATGGCTTTATCTTATAGAACTCAAGGTCTCCGTGCTGGGCAAACAGGTTTTGCAGCTGTTTGAGCTAAGATTTCCAAGTTATTCACATAATGAAAACTTATACTTTCTTTCGGTCGAGTTCCCCATTCAAATGCATGTAACAGTGAGAAACGCACTGTCTTGGCGAAAGAAAGCATTTTTGTACAACTTCATAGAAATAGCTGTAACTTTTGATAGAAGACTCAGACAAACATGTTTATGGCTTTATCTTATAGAACTCAAGGTTTCCGTGCTGGGAAAACAGGTTTTGCAGCTGTTTGAGCTAAGATTTCCAAGTTATTCACATAATGAAAACCTATACTTTGTTTCGGTCGAGTTCCCCATTCAAATGCATGTAACAGTGAGAAACGACTGTCTTGGCGAAAGAAAGCGTTTTTGTACAACTTCATAGAAATAGCTGTAACTTTTGATAGAAGACTCAGACAAACATGTTTATGGCTTTATCTTATAGAACTCAAGGTCTCCGTGCTGGGCAAACAGGTTTTGCAGCTGTTTGAGCTAAGATTTCCAAGTTATTCACATAATGAAAACTTATACTTTCTTTCGGTCGAGTTCCCCATTCAAATGCATGTAACAGTGAGAAACGCACTGTCTTGGCGAAAGAAAGCATTTTTGTACAACTTCATAGAAATAGCTGTAACTTTTGATAGAAGACTCAGACAAACATGTTTATGGCTTTATCTTATAGAACTCAAGGTTTCCGTGCTGGGAAAACAGGTTTTGCAGCTGTTTGAGCTAAGATTTCCAAGTTATTCACATAATGAAAACTTATACTTTGTTTCAGTCGAGTTCCCCATTCAAATGCATGTAACAGTGAGAAACGCACTGTCTTGGCGAAAGAAAGCGTTTTTGTACAACTTCATAGAAATAGCTGTAACTTTTGATAGAAGACTCGGATACACATGTTTATGGCTTTATCTTATAGAACTCAAGGTCTTCGTGCTGGGCAAACAGGTTTTGCAGCTGTTTGAGCTAAGATTTCCAAGTTATTCACATAATGAAAACTTATACTTTGTTTCGGTCGAGTTCCCCATTCAAATGCATGTAACAGTGAGAAACGCACTGTCTTGGCGAAAGAAAGCGTTTTTGTACAACTTCATATAAATAGCTGTAACTTTTGATAGAAGACTCAGACAAACATGTTTATGGCCTTATATTATAGAACTCAAGCTCTCCGTGCTGGGCAAACAGGTTTTGCAGCTGTTTGAGCTAAGATTTCCAAGTTATTCACATAATGAAAACCTATACTTTGTTTCGGTCGAGTTCCCCATTCAAATGCATGTAACAGTGAGAAACGCACTGTCTTGGCGAAAGAAAGCGTTTTTGTACAACTTCATATAAATAGCTGTAACTTTTGATAGAAGACTCAGACAAACATGTTTATGGCTTTATCTTATAGAACTCAAGGTCTACGTGCTGGGCAAACAGGTTTTGCAGCTGTTTGAGCTAAGATTTCCAAGTTATTCACATAATGAAAACCTATACTTTGTTTCGGTCGAGTTCCCCATTCAAATGCATGTAACAGTGAGAAACGCACTGTCCTGGCGAAAGAAAGCTATTTTGTACAACTTCATAGAAATAGCTGTAACTTTTGATAGAAGACTCGGATACACATGTTTATGGCTTTATCTTATAGAACTCAAGGTTTCCGTGCTGGGAAAACAGGTTTTGCAGCTGTTTGAGCTAAGATTTCCAAGTTATTCACATAATGAAAACCTATACTTTGTTTCGGTCGAGTTCCCCATTCAAATGCATGTAACAGTGAGAAACGCACTGTCTTGGCGAAAGAAAGCGTTTTTGTACAACTTCATAGAAATAGCTGTAACTTTTGATAGAAGACTCGGATACACATGTTTATGGCTTTATCTTATAGAACTCAAGGTCTCCGTGCTGGGCAAACAGGTTTTGCAGCTGTTTGAGCTAAGATTTCCAAGTTATTCACATAATGAAAACCTATACTTTGTTTCGGTCGAGTTCCCCATTCAAATGCATGTAACAGTGAGAAACGCACTGTCTTGGCGAAAGAAAGCGTTTTTGTACAACTTCATAGAAATAGCTGTAACTTTTGATAGAAGACTCAGACAAACATGTTTATGGCTTTATCTTATAGAACTCAAGGTCTCCATGCTGGGAAAACAGGTTTTGCAGCTGTTTGAGCTAAGATTTCCAAGTTATTCACATAATGAAAACCTATACTTTGTTTCGGTCGAGTTCCCCATTCAAATGCATGTAACAGTGAGAAACGCACTGTCTTGGCGAAAGAAAGCGTTTTTGTACAACTTCATAGAAATAGCTGTAACTTTTGATAGAAGACTCAGACAAACATGTTTATGGCTTTATCTTATAGAACTCAAGGTCTACGTGCTGGGAAAACAGGTTTTGCAACTGTTTGAGCTAAGATTTCCAAGTTATTCACATAATGAAAACTTATACTTTGTTTCGGTCGAGTTCCCCATTCAAATGCATGTAACAGTGAGAAACGCACTGTCTTGGCGAAAGAAAGCTATTTTGTACAACTTCATAGAAATAGCTGTAACTTTTGATAGAAGACTCGGATACACATGTTTATGGCTTTATCTTATAGAACTCAAGGTCTCCGTGCTGGGCAAACAGGTTTTGCAGCTGTTTGAGCTAAGATTTCCAAGTTATTCACATAATGAAAACTTATACTTTGTTTCGGTCGAGTTCCCCATTCAAATGCATGTAACAGTGAGAAACGCACTGTCTTGGCGAAAGAAAGCGTTTTTGTACAACTTCATAGAAATAGCTGTAACTTTTGATAGAAGACTCAGACAAACATGTTTATGGCTTTATCTTATAGAACTCAAGGTTTCCGTGCTGGGAAAACAGGTTTTGCAGCTGTTTGAGCTAAGATTTCCAAGTTATTCACATAATGAAAACTTATACTTTGTTTCAGTCGAGTTCCCCATTCAAATGCATGTAACAGTGAGAAACGCACTGTCTTGGCGAAAGAAAGCGTTTTTGTACAACTTCATAGAAATAGCTGTAACTTTTGATAGAAGACTCGGATACACATGTTTATGGCTTTATCTTATAGAACTCAAGGTCTTCGTGCTGGGCAAACAGGTTTTGCAGCTGTTTGAGCTAAGATTTCCAAGTTATTCACATAATGAAAACTTATACTTTGTTTCGGTCGAGTTCCCCATTCAAATGCATGTAACAGTGAGAAACGCACTGTCTTGGCGAAAGAAAGCGTTTTTGTACAACTTCATATAAATAGCTGTAACTTTTGATAGAAGACTCAGACAAACATGTTTATGGCCTTATATTATAGAACTCAAGCTCTCCGTGCTGGGCAAACAGGTTTTGCAGCTGTTTGAGCTAAGATTTCCAAGTTATTCACATAATGAAAACCTATACTTTGTTTCGGTCGAGTTCCCCATTCAAATGCATGTAACAGTGAGAAACGCACTGTCTTGGCGAAAGAAAGCGTTTTTGTACAACTTCATATAAATAGCTGTAACTTTTGATAGAAGACTCAGACAAACATGTTTATGGCTTTATCTTATAGAACTCAAGGTCTACGTGCTGGGCAAACAGGTTTTGCAGCTGTTTGAGCTAAGATTTCCAAGTTATTCACATAATGAAAACCTATACTTTGTTTCGGTCGAGTTCCCCATTCAAATGCATGTAACAGTGAGAAACGCACTGTCTTGGCGAAAGAAAGCTATTTTGTACAACTTCATAGAAATAGCTGTAACTTTTGATAGAAGACTCGGATACACATGTTTATGGCTTTATCTTATAGAACTCAAGGTTTCCGTGCTGGGAAAACAGGTTTTGCAGCTGTTTGAGCTAAGATTTCCAAGTTATTCACATAATGAAAACCTATACTTTGTTTCGGTCGAGTTCCCCATTCAAATGCATGTAACAGTGAGAAACGCACTGTCTTGGCGAAAGAAAGCGTTTTTGTACAACTTCATAGAAATAGCTGTAACTTTTGATAGAAGACTCAGACAAACATGTTTATGGCCTTATCTTATAGAACTCAAGGTCTCCATGCTGGGAAAACAGGTTTTGCAGCTGTTTGAGCTAAGATTTCCAAGTTATTCACATAATGAAAACCTATACTTTGTTTCGGTCGAGTTCCCCATTCAAATGCATGTAACAGTGAGAAACGCACTGTCTTGGCGAAAGAAAGCGTTTTTGTACAACTTCATATAAATAGCTGTAACTTTTGATAGAAGACTCGGATACACATGTTTATGGCTTTATCTTATAGAACTCAAGGTCTCCGTGCTGGGCAAACAGGTTTTGCAGCTGTTTGAGCTAAGATTTCCAAGTTATTCACATAATGAAAACTTATACTTTGTTTCAGTCGAATTCCCCATTCAAATGCATGTAACAGTGAGAAACGCACTGTCTTGGCGAAAGAAAGCGTTTTTGTACAACTTCATAGAAATAGCTGTAACTTTTGATAGAAGACTCAGACAAACATGTTTATGGCTTTATCTTATAGAACTCAAGGTCTCCGTGCTGGGCAAACAGGTTTTGCAGCTGTTTGAGCTAAGATTTCCAAGTTATTCACATAATGAAAACCTATACTTTGTTTCAGTCGAGTTCCCCATTCAAATGCATGTAACAGTGAGAAACGCACTGTCTTGGCGAAAGAAAGCGTTTTTGTACAACTTCATAGAAATAGCTGTAACTTTTGATAGAAGACTCAGACAAACATGTTTATGGCTTTATCTTATAGAACTCAAGGTTTCCGTGCTGGGAAAACAGGTTTTGCAGCTGTTTGAGCTAAGATTTCCAAGTTATTCACATAATGAAAACCTATACTTTGTTTCGGTCGAGTTCCCCATTCAAATGCATGTAACAGTGAGAAACGCACTGTCTTGGCGAAAGAAAGCGTTTTTGTACAACTTCATAGAAATAGCTGTAACTTTTGATAGAAGACTCAGACAAACATGTTTATGGCTTTATCTTATAGAACTCAAGGTTTCCGTGCTGGGAAAACAGGTTTTGCAGCTGTTTGAGCTAAGATTTCCAAGTTATTCACATAATGAAAACCTATACTTTGTTTCGGTCGAGTTCCCCATTCAAATGCATGTAACAGTGAGAAACGCACTGTCTTGGCGAAAGAAAGCGTTTTTGTACAACTTCATAGAAATAGCTGTAACTTTTGATAGAAGACTCAGACAAACATGTTTATGGCTTTATCTTATAGAACTCAAGGTCTACGTGCTGGGAAAACAGGTTTTGCAACTGTTTGAGCTAAGATTTCCAAGTTATTCACATAATGAAAACTTATACTTTGTTTCGGTCGAGTTCCCCATTCAAATGCATGTAACAGTGAGAAACGCACTGTCTTGGCGAAAGAAAGCTATTTTGTACAACTTCATAGAAATAGCTGTAACTTTTGATAGAAGACTCAGATACACATGTTTATGGCTTTATCTTATAGAACTCAAGGTCTCCGTGCTGGGCAAACAGGTTTTGCAGCTGTTTGAGCTAAGATTTCCAAGTTATTCACATAATGAAAACTTATACTTTCTTTCGGTCGAGTTCCCCATTCAAATGCATGTAACAGTGAGAAACGCACTGTCTTGGCGAAAGAAAGCGTTTTTGTACAACTTCATAGAAATAGCTGTAACTTTTGATAGAAGACTCAGACAAACATGTTTATGGCTTTATCTTATAGAACTCAAGGTTTCCGTGCTGGGAAAACAGGTTTTGCAGCTGTTTGAGCTAAGATTTCCAAGTTATTCACATAATGAAAACTTATACTTTGTTTCAGTCGAGTTCCCCATTCAAATGCATGTAACAGTGAGAAACGCACTGTCTTGGCGAAAGAAAGCGTTTTTGTACAACTTCATAGAAATAGCTGTAACTTTTGATAGAAGACTCGGATACACATGTTTATGGCTTTATCTTATAGAACTCAAGGTCTTCGTGCTGGGCAAACAGGTTTTGCAGCTGTTTGAGCTAAGATTTCCAAGTTATTCACATAATGAAAACTTATACTTTGTTTCGGTCGAGTTCCCCATTCAAATGCATGTAACAGTGAGAAACGCACTGTCTTGGCGAAAGAAAGCGTTTTTGTACAACTTCATATAAATAGCTGTAACTTTTGATAGAAGACTCAGACAAACATGTTTATGGCCTTATATTATAGAACTCAAGCTCTCCGTGCTGGGCAAACAGGTTTTGCAGCTGTTTGAGCTAAGATTTCCAAGTTATTCACATAATGAAAACCTATACTTTGTTTCGGTCGAGTTCCCCATTCAAATGCATGTAACAGTGAGAAACGCACTGTCTTGGCGAAAGAAAGCGTTTTTGTACAACTTCATATAAATAGCTGTAACTTTTGATAGAAGACTCAGACAAACATGTTTATGGCTTTATCTTATAGAACTCAAGGTCTACGTGCTGGGCAAACAGGTTTTGCAGCTGTTTGAGCTAAGATTTCCAAGTTATTCACATAATGAAAACCTATACTTTGTTTCGGTCGAGTTCCCCATTCAAATGCATGTAACAGTGAGAAACGCACTGTCCTGGCGAAAGAAAGCTATTTTGTACAACTTCATAGAAATAGCTGTAACTTTTGATAGAAGACTCGGATACACATGTTTATGGCTTTATCTTATAGAACTCAAGGTTTCCGTGCTGGGAAAACAGGTTTTGCAGCTGTTTGAGCTAAGATTTCCAAGTTATTCACATAATGAAAACCTATACTTTGTTTCGGTCGAGTTCCCCATTCAAATGCATGTAACAGTGAGAAACGCACTGTCTTGGCGAAAGAAAGCGTTTTTGTACAACTTCATAGAAATAGCTGTAACTTTTGATAGAAGACTCGGATACACATGTTTATGGCTTTATCTTATAGAACTCAAGGTCTCCGTGCTGGGCAAACAGGTTTTGCAGCTGTTGAGCTAAGATTTCCAAGTTATTCACATAATGAAAACCTATACTTTGTTTCGGTCGAGTTCCCCATTCAAATGCATGTAACAGTGAGAAACGCACTGTCTTGGCGAAAGAAAGCGTTTTTGTACAACTTCATAGAAATAGCTGTAACTTTTGATAGAAGACTCAGACAAACATGTTTATGGCTTTATCTTATAGAACTCAAGGTCTCCATGCTGGGAAAACAGGTTTTGCAGCTGTTTGAGCTAAGATTTCCAAGTTATTCACATAATGAAAACCTATACTTTGTTTCGGTCGAGTTCCCCATTCAAATGCATGTAACAGTGAGAAACGCACTGTCTTGGCGAAAGAAAGCGTTTTTGTACAACTTCATAGAAATAGCTGTAACTTTTGATAGAAGACTCAGACAAACATGTTTATGGCTTTATCTTATAGAACTCAAGGTCTACGTGCTGGGAAAACAGGTTTTGCAACTGTTTGAGCTAAGATTTCCAAGTTATTCACATAATGAAAACTTATACTTTGTTTCGGTCGAGTTCCCCATTCAAATGCATGTAACAGTGAGAAACGCACTGTCTTGGCGAAAGAAAGCTATTTTGTACAACTTCATAGAAATAGCTGTAACTTTTGATAGAAGACTCGGATACACATGTTTATGGCTTTATCTTATAGAACTCAAGGTCTCCGTGCTGGGCAAACAGGTTTTGCAGCTGTTTGAGCTAAGATTTCCAAGTTATTCACATAATGAAAACTTATACTTTGTTTCGGTCGAGTTCCCCATTCAAATGCATGTAACAGTGAGAAACGCACTGTCTTGGCGAAAGAAAGCGTTTTTGTACAACTTCATAGAAATAGCTGTAACTTTTGATAGAAGACTCAGACAAACATGTTTATGGCTTTATCTTATAGAACTCAAGGTTTCCGTGCTGGGAAAACAGGTTTTGCAGCTGTTTGAGCTAAGATTTCCAAGTTATTCACATAATGAAAACTTATACTTTCTTTCGGTCGAGTTCCCCATTCAAATGCATGTAACAGTGAGAAACGCACTGTCTTGGCGAAAGAAAGCGTTTTTGTACAACTTCATAGAAATAGCTGTAACTTTTGATAGAAGACTCGGATACACATGTTTATGGCTTTATCTTATAGAACTCAAGGTCTTCGTGCTGGGCAAACAGGTTTTGCAGCTGTTTGAGCTAAGATTTCCAAGTTATTCACATAATGAAAACATACTTTGTTTCGGTCGAGTTCCCCATTCAAATGCATGTAACAGTGAGAAACGCACTGTCTTGGCGAAAGAAAGCGTTTTTGTACAACTTCATATAAATAGCTGTAACTTTTGATAGAAGACTCAGACAAACATGTTTATGGCTTTATCTTATAGAACTCAAGGTCTACGTGCTGGGCAAACAGGTTTTGCAGCTGTTTGAGCTAAGATTTCCAAGTTATTCACATAATGAAAACCTATACTTTGTTTCGGTCGAGTTCCCCATTCAAATGCATGTAACAGTGAGAAACGCACTGTCTTGGCGAAAGAAAGCTATTTTGTACAACTTCATAGAAATAGCTGTAACTTTTGATAGAAGACTCGGATACACATGTTTATGGCTTTATCTTATAGAACTCAAGGTTTCCGTGCTGGGAAAACAGGTTTTGCAGCTGTTTGAGCTAAGATTTCCAAGTTATTCACATAATGAAAACCTATACTTTGTTTCGGTCGAGTTCCCCATTCAAATGCATGTAACAGTGAGAAACGCACTGTCTTGGCGAAAGAAAGCGTTTTTGTACAACTTCATAGAAATAGCTGTAACTTTTGATAGAAGACTCGGATACACATGTTTATGGCTTTATCTTATAGAACTCAAGGTCTCCGTGCTGGGCAAACAGGTTTTGCAGCTGTTTGAGCTAAGATTTCCAAGTTATTCACATAATGAAAACCTATACTTTGTTTCGGTCGAGTTCCCCATTCAAATGCATGTAACAGTGAGAAACGCACTGTCTTGGCGAAAGAAAGCGTTTTTGTACAACTTCATAGAAATAGCTGTAACTTTTGATAGAAGACTCAGACAAACATGTTTATGGCTTTATCTTATAGAACTCAAGGTCTCCATGCTGGGAAAACAGGTTTTGCAGCTGTTTGAGCTAAGATTTCCAAGTTATTCACATAATGAAAACCTATACTTTGTTTCGGTCGAGTTCCCCATTCAAATGCATGTAACAGTGAGAAACGCACTGTCTTGGCGAAAGAAAGCGTTTTTGTACAACTTCATAGAAATAGCTGTAACTTTTGATAGAAGACTCGGATACACATGTTTATGGCTTTATCTTATAGAACTCAAGGTCTCCGTGCTGGGCAAACAGGTTTTGCAGCTGTTTGAGCTAAGATTTCCAAGTTATTCACATAATGAAAACCTATACTTTGTTTCGGTCGAGTTCCCCATTCAAATGCATGTAACAGTGAGAAACGCACTGTCTTGGCGAAAGAAAGCGTTTTTGTACAACTTCATAGAAATAGCTGTAACTTTTGATAGAAGACTCAGACAAACATGTTTATGGCTTTATCTTATAGAACTCAAGGTCTCCATGCTGGGCAAACAGGTTTTGCAGCTGTTTGAACTAAGATTTCCAAGTTATTCACATAATGAAAACCTATACTTTGTTTCGGTCGAGTTCCCCATTCAAATGCATGTAACAGTGAGAAACGCACTGTCTTGGCGAAAGAAAGCGTTTTTGTACAACTTCATAGAAATAGCTGTAACTTTTGATAGAAGACTCGGATACACATGTTTATGGCTTTATCTTATAGAACTCAAGGTCTCCGTGCTGGGCAAACAGGTTTTGCAGCTGTTTGAGCTAAGATTTCCAAGTTATTCACATAATGAAAACCTATACTTTGTTTCGGTCGAGTTCCCCATTCAAATGCATGTAACAGTGAGAAACGCACTGTCTTGGCGAAAGAAAGCGTTTTTGTACAACTTCATAGAAATAGCTGTAACTTTTGATAGAAGACTCAGACAAACATGTTTATGGCTTTATCTTATAGAACTCAAGGTCTATGTGCTGGGAAAACAGGTTTTGCAGCTGTTTGAGCTAAGATTTCCAAGTTATTCACATAATGAAAACTTATACTTTGTTTCGGTCGAGTTCCCCATTCAAATGCATGTAACAGTGAGAAACGCACTGTCTTGGCGAAAGAAAGCTATTTTGTACAACTTCATAGAAATAGCTGTAACTTTTGATAGAAGACTCGGATACACATGTTTATGGCTTTATCTTATAGAACTCAAGGTCTCCGTGCTGGGCAAACAGGTTTTGCAGCTGTTTGAGCTAAGATTTCCAAGTTATTCACATAATGAAAACTTATACTTTGTTTCGGTCGAGTTCCCCATTCAAATGCATGTAACAGTGAGAAACGCACTGTCTTGGCGAAAGAAAGCGTTTTTGTACAACTTCATAGAAATAGCTGTAACTTTTGATAGAAGACTCGGATACACATGTTTATGGCTTTATCTTATAGAACTCAAGGTCTCCGTGCTGGGCAAACAGGTTTTGCAGCTGTTTGAGCTAAGATTTCCAAGTTATTCACATAATGAAAACCTATACTTTGTTTCGGTCGAGTTCCCCATTCAAATGCATGTAACAGTGAGAAACGCACTGTCTTGGCGAAAGAAAGCGTTTTTGTACAACTTCATAGAAATAGCTGTAACTTTTGATAGAAGACTCAGACAAACATGTTTATGGCTTTATCTTATAGAACTCAAGGTCTCCATGCTGGGCAAACAGGTTTTGCAGCTGTTTGAACTAAGATTTCCAAGTTATTCACATAATGAAAACCTATACTTTGTTTCGGTCGAGTTCCCCATTCAAATGCATGTAACAGTGAGAAACGCACTGTCTTGGCGAAAGAAAGCGTTTTTGTACAACTTCATAGAAATAGCTGTAACTTTTGATAGAAGACTCGGATACACATGTTTATGGCTTTATCTTATAGAACTCAAGGTCTCCGTGCTGGGCAAACAGGTTTTGCAGCTGTTTGAGCTAAGATTTCCAAGTTATTCACATAATGAAAACCTATACTTTGTTTCGGTCGAGTTCCCCATTCAAATGCATGTAACAGTGAGAAACGCACTGTCTTGGCGAAAGAAAGCGTTTTTGTACAACTTCATAGAAATAGCTGTAACTTTTGATAGAAGACTCAGACAAACATGTTTATGGCTTTATCTTATAGAACTCAAGGTCTATGTGCTGGGAAAACAGGTTTTGCAGCTGTTTGAGCTAAGATTTCCAAGTTATTCACATAATGAAAACTTATACTTTGTTTCGGTCGAGTTCCCCATTCAAATGCATGTAACAGTGAGAAACGCACTGTCTTGGCGAAAGAAAGCTATTTTGTACAACTTCATAGAAATAGCTGTAACTTTTGATAGAAGACTCGGATACACATGTTTATGGCTTTATCTTATAGAACTCAAGGTCTCCGTGCTGGGCAAACAGGTTTTGCAGCTGTTTGAGCTAAGATTTCCAAGTTATTCACATAATGAAAACTTATACTTTGTTTCGGTCGAGTTCCCCATTCAAATGCATGTAACAGTGAGAAACGCACTGTCTTGGCGAAAGAAAGCGTTTTTGTACAACTTCATAGAAATAGCTGTAACTTTTGATAGAAGACTCGGATACACATGTTTATGGCTTTATCTTATAGAACTCAAGGTCTCCGTGCTGGGCAAACAGGTTTTGCAGCTGTTTGAGCTAAGATTTCCAAGTTATTCACATAATGAAAACCTATACTTTGTTTCGGTCGAGTTCCCCATTCAAATGCATGTAACAGTGAGAAACGCACTGTCTTGGCGAAAGAAAGCGTTTTTGTACAACTTCATAGAAATAGCTGTAACTTTTGATAGAAGACTCAGACAAACATGTTTATGGCTTTATCTTATAGAACTCAAGGTCTCCGTGCTGGGCAAACAGGTTTTGCAGCTGTTTGAACTAAGATTTCCAAGTTATTCACATAATGAAAACCTATACTTTGTTTCGGTCGAGTTCCCCATTCAAATGCATGTAACAGTGAGAAACGCACTGTCTTGGCGAAAGAAAGCGTTTTTGTACAACTTCATAGAAATAGCTGTAACTTTTGATAGAAGACTCAGACAAACATGTTTATGGCTTTATCTTATAGAACTCAAGGTCTACGTGCTGGGAAAACAGGTTTTGCAACTGTTTGAGCTAAGATTTCCAAGTTATTCACATAATGAAAACTTATACTTTGTTTCGGTCGAGTTCCCCATTCAAATGCATGTAACAGTGAGAAACGCACTGTCTTGGCGAAAGAAAGCTATTTTGTACAACTTCATAGAAATAGCTGTAACTTTTGATAGAAGACTCGGATACACATGTTTATGGCTTTATCTTATAGAACTCAAGGTCTCCGTGCTGGGCAAACAGGTTTTGCAGCTGTTTGAGCTAAGATTTCCAAGTTATTCACATAATGAAAACTTATACTTTGTTTCGGTCGAGTTCCCCATTCAAATGCATGTAACAGTGAGAAACGCACTGTCTTGGCGAAAGAAAGCGTTTTTGTACAACTTCATAGAAATAGCTGTAACTTTTGATAGAAGACTCAGACAAACATGTTTATGGCTTTATCTTATAGAACTCAAGGTTTCAGTGCTGGGAAAACAGGTTTTGCAGCTGTTTGAGCTAAGATTTCCAAGTTATTCACATAATGAAAACTTATACTTTGTTTCAGTCGAGTTCCCCATTCAAATGCATGTAACAGTGAGAAACGCACTGTCTTGGCGAAAGAAAGCGTTTTTGTACAACTTCATAGAAATAGCTGTAACTTTTGATAGAAGACTCGGATACACATGTTTATGGCTTTATCTTATAGAACTCAAGGTCTTCGTGCTGGGCAAACAGGTTTTGCAGCTGTTTGAGCTAAGATTTCCAAGTTATTCACATAATGAAAACTTATACTTTGTTTCGGTCGAGTTCCCCATTCAAATGCATGTAACAGTGAGAAACGCACTGTCTTGGCGAAAGAAAGCGTTTTTGTACAACTTCATATAAATAGCTGTAACTTTTGATAGAAGACTCAGACAAACATGTTTATGGCCTTATATTATAGAACTCAAGCTCTCCGTGCTGGGCAAACAGGTTTTGCAGCTGTTTGAGCTAAGATTTCCAAGTTATTCACATAATGAAAACCTATACTTTGTTTCGGTCGAGTTCCCCATTCAAATGCATGTAACAGTGAGAAACGCACTGTCTTGGCGAAAGAAAGCGTTTTTGTACAACTTCATATAAATAGCTGTAACTTTTGATAGAAGACTCAGACAAACATGTTTATGGCTTTATCTTATAGAACTCAAGGTCTACGTGCTGGGCAAACAGGTTTTGCAGCTGTTTGAGCTAAGATTTCCAAGTTATTCACATAATGAAAACCTATACTTTGTTTCGGTCGAGTTCCCCATTCAAATGCATGTAACAGTGAGAAACGCACTGTCTTGGCGAAAGAATGCTATTTTGTACAACTTCATAGAAATAGCTGTAACTTTTGATAGAAGACTCGGATACACATGTTTATGGCTTTATCTTATAGAACTCAAGGTTTCCGTGCTGGGAAAACAGGTTTTGCAGCTGTTTGAGCTAAGATTTCCAAGTTATTCACATAATGAAAACCTATACTTTGTTTCGGTCGAGTTCCCCATTCAAATGCATGTAACAGTGAGAAACGCACTGTCTTGGCGAAAGAAAGCGTTTTTGTACAACTTCATAGAAATAGCTGTAACTTTTGATAGAAGACTCAGACAAACATGTTTATGGCTTTATCTTATAGAACTCAAGGTCTCCATGCTGGGAAAACAGGTTTTGCAGCTGTTTGAGCTAAGATTTCCAAGTTATTCACATAATGAAAACCTATACTTTGTTTCGGTCGAGTTCCCCATTCAAATGCATGTAACAGTGAGAAACGCACTGTCTTGGCGAAAGAAAGCGTTTTTGTACAACTTCATATAAATAGCTGTAACTTTTGATAGAAGACTCGGATACACATGTTTATGGCTTTATCTTATAGAACTCAAGGTCTCCGTGCTGGGCAAACAGGTTTTGCAGCTGTTTGAGCTAAGATTTCCAAGTTATTCACATAATGAAAACCTATACTTTGTTTCGGTCGAGTTCCCCATTCAAATGCATGTAACAGTGAGAAACGCACTGTCTTGGCGAAAGAAAGCGTTTTTGTACAACTTCATAGAAATAGCTGTAACTTTTGATAGAAGACTCAGACAAACATGTTTATGGCTTTATCTTATAGAACTCAAGGTCTCCGTGCTGGGCAAACAGGTTTTGCAGCTGTTTGAGCTAAGATTTCCAAGTTATTCACATAATGAAAACTTATACTTTGTTTCAGTCGAGTTCCCCATTCAAATGCATGTAACAGTGAGAAACGCACTGTCTTGGCGAAAGAAAGCGTTTTTGTACAACTTCATAGAAATAGCTGTAACTTTTGATAGAAGACTCGGATACACATGTTTATGGCTTTATCTTATAGAACTCAAGGTCTACGTGCTGGGAAAACAGGTTTTGCAGCTGTTTGAGCTAAGATTTCCAAGTTATTCACATAATGAAAACCTATACTTTGTTTCGGTCGAGTTCCCCATTCAAATGCATGTAACAGTGAGAAACGCACTGTCTTGGCGAAAGAAAGCTATTTTGTACAACTTCATAGAAATAGCTGTAACTTTTGATAGAAGACTCGGATACACATGTTTATGGCTTTATCTTATAGAACTCAAGGTTTCCGTGCTGGGAAAACAGGTTTTGCAGCTGTTTGAACTAAGATTTCCAAGTTATTCACATAATGAAAACCTATACTTTGTTTCGGTCGAGTTCCCCATTCAAATGCATGTAACAGTGAGAAACGCACTGTCTTGGCGAAAGAAAGCGTTTTTGTACAACTTCATAGAAATAGCTGTAACTTTTGATAGAAGACTCGGATACACATGTTTATGGCTTTATCTTATAGAACTCAAGGTCTCCGTGCTGGGCAAACAGGTTTTGCAGCTGTTTGAGCTAAGATTTCCAAGTTATTCACATAATGAAAACCTATACTTTGTTTCGGTCGAGTTCCCCATTCAAATGCATGTAACAGTGAGAAACGCACTGTCTTGGCGAAAGAAAGCGTTTTTGTACAACTTCATAGAAATAGCTGTAACTTTTGATAGAAGACTCAGACAAACATGTTTATGGCTTTATCTTATAGAACTCAAGGTCTACGTGCTGGGAAAACAGGTTTTGCAGCTGTTTGAGCTAAGATTTCCAAGTTATTCACATAATGAAAACCTATACTTTGTTTCGGTCGAGTTCCCCATTCAAATGCATGTAACAGTGAGAAACGCACTGTCTTGGCGAAAGAAAGCGTTTTTGTACAACTTCATATAAATAGCTGTAACTTTTGATAGAAGACTCAGACAAACATGTTTATGGCTTTATCTTATAGAACTCAAGGTCTACGTGCTGGGCAAACAGGTTTTGCAGCTGTTTGAGCTAAGATTTCCAAGTTATTCACATAATGAAAACTTATACTTTGTTTCGGTCGAGTTCCCCATTCAAATGCATGTAACAGTGAGAAACGCACTGTCTTGGCGAAAGAAAGCGTTTTTGTACAACTTCATAGAAATAGCTGTAACTTTTGATAGAAGACTCGGATACACATGTTTATGGCTTTATCTTATAGAACTCAAGGTCTCCGTGCTGGGCAAACAGGTTTTGCAGCTGTTTGAGCTAAGATTTCCAAGTTATTCACATAATGAAAACCTATACTTTGTTTCGGTCGAGTTCCCCATTCAAATGCATGTAACAGTGAGAAACGCACTGTCTTGGCGAAAGAAAGCGTTTTTGTACAACTTCATAGAAATAGCTGTAACTTTTGATAGAAGACTCGGATACACATGTTTATGGCTTTATCTTATAGAACTCAAGGTCTCCGTGCTGGGCAAACAGGTTTTGCAGCTGTTTGAGCTAAGATTTCCAAGTTATTCACATAATGAAAACTTATACTTTGTTTCGGTCGAGTTCCCCATTCAAATGCATGTAACAGTGAGAAACGCACTGTCTTGGCGAAAGAAAGCGTTTTTGTACAACTTCATAGAAATAGCTGTAACTTTTGATAGAAGACTCGGATACACATGTTTATGGCTTTATCTTATAGAACTCAAGGTCTCCGTGCTGGGCAAACAGGTTTTGCAGCTGTTTGAGCTAAGATTTCCAAGTTATTCACATAATGAAAACCTATACTTTGTTTCGGTCGAGTTCCCCATTCAAATGCATGTAACAGTGAGAAACGCACTGTCTTGGCGAAAGAAAGCGTTTTTGTACAACTTCATAGAAATAGCTGTAACTTTTGATAGAAGACTCAGACAAACATGTTTATGGCTTTATCTTATAGAACTCAAGGTCTCCGTGCTGGGCAAACAGGTTTTGCAGCTGTTTGAGCTAAGATTTCCAAGTTATTCACATAATGAAAACTTATACTTTGTTTCAGTCGAGTTCCCCATTCAAATGCATGTAACAGTGAGAAACGCACTGTCTTGGCGAAAGAAAGCGTTTTTGTACAACTTCATAGAAATAGCTGTAACTTTTGATAGAAGACTCGGATACACATGTTTATGGCTTTATCTTATAGAACTCAAGGTCTACGTGCTGGGAAAACAGGTTTTGCAGCTGTTTGAGCTAAGATTTCCAAGTTATTCACATAATGAAAACCTATACTTTGTTTCGGTCGAGTTCCCCATTCAAATGCATGTAACAGTGAGAAACGCACTGTCTTGGCGAAAGAAAGCTATTTTGTACAACTTCATAGAAATAGCTGTAACTTTTGATAGAAGACTCGGATACACATGTTTATGGCTTTATCTTATAGAACTCAAGGTTTCCGTGCTGGGAAAACAGGTTTTGCAGCTGTTTGAACTAAGATTTCCAAGTTATTCACATAATGAAAACCTATACTTTGTTTCGGTCGAGTTCCCCATTCAAATGCATGTAACAGTGAGAAACGCACTGTCTTGGCGAAAGAAAGCGTTTTTGTACAACTTCATAGAAATAGCTGTAACTTTTGATAGAAGACTCGGATACACATGTTTATGGCTTTATCTTATAGAACTCAAGGTCTCCGTGCTGGGCAAACAGGTTTTGCAGCTGTTTGAGCTAAGATTTCCAAGTTATTCACATAATGAAAACCTATACTTTGTTTCGGTCGAGTTCCCCATTCAAATGCATGTAACAGTGAGAAACGCACTGTCTTGGCGAAAGAAAGCGTTTTTGTACAACTTCATAGAAATAGCTGTAACTTTTGATAGAAGACTCAGACAAACATGTTTATGGCTTTATCTTATAGAACTCAAGGTCTACGTGCTGGGAAAACAGGTTTTGCAGCTGTTTGAGCTAAGATTTCCAAGTTATTCACATAATGAAAACCTATACTTTGTTTCGGTCGAGTTCCCCATTCAAATGCATGTAACAGTGAGAAACGCACTGTCTTGGCGAAAGAAAGCGTTTTTGTACAACTTCATAGAAATAGCTGTAACTTTTGATAGAAGACTCGGATACACATGTTTATGGCTTTATCTTATAGAACTCAAGGTCTCCGTGCTGGGCAAACAGGTTTTGCAGCTGTTTGAGCTAAGATTTCCAAGTTATTCACATAATGAAAACCTATACTTTGTTTCGGTCGAGTTCCCCATTCAAATGCATGTAACAGTGAGAAACGCACTGTCTTGGCGAAAGAAAGCGTTTTTGTACAACTTCATATAAATAGCTGTAACTTTTGATAGAAGACTCAGACAAACATGTTTATGGCTTTATCTTATAGAACTCAAGGTCTACGTGCTGGGCAAACAGGTTTTGCAGCTGTTTGAGCTAAGATTTCCAAGTTATTCACATAATGAAAACTTATACTTTGTTTCGGTCGAGTTCCCCATTCAAATGCATGTAACAGTGAGAAACGCACTGTCTTGGCGAAAGAAAGCGTTTTTGTACAACTTCATAGAAATAGCTGTAACTTTTGATAGAAGACTCGGATACACATGTTTATGGCTTTATCTTATAGAACTCAAGGTCTCCGTGCTGGGCAAACAGGTTTTGCAGCTGTTTGAGCTAAGATTTCCAAGTTATTCACATAATGAAAACCTATACTTTGTTTCGGTCGAGTTCCCCATTCAAATGCATGTAACAGTGAGAAACGCACTGTCTTGGCGAAAGAAAGCGTTTTTGTACAACTTCATAGAAATAGCTGTAACTTTTGATAGAAGACTCGGATACACATGTTTATGGCTTTATCTTATAGAACTCAAGGTCTCCGTGCTGGGCAAACAGGTTTTGCAGCTGTTTGAGCTAAGATTTCCAAGTTATTCACATAATGAAAACTTATACTTTGTTTCGGTCGAGTTCCCCATTCAAATGCATGTAACAGTGAGAAACGCACTGTCTTGGCGAAAGAAAGCGTTTTTGTACAACTTCATAGAAATAGCTGTAACTTTTGATAGAAGACTCGGATACACATGTTTATGGCTTTATCTTATAGAACTCAAGGTCTCCGTGCTGGGCAAACAGGTTTTGCAGCTGTTTGAGCTAAGATTTCCAAGTTATTCACATAATGAAAACCTATACTTTGTTTCGGTCGAGTTCCCCATTCAAATGCATGTAACAGTGAGAAACGCACTGTCTTGGCGAAAGAAAGCGTTTTTGTACAACTTCATAGAAATAGCTGTAACTTTTGATAGAAGACTCAGACAAACATGTTTATGGCTTTATCTTATAGAACTCAAGGTTTCCGTGCTGGGAAAACAGGTTTTGCAGCTGTTTGAGCTAAGATTTCCAAGTTATTCACATAATGAAAACCTATACTTTGTTTCGGTCGAGTTCCCCATTCAAATGCATGTAACAGTGAGAAACGCACTGTCTTGGCGAAAGAAAGCGTTTTTGTACAACTTCATAGAAATAGCTGTAACTTTTGATAGAAGACTCAGACAAACATGTTTATGGCTTTATCTTATAGAACTCAAGGTCTCCATGCTGGGAAAACAGGTTTTGCAGCTGTTTGAGCTAAGATTTCCAAGTTATTCACATAATGAAAACCTATACTTTGTTTCGGTCGAGTTCCCCATTCAAATGCATGTAACAGTGAGAAACGCACTGTCTTGGCGAAAGAAAGCGTTTTTGTACAACTTCATATAAATAGCTGTAACTTTTGATAGAAGACTCGGATACACATGTTTATGGCTTTATCTTATAGAACTCAAGGTCTCCGTGCTGGGCAAACAGGTTTTGCAGCTGTTTGAGCTAAGATTTCCAAGTTATTCACATAATGAAAACCTATACTTTGTTTCGGTCGAGTTCCCCATTCAAATGCATGTAACAGTGAGAAACGCACTGTCTTGGCGAAAGAAAGCGTTTTTGTACAACTTCATAGAAATAGCTGTAACTTTTGATAGAAGACTCAGACAAACATGTTTATGGCTTTATCTTATAGAACTCAAGGTCTCCGTGCTGGGCAAACAGGTTTTGCAGCTGTTTGAGCTAAGATTTCCAAGTTATTCACATAATGAAAACTTATACTTTGTTTCAGTCGAGTTCCCCATTCAAATGCATGTAACAGTGAGAAACGCACTGTCTTGGCGAAAGAAAGCGTTTTTGTACAACTTCATAGAAATAGCTGTAACTTTTGATAGAAGACTCGGATACACATGTTTATGGCTTTATCTTATAGAACTCAAGGTCTACGTGCTGGGAAAACAGGTTTTGCAGCTGTTTGAGCTAAGATTTCCAAGTTATTCACATAATGAAAACCTATACTTTGTTTCGGTCGAGTTCCCCATTCAAATGCATGTAACAGTGAGAAACGCACTGTCTTGGCGAAAGAAAGCTATTTTGTACAACTTCATAGAAATAGCTGTAACTTTTGATAGAAGACTCGGATACACATGTTTATGGCTTTATCTTATAGAACTCAAGGTTTCCGTGCTGGGAAAACAGGTTTTGCAGCTGTTTGAACTAAGATTTCCAAGTTATTCACATAA
The DNA here is from genome assembly GCF_057381915.1 of Diplotaxodon limnothrissa. Classification (NCBI taxonomy): domain Eukaryota; kingdom Metazoa; phylum Chordata; class Actinopteri; order Cichliformes; family Cichlidae; genus Diplotaxodon; species Diplotaxodon limnothrissa. The sequence goes on along the minus strand of NC_140608.1, from coordinate 29,992,478 downwards.
TGAAAACCTATACTTTGTTTCGGTCGAGTTCCCCATTCAAATGCATGTAACAGTGAGAAACGCACTGTCTTGGCGAAAGAAAGCGTTTTTGTACAACTTCATAGAAATAGCTGTAACTTTTGATAGAAGACTCGGATACACATGTTTATGGCTTTATCTTATAGAACTCAAGGTCTCCGTGCTGGGCAAACAGGTTTTGCAGCTGTTTGAGCTAAGATTTCCAAGTTATTCACATAATGAAAACCTATACTTTGTTTCGGTCGAGTTCCCCATTCAAATGCATGTAACAGTGAGAAACGCACTGTCTTGGCGAAAGAAAGCGTTTTTGTACAACTTCATAGAAATAGCTGTAACTTTTGATAGAAGACTCAGACAAACATGTTTATGGCTTTATCTTATAGAACTCAAGGTCTACGTGCTGGGAAAACAGGTTTTGCAGCTGTTTGAGCTAAGATTTCCAAGTTATTCACATAATGAAAACCTATACTTTGTTTCGGTCGAGTTCCCCATTCAAATGCATGTAACAGTGAGAAACGCACTGTCTTGGCGAAAGAAAGCGTTTTTGTACAACTTCATATAAATAGCTGTAACTTTTGATAGAAGACTCAGACAAACATGTTTATGGCTTTATCTTATAGAACTCAAGGTCTACGTGCTGGGCAAACAGGTTTTGCAGCTGTTTGAGCTAAGATTTCCAAGTTATTCACATAATGAAAACTTATACTTTGTTTCGGTCGAGTTCCCCATTCAAATGCATGTAACAGTGAGAAACGCACTGTCTTGGCGAAAGAAAGCGTTTTTGTACAACTTCATAGAAATAGCTGTAACTTTTGATAGAAGACTCGGATACACATGTTTATGGCTTTATCTTATAGAACTCAAGGTCTCCGTGCTGGGCAAACAGGTTTTGCAGCTGTTTGAGCTAAGATTTCCAAGTTATTCACATAATGAAAACCTATACTTTGTTTCGGTCGAGTTCCCCATTCAAATGCATGTAACAGTGAGAAACGCACTGTCTTGGCGAAAGAAAGCGTTTTTGTACAACTTCATAGAAATAGCTGTAACTTTTGATAGAAGACTCGGATACACATGTTTATGGCTTTATCTTATAGAACTCAAGGTCTCCGTGCTGGGCAAACAGGTTTTGCAGCTGTTTGAGCTAAGATTTCCAAGTTATTCACATAATGAAAACTTATACTTTGTTTCGGTCGAGTTCCCCATTCAAATGCATGTAACAGTGAGAAACGCACTGTCTTGGCGAAAGAAAGCGTTTTTGTACAACTTCATAGAAATAGCTGTAACTTTTGATAGAAGACTCGGATACACATGTTTATGGCTTTATCTTATAGAACTCAAGGTCTCCGTGCTGGGCAAACAGGTTTTGCAGCTGTTTGAGCTAAGATTTCCAAGTTATTCACATAATGAAAACCTATACTTTGTTTCGGTCGAGTTCCCCATTCAAATGCATGTAACAGTGAGAAACGCACTGTCTTGGCGAAAGAAAGCGTTTTTGTACAACTTCATAGAAATAGCTGTAACTTTTGATAGAAGACTCAGACAAACATGTTTATGGCTTTATCTTATAGAACTCAAGGTTTCCGTGCTGGGAAAACAGGTTTTGCAGCTGTTTGAGCTAAGATTTCCAAGTTATTCACATAATGAAAACCTATACTTTGTTTCGGTCGAGTTCCCCATTCAAATGCATGTAACAGTGAGAAACGCACTGTCTTGGCGAAAGAAAGCTATTTTGTACAACTTCATAGAAATAGCTGTAACTTTTGATAGAAGACTCGGATACACATGTTTATGGCTTTATCTTATAGAACTCAAGGTCTCCGTGCTGGGCAAACAGGTTTTGCAGCTGTTTGAGCTAAGATTTCCAAGTTATTCACATAATGAAAACTTATACTTTGTTTCGGTCGAGTTCCCCATTCAAATGCATGTAACAGTGAGAAACGCACTGTCTTGGCGAAAGAAAGCGTTTTTGTACAACTTCATAGAAATAGCTGTAACTTTTGATAGAAGACTCAGACAAACATGTTTATGGCTTTATCTTATAGAACTCAAGGTTTCCGTGCTGGGAAAACAGGTTTTGCAGCTGTTTGAGCTAAGATTTCCAAGTTATTCACATAATGAAAACTTATACTTTGTTTCAGTCGAGTTCCCCATTCAAATGCATGTAACAGTGAGAAACGCACTGTCTTGGCGAAAGAAAGCGTTTTTGTACAACTTCATAGAAATAGCTGTAACTTTTGATAGAAGACTCGGATACACATGTTTATGGCTTTATCTTATAGAACTCAAGGTCTTCGTGCTGGGCAAACAGGTTTTGCAGCTGTTTGAGCTAAGATTTCCAAGTTATTCACATAATGAAAACTTATACTTTGTTTCGGTCGAGTTCCCCATTCAAATGCATGTAACAGTGAGAAACGCACTGTCTTGGCGAAAGAAAGCGTTTTTGTACAACTTCATAGAAATAGCTGTAACTTTTGATAGAAGACTCAGACAAACATGTTTATGGCTTTATCTTATAGAACTCAAGGTTTCCGTGCTGGGAAAACAGGTTTTGCAGCTGTTTGAGCTAAGATTTCCAAGTTATTCACATAATGAAAACTTATACTTTGTTTCAGTCGAGTTCCCCATTCAAATGCATGTAACAGTGAGAAACGCACTGTCTTGGCGAAAGAAAGCGTTTTTGTACAACTTCATAGAAATAGCTGTAACTTTTGATAGAAGACTCGGATACACATGTTTATGGCTTTATCTTATAGAACTCAAGGTCTTCGTGCTGGGCAAACAGGTTTTGCAGCTGTTTGAGCTAAGATTTCCAAGTTATTCACATAATGAAAACTTATACTTTGTTTCGGTCGAGTTCCCCATTCAAATGCATGTAACAGTGAGAAACGCACTGTCTTGGCGAAAGAAAGCGTTTTTGTACAACTTCATATAAATAGCTGTAACTTTTGATAGAAGACTCAGACAAACATGTTTATGGCTTTATCTTATAGAACTCAAGGTCTACGTGCTGGGCAAACAGGTTTTGCAGCTGTTTGAGCTAAGATTTCCAAGTTATTCACATAATGAAAACTTATACTTTGTTTCGGTCGAGTTCCCCATTCAAATGCATGTAACAGTGAGAAACGCACTGTCTTGGCGAAAGAAAGCGTTTTTGTACAACTTCATAGAAATAGCTGTAACTTTTGATAGAAGACTCGGATACACATGTTTATGGCTTTATCTTATAGAACTCAAGGTCTCCGTGCTGGGCAAACAGGTTTTGCAGCTGTTTGAGCTAAGATTTCCAAGTTATTCACATAATGAAAACCTATACTTTGTTTCGGTCGAGTTCCCCATTCAAATGCATGTAACAGTGAGAAACGCACTGTCTTGGCGAAAGAAAGCGTTTTTGTACAACTTCATAGAAATAGCTGTAACTTTTGATAGAAGACTCGGATACACATGTTTATGGCTTTATCTTATAGAACTCAAGGTCTCCGTGCTGGGCAAACAGGTTTTGCAGCTGTTTGAGCTAAGATTTCCAAGTTATTCACATAATGAAAACTTATACTTTGTTTCGGTCGAGTTCCCCATTCAAATGCATGTAACAGTGAGAAACGCACTGTCTTGGCGAAAGAAAGCGTTTTTGTACAACTTCATAGAAATAGCTGTAACTTTTGATAGAAGACTCGGATACACATGTTTATGGCTTTATCTTATAGAACTCAAGGTCTACGTGCTGGGCAAACAGGTTTTGCAGCTGTTTGAGCTAAGATTTCCAAGTTATTCACATAATGAAAACTTATACTTTGTTTCGGTCGAGTTCCCCATTCAAATGCATGTAACAGTGAGAAACGCACTGTCTTGGCGAAAGAAAGCGTTTTTGTACAACTTCATAGAAATAGCTGTAACTTTTGATAGAAGACTCGGATACACATGTTTATGGCTTTATCTTATAGAACTCAAGGTCTCCGTGCTGGGCAAACAGGTTTTGCAGCTGTTTGAGCTAAGATTTCCAAGTTATTCACATAATGAAAACCTATACTTTGTTTCGGTCGAGTTCCCCATTCAAATGCATGTAACAGTGAGAAACGCACTGTCTTGGCGAAAGAAAGCGTTTTTGTACAACTTCATAGAAATAGCTGTAACTTTTGATAGAAGACTCGGATACACATGTTTATGGCTTTATCTTATAGAACTCAAGGTCTCCGTGCTGGGCAAACAGGTTTTGCAGCTGTTTGAGCTAAGATTTCCAAGTTATTCACATAATGAAAACTTATACTTTGTTTCGGTCGAGTTCCCCATTCAAATGCATGTAACAGTGAGAAACGCACTGTCTTGGCGAAAGAAAGCGTTTTTGTACAACTTCATAGAAATAGCTGTAACTTTTGATAGAAGACTCGGATACACATGTTTATGGCTTTATCTTATAGAACTCAAGGTCTCCGTGCTGGGCAAACAGGTTTTGCAGCTGTTTGAGCTAAGATTTCCAAGTTATTCACATAATGAAAACCTATACTTTGTTTCGGTCGAGTTCCCCATTCAAATGCATGTAACAGTGAGAAACGCACTGTCTTGGCGAAAGAAAGCGTTTTTGTACAACTTCATAGAAATAGCTGTAACTTTTGATAGAAGACTCAGACAAACATGTTTATGGCTTTATCTTATAGAACTCAAGGTTTCCGTGCTGGGAAAACAGGTTTTGCAGCTGTTTGAGCTAAGATTTCCAAGTTATTCACATAATGAAAACCTATACTTTGTTTCGGTCGAGTTCCCCATTCAAATGCATGTAACAGTGAGAAACGCACTGTCTTGGCGAAAGAAAGCGTTTTTGTACAACTTCATAGAAATAGCTGTAACTTTTGATAGAAGACTCAGACAAACATGTTTATGGCTTTATCTTATAGAACTCAAGGTCTACGTGCTGGGAAAACAGGTTTTGCAACTGTTTGAGCTAAGATTTCCAAGTTATTCACATAATGAAAACTTATACTTTGTTTCGGTCGAGTTCCCCATTCAAATGCATGTAACAGTGAGAAACGCACTGTCTTGGCGAAAGAAAGCTATTTTGTACAACTTCATAGAAATAGCTGTAACTTTTGATAGAAGACTCGGATACACATGTTTATGGCTTTATCTTATAGAACTCAAGGTCTCCGTGCTGGGCAAACAGGTTTTGCAGCTGTTTGAGCTAAGATTTCCAAGTTATTCACATAATGAAAACTTATACTTTGTTTCGGTCGAGTTCCCCATTCAAATGCATGTAACAGTGAGAAACGCACTGTCTTGGCGAAAGAAAGCGTTTTTGTACAACTTCATATAAATAGCTGTAACTTTTGATAGAAGACTCAGACAAACATGTTTATGGCTTTATCTTATAGAACTCAAGGTTTCCGTGCTGGGAAACAGGTTTTGCAGCTGTTTGAGCTAAGATTTCCAAGTTATTCACATAATGAAAACTTATACTTTGTTTCAGTCGAGTTCCCCATTCAAATGCATGTAACAGTGAGAAACGCACTGTCTTGGCGAAAGAAAGCGTTTTTGTACAACTTCATAGAAATAGCTGTAACTTTTGATAGAAGACTCGGATACACATGTTTATGGCTTTATCTTATAGAACTCAAGGTCTTCGTGCTGGGCAAACAGGTTTTGCAGCTGTTTGAGCTAAGATTTCCAAGTTATTCACATAATGAAAACTTATACTTTGTTTCGGTCGAGTTCCCCATTCAAATGCATGTAACAGTGAGAAACGCACTGTCTTGGCGAAAGAAAGCGTTTTTGTACAACTTCATATAAATAGCTGTAACTTTTGATAGAAGACTCAGACAAACATGTTTATGGCCTTATATTATAGAACTCAAGCTCTCCGTGCTGGGCAAACAGGTTTTGCAGCTGTTTGAGCTAAGATTTCCAAGTTATTCACATAATGAAAACCTATACTTTGTTTCGGTCGAGTTCCCCATTCAAATGCATGTAACAGTGAGAAACGCACTGTCTTGGCGAAAGAAAGCGTTTTTGTACAACTTCATAGAAATAGCTGTAACTTTTGATAGAAGACTCAGACAAACATGTTTATGGCTTTATCTTATAGAACTCAAGGTTTCCGTGCTGGGAAAACAGGTTTTGCAGCTGTTTGAGCTAAGATTTCCAAGTTATTCACATAATGAAAACTTATACTTTGTTTCAGTCGAGTTCCCCATTCAAATGCATGTAACAGTGAGAAACGCACTGTCTTGGCGAAAGAAAGCGTTTTTGTACAACTTCATAGAAATAGCTGTAACTTTTGATAGAAGACTCGGATACACATGTTTATGGCTTTATCTTATAGAACTCAAGGTCTTCGTGCTGGGCAAACAGGTTTTGCAGCTGTTTGAGCTAAGATTTCCAAGTTATTCACATAATGAAAACTTATACTTTGTTTCGGTCGAGTTCCCCATTCAAATGCATGTAACAGTGAGAAACGCACTGTCTTGGCGAAAGAAAGCGTTTTTGTACAACTTCATATAAATAGCTGTAACTTTTGATAGAAGACTCAGACAAACATGTTTATGGCCTTATATTATAGAACTCAAGCTCTCCGTGCTGGGCAAACAGGTTTTGCAGCTGTTTGAGCTAAGATTTCCAAGTTATTCACATAATGAAAACCTATACTTTGTTTCGGTCGAGTTCCCCATTCAAATGCATGTAACAGTGAGAAACGCACTGTCTTGGCGAAAGAAAGCGTTTTTGTACAACTTCATATAAATAGCTGTAACTTTTGATAGAAGACTCAGACAAACATGTTTATGGCTTTATCTTATAGAACTCAAGGTCTACGTGCTGGGCAAACAGGTTTTGCAGCTGTTTGAGCTAAGATTTCCAAGTTATTCACATAATGAAAACCTATACTTTGTTTCGGTCGAGTTCCCCATTCAAATGCATGTAACAGTGAGAAACGCACTGTCTTGGCGAAAGAATGCTATTTTGTACAACTTCATAGAAATAGCTGTAACTTTTGATAGAAGACTCGGATACACATGTTTATGGCTTTATCTTATAGAACTCAAGGTTTCCGTGCTGGGAAAACAGGTTTTGCAGCTGTTTGAGCTAAGATTTCCAAGTTATTCACATAATGAAAACCTATACTTTGTTTCGGTCGAGTTCCCCATTCAAATGCATGTAACAGTGAGAAACGCACTGTCTTGGCGAAAGAAAGCGTTTTTGTACAACTTCATATAAATAGCTGTAACTTTTGATAGAAGACTCAGACAAACATGTTTATGGCCTTATATTATAGAACTCAAGCTCTCCGTGCTGGGCAAACAGGTTTTGCAGCTGTTTGAGCTAAGATTTCCAAGTTATTCACATAATGAAAACCTATACTTTGTTTCGGTCGAGTTCCCCATTCAAATGCATGTAACAGTGAGAAACGCACTGTCTTGGCGAAAGAAAGCGTTTTTGTACAACTTCATATAAATAGCTGTAACTTTTGATAGAAGACTCAGACAAACATGTTTATGGCTTTATCTTATAGAACTCAAGGTCTACGTGCTGGGCAAACAGGTTTTGCAGCTGTTTGAGCTAAGATTTCCAAGTTATTCACATAATGAAAACCTATACTTTGTTTCGGTCGAGTTCCCCATTCAAATGCATGTAACAGTGAGAAACGCACTGTCTTGGCGAAAGAATGCTATTTTGTACAACTTCATAGAAATAGCTGTAACTTTTGATAGAAGACTCGGATACACATGTTTATGGCTTTATCTTATAGAACTCAAGGTTTCCGTGCTGGGAAAACAGGTTTTGCAGCTGTTTGAGCTAAGATTTCCAAGTTATTCACATAATGAAAACCTATACTTTGTTTCGGTCGAGTTCCCCATTCAAATGCATGTAACAGTGAGAAACGCACTGTCTTGGCGAAAGAAAGCTATTTTCTACAACTTCATAGAAATAGCTGTAACTTTTGATAGAAGACTCGGATACACATGTTTATGGCTTTATCTTATAGAACTCAAGGTCTACGTGCTGGGAAAACAGGTTTTGCAGCTGTTTGAGCTAAGATTTCCAAGTTATTCACATAATGAAAACTTATACTTTGTTTCAGTCGAGTTCCCCATTCAAATGCATGTAACAGTGAGAAACGCACTGTCTTGGCGAAAGAAAGCGTTTTTGTACAACTTCATAGAAATAGCTGTAACTTTTGATAGAAGACTCGGATACACATGTTTATGGCTTTATCTTATAGAACTCAAGGTCTTCGTGCTGGGCAAACAGGTTTTGCAGCTGTTTGAGCTAAGATTTCCAAGTTATTCACATAATGAAAACTTATACTTTGTTTCGGTCGAGTTCCCCATTCAAATGCATGTAACAGTGAGAAACGCACTGTCTTGGCGAAAGAAAGCGTTTTTGTACAACTTCATATAAATAGCTGTAACTTTTGATAGAAGACTCAGACAAACATGTTTATGGCCTTATATTATAGAACTCAAGCTCTCCGTGCTGGGCAAACAGGTTTTGCAGCTGTTTGAGCTAAGATTTCCAAGTTATTCACATAATGAAAACCTATACTTTGTTTCGGTCGAGTTCCCCATTCAAATGCATGTAACAGTGAGAAACGCACTGTCTTGGCGAAAGAAAGCGTTTTTGTACAACTTCATATAAATAGCTGTAACTTTTGATAGAAGACTCAGACAAACATGTTTATGGCTTTATCTTATAGAACTCAAGGTCTACGTGCTGGGCAAACAGGTTTTGCAGCTGTTTGAGCTAAGATTTCCAAGTTATTCACATAATGAAAACCTATACTTTGTTTCGGTCGAGTTCCCCATTCAAATGCATGTAACAGTGAGAAACGCACTGTCTTGGCGAAAGAATGCTATTTTGTACAACTTCATAGAAATAGCTGTAACTTTTGATAGAAGACTCGGATACACATGTTTATGGCTTTATCTTATAGAACTCAAGGTTTCCGTGCTGGGAAAACAGGTTTTGCAGCTGTTTGAGCTAAGATTTCCAAGTTATTCACATAATGAAAACCTATACTTTGTTTCGGTCGAGTTCCCCATTCAAATGCATGTAACAGTGAGAAACGCACTGTCTTGGCGAAAGAAAGCGTTTTTGTACAACTTCATATAAATAGGTGTAACTTTTGATAGAAGACTCAGACAAACATGTTTATGGCCTTATATTATAGAACTCAAGCTCTCCGTGCTGGGCAAACAGGTTTTGCAGCTGTTTGAGCTAAGATTTCCAAGTTATTCACATAATGAAAACCTATACTTTGTTTCGGTCGAGTTCCCCATTCAAATGCATGTAACAGTGAGAAACGCACTGTCTTGGCGAAAGAAAGCGTTTTTGTACAACTTCATATAAATAGCTGTAACTTTTGATAGAAGACTCAGACAAACATGTTTATGGCTTTATCTTATAGAACTCAAGGTCTACGTGCTGGGCAAACAGGTTTTGCAGCTGTTTGAGCTAAGATTTCCAAGTTATTCACATAATGAAAACCTATACTTTGTTTCGGTCGAGTTCCCCATTCAAATGCATGTAACAGTGAGAAACGCACTGTCTTGGCGAAAGAATGCTATTTTGTACAACTTCATAGAAATAGCTGTAACTTTTGATAGAAGACTCGGATACACATGTTTATGGCTTTATCTTATAGAACTCAAGGTTTCCGTGCTGGGAAAACAGGTTTTGCAGCTGTTTGAGCTAAGATTTCCAAGTTATTCACATAATGAAAACCTATACTTTGTTTCGGTCGAGTTCCCCATTCAAATGCATGTAACAGTGAGAAACGCACTGTCTTGGCGAAAGAAAGCTATTTTCTACAACTTCATAGAAATAGCTGTAACTTTTGATAGAAGACTCGGATACACATGTTTATGGCTTTATCTTATAGAACTCAAGGTCTCCGTGCTGGGCAAACAGGTTTTGCAGCTGTTTGAGCTAAGATTTCCAAGTTATTCACATAATGAAAACTTATACTTTGTTTCGGTCGAGTTCCCCATTCAAATGCATGTAACAGTGAGAAACGCACTGTCTTGGCGAAAGAAAGCGTTTTTGTACAACTTCATAGAAATAGCTGTAACTTTTGATAGAAGACTCAGACAAACATGTTTATGGCTTTATCTTATAGAACTCAAGGTTTCCGTGCTGGGAAAACAGGTTTTGCAGCTGTTTGAGCTAAGATTTCCAAGTTATTCACATAATGAAAACTTATACTTTGTTTCAGTCGAGTTCCCCATTCAAATGCATGTAACAGTGAGAAACGCACTGTCTTGGCGAAAGAAAGCGTTTTTGTACAACTTCATAGAAATAGCTGTAACTTTTGATAGAAGACTCGGATACACATGTTTATGGCTTTATCTTATAGAACTCAAGGTCTTCGTGCTGGGCAAACAGGTTTTGCAGCTGTTTGAGCTAAGATTTCCAAGTTATTCACATAATGAAAACTTATACTTTGTTTCGGTCGAGTTCCCCATTCAAATGCATGTAACAGTGAGAAACGCACTGTCTTGGCGAAAGAAAGCGTTTTTGTACAACTTCATATAAATAGCTGTAACTTTTGATAGAAGACTCAGACAAACATGTTTATGGCCTTATATTATAGAACTCAAGCTCTCCGTGCTGGGCAAACAGGTTTTGCAGCTGTTTGAGCTAAGATTTCCAAGTTATTCACATAATGAAAACCTATACTTTGTTTCGGTCGAGTTCCCCATTCAAATGCATGTAACAGTGAGAAACGCACTGTCTTGGCGAAAGAAAGCGTTTTTGTACAACTTCATATAAATAGCTGTAACTTTTGATAGAAGACTCAGACAAACATGTTTATGGCTTTATCTTATAGAACTCAAGGTCTACGTGCTGGGCAAACAGGTTTTGCAGCTGTTTGAGCTAAGATTTCCAAGTTATTCACATAATGAAAACCTATACTTTGTTTCGGTCGAGTTCCCCATTCAAATGCATGTAACAGTGAGAAACGCACTGTCTTGGCGAAAGAATGCTATTTTGTACAACTTCATAGAAATAGCTGTAACTTTTGATAGAAGACTCGGATACACATGTTTATGGCTTTATCTTATAGAACTCAAGGTTTCCGTGCTGGGAAAACAGGTTTTGCAGCTGTTTGAGCTAAGATTTCCAAGTTATTCACATAATGAAAACCTATACTTTGTTTCGGTCGAGTTCCCCATTCAAATGCATGTAACAGTGAGAAACGCACTGTCTTGGCGAAAGAAAGCGTTTTTGTACAACTTCATATAAATAGCTGTAACTTTTGATAGAAGACTCAGACAAACATGTTTATGGCCTTATATTATAGAACTCAAGCTCTCCGTGCTGGGCAAACAGGTTTTGCAGCTGTTTGAGCTAAGATTTCCAAGTTATTCACATAATGAAAACCTATACTTTGTTTCGGTCGAGTTCCCCATTCAAATGCATGTAACAGTGAGAAACGCACTGTCTTGGCGAAAGAAAGCGTTTTTGTACAACTTCATATAAATAGCTGTAACTTTTGATAGAAGACTCAGACAAACATGTTTATGGCTTTATCTTATAGAACTCAAGGTCTACGTGCTGGGCAAACAGGTTTTGCAGCTGTTTGAGCTAAGATTTCCAAGTTATTCACATAATGAAAACCTATACTTTGTTTCGGTCGAGTTCCCCATTCAAATGCATGTAACAGTGAGAAACGCACTGTCTTGGCGAAAGAATGCTATTTTGTACAACTTCATAGAAATAGCTGTAACTTTTGATAGAAGACTCGGATACACATGTTTATGGCTTTATCTTATAGAACTCAAGGTTTCCGTGCTGGGAAAACAGGTTTTGCAGCTGTTTGAGCTAAGATTTCCAAGTTATTCACATAATGAAAACCTATACTTTGTTTCGGTCGAGTTCCCCATTCAAATGCATGTAACAGTGAGAAACGCACTGTCTTGGCGAAAGAAAGCTATTTTCTACAACTTCATAGAAATAGCTGTAACTTTTGATAGAAGACTCGGATACACATGTTTATGGCTTTATCTTATAGAACTCAAGGTCTCCGTGCTGGGCAAACAGGTTTTGCAGCTGTTTGAGCTAAGATTTCCAAGTTATTCACATAATGAAAACTTATACTTTGTTTCGGTCGAGTTCCCCATTCAAATGCATGTAACAGTGAGAAACGCACTGTCTTGGCGAAAGAAAGCGTTTTTGTACAACTTCATAGAAATAGCTGTAACTTTTGATAGAAGACTCAGACAAACATGTTTATGGCTTTATCTTATAGAACTCAAGGTTTCCGTGCTGGGAAAACAGGTTTTGCAGCTGTTTGAGCTAAGATTTCCAAGTTATTCACATAATGAAAACTTATACTTTGTTTCAGTCGAGTTCCCCATTCAAATGCATGTAACAGTGAGAAACGCACTGTCTTGGCGAAAGAAAGCGTTTTTGTACAACTTCATAGAAATAGCTGTAACTTTTGATAGAAGACTCGGATACACATGTTTATGGCTTTATCTTATAGAACTCAAGGTCTTCGTGCTGGGCAAACAGGTTTTGCAGCTGTTTGAGCTAAGATTTCCAAGTTATTCACATAATGAAAACTTATACTTTGTTTCGGTCGAGTTCCCCATTCAAATGCATGTAACAGTGAGAAACGCACTGTCTTGGCGAAAGAAAGCGTTTTTGTACAACTTCATATAAATAGCTGTAACTTTTGATAGAAGACTCAGACAAACATGTTTATGGCCTTATATTATAGAACTCAAGCTCTCCGTGCTGGGCAAACAGGTTTTGCAGCTGTTTGAGCTAAGATTTCCAAGTTATTCACATAATGAAAACCTATACTTTGTTTCGGTCGAGTTCCCCATTCAAATGCATGTAACAGTGAGAAACGCACTGTCTTGGCGAAAGAAAGCGTTTTTGTACAACTTCATATAAATAGCTGTAACTTTTGATAGAAGACTCAGACAAACATGTTTATGGCTTTATCTTATAGAACTCAAGGTCTACGTGCTGGGCAAACAGGTTTTGCAGCTGTTTGAGCTAAGATTTCCAAGTTATTCACATAATGAAAACCTATACTTTGTTTTGGTCGAGTTCCCCATTCAAATGCATGTAACAGTGAGAAACGCACTGTCTTGGCGAAAGAATGCTATTTTGTACAACTTCATAGAAATAGCTGTAACTTTTGATAGAAGACTCGGATACACATGTTTATGGCTTTATCTTATAGAACTCAAGGTTTCCGTGCTGGGAAAACAGGTTTTGCAGCTGTTTGAGCTAAGATTTCCAAGTTATTCACATAATGAAAACCTATACTTTGTTTCGGTCGAGTTCCCCATTCAAATGCATGTAACAGTGAGAAACGCACTGTCTTGGCGAAAGAAAGCGTTTTTGTACAACTTCATAGAAATAGCTGTAACTTTTGATAGAAGACTCAGACAAACATGTTTATGGCTTTATCTTATAAAACTCAAGGTCTCCATGCTGGGAAAACAGGTTTTGCAGCTGTTTGAGCTAAGATTTCCAAGTTATTCACATAATGAAAACCTATACTTTGTTTCGGTCGAGTTCCCCATTCAAATGCATGTAACAGTGAGAAACGCACTGTCTTGGCGAAAGAATGCTATTTTGTACAACTTCATAGAAATAGCTGTAACTTTTGATAGAAGACTCGGATACACATGTTTATGGCTTTATCTTATAGAACTCAAGGTCTCCGTGCTGGGCAAACAGGTTTTGCAGCTGTTTGAACTAAGATTTCCAAGTTATTCACATAATGAAAACCTATACTTTGTTTCGGTCGAGTTCCCCATTCAAATGCATGTAACAGTGAGAAACGCACTGTCTTGGCGAAAGAAAGCGTTTTTGTACAACTTCATAGAAATAGCTGTAACTTTTGATAGAAGACTCAGACAAACATGTTTATGGCTTTATCTTATAGAACTCAAGGTTTCCGTGCTGGGCAAACAGGTTTTGCAGCTGTTTGAGCTAAGATTTCCAAGTTATTCACATAATGAAAACCTATACTTTGTTTCGGTCGAGTTCCCCATTCAAATGCATGTAACAGTGAGAAACGCACTGTCTTGGCGAAAGAAAGCTATTTTCTACAACTTCATAGAAATAGCTGTAACTTTTGATAGAAGACTCGGATACACATGTTTATGGCTTTATCTTATAGAACTCAAGGTCTCCGTGCTGGGCAAACAGGTTTTGCAGCTGTTTGAGCTAAGATTTCCAAGTTATTCACATAATGAAAACTTATACTTTGTTTCGGTCGAGTTCCCCATTCAAATGCATGTAACAGTGAGAAACGCACTGTCTTGGCGAAAGAAAGCGTTTTTGTACAACTTCATAGAAATAGCTGTAACTTTTGATAGAAGACTCAGACAAACATGTTTATGGCTTTATCTTATAGAACTCAAGGTTTCCGTGCTGGGAAAACAGGTTTTGCAGCTGTTTGAGCTAAGATTTCCAAGTTATTCACATAATGAAAACTTATACTTTGTTTCAGTCGAGTTCCCCATTCAAATGCATGTAACAGTGAGAAACGCACTGTCTTGGCGAAAGAAAGCGTTTTTGTACAACTTCATAGAAATAGCTGTAACTTTTGATAGAAGACTCGGATACACATGTTTATGGCTTTATCTTATAGAACTCAAGGTCTTCGTGCTGGGCAAACAGGTTTTGCAGCTGTTTGAGCTAAGATTTCCAAGTTATTCACATAATGAAAACTTATACTTTGTTTCGGTCGAGTTCCCCATTCAAATGCATGTAACAGTGAGAAACGCACTGTCTTGGCGAAAGAAAGCGTTTTTGTACAACTTCATATAAATAGCTGTAACTTTTGATAGAAGACTCAGACAAACATGTTTATGGCCTTATATTATAGAACTCAAGCTCTCCGTGCTGGGCAAACAGGTTTTGCAGCTGTTTGAGCTAAGATTTCCAAGTTATTCACATAATGAAAACCTATACTTTGTTTCGGTCGAGTTCCCCATTCAAATGCATGTAACAGTGAGAAACGCACTGTCTTGGCGAAAGAAAGCGTTTTTGTACAACTTCATATAAATAGCTGTAACTTTTGATAGAAGACTCAGACAAACATGTTTATGGCTTTATCTTATAGAACTCAAGGTCTACGTGCTGGGCAAACAGGTTTTGCAGCTGTTTGAGCTAAGATTTCCAAGTTATTCACATAATGAAAACCTATACTTTGTTTCGGTCGAGTTCCCCATTCAAATGCATGTAACAGTGAGAAACGCACTGTCTTGGCGAAAGAAAGCGTTTTTGTACAACTTCATATAAATAGCTGTAACTTTTGATAGAAGACTCAGACAAACATGTTTATGGCCTTATATTATAGAACTCAAGCTCTCCGTGCTGGGCAAACAGGTTTTGCAGCTGTTTGAGCTAAGATTTCCAAGTTATTCACATAATGAAAACCTATACTTTGTTTCGGTCGAGTTCCCCATTCAAATGCATGTAACAGTGAGAAACGCACTGTCTTGGCGAAAGAAAGCGTTTTTGTACAACTTCATATAAATAGCTGTAACTTTTGATAGAAGACTCAGACAAACATGTTTATGGCCTTATATTATAGAACTCAAGCTCTCCGTGCTGGGCAAACAGGTTTTGCAGCTGTTTGAGCTAAGATTTCCAAGTTATTCACATAATGAAAACCTATACTTTGTTTCGGTCGAGTTCCCCATTCAAATGCATGTAACAGTGAGAAACGCACTGTCTTGGCGAAAGAAAGCGTTTTTGTACAACTTCATATAAATAGCTGTAACTTTTGATAGAAGACTCAGACAAACATGTTTATGGCTTTATCTTATAGAACTCAAGGTCTACGTGCTGGGCAAACAGGTTTTGCAGCTGTTTGAGCTAAGATTTCCAAGTTATTCACATAATGAAAACCTATACTTTGTTTCGGTCGAGTTCCCCATTCAAATGCATGTAACAGTGAGAAACGCACTGTCTTGGCGAAAGAATGCTATTTTGTACAACTTCATAGAAATAGCTGTAACTTTTGATAGAAGACTCGGATACACATGTTTATGGCTTTATCTTATAGAACTCAAGGTTTCCGTGCTGGGAAAACAGGTTTTGCAGCTGTTTGAGCTAAGATTTCCAAGTTATTCACATAATGAAAACCTATACTTTGTTTCGGTCGAGTTCCCCATTCAAATGCATGTAACAGTGAGAAACGCACTGTCTTGGCGAAAGAAAGCGTTTTTGTACAACTTCATATAAATAGCTGTAACTTTTGATAGAAGACTCAGACAAACATGTTTATGGCCTTATATTATAGAACTCAAGCTCTCCGTGCTGGGCAAACAGGTTTTGCAGCTGTTTGAGCTAAGATTTCCAAGTTATTCACATAATGAAAACCTATACTTTGTTTCGGTCGAGTTCCCCATTCAAATGCATGTAACAGTGAGAAACGCACTGTCTTGGCGAAAGAAAGCGTTTTTGTACAACTTCATATAAATAGCTGTAACTTTTGATAGAAGACTCAGACAAACATGTTTATGGCTTTATCTTATAGAACTCAAGGTCTACGTGCTGGGCAAACAGGTTTTGCAGCTGTTTGAGCTAAGATTTCCAAGTTATTCACATAATGAAAACCTATACTTTGTTTCGGTCGAGTTCCCCATTCAAATGCATGTAACAGTGAGAAACGCACTGTCTTGGCGAAAGAATGCTATTTTGTACAACTTCATAGAAATAGCTGTAACTTTTGATAGAAGACTCGGATACACATGTTTATGGCTTTATCTTATAGAACTCAAGGTTTCCGTGCTGGGAAAACAGGTTTTGCAGCTGTTTGAGCTAAGATTTCCAAGTTATTCACATAATGAAAACCTATACTTTGTTTCGGTCGAGTTCCCCATTCAAATGCATGTAACAGTGAGAAACGCACTGTCTTGGCGAAAGAAAGCTATTTTGTACAACTTCATAGAAATAGCTGTAACTTTTGATAGAAGACTCGGATACACATGTTTATGGCTTTATCTTATAGAACTCAAGGTCTCCGTGCTGGGCAAACAGGTTTTGCAGCTGTTTGAGCTAAGATTTCCAAGTTATTCACATAATGAAAACTTATACTTTGTTTCGGTCGAGTTCCCCATTCAAATGCATGTAACAGTGAGAAACGCACTGTCTTGGCGAAAGAAAGCGTTTTTGTACAACTTCATAGAAATAGCTGTAACTTTTGATAGAAGACTCAGACAAACATGTTTATGGCTTTATCTTATAGAACTCAAGGTTTCCGTGCTGGGAAAACAGGTTTTGCAGCTGTTTGAGCTAAGATTTCCAAGTTATTCACATAATGAAAACTTATACTTTGTTTCAGTCGAGTTCCCCATTCAAATGCATGTAACAGTGAGAAACGCACTGTCTTGGCGAAAGAAAGCGTTTTTGTACAACTTCATAGAAATAGCTGTAACTTTTGATAGAAGACTCGGATACACATGTTTATGGCTTTATCTTATAGAACTCAAGGTCTTCGTGCTGGGCAAACAGGTTTTGCAGCTGTTTGAGCTAAGATTTCCAAGTTATTCACATAATGAAAACTTATACTTTGTTTCGGTCGAGTTCCCCATTCAAATGCATGTAACAGTGAGAAACGCACTGTCTTGGCGAAAGAAAGCGTTTTTGTACAACTTCATATAAATAGCTGTAACTTTTGATAGAAGACTCAGACAAACATGTTTATGGCCTTATATTATAGAACTCAAGCTCTCCGTGCTGGGCAAACAGGTTTTGCAGCTGTTTGAGCTAAGATTTCCAAGTTATTCACATAATGAAAACCTATACTTTGTTTCGGTCGAGTTCCCCATTCAAATGCATGTAACAGTGAGAAACGCACTGTCTTGGCGAAAGAATGCTATTTTGTACAACTTCATAGAAATAGCTGTAACTTTTGATAGAAGACTCGGATACACATGTTTATGGCTTTATCTTATAGAACTCAAGGTTTCCGTGCTGGGAAAACAGGTTTTGCAGCTGTTTGAGCTAAGATTTCCAAGTTATTCACATAATGAAAACCTATACTTTGTTTCGGTCGAGTTCCCCATTCAAATGCATGTAACAGTGAGAAACGCACTGTCTTGGCGAAAGAAAGCGTTTTTGTACAACTTCATATAAATAGCTGTAACTTTTGATAGAAGACTCAGACAAACATGTTTATGGCCTTATATTATAGAACTCAAGCTCTCCGTGCTGGGCAAACAGGTTTTGCAGCTGTTTGAGCTAAGATTTCCAAGTTATTCACATAATGAAAACTTATACTTTGTTTCGGTCGAGTTCCCCATTCAAATGCATGTAACAGTGAGAAACGCACTGTCTTGGCGAAAGAAAGCGTTTTTGTACAACTTCATAGAAATAGCTGTAACTTTTGATAGAAGACTCGGATACACATGTTTATGGCTTTATCTTATAGAACTCAAGGTCTCCGTGCTGGGCAAACAGGTTTTGCAGCTGTTTGAGCTAAGATTTCCAAGTTATTCACATAATGAAAACCTATACTTTGTTTCGGTCGAGTTCCCCATTCAAATGCATGTAACAGTGAGAAACGCACTGTCTTGGCGAAAGAAAGCGTTTTTGTACAACTTCATAGAAATAGCTGTAACTTTTGATAGAAGACTCGGATACACATGTTTATGGCTTTATCTTATAGAACTCAAGGTCTCCGTGCTGGGCAAACAGGTTTTGCAGCTGTTTGAGCTAAGATTTCCAAGTTATTCACATAATGAAAACTTATACTTTGTTTCGGTCGAGTTCCCCATTCAAATGCATGTAACAGTGAGAAACGCACTGTCTTGGCGAAAGAAAGCGTTTTTGTACAACTTCATAGAAATAGCTGTAACTTTTGATAGAAGACTCGGATACACATGTTTATGGCTTTATCTTATAGAACTCAAGGTCTACGTGCTGGGCAAACAGGTTTTGCAGCTGTTTGAGCTAAGATTTCCAAGTTATTCACATAATGAAAACTTATACTTTGTTTCGGTCGAGTTCCCCATTCAAATGCATGTAACAGTGAGAAACGCACTGTCTTGGCGAAAGAAAGCGTTTTTGTACAACTTCATAGAAATAGCTGTAACTTTTGATAGAAGACTCGGATACACATGTTTATGGCTTTATCTTATAGAACTCAAGGTCTCCGTGCTGGGCAAACAGGTTTTGCAGCTGTTTGAGCTAAGATTTCCAAGTTATTCACATAATGAAAACCTATACTTTGTTTCGGTCGAGTTCCCCATTCAAATGCATGTAACAGTGAGAAACGCACTGTCTTGGCGAAAGAAAGCGTTTTTGTACAACTTCATAGAAATAGCTGTAACTTTTGATAGAAGACTCGGATACACATGTTTATGGCTTTATCTTATAGAACTCAAGGTCTCCGTGCTGGGCAAACAGGTTTTGCAGCTGTTTGAGCTAAGATTTCCAAGTTATTCACATAATGAAAACTTATACTTTGTTTCGGTCGAGTTCCCCATTCAAATGCATGTAACAGTGAGAAACGCACTGTCTTGGCGAAAGAAAGCGTTTTTGTACAACTTCATAGAAATAGCTGTAACTTTTGATAGAAGACTCGGATACACATGTTTATGGCTTTATCTTATAGAACTCAAGGTCTCCGTGCTGGGCAAACAGGTTTTGCAGCTGTTTGAGCTAAGATTTCCAAGTTATTCACATAATGAAAACCTATACTTTGTTTCGGTCGAGTTCCCCATTCAAATGCATGTAACAGTGAGAAACGCACTGTCTTGGCGAAAGAAAGCGTTTTTGTACAACTTCATAGAAATAGCTGTAACTTTTGATAGAAGACTCAGACAAACATGTTTATGGCTTTATCTTATAGAACTCAAGGTTTCCGTGCTGGGAAAACAGGTTTTGCAGCTGTTTGAGCTAAGATTTCCAAGTTATTCACATAATGAAAACCTATACTTTGTTTCGGTCGAGTTCCCCATTCAAATGCATGTAACAGTGAGAAACGCACTGTCTTGGCGAAAGAAAGCGTTTTTGTACAACTTCATAGAAATAGCTGTAACTTTTGATAGAAGACTCAGACAAACATGTTTATGGCTTTATCTTATAGAACTCAAGGTCTACGTGCTGGGAAAACAGGTTTTGCAACTGTTTGAGCTAAGATTTCCAAGTTATTCACATAATGAAAACTTATACTTTGTTTCGGTCGAGTTCCCCATTCAAATGCATGTAACAGTGAGAAACGCACTGTCTTGGCGAAAGAAAGCTATTTTGTACAACTTCATAGAAATAGCTGTAA
Organism: Diplotaxodon limnothrissa; assembly: GCF_057381915.1. NCBI lineage: Eukaryota > Metazoa > Chordata > Actinopteri > Cichliformes > Cichlidae > Diplotaxodon > Diplotaxodon limnothrissa. The sequence goes on along the minus strand of NC_140608.1, from coordinate 29,972,218 downwards.
CTTTTGATAGAAGACTCGGATACACATGTTTATGGCTTTATCTTATAGAACTCAAGGTCTCCGTGCTGGGCAAACAGGTTTTGCAGCTGTTTGAGCTAAGATTTCCAAGTTATTCACATAATGAAAACTTATACTTTGTTTCGGTCGAGTTCCCCATTCAAATGCATGTAACAGTGAGAAACGCACTGTCTTGGCGAAAGAAAGCGTTTTTGTACAACTTCATAGAAATAGCTGTAACTTTTGATAGAAGACTCAGACAAACATGTTTATGGCTTTATCTTATAGAACTCAAGGTTTCCGTGCTGGGAAACAGGTTTTGCAGCTGTTTGAGCTAAGATTTCCAAGTTATTCACATAATGAAAACTTATACTTTGTTTCAGTCGAGTTCCCCATTCAAATGCATGTAACAGTGAGAAACGCACTGTCTTGGCGAAAGAAAGCGTTTTTGTACAACTTCATAGAAATAGCTGTAACTTTTGATAGAAGACTCGGATACACATGTTTATGGCTTTATCTTATAGAACTCAAGGTCTTCGTGCTGGGCAAACAGGTTTTGCAGCTGTTTGAGCTAAGATTTCCAAGTTATTCACATAATGAAAACTTATACTTTGTTTCGGTCGAGTTCCCCATTCAAATGCATGTAACAGTGAGAAACGCACTGTCTTGGCGAAAGAAAGCGTTTTTGTACAACTTCATATAAATAGCTGTAACTTTTGATAGAAGACTCAGACAAACATGTTTATGGCCTTATATTATAGAACTCAAGCTCTCCGTGCTGGACAAACAGGTTTTGCAGCTGTTTGAGCTAAGATTTCCAAGTTATTCACATAATGAAAACCTATACTTTGTTTCGGTCGAGTTCCCCATTCAAATGCATGTAACAGTGAGAAACGCACTGTCTTGGCGAAAGAAAGCGTTTTTGTACAACTTCATAGAAATAGCTGTAACTTTTGATAGAAGACTCAGACAAACATGTTTATGGCTTTATCTTATAGAACTCAAGGTTTCCGTGCTGGGAAAACAGGTTTTGCAGCTGTTTGAGCTAAGATTTCCAAGTTATTCACATAATGAAAACTTATACTTTGTTTCAGTCGAGTTCCCCATTCAAATGCATGTAACAGTGAGAAACGCACTGTCTTGGCGAAAGAAAGCGTTTTTGTACAACTTCATAGAAATAGCTGTAACTTTTGATAGAAGACTCGGATACACATGTTTATGGCTTTATCTTATAGAACTCAAGGTCTTCGTGCTGGGCAAACAGGTTTTGCAGCTGTTTGAGCTAAGATTTCCAAGTTATTCACATAATGAAAACTTATACTTTGTTTCGGTCGAGTTCCCCATTCAAATGCATGTAACAGTGAGAAACGCACTGTCTTGGCGAAAGAAAGCGTTTTTGTACAACTTCATATAAATAGCTGTAACTTTTGATAGAAGACTCAGACAAACATGTTTATGGCCTTATATTATAGAACTCAAGCTCTCCGTGCTGGGCAAACAGGTTTTGCAGCTGTTTGAGCTAAGATTTCCAAGTTATTCACATAATGAAAACCTATACTTTGTTTCGGTCGAGTTCCCCATTCAAATGCATGTAACAGTGAGAAACGCACTGTCTTGGCGAAAGAAAGCGTTTTTGTACAACTTCATATAAATAGCTGTAACTTTTGATAGAAGACTCAGACAAACATGTTTATGGCTTTATCTTATAGAACTCAAGGTCTACGTGCTGGGCAAACAGGTTTTGCAGCTGTTTGAGCTAAGATTTCCAAGTTATTCACATAATGAAAACCTATACTTTGTTTCGGTCGAGTTCCCCATTCAAATGCATGTAACAGTGAGAAACGCACTGTCTTGGCGAAAGAATGCTATTTTGTACAACTTCATAGAAATAGCTGTAACTTTTGATAGAAGACTCGGATACACATGTTTATGGCTTTATCTTATAGAACTCAAGGTTTCCGTGCTGGGAAAACAGGTTTTGCAGCTGTTTGAGCTAAGATTTCCAAGTTATTCACATAATGAAAACCTATACTTTGTTTCGGTCGAGTTCCCCATTCAAATGCATGTAACAGTGAGAAACGCACTGTCTTGGCGAAAGAAAGCGTTTTTGTACAACTTCATATAAATAGCTGTAACTTTTGATAGAAGACTCAGACAAACATGTTTATGGCCTTATATTATAGAACTCAAGCTCTCCGTGCTGGGCAAACAGGTTTTGCAGCTGTTTGAGCTAAGATTTCCAAGTTATTCACATAATGAAAACCTATACTTTGTTTCGGTCGAGTTCCCCATTCAAATGCATGTAACAGTGAGAAACGCACTGTCTTGGCGAAAGAAAGCGTTTTTGTACAACTTCATATAAATAGCTGTAACTTTTGATAGAAGACTCAGACAAACATGTTTATGGCTTTATCTTATAGAACTCAAGGTCTACGTGCTGGGCAAACAGGTTTTGCAGCTGTTTGAGCTAAGATTTCCAAGTTATTCACATAATGAAAACCTATACTTTGTTTCGGTCGAGTTCCCCATTCAAATGCATGTAACAGTGAGAAACGCACTGTCTTGGCGAAAGAATGCTATTTTGTACAACTTCATAGAAATAGCTGTAACTTTTGATAGAAGACTCGGATACACATGTTTATGGCTTTATCTTATAGAACTCAAGGTTTCCGTGCTGGGAAAACAGGTTTTGCAGCTGTTTGAGCTAAGATTTCCAAGTTATTCACATAATGAAAACCTATACTTTGTTTCGGTCGAGTTCCCCATTCAAATGCATGTAACAGTGAGAAACGCACTGTCTTGGCGAAAGAAAGCTATTTTCTACAACTTCATAGAAATAGCTGTAACTTTTGATAGAAGACTCGGATACACATGTTTATGGCTTTATCTTATAGAACTCAAGGTCTACGTGCTGGGAAAACAGGTTTTGCAGCTGTTTGAGCTAAGATTTCCAAGTTATTCACATAATGAAAACTTATACTTTGTTTCAGTCGAGTTCCCCATTCAAATGCATGTAACAGTGAGAAACGCACTGTCTTGGCGAAAGAAAGCGTTTTTGTACAACTTCATAGAAATAGCTGTAACTTTTGATAGAAGACTCGGATACACATGTTTATGGCTTTATCTTATAGAACTCAAGGTCTTCGTGCTGGGCAAACAGGTTTTGCAGCTGTTTGAGCTAAGATTTCCAAGTTATTCACATAATGAAAACTTATACTTTGTTTCGGTCGAGTTCCCCATTCAAATGCATGTAACAGTGAGAAACGCACTGTCTTGGCGAAAGAAAGCGTTTTTGTACAACTTCATATAAATAGCTGTAACTTTTGATAGAAGACTCAGACAAACATGTTTATGGCTTTATCTTATAGAACTCAAGGTCTACGTGCTGGGCAAACAGGTTTTGCAGCTGTTTGAGCTAAGATTTCCAAGTTATTCACATAATGAAAACCTATACTTTGTTTCGGTCGAGTTCCCCATTCAAATGCATGTAACAGTGAGAAACGCACTGTCTTGGCGAAAGAATGCTATTTTGTACAACTTCATAGAAATAGCTGTAACTTTTGATAGAAGACTCGGATACACATGTTTATGGCTTTATCTTATAGAACTCAAGGTTTCCGTGCTGGGAAAACAGGTTTTGCAGCTGTTTGAGCTAAGATTTCCAAGTTATTCACATAATGAAAACCTATACTTTGTTTCGGTCGAGTTCCCCATTCAAATGCATGTAACAGTGAGAAACGCACTGTCTTGGCGAAAGAAAGCGTTTTTGTACAACTTCATATAAATAGGTGTAACTTTTGATAGAAGACTCAGACAAACATGTTTATGGCCTTATATTATAGAACTCAAGCTCTCCGTGCTGGGCAAACAGGTTTTGCAGCTGTTTGAGCTAAGATTTCCAAGTTATTCACATAATGAAAACCTATACTTTGTTTCGGTCGAGTTCCCCATTCAAATGCATGTAACAGTGAGAAACGCACTGTCTTGGCGAAAGAAAGCGTTTTTGTACAACTTCATATAAATAGCTGTAACTTTTGATAGAAGACTCAGACAAACATGTTTATGGCTTTATCTTATAGAACTCAAGGTCTACGTGCTGGGCAAACAGGTTTTGCAGCTGTTTGAGCTAAGATTTCCAAGTTATTCACATAATGAAAACCTATACTTTGTTTCGGTCGAGTTCCCCATTCAAATGCATGTAACAGTGAGAAACGCACTGTCTTGGCGAAAGAATGCTATTTTGTACAACTTCATAGAAATAGCTGTAACTTTTGATAGAAGACTCGGATACACATGTTTATGGCTTTATCTTATAGAACTCAAGGTTTCCGTGCTGGGAAAACAGGTTTTGCAGCTGTTTGAGCTAAGATTTCCAAGTTATTCACATAATGAAAACCTATACTTTGTTTCGGTCGAGTTCCCCATTCAAATGCATGTAACAGTGAGAAACGCACTGTCTTGGCGAAAGAAAGCTATTTTCTACAACTTCATAGAAATAGCTGTAACTTTTGATAGAAGACTCGGATACACATGTTTATGGCTTTATCTTATAGAACTCAAGGTCTCCGTGCTGGGCAAACAGGTTTTGCAGCTGTTTGAGCTAAGATTTCCAAGTTATTCACATAATGAAAACTTATACTTTGTTTCGGTCGAGTTCCCCATTCAAATGCATGTAACAGTGAGAAACGCACTGTCTTGGCGAAAGAAAGCGTTTTTGTACAACTTCATAGAAATAGCTGTAACTTTTGATAGAAGACTCAGACAAACATGTTTATGGCTTTATCTTATAGAACTCAAGGTTTCCGTGCTGGGAAAACAGGTTTTGCAGCTGTTTGAGCTAAGATTTCCAAGTTATTCACATAATGAAAACTTATACTTTGTTTCAGTCGAGTTCCCCATTCAAATGCATGTAACAGTGAGAAACGCACTGTCTTGGCGAAAGAAAGCGTTTTTGTACAACTTCATAGAAATAGCTGTAACTTTTGATAGAAGACTCGGATACACATGTTTATGGCTTTATCTTATAGAACTCAAGGTCTTCGTGCTGGGCAAACAGGTTTTGCAGCTGTTTGAGCTAAGATTTCCAAGTTATTCACATAATGAAAACTTATACTTTGTTTCGGTCGAGTTCCCCATTCAAATGCATGTAACAGTGAGAAACGCACTGTCTTGGCGAAAGAAAGCGTTTTTGTACAACTTCATATAAATAGCTGTAACTTTTGATAGAAGACTCAGACAAACATGTTTATGGCCTTATATTATAGAACTCAAGCTCTCCGTGCTGGGCAAACAGGTTTTGCAGCTGTTTGAGCTAAGATTTCCAAGTTATTCACATAATGAAAACCTATACTTTGTTTCGGTCGAGTTCCCCATTCAAATGCATGTAACAGTGAGAAACGCACTGTCTTGGCGAAAGAAAGCGTTTTTGTACAACTTCATATAAATAGCTGTAACTTTTGATAGAAGACTCAGACAAACATGTTTATGGCTTTATCTTATAGAACTCAAGGTCTACGTGCTGGGCAAACAGGTTTTGCAGCTGTTTGAGCTAAGATTTCCAAGTTATTCACATAATGAAAACCTATACTTTGTTTCGGTCGAGTTCCCCATTCAAATGCATGTAACAGTGAGAAACGCACTGTCTTGGCGAAAGAATGCTATTTTGTACAACTTCATAGAAATAGCTGTAACTTTTGATAGAAGACTCGGATACACATGTTTATGGCTTTATCTTATAGAACTCAAGGTTTCCGTGCTGGGAAAACAGGTTTTGCAGCTGTTTGAGCTAAGATTTCCAAGTTATTCACATAATGAAAACCTATACTTTGTTTCGGTCGAGTTCCCCATTCAAATGCATGTAACAGTGAGAAACGCACTGTCTTGGCGAAAGAAAGCGTTTTTGTACAACTTCATATAAATAGCTGTAACTTTTGATAGAAGACTCAGACAAACATGTTTATGGCCTTATATTATAGAACTCAAGCTCTCCGTGCTGGGCAAACAGGTTTTGCAGCTGTTTGAGCTAAGATTTCCAAGTTATTCACATAATGAAAACCTATACTTTGTTTCGGTCGAGTTCCCCATTCAAATGCATGTAACAGTGAGAAACGCACTGTCTTGGCGAAAGAAAGCGTTTTTGTACAACTTCATATAAATAGCTGTAACTTTTGATAGAAGACTCAGACAAACATGTTTATGGCTTTATCTTATAGAACTCAAGGTCTACGTGCTGGGCAAACAGGTTTTGCAGCTGTTTGAGCTAAGATTTCCAAGTTATTCACATAATGAAAACCTATACTTTGTTTCGGTCGAGTTCCCCATTCAAATGCATGTAACAGTGAGAAACGCACTGTCTTGGCGAAAGAATGCTATTTTGTACAACTTCATAGAAATAGCTGTAACTTTTGATAGAAGACTCGGATACACATGTTTATGGCTTTATCTTATAGAACTCAAGGTTTCCGTGCTGGGAAAACAGGTTTTGCAGCTGTTTGAGCTAAGATTTCCAAGTTATTCACATAATGAAAACCTATACTTTGTTTCGGTCGAGTTCCCCATTCAAATGCATGTAACAGTGAGAAACGCACTGTCTTGGCGAAAGAAAGCTATTTTCTACAACTTCATAGAAATAGCTGTAACTTTTGATAGAAGACTCGGATACACATGTTTATGGCTTTATCTTATAGAACTCAAGGTCTCCGTGCTGGGCAAACAGGTTTTGCAGCTGTTTGAGCTAAGATTTCCAAGTTATTCACATAATGAAAACTTATACTTTGTTTCGGTCGAGTTCCCCATTCAAATGCATGTAACAGTGAGAAACGCACTGTCTTGGCGAAAGAAAGCGTTTTTGTACAACTTCATAGAAATAGCTGTAACTTTTGATAGAAGACTCAGACAAACATGTTTATGGCTTTATCTTATAGAACTCAAGGTTTCCGTGCTGGGAAAACAGGTTTTGCAGCTGTTTGAGCTAAGATTTCCAAGTTATTCACATAATGAAAACTTATACTTTGTTTCAGTCGAGTTCCCCATTCAAATGCATGTAACAGTGAGAAACGCACTGTCTTGGCGAAAGAAAGCGTTTTTGTACAACTTCATAGAAATAGCTGTAACTTTTGATAGAAGACTCGGATACACATGTTTATGGCTTTATCTTATAGAACTCAAGGTCTTCGTGCTGGGCAAACAGGTTTTGCAGCTGTTTGAGCTAAGATTTCCAAGTTATTCACATAATGAAAACTTATACTTTGTTTCGGTCGAGTTCCCCATTCAAATGCATGTAACAGTGAGAAACGCACTGTCTTGGCGAAAGAAAGCGTTTTTGTACAACTTCATATAAATAGCTGTAACTTTTGATAGAAGACTCAGACAAACATGTTTATGGCCTTATATTATAGAACTCAAGCTCTCCGTGCTGGGCAAACAGGTTTTGCAGCTGTTTGAGCTAAGATTTCCAAGTTATTCACATAATGAAAACCTATACTTTGTTTCGGTCGAGTTCCCCATTCAAATGCATGTAACAGTGAGAAACGCACTGTCTTGGCGAAAGAAAGCGTTTTTGTACAACTTCATATAAATAGCTGTAACTTTTGATAGAAGACTCAGACAAACATGTTTATGGCTTTATCTTATAGAACTCAAGGTCTACGTGCTGGGCAAACAGGTTTTGCAGCTGTTTGAGCTAAGATTTCCAAGTTATTCACATAATGAAAACCTATACTTTGTTTCGGTCGAGTTCCCCATTCAAATGCATGTAACAGTGAGAAACGCACTGTCTTGGCGAAAGAATGCTATTTTGTACAACTTCATAGAAATAGCTGTAACTTTTGATAGAAGACTCGGATACACATGTTTATGGCTTTATCTTATAGAACTCAAGGTTTCCGTGCTGGGAAAACAGGTTTTGCAGCTGTTTGAGCTAAGATTTCCAAGTTATTCACATAATGAAAACCTATACTTTGTTTCGGTCGAGTTCCCCATTCAAATGCATGTAACAGTGAGAAACGCACTGTCTTGGCGAAAGAAAGCGTTTTTGTACAACTTCATAGAAATAGCTGTAACTTTTGATAGAAGACTCAGACAAACATGTTTATGGCTTTATCTTATAAAACTCAAGGTCTCCATGCTGGGAAAACAGGTTTTGCAGCTGTTTGAGCTAAGATTTCCAAGTTATTCACATAATGAAAACCTATACTTTGTTTCGGTCGAGTTCCCCATTCAAATGCATGTAACAGTGAGAAACGCACTGTCTTGGCGAAAGAATGCTATTTTGTACAACTTCATAGAAATAGCTGTAACTTTTGATAGAAGACTCGGATACACATGTTTATGGCTTTATCTTATAGAACTCAAGGTCTCCGTGCTGGGCAAACAGGTTTTGCAGCTGTTTGAACTAAGATTTCCAAGTTATTCACATAATGAAAACCTATACTTTGTTTCGGTCGAGTTCCCCATTCAAATGCATGTAACAGTGAGAAACGCACTGTCTTGGCGAAAGAAAGCGTTTTTGTACAACTTCATAGAAATAGCTGTAACTTTTGATAGAAGACTCAGACAAACATGTTTATGGCTTTATCTTATAGAACTCAAGGTTTCCGTGCTGGGCAAACAGGTTTTGCAGCTGTTTGAGCTAAGATTTCCAAGTTATTCACATAATGAAAACCTATACTTTGTTTCGGTCGAGTTCCCCATTCAAATGCATGTAACAGTGAGAAACGCACTGTCTTGGCGAAAGAAAGCTATTTTCTACAACTTCATAGAAATAGCTGTAACTTTTGATAGAAGACTCGGATACACATGTTTATGGCTTTATCTTATAGAACTCAAGGTCTCCGTGCTGGGCAAACAGGTTTTGCAGCTGTTTGAGCTAAGATTTCCAAGTTATTCACATAATGAAAACTTATACTTTGTTTCGGTCGAGTTCCCCATTCAAATGCATGTAACAGTGAGAAACGCACTGTCTTGGCGAAAGAAAGCGTTTTTGTACAACTTCATAGAAATAGCTGTAACTTTTGATAGAAGACTCAGACAAACATGTTTATGGCTTTATCTTATAGAACTCAAGGTTTCCGTGCTGGGAAAACAGGTTTTGCAGCTGTTTGAGCTAAGATTTCCAAGTTATTCACATAATGAAAACTTATACTTTGTTTCAGTCGAGTTCCCCATTCAAATGCATGTAACAGTGAGAAACGCACTGTCTTGGCGAAAGAAAGCGTTTTTGTACAACTTCATAGAAATAGCTGTAACTTTTGATAGAAGACTCGGATACACATGTTTATGGCTTTATCTTATAGAACTCAAGGTCTTCGTGCTGGGCAAACAGGTTTTGCAGCTGTTTGAGCTAAGATTTCCAAGTTATTCACATAATGAAAACTTATACTTTGTTTCGGTCGAGTTCCCCATTCAAATGCATGTAACAGTGAGAAACGCACTGTCTTGGCGAAAGAAAGCGTTTTTGTACAACTTCATATAAATAGCTGTAACTTTTGATAGAAGACTCAGACAAACATGTTTATGGCTTTATCTTATAGAACTCAAGGTCTACGTGCTGGGCAAACAGGTTTTGCAGCTGTTTGAGCTAAGATTTCCAAGTTATTCACATAATGAAAACCTATACTTTGTTTCGGTCGAGTTCCCCATTCAAATGCATGTAACAGTGAGAAACGCACTGTCTTGGCGAAAGAATGCTATTTTGTACAACTTCATAGAAATAGCTGTAACTTTTGATAGAAGACTCGGATACACATGTTTATGGCTTTATCTTATAGAACTCAAGGTTTCCGTGCTGGGAAAACAGGTTTTGCAGCTGTTTGAGCTAAGATTTCCAAGTTATTCACATAATGAAAACCTATACTTTGTTTCGGTCGAGTTCCCCATTCAAATGCATGTAACAGTGAGAAACGCACTGTCTTGGCGAAAGAAAGCGTTTTTGTACAACTTCATATAAATAGCTGTAACTTTTGATAGAAGACTCAGACAAACATGTTTATGGCCTTATATTATAGAACTCAAGCTCTCCGTGCTGGGCAAACAGGTTTTGCAGCTGTTTGAGCTAAGATTTCCAAGTTATTCACATAATGAAAACCTATACTTTGTTTCGGTCGAGTTCCCCATTCAAATGCATGTAACAGTGAGAAACGCACTGTCTTGGCGAAAGAAAGCGTTTTTGTACAACTTCATATAAATAGCTGTAACTTTTGATAGAAGACTCAGACAAACATGTTTATGGCTTTATCTTATAGAACTCAAGGTCTACGTGCTGGGCAAACAGGTTTTGCAGCTGTTTGAGCTAAGATTTCCAAGTTATTCACATAATGAAAACCTATACTTTGTTTCGGTCGAGTTCCCCATTCAAATGCATGTAACAGTGAGAAACGCACTGTCTTGGCGAAAGAATGCTATTTTGTACAACTTCATAGAAATAGCTGTAACTTTTGATAGAAGACTCGGATACACATGTTTATGGCTTTATCTTATAGAACTCAAGGTTTCCGTGCTGGGAAAACAGGTTTTGCAGCTGTTTGAGCTAAGATTTCCAAGTTATTCACATAATGAAAACCTATACTTTGTTTCGGTCGAGTTCCCCATTCAAATGCATGTAACAGTGAGAAACGCACTGTCTTGGCGAAAGAAAGCTATTTTCTACAACTTCATAGAAATAGCTGTAACTTTTGATAGAAGACTCGGATACACATGTTTATGGCTTTATCTTATAGAACTCAAGGTCTCCGTGCTGGGCAAACAGGTTTTGCAGCTGTTTGAGCTAAGATTTCCAAGTTATTCACATAATGAAAACTTATACTTTGTTTCGGTCGAGTTCCCCATTCAAATGCATGTAACAGTGAGAAACGCACTGTCTTGGCGAAAGAAAGCGTTTTTGTACAACTTCATAGAAATAGCTGTAACTTTTGATAGAAGACTCAGACAAACATGTTTATGGCTTTATCTTATAGAACTCAAGGTTTCCGTGCTGGGAAAACAGGTTTTGCAGCTGTTTGAGCTAAGATTTCCAAGTTATTCACATAATGAAAACTTATACTTTGTTTCAGTCGAGTTCCCCATTCAAATGCATGTAACAGTGAGAAACGCACTGTCTTGGCGAAAGAAAGCGTTTTTGTACAACTTCATAGAAATAGCTGTAACTTTTGATAGAAGACTCGGATACACATGTTTATGGCTTTATCTTATAGAACTCAAGGTCTTCGTGCTGGGCAAACAGGTTTTGCAGCTGTTTGAGCTAAGATTTCCAAGTTATTCACATAATGAAAACTTATACTTTGTTTCGGTCGAGTTCCCCATTCAAATGCATGTAACAGTGAGAAACGCACTGTCTTGGCGAAAGAAAGCGTTTTTGTACAACTTCATATAAATAGCTGTAACTTTTGATAGAAGACTCAGACAAACATGTTTATGGCCTTATATTATAGAACTCAAGCTCTCCGTGCTGGGCAAACAGGTTTTGCAGCTGTTTGAGCTAAGATTTCCAAGTTATTCACATAATGAAAACCTATACTTTGTTTCGGTCGAGTTCCCCATTCAAATGCATGTAACAGTGAGAAACGCACTGTCTTGGCGAAAGAAAGCGTTTTTGTACAACTTCATATAAATAGCTGTAACTTTTGATAGAAGACTCAGACAAACATGTTTATGGCTTTATCTTATAGAACTCAAGGTCTACGTGCTGGGCAAACAGGTTTTGCAGCTGTTTGAGCTAAGATTTCCAAGTTATTCACATAATGAAAACCTATACTTTGTTTCGGTCGAGTTCCCCATTCAAATGCATGTAACAGTGAGAAACGCACTGTCTTGGCGAAAGAATGCTATTTTGTACAACTTCATAGAAATAGCTGTAACTTTTGATAGAAGACTCGGATACACATGTTTATGGCTTTATCTTATAGAACTCAAGGTTTCCGTGCTGGGAAAACAGGTTTTGCAGCTGTTTGAGCTAAGATTTCCAAGTTATTCACATAATGAAAACCTATACTTTGTTTCGGTCGAGTTCCCCATTCAAATGCATGTAACAGTGAGAAACGCACTGTCTTGGCGAAAGAAAGCGTTTTTGTACAACTTCATAGAAATAGCTGTAACTTTTGATAGAAGACTCAGACAAACATGTTTATGGCTTTATCTTATAAAACTCAAGGTCTCCATGCTGGGAAAACAGGTTTTGCAGCTGTTTGAGCTAAGATTTCCAAGTTATTCACATAATGAAAACCTATACTTTGTTTCGGTCGAGTTCCCCATTCAAATGCATGTAACAGTGAGAAACGCACTGTCTTGGCGAAAGAATGCTATTTTGTACAACTTCATAGAAATAGCTGTAACTTTTGATAGAAGACTCGGATACACATGTTTATGGCTTTATCTTATAGAACTCAAGGTCTCCGTGCTGGGCAAACAGGTTTTGCAGCTGTTTGAACTAAGATTTCCAAGTTATTCACATAATGAAAACCTATACTTTGTTTCGGTCGAGTTCCCCATTCAAATGCATGTAACAGTGAGAAACGCACTGTCTTGGCGAAAGAAAGCGTTTTTGTACAACTTCATAGAAATAGCTGTAACTTTTGATAGAAGACTCAGACAAACATGTTTATGGCTTTATCTTATAGAACTCAAGGTTTCCGTGCTGGGCAAACAGGTTTTGCAGCTGTTTGAGCTAAGATTTCCAAGTTATTCACATAATGAAAACCTATACTTTGTTTCGGTCGAGTTCCCCATTCAAATGCATGTAACAGTGAGAAACGCACTGTCTTGGCGAAAGAAAGCTATTTTCTACAACTTCATAGAAATAGCTGTAACTTTTGATAGAAGACTCGGATACACATGTTTATGGCTTTATCTTATAGAACTCAAGGTCTCCGTGCTGGGCAAACAGGTTTTGCAGCTGTTTGAGCTAAGATTTCCAAGTTATTCACATAATGAAAACTTATACTTTGTTTCGGTCGAGTTCCCCATTCAAATGCATGTAACAGTGAGAAACGCACTGTCTTGGCGAAAGAAAGCGTTTTTGTACAACTTCATAGAAATAGCTGTAACTTTTGATAGAAGACTCAGACAAACATGTTTATGGCTTTATCTTATAGAACTCAAGGTTTCCGTGCTGGGAAAACAGGTTTTGCAGCTGTTTGAGCTAAGATTTCCAAGTTATTCACATAATGAAAACTTATACTTTGTTTCAGTCGAGTTCCCCATTCAAATGCATGTAACAGTGAGAAACGCACTGTCTTGGCGAAAGAAAGCGTTTTTGTACAACTTCATAGAAATAGCTGTAACTTTTGATAGAAGACTCGGATACACATGTTTATGGCTTTATCTTATAGAACTCAAGGTCTTCGTGCTGGGCAAACAGGTTTTGCAGCTGTTTGAGCTAAGATTTCCAAGTTATTCACATAATGAAAACTTATACTTTGTTTCGGTCGAGTTCCCCATTCAAATGCATGTAACAGTGAGAAACGCACTGTCTTGGCGAAAGAAAGCGTTTTTGTACAACTTCATATAAATAGCTGTAACTTTTGATAGAAGACTCAGACAAACATGTTTATGGCCTTATATTATAGAACTCAAGCTCTCCGTGCTGGGCAAACAGGTTTTGCAGCTGTTTGAGCTAAGATTTCCAAGTTATTCACATAATGAAAACCTATACTTTGTTTCGGTCGAGTTCCCCATTCAAATGCATGTAACAGTGAGAAACGCACTGTCTTGGCGAAAGAAAGCGTTTTTGTACAACTTCATATAAATAGCTGTAACTTTTGATAGAAGACTCAGACAAACATGTTTATGGCTTTATCTTATAGAACTCAAGGTCTACGTGCTGGGCAAACAGGTTTTGCAGCTGTTTGAGCTAAGATTTCCAAGTTATTCACATAATGAAAACCTATACTTTGTTTCGGTCGAGTTCCCCATTCAAATGCATGTAACAGTGAGAAACGCACTGTCTTGGCGAAAGAATGCTATTTTGTACAACTTCATAGAAATAGCTGTAACTTTTGATAGAAGACTCGGATACACATGTTTATGGCTTTATCTTATAGAACTCAAGGTTTCCGTGCTGGGAAAACAGGTTTTGCAGCTGTTTGAGCTAAGATTTCCAAGTTATTCACATAATGAAAACCTATACTTTGTTTCGGTCGAGTTCCCCATTCAAATGCATGTAACAGTGAGAAACGCACTGTCTTGGCGAAAGAAAGCGTTTTTGTACAACTTCATAGAAATAGCTGTAACTTTTGATAGAAGACTCAGACAAACATGTTTATGGCTTTATCTTATAAAACTCAAGGTCTCCATGCTGGGAAAACAGGTTTTGCAGCTGTTTGAGCTAAGATTTCCAAGTTATTCACATAATGAAAACCTATACTTTGTTTCGGTCGAGTTCCCCATTCAAATGCATGTAACAGTGAGAAACGCACTGTCTTGGCGAAAGAATGCTATTTTGTACAACTTCATAGAAATAGCTGTAACTTTTGATAGAAGACTCGGATACACATGTTTATGGCTTTATCTTATAGAACTCAAGGTCTCCGTGCTGGGCAAACAGGTTTTGCAGCTGTTTGAACTAAGATTTCCAAGTTATTCACATAATGAAAACCTATACTTTGTTTCGGTCGAGTTCCCCATTCAAATGCATGTAACAGTGAGAAACGCACTGTCTTGGCGAAAGAAAGCGTTTTTGTACAACTTCATAGAAATAGCTGTAACTTTTGATAGAAGACTCAGACAAACATGTTTATGGCTTTATCTTATAGAACTCAAGGTTTCCGTGCTGGGCAAACAGGTTTTGCAGCTGTTTGAGCTAAGATTTCCAAGTTATTCACATAATGAAAACCTATACTTTGTTTCGGTCGAGTTCCCCATTCAAATGCATGTAACAGTGAGAAACGCACTGTCTTGGCGAAAGAAAGCTATTTTCTACAACTTCATAGAAATAGCTGTAACTTTTGATAGAAGACTCGGATACACATGTTTATGGCTTTATCTTATAGAACTCAAGGTCTCCGTGCTGGGCAAACAGGTTTTGCAGCTGTTTGAGCTAAGATTTCCAAGTTATTCACATAATGAAAACTTATACTTTGTTTCGGTCGAGTTCCCCATTCAAATGCATGTAACAGTGAGAAACGCACTGTCTTGGCGAAAGAAAGCGTTTTTGTACAACTTCATAGAAATAGCTGTAACTTTTGATAGAAGACTCAGACAAACATGTTTATGGCTTTATCTTATAGAACTCAAGGTTTCCGTGCTGGGAAAACAGGTTTTGCAGCTGTTTGAGCTAAGATTTCCAAGTTATTCACATAATGAAAACTTATACTTTGTTTCAGTCGAGTTCCCCATTCAAATGCATGTAACAGTGAGAAACGCACTGTCTTGGCGAAAGAAAGCGTTTTTGTACAACTTCATAGAAATAGCTGTAACTTTTGATAGAAGACTCGGATACACATGTTTATGGCTTTATCTTATAGAACTCAAGGTCTTCGTGCTGGGCAAACAGGTTTTGCAGCTGTTTGAGCTAAGATTTCCAAGTTATTCACATAATGAAAACTTATACTTTGTTTCGGTCGAGTTCCCCATTCAAATGCATGTAACAGTGAGAAACGCACTGTCTTGGCGAAAGAAAGCGTTTTTGTACAACTTCATATAAATAGCTGTAACTTTTGATAGAAGACTCAGACAAACATGTTTATGGCCTTATATTATAGAACTCAAGCTCTCCGTGCTGGGCAAACAGGTTTTGCAGCTGTTTGAGCTAAGATTTCCAAGTTATTCACATAATGAAAACCTATACTTTGTTTCGGTCGAGTTCCCCATTCAAATGCATGTAACAGTGAGAAACGCACTGTCTTGGCGAAAGAAAGCGTTTTTGTACAACTTCATATAAATAGCTGTAACTTTTGATAGAAGACTCAGACAAACATGTTTATGGCTTTATCTTATAGAACTCAAGGTCTACGTGCTGGGCAAACAGGTTTTGCAGCTGTTTGAGCTAAGATTTCCAAGTTATTCACATAATGAAAACCTATACTTTGTTTCGGTCGAGTTCCCCATTCAAATGCATGTAACAGTGAGAAACGCACTGTCTTGGCGAAAGAATGCTATTTTGTACAACTTCATAGAAATAGCTGTAACTTTTGATAGAAGACTCGGATACACATGTTTATGGCTTTATCTTATAGAACTCAAGGTCTCCGTGCTGGGCAAACAGGTTTTGCAGCTGTTTGAGCTAAGATTTCCAAGTTATTCACATAATGAAAACTTATACTTTGTTTCAGTCGAGTTCCCCATTCAAATGCATGTAACAGTGAGAAACGCACTGTCTTGGCGAAAGAAAGCGTTTTTGTACAACTTCATAGAAATAGCTGTAACTTTTGATAGAAGACTCGGATACACATGTTTATGGCTTTATCTTATAGAACTCAAGGTCTCCGTGCTTGGCAAACAGGTTTTGCAGCTTTTGAGCTAAGATTTCCAAGTTATTCACATAATGAAAACCTATACTTTGTTTCGGTCGAGTTCCCCATTCAAATGCATGTAACAGTGAGAAACGCACTGTCTTGGCGAAAGAAAGCTATTTTGTACAACTTCATAGAAATAGCTGTAACTTTTGATAGAAGACTCGGATACACATGTTTATGGCTTTATCTTATAGAACTCAAGGTCTCCGTGCTGGGCAAACAGGTTTTGCAGCTGTTTGAGCTAAGATTTCCAAGTTATTCACATAATGAAAACTTATACTTTGTTTCGGTCGAGTTCCCCATTCAAATGCATGTAACAGTGAGAAACGCACTGTCTTGGCGAAAGAAAGCGTTTTTGTACAACTTCATAGAAATAGCTGTAACTTTTGATAGAAGACTCAGACAAACATGTTTATGGCTTTATCTTATAGAACTCAAGGTTTCCGTGCTGGGAAAACAGGTTTTGCAGCTGTTTGAGCTAAGATTTCCAAGTTATTCACATAATGAAAACTTATACTTTGTTTCAGTCGAGTTCCCCATTCAAATGCATGTAACAGTGAGAAACGCACTGTCTTGGCGAAAGAAAGCGTTTTTGTACAACTTCATAGAAATAGCTGTAACTTTTGATAGAAGACTCGGATACACATGTTTATGGCTTTATCTTATAGAACTCAAGGTCTTCGTGCTGGGCAAACAGGTTTTGCAGCTGTTTGAGCTAAGATTTCCAAGTTATTCACATAATGAAAACTTATACTTTGTTTCGGTCGAGTTCCCCATTCAAATGCATGTAACAGTGAGAAACGCACTGTCTTGGCGAAAGAAAGCGTTTTTGTACAACTTCATATAAATAGCTGTAACTTTTGATAGAAGACTCAGACAAACATGTTTATGGCCTTATATTATAGAACTCAAGCTCTCCGTGCTGGGCAAACAGGTTTTGCAGCTGTTTGAGCTAAGATTTCCAAGTTATTCACATAATGAAAACCTATACTTTGTTTCGGTCGAGTTCCCCATTCAAATGCATGTAACAGTGAGAAACGCACTGTCTTGGCGAAAGAAAGCGTTTTTGTACAACTTCATATAAATAGCTGTAACTTTTGATAGAAGACTCAGACAAACATGTTTATGGCTTTATCTTATAGAACTCAAGGTCTACGTGCTGGGCAAACAGGTTTTGCAGCTGTTTGAGCTAAGATTTCCAAGTTATTCACATAATGAAAACCTATACTTTGTTTCGGTCGAGTTCCCCATTCAAATGCATGTAACAGTGAGAAACGCACTGTCTTGGCGAAAGAATGCTATTTTGTACAACTTCATAGAAATAGCTGTAACTTTTGATAGAAGACTCGGATACACATGTTTATGGCTTTATCTTATAGAACTCAAGGTTTCCGTGCTGGGAAAACAGGTTTTGCAGCTGTTTGAGCTAAGATTTCCAAGTTATTCACATAATGAAAACCTATACTTTGTTTCGGTCGAGTTCCCCATTCAAATGCATGTAACAGTGAGAAACGCACTGTCTTGGCGAAAGAAAGCGTTTTTGTACAACTTCATAGAAATAGCTGTAACTTTTGATAGAAGACTCAGACAAACATGTTTATGGCTTTATCTTATAAAACTCAAGGTCTCCATGCTGGGAAAACAGGTTTTGCAGCTGTTTGAGCTAAGATTTCCAAGTTATTCACATAATGAAAACCTATACTTTGTTTCGGTCGAGTTCCCCATTCAAATGCATGTAACAGTGAGAAACGCACTGTCTTGGCGAAAGAATGCTATTTTGTACAACTTCATAGAAATAGCTGTAACTTTTGATAGAAGACTCGGATACACATGTTTATGGCTTTATCTTATAGAACTCAAGGTCTCCGTGCTGGGCAAACAGGTTTTGCAGCTGTTTGAACTAAGATTTCCAAGTTATTCACATAATGAAAACCTATACTTTGTTTCGGTCGAGTTCCCCATTCAAATGCATGTAACAGTGAGAAACGCACTGTCTTGGCGAAAGAAAGCGTTTTTGTACAACTTCATAGAAATAGCTGTAACTTTTGATAGAAGACTCAGACAAACATGTTTATGGCTTTATCTTATAGAACTCAAGGTTTCCGTGCTGGGAAAACAGGTTTTGCAGCTGTTTGAGCTAAGATTTCCAAGTTATTCACATAATGAAAACTTATACTTTGTTTCAGTCGAGTTCCC
The DNA here is from genome assembly GCF_057381915.1 of Diplotaxodon limnothrissa. NCBI lineage: Eukaryota > Metazoa > Chordata > Actinopteri > Cichliformes > Cichlidae > Diplotaxodon > Diplotaxodon limnothrissa. The sequence goes on along the minus strand of NC_140608.1, from coordinate 29,953,580 downwards.
CATTCAAATGCATGTAACAGTGAGAAACGCACTGTCTTGGCGAAAGAAAGCTATTTTCTACAACTTCATAGAAATAGCTGTAACTTTTGATAGAAGACTCGGATACACATGTTTATGGCTTTATCTTATAGAACTCAAGGTCTCCGTGCTGGGCAAACAGGTTTTGCAGCTGTTTGAGCTAAGATTTCCAAGTTATTCACATAATGAAAACCTATACTTTGTTTCGGTCGAGTTCCCCATTCAAATGCATGTAACAGTGAGAAACGCACTGTCTTGGCGAAAGAAAGCTATTTTCTACAACTTCATAGAAATAGCTGTAACTTTTGATAGAAGACTCGGATACACATGTTTATGGCTTTATCTTATAGAACTCAAGGTCTCCGTGCTGGGCAAACAGGTTTTGCAGCTGTTTGAGCTAAGATTTCCAAGTTATTCACATAATGAAAACTTATACTTTGTTTCGGTCGAGTTCCCCATTCAAATGCATGTAACAGTGAGAAACGCACTGTCTTGGCGAAAGAAAGCGTTTTTGTACAACTTCATAGAAATAGCTGTAACTTTTGATAGAAGACTCAGACAAACATGTTTATGGCTTTATCTTATAGAACTCAAGGTTTCCGTGCTGGGAAAACAGGTTTTGCAGCTGTTTGAGCTAAGATTTCCAAGTTATTCACATAATGAAAACTTATACTTTGTTTCAGTCGAGTTCCCCATTCAAATGCATGTAACAGTGAGAAACGCACTGTCTTGGCGAAAGAAAGCGTTTTTGTACAACTTCATAGAAATAGCTGTAACTTTTGATAGAAGACTCGGATACACATGTTTATGGCTTTATCTTATAGAACTCAAGGTCTTCGTGCTGGGCAAACAGGTTTTGCAGCTGTTTGAGCTAAGATTTCCAAGTTATTCACATAATGAAAACTTATACTTTGTTTCGGTCGAGTTCCCCATTCAAATGCATGTAACAGTGAGAAACGCACTGTCTTGGCGAAAGAAAGCGTTTTTGTACAACTTCATATAAATAGCTGTAACTTTTGATAGAAGACTCAGACAAACATGTTTATGGCCTTATATTATAGAACTCAAGCTCTCCGTGCTGGGCAAACAGGTTTTGCAGCTGTTTGAGCTAAGATTTCCAAGTTATTCACATAATGAAAACCTATACTTTGTTTCGGTCGAGTTCCCCATTCAAATGCATGTAACAGTGAGAAACGCACTGTCTTGGCGAAAGAAAGCGTTTTTGTACAACTTCATATAAATAGCTGTAACTTTTGATAGAAGACTCAGACAAACATGTTTATGGCTTTATCTTATAGAACTCAAGGTCTACGTGCTGGGCAAACAGGTTTTGCAGCTGTTTGAGCTAAGATTTCCAAGTTATTCACATAATGAAAACCTATACTTTGTTTCGGTCGAGTTCCCCATTCAAATGCATGTAACAGTGAGAAACGCACTGTCTTGGCGAAAGAATGCTATTTTGTACAACTTCATAGAAATAGCTGTAACTTTTGATAGAAGACTCGGATACACATGTTTATGGCTTTATCTTATAGAACTCAAGGTTTCCGTGCTGGGAAAACAGGTTTTGCAGCTGTTTGAGCTAAGATTTCCAAGTTATTCACATAATGAAAACCTATACTTTGTTTCGGTCGAGTTCCCCATTCAAATGCATGTAACAGTGAGAAACGCACTGTCTTGGCGAAAGAAAGCGTTTTTGTACAACTTCATAGAAATAGCTGTAACTTTTGATAGAAGACTCAGACAAACATGTTTATGGCTTTATCTTATAGAACTCAAGGTCTCCATGCTGGGAAAACAGGTTTTGCAGCTGTTTGAGCTAAGATTTCCAAGTTATTCACATAATGAAAACCTATACTTTGTTTCGGTCGAGTTCCCCATTCAAATGCATGTAACAGTGAGAAACGCACTGTCTTGGCGAAAGAAAGCGTTTTTGTACAACTTCATATAAATAGCTGTAACTTTTGATAGAAGACTCGGATACACATGTTTATGGCTTTATCTTATAGAACTCAAGGTCTCCGTGCTGGGCAAACAGGTTTTGCAGCTGTTTGAGCTAAGATTTCCAAGTTATTCACATAATGAAAACTTATACTTTGTTTCAGTCGAGTTCCCCATTCAAATGCATGTAACAGTGAGAAACGCACTGTCTTGGCGAAAGAAAGCGTTTTTGTACAACTTCATAGAAATAGCTGTAACTTTTGATAGAAGACTCAGACAAACATGTTTATGGCTTTATCTTATAGAACTCAAGGTCTCCGTGCTGGGCAAACAGGTTTTGCAGCTGTTTGAGCTAAGATTTCCAAGTTATTCACATAATGAAAACTTATACTTTGTTTCAGTCGAGTTCCCCATTCAAATGCATGTAACAGTGAGAAACGCACTGTCTTGGCGAAAGAAAGCGTTTTTGTACAACTTCATAGAAATAGCTGTAACTTTTGATAGAAGACTCGGATACACATGTTTATGGCTTTATCTTATAGAACTCAAGATTTCCGTGCTGGGAAAACAGGTTTTGCAGCTGTTTGAACTAAGATTTCCAAGTTATTCACATAATGAAAACCTATACTTTGTTTCGGTCGAGTTCCCCATTCAAATGCATGTAACAGTGAGAAACGCACTGTCTTGGCGAAAGAAAGCGTTTTTGTACAACTTCATAGAAATAGCTGTAACTTTTGATAGAAGACTCGGATACACATGTTTATGGCTTTATCTTATAGAACTCAAGGTCTCCGTGCTGGGCAAACAGGTTTTGCAGCTGTTTGAGCTAAGATTTCCAAGTTATTCACATAATGAAAACCTATACTTTGTTTCGGTCGAGTTCCCCATTCAAATGCATGTAACAGTGAGAAACGCACTGTCTTGGCGAAAGAAAGCGTTTTTGTACAACTTCATATAAATAGCTGTAACTTTTGATAGAAGACTCAGACAAACATGTTTATGGCTTTATCTTATAGAACTCAAGGTCTACGTGCTGGGCAAACAGGTTTTGCAGCTGTTTGAGCTAAGATTTCCAAGTTATTCACATAATGAAAACTTATACTTTGTTTCGGTCGAGTTCCCCATTCAAATGCATGTAACAGTGAGAAACGCACTGTCTTGGCGAAAGAAAGCGTTTTTGTACAACTTCATAGAAATAGCTGTAACTTTTGATAGAAGACTCGGATACACATGTTTATGGCTTTATCTTATAGAACTCAAGGTCTCCGTGCTGGGCAAACAGGTTTTGCAGCTGTTTGAGCTAAGATTTCCAAGTTATTCACATAATGAAAACTTATACTTTGTTTCAGTCGAGTTCCCCATTCAAATGCATGTAACAGTGAGAAACGCACTGTCTTGGCGAAAGAAAGCGTTTTTGTACAACTTCATAGAAATAGCTGTAACTTTTGATAGAAGACTCGGATACACATGTTTATGGCTTTATCTTATAGAACTCAAGGTCTTCGTGCTGGGCAAACAGGTTTTGCAGCTGTTTGAGCTAAGATTTCCAAGTTATTCACATAATGAAAACTTATACTTTGTTTCGGTCGAGTTCCCCATTCAAATGCATGTAACAGTGAGAAACGCACTGTCTTGGCGAAAGAAAGCGTTTTTGTACAACTTCATATAAATAGCTGTAACTTTTGATAGAAGACTCAGCCAAACATGTTTATGGCCTTATATTATAGAACTCAAGCTCTCCGTGCTGGGCAAACAGGTTTTGCAGCTGTTTGAGCTAAGATTTCCAAGTTATTCACATAATGAAAACCTATACTTTGTTTCGGTCGAGTTCCCCATTCAAATGCATGTAACAGTGAGAAACGCACTGTCTTGGCGAAAGAAAGCGTTTTTGTACAACTTCATATAAATAGCTGTAACTTTTGATAGAAGACTCAGACAAACATGTTTATGGCTTTATCTTATAGAACTCAAGGTCTACGTGCTGGGCAAACAGGTTTTGCAGCTGTTTGAGCTAAGATTTCCAAGTTATTCACATAATGAAAACCTATACTTTGTTTCGGTCGAGTTCCCCATTCAAATGCATGTAACAGTGAGAAACGCACTGTCTTGGCGAAAGAATGCTATTTTGTACAACTTCATAGAAATAGCTGTAACTTTTGATAGAAGACTCGGATACACATGTTTATGGCTTTATCTTATAGAACTCAAGGTCTCCGTGCTGGGCAAACAGGTTTTGCAGCTGTTTGAGCTAAGATTTCCAAGTTATTCACATAATGAAAACTTATACTTTGTTTCAGTCGAGTTCCCCATTCAAATGCATGTAACAGTGAGAAACGCACTGTCTTGGCGAAAGAAAGCGTTTTTGTACAACTTCATAGAAATAGCTGTAACTTTTGATAGAAGACTCGGATACACATGTTTATGGCTTTATCTTATAGAACTCAAGGTCTCCGTGCTTGGCAAACAGGTTTTGCAGCTTTTGAGCTAAGATTTCCAAGTTATTCACATAATGAAAACCTATACTTTGTTTCGGTCGAGTTCCCCATTCAAATGCATGTAACAGTGAGAAACGCACTGTCTTGGCGAAAGAAAGCTATTTTGTACAACTTCATAGAAATAGCTGTAACTTTTGATAGAAGACTCGGATACACATGTTTATGGCTTTATCTTATAGAACTCAAGGTCTCCGTGCTGGGCAAACAGGTTTTGCAGCTGTTTGAGCTAAGATTTCCAAGTTATTCACATAATGAAAACTTATACTTTGTTTCGGTCGAGTTCCCCATTCAAATGCATGTAACAGTGAGAAACGCACTGTCTTGGCGAAAGAAAGCGTTTTTGTACAACTTCATATAAATAGCTGTAACTTTTGATAGAAGACTCAGACAAACATGTTTATGGCCTTATATTATAGAACTCAAGCTCTCCGTGCTGGGCAAACAGGTTTTGCAGCTGTTTGAGCTAAGATTTCCAAGTTATTCACATAATGAAAACCTATACTTTGTTTCGGTCGAGTTCCCCATTCAAATGCATGTAACAGTGAGAAACGCACTGTCTTGGCGAAAGAAAGCGTTTTTGTACAACTTCATATAAATAGCTGTAACTTTTGATAGAAGACTCAGACAAACATGTTTATGGCTTTATCTTATAGAACTCAAGGTCTACGTGCTGGGCAAACAGGTTTTGCAGCTGTTTGAGCTAAGATTTCCAAGTTATTCACATAATGAAAACCTATACTTTGTTTCGGTCGAGTTCCCCATTCAAATGCATGTAACAGTGAGAAACGCACTGTCTTGGCGAAAGAATGCTATTTTGTACAACTTCATAGAAATAGCTGTAACTTTTGATAGAAGACTCGGATACACATGTTTATGGCTTTATCTTATAGAACTCAAGGTTTCCGTGCTGGGAAAACAGGTTTTGCAGCTGTTTGAGCTAAGATTTCCAAGTTATTCACATAATGAAAACCTATACTTTGTTTCGGTCGAGTTCCCCATTCAAATGCATGTAACAGTGAGAAACGCACTGTCTTGGCGAAAGAAAGCGTTTTTGTACAACTTCATAGAAATAGCTGTAACTTTTGATAGAAGACTCAGACAAACATGTTTATGGCTTTATCTTATAAAACTCAAGGTCTCCATGCTGGGAAAACAGGTTTTGCAGCTGTTTGAGCTAAGATTTCCAAGTTATTCACATAATGAAAACCTATACTTTGTTTCGGTCGAGTTCCCCATTCAAATGCATGTAACAGTGAGAAACGCACTGTCTTGGCGAAAGAATGCTATTTTGTACAACTTCATAGAAATAGCTGTAACTTTTGATAGAAGACTCGGATACACATGTTTATGGCTTTATCTTATAGAACTCAAGGTCTCCGTGCTGGGCAAACAGGTTTTGCAGCTGTTTGAACTAAGATTTCCAAGTTATTCACATAATGAAAACCTATACTTTGTTTCGGTCGAGTTCCCCATTCAAATGCATGTAACAGTGAGAAACGCACTGTCTTGGCGAAAGAAAGCGTTTTTGTACAACTTCATAGAAATAGCTGTAACTTTTGATAGAAGACTCAGACAAACATGTTTATGGCTTTATCTTATAGAACTCAAGGTTTCCGTGCTGGGAAAACAGGTTTTGCAGCTGTTTGAGCTAAGATTTCCAAGTTATTCACATAATGAAAACTTATACTTTGTTTCAGTCGAGTTCCCCATTCAAATGCATGTAACAGTGAGAAACGCACTGTCTTGGCGAAAGAAAGCTATTTTCTACAACTTCATAGAAATAGCTGTAACTTTTGATAGAAGACTCGGATACACATGTTTATGGCTTTATCTTATAGAACTCAAGGTCTCCGTGCTGGGCAAACAGGTTTTGCAGCTGTTTGAGCTAAGATTTCCAAGTTATTCACATAATGAAAACCTATACTTTGTTTCGGTCGAGTTCCCCATTCAAATGCATGTAACAGTGAGAAACGCACTGTCTTGGCGAAAGAAAGCTATTTTCTACAACTTCATAGAAATAGCTGTAACTTTTGATAGAAGACTCGGATACACATGTTTATGGCTTTATCTTATAGAACTCAAGGTCTCCGTGCTGGGCAAACAGGTTTTGCAGCTGTTTGAGCTAAGATTTCCAAGTTATTCACATAATGAAAACTTATACTTTGTTTCGGTCGAGTTCCCCATTCAAATGCATGTAACAGTGAGAAACGCACTGTCTTGGCGAAAGAAAGCGTTTTTGTACAACTTCATAGAAATAGCTGTAACTTTTGATAGAAGACTCAGACAAACATGTTTATGGCTTTATCTTATAGAACTCAAGGTTTCCGTGCTGGGAAAACAGGTTTTGCAGCTGTTTGAGCTAAGATTTCCAAGTTATTCACATAATGAAAACTTATACTTTGTTTCAGTCGAGTTCCCCATTCAAATGCATGTAACAGTGAGAAACGCACTGTCTTGGCGAAAGAAAGCGTTTTTGTACAACTTCATAGAAATAGCTGTAACTTTTGATAGAAGACTCGGATACACATGTTTATGGCTTTATCTTATAGAACTCAAGCTCTCCGTGCTGGGCAAACAGGTTTTGCAGCTGTTTGAGCTAAGATTTCCAAGTTATTCACATAATGAAAACCTATACTTTGTTTCGGTCGAGTTCCCCATTCAAATGCATGTAACAGTGAGAAACGCACTGTCTTGGCGAAAGAAAGCGTTTTTGTACAACTTCATATAAATAGCTGTAACTTTTGATAGAAGACTCAGACAAACATGTTTATGGCTTTATCTTATAGAACTCAAGGTCTACGTGCTGGGCAAACAGGTTTTGCAGCTGTTTGAGCTAAGATTTCCAAGTTATTCACATAATGAAAACCTATACTTTGTTTCGGTCGAGTTCCCCATTCAAATGCATGTAACAGTGAGAAACGCACTGTCTTGGCGAAAGAATGCTATTTTGTACAACTTCATAGAAATAGCTGTAACTTTTGATAGAAGACTCGGATACACATGTTTATGGCTTTATCTTATAGAACTCAAGGTTTCCGTGCTGGGAAAACAGGTTTTGCAGCTGTTTGAGCTAAGATTTCCAAGTTATTCACATAATGAAAACCTATACTTTGTTTCGGTCGAGTTCCCCATTCAAATGCATGTAACAGTGAGAAACGCACTGTCTTGGCGAAAGAAAGCGTTTTTGTACAACTTCATAGAAATAGCTGTAACTTTTGATAGAAGACTCAGACAAACATGTTTATGGCTTTATCTTATAGAACTCAAGGTCTCCATGCTGGGAAAACAGGTTTTGCAGCTGTTTGAGCTAAGATTTCCAAGTTATTCACATAATGAAAACCTATACTTTGTTTCGGTCGAGTTCCCCATTCAAATGCATGTAACAGTGAGAAACGCACTGTCTTGGCGAAAGAAAGCGTTTTTGTACAACTTCATATAAATAGCTGTAACTTTTGATAGAAGACTCGGATACACATGTTTATGGCTTTATCTTATAGAACTCAAGGTCTCCGTGCTGGGCAAACAGGTTTTGCAGCTGTTTGAGCTAAGATTTCCAAGTTATTCACATAATGAAAACTTATACTTTGTTTCAGTCGAGTTCCCCATTCAAATGCATGTAACAGTGAGAAACGCACTGTCTTGGCGAAAGAAAGCGTTTTTGTACAACTTCATAGAAATAGCTGTAACTTTTGATAGAAGACTCAGACAAACATGTTTATGGCTTTATCTTATAGAACTCAAGGTCTCCGTGCTGGGCAAACAGGTTTTGCAGCTGTTTGAGCTAAGATTTCCAAGTTATTCACATAATGAAAACTTATACTTTGTTTCAGTCGAGTTCCCCATTCAAATGCATGTAACAGTGAGAAACGCACTGTCTTGGCGAAAGAAAGCGTTTTTGTACAACTTCATAGAAATAGCTGTAACTTTTGATAGAAGACTCGGATACACATGTTTATGGCTTTATCTTATAGAACTCAAGATTTCCGTGCTGGGAAAACAGGTTTTGCAGCTGTTTGAACTAAGATTTCCAAGTTATTCACATAATGAAAACCTATACTTTGTTTCGGTCGAGTTCCCCATTCAAATGCATGTAACAGTGAGAAACGCACTGTCTTGGCGAAAGAAAGCGTTTTTGTACAACTTCATAGAAATAGCTGTAACTTTTGATAGAAGACTCGGATACACATGTTTATGGCTTTATCTTATAGAACTCAAGGTCTCCGTGCTGGGCAAACAGGTTTTGCAGCTGTTTGAGCTAAGATTTCCAAGTTATTCACATAATGAAAACCTATACTTTGTTTCGGTCGAGTTCCCCATTCAAATGCATGTAACAGTGAGAAACGCACTGTCTTGGCGAAAGAAAGCGTTTTTGTACAACTTCATATAAATAGCTGTAACTTTTGATAGAAGACTCAGACAAACATGTTTATGGCTTTATCTTATAGAACTCAAGGTCTACGTGCTGGGCAAACAGGTTTTGCAGCTGTTTGAGCTAAGATTTCCAAGTTATTCACATAATGAAAACTTATACTTTGTTTCGGTCGAGTTCCCCATTCAAATGCATGTAACAGTGAGAAACGCACTGTCTTGGCGAAAGAAAGCGTTTTTGTACAACTTCATAGAAATAGCTGTAACTTTTGATAGAAGACTCGGATACACATGTTTATGGCTTTATCTTATAGAACTCAAGGTCTCCGTGCTGGGCAAACAGGTTTTGCAGCTGTTTGAGCTAAGATTTCCAAGTTATTCACATAATGAAAACTTATACTTTGTTTCAGTCGAGTTCCCCATTCAAATGCATGTAACAGTGAGAAACGCACTGTCTTGGCGAAAGAAAGCGTTTTTGTACAACTTCATAGAAATAGCTGTAACTTTTGATAGAAGACTCGGATACACATGTTTATGGCTTTATCTTATAGAACTCAAGGTTTCCGTGCTGGGAAAACAGGTTTTGCAGCTGTTTGAGCTAAGATTTCCAAGTTATTCACATAATGAAAACTTATACTTTGTTTCAGTCGAGTTCCCCATTCAAATGCATGTAACAGTGAGAAACGCACTGTCTTGGCGAAAGAAAGCGTTTTTGTACAACTTCATAGAAATAGCTGTAACTTTTGATAGAAGACTCGGATACACATGTTTATGGCTTTATCTTATAGAACTCAAGGTCTTCGTGCTGGGCAAACAGGTTTTGCAGCTGTTTGAGCTAAGATTTCCAAGTTATTCACATAATGAAAACTTATACTTTGTTTCGGTCGAGTTCCCCATTCAAATGCATGTAACAGTGAGAAACGCACTGTCTTGGCGAAAGAAAGCGTTTTTGTACAACTTCATATAAATAGCTGTAACTTTTGATAGAAGACTCAGCCAAACATGTTTATGGCCTTATATTATAGAACTCAAGCTCTCCGTGCTGGGCAAACAGGTTTTGCAGCTGTTTGAGCTAAGATTTCCAAGTTATTCACATAATGAAAACCTATACTTTGTTTCGGTCGAGTTCCCCATTCAAATGCATGTAACAGTGAGAAACGCACTGTCTTGGCGAAAGAAAGCTATTTTGTACAACTTCATAGAAATAGCTGTAACTTTTGATAGAAGACTCGGATACACATGTTTATGGCTTTATCTTATAGAACTCAAGGTTTCCGTGCTGGGAAAACAGGTTTTGCAGCTGTTTGAGCTAAGATTTCCAAGTTATTCACATAATGAAAACCTATACTTTGTTTCGGTCGAGTTCCCCATTCAAATGCATGTAACAGTGAGAAACGCACTGTCTTGGCGAAAGAAAGCGTTTTTGTACAACTTCATAGAAATAGCTGTAACTTTTGATAGAAGACTCAGACAAACATGTTTATGGCTTTATCTTATAAAACTCAAGGTCTCCATGCTGGGAAAACAGGTTTTGCAGCTGTTTGAGCTAAGATTTCCAAGTTATTCACATAATGAAAACCTATACTTTGTTTCGGTCGAGTTCCCCATTCAAATGCATGTAACAGTGAGAAACGCACTGTCTTGGCGAAAGAAAGCGTTTTTGTACAACTTCATAGAAATAGCTGTAACTTTTGATAGAAGACTCGGATACACATGTTTATGGCTTTATCTTATAGAACTCAAGGTCTCCGTGCTGGGCAAACAGGTTTTGCAGCTGTTTGAACTAAGATTTCCAAGTTATTCACATAATGAAAACCTATACTTTGTTTCGGTCGAGTTCCCCATTCAAATGCATGTAACAGTGAGAAACGCACTGTCTTGGCGAAAGAAAGCGTTTTTGTACAACTTCATAGAAATAGCTGTAACTTTTGATAGAAGACTCAGACAAACATGTTTATGGCTTTATCTTATAGAACTCAAGGTTTCCGTGCTGGGCAAACAGGTTTTGCAGCTGTTTGAGCTAAGATTTCCAAGTTATTCACATAATGAAAACCTATACTTTGTTTCGGTCGAGTTCCCCATTCAAATGCATGTAACAGTGAGAAACGCACTGTCTTGGCGAAAGAAAGCGTTTTTGTACAACTTCATAGAAATAGCTGTAACTTTTGATAGAAGACTCAGACAAACATGTTTATGGCTTTATCTTATAGAACTCAAGGTCTACGTGCTGGGAAAACAGGTTTTGCAGCTGTTTGAGCTAAGATTTCCAAGTTATTCACATAATGAAAACTTATACTTTGTTTCGGTCGAGTTCCCCATTCAAATGCATGTAACAGTGAGAAACGCACTGTCTTGGCGAAAGAAAGCGTTTTTGTACAACTTCATAGAAATAGCTGTAACTTTTGATAGAAGACTCAGACAAACATGTTTATGGCTTTATCTTACAGAACTCAAGGTCTCCGTGCTGGGAAAACAGGTTTTGCAGCTGTTTGAGCTAAGATTTCCAAGTTATTCACATAATGAAAACTTATACTTTGTTTCGGTCGAGTTCCCCATTCAAATGCATGTAACAGTGAGAAACGCACTGTCTTGGCGAAAGAAAGCGTTTTTGTACAACTTCATAGAAATAGCTGTAACTTTTGATAGAAGACTCGGATACACATGTTTATGGCTTTATCTTATAGAACTCAAGGTCTACGTGCTGGGAAAACAGGTTTTGCAGCTGTTTGAGCTAAGATTTCCAAGTTATTCACATAATGAAAACTTATACTTTGTTTCGGTCGAGTTCCCCATTCAAATGCATGTAACAGTGAGAAACGCACTGTCTTGGCGAAAGAAAGCTATTTTGTACAACTTCATAGAAATAGCTGTAACTTTTGATAGAAGACTCGGATACACATGTTTATGGCTTTATCTTATAGAACTCAAGGTCTCCGTGCTGGGCAAACAGGTTTTGCAGCTGTTTGAGCTAAGATTTCCAAGTTATTCACATAATGAAAACTTATACTTTGTTTCGGTCGAGTTCCCCATTCAAATGCATGTAACAGTGAGAAACGCACTGTCTTGGCGAAAGAAAGCGTTTTTGTACAACTTCATAGAAATAGCTGTAACTTTTGATAGAAGACTCAGACAAACATGTTTATGGCTTTATCTTATAGAACTCAAGGTTTCCGTGCTGGGAAAACAGGTTTTGCAGCTGTTTGAGCTAAGATTTCCAAGTTATTCACATAATGAAAACTTATACTTTGTTTCAGTCGAGTTCCCCATTCAAATGCATGTAACAGTGAGAAACGCACTGTCTTGGCGAAAGAAAGCGTTTTTGTACAACTTCATAGAAATAGCTGTAACTTTTGATAGAAGACTCGGATACACATGTTTATGGCTTTATCTTATAGAACTCAAGGTCTTCGTGCTGGGCAAACAGGTTTTGCAGCTGTTTGAGCTAAGATTTCCAAGTTATTCACATAATGAAAACTTATACTTTGTTTCGGTCGAGTTCCCCATTCAAATGCATGTAACAGTGAGAAACGCACTGTCTTGGCGAAAGAAAGCGTTTTTGTACAACTTCATATAAATAGCTGTAACTTTTGATAGAAGACTCAGCCAAACATGTTTATGGCCTTATATTATAGAACTCAAGCTTTCCGTGCTGGGCAAACAGGTTTTGCAGCTGTTTGAGCTAAGATTTCCAAGTTATTCACATAATGAAAACCTATACTTTGTTTCGGTCGAGTTCCCCATTCAAATGCATGTAACAGTGAGAAACGCACTGTCTTGGCGAAAGAAAGCGTTTTTGTACAACTTCATATAAATAGCTGTAACTTTTGATAGAAGACTCAGACAAACATGTTTATGGCTTTATCTTATAGAACTCAAGGTCTACGTGCTGGGCAAACAGGTTTTGCAGCTGTTTGAGCTAAGATTTCCAAGTTATTCACATAATGAAAACCTATACTTTGTTTCGGTCGAGTTCCCCATTCAAATGCATGTAACAGTGAGAAACGCACTGTCTTGGCGAAAGAAAGCTATTTTGTACAACTTCATAGAAATAGCTGTAACTTTTGATAGAAGACTCGGATACACATGTTTATGGCTTTATCTTATAGAACTCAAGGTTTCCGTGCTGGGAAAACAGGTTTTGCAGCTGTTTGAGCTAAGATTTCCAAGTTATTCACATAATGAAAACCTATACTTTGTTTCGGTCGAGTTCCCCATTCAAATGCATGTAACAGTGAGAAACGCACTGTCTTGGCGAAAGAAAGCGTTTTTGTACAACTTCATAGAAATAGCTGTAACTTTTGATAGAAGACTCAGACAAACATGTTTATGGCTTTATCTTATAGAACTCAAGGTTTCCGTGCTGGGAAAACAGGTTTTGCAGCTGTTTGAGCTAAGATTTCCAAGTTATTCACATAATGAAAACCTATACTTTGTTTCGGTCGAGTTCCCCATTCAAATGCATGTAACAGTGAGAAACGCACTGTCTTGGCGAAAGAAAGCGTTTTTGTACAACTTCATAGAAATAGCTGTAACTTTTGATAGAAGACTCAGACAAACATGTTTATGGCTTTATCTTATAGAACTCAAGGTCTACGTGCTGGGAAAACAGGTTTTGCAGCTGTTTGAGCTAAGATTTCCAAGTTATTCACATAATGAAAACCTATACTTTGTTTCGGTCGAGTTCCCCATTCAAATGCATGTAACAGTGAGAAACGCACTGTCTTGGCGAAAGAAAGCTATTTTGTACAACGTCATAGAAATAGCTGTAACTTTTGATAGAAGACTCGGATACACATGTTTATGGCTTTATCTTATAGAACTCAAGGTCTCCGTGCTGGGCAAACAGGTTTTGCAGCTGTTTGAGCTAAGATTTCCAAGTTATTCACATAATGAAAACTTATACTTTGTTTCGGTCGAGTTCCCCATTCAAATGCATGTAACAGTGAGAAACGCACTGTCTTGGCGAAAGAAAGCGTTTTTGTACAACTTCATAGAAATAGCTGTAACTTTTGATAGAAGACTCGGATACACATGTTTATGGCTTTATCTTATAGAACTCAAGGTCTCCGTGCTGGGCAAACAGGTTTTGCAGCTGTTTGAGCTAAGATTTCCAAGTTATTCACATAATGAAAACCTATACTTTGTTTCGGTCGAGTTCCCCATTCAAATGCATGTAACAGTGAGAAACGCACTGTCTTGGCGAAAGAAAGCGTTTTTGTACAACTTCATAGAAATAGCTGTAACTTTTGATAGAAGACTCAGACAAACATGTTTATGGCTTTATCTTATAGAACTCAAGGTTTCCGTGCTGGGAAAACAGGTTTTGCAGCTGTTTGAGCTAAGATTTCCAAGTTATTCACATAATGACAACCTATACTTTGTTTCGGTCGAGTTCCCCATTCAAATGCATGTAACAGTGAGAAACGCACTGTCTTGGCGAAAGAAAGCGTTTTTGTACAACTTCATAGAAATAGCTGTAACTTTTGATAGAAGACTCAGACAAACATGTTTATGGCTTTATCTTATAGAACTCAAGGTCTACGTGCTGGGAAAACAGGTTTTGCAGCTGTTTGAGCTAAGATTTCCAAGTTATTCACATAATGAAAACTTATACTTTGTTTCGGTCGAGTTCCCCATTCAAATGCATGTAACAGTGAGAAACGCACTGTCTTGGCGAAAGAAAGCTATTTTGTACAACTTCATAGAAATAGCTGTAACTTTTGATAGAAGACTCGGATACACATGTTTATGGCTTTATCTTATAGAACTCAAGGTCTCCGTGCTGGGCAAACAGGTTTTGCAGCTGTTTGAGCTAAGATTTCCAAGTTATTCACATAATGAAAACTTATACTTTGTTTCGGTCGAGTTCCCCATTCAAATGCATGTAACAGTGAGAAACGCACTGTCTTGGCGAAAGAAAGCGTTTTTGTACAACTTCATAGAAATAGCTGTAACTTTTGATAGAAGACTCGGATACACATGTTTATGGCTTTATCTTATAGAACTCAAGGTCTCCGTGCTGGGCAAACAGGTTTTGCAGCTGTTTGAGCTAAGATTTCCAAGTTATTCACATAATGAAAACCTATACTTTGTTTCGGTCGAGTTCCCCATTCAAATGCATGTAACAGTGAGAAACGCACTGTCTTGGCGAAAGAAAGCGTTTTTGTACAACTTCATAGAAATAGCTGTAACTTTTGATAGAAGACTCAGACAAACATGTTTATGGCTTTATCTTATAGAACTCAAGGTTTCCGTGCTGGGAAAACAGGTTTTGCAGCTGTTTGAGCTAAGATTTCCAAGTTATTCACATAATGAAAACCTATACTTTGTTTCGGTCGAGTTCCCCATTCAAATGCATGTAACAGTGAGAAACGCACTGTCTTGGCGAAAGAAAGCGTTTTTGTACAACTTCATAGAAATAGCTGTAACTTTTGATAGAAGACTCAGACAAACATGTTTATGGCTTTATCTTATAGAACTCAAGGTTTCCGTGCTGGGCAAACAGGTTTTGCAGCTGTTTGAGCTAAGATTTCCAAGTTATTCACATAATGAAAACCTATACTTTGTTTCGGTCGAGTTCCCCATTCAAATGCATGTAACAGTGAGAAACGCACTGTCTTGGCGAAAGAAAGCGTTTTTGTACAACTTCATAGAAATAGCTGTAACTTTTGATAGAAGACTCGGATACACATGTTTATGGCTTTATCTTATAGAACTCAAGGTTTCCGTGCTGGGCAAACAGGTTTTGCAGCTGTTTGAACTAAGATTTCCAAGTTATTCACATAATGAAAACCTATACTTTGTTTCGGTCGAGTTCCCCATTCAAATGCATGTAACAGTGAGAAACGCACTGTCTTGGCGAAAGAAAGCGTTTTTGTACAACTTCATAGAAATAGCTGTAACTTTTGATAGAAGACTCAGACAAACATGTTTATGGCTTTATCTTATAGAACTCAAGGTCTACGTGCTGGGAAAACAGGTTTTGCAGCTGTTTGAGCTAAGATTTCCAAGTTATTCACATAATGAAAACTTATACTTTGTTTCGGTCGAGTTCCCCATTCAAATGCATGTAACAGTGAGAAACGCACTGTCTTGGCGAAAGAAAGCTATTTTGTACAACTTCATAGAAATAGCTGTAACTTTTGATAGAAGACTCGGATACACATGTTTATGGCTTTATCTTATAGAACTCAAGGTCTCCGTGCTGGGCAAACAGGTTTTGCAGCTGTTTGAGCTAAGATTTCCAAGTTATTCACATAATGAAAACTTATACTTTGTTTCGGTCGAGTTCCCCATTCAAATGCATGTAACAGTGAGAAACGCACTGTCTTGGCGAAAGAAAGCGTTTTTGTACAACTTCATAGAAATAGCTGTAACTTTTGATAGAAGACTCGGATACACATGTTTATGGCTTTATCTTATAGAACTCAAGGTCTCCGTGCTGGGCAAACAGGTTTTGCAGCTGTTTGAGCTAAGATTTCCAAGTTATTCACATAATGAAAACCTATACTTTGTTTCGGTCGAGTTCCCCATTCAAATGCATGTAACAGTGAGAAACGCACTGTCTTGGCGAAAGAAAGCGTTTTTGTACAACTTCATAGAAATAGCTGTAACTTTTGATAGAAGACTCAGACAAACATGTTTATGGCTTTATCTTATAGAACTCAAGGTTTCCGTGCTGGGAAAACAGGTTTTGCAGCTGTTTGAGCTAAGATTTCCAAGTTATTCACATAATGACAACCTATACTTTGTTTCGGTCGAGTTCCCCATTCAAATGCATGTAACAGTGAGAAACGCACTGTCTTGGCGAAAGAAAGCGTTTTTGTACAACTTCATAGAAATAGCTGTAACTTTTGATAGAAGACTCAGACAAACATGTTTATGGCTTTATCTTATAGAACTCAAGGTCTACGTGCTGGGAAAACAGGTTTTGCAGCTGTTTGAGCTAAGATTTCCAAGTTATTCACATAATGAAAACTTATACTTTGTTTCGGTCGAGTTCCCCATTCAAATGCATGTAACAGTGAGAAACGCACTGTCTTGGCGAAAGAAAGCTATTTTGTACAACTTCATAGAAATAGCTGTAACTTTTGATAGAAGACTCGGATACACATGTTTATGGCTTTATCTTATAGAACTCAAGGTCTCCGTGCTGGGCAAACAGGTTTTGCAGCTGTTTGAGCTAAGATTTCCAAGTTATTCACATAATGAAAACTTATACTTTGTTTCGGTCGAGTTCCCCATTCAAATGCATGTAACAGTGAGAAACGCACTGTCTTGGCGAAAGAAAGCGTTTTTGTACAACTTCATAGAAATAGCTGTAACTTTTGATAGAAGACTCGGATACACATGTTTATGGCTTTATCTTATAGAACTCAAGGTCTCCGTGCTGGGCAAACAGGTTTTGCAGCTGTTTGAGCTAAGATTTCCAAGTTATTCACATAATGAAAACCTATACTTTGTTTCGGTCGAGTTCCCCATTCAAATGCATGTAACAGTGAGAAACGCACTGTCTTGGCGAAAGAAAGCGTTTTTGTACAACTTCATAGAAATAGCTGTAACTTTTGATAGAAGACTCAGACAAACATGTTTATGGCTTTATCTTATAGAACTCAAGGTTTCCGTGCTGGGAAAACAGGTTTTGCAGCTGTTTGAGCTAAGATTTCCAAGTTATTCACATAATGAAAACCTATACTTTGTTTCGGTCGAGTTCCCCATTCAAATGCATGTAACAGTGAGAAACGCACTGTCTTGGCGAAAGAAAGCGTTTTTGTACAACTTCATAGAAATAGCTGTAACTTTTGATAGAAGACTCAGACAAACATGTTTATGGCTTTATCTTATAGAACTCAAGGTCTACGTGCTGGGAAAACAGGTTTTGCAGCTGTTTGAGCTAAGATTTCCAAGTTATTCACATAATGAAAACTTATACTTTGTTTCGGTCGAGTTCCCCATTCAAATGCATGTAACAGTGAGAAACGCACTGTCTTGGCGAAAGAAAGCTATTTTGTACAACTTCATAGAAATAGCTGTAACTTTTGATAGAAGACTCGGATACACATGTTTATGGCTTTATCTTATAGAACTCAAGGTCTCCGTGCTGGGCAAACAGGTTTTGCAGCTGTTTGAGCTAAGATTTCCAAGTTATTCACATAATGAAAACTTATACTTTGTTTCGGTCGAGTTCCCCATTCAAATGCATGTAACAGTGAGAAACGCACTGTCTTGGCGAAAGAAAGCGTTTTTGTACAACTTCATAGAAATAGCTGTAACTTTTGATAGAAGACTCAGACAAACATGTTTATGGCTTTATCTTATAGAACTCAAGGTTTCCGTGCTGGGAAAACAGGTTTTGCAGCTGTTTGAGCTAAGATTTCCAAGTTATTCACATAATGAAAACTTATACTTTGTTTCAGTCGAGTTCCCCATTCAAATGCATGTAACAGTGAGAAACGCACTGTCTTGGCGAAAGAAAGCGTTTTTGTACAACTTCATAGAAATAGCTGTAACTTTTGATAGAAGACTCGGATACACATGTTTATGGCTTTATCTTATAGAACTCAAGGTCTTCGTGCTGGGCAAACAGGTTTTGCAGCTGTTTGAGCTAAGATTTCCAAGTTATTCACATAATGAAAACTTATACTTTGTTTCGGTCGAGTTCCCCATTCAAATGCATGTAACAGTGAGAAACGCACTGTCTTGGCGAAAGAAAGCGTTTTTGTACAACTTCATAGAAATAGCTGTAACTTTTGATAGAAGACTCAGACAAACATGTTTATGGCCTTATATTATAGAACTCAAGCTCTCCGTGCTGGGCAAACAGGTTTTGCAGCTGTTTGAGCTAAGATTTCCAAGTTATTCACATAATGAAAACCTATACTTTGTTTCGGTCGAGTTCCCCATTCAAATGCATGTAACAGTGAGAAACGCACTGTCTTGGCGAAAGAAAGCGTTTTTGTACAACTTCATATAAATAGCTGTAACTTTTGATAGAAGACTCAGACAAACATGTTTATGGCTTTATCTTATAGAACTCAAGGTCTACGTGCTGGGCAAACAGGTTTTGCAGCTGTTTGAGCTAAGATTTCCAAGTTATTCACATAATGAAAACCTATACTTTGTTTCGGTCGAGTTCCCCATTCAAATGCATGTAACAGTGAGAAACGCACTGTCTTGGCGAAAGAAAGCTATTTTGTACAACTTCATAGAAATAGCTGTAACTTTTGATAGAAGACTCGGATACACATGTTTATGGCTTTATCTTATAGAACTCAAGGTTTCCGTGCTGGGAAAACAGGTTTTGCAGCTGTTTGAGCTAAGATTTCCAAGTTATTCACATAATGAAAACCTATACTTTGTTTCGGTCGAGTTCCCCATTCAAATGCATGTAACAGTGAGAAACGCACTGTCTTGGCGAAAGAAAGCGTTTTTGTACAACTTCATAGAAATAGCTGTAACTTTTGATAGAAGACTCGGATACACATGTTTATGGCTTTATCTTATAGAACTCAAGGTCTCCGTGCTGGGCAAACAGGTTTTGCAGCTGTTTGAGCTAAGATTTCCAAGTTATTCACATAATGAAAACTTATACTTTGTTTCGGTCGAGTTCCCCATTCAAATGCATGTAACAGTGAGAAACGCACTGTCTTGGCGAAAGAAAGCGTTTTTGTACAACTTCATAGAAATAGCTGTAACTTTTGATAGAAGACTCAGACAAACATGTTTATGGCTTTATCTTATAGAACTCAAGGTCTACGTGCTGGGAAAACAGGTTTTGCAGCTGTTTGAGCTAAGATTTCCAAGTTATTCACATAATGAAAACTTATACTTTGTTTCGGTCGAGTTCCCCATTCAAATGCATGTAACAGTGAGAAACGCACTGTCTTGGCGAAAGAAAGCTATTTTGTACAACTTCATAGAAATAGCTGTAACTTTTGATAGAAGACTCGGATACACATGTTTATGGCTTTATCTTATAGAACTCAAGGTCTCCGTGCTGGGCAAACAGGTTTTGCAGCTGTTTGAGCTAAGATTTCCAAGTTATTCACATAATGAAAACTTATACTTTGTTTCGGTCGAGTTCCCCATTCAAATGCATGTAACAGTGAGAAACACACTGTCTTGGCGAAAGAAAGCGTTTTTGTACAACTTCATAGAAATAGCTGTAACTTTTGATAGAAGACTCGGATACACATGTTTATGGCTTTATCTTATAGAACTCAAGGTCTCCGTGCTGGGCAAACAGGTTTTGCAGCTGTTTGAGCTAAGATTTCCAAGTTATTCACATAATGAAAACCTATACTTTGTTTCGGTCGAGTTCCCCATTCAAATGCATGTAACAGTGAGAAACGCACTGTCTTGGCGAAAGAAAGCGTTTTTGTACAACTTCATAGAAATAGCTGTAACTTTTGATAGAAGACTCAGACAAACATGTTTATGGCTTTATCTTATAGAACTCAAGGTTTCCGTGCTGGGAAAACAGGTTTTGCAGCTGTTTGAGCTAAGATTTCCAAGTTATTCACATAATGAAAACTTATACTTTGTTTCAGTCGAGTTCCCCATTCAAATGCATGTAACAGTGAGAAACGCACTGTCTTGGCGAAAGAAAGCGTTTTTGTACAACTTCATAGAAATAGCTGTAACTTTTGATAGAAGACTCGGATACACATGTTTATGGCTTTATCTTATAGAACTCAAGGTCTACGTGCTGGGAAAACAGGTTTTGCAGCTGTTTGAGCTAAGATTTCCAAGTTATTCACATAATGAAAACTTATACTTTGTTTCGGTCGAGTTCCCCATTCAAATGCATGTAACAGTGAGAAACGCACTGTCTTGGCGAAAGAAAGCTATTTTGTACAACTTCATAGAAATAGCTGTAACTTTTGATAGAAGACTCGGATACACATGTTTATGGCTTTATCTTATAGAACTCAAGGTCTCCGTGCTGGGCAAACAGGTTTTGCAGCTGTTTGAGCTAAGATTTCCAAGTTATTCACATAATGAAAACTTATACTTTGTTTCGGTCGAGTTCCCCATTCAAATGCATGTAACAGTGAGAAACGCACTGTCTTGGCGAAAGAAAGCGTTTTTGTACAACTTCATAGAAATAGCTGTAACTTTTGATAGAAGACTCAGACAAACATGTTTATGGCTTTATCTTATAGAACTCAAGGTCTCCATGCTGGGAAAACAGGTTTTGCAGCTGTTTGAGCTAAGATTTCCAAGTTATTCACATAATGAAAACCTATACTTTGTTTCGGTCGAGTTCCCCATTCAAATGCATGTAACAGTGAGAAACGCACTGTCTTGGCGAAAGAAAGCGTTTTTGTACAACTTCATAGAAATAGCTGTAACTTTTGATAGAAGACTCAGACAAACATGTTTATGGCTTTATCTTATAGAACTCAAGGTCTACGTGCTGGGAAAACAGGTTTTGCAGCTGTTTGAGCTAAGATTTCCAAGTTATTCACATAATGAAAACTTATACTTTGTTTCGGTCGAGTTCCCCATTCAAATGCATGTAACAGTGAGAAACGCACTGTCTTGGCGAAAGAAAGCTATTTTGTACAACTTCATAGAAATAGCTGTAACTTTTGATAGAAGACTCGGATACACATGTTTATGGCTTTATCTTATAGAACTCAAGGTCTCCGTGCTGGGCAAACAGGTTTTGCAGCTGTTTGAGCTAAGATTTCCAAGTTATTCACATAATGAAAACTTATACTTTGTTTCGGTCGAGTTCCCCATTCAAATGCATGTAACAGTGAGAAACGCACTGTCTTGGCGAAAGAAAGCGTTTTTGTACAACTTCATAGAAATAGCTGTAACTTTTGATAGAAGACTCAGACAAACATGTTTATGGCTTTATCTTATAGAACTCAAGGTTTCCGTGCTGGGCAAACAGGTTTTGCAGCTGTTTGAGCTAAGATTTCCAAGTTATTCACATAATGAAAACCTATACTTTGTTTCGGTCGAGTTCCCCATTCAAATGCATGTAACAGTGAGAAACGCACTGTCTTGGCGAAAGAAAGCGTTTTTGTACAACTTCATAGAAATAGCTGTAACTTTTGATAGAAGACTCAGACAAACATGTTTATGGCTTTATCTTATAGAACTCAAGGTCTACGTGCTGGGCAAACAGGTTTTGCAGCTGTTTGAGCTAAGATTTCCAAGTTATTCACATAATGAAAACTTATACTTTGTTTCGGTCGAGTTCCCCATTCAAATGCATGTAACAGTGAGAAACGCACTGTCTTGGCGAAAGAAAGCGTTTTTGTACAACTTCATAGAAATAGCTGTAACTTTTGATAGAAGACTCAGACAAACATGTTCATGGCTTTATCTTACAGAACTCAAGGTCTCCATGCTGGGAAAACAGGTTTTGCAGCTGTTTGAGCTAAGATTTCCAAGTTATTCACATAATGAAAACTTATACTTTGTTTCGGTCGAGTTCCCCATTCAAATGCATGTAACAGTGAGAAACGCACTGTCTTGGCGAAAGAAAGCGTTTTTGTACAACTTCATAGAAATAGCTGTAACTTTTGATAGAAGACTCGGATACACATGTTTATGGCTTTATCTTATAGAACTCAAGGTCTACGTGCTGGGAAAACAGGTTTTGCAGCTGTTTGAGCTAAGATTTCCAAGTTATTCACATAATGAAAACCTATACTTTGTTTCGGTCGAGTTCCCCATTCAAATGCATGTAACAGTGAGAAACGCACTGTCTTGGCGAAAGAAAGCTATTTTGTACAACTTCATAGAAATAGCTGTAACTTTTGATAGAAGACTCGGATACACATGTTTATGGCTTTATCTTATAGAACTCAAGGTCTACGTGCTGGGAAAACAGGTTTTGCAGCTGTTTGAGCTAAGATTTCCAAGTTATTCACATAATGAAAACCTATACTTTGTTTCGGTCGAGTTCCCCATTCAAATGCATGTAACAGTGAGAAACGCACTGTCTTGGCGAAAGAAAGCTATTTTGTACAACTTCATAGAAATAGCTGTAACTTTTGATAGAAGACTCGGATACACATGTTTATGGCTTTATCTTATAGAACTCAAGGTTTCCGTGCTGGGCAAACAGGTTTTGCAGCTGTTTGAACTAAGATTTCCAAGTTATTCACATAATGAAAACCTATACTTTGTTTCGGTCGAGTTCCCCATTCAAATGCATGTAACAGTGAGAAACGCACTGTCTTGGCGAAAGAAAGCGTTTTTGTACAACTTCATAGAAATAGCTGTAACTTTTGATAGAAGACTCAGACAAACATGTTTATGGCTTTATCTTATAGAACTCAAGGTCTCCGTGCTGGGAAAACAGGTTTTGCAGCTGTTTGAGCTAAGATTTCCAAGTTATTCACATAATGAAAACTTATACTTTGTTTCGGTCGAGTTCCCCATTCAAATGCATGTAACAGTGAGAAACGCACTGTCTTGGCGAAAGAAAGCGTTTTTGTACAACTTCATAGAAATAGCTGTAACTTTTGATAGAAGACTCGGATACACATGTTTATGGCTTTATCTTATAGAACTCAAGGTCTCCGTGCTGGGCAAACAGGTTTTGCAGCTGTTTGAGCTAAGATTTCCAAGTTATTCACATAATGAAAACCTATACTTTGTTTCGGTCGAGTTCCCCATTCAAATGCATGTAACAGTGAGAAACGCACTGTCTTGGCGAAAGAAAGCGTTTTTGTACAACTTCATAGAAATAGCTGTAACTTTTGATAGAAGACTCAGACAAACATGTTTATGGCTTTATCTTATAGAACTCAAGGTCTACGTGCTGGGAAAACAGGTTTTGCAGCTGTTTGAGCTAAGATTTCCAAGTTATTCACATAATGAAAACTTATACTTTGTTTCGGTCGAGTTCCCCATTCAAATGCATGTAACAGTGAGAAACGCACTGTCTTGGCGAAAGAAAGCTATTTTGTACAACTTCATAGAAATAGCTGTAACTTTTGATAGAAGACTCGGATACACATGTTTATGGCTTTATCTTATAGAACTCAAGGTCTCCGTGCTGGGCAAACAGGTTTTGCAGCTGTTTGAGCTAAGATTTCCAAGTTATTCACATAATGAAAACTTATACTTTGTTTCGGTCGAGTTCCCCATTCAAATGCATGTAACAGTGAGAAACGCACTGTCTTGGCGAAAGAAAGCGTTTTTGTACAACTTCATAGAAATAGCTGTAACTTTTGATAGAAGACTCGGATACACATGTTTATGGCTTTATCTTATAGAACTCAAGGTCTCCGTGCTGGGCAAACAGGTTTTGCAGCTGTTTGAGCTAAGATTTCCAAGTTATTCACATAATGAAAACCTATACTTTGTTTCGGTCGAGTTCCCCATTCAAATGCATGTAACAGTGAGAAACGCACTGTCTTGGCGAAAGAAAGCGTTTTTGTACAACTTCATAGAAATAGCTGTAACTTTTGATAGAAGACTCAGACAAACATGTTTATGGCTTTATCTTATAGAACTCAAGGTTTCCGTGCTGGGAAAACAGGTTTTGCAGCTGTTTGAGCTAAGATTTCCAAGTTATTCACATAATGACAACCTATACTTTGT
The DNA here is from genome assembly GCF_057381915.1 of Diplotaxodon limnothrissa. NCBI lineage: Eukaryota > Metazoa > Chordata > Actinopteri > Cichliformes > Cichlidae > Diplotaxodon > Diplotaxodon limnothrissa. Next base: position 29,929,185 of record NC_140608.1, on the reverse strand, counting down.
TTCGGTCGAGTTCCCCATTCAAATGCATGTAACAGTGAGAAACGCACTGTCTTGGCGAAAGAAAGCGTTTTTGTACAACTTCATAGAAATAGCTGTAACTTTTGATAGAAGACTCAGACAAACATGTTTATGGCTTTATCTTATAGAACTCAAGGTCTACGTGCTGGGAAAACAGGTTTTGCAGCTGTTTGAGCTAAGATTTCCAAGTTATTCACATAATGAAAACTTATACTTTGTTTCGGTCGAGTTCCCCATTCAAATGCATGTAACAGTGAGAAACGCACTGTCTTGGCGAAAGAAAGCTATTTTGTACAACTTCATAGAAATAGCTGTAACTTTTGATAGAAGACTCGGATACACATGTTTATGGCTTTATCTTATAGAACTCAAGGTCTACGTGCTGGGAAAACAGGTTTTGCAGCTGTTTGAGCTAAGATTTCCAAGTTATTCACATAATGAAAACCTATACTTTGTTTCGGTCGAGTTCCCCATTCAAATGCATGTAACAGTGAGAAACGCACTGTCTTGGCGAAAGAAAGCTATTTTGTACAACTTCATAGAAATAGCTGTAACTTTTGATAGAAGACTCGGATACACATGTTTATGGCTTTATCTTATAGAACTCAAGGTTTCCGTGCTGGGCAAACAGGTTTTGCAGCTGTTTGAACTAAGATTTCCAAGTTATTCACATAATGAAAACCTATACTTTGTTTCGGTCGAGTTCCCCATTCAAATGCATGTAACAGTGAGAAACGCACTGTCTTGGCGAAAGAAAGCGTTTTTGTACAACTTCATAGAAATAGCTGTAACTTTTGATAGAAGACTCAGACAAACATGTTTATGGCTTTATCTTATAGAACTCAAGGTCTACGTGCTGGGAAAACAGGTTTTGCAGCTGTTTGAGCTAAGATTTCCAAGTTATTCACATAATGAAAACTTATACTTTGTTTCGGTCGAGTTCCCCATTCAAATGCATGTAACAGTGAGAAACGCACTGTCTTGGCGAAAGAAAGCTATTTTGTACAACTTCATAGAAATAGCTGTAACTTTTGATAGAAGACTCGGATACACATGTTTATGGCTTTATCTTATAGAACTCAAGGTCTCCGTGCTGGGCAAACAGGTTTTGCAGCTGTTTGAGCTAAGATTTCCAAGTTATTCACATAATGAAAACTTATACTTTGTTTCGGTCGAGTTCCCCATTCAAATGCATGTAACAGTGAGAAACGCACTGTCTTGGCGAAAGAAAGCGTTTTTGTACAACTTCATAGAAATAGCTGTAACTTTTGATAGAAGACTCGGATACACATGTTTATGGCTTTATCTTATAGAACTCAAGGTCTCCGTGCTGGGCAAACAGGTTTTGCAGCTGTTTGAGCTAAGATTTCCAAGTTATTCACATAATGAAAACCTATACTTTGTTTCGGTCGAGTTCCCCATTCAAATGCATGTAACAGTGAGAAACGCACTGTCTTGGCGAAAGAAAGCGTTTTTGTACAACTTCATAGAAATAGCTGTAACTTTTGATAGAAGACTCAGACAAACATGTTTATGGCTTTATCTTATAGAACTCAAGGTCTCCGTGCTGGGAAAACAGGTTTTGCAGCTGTTTGAGCTAAGATTTCCAAGTTATTCACATAATGAAAACTTATACTTTGTTTCGGTCGAGTTCCCCATTCAAATGCATGTAACAGTGAGAAACGCACTGTCTTGGCGAAAGAAAGCGTTTTTGTACAACTTCATAGAAATAGCTGTAACTTTTGATAGAAGACTCGGATACACATGTTTATGGCTTTATCTTATAGAACTCAAGGTCTCCGTGCTGGGCAAACAGGTTTTGCAGCTGTTTGAGCTAAGATTTCCAAGTTATTCACATAATGAAAACCTATACTTTGTTTCGGTCGAGTTCCCCATTCAAATGCATGTAACAGTGAGAAACGCACTGTCTTGGCGAAAGAAAGCGTTTTTGTACAACTTCATAGAAATAGCTGTAACTTTTGATAGAAGACTCAGACAAACATGTTTATGGCTTTATCTTATAGAACTCAAGGTCTACGTGCTGGGAAAACAGGTTTTGCAGCTGTTTGAGCTAAGATTTCCAAGTTATTCACATAATGAAAACTTATACTTTGTTTCGGTCGAGTTCCCCATTCAAATGCATGTAACAGTGAGAAACGCACTGTCTTGGCGAAAGAAAGCGTTTTTGTACAACTTCATAGAAATAGCTGTAACTTTTGATAGAAGACTCGGATACACATGTTTATGGCTTTATCTTATAGAACTCAAGGTCTCCGTGCTGGGCAAACAGGTTTTGCAGCTGTTTGAGCTAAGATTTCCAAGTTATTCACATAATGAAAACCTATACTTTGTTTCGGTCGAGTTCCCCATTCAAATGCATGTAACAGTGAGAAACGCACTGTCTTGGCGAAAGAAAGCGTTTTTGTACAACTTCATAGAAATAGCTGTAACTTTTGATAGAAGACTCAGACAAACATGTTTATGGCTTTATCTTATAGAACTCAAGGTTTCCGTGCTGGGAAAACAGGTTTTGCAGCTGTTTGAGCTAAGATTTCCAAGTTATTCACATAATGAAAACTTATACTTTGTTTCAGTCGAGTTCCCCATTCAAATGCATGTAACAGTGAGAAACGCACTGTCTTGGCGAAAGAAAGCGTTTTTGTACAACTTCATAGAAATAGCTGTAACTTTTGATAGAAGACTCGGATACACATGTTTATGGCTTTATCTTATAGAACTCAAGGTCTACGTGCTGGGAAAACAGGTTTTGCAGCTGTTTGAGCTAAGATTTCCAAGTTATTCACATAATGAAAACTTATACTTTGTTTCGGTCGAGTTCCCCATTCAAATGCATGTAACAGTGAGAAACGCACTGTCTTGGCGAAAGAAAGCTATTTTGTACAACTTCATAGAAATAGCTGTAACTTTTGATAGAAGACTCGGATACACATGTTTATGGCTTTATCTTATAGAACTCAAGGTCTCCGTGCTGGGCAAACAGGTTTTGCAGCTGTTTGAGCTAAGATTTCCAAGTTATTCACATAATGAAAACTTATACTTTGTTTCGGTCGAGTTCCCCATTCAAATGCATGTAACAGTGAGAAACGCACTGTCTTGGCGAAAGAAAGCGTTTTTGTACAACTTCATAGAAATAGCTGTAACTTTTGATAGAAGACTCAGACAAACATGTTTATGGCTTTATCTTATAGAACTCAAGGTCTCCATGCTGGGAAAACAGGTTTTGCAGCTGTTTGAGCTAAGATTTCCAAGTTATTCACATAATGAAAACCTATACTTTGTTTCGGTCGAGTTCCCCATTCAAATGCATGTAACAGTGAGAAACGCACTGTCTTGGCGAAAGAAAGCGTTTTTGTACAACTTCATAGAAATAGCTGTAACTTTTGATAGAAGACTCGGATACACATGTTTATGGCTTTATCTTATAGAACTCAAGGTCTCCGTGCTGGGCAAACAGGTTTTGCAGCTGTTTGAACTAAGATTTCCAAGTTATTCACATAATGAAAACCTATACTTTGTTTCGGTCGAGTTCCCCATTCAAATGCATGTAACAGTGAGAAACGCACTGTCTTGGCGAAAGAAAGCGTTTTTGTACAACTTCATAGAAATAGCTGTAACTTTTGATAGAAGACTCAGACAAACATGTTTATGGCTTTATCTTATAGAACTCAAGGTTTCCGTGCTGGGCAAACAGGTTTTGCAGCTGTTTGAGCTAAGATTTCCAAGTTATTCACATAATGAAAACCTATACTTTGTTTCGGTCGAGTTCCCCATTCAAATGCATGTAACAGTGAGAAACGCACTGTCTTGGCGAAAGAAAGCGTTTTTGTACAACTTCATAGAAATAGCTGTAACTTTTGATAGAAGACTCAGACAAACATGTTTATGGCTTTATCTTATAGAACTCAAGGTCTACGTGCTGGGCAAACAGGTTTTGCAGCTGTTTGAGCTAAGATTTCCAAGTTATTCACATAATGAAAACTTATACTTTGTTTCGGTCGAGTTCCCCATTCAAATGCATGTAACAGTGAGAAACGCACTGTCTTGGCGAAAGAAAGCGTTTTTGTACAACTTCATAGAAATAGCTGTAACTTTTGATAGAAGACTCAGACAAACATGTTCATGGCTTTATCTTACAGAACTCAAGGTCTCCATGCTGGGAAAACAGGTTTTGCAGCTGTTTGAGCTAAGATTTCCAAGTTATTCACATAATGAAAACTTATACTTTGTTTCGGTCGAGTTCCCCATTCAAATGCATGTAACAGTGAGAAACGCACTGTCTTGGCGAAAGAAAGCGTTTTTGTACAACTTCATAGAAATAGCTGTAACTTTTGATAGAAGACTCGGATACACATGTTTATGGCTTTATCTTATAGAACTCAAGGTCTACGTGCTGGGAAAACAGGTTTTGCAGCTGTTTGAGCTAAGATTTCCAAGTTATTCACATAATGAAAACCTATACTTTGTTTCGGTCGAGTTCCCCATTCAAATGCATGTAACAGTGAGAAACGCACTGTCTTGGCGAAAGAAAGCTATTTTGTACAACTTCATAGAAATAGCTGTAACTTTTGATAGAAGACTCGGATACACATGTTTATGGCTTTATCTTATAGAACTCAAGGTCTCCATGCTGGGAAAACAGGTTTTGCAGCTGTTTGAGCTAAGATTTCCAAGTTATTCACATAATGAAAACTTATACTTTGTTTCGGTCGAGTTCCCCATTCAAATGCATGTAACAGTGAGAAACGCACTGTCTTGGCGAAAGAAAGCGTTTTTGTACAACTTCATAGAAATAGCTGTAACTTTTGATAGAAGACTCGGATACACATGTTTATGGCTTTATCTTATAGAACTCAAGGTCTACGTGCTGGGAAAACAGGTTTTGCAGCTGTTTGAGCTAAGATTTCCAAGTTATTCACATAATGAAAACCTATACTTTGTTTCGGTCGAGTTCCCCATTCAAATGCATGTAACAGTGAGAAACGCACTGTCTTGGCGAAAGAAAGCTATTTTGTACAACTTCATAGAAATAGCTGTAACTTTTGATAGAAGACTCGGATACACATGTTTATGGCTTTATCTTATAGAACTCAAGGTTTCCGTGCTGGGCAAACAGGTTTTGCAGCTGTTTGAACTAAGATTTCCAAGTTATTCACATAATGAAAACCTATACTTTGTTTCGGTCGAGTTCCCCATTCAAATGCATGTAACAGTGAGAAACGCACTGTCTTGGCGAAAGAAAGCGTTTTTGTACAACTTCATAGAAATAGCTGTAACTTTTGATAGAAGACTCAGACAAACATGTTTATGGCTTTATCTTATAGAACTCAAGGTCTCCGTGCTGGGAAAACAGGTTTTGCAGCTGTTTGAGCTAAGATTTCCAAGTTATTCACATAATGAAAACTTATACTTTGTTTCGGTCGAGTTCCCCATTCAAATGCATGTAACAGTGAGAAACGCACTGTCTTGGCGAAAGAAAGCGTTTTTGTACAACTTCATAGAAATAGCTGTAACTTTTGATAGAAGACTCGGATACACATGTTTATGGCTTTATCTTATAGAACTCAAGGTCTCCGTGCTGGGCAAACAGGTTTTGCAGCTGTTTGAGCTAAGATTTCCAAGTTATTCACATAATGAAAACCTATACTTTGTTTCGGTCGAGTTCCCCATTCAAATGCATGTAACAGTGAGAAACGCACTGTCTTGGCGAAAGAAAGCGTTTTTGTACAACTTCATAGAAATAGCTGTAACTTTTGATAGAAGACTCAGACAAACATGTTTATGGCTTTATCTTATAGAACTCAAGGTCTACGTGCTGGGAAAACAGGTTTTGCAGCTGTTTGAGCTAAGATTTCCAAGTTATTCACATAATGAAAACTTATACTTTGTTTCGGTCGAGTTCCCCATTCAAATGCATGTAACAGTGAGAAACGCACTGTCTTGGCGAAAGAAAGCTATTTTGTACAACTTCATAGAAATAGCTGTAACTTTTGATAGAAGACTCGGATACACATGTTTATGGCTTTATCTTATAGAACTCAAGGTCTCCGTGCTGGGCAAACAGGTTTTGCAGCTGTTTGAGCTAAGATTTCCAAGTTATTCACATAATGAAAACTTATACTTTGTTTCGGTCGAGTTCCCCATTCAAATGCATGTAACAGTGAGAAACGCACTGTCTTGGCGAAAGAAAGCGTTTTTGTACAACTTCATAGAAATAGCTGTAACTTTTGATAGAAGACTCGGATACACATGTTTATGGCTTTATCTTATAGAACTCAAGGTCTCCGTGCTGGGCAAACAGGTTTTGCAGCTGTTTGAGCTAAGATTTCCAAGTTATTCACATAATGAAAACCTATACTTTGTTTCGGTCGAGTTCCCCATTCAAATGCATGTAACAGTGAGAAACGCACTGTCTTGGCGAAAGAAAGCGTTTTTGTACAACTTCATAGAAATAGCTGTAACTTTTGATAGAAGACTCAGACAAACATGTTTATGGCTTTATCTTATAGAACTCAAGGTTTCCGTGCTGGGAAAACAGGTTTTGCAGCTGTTTGAGCTAAGATTTCCAAGTTATTCACATAATGACAACCTATACTTTGTTTCGGTCGAGTTCCCCATTCAAATGCATGTAACAGTGAGAAACGCACTGTCTTGGCGAAAGAAAGCGTTTTTGTACAACTTCATAGAAATAGCTGTAACTTTTGATAGAAGACTCAGACAAACATGTTTATGGCTTTATCTTATAGAACTCAAGGTCTACGTGCTGGGAAAACAGGTTTTGCAGCTGTTTGAGCTAAGATTTCCAAGTTATTCACATAATGAAAACTTATACTTTGTTTCGGTCGAGTTCCCCATTCAAATGCATGTAACAGTGAGAAACGCACTGTCTTGGCGAAAGAAAGCTATTTTGTACAACTTCATAGAAATAGCTGTAACTTTTGATAGAAGACTCGGATACACATGTTTATGGCTTTATCTTATAGAACTCAAGGTCTACGTGCTGGGAAAACAGGTTTTGCAGCTGTTTGAGCTAAGATTTCCAAGTTATTCACATAATGAAAACCTATACTTTGTTTCGGTCGAGTTCCCCATTCAAATGCATGTAACAGTGAGAAACGCACTGTCTTGGCGAAAGAAAGCTATTTTGTACAACTTCATAGAAATAGCTGTAACTTTTGATAGAAGACTCGGATACACATGTTTATGGCTTTATCTTATAGAACTCAAGGTTTCCGTGCTGGGCAAACAGGTTTTGCAGCTGTTTGAACTAAGATTTCCAAGTTATTCACATAATGAAAACCTATACTTTGTTTCGGTCGAGTTCCCCATTCAAATGCATGTAACAGTGAGAAACGCACTGTCTTGGCGAAAGAAAGCGTTTTTGTACAACTTCATAGAAATAGCTGTAACTTTTGATAGAAGACTCAGACAAACATGTTTATGGCTTTATCTTATAGAACTCAAGGTCTCCGTGCTGGGAAAACAGGTTTTGCAGCTGTTTGAGCTAAGATTTCCAAGTTATTCACATAATGAAAACTTATACTTTGTTTCGGTCGAGTTCCCCATTCAAATGCATGTAACAGTGAGAAACGCACTGTCTTGGCGAAAGAAAGCTATTTTGTACAACTTCATAGAAATAGCTGTAACTTTTGATAGAAGACTCGGATACACATGTTTATGGCTTTATCTTATAGAACTCAAGGTCTCCGTGCTGGGCAAACAGGTTTTGCAGCTGTTTGAGCTAAGATTTCCAAGTTATTCACATAATGAAAACTTATACTTTGTTTCGGTCGAGTTCCCCATTCAAATGCATGTAACAGTGAGAAACGCACTGTCTTGGCGAAAGAAAGCGTTTTTGTACAACTTCATAGAAATAGCTGTAACTTTTGATAGAAGACTCGGATACACATGTTTATGGCTTTATCTTATAGAACTCAAGGTCTCCGTGCTGGGCAAACAGGTTTTGCAGCTGTTTGAGCTAAGATTTCCAAGTTATTCACATAATGAAAACCTATACTTTGTTTCGGTCGAGTTCCCCATTCAAATGCATGTAACAGTGAGAAACGCACTGTCTTGGCGAAAGAAAGCGTTTTTGTACAACTTCATAGAAATAGCTGTAACTTTTGATAGAAGACTCAGACAAACATGTTTATGGCTTTATCTTATAGAACTCAAGGTCTCCGTGCTGGGAAAACAGGTTTTGCAGCTGTTTGAGCTAAGATTTCCAAGTTATTCACATAATGAAAACTTATACTTTGTTTCGGTCGAGTTCCCCATTCAAATGCATGTAACAGTGAGAAACGCACTGTCTTGGCGAAAGAAAGCGTTTTTGTACAACTTCATAGAAATAGCTGTAACTTTTGATAGAAGACTCGGATACACATGTTTATGGCTTTATCTTATAGAACTCAAGGTCTCCGTGCTGGGCAAACAGGTTTTGCAGCTGTTTGAGCTAAGATTTCCAAGTTATTCACATAATGAAAACCTATACTTTGTTTCGGTCGAGTTCCCCATTCAAATGCATGTAACAGTGAGAAACGCACTGTCTTGGCGAAAGAAAGCGTTTTTGTACAACTTCATAGAAATAGCTGTAACTTTTGATAGAAGACTCAGACAAACATGTTTATGGCTTTATCTTATAGAACTCAAGGTCTACGTGCTGGGAAAACAGGTTTTGCAGCTGTTTGAGCTAAGATTTCCAAGTTATTCACATAATGAAAACTTATACTTTGTTTCGGTCGAGTTCCCCATTCAAATGCATGTAACAGTGAGAAACGCACTGTCTTGGCGAAAGAAAGCGTTTTTGTACAACTTCATAGAAATAGCTGTAACTTTTGATAGAAGACTCGGATACACATGTTTATGGCTTTATCTTATAGAACTCAAGGTCTCCGTGCTGGGCAAACAGGTTTTGCAGCTGTTTGAGCTAAGATTTCCAAGTTATTCACATAATGAAAACCTATACTTTGTTTCGGTCGAGTTCCCCATTCAAATGCATGTAACAGTGAGAAACGCACTGTCTTGGCGAAAGAAAGCGTTTTTGTACAACTTCATAGAAATAGCTGTAACTTTTGATAGAAGACTCAGACAAACATGTTTATGGCTTTATCTTATAGAACTCAAGGTTTCCGTGCTGGGAAAACAGGTTTTGCAGCTGTTTGAGCTAAGATTTCCAAGTTATTCACATAATGAAAACTTATACTTTGTTTCAGTCGAGTTCCCCATTCAAATGCATGTAACAGTGAGAAACGCACTGTCTTGGCGAAAGAAAGCGTTTTTGTACAACTTCATAGAAATAGCTGTAACTTTTGATAGAAGACTCGGATACACATGTTTATGGCTTTATCTTATAGAACTCAAGGTCTACGTGCTGGGAAAACAGGTTTTGCAGCTGTTTGAGCTAAGATTTCCAAGTTATTCACATAATGAAAACTTATACTTTGTTTCGGTCGAGTTCCCCATTCAAATGCATGTAACAGTGAGAAACGCACTGTCTTGGCGAAAGAAAGCTATTTTGTACAACTTCATAGAAATAGCTGTAACTTTTGATAGAAGACTCGGATACACATGTTTATGGCTTTATCTTATAGAACTCAAGGTCTCCGTGCTGGGCAAACAGGTTTTGCAGCTGTTTGAGCTAAGATTTCCAAGTTATTCACATAATGAAAACTTATACTTTGTTTCGGTCGAGTTCCCCATTCAAATGCATGTAACAGTGAGAAACGCACTGTCTTGGCGAAAGAAAGCGTTTTTGTACAACTTCATAGAAATAGCTGTAACTTTTGATAGAAGACTCAGACAAACATGTTTATGGCTTTATCTTATAGAACTCAAGGTCTCCATGCTGGGAAAACAGGTTTTGCAGCTGTTTGAGCTAAGATTTCCAAGTTATTCACATAATGAAAACCTATACTTTGTTTCGGTCGAGTTCCCCATTCAAATGCATGTAACAGTGAGAAACGCACTGTCTTGGCGAAAGAAAGCGTTTTTGTACAACTTCATAGAAATAGCTGTAACTTTTGATAGAAGACTCGGATACACATGTTTATGGCTTTATCTTATAGAACTCAAGGTCTCCGTGCTGGGCAAACAGGTTTTGCAGCTGTTTGAACTAAGATTTCCAAGTTATTCACATAATGAAAACCTATACTTTGTTTCGGTCGAGTTCCCCATTCAAATGCATGTAACAGTGAGAAACGCACTGTCTTGGCGAAAGAAAGCGTTTTTGTACAACTTCATAGAAATAGCTGTAACTTTTGATAGAAGACTCAGACAAACATGTTTATGGCTTTATCTTATAGAACTCAAGGTTTCCGTGCTGGGCAAACAGGTTTTGCAGCTGTTTGAGCTAAGATTTCCAAGTTATTCACATAATGAAAACCTATACTTTGTTTCGGTCGAGTTCCCCATTCAAATGCATGTAACAGTGAGAAACGCACTGTCTTGGCGAAAGAAAGCGTTTTTGTACAACTTCATAGAAATAGCTGTAACTTTTGATAGAAGACTCAGACAAACATGTTTATGGCTTTATCTTATAGAACTCAAGGTCTACGTGCTGGGCAAACAGGTTTTGCAGCTGTTTGAGCTAAGATTTCCAAGTTATTCACATAATGAAAACTTATACTTTGTTTCGGTCGAGTTCCCCATTCAAATGCATGTAACAGTGAGAAACGCACTGTCTTGGCGAAAGAAAGCGTTTTTGTACAACTTCATAGAAATAGCTGTAACTTTTGATAGAAGACTCAGACAAACATGTTCATGGCTTTATCTTACAGAACTCAAGGTCTCCATGCTGGGAAAACAGGTTTTGCAGCTGTTTGAGCTAAGATTTCCAAGTTATTCACATAATGAAAACTTATACTTTGTTTCGGTCGAGTTCCCCATTCAAATGCATGTAACAGTGAGAAACGCACTGTCTTGGCGAAAGAAAGCGTTTTTGTACAACTTCATAGAAATAGCTGTAACTTTTGATAGAAGACTCGGATACACATGTTTATGGCTTTATCTTATAGAACTCAAGGTCTACGTGCTGGGAAAACAGGTTTTGCAGCTGTTTGAGCTAAGATTTCCAAGTTATTCACATAATGAAAACCTATACTTTGTTTCGGTCGAGTTCCCCATTCAAATGCATGTAACAGTGAGAAACGCACTGTCTTGGCGAAAGAAAGCTATTTTGTACAACTTCATAGAAATAGCTGTAACTTTTGATAGAAGACTCGGATACACATGTTTATGGCTTTATCTTATAGAACTCAAGGTCTACGTGCTGGGAAAACAGGTTTTGCAGCTGTTTGAGCTAAGATTTCCAAGTTATTCACATAATGAAAACCTATACTTTGTTTCGGTCGAGTTCCCCATTCAAATGCATGTAACAGTGAGAAACGCACTGTCTTGGCGAAAGAAAGCGTTTTTGTACAACTTCATAGAAATAGCTGTAACTTTTGATAGAAGACTCAGACAAACATGTTTATGGCTTTATCTTATAGAACTCAAGGTCTCCGTGCTGGGAAAACAGGTTTTGCAGCTGTTTGAGCTAAGATTTCCAAGTTATTCACATAATGAAAACTTATACTTTGTTTCGGTCGAGTTCCCCATTCAAATGCATGTAACAGTGAGAAACGCACTGTCTTGGCGAAAGAAAGCGTTTTTGTACAACTTCATAGAAATAGCTGTAACTTTTGATAGAAGACTCGGATACACATGTTTATGGCTTTATCTTATAGAACTCAAGGTCTCCGTGCTGGGCAAACAGGTTTTGCAGCTGTTTGAGCTAAGATTTCCAAGTTATTCACATAATGAAAACCTATACTTTGTTTCGGTCGAGTTCCCCATTCAAATGCATGTAACAGTGAGAAACGCACTGTCTTGGCGAAAGAAAGCGTTTTTGTACAACTTCATAGAAATAGCTGTAACTTTTGATAGAAGACTCAGACAAACATGTTTATGGCTTTATCTTATAGAACTCAAGGTCTACGTGCTGGGAAAACAGGTTTTGCAGCTGTTTGAGCTAAGATTTCCAAGTTATTCACATAATGAAAACTTATACTTTGTTTCGGTCGAGTTCCCCATTCAAATGCATGTAACAGTGAGAAACGCACTGTCTTGGCGAAAGAAAGCGTTTTTGTACAACTTCATAGAAATAGCTGTAACTTTTGATAGAAGACTCAGACAAACATGTTTATGGCTTTATCTTATAGAACTCAAGGTCTACGTGCTGGGAAAACAGGTTTTGCAGCTGTTTGAGCTAAGATTTCCAAGTTATTCACATAATGAAAACTTATACTTTGTTTCGGTCGAGTTCCCCATTCAAATGCATGTAACAGTGAGAAACGCACTGTCTTGGCGAAAGAAAGCGTTTTTGTACAACTTCATAGAAATAGCTGTAACTTTTGATAGAAGACTCGGATACACATGTTTATGGCTTTATCTTATAGAACTCAAGGTCTCCGTGCTGGGCAAACAGGTTTTGCAGCTGTTTGAGCTAAGATTTCCAAGTTATTCACATAATGAAAACCTATACTTTGTTTCGGTCGAGTTCCCCATTCAAATGCATGTAACAGTGAGAAACGCACTGTCTTGGCGAAAGAAAGCGTTTTTGTACAACTTCATAGAAATAGCTGTAACTTTTGATAGAAGACTCAGACAAACATGTTTATGGCTTTATCTTATAGAACTCAAGGTTTCCGTGCTGGGAAAACAGGTTTTGCAGCTGTTTGAGCTAAGATTTCCAAGTTATTCACATAATGAAAACTTATACTTTGTTTCAGTCGAGTTCCCCATTCAAATGCATGTAACAGTGAGAAACGCACTGTCTTGGCGAAAGAAAGCGTTTTTGTACAACTTCATAGAAATAGCTGTAACTTTTGATAGAAGACTCGGATACACATGTTTATGGCTTTATCTTATAGAACTCAAGGTCTACGTGCTGGGAAAACAGGTTTTGCAGCTGTTTGAGCTAAGATTTCCAAGTTATTCACATAATGAAAACTTATACTTTGTTTCGGTCGAGTTCCCCATTCAAATGCATGTAACAGTGAGAAACGCACTGTCTTGGCGAAAGAAAGCTATTTTGTACAACTTCATAGAAATAGCTGTAACTTTTGATAGAAGACTCGGATACACATGTTTATGGCTTTATCTTATAGAACTCAAGGTCTCCGTGCTGGGCAAACAGGTTTTGCAGCTGTTTGAGCTAAGATTTCCAAGTTATTCACATAATGAAAACTTATACTTTGTTTCGGTCGAGTTCCCCATTCAAATGCATGTAACAGTGAGAAACGCACTGTCTTGGCGAAAGAAAGCGTTTTTGTACAACTTCATAGAAATAGCTGTAACTTTTGATAGAAGACTCAGACAAACATGTTTATGGCTTTATCTTATAGAACTCAAGGTCTCCATGCTGGGAAAACAGGTTTTGCAGCTGTTTGAGCTAAGATTTCCAAGTTATTCACATAATGAAAACCTATACTTTGTTTCGGTCGAGTTCCCCATTCAAATGCATGTAACAGTGAGAAACGCACTGTCTTGGCGAAAGAAAGCGTTTTTGTACAACTTCATAGAAATAGCTGTAACTTTTGATAGAAGACTCGGATACACATGTTTATGGCTTTATCTTATAGAACTCAAGGTCTCCGTGCTGGGCAAACAGGTTTTGCAGCTGTTTGAACTAAGATTTCCAAGTTATTCACATAATGAAAACCTATACTTTGTTTCGGTCGAGTTCCCCATTCAAATGCATGTAACAGTGAGAAACGCACTGTCTTGGCGAAAGAAAGCGTTTTTGTACAACTTCATAGAAATAGCTGTAACTTTTGATAGAAGACTCAGACAAACATGTTTATGGCTTTATCTTATAGAACTCAAGGTTTCCGTGCTGGGCAAACAGGTTTTGCAGCTGTTTGAGCTAAGATTTCCAAGTTATTCACATAATGAAAACCTATACTTTGTTTCGGTCGAGTTCCCCATTCAAATGCATGTAACAGTGAGAAACGCACTGTCTTGGCGAAAGAAAGCGTTTTTGTACAACTTCATAGAAATAGCTGTAACTTTTGATAGAAGACTCAGACAAACATGTTTATGGCTTTATCTTATAGAACTCAAGGTCTACGTGCTGGGCAAACAGGTTTTGCAGCTGTTTGAGCTAAGATTTCCAAGTTATTCACATAATGAAAACTTATACTTTGTTTCGGTCGAGTTCCCCATTCAAATGCATGTAACAGTGAGAAACGCACTGTCTTGGCGAAAGAAAGCGTTTTTGTACAACTTCATAGAAATAGCTGTAACTTTTGATAGAAGACTCAGACAAACATGTTCATGGCTTTATCTTACAGAACTCAAGGTCTCCATGCTGGGAAAACAGGTTTTGCAGCTGTTTGAGCTAAGATTTCCAAGTTATTCACATAATGAAAACTTATACTTTGTTTCGGTCGAGTTCCCCATTCAAATGCATGTAACAGTGAGAAACGCACTGTCTTGGCGAAAGAAAGCGTTTTTGTACAACTTCATAGAAATAGCTGTAACTTTTGATAGAAGACTCGGATACACATGTTTATGGCTTTATCTTATAGAACTCAAGGTCTACGTGCTGGGAAAACAGGTTTTGCAGCTGTTTGAGCTAAGATTTCCAAGTTATTCACATAATGAAAACCTATACTTTGTTTCGGTCGAGTTCCCCATTCAAATGCATGTAACAGTGAGAAACGCACTGTCTTGGCGAAAGAAAGCTATTTTGTACAACTTCATAGAAATAGCTGTAACTTTTGATAGAAGACTCGGATACACATGTTTATGGCTTTATCTTATAGAACTCAAGGTCTACGTGCTGGGAAAACAGGTTTTGCAGCTGTTTGAGCTAAGATTTCCAAGTTATTCACATAATGAAAACCTATACTTTGTTTCGGTCGAGTTCCCCATTCAAATGCATGTAACAGTGAGAAACGCACTGTCTTGGCGAAAGAAAGCGTTTTTGTACAACTTCATAGAAATAGCTGTAACTTTTGATAGAAGACTCAGACAAACATGTTTATGGCTTTATCTTATAGAACTCAAGGTCTCCGTGCTGGGAAAACAGGTTTTGCAGCTGTTTGAGCTAAGATTTCCAAGTTATTCACATAATGAAAACTTATACTTTGTTTCGGTCGAGTTCCCCATTCAAATGCATGTAACAGTGAGAAACGCACTGTCTTGGCGAAAGAAAGCGTTTTTGTACAACTTCATAGAAATAGCTGTAACTTTTGATAGAAGACTCGGATACACATGTTTATGGCTTTATCTTATAGAACTCAAGGTCTCCGTGCTGGGCAAACAGGTTTTGCAGCTGTTTGAGCTAAGATTTCCAAGTTATTCACATAATGAAAACCTATACTTTGTTTCGGTCGAGTTCCCCATTCAAATGCATGTAACAGTGAGAAACGCACTGTCTTGGCGAAAGAAAGCGTTTTTGTACAACTTCATAGAAATAGCTGTAACTTTTGATAGAAGACTCAGACAAACATGTTTATGGCTTTATCTTATAGAACTCAAGGTCTACGTGCTGGGAAAACAGGTTTTGCAGCTGTTTGAGCTAAGATTTCCAAGTTATTCACATAATGAAAACTTATACTTTGTTTCGGTCGAGTTCCCCATTCAAATGCATGTAACAGTGAGAAACGCACTGTCTTGGCGAAAGAAAGCGTTTTTGTACAACTTCATAGAAATAGCTGTAACTTTTGATAGAAGACTCGGATACACATGTTTATGGCTTTATCTTATAGAACTCAAGGTCTCCGTGCTGGGCAAACAGGTTTTGCAGCTGTTTGAGCTAAGATTTCCAAGTTATTCACATAATGAAA
The DNA here is from genome assembly GCF_057381915.1 of Diplotaxodon limnothrissa. Lineage (NCBI taxonomy): Eukaryota > Metazoa > Chordata > Actinopteri > Cichliformes > Cichlidae > Diplotaxodon > Diplotaxodon limnothrissa. The sequence continues at coordinate 29,913,319 of NC_140608.1, read as the reverse complement.
ACCTATACTTTGTTTCGGTCGAGTTCCCCATTCAAATGCATGTAACAGTGAGAAACGCACTGTCTTGGCGAAAGAAAGCGTTTTTGTACAACTTCATAGAAATAGCTGTAACTTTTGATAGAAGACTCAGACAAACATGTTTATGGCTTTATCTTATAGAACTCAAGGTTTCCGTGCTGGGAAAACAGGTTTTGCAGCTGTTTGAGCTAAGATTTCCAAGTTATTCACATAATGAAAACTTATACTTTGTTTCAGTCGAGTTCCCCATTCAAATGCATGTAACAGTGAGAAACGCACTGTCTTGGCGAAAGAAAGCGTTTTTGTACAACTTCATAGAAATAGCTGTAACTTTTGATAGAAGACTCGGATACACATGTTTATGGCTTTATCTTATAGAACTCAAGGTCTACGTGCTGGGAAAACAGGTTTTGCAGCTGTTTGAGCTAAGATTTCCAAGTTATTCACATAATGAAAACTTATACTTTGTTTCGGTCGAGTTCCCCATTCAAATGCATGTAACAGTGAGAAACGCACTGTCTTGGCGAAAGAAAGCTATTTTGTACAACTTCATAGAAATAGCTGTAACTTTTGATAGAAGACTCGGATACACATGTTTATGGCTTTATCTTATAGAACTCAAGGTCTCCGTGCTGGGCAAACAGGTTTTGCAGCTGTTTGAGCTAAGATTTCCAAGTTATTCACATAATGAAAACTTATACTTTGTTTCGGTCGAGTTCCCCATTCAAATGCATGTAACAGTGAGAAACGCACTGTCTTGGCGAAAGAAAGCGTTTTTGTACAACTTCATAGAAATAGCTGTAACTTTTGATAGAAGACTCAGACAAACATGTTTATGGCTTTATCTTATAGAACTCAAGGTCTCCATGCTGGGAAAACAGGTTTTGCAGCTGTTTGAGCTAAGATTTCCAAGTTATTCACATAATGAAAACCTATACTTTGTTTCGGTCGAGTTCCCCATTCAAATGCATGTAACAGTGAGAAACGCACTGTCTTGGCGAAAGAAAGCGTTTTTGTACAACTTCATAGAAATAGCTGTAACTTTTGATAGAAGACTCGGATACACATGTTTATGGCTTTATCTTATAGAACTCAAGGTCTCCGTGCTGGGCAAACAGGTTTTGCAGCTGTTTGAACTAAGATTTCCAAGTTATTCACATAATGAAAACCTATACTTTGTTTCGGTCGAGTTCCCCATTCAAATGCATGTAACAGTGAGAAACGCACTGTCTTGGCGAAAGAAAGCGTTTTTGTACAACTTCATAGAAATAGCTGTAACTTTTGATAGAAGACTCAGACAAACATGTTTATGGCTTTATCTTATAGAACTCAAGGTTTCCGTGCTGGGCAAACAGGTTTTGCAGCTGTTTGAGCTAAGATTTCCAAGTTATTCACATAATGAAAACCTATACTTTGTTTCGGTCGAGTTCCCCATTCAAATGCATGTAACAGTGAGAAACGCACTGTCTTGGCGAAAGAAAGCGTTTTTGTACAACTTCATAGAAATAGCTGTAACTTTTGATAGAAGACTCAGACAAACATGTTTATGGCTTTATCTTATAGAACTCAAGGTCTACGTGCTGGGCAAACAGGTTTTGCAGCTGTTTGAGCTAAGATTTCCAAGTTATTCACATAATGAAAACTTATACTTTGTTTCGGTCGAGTTCCCCATTCAAATGCATGTAACAGTGAGAAACGCACTGTCTTGGCGAAAGAAAGCGTTTTTGTACAACTTCATAGAAATAGCTGTAACTTTTGATAGAAGACTCAGACAAACATGTTCATGGCTTTATCTTACAGAACTCAAGGTCTCCATGCTGGGAAAACAGGTTTTGCAGCTGTTTGAGCTAAGATTTCCAAGTTATTCACATAATGAAAACTTATACTTTGTTTCGGTCGAGTTCCCCATTCAAATGCATGTAACAGTGAGAAACGCACTGTCTTGGCGAAAGAAAGCGTTTTTGTACAACTTCATAGAAATAGCTGTAACTTTTGATAGAAGACTCGGATACACATGTTTATGGCTTTATCTTATAGAACTCAAGGTCTACGTGCTGGGAAAACAGGTTTTGCAGCTGTTTGAGCTAAGATTTCCAAGTTATTCACATAATGAAAACCTATACTTTGTTTCGGTCGAGTTCCCCATTCAAATGCATGTAACAGTGAGAAACGCACTGTCTTGGCGAAAGAAAGCTATTTTGTACAACTTCATAGAAATAGCTGTAACTTTTGATAGAAGACTCGGATACACATGTTTATGGCTTTATCTTATAGAACTCAAGGTCTACGTGCTGGGAAAACAGGTTTTGCAGCTGTTTGAGCTAAGATTTCCAAGTTATTCACATAATGAAAACCTATACTTTGTTTCGGTCGAGTTCCCCATTCAAATGCATGTAACAGTGAGAAACGCACTGTCTTGGCGAAAGAAAGCTATTTTGTACAACTTCATAGAAATAGCTGTAACTTTTGATAGAAGACTCGGATACACATGTTTATGGCTTTATCTTATAGAACTCAAGGTTTCCGTGCTGGGCAAACAGGTTTTGCAGCTGTTTGAACTAAGATTTCCAAGTTATTCACATAATGAAAACCTATACTTTGTTTCGGTCGAGTTCCCCATTCAAATGCATGTAACAGTGAGAAACGCACTGTCTTGGCGAAAGAAAGCGTTTTTGTACAACTTCATAGAAATAGCTGTAACTTTTGATAGAAGACTCAGACAAACATGTTTATGGCTTTATCTTATAGAACTCAAGGTCTCCGTGCTGGGAAAACAGGTTTTGCAGCTGTTTGAGCTAAGATTTCCAAGTTATTCACATAATGAAAACTTATACTTTGTTTCGGTCGAGTTCCCCATTCAAATGCATGTAACAGTGAGAAACGCACTGTCTTGGCGAAAGAAAGCGTTTTTGTACAACTTCATAGAAATAGCTGTAACTTTTGATAGAAGACTCGGATACACATGTTTATGGCTTTATCTTATAGAACTCAAGGTCTCCGTGCTGGGCAAACAGGTTTTGCAGCTGTTTGAGCTAAGATTTCCAAGTTATTCACATAATGAAAACCTATACTTTGTTTCGGTCGAGTTCCCCATTCAAATGCATGTAACAGTGAGAAACGCACTGTCTTGGCGAAAGAAAGCGTTTTTGTACAACTTCATAGAAATAGCTGTAACTTTTGATAGAAGACTCAGACAAACATGTTTATGGCTTTATCTTATAGAACTCAAGGTTTCCGTGCTGGGAAAACAGGTTTTGCAGCTGTTTGAGCTAAGATTTCCAAGTTATTCACATAATGAAAACCTATACTTTGTTTCGGTCGAGTTCCCCATTCAAATGCATGTAACAGTGAGAAACGCACTGTCTTGGCGAAAGAAAGCGTTTTTGTACAACTTCATAGAAATAGCTGTAACTTTTGATAGAAGACTCAGACAAACATGTTTATGGCTTTATCTTATAGAACTCAAGGTCTACGTGCTGGGAAAACAGGTTTTGCAGCTGTTTGAGCTAAGATTTCCAAGTTATTCACATAATGAAAACTTATACTTTGTTTCGGTCGAGTTCCCCATTCAAATGCATGTAACAGTGAGAAACGCACTGTCTTGGCGAAAGAAAGCTATTTTGTACAACTTCATAGAAATAGCTGTAACTTTTGATAGAAGACTCGGATACACATGTTTATGGCTTTATCTTATAGAACTCAAGGTCTCCGTGCTGGGCAAACAGGTTTTGCAGCTGTTTGAGCTAAGATTTCCAAGTTATTCACATAATGAAAACTTATACTTTGTTTCGGTCGAGTTCCCCATTCAAATGCATGTAACAGTGAGAAACGCACTGTCTTGGCGAAAGAAAGCGTTTTTGTACAACTTCATAGAAATAGCTGTAACTTTTGATAGAAGACTCGGATACACATGTTTATGGCTTTATCTTATAGAACTCAAGGTCTCCGTGCTGGGCAAACAGGTTTTGCAGCTGTTTGAGCTAAGATTTCCAAGTTATTCACATAATGAAAACCTATACTTTGTTTCGGTCGAGTTCCCCATTCAAATGCATGTAACAGTGAGAAACGCACTGTCTTGGCGAAAGAAAGCGTTTTTGTACAACTTCATAGAAATAGCTGTAACTTTTGATAGAAGACTCAGACAAACATGTTTATGGCTTTATCTTATAGAACTCAAGGTTTCCGTGCTGGGAAAACAGGTTTTGCAGCTGTTTGAGCTAAGATTTCCAAGTTATTCACATAATGACAACCTATACTTTGTTTCGGTCGAGTTCCCCATTCAAATGCATGTAACAGTGAGAAACGCACTGTCTTGGCGAAAGAAAGCGTTTTTGTACAACTTCATAGAAATAGCTGTAACTTTTGATAGAAGACTCAGACAAACATGTTTATGGCTTTATCTTATAGAACTCAAGGTCTACGTGCTGGGAAAACAGGTTTTGCAGCTGTTTGAGCTAAGATTTCCAAGTTATTCACATAATGAAAACTTATACTTTGTTTCGGTCGAGTTCCCCATTCAAATGCATGTAACAGTGAGAAACGCACTGTCTTGGCGAAAGAAAGCGTTTTTGTACAACTTCATAGAAATAGCTGTAACTTTTGATAGAAGACTCGGATACACATGTTTATGGCTTTATCTTATAGAACTCAAGGTCTCCGTGCTGGGCAAACAGGTTTTGCAGCTGTTTGAGCTAAGATTTCCAAGTTATTCACATAATGAAAACTTATACTTTGTTTCGGTCGAGTTCCCCATTCAAATGCATGTAACAGTGAGAAACGCACTGTCTTGGCGAAAGAAAGCGTTTTTGTACAACTTCATAGAAATAGCTGTAACTTTTGATAGAAGACTCGGATACACATGTTTATGGCTTTATCTTATAGAACTCAAGGTCTCCGTGCTGGGCAAACAGGTTTTGCAGCTGTTTGAGCTAAGATTTCCAAGTTATTCACATAATGAAAACCTATACTTTGTTTCGGTCGAGTTCCCCATTCAAATGCATGTAACAGTGAGAAACGCACTGTCTTGGCGAAAGAAAGCGTTTTTGTACAACTTCATAGAAATAGCTGTAACTTTTGATAGAAGACTCAGACAAACATGTTTATGGCTTTATCTTATAGAACTCAAGGTTTCCGTGCTGGGAAAACAGGTTTTGCAGCTGTTTGAGCTAAGATTTCCAAGTTATTCACATAATGAAAACCTATACTTTGTTTCGGTCGAGTTCCCCATTCAAATGCATGTAACAGTGAGAAACGCACTGTCTTGGCGAAAGAAAGCTATTTTGTACAACTTCATAGAAATAGCTGTAACTTTTGATAGAAGACTCGGATACACATGTTTATGGCTTTATCTTATAGAACTCAAGGTCTCCGTGCTGGGCAAACAGGTTTTGCAGCTGTTTGAGCTAAGATTTCCAAGTTATTCACATAATGAAAACTTATACTTTGTTTCGGTTGAGTTCCCCATTCAAATGCATGTAACAGTGAGAAACGCACTGTCTTGGCGAAAGAAAGCGTTTTTGTACAACTTCATAGAAATAGCTGTAACTTTTGATAGAAGACTCGGATACACATGTTTATGGCTTTATCTTATAGAACTCAAGGTCTCCGTGCTGGGCAAACAGGTTTTGCAGCTGTTTGAGCTAAGATTTCCAAGTTATTCACATAATGAAAACTTATACTTTGTTTCGGTCGAGTTCCCCATTCAAATGCATGTAACAGTGAGAAACGCACTGTCTTGGCGAAAGAAAGCGTTTTTGTACAACTTCATAGAAATAGCTGTAACTTTTGATAGAAGACTCGGATACACATGTTTATGGCTTTATCTTATAGAACTCAAGGTCTCCGTGCTGGGCAAACAGGTTTTGCAGCTGTTTGAGCTAAGATTTCCAAGTTATTCACATAATGAAAACCTATACTTTGTTTCGGTCGAGTTCCCCATTCAAATGCATGTAACAGTGAGAAACGCACTGTCTTGGCGAAAGAAAGCGTTTTTGTACAACTTCATAGAAATAGCTGTAACTTTTGATAGAAGACTCAGACAAACATGTTTATGGCTTTATCTTATAGAACTCAAGGTTTCCGTGCTGGGAAAACAGGTTTTGCAGCTGTTTGAGCTAAGATTTCCAAGTTATTCACATAATGACAACCTATACTTTGTTTCGGTCGAGTTCCCCATTCAAATGCATGTAACAGTGAGAAACGCACTGTCTTGGCGAAAGAAAGCGTTTTTGTACAACTTCATAGAAATAGCTGTAACTTTTGATAGAAGACTCAGACAAACATGTTTATGGCTTTATCTTATAGAACTCAAGGTTTCCGTGCTGGGCAAACAGGTTTTGCAGCTGTTTGAGCTAAGATTTCCAAGTTATTCACATAATGAAAACCTATACTTTGTTTCGGTCGAGTTCCCCATTCAAATGCATGTAACAGTGAGAAACGCACTGTCTTGGCGAAAGAAAGCGTTTTTGTACAACTTCATAGAAATAGCTGTAACTTTTGATAGAAGACTCAGACAAACATGTTTATGGCTTTATCTTATAGAACTCAAGGTCTACGTGCTGGGCAAACAGGTTTTGCAGCTGTTTGAGCTAAGATTTCCAAGTTATTCACATAATGAAAACTTATACTTTGTTTCGGTCGAGTTCCCCATTCAAATGCATGTAACAGTGAGAAACGCACTGTCTTGGCGAAAGAAAGCGTTTTTGTACAACTTCATAGAAATAGCTGTAACTTTTGATAGAAGACTCGGATACACATGTTTATGGCTTTATCTTATAGAACTCAAGGTCTCCGTGCTGGGCAAACAGGTTTTGCAGCTGTTTGAGCTAAGATTTCCAAGTTATTCACATAATGAAAACCTATACTTTGTTTCGGTCGAGTTCCCCATTCAAATGCATGTAACAGTGAGAAACGCACTGTCTTGGCGAAAGAAAGCGTTTTTGTACAACTTCATAGAAATAGCTGTAACTTTTGATAGAAGACTCAGACAAACATGTTTATGGCTTTATCTTATAGAACTCAAGGTTTCCGTGCTGGGAAAACAGGTTTTGCAGCTGTTTGAGCTAAGATTTCCAAGTTATTCACATAATGAAAACTTATACTTTGTTTCGGTCGAGTTCCCCATTCAAATGCATGTAACAGTGAGAAACGCACTGTCTTGGCGAAAGAAAGCGTTTTTGTACAACTTCATAGAAATAGCTGTAACTTTTGATAGAAGACTCAGACAAACATGTTTATGGCTTTATCTTATAGAACTCAAGGTTTCCGTGCTGGGCAAACAGGTTTTGCAGCTGTTTGAGCTAAGATTTCCAAGTTATTCACATAATGAAAACCTATACTTTGTTTCGGTCGAGTTCCCCATTCAAATGCATGTAACAGTGAGAAACGCACTGTCTTGGCGAAAGAAAGCGTTTTTGTACAACTTCATAGAAATAGCTGTAACTTTTGATAGAAGACTCAGACAAACATGTTTATGGCTTTATCTTATAGAACTCAAGGTCTACGTGCTGGGCAAACAGGTTTTGCAGCTGTTTGAGCTAAGATTTCCAAGTTATTCACATAATGAAAACTTATACTTTGTTTCGGTCGAGTTCCCCATTCAAATGCATGTAACAGTGAGAAACGCACTGTCTTGGCGAAAGAAAGCGTTTTTGTACAACTTCATAGAAATAGCTGTAACTTTTGATAGAAGACTCAGACAAACATGTTCATGGCTTTATCTTACAGAACTCAAGGTCTCCATGCTGGGAAAACAGGTTTTGCAGCTGTTTGAGCTAAGATTTCCAAGTTATTCACATAATGAAAACTTATACTTTGTTTCGGTCGAGTTCCCCATTCAAATGCATGTAACAGTGAGAAACGCACTGTCTTGGCGAAAGAAAGCGTTTTTGTACAACTTCATAGAAATAGCTGTAACTTTTGATAGAAGACTCGGATACACATGTTTATGGCTTTATCTTATAGAACTCAAGGTCTACGTGCTGGGAAAACAGGTTTTGCAGCTGTTTGAGCTAAGATTTCCAAGTTATTCACATAATGAAAACCTATACTTTGTTTCGGTCGAGTTCCCCATTCAAATGCATGTAACAGTGAGAAACGCACTGTCTTGGCGAAAGAAAGCTATTTTGTACAACTTCATAGAAATAGCTGTAACTTTTGATAGAAGACTCGGATACACATGTTTATGGCTTTATCTTATAGAACTCAAGGTCTACGTGCTGGGAAAACAGGTTTTGCAGCTGTTTGAGCTAAGATTTCCAAGTTATTCACATAATGAAAACCTATACTTTGTTTCGGTCGAGTTCCCCATTCAAATGCATGTAACAGTGAGAAACGCACTGTCTTGGCGAAAGAAAGCTATTTTGTACAACTTCATAGAAATAGCTGTAACTTTTGATAGAAGACTCGGATACACATGTTTATGGCTTTATCTTATAGAACTCAAGGTTTCCGTGCTGGGCAAACAGGTTTTGCAGCTGTTTGAACTAAGATTTCCAAGTTATTCACATAATGAAAACCTATACTTTGTTTCGGTCGAGTTCCCCATTCAAATGCATGTAACAGTGAGAAACGCACTGTCTTGGCGAAAGAAAGCGTTTTTGTACAACTTCATAGAAATAGCTGTAACTTTTGATAGAAGACTCAGACAAACATGTTTATGGCTTTATCTTATAGAACTCAAGGTCTCCGTGCTGGGAAAACAGGTTTTGCAGCTGTTTGAGCTAAGATTTCCAAGTTATTCACATAATGAAAACTTATACTTTGTTTCGGTCGAGTTCCCCATTCAAATGCATGTAACAGTGAGAAACGCACTGTCTTGGCGAAAGAAAGCGTTTTTGTACAACTTCATAGAAATAGCTGTAACTTTTGATAGAAGACTCGGATACACATGTTTATGGCTTTATCTTATAGAACTCAAGGTCTCCGTGCTGGGCAAACAGGTTTTGCAGCTGTTTGAGCTAAGATTTCCAAGTTATTCACATAATGAAAACCTATACTTTGTTTCGGTCGAGTTCCCCATTCAAATGCATGTAACAGTGAGAAACGCACTGTCTTGGCGAAAGAAAGCGTTTTTGTACAACTTCATAGAAATAGCTGTAACTTTTGATAGAAGACTCAGACAAACATGTTTATGGCTTTATCTTATAGAACTCAAGGTTTCCGTGCTGGGAAAACAGGTTTTGCAGCTGTTTGAGCTAAGATTTCCAAGTTATTCACATAATGAAAACCTATACTTTGTTTCGGTCGAGTTCCCCATTCAAATGCATGTAACAGTGAGAAACGCACTGTCTTGGCGAAAGAAAGCGTTTTTGTACAACTTCATAGAAATAGCTGTAACTTTTGATAGAAGACTCAGACAAACATGTTTATGGCTTTATCTTATAGAACTCAAGGTCTACGTGCTGGGAAAACAGGTTTTGCAGCTGTTTGAGCTAAGATTTCCAAGTTATTCACATAATGAAAACTTATACTTTGTTTCGGTCGAGTTCCCCATTCAAATGCATGTAACAGTGAGAAACGCACTGTCTTGGCGAAAGAAAGCTATTTTGTACAACTTCATAGAAATAGCTGTAACTTTTGATAGAAGACTCGGATACACATGTTTATGGCTTTATCTTATAGAACTCAAGGTCTCCGTGCTGGGCAAACAGGTTTTGCAGCTGTTTGAGCTAAGATTTCCAAGTTATTCACATAATGAAAACTTATACTTTGTTTCGGTCGAGTTCCCCATTCAAATGCATGTAACAGTGAGAAACGCACTGTCTTGGCGAAAGAAAGCGTTTTTGTACAACTTCATAGAAATAGCTGTAACTTTTGATAGAAGACTCGGATACACATGTTTATGGCTTTATCTTATAGAACTCAAGGTCTCCGTGCTGGGCAAACAGGTTTTGCAGCTGTTTGAGCTAAGATTTCCAAGTTATTCACATAATGAAAACCTATACTTTGTTTCGGTCGAGTTCCCCATTCAAATGCATGTAACAGTGAGAAACGCACTGTCTTGGCGAAAGAAAGCGTTTTTGTACAACTTCATAGAAATAGCTGTAACTTTTGATAGAAGACTCAGACAAACATGTTTATGGCTTTATCTTATAGAACTCAAGGTTTCCGTGCTGGGAAAACAGGTTTTGCAGCTGTTTGAGCTAAGATTTCCAAGTTATTCACATAATGACAACCTATACTTTGTTTCGGTCGAGTTCCCCATTCAAATGCATGTAACAGTGAGAAACGCACTGTCTTGGCGAAAGAAAGCGTTTTTGTACAACTTCATAGAAATAGCTGTAACTTTTGATAGAAGACTCAGACAAACATGTTTATGGCTTTATCTTATAGAACTCAAGGTCTACGTGCTGGGAAAACAGGTTTTGCAGCTGTTTGAGCTAAGATTTCCAAGTTATTCACATAATGAAAACTTATACTTTGTTTCGGTCGAGTTCCCCATTCAAATGCATGTAACAGTGAGAAACGCACTGTCTTGGCGAAAGAAAGCGTTTTTGTACAACTTCATAGAAATAGCTGTAACTTTTGATAGAAGACTCGGATACACATGTTTATGGCTTTATCTTATAGAACTCAAGGTCTCCGTGCTGGGCAAACAGGTTTTGCAGCTGTTTGAGCTAAGATTTCCAAGTTATTCACATAATGAAAACTTATACTTTGTTTCGGTCGAGTTCCCCATTCAAATGCATGTAACAGTGAGAAACGCACTGTCTTGGCGAAAGAAAGCGTTTTTGTACAACTTCATAGAAATAGCTGTAACTTTTGATAGAAGACTCGGATACACATGTTTATGGCTTTATCTTATAGAACTCAAGGTCTCCGTGCTGGGCAAACAGGTTTTGCAGCTGTTTGAGCTAAGATTTCCAAGTTATTCACATAATGAAAACCTATACTTTGTTTCGGTCGAGTTCCCCATTCAAATGCATGTAACAGTGAGAAACGCACTGTCTTGGCGAAAGAAAGCGTTTTTGTACAACTTCATAGAAATAGCTGTAACTTTTGATAGAAGACTCAGACAAACATGTTTATGGCTTTATCTTATAGAACTCAAGGTTTCCGTGCTGGGAAAACAGGTTTTGCAGCTGTTTGAGCTAAGATTTCCAAGTTATTCACATAATGAAAACCTATACTTTGTTTCGGTCGAGTTCCCCATTCAAATGCATGTAACAGTGAGAAACGCACTGTCTTGGCGAAAGAAAGCTATTTTGTACAACTTCATAGAAATAGCTGTAACTTTTGATAGAAGACTCGGATACACATGTTTATGGCTTTATCTTATAGAACTCAAGGTCTCCGTGCTGGGCAAACAGGATTTGCAGCTGTTTGAGCTAAGATTTCCAAGTTATTCACATAATGAAAACTTATACTTTGTTTCGGTTGAGTTCCCCATTCAAATGCATGTAACAGTGAGAAACGCACTGTCTTGGCGAAAGAAAGCGTTTTTGTACAACTTCATAGAAATAGCTGTAACTTTTGATAGAAGACTCGGATACACATGTTTATGGCTTTATCTTATAGAACTCAAGGTCTCCGTGCTGGGCAAACAGGTTTTGCAGCTGTTTGAGCTAAGATTTCCAAGTTATTCACATAATGAAAACTTATACTTTGTTTCGGTCGAGTTCCCCATTCAAATGCATGTAACAGTGAGAAACGCACTGTCTTGGCGAAAGAAAGCGTTTTTGTACAACTTCATAGAAATAGCTGTAACTTTTGATAGAAGACTCGGATACACATGTTTATGGCTTTATCTTATAGAACTCAAGGTCTCCGTGCTGGGCAAACAGGTTTTGCAGCTGTTTGAGCTAAGATTTCCAAGTTATTCACATAATGAAAACCTATACTTTGTTTCGGTCGAGTTCCCCATTCAAATGCATGTAACAGTGAGAAACGCACTGTCTTGGCGAAAGAAAGCGTTTTTGTACAACTTCATAGAAATAGCTGTAACTTTTGATAGAAGACTCAGACAAACATGTTTATGGCTTTATCTTATAGAACTCAAGGTTTCCGTGCTGGGAAAACAGGTTTTGCAGCTGTTTGAGCTAAGATTTCCAAGTTATTCACATAATGACAACCTATACTTTGTTTCGGTCGAGTTCCCCATTCAAATGCATGTAACAGTGAGAAACGCACTGTCTTGGCGAAAGAAAGCGTTTTTGTACAACTTCATAGAAATAGCTGTAACTTTTGATAGAAGACTCAGACAAACATGTTTATGGCTTTATCTTATAGAACTCAAGGTCTACGTGCTGGGAAAACAGGTTTTGCAGCTGTTTGAGCTAAGATTTCCAAGTTATTCACATAATGAAAACTTATACTTTGTTTCGGTCGAGTTCCCCATTCAAATGCATGTAACAGTGAGAAACGCACTGTCTTGGCGAAAGAAAGCTATTTTGTACAACTTCATAGAAATAGCTGTAACTTTTGATAGAAGACTCGGATACACATGTTTATGGCTTTATCTTATAGAACTCAAGGTCTCCGTGCTGGGCAAACAGGTTTTGCAGCTGTTTGAGCTAAGATTTCCAAGTTATTCACATAATGAAAACTTATACTTTGTTTCGGTCGAGTTCCCCATTCAAATGCATGTAACAGTGAGAAACGCACTGTCTTGGCGAAAGAAAGCGTTTTTGTACAACTTCATAGAAATAGCTGTAACTTTTGATAGAAGACTCGGATACACATGTTTATGGCTTTATCTTATAGAACTCAAGGTCTCCGTGCTGGGCAAACAGGTTTTGCAGCTGTTTGAGCTAAGATTTCCAAGTTATTCACATAATGAAAACCTATACTTTGTTTCGGTCGAGTTCCCCATTCAAATGCATGTAACAGTGAGAAACGCACTGTCTTGGCGAAAGAAAGCGTTTTTGTACAACTTCATAGAAATAGCTGTAACTTTTGATAGAAGACTCAGACAAACATGTTTATGGCTTTATCTTATAGAACTCAAGGTTTCCGTGCTGGGAAAACAGGTTTTGCAGCTGTTTGAGCTAAGATTTCCAAGTTATTCACATAATGAAAACCTATACTTTGTTTCGGTCGAGTTCCCCATTCAAATGCATGTAACAGTGAGAAACGCACTGTCTTGGCGAAAGAAAGCTATTTTGTACAACTTCATAGAAATAGCTGTAACTTTTGATAGAAGACTCGGATACACATGTTTATGGCTTTATCTTATAGAACTCAAGGTCTCCGTGCTGGGCAAACAGGTTTTGCAGCTGTTTGAGCTAAGATTTCCAAGTTATTCACATAATGAAAACTTATACTTTGTTTCGGTTGAGTTCCCCATTCAAATGCATGTAACAGTGAGAAACGCACTGTCTTGGCGAAAGAAAGCGTTTTTGTACAACTTCATAGAAATAGCTGTAACTTTTGATAGAAGACTCGGATACACATGTTTATGGCTTTATCTTATAGAACTCAAGGTCTCCGTGCTGGGCAAACAGGTTTTGCAGCTGTTTGAGCTAAGATTTCCAAGTTATTCACATAATGAAAACCTATACTTTGTTTCGGTCGAGTTCCCCATTCAAATGCATGTAACAGTGAGAAACGCACTGTCTTGGCGAAAGAAAGCGTTTTTGTACAACTTCATAGAAATAGCTGTAACTTTTGATAGAAGACTCAGACAAACATGTTTATGGCTTTATCTTATAGAACTCAAGGTTTCCGTGCTGGGAAAACAGGTTTTGCAGCTGTTTGAGCTAAGATTTCCAAGTTATTCACATAATGAAAACCTATACTTTGTTTCGGTCGAGTTCCCCATTCAAATGCATGTAACAGTGAGAAACGCACTGTCTTGGCGAAAGAAAGCGTTTTTGTACAACTTCATAGAAATAGCTGTAACTTTTGATAGAAGACTCAGACAAACATGTTTATGGCTTTATCTTATAGAACTCAAGGTCTACGTGCTGGGAAAACAGGTTTTGCAGCTGTTTGAGCTAAGATTTCCAAGTTATTCACATAATGAAAACTTATACTTTGTTTCGGTCGAGTTCCCCATTCAAATGCATGTAACAGTGAGAAACGCACTGTCTTGGCGAAAGAAAGCTATTTTGTACAACTTCATAGAAATAGCTGTAACTTTTGATAGAAGACTCGGATACACATGTTTATGGCTTTATCTTATAGAACTCAAGGTCTCCGTGCTGGGCAAACAGGTTTTGCAGCTGTTTGAGCTAAGATTTCCAAGTTATTCACATAATGAAAACTTATACTTTGTTTCGGTCGAGTTCCCCATTCAAATGCATGTAACAGTGAGAAACGCACTGTCTTGGCGAAAGAAAGCGTTTTTGTACAACTTCATAGAAATAGCTGTAACTTTTGATAGAAGACTCGGATACACATGTTTATGGCTTTATCTTATAGAACTCAAGGTCTCCGTGCTGGGCAAACAGGTTTTGCAGCTGTTTGAGCTAAGATTTCCAAGTTATTCACATAATGAAAACCTATACTTTGTTTCGGTCGAGTTCCCCATTCAAATGCATGTAACAGTGAGAAACGCACTGTCTTGGCGAAAGAAAGCGTTTTTGTACAACTTCATAGAAATAGCTGTAACTTTTGATAGAAGACTCAGACAAACATGTTTATGGCTTTATCTTATAGAACTCAAGGTCTACGTGCTGGGAAAACAGGTTTTGCAGCTGTTTGAGCTAAGATTTCCAAGTTATTCACATAATGAAAACTTATACTTTGTTTCGGTCGAGTTCCCCATTCAAATGCATGTAACAGTGAGAAACGCACTGTCTTGGCGAAAGAAAGCGTTTTTGTACAACTTCATAGAAATAGCTGTAACTTTTGATAGAAGACTCGGATACACATGTTTATGGCTTTATCTTATAGAACTCAAGGTCTCCGTGCTGCGCAAACAGGTTTTGCAGCTGTTTGAGCTAAGATTTCCAAGTTATTCACATAATGAAAACTTATACTTTGTTTCGGTCGAGTTCCCCATTCAAATGCATGTAACAGTGAGAAACGCACTGTCTTGGCGAAAGAAAGCGTTTTTGTACAACTTCATAGAAATAGCTGTAACTTTTGATAGAAGACTCAGACAAACATGTTTATGGCCTTATATTATAGAACTCAAGGTCTCCGTGCTGGGAAAACAGGTTTTGCAGCTGTTTGAGCTAAGATTTCCAAGTTATTCACATAATGAAAACTTATACTTTGTTTCGGTCGAGTTCCCCATTCAAATGCATGTAACAGTGAGAAACGCACTGTCTTGGCGAAAGAAAGCGTTTTTGTACAACTTCATAGAAATAGCTGTAACTTTTGATAGAAGACTCAGACAAACATGTTTATGGCTTTATCTTATAGAACTCAAGGTTTCCGTGCTGGGAAAACAGGTTTTGCAGCTGTTTGAGCTAAGATTTCCAAGTTATTCACATAATGAAAACCTATACTTTGTTTCGGTCGAGTTCCCCATTCAAATGCATGTAACAGTGAGAAACGCACTGTCTTGGCGAAAGAAAGCTATTTTGTACAACTTCATAGAAATAGCTGTAACTTTTGATAGAAGACTCGGATACACATGTTTATGGCTTTATCTTATAGAACTCAAGGTCTCCGTGCTGGGCAAACAGGTTTTGCAGCTGTTTGAGCTAAGATTTCCAAGTTATTCACATAATGAAAACTTATACTTTGTTTCGGTTGAGTTCCCCATTCAAATGCATGTAACAGTGAGAAACGCACTGTCTTGGCGAAAGAAAGCGTTTTTGTACAACTTCATAGAAATAGCTGTAACTTTTGATAGAAGACTCGGATACACATGTTTATGGCTTTATCTTATAGAACTCAAGGTCTCCGTGCTGGGCAAACAGGTTTTGCAGCTGTTTGAGCTAAGATTTCCAAGTTATTCACATAATGAAAACCTATACTTTGTTTCGGTCGAGTTCCCCATTCAAATGCATGTAACAGTGAGAAACGCACTGTCTTGGCGAAAGAAAGCGTTTTTGTACAACTTCATAGAAATAGCTGTAACTTTTGATAGAAGACTCAGACAAACATGTTTATGGCTTTATCTTATAGAACTCAAGGTTTCCGTGCTGGGAAAACAGGTTTTGCAGCTGTTTGAGCTAAGATTTCCAAGTTATTCACATAATGAAAACCTATACTTTGTTTCGGTCGAGTTCCCCATTCAAATGCATGTAACAGTGAGAAACGCACTGTCTTGGCGAAAGAAAGCGTTTTTGTACAACTTCATAGAAATAGCTGTAACTTTTGATAGAAGACTCAGACAAACATGTTTATGGCTTTATCTTATAGAACTCAAGGTCTACGTGCTGGGAAAACAGGTTTTGCAGCTGTTTGAGCTAAGATTTCCAAGTTATTCACATAATGAAAACTTATACTTTGTTTCGGTCGAGTTCCCCATTCAAATGCATGTAACAGTGAGAAACGCACTGTCTTGGCGAAAGAAAGCTATTTTGTACAACTTCATAGAAATAGCTGTAACTTTTGATAGAAGACTCGGATACACATGTTTATGGCTTTATCTTATAGAACTCAAGGTCTCCGTGCTGGGCAAACAGGTTTTGCAGCTGTTTGAGCTAAGATTTCCAAGTTATTCACATAATGAAAACTTATACTTTGTTTCGGTCGAGTTCCCCATTCAAATGCATGTAACAGTGAGAAACGCACTGTCTTGGCGAAAGAAAGCGTTTTTGTACAACTTCATAGAAATAGCTGTAACTTTTGATAGAAGACTCGGATACACATGTTTATGGCTTTATCTTATAGAACTCAAGGTCTCCGTGCTGGGCAAACAGGTTTTGCAGCTGTTTGAGCTAAGATTTCCAAGTTATTCACATAATGAAAACCTATACTTTGTTTCGGTCGAGTTCCCCATTCAAATGCATGTAACAGTGAGAAACGCACTGTCTTGGCGAAAGAAAGCGTTTTTGTACAACTTCATAGAAATAGCTGTAACTTTTGATAGAAGACTCAGACAAACATGTTTATGGCTTTATCTTATAGAACTCAAGGTCTACGTGCTGGGAAAACAGGTTTTGCAGCTGTTTGAGCTAAGATTTCCAAGTTATTCACATAATGAAAACTTATACTTTGTTTCGGTCGAGTTCCCCATTCAAATGCATGTAACAGTGAGAAACGCACTGTCTTGGCGAAAGAAAGCGTTTTTGTACAACTTCATAGAAATAGCTGTAACTTTTGATAGAAGACTCGGATACACATGTTTATGGCTTTATCTTATAGAACTCAAGGTCTCCGTGCTGCGCAAACAGGTTTTGCAGCTGTTTGAGCTAAGATTTCCAAGTTATTCACATAATGAAAACTTATACTTTGTTTCGGTCGAGTTCCCCATTCAAATGCATGTAACAGTGAGAAACGCACTGTCTTGGCGAAAGAAAGCGTTTTTGTACAACTTCATAGAAATAGCTGTAACTTTTGATAGAAGACTCAGACAAACATGTTTATGGCCTTATATTATAGAACTCAAGGTCTCCGTGCTGGGAAAACAGGTTTTGCAGCTGTTTGAGCTAAGATTTCCAAGTTATTCACATAATGAAAACTTATACTTTGTTTCGGTCGAGTTCCCCATTCAAATGCATGTACCAGTGAGAAACGCACTGTCTTGGCGAAAGAAAGCGTTTTTGTACAACTTCATAGAAATAGCTGTAACTTTTGATAGAAGACTCAGACAAACATGTTTATGGCCTTATATTATAGAACTCAAGGTCTCCGTGCTGGGAAAACAGGTTTTGCAGCTGTTTGAGCTAAGATTTCCAAGTTATTCACATAATGAAAACTTATACTTTGTTTCAGTCGAGTTCCCCATTCAAATGCATGTAACAGTGAGAAACGCACTGTCTTGGCGAAAGAAAGCGTTTTTGTACAACTTCATAGAAATAGCTGTAACTTTTGATAGAAGACTCGGATACACATGTTTATGGCTTTATCTTATAGAACTCAAGGTCTTCGTGCTGGGCAAACAGGTTTTGCAGCTGTTTGAGCTAAGATTTCCAAGTTATTCACATAATGAAAACCTATACTTTGTTTCGGTCGAGTTCCCCATTCAAATGCATGTAACAGTGAGAAACGCACTGTCTTGGCGAAAGAAAGCGTTTTTGTACAACTTCATAGAAATAGCTGTAACTTTTGATAGAAGACTCGGATACACATGTTTATGGCTTTATCTTATAGAACTCAAGGTCTCCGTGCTGGGCAAACAGGTTTTGCAGCTGTTTGAGCTAAGATTTCCAAGTTATTCACATAATGAAAACCTATACTTTGTTTCGGTCGAGTTCCCCATTCAAATGCATGTAACAGTGAGAAACGCACTGTCTTGGCGAAAGAAAGCGTTTTTGTACAACTTCATAGAAATAGCTGTAACTTTTGATAGAAGACTCAGACAAACATGTTTATGGCTTTATCTTATAGAACTCAAGGTCTACGTGCTGGGAAAACAGGTTTTGCAGCTGTTTGAGCTAAGATTTCCATGTTATTCACATAATGAAAACTTATACTTTGTTTCGGTCGAGTTCCCCATTCAAATGCATGTAACAGTGAGAAACGCACTGTCTTGGCGAAAGAAAGCGTTTTTGTACAACTTCATAGAAATAGCTGTAACTTTTGATAGAAGACTCGGATACACATGTTTATGGCTTTATCTTATAGAACTCAAGGTCTCCGTGCTGCGCAAACAGGTTTTGCAGCTGTTTGAGCTAAGATTTCCAAGTTATTCACATAATGAAAACTTATACTTTGTTTCGGTCGAGTTCCCCATTCAAATGCATGTAACAGTGAGAAACGCACTGTCTTGGCGAAAGAAAGCGTTTTTGTACAACTTCATAGAAATAGCTGTAACTTTTGATAGAAGACTCAGACAAACATGTTTATGGCCTTATATTATAGAACTCAAGGTCTCCGTGCTGGGAAAACAGGTTTTGCAGCTGTTTGAGCTAAGATTTCCAAGTTATTCACATAATGAAAACTTATACTTTGTTTCGGTCGAGTTCCCCATTCAAATGCATGTACCAGTGAGAAACGCACTGTCTTGGCGAAAGAAAGCGTTTTTGTACAACTTCATAGAAATAGCTGTAACTTTTGATAGAAGACTCAGACAAACATGTTTATGGCCTTATATTATAGAACTCAAGGTCTCCGTGCTGGGAAAACAGGTTTTGCAGCTGTTTGAGCTAAGATTTCCAAGTTATTCACATAATGAAAACTTATACTTTGTTTCAGTCGAGTTCCCCATTCAAATGCATGTAACAGTGAGAAACGCACTGTCTTGGCGAAAGAAAGCGTTTTTGTACAACTTCATAGAAATAGCTGTAACTTTTGATAGAAGACTCGGATACACATGTTTATGGCTTTATCTTATAGAACTCAAGGTCTTCGTGCTGGGCAAACAGGTTTTGCAGCTGTTTGAGCTAAGATTTCCAAGTTATTCACATAATGAAAACCTATACTTTGTTTCGGTCGAGTTCCCCATTCAAATGCATGTAACAGTGAGAAACGCACTGTCTTGGCGAAAGAAAGCGTTTTTGTACAACTTCATATAAATAGCTGTAACTTTTGATAGAAGACTCAGACAAACATGTTTATGGCTTTATCTTATAGAACTCAAGGTCTCCGTGCTGGGCAAACAGGTTTTGCAGCTGTTTGAGCTAAGATTTCCAAGTTATTCACATAATGAAAACTTATACTTTGTTTCAGTCGAGTTCCCCATTCAAATGCATGTAACAGTGAGAAACGCACTGTCTTGGCGAAAGAAAGCGTTTTTGTACAACTTCATAGAAATAGCTGTAACTTTTGATAGAAGACTCGGATACACATGTTTATGGCTTTATCTTATAGAACTCAAGGTCTCCGTGCTGGGCAAACAGGTTTTGCAGCTGTTTGAGCTAAGATTTCCAAGTTATTCACATAATGAAAACTTATACTTTGTTTCAGTCGAGTTCCCCATTCAAATGCATGTAACAGTGAGAAACGCACTGTCTTGGCGAAAGAAAGCGTTTTTGTACAACTTCATAGAAATAGCTGTAACTTTTGATAGAAGACTCGGATACACATGTTTATGGCTTTATCTTATAGAACTCAAGGTCTCCGTGCTTGGCAAACAGGTTTTGCAGCTTTTGAGCTAAGATTTCCAAGTTATTCACATAATGAAAACCTATACTTTGTTTCGGTCGAGTTCCCCATTCAAATGCATGTAACAGTGAGAAACGCACTGTCTTGGCGAAAGAAAGCGTTTTTGTACAACTTCATAGAAATAGCTGTAACTTTTGATAGAAGACTCAGACAAACATGTTTATGGCTTTATCTTATAGAACTCAAGGTCTACGTGCTGGGAAAACAGGTTTTGCAGCTGTTTGAGCTAAGATTTCCAAGTTATTCACATAATGAAAACTTATACTTTGTTTCGGTCGAGTTCCCCATTCAAATGCATGTAACAGTGAGAAACGCACTGTCTTGGCGAAAGAAAGCGTTTTTGTACAACTTCATAGAAATGGCTGTAACTTTTGATAGAAGACTCGGATACACATGTTTATGGCTTTATCTTATAGAACTCAAGGTCTCCGTGCTGGGCAAACAGGTTTTGCAGCTGTTTGAGCTAAGATTTCCAAGTTATTCACATAATGAAAACTTATACTTTGTTTCGGTCGAGTTCCCCATTCAAATGCATGTAACAGTGAGAAACGCACTGTCTTGGCGAAAGAAAGCGTTTTTGTACAACTTCATAGAAATAGCTGTAACTTTTGATAGAAGACTCAGACAAACATGTTTATGGCTTTATCTTATAGAACTCAAGGTCCCCGTGCTGGGAAAACAGGTTTTGCAGCTGTTTGAGCTAAGATTTCCAAGTTATTCACATAATGAAAACCTATACTTTGTTTCGGTCGAGTTCCCCATTCAAATGCATGTAACAGTGAGAAACGCACTGTCTTGGCGAAAGAAAGCGTTTTTGTACAACTTCATAGAAATAGCTGTAACTTTTGATAGAAGACTCGGATACACATGTTTATGGCTTTATCTTATAGAACTCAAGGTCTCCGTGCTGGGCAAACAGGTTTTGCAGCTGTTTGAGCTAAGATTTCCAAGTTATTCACATAATGAAAACTTATACTTTGTTTCAGTCGAGTTCCCCATTCAAATGCATGTAACA
This sequence comes from Diplotaxodon limnothrissa, assembly GCF_057381915.1. Taxonomy (NCBI): domain Eukaryota; kingdom Metazoa; phylum Chordata; class Actinopteri; order Cichliformes; family Cichlidae; genus Diplotaxodon; species Diplotaxodon limnothrissa. The sequence goes on along the minus strand of NC_140608.1, from coordinate 29,892,180 downwards.
GTGAGAAACGCACTGTCTTGGCGAAAGAAAGCGTTTTTGTACAACTTCATAGAAATAGCTGTAACTTTTGATAGAAGACTCGGATACACATGTTTATGGCTTTATCTTATAGAACTCAAGGTCTCCGTGCTTGGCAAACAGGTTTTGCAGCTTTTGAGCTAAGATTTCCAAGTTATTCACATAATGAAAACCTATACTTTGTTTCGGTCGAGTTCCCCATTCAAATGCATGTAACAGTGAGAAACGCACTGTCTTGGCGAAAGAAAGCGTTTTTGTACAACTTCATAGAAATAGCTGTAACTTTTGATAGAAGACTCAGACAAACATGTTTATGGCTTTATCTTATAGAACTCAAGGTCTACGTGCTGGGAAAACAGGTTTTGCAGCTGTTTGAGCTAAGATTTCCAAGTTATTCACATAATGAAAACTTATACTTTGTTTCGGTCGAGTTCCCCATTCAAATGCATGTAACAGTGAGAAACGCACTGTCTTGGCGAAAGAAAGCGTTTTTGTACAACTTCATAGAAATAGCTGTAACTTTTGATAGAAGACTCGGATACACATGTTTATGGCTTTATCTTATAGAACTCAAGGTCTCCGTGCTGGGCAAACAGGTTTTGCAGCTGTTTGAGCTAAGATTTCCAAGTTATTCACATAATGAAAACTTATACTTTGTTTCGGTCGAGTTCCCCATTCAAATGCATGTAACAGTGAGAAACGCACTGTCTTGGCGAAAGAAAGCTATTTTGTACAACTTCATATAAATAGCTGTAACTTTTGATAGAAGACTCGGATACACATGTTTATGGCTTTATCTTATAGAACTCAAGGTCTCCGTGCTGGGCAAACAGGTTTTGCAGCTGTTTGAGCTAAGATTTCCAAGTTATTCACATAATGAAAACTTATACTTTGTTTCGGTCGAGTTCCCCATTCAAATGCATGTAACAGTGAGAAACGCACTGTCTTGGCGAAAGAAAGCGTTTTTGTACAACTTCATATAAATAGCTGTAACTTTTGATAGAAGACTCGGATACACATGTTTATGGCTTTATCTTATAGAACTCAAGGTCTCCGTGCTGGGCAAACAGGTTTTGCAGCTGTTTGAGCTAAGATTTCCAAGTTATTCACATAATGAAAACCTATACTTTGTTTCGGTCGAGTTCCCCATTCAAATGCATGTAACAGTGAGAAACGCACTGTCTTGGCGAAAGAAAGCGTTTTTGTACAACTTCATAGAAATAGCTGTAACTTTTGATAGAAGACTCAGACAAACATGTTTATGGCTTTATCTTATAGAACTCAAGGTCTACGTGCTGGGAAAACAGGTTTTGCAGCTGTTTGAGCTAAGATTTCCAAGTTATTCACATAATGAAAACTTATACTTTGTTTCGGTCGAGTTCCCCATTCAAATGCATGTAACAGTGAGAAACGCACTGTCTTGGCGAAAGAAAGCGTTTTTGTACAACTTCATAGAAATAGCTGTAACTTTTGATAGAAGACTCAGACAAACATGTTTATGGCTTTATCTTATAGAACTCAAGGTCCCCGTGCTGGGAAAACAGGTTTTGCAGCTGTTTGAGCTAAGATTTCCAAGTTATTCACATAATGAAAACTTATACTTTGTTTCGGTCGAGTTCCCCATTCAAATGCATGTAACAGTGAGAAACGCACTGTCTTGGCGAAAGAAAGCGTTTTTGTACAACTTCATATAAATAGCTGTAACTTTTGATAGAAGACTCGGATACACATGTTTATGGCTTTATCTTATAGAACTCAAGGTCTCCGTGCTGGGCAAACAGGTTTTGCAGCTGTTTGAGCTAAGATTTCCAAGTTATTCACATAATGAAAACCTATACTTTGTTTCGGTCGAGTTCCCCATTCAAATGCATGTAACAGTGAGAAACGCACTGTCTTGGCGAAAGAAAGCGTTTTTGTACAACTTCATAGAAATAGCTGTAACTTTTGATAGAAGACTCAGACAAACATGTTTATGGCTTTATCTTATAGAACTCAAGGTCCCCGTGCTGGGAAAACAGGTTTTGCAGCTGTTTGAGCTAAGATTTCCAAGTTATTCACATAATGAAAACTTATACTTTGTTTCGGTCGAGTTCCCCATTCAAATGCATGTAACAGTGAGAAACGCACTGTCTTGGCGAAAGAAAGCGTTTTTGTACAACTTCATATAAATAGCTGTAACTTTTGATAGAAGACTCGGATACACATGTTTATGGCTTTATCTTATAGAACTCAAGGTCTCCGTGCTGGGCAAACAGGTTTTGCAGCTGTTTGAGCTAAGATTTCCAAGTTATTCACATAATGAAAACCTATACTTTGTTTCGGTCGAGTTCCCCATTCAAATGCATGTAACAGTGAGAAACGCACTGTCTTGGCGAAAGAAAGCGTTTTTGTACAACTTCATAGAAATAGCTGTAACTTTTGATAGAAGACTCAGACAAACATGTTTATGGCCTTATATTATAGAACTCAAGGTCTCCGTGCTGGGAAAACAGGTTTTGCAGCTGTTTGAGCTAAGATTTCCAAGTTATTCACATAATGAAAACTTATACTTTGTTTCAGTCGAGTTCCCCATTCAAATGCATGTAACAGTGAGAAACGCACTGTCTTGGCGAAAGAAAGCGTTTTTGTACAACTTCATAGAAATAGCTGTAACTTTTGATAGAAGACTCGGATACACATGTTTATGGCTTTATCTTATAGAACTCAAGGTCTCCGTGCTGGGCAAACAGGTTTTGCAGCTGTTTGAGCTAAGATTTCCAAGTTATTCACATAATGAAAACTTATACTTTGTTTCAGTCGAGTTCCCCATTCAAATGCATGTAACAGTGAGAAACGCACTGTCTTGGCGAAAGAAAGCGTTTTTGTACAACTTCATAGAAATAGCTGTAACTTTTGATAGAAGACTCAGACAAACATGTTTATGGCTTTATCTTATAGAACTCAAGGTCTACGTGCTGGGAAAACAGGTTTTGCAGCTGTTTGAGCTAAGATTTCCAAGTTATTCACATAATGAAAACTTATACTTTGTTTCGGTCGAGTTCCCCATTCAAATGCATGTAACAGTGAGAAACGCACTGTCTTGGCGAAAGAAAGCGTTTTTGTACAACTTCATAGAAATAGCTGTAACTTTTGATAGAAGACTCGGATACACATGTTTATGGCTTTATCTTATAGAACTCAAGGTCTCCGTGCTGGGCAAACAGGTTTTGCAGCTGTTTGAGCTAAGATTTCCAAGTTATTCACATAATGAAAACTTATACTTTGTTTCGGTCGAGTTCCCCATTCAAATGCATGTAACAGTGAGAAACGCACTGTCTTGGCGAAAGAAAGCGTTTTTGTACAACTTCATAGAAATAGCTGTAACTTTTGATAGAAGACTCAGACAAACATGTTTATGGCTTTATCTTATAGAACTCAAGGTCCCCGTGCTGGGAAAACAGGTTTTGCAGCTGTTTGAGCTAAGATTTCCAAGTTATTCACATAATGAAAACCTATACTTTGTTTCGGTCGAGTTCCCCATTCAAATGCATGTAACAGTGAGAAACGCACTGTCTTGGCGAAAGAAAGCGTTTTTGTACAACTTCATAGAAATAGCTGTAACTTTTGATAGAAGACTCGGATACACATGTTTATGGCTTTATCTTATAGAACTCAAGGTCTCCGTGCTGGGCAAACAGGTTTTGCAGCTGTTTGAGCTAAGATTTCCAAGTTATTCACATAATGAAAACTTATACTTTGTTTCGGTCGAGTTCCCCATTCAAATGCATGTAACAGTGAGAAACGCACTGTCTTGGCGAAAGAAAGCGTTTTTGTACAACTTCATAGAAATAGCTGTAACTTTTGATAGAAGACTCAGACAAACATGTTTATGGCTTTATCTTATAGAACTCAAGGTCCCCGTGCTGGGAAAACAGGTTTTGCAGCTGTTTGAGCTAAGATTTCCAAGTTATTCACATAATGAAAACCTATACTTTGTTTCGGTCGAGTTCCCCATTCAAATGCATGTAACAGTGAGAAACGCACTGTCTTGGCGAAAGAAAGCGTTTTTGTACAACTTCATAGAAATAGCTGTAACTTTTGATAGAAGACTCGGATACACATGTTTATGGCTTTATCTTATAGAACTCAAGGTCTCCGTGCTGGGCAAACAGGTTTTGCAGCTGTTTGAGCTAAGATTTCCAAGTTATTCACATAATGAAAACTTATACTTTGTTTCAGTCGAGTTCCCCATTCAAATGCATGTAACAGTGAGAAACGCACTGTCTTGGCGAAAGAAAGCGTTTTTGTACAACTTCATAGAAATAGCTGTAACTTTTGATAGAAGACTCGGATACACATGTTTATGGCTTTATCTTATAGAACTCAAGGTCTCCGTGCTTGGCAAACAGGTTTTGCAGCTTTTGAGCTAAGATTTCCAAGTTATTCACATAATGAAAACCTATACTTTGTTTCGGTCGAGTTCCCCATTCAAATGCATGTAACAGTGAGAAACGCACTGTCTTGGCGAAAGAAAGCGTTTTTGTACAACTTCATAGAAATAGCTGTAACTTTTGATAGAAGACTCAGACAAACATGTTTATGGCTTTATCTTATAGAACTCAAGGTCTACGTGCTGGGAAAACAGGTTTTGCAGCTGTTTGAGCTAAGATTTCCAAGTTATTCACATAATGAAAACTTATACTTTGTTTCGGTCGAGTTCCCCATTCAAATGCATGTAACAGTGAGAAACGCACTGTCTTGGCGAAAGAAAGCGTTTTTGTACAACTTCATAGAAATAGCTGTAACTTTTGATAGAAGACTCGGATACACATGTTTATGGCTTTATCTTATAGAACTCAAGGTCTCCGTGCTGGGCAAACAGGTTTTGCAGCTGTTTGAGCTAAGATTTCCAAGTTATTCACATAATGAAAACTTATACTTTGTTTCGGTCGAGTTCCCCATTCAAATGCATGTAACAGTGAGAAACGCACTGTCTTGGCGAAAGAAAGCTATTTTGTACAACTTCATATAAATAGCTGTAACTTTTGATAGAAGACTCGGATACACATGTTTATGGCTTTATCTTATAGAACTCAAGGTCTCCGTGCTGGGCAAACAGGTTTTGCAGCTGTTTGAGCTAAGATTTCCAAGTTATTCACATAATGAAAACTTATACTTTGTTTCGGTCGAGTTCCCCATTCAAATGCATGTAACAGTGAGAAACGCACTGTCTTGGCGAAAGAAAGCGTTTTTGTACAACTTCATATAAATAGCTGTAACTTTTGATAGAAGACTCGGATACACATGTTTATGGCTTTATCTTATAGAACTCAAGGTCTCCGTGCTGGGCAAACAGGTTTTGCAGCTGTTTGAGCTAAGATTTCCAAGTTATTCACATAATGAAAACCTATACTTTGTTTCGGTCGAGTTCCCCATTCAAATGCATGTAACAGTGAGAAACGCACTGTCTTGGCGAAAGAAAGCGTTTTTGTACAACTTCATAGAAATAGCTGTAACTTTTGATAGAAGACTCAGACAAACATGTTTATGGCTTTATCTTATAGAACTCAAGGTCTACGTGCTGGGAAAACAGGTTTTGCAGCTGTTTGAGCTAAGATTTCCAAGTTATTCACATAATGAAAACTTATACTTTGTTTCGGTCGAGTTCCCCATTCAAATGCATGTAACAGTGAGAAACGCACTGTCTTGGCGAAAGAAAGCGTTTTTGTACAACTTCATAGAAATAGCTGTAACTTTTGATAGAAGACTCAGACAAACATGTTTATGGCTTTATCTTATAGAACTCAAGGTCCCCGTGCTGGGAAAACAGGTTTTGCAGCTGTTTGAGCTAAGATTTCCAAGTTATTCACATAATGAAAACTTATACTTTGTTTCGGTCGAGTTCCCCATTCAAATGCATGTAACAGTGAGAAACGCACTGTCTTGGCGAAAGAAAGCGTTTTTGTACAACTTCATATAAATAGCTGTAACTTTTGATAGAAGACTCGGATACACATGTTTATGGCTTTATCTTATAGAACTCAAGGTCTCCGTGCTGGGCAAACAGGTTTTGCAGCTGTTTGAGCTAAGATTTCCAAGTTATTCACATAATGAAAACCTATACTTTGTTTCGGTCGAGTTCCCCATTCAAATGCATGTAACAGTGAGAAACGCACTGTCTTGGCGAAAGAAAGCGTTTTTGTACAACTTCATAGAAATAGCTGTAACTTTTGATAGAAGACTCAGACAAACATGTTTATGGCTTTATCTTATAGAACTCAAGGTCCCCGTGCTGGGAAAACAGGTTTTGCAGCTGTTTGAGCTAAGATTTCCAAGTTATTCACATAATGAAAACTTATACTTTGTTTCGGTCGAGTTCCCCATTCAAATGCATGTAACAGTGAGAAACGCACTGTCTTGGCGAAAGAAAGCGTTTTTGTACAACTTCATATAAATAGCTGTAACTTTTGATAGAAGACTCGGATACACATGTTTATGGCTTTATCTTATAGAACTCAAGGTCTCCGTGCTGGGCAAACAGGTTTTGCAGCTGTTTGAGCTAAGATTTCCAAGTTATTCACATAATGAAAACCTATACTTTGTTTCGGTCGAGTTCCCCATTCAAATGCATGTAACAGTGAGAAACGCACTGTCTTGGCGAAAGAAAGCGTTTTTGTACAACTTCATAGAAATAGCTGTAACTTTTGATAGAAGACTCAGACAAACATGTTTATGGCCTTATATTATAGAACTCAAGGTCTCCGTGCTGGGAAAACAGGTTTTGCAGCTGTTTGAGCTAAGATTTCCAAGTTATTCACATAATGAAAACTTATACTTTGTTTCAGTCGAGTTCCCCATTCAAATGCATGTAACAGTGAGAAACGCACTGTCTTGGCGAAAGAAAGCGTTTTTGTACAACTTCATAGAAATAGCTGTAACTTTTGATAGAAGACTCGGATACACATGTTTATGGCTTTATCTTATAGAACTCAAGGTCTCCGTGCTGGGCAAACAGGTTTTGCAGCTGTTTGAGCTAAGATTTCCAAGTTATTCACATAATGAAAACTTATACTTTGTTTCAGTCGAGTTCCCCATTCAAATGCATGTAACAGTGAGAAACGCACTGTCTTGGCGAAAGAAAGCGTTTTTGTACAACTTCATAGAAATAGCTGTAACTTTTGATAGAAGACTCAGACAAACATGTTTATGGCTTTATCTTATAGAACTCAAGGTCTACGTGCTGGGAAAACAGGTTTTGCAGCTGTTTGAGCTAAGATTTCCAAGTTATTCACATAATGAAAACTTATACTTTGTTTCGGTCGAGTTCCCCATTCAAATGCATGTAACAGTGAGAAACGCACTGTCTTGGCGAAAGAAAGCGTTTTTGTACAACTTCATAGAAATAGCTGTAACTTTTGATAGAAGACTCGGATACACATGTTTATGGCTTTATCTTATAGAACTCAAGGTCTCCGTGCTGGGCAAACAGGTTTTGCAGCTGTTTGAGCTAAGATTTCCAAGTTATTCACATAATGAAAACTTATACTTTGTTTCGGTCGAGTTCCCCATTCAAATGCATGTAACAGTGAGAAACGCACTGTCTTGGCGAAAGAAAGCGTTTTTGTACAACTTCATAGAAATAGCTGTAACTTTTGATAGAAGACTCAGACAAACATGTTTATGGCTTTATCTTATAGAACTCAAGGTCCCCGTGCTGGGAAAACAGGTTTTGCAGCTGTTTGAGCTAAGATTTCCAAGTTATTCACATAATGAAAACCTATACTTTGTTTCGGTCGAGTTCCCCATTCAAATGCATGTAACAGTGAGAAACGCACTGTCTTGGCGAAAGAAAGCGTTTTTGTACAACTTCATAGAAATAGCTGTAACTTTTGATAGAAGACTCGGATACACATGTTTATGGCTTTATCTTATAGAACTCAAGGTCTCCGTGCTGGGCAAACAGGTTTTGCAGCTGTTTGAGCTAAGATTTCCAAGTTATTCACATAATGAAAACCTATACTTTGTTTCGGTCGAGTTCCCCATTCAAATGCATGTAACAGTGAGAAACGCACTGTCTTGGCGAAAGAAAGCGTTTTTGTACAACTTCATAGAAATAGCTGTAACTTTTGATAGAAGACTCAGACAAACATGTTTATGGCTTTATCTTATAGAACTCAAGGTCTACGTGCTGGGAAAACAGGTTTTGCAGCTGTTTGAGCTAAGATTTCCAAGTTATTCACATAATGAAAACTTATACTTTGTTTCGGTCGAGTTCCCCATTCAAATGCATGTAACAGTGAGAAACGCACTGTCTTGGCGAAAGAAAGCGTTTTTGTACAACTTCATAGAAATAGCTGTAACTTTTGATAGAAGACTCGGATACACATGTTTATGGCTTTATCTTATAGAACTCAAGGTCTTCGTGCTGGGCAAACAGGTTTTGCAGCTGTTTGAGCTAAGATTTCCAAGTTATTCACATAATGAAAACCTATACTTTGTTTCGGTCGAGTTCCCCATTCAAATGCATGTAACAGTGAGAAACGCACTGTCTTGGCGAAAGAAAGCGTTTTTGTACAACTTCATAGAAATAGCTGTAACTTTTGATAGAAGACTCAGACAAACATGTTTATGGCTTTATCTTATAGAACTCAAGGTCTCCGTGCTGGGCAAACAGGTTTTGCAGCTGTTTGAGCTAAGATTTCCAAGTTATTCACATAATGAAAACTTATACTTTGTTTCAGTCGAGTTCCCCATTCAAATGCATGTAACAGTGAGAAACGCACTGTCTTGGCGAAAGAAAGCGTTTTTGTACAACTTCATAGAAATAGCTGTAACTTTTGATAGAAGACTCGGATACACATGTTTATGGCTTTATCTTATAGAACTCAAGGTCTCCGTGCTGGGCAAACAGGTTTTGCAGCTGTTTGAGCTAAGATTTCCAAGTTATTCACATAATGAAAACTTATACTTTATTTCAGTCGAGTTCCCCATTCAAATGCATGTAACAGTGAGAAACGCACTGTCTTGGCGAAAGAAAGCGTTTTTGTACAACTTCATAGAAATAGCTGTAACTTTTGATAGAAGACTCGGATACACATGTTTATGGCTTTATCTTATAGAACTCAAGGTCTCCGTGCTTGGCAAACAGGTTTTGCAGCTTTTGAGCTAAGATTTCCAAGTTATTCACATAATGAAAACCTATACTTTGTTTCGGTCGAGTTCCCCATTCAAATGCATGTAACAGTGAGAAACGCACTGTCTTGGCGAAAGAAAGCGTTTTTGTACAACTTCATAGAAATAGCTGTAACTTTTGATAGAAGACTCAGACAAACATGTTTATGGCTTTATCTTATAGAACTCAAGGTCTACGTGCTGGGAAAACAGGTTTTGCAGCTGTTTGAGCTAAGATTTCCAAGTTATTCACATAATGAAAACTTATACTTTGTTTCGGTCGAGTTCCCCATTCAAATGCATGTAACAGTGAGAAACGCACTGTCTTGGCGAAAGAAAGCGTTTTTGTACAACTTCATAGAAATAGCTGTAACTTTTGATAGAAGACTCAGACAAACATGTTTATGGCTTTATCTTATAGAACTCAAGGTCCCCGTGCTGGGAAAACAGGTTTTGCAGCTGTTTGAGCTAAGATTTCCAAGTTATTCACATAATGAAAACCTATACTTTGTTTCGGTCGAGTTCCCCATTCAAATGCATGTAACAGTGAGAAACGCACTGTCTTGGCGAAAGAAAGCGTTTTTGTACAACTTCATAGAAATAGCTGTAACTTTTGATAGAAGACTCGGATACACATGTTTATGGCTTTATCTTATAGAACTCAAGGTCTCCGTGCTGGGCAAACAGGTTTTGCAGCTGTTTGAGCTAAGATTTCCAAGTTATTCACATAATGAAAACCTATACTTTGTTTCGGTCGAGTTCCCCATTCAAATGCATGTAACAGTGAGAAACGCACTGTCTTGGCGAAAGAAAGCGTTTTTGTACAACTTCATAGAAATAGCTGTAACTTTTGATAGAAGACTCGGATACACATGTTTATGGCTTTATCTTATAGAACTCAAGGTCTCCGTGCTGGGCAAACAGGTTTTGCAGCTGTTTGAGCTAAGATTTCCAAGTTATTCACATAATGAAAACCTATACTTTGTTTCGGTCGAGTTCCCCATTCAAATGCATGTAACAGTGAGAAACGCACTGTCTTGGCGAAAGAAAGCGTTTTTGTACAACTTCATAGAAATAGCTGTAACTTTTGATAGAAGACTCAGACAAACATGTTTATGGCTTTATCTTATAGAACTCAAGGTCTACGTGCTGGGAAAACAGGTTTTGCAGCTGTTTGAGCTAAGATTTCCAAGTTATTCACATAATGAAAACTTATACTTTGTTTCGGTCGAGTTCCCCATTCAAATGCATGTAACAGTGAGAAACGCACTGTCTTGGCGAAAGAAAGCGTTTTTGTACAACTTCATATAAATAGCTGTAACTTTTGATAGAAGACTCGGATACACATGTTTATGGCTTTATCTTATAGAACTCAAGGTCTCCGTGCTGGGCAAACAGGTTTTGCAGCTGTTTGAGCTAAGATTTCCAAGTTATTCACATAATGAAAACCTATACTTTGTTTCGGTCGAGTTCCCCATTCAAATGCATGTAACAGTGAGAAACGCACTGTCTTGGCGAAAGAAAGCGTTTTTGTACAACTTCATAGAAATAGCTGTAACTTTTGATAGAAGACTCAGACAAACATGTTTATGGCTTTATCTTATAGAACTCAAGGTCCCCGTGCTGGGAAAACAGGTTTTGCAGCTGTTTGAGCTAAGATTTCCAAGTTATTCACATAATGAAAACTTATACTTTGTTTCGGTCGAGTTCCCCATTCAAATGCATGTAACAGTGAGAAACGCACTGTCTTGGCGAAAGAAAGCGTTTTTGTACAACTTCATATAAATAGCTGTAACTTTTGATAGAAGACTCGGATACACATGTTTATGGCTTTATCTTATAGAACTCAAGGTCTCCGTGCTGGGCAAACAGGTTTTGCAGCTGTTTGAGCTAAGATTTCCAAGTTATTCACATAATGAAAACCTATACTTTGTTTCGGTCGAGTTCCCCATTCAAATGCATGTAACAGTGAGAAACGCACTGTCTTGGCGAAAGAAAGCGTTTTTGTACAACTTCATAGAAATAGCTGTAACTTTTGATAGAAGACTCAGACAAACATGTTTATGGCCTTATATTATAGAACTCAAGGTCTCCGTGCTGGGAAAACAGGTTTTGCAGCTGTTTGAGCTAAGATTTCCAAGTTATTCACATAATGAAAACTTATACTTTGTTTCAGTCGAGTTCCCCATTCAAATGCATGTAACAGTGAGAAACGCACTGTCTTGGCGAAAGAAAGCGTTTTTGTACAACTTCATAGAAATAGCTGTAACTTTTGATAGAAGACTCGGATACACATGTTTATGGCTTTATCTTATAGAACTCAAGGTCTCCGTGCTGGGCAAACAGGTTTTGCAGCTGTTTGAGCTAAGATTTCCAAGTTATTCACATAATGAAAACTTATACTTTGTTTCAGTCGAGTTCCCCATTCAAATGCATGTAACAGTGAGAAACGCACTGTCTTGGCGAAAGAAAGCGTTTTTGTACAACTTCATAGAAATAGCTGTAACTTTTGATAGAAGACTCAGACAAACATGTTTATGGCTTTATCTTATAGAACTCAAGGTCTACGTGCTGGGAAAACAGGTTTTGCAGCTGTTTGAGCTAAGATTTCCAAGTTATTCACATAATGAAAACTTATACTTTGTTTCGGTCGAGTTCCCCATTCAAATGCATGTAACAGTGAGAAACGCACTGTCTTGGCGAAAGAAAGCGTTTTTGTACAACTTCATAGAAATAGCTGTAACTTTTGATAGAAGACTCGGATACACATGTTTATGGCTTTATCTTATAGAACTCAAGGTCTCCGTGCTGGGCAAACAGGTTTTGCAGCTGTTTGAGCTAAGATTTCCAAGTTATTCACATAATGAAAACTTATACTTTGTTTCGGTCGAGTTCCCCATTCAAATGCATGTAACAGTGAGAAACGCACTGTCTTGGCGAAAGAAAGCGTTTTTGTACAACTTCATAGAAATAGCTGTAACTTTTGATAGAAGACTCAGACAAACATGTTTATGGCTTTATCTTATAGAACTCAAGGTCCCCGTGCTGGGAAAACAGGTTTTGCAGCTGTTTGAGCTAAGATTTCCAAGTTATTCACATAATGAAAACCTATACTTTGTTTCGGTCGAGTTCCCCATTCAAATGCATGTAACAGTGAGAAACGCACTGTCTTGGCGAAAGAAAGCGTTTTTGTACAACTTCATAGAAATAGCTGTAACTTTTGATAGAAGACTCGGATACACATGTTTATGGCTTTATCTTATAGAACTCAAGGTCTCCGTGCTGGGCAAACAGGTTTTGCAGCTGTTTGAGCTAAGATTTCCAAGTTATTCACATAATGAAAACCTATACTTTGTTTCGGTCGAGTTCCCCATTCAAATGCATGTAACAGTGAGAAACGCACTGTCTTGGCGAAAGAAAGCGTTTTTGTACAACTTCATAGAAATAGCTGTAACTTTTGATAGAAGACTCAGACAAACATGTTTATGGCTTTATCTTATAGAACTCAAGGTCTACGTGCTGGGAAAACAGGTTTTGCAGCTGTTTGAGCTAAGATTTCCAAGTTATTCACATAATGAAAACTTATACTTTGTTTCGGTCGAGTTCCCCATTCAAATGCATGTAACAGTGAGAAACGCACTGTCTTGGCGAAAGAAAGCGTTTTTGTACAACTTCATAGAAATAGCTGTAACTTTTGATAGAAGACTCGGATACACATGTTTATGGCTTTATCTTATAGAACTCAAGGTCTTCGTGCTGGGCAAACAGGTTTTGCAGCTGTTTGAGCTAAGATTTCCAAGTTATTCACATAATGAAAACCTATACTTTGTTTCGGTCGAGTTCCCCATTCAAATGCATGTAACAGTGAGAAACGCACTGTCTTGGCGAAAGAAAGCGTTTTTGTACAACTTCATAGAAATAGCTGTAACTTTTGATAGAAGACTCAGACAAACATGTTTATGGCTTTATCTTATAGAACTCAAGGTCTCCGTGCTGGGCAAACAGGTTTTGCAGCTGTTTGAGCTAAGATTTCCAAGTTATTCACATAATGAAAACTTATACTTTGTTTCAGTCGAGTTCCCCATTCAAATGCATGTAACAGTGAGAAACGCACTGTCTTGGCGAAAGAAAGCGTTTTTGTACAACTTCATAGAAATAGCTGTAACTTTTGATAGAAGACTCGGATACACATGTTTATGGCTTTATCTTATAGAACTCAAGGTCTCCGTGCTGGGCAAACAGGTTTTGCAGCTGTTTGAGCTAAGATTTCCAAGTTATTCACATAATGAAAACTTATACTTTATTTCAGTCGAGTTCCCCATTCAAATGCATGTAACAGTGAGAAACGCACTGTCTTGGCGAAAGAAAGCGTTTTTGTACAACTTCATAGAAATAGCTGTAACTTTTGATAGAAGACTCGGATACACATGTTTATGGCTTTATCTTATAGAACTCAAGGTCTCCGTGCTTGGCAAACAGGTTTTGCAGCTTTTGAGCTAAGATTTCCAAGTTATTCACATAATGAAAACCTATACTTTGTTTCGGTCGAGTTCCCCATTCAAATGCATGTAACAGTGAGAAACGCACTGTCTTGGCGAAAGAAAGCGTTTTTGTACAACTTCATAGAAATAGCTGTAACTTTTGATAGAAGACTCAGACAAACATGTTTATGGCTTTATCTTATAGAACTCAAGGTCTACGTGCTGGGAAAACAGGTTTTGCAGCTGTTTGAGCTAAGATTTCCAAGTTATTCACATAATGAAAACTTATACTTTGTTTCGGTCGAGTTCCCCATTCAAATGCATGTAACAGTGAGAAACGCACTGTCTTGGCGAAAGAAAGCGTTTTTGTACAACTTCATAGAAATAGCTGTAACTTTTGATAGAAGACTCAGACAAACATGTTTATGGCTTTATCTTATAGAACTCAAGGTCCCCGTGCTGGGAAAACAGGTTTTGCAGCTGTTTGAGCTAAGATTTCCAAGTTATTCACATAATGAAAACCTATACTTTGTTTCGGTCGAGTTCCCCATTCAAATGCATGTAACAGTGAGAAACGCACTGTCTTGGCGAAAGAAAGCGTTTTTGTACAACTTCATAGAAATAGCTGTAACTTTTGATAGAAGACTCGGATACACATGTTTATGGCTTTATCTTATAGAACTCAAGGTCTCCGTGCTGGGCAAACAGGTTTTGCAGCTGTTTGAGCTAAGATTTCCAAGTTATTCACATAATGAAAACCTATACTTTGTTTCGGTCGAGTTCCCCATTCAAATGCATGTAACAGTGAGAAACGCACTGTCTTGGCGAAAGAAAGCGTTTTTGTACAACTTCATAGAAATAGCTGTAACTTTTGATAGAAGACTCGGATACACATGTTTATGGCTTTATCTTATAGAACTCAAGGTCTCCGTGCTGGGCAAACAGGTTTTGCAGCTGTTTGAGCTAAGATTTCCAAGTTATTCACATAATGAAAACCTATACTTTGTTTCGGTCGAGTTCCCCATTCAAATGCATGTAACAGTGAGAAACGCACTGTCTTGGCGAAAGAAAGCGTTTTTGTACAACTTCATAGAAATAGCTGTAACTTTTGATAGAAGACTCAGACAAACATGTTTATGGCTTTATCTTATAGAACTCAAGGTCTACGTGCTGGGAAAACAGGTTTTGCAGCTGTTTGAGCTAAGATTTCCAAGTTATTCACATAATGAAAACTTATACTTTGTTTCGGTCGAGTTCCCCATTCAAATGCATGTAACAGTGAGAAACGCACTGTCTTGGCGAAAGAAAGCGTTTTTGTACAACTTCATAGAAATAGCTGTAACTTTTGATAGAAGACTCGGATACACATGTTTATGGCTTTATCTTATAGAACTCAAGGTCTCCGTGCTGGGCAAACAGGTTTTGCAGCTGTTTGAGCTAAGATTTCCAAGTTATTCACATAATGAAAACTTATACTTTGTTTCGGTCGAGTTCCCCATTCAAATGCATGTAACAGTGAGAAACGCACTGTCTTGGCGAAAGAAAGCTATTTTGTACAACTTCATATAAATAGCTGTAACTTTTGATAGAAGACTCGGATACACATGTTTATGGCTTTATCTTATAGAACTCAAGGTCTCCGTGCTGGGCAAACAGGTTTTGCAGCTGTTTGAGCTAAGATTTCCAAGTTATTCACATAATGAAAACTTATACTTTGTTTCGGTCGAGTTCCCCATTCAAATGCATGTAACAGTGAGAAACGCACTGTCTTGGCGAAAGAAAGCGTTTTTGTACAACTTCATATAAATAGCTGTAACTTTTGATAGAAGACTCGGATACACATGTTTATGGCTTTATCTTATAGAACTCAAGGTCTCCGTGCTGGGCAAACAGGTTTTGCAGCTGTTTGAGCTAAGATTTCCAAGTTATTCACATAATGAAAACCTATACTTTGTTTCGGTCGAGTTCCCCATTCAAATGCATGTAACAGTGAGAAACGCACTGTCTTGGCGAAAGAAAGCGTTTTTGTACAACTTCATAGAAATAGCTGTAACTTTTGATAGAAGACTCAGACAAACATGTTTATGGCTTTATCTTATAGAACTCAAGGTCTACGTGCTGGGAAAACAGGTTTTGCAGCTGTTTGAGCTAAGATTTCCAAGTTATTCACATAATGAAAACTTATACTTTGTTTCGGTCGAGTTCCCCATTCAAATGCATGTAACAGTGAGAAACGCACTGTCTTGGCGAAAGAAAGCGTTTTTGTACAACTTCATAGAAATAGCTGTAACTTTTGATAGAAGACTCAGACAAACATGTTTATGGCTTTATCTTATAGAACTCAAGGTCCCCGTGCTGGGAAAACAGGTTTTGCAGCTGTTTGAGCTAAGATTTCCAAGTTATTCACATAATGAAAACTTATACTTTGTTTCGGTCGAGTTCCCCATTCAAATGCATGTAACAGTGAGAAACGCACTGTCTTGGCGAAAGAAAGCGTTTTTGTACAACTTCATATAAATAGCTGTAACTTTTGATAGAAGACTCGGATACACATGTTTATGGCTTTATCTTATAGAACTCAAGGTCTCCGTGCTGGGCAAACAGGTTTTGCAGCTGTTTGAGCTAAGATTTCCAAGTTATTCACATAATGAAAACCTATACTTTGTTTCGGTCGAGTTCCCCATTCAAATGCATGTAACAGTGAGAAACGCACTGTCTTGGCGAAAGAAAGCGTTTTTGTACAACTTCATAGAAATAGCTGTAACTTTTGATAGAAGACTCAGACAAACATGTTTATGGCTTTATCTTATAGAACTCAAGGTCCCCGTGCTGGGAAAACAGGTTTTGCAGCTGTTTGAGCTAAGATTTCCAAGTTATTCACATAATGAAAACTTATACTTTGTTTCGGTCGAGTTCCCCATTCAAATGCATGTAACAGTGAGAAACGCACTGTCTTGGCGAAAGAAAGCGTTTTTGTACAACTTCATATAAATAGCTGTAACTTTTGATAGAAGACTCGGATACACATGTTTATGGCTTTATCTTATAGAACTCAAGGTCTCCGTGCTGGGCAAACAGGTTTTGCAGCTGTTTGAGCTAAGATTTCCAAGTTATTCACATAATGAAAACCTATACTTTGTTTCGGTCGAGTTCCCCATTCAAATGCATGTAACAGTGAGAAACGCACTGTCTTGGCGAAAGAAAGCGTTTTTGTACAACTTCATAGAAATAGCTGTAACTTTTGATAGAAGACTCAGACAAACATGTTTATGGCCTTATATTATAGAACTCAAGGTCTCCGTGCTGGGAAAACAGGTTTTGCAGCTGTTTGAGCTAAGATTTCCAAGTTATTCACATAATGAAAACTTATACTTTGTTTCAGTCGAGTTCCCCATTCAAATGCATGTAACAGTGAGAAACGCACTGTCTTGGCGAAAGAAAGCGTTTTTGTACAACTTCATAGAAATAGCTGTAACTTTTGATAGAAGACTCGGATACACATGTTTATGGCTTTATCTTATAGAACTCAAGGTCTCCGTGCTGGGCAAACAGGTTTTGCAGCTGTTTGAGCTAAGATTTCCAAGTTATTCACATAATGAAAACTTATACTTTGTTTCAGTCGAGTTCCCCATTCAAATGCATGTAACAGTGAGAAACGCACTGTCTTGGCGAAAGAAAGCGTTTTTGTACAACTTCATAGAAATAGCTGTAACTTTTGATAGAAGACTCGGATACACATGTTTATGGCTTTATCTTATAGAACTCAAGGTCTCCGTGCTTGGCAAACAGGTTTTGCAGCTTTTGAGCTAAGATTTCCAAGTTATTCACATAATGAAAACCTATACTTTGTTTCGGTCGAGTTCCCCATTCAAATGCATGTAACAGTGAGAAACGCACTGTCTTGGCGAAAGAAAGCGTTTTTGTACAACTTCATAGAAATAGCTGTAACTTTTGATAGAAGACTCAGACAAACATGTTTATGGCTTTATCTTATAGAACTCAAGGTCTACGTGCTGGGAAAACAGGTTTTGCAGCTGTTTGAGCTAAGATTTCCAAGTTATTCACATAATGAAAACTTATACTTTGTTTCGGTCGAGTTCCCCATTCAAATGCATGTAACAGTGAGAAACGCACTGTCTTGGCGAAAGAAAGCGTTTTTGTACAACTTCATAGAAATAGCTGTAACTTTTGATAGAAGACTCGGATACACATGTTTATGGCTTTATCTTATAGAACTCAAGGTCTCCGTGCTGGGCAAACAGGTTTTGCAGCTGTTTGAGCTAAGATTTCCAAGTTATTCACATAATGAAAACTTATACTTTGTTTCGGTCGAGTTCCCCATTCAAATGCATGTAACAGTGAGAAACGCACTGTCTTGGCGAAAGAAAGCGTTTTTGTACAACTTCATAGAAATAGCTGTAACTTTTGATAGAAGACTCAGACAAACATGTTTATGGCTTTATCTTATAGAACTCAAGGTCCCCGTGCTGGGAAAACAGGTTTTGCAGCTGTTTGAGCTAAGATTTCCAAGTTATTCACATAATGAAAACCTATACTTTGTTTCGGTCGAGTTCCCCATTCAAATGCATGTAACAGTGAGAAACGCACTGTCTTGGCGAAAGAAAGCGTTTTTGTACAACTTCATAGAAATAGCTGTAACTTTTGATAGAAGACTCGGATACACATGTTTATGGCTTTATCTTATAGAACTCAAGGTCTCCGTGCTGGGCAAACAGGTTTTGCAGCTGTTTGAGCTAAGATTTCCAAGTTATTCACATAATGAAAACCTATACTTTGTTTCGGTCGAGTTCCCCATTCAAATGCATGTAACAGTGAGAAACGCACTGTCTTGGCGAAAGAAAGCGTTTTTGTACAACTTCATAGAAATAGCTGTAACTTTTGATAGAAGACTCAGACAAACATGTTTATGGCTTTATCTTATAGAACTCAAGGTCTACGTGCTGGGAAAACAGGTTTTGCAGCTGTTTGAGCTAAGATTTCCAAGTTATTCACATAATGAAAACTTATACTTTGTTTCGGTCGAGTTCCCCATTCAAATGCATGTAACAGTGAGAAACGCACTGTCTTGGCGAAAGAAAGCGTTTTTGTACAACTTCATAGAAATAGCTGTAACTTTTGATAGAAGACTCGGATACACATGTTTATGGCTTTATCTTATAGAACTCAAGGTCTCCGTGCTGGGCAAACAGGTTTTGCAGCTGTTTGAGCTAAGATTTCCAAGTTATTCACATAATGAAAACTTATACTTTGTTTCGGTCGAGTTCCCCATTCAAATGCATGTAACAGTGAGAAACGCACTGTCTTGGCGAAAGAAAGCGTTTTTGTACAACTTCATAGAAATAGCTGTAACTTTTGATAGAAGACTCAGACAAACATGTTTATGGCTTTATCTTATAGAACTCAAGGTCCCCGTGCTGGGAAAACAGGTTTTGCAGCTGTTTGAGCTAAGATTTCCAAGTTATTCACATAATGAAAACCTATACTTTGTTTCGGTCGAGTTCCCCATTCAAATGCATGTAACAGTGAGAAACGCACTGTCTTGGCGAAAGAAAGCGTTTTTGTACAACTTCATAGAAATAGCTGTAACTTTTGATAGAAGACTCGGATACACATGTTTATGGCTTTATCTTATAGAACTCAAGGTCTCCGTGCTGGGCAAACAGGTTTTGCAGCTGTTTGAGCTAAGATTTCCAAGTTATTCACATAATGAAAACCTATACTTTGTTTCGGTCGAGTTCCCCATTCAAATGCATGTAACAGTGAGAAACGCACTGTCTTGGCGAAAGAAAGCGTTTTTGTACAACTTCATAGAAATAGCTGTAACTTTTGATAGAAGACTCAGACAAACATGTTTATGGCTTTATCTTATAGAACTCAAGGTCTACGTGCTGGGAAAACAGGTTTTGCAGCTGTTTGAGCTAAGATTTCCAAGTTATTCACATAATGAAAACTTATACTTTGTTTCGGTCGAGTTCCCCATTCAAATGCATGTAACAGTGAGAAACGCACTGTCTTGGCGAAAGAAAGCGTTTTTGTACAACTTCATAGAAATAGCTGTAACTTTTGATAGAAGACTCGGATACACATGTTTATGGCTTTATCTTATAGAACTCAAGGTCTCCGTGCTGGGCAAACAGGTTTTGCAGCTGTTTGAGCTAAGATTTCCAAGTTATTCACATAATGAAAACTTATACTTTGTTTCGGTCGAGTTCCCCATTCAAATGCATGTAACAGTGAGAAACGCACTGTCTTGGCGAAAGAAAGCGTTTTTGTACAACTTCATAGAAATAGCTGTAACTTTTGATAGAAGACTCAGACAAACATGTTTATGGCCTTATATTATAGAACTCAAGGTCTCCGTGCTGGGAAAACAGGTTTTGCAGCTGTTTGAGCTAAGATTTCCAAGTTATTCACATAATGAAAACTTATACTTTGTTTCGGTCGAGTTCCCCATTCAAATGCATGTACCAGTGAGAAACGCACTGTCTTGGCGAAAGAAAGCGTTTTTGTACAACTTCATAGAAATAGCTGTAACTTTTGATAGAAGACTCAGACAAACATGTTTATGGCCTTATATTATAGAACTCAAGGTCTCCGTGCTGGGAAAACAGGTTTTGCAGCTGTTTGAGCTAAGATTTCCAAGTTATTCACATAATGAAAACTTATACTTTGTTTCAGTCGAGTTCCCCATTCAAATGCATGTAACAGTGAGAAACGCACTGTCTTGGCGAAAGAAAGCGTTTTTGTACAACTTCATAGAAATAGCTGTAACTTTTGATAGAAGACTCGGATACACATGTTTATGGCTTTATCTTATAGAACTCAAGGTCTTCGTGCTGGGCAAACAGGTTTTGCAGCTGTTTGAGCTAAGATTTCCAAGTTATTCACATAATGAAAACCTATACTTTGTTTCGGTCGAGTTCCCCATTCAAATGCATGTAACAGTGAGAAACGCACTGTCTTGGCGAAAGAAAGCGTTTTTGTACAACTTCATAGAAATAGCTGTAACTTTTGATAGAAGACTCAGACAAACATGTTTATGGCCTTATATTATAGAACTCAAGGTCTCCGTGCTGGGAAAACAGGTTTTGCAGCTGTTTGAGCTAAGATTTCCAAGTTATTCACATAATGAAAACTTATACTTTGTTTCAGTCGAGTTCCCCATTCAAATGCATGTAACAGTGAGAAACGCACTGTCTTGGCGAAAGAAAGCGTTTTTGTACAACTTCATAGAAATAGCTGTAACTTTTGATAGAAGACTCGGATACACATGTTTATGGCTTTATCTTATAGAACTCAAGGTCTTCGTGCTGGGCAAACAGGTTTTGCAGCTGTTTGAGCTAAGATTTCCAAGTTATTCACATAATGAAAACCTATACTTTGTTTCGGTCGAGTTCCCCATTCAAATGCATGTAACAGTGAGAAACGCACTGTCTTGGCGAAAGAAAGCGTTTTTGTACAACTTCATAGAAATAGCTGTAACTTTTGATAGAAGACTCAGACAAACATGTTTATGGCTTTATCTTATAGAACTCAAGGTCTCCGTGCTGGGCAAACAGGTTTTGCAGCTGTTTGAGCTAAGATTTCCAAGTTATTCACATAATGAAAACTTATACTTTGTTTCAGTCGAGTTCCCCATTCAAATGCATGTAACAGTGAGAAACGCACTGTCTTGGCGAAAGAAAGCGTTTTTGTACAACTTCATAGAAATAGCTGTAACTTTTGATAGAAGACTCGGATACACATGTTTATGGCTTTATCTTATAGAACTCAAGGTCTCCGTGCTGGGCAAACAGGTTTTGCAGCTGTTTGAGCTAAGATTTCCAAGTTATTCACATAATGAAAACTTATACTTTATTTCAGTCGAGTTCCCCTTTCAAATGCATGTAACAGTGAGAAACGCACTGTCTTGGCGAAAGAAAGCGTTTTTGTACAACTTCATAGAAATAGCTGTAACTTTTGATAGAAGACTCGGATACACATGTTTATGGCTTTATCTTATAGAACTCAAGGTCTCCGTGCTTGGCAAACAGGTTTTGCAGCTTTTGAGCTAAGATTTCCAAGTTATTCACATAATGAAAACCTATACTTTGTTTCGGTCGAGTTCCCCATTCAAATGCATGTAACAGTGAGAAACGCACTGTCTTGGCGAAAGAAAGCGTTTTTGTACAACTTCATAGAAATAGCTGTAACTTTTGATAGAAGACTCAGACAAACATGTTTATGGCTTTATCTTATAGAACTCAAGGTCTACGTGCTGGGAAAACAGGTTTTGCAGCTGTTTGAGCTAAGATTTCCAAGTTATTCACATAATGAAAACTTATACTTTGTTTCGGTCGAGTTCCCCATTCAAATGCATGTAACAGTGAGAAACGCACTGTCTTGGCGAAAGAAAGCGTTTTTGTACAACTTCATAGAAATAGCTGTAACTTTTGATAGAAGACTCAGACAAACATGTTTATGGCTTTATCTTATAGAACTCAAGGTCCCCGTGCTGGGAAAACAGGTTTTGCAGCTGTTTGAGCTAAGATTTCCAAGTTATTCACATAATGAAAACCTATACTTTGTTTCGGTCGAGTTCCCCATTCAAATGCATGTAACAGTGAGAAACGCACTGTCTTGGCGAAAGAAAGCGTTTTTGTACAACTTCATAGAAATAGCTGTAACTTTTGATAGAAGACTCGGATACACATGTTTATGGCTTTATCTTATAGAACTCAAGGTCTCCGTGCTGGGCAAACAGGTTTTGCAGCTGTTTGAGCTAAGATTTCCAAGTTATTCACATAATGAAAACCTATACTTTGTTTCGGTCGAGTTCCCCATTCAAATGCATGTAACAGTGAGAAACGCACTGTCTTGGCGAAAGAAAGCGTTTTTGTACAACTTCATAGAAATAGCTGTAACTTTTGATAGAAGACTCGGATACACATGTTTATGGCTTTATCTTATAGAACTCAAGGTCTCCGTGCTGGGCAAACAGGTTTTGCAGCTGTTTGAGCTAAGATTTCCAAGTTATTCACATAATGAAAACCTATACTTTGTTTCGGTCGAGTTCCCCATTCAAATGCATGTAACAGTGAGAAACGCACTGTCTTGGCGAAAGAAAGCGTTTTTGTACAACTTCATAGAAATAGCTGTAACTTTTGATAGAAGACTCAGACAAACATGTTTATGGCTTTATCTTATAGAACTCAAGGTCTACGTGCTGGGAAAACAGGTTTTGCAGCTGTTTGAGCTAAGATTTCCAAGTTATTCACATAATGAAAACTTATACTTTGTTTCGGTCGAGTTCCCCATTCAAATGCATGTAACAGTGAGAAACGCACTGTCTTGGCGAAAGAAAGCGTTTTTGTACAACTTCATAGAAATAGCTGTAACTTTTGATAGAAGACTCAGACAAACATGTTTATGGCCTTATATTATAGAACTCAAGGTCTCCGTGCTGGGAAAACAGGTTTTGCAGCTGTTTGAGCTAAGATTTCCAAGTTATTCACATAATGAAAACTTATACTTTGTTTCGGTCGAGTTCCCCATTCAAATGCATGTACCAGTGAGAAACGCACTGTCTTGGCGAAAGAAAGCGTTTTTGTACAACTTCATAGAAATAGCTGTAACTTTTGATAGAAGACTCAGACAAACATGTTTATGGCCTTATATTATAGAACTCAAGGTCTCCGTGCTGGGAAAACAGGTTTTGCAGCTGTTTGAGCTAAGATTTCCAAGTTATTCACATAATGAAAACCTATACTTTGTTTCGGTCGAGTTCCCCATTCAAATGCATGTAACAGTGAGAAACGCACTGTCTTGGCGAAAGAAAGCGTTTTTGTACAACTTCATAGAAATAGCTGTAACTTTTGATAGAAGACTCAGACAAACATGTTTATGGCTTTATCTTATAGAACTCAAGGTCTCCGTGCTGGGCAAACAGGTTTTGCAGCTGTTTGAGCTAAGATTTCCAAGTTATTCACATAATGAAAACCTATACTTTGTTTCGGTCGAGTTCCCCATTCAAATGCATGTAACAGTGAGAAACGCACTGTCTTGGCGAAAGAAAGCGTTTTTGTACAACTTCATAGAAATAGCTGTAACTTTTGATAGAAGACTCGGATACACATGTTTATGGCTTTATCTTATAGAACTCAAGGTCTCCGTGCTGGGCAAACAGGTTTTGCAGCTGTTTGAGCTAAGATTTCCAAGTTATTCACATAATGAAAACCTATACTTTGTTTCGGTCGAGTTCCCCATTCAAATGCATGTAACAGTGAGAAACGCACTGTCTTGGCGAAAGAAAGCGTTTTTGTACAACTTCATAGAAATAGCTGTAACTTTTGATAGAAGACTCAGACAAACATGTTTATGGCTTTATCTTATAGAACTCAAGGTCTACGTGCTGGGAAAACAGGTTTTGCAGCTGTTTGAGCTAAGATTTCCAAGTTATTCACATAATGAAAACTTATACTTTGTTTCGGTCGAGTTCCCCATTCAAATGCATGTAACAGTGAGAAACGCACTGTCTTGGCGAAAGAAAGCGTTTTTGTACAACTTCATAGAAATAGCTGTAACTTTTGATAGAAGACTCAGACAAACATGTTTATGGCCTTATATTATAGAACTCAAGGTCTCCGTGCTGGGAAAACAGGTTTTGCAGCTGTTTGAGCTAAGATTTCCAAGTTATTCACATAATGAAAACTTATACTTTGTTTCGGTCGAGTTCCCCATTCAAATGCATGTACCAGTGAGAAACGCACTGTCTTGGCGAAAGAAAGCGTTTTTGTACAACTTCATAGAAATAGCTGTAACTTTTGATAGAAGACTCAGACAAACATGTTTATGGCCTTATATTATAGAACTCAAGGTCTCCGTGCTGGGAAAACAGGTTTTGCAGCTGTTTGAGCTAAGATTTCCAAGTTATTCACATAATGAAAACTTATACTTTGTTTCAGTCGAGTTCCCCATTCAAATGCATGTAACAGTGAGAAACGCACTGTCTTGGCGAAAGAAAGCGTTTTTGTACAACTTCATAGAAATAGCTGTAACTTTTGATAGAAGACTCGGATACACATGTTTATGGCTTTATCTTATAGAACTCAAGGTCTTCGTGCTGGGCAAACAGGTTTTGCAGCTGTTTGAGCTAAGATTTCCAAGTTATTCACATAATGAAAACCTATACTTTGTTTCGGTCGAGTTCCCCATTCAAATGCATGTAACAGTGAGAAACGCACTGTCTTGGCGAAAGAAAGCGTTTTTGTACAACTTCATAGAAATAGCTGTAACTTTTGATAGAAGACTCAGACAAACATGTTTATGGCTTTATCTTATAGAACTCAAGGTCTCCGTGCTGGGCAAACAGGTTTTGCAGCTGTT
The DNA here is from genome assembly GCF_057381915.1 of Diplotaxodon limnothrissa. Lineage (NCBI taxonomy): Eukaryota > Metazoa > Chordata > Actinopteri > Cichliformes > Cichlidae > Diplotaxodon > Diplotaxodon limnothrissa. The sequence goes on along the minus strand of NC_140608.1, from coordinate 29,867,146 downwards.
TGAGCTAAGATTTCCAAGTTATTCACATAATGAAAACTTATACTTTGTTTCAGTCGAGTTCCCCATTCAAATGCATGTAACAGTGAGAAACGCACTGTCTTGGCGAAAGAAAGCGTTTTTGTACAACTTCATAGAAATAGCTGTAACTTTTGATAGAAGACTCGGATACACATGTTTATGGCTTTATCTTATAGAACTCAAGGTCTTCGTGCTGGGCAAACAGGTTTTGCAGCTGTTTGAGCTAAGATTTCCAAGTTATTCACATAATGAAAACCTATACTTTGTTTCGGTCGAGTTCCCCATTCAAATGCATGTAACAGTGAGAAACGCACTGTCTTGGCGAAAGAAAGCGTTTTTGTACAACTTCATAGAAATAGCTGTAACTTTTGATAGAAGACTCAGACAAACATGTTTATGGCTTTATCTTATAGAACTCAAGGTCTACATGCTGGGAAAACAGGTTTTGCAGCTGTTTGAGCTAAGATTTCCAAGTTATTCACATAATGAAAACTTATACTTTGTTTCGGTCGAGTTCCCCATTCAAATGCATGTAACAGTGAGAAACGCACTGTCTTGGCGAAAGAAAGCTATTTTGTACAACTTCATATAAATAGCTGTAACTTTTGATAGAAGACTCGGATACACATGTTTATGGCTTTATCTTATAGAACTCAAGGTCTCCGTGCTGGGCAAACAGGTTTTGCAGCTGTTTGAGCTAAGATTTCCAAGTTATTCACATAATGAAAACTTATACTTTGTTTTGGTCGAGTTCCCCATTCAAATGCATGTAACAGTGAGAAACGCACTGTCTTGGCGAAAGAAAGCGTTTTTGTACAACTTCATATAAATAGCTGTAACTTTTGATAGAAGACTCGGATACACATGTTTATGGCTTTATCTTATAGAACTCAAGGTCTCCGTGCTGGGCAAACAGGTTTTGCAGCTGTTTGAGCTAAGATTTCCAAGTTATTCACATAATGAAAACCTATACTTTGTTTCGGTCGAGTTCCCCATTCAAATGCATGTAACAGTGAGAAACGCACTGTCTTGGCGAAAGAAAGCGTTTTTGTACAACTTCATATAAATAGCTGTAACTTTTGATAGAAGACTCAGACAAACATGTTTATGGCTTTATCTTATAGAACTCAAGGTCTACGTGCTGGGAAAACAGGTTTTGCAGCTGTTTGAGCTAAGATTTCCAAGTTATTCACATAATGAAAACTTATACTTTGTTTCGGTCGAGTTCCCCATTCAAATGCATGTAACAGTGAGAAACGCACTGTCTTGGCGAAAGAAAGCTATTTTGTACAACTTCATAGAAATAGCTGTAACTTTTGATAGAAGACTCGGATACACATGTTTATGGCTTTATCTTATAGAACTCAAGGTCTCCGTGCTGGGCAAACAGGTTTTGCAGCTGTTTGAGCTAAGATTTCCAAGTTATTCACATAATGAAAACTTATACTTTGTTTCGGTCGAGTTCCCCATTCAAATGCATGTAACAGTGAGAAACGCACTGTCTTGGCGAAAGAAAGCGTTTTTGCACAACTTCATAGAAATAGCTGTAACTTTTGATAGAAGACTCGGATACACATGTTTATGGCTTTATCTTATAGAACTCAAGGTCTCCGTGCTGGGCAAACAGGTTTTGCAGCTGTTTGAGCTAAGATTTCCAAGTTATTCACATAATGAAAACCTATACTTTGTTTCGGTCGAGTTCCCCATTCAAATGCATGTAACAGTGAGAAACGCACTGTCTTGGCGAAAGAAAGCGTTTTTGTACAACTTCATAGAAATAGCTGTAACTTTTGATAGAAGACTCAGACAAACATGTTTATGGCTTTATCTTATAGAACTCAAGGTTCCCGTGCTGGGAAAACAGGTTTTGCAGCTGTTTGAGCTAAGATTTCCAAGTTATTCACATAATGAAAACCTATACTTTGTTTCGGTCGAGTTCCCCATTCAAATGCATGTAACAGTGAGAAACGCACTGTCTTGGCGAAAGAAAGCGTTTTTGTACAACTTCATAGAAATAGCTGTAACTTTTGATAGAAGACTCAGACAAACATGTTTATGGCTTTATCTTATAGAACTCAAGGTCCCCGTGCTGGGAAAACAGGTTTTGCAGCTGTTTGAGCTAAGATTTCCAAGTTATTCACATAATGAAAACTTATACTTTGTTTCGGTCGAGTTCCCCATTCAAATGCATGTAACAGTGAGAAACGCACTGTCTTGGCGAAAGAAAGCGTTTTTGTACAACTTCATATAAATAGCTGTAACTTTTGATAGAAGACTCGGATACACATGTTTATGGCTTTATCTTATAGAACTCAAGGTCTCCGTGCTGGGCAAACAGGTTTTGCAGCTGTTTGAGCTAAGATTTCCAAGTTATTCACATAATGAAAACCTATACTTTGTTTCGGTCGAGTTCCCCATTCAAATGCATGTAACAGTGAGAAACGCACTGTCTTGGCGAAAGAAAGCGTTTTTGTACAACTTCATAGAAATAGCTGTAACTTTTGATAGAAGACTCAGACAAACATGTTTATGGCTTTATCTTATAAAACTCAAGGTCCCCGTGCTGGGAAAACAGGTTTTGCAGCTGTTTGAGCTAAGATTTCCAAGTTATTCACATAATGAAAACTTATACTTTGTTTCGGTCGAGTTCCCCATTCAAATGCATGTAACAGTGAGAAACGCACTGTCTTGGCGAAAGAAAGCGTTTTTGTACAACTTCATATAAATAGCTGTAACTTTTGATAGAAGACTCGGATACACATGTTTATGGCTTTATCTTATAGAACTCAAGGTCTCCGTGCTGGGCAAACAGGTTTTGCAGCTGTTTGAGCTAAGATTTCCAAGTTATTCACATAATGAAAACCTATACTTTGTTTCGGTCGAGTTCCCCATTCAAATGCATGTAACAGTGAGAAACGCACTGTCTTGGCGAAAGAAAGCGTTTTTGTACAACTTCATAGAAATAGCTGTAACTTTTGATAGAAGACTCAGACAAACATGTTTATGGCCTTATATTATAGAACTCAAGGTCTCCGTGCTGGGAAAACAGGTTTTGCAGCTGTTTGAGCTAAGATTTCCAAGTTATTCACATAATGAAAACTTATACTTTGTTTCAGTCGAGTTCCCCATTCAAATGCATGTAACAGTGAGAAACGCACTGTCTTGGCGAAAGAAAGCGTTTTTGTACAACTTCATAGAAATAGCTGTAACTTTTGATAGAAGACTCGGATACACATGTTTATGGCTTTATCTTATAGAACTCAAGGTCTCCGTGCTGGGCAAACAGGTTTTGCAGCTGTTTGAGCTAAGATTTCCAAGTTATTCACATAATGAAAACTTATACTTTGTTTCAGTCGAGTTCCCCATTCAAATGCATGTAACAGTGAGAAACGCACTGTCTTGGCGAAAGAAAGCGTTTTTGTACAACTTCATAGAAATAGCTGTAACTTTTGATAGAAGACTCGGATACACATGTTTATGGCTTTATCTTATAGAACTCAAGGTCTCCGTGCTTGGCAAACAGGTTTTGCAGCTTTTGAGCTAAGATTTCCAAGTTATTCACATAATGAAAACCTATACTTTGTTTCGGTCGAGTTCCCCATTCAAATGCATGTAACAGTGAGAAACGCACTGTCTTGGCGAAAGAAAGCGTTTTTGTACAACTTCATAGAAATAGCTGTAACTTTTGATAGAAGACTCAGACAAACATGTTTATGGCTTTATCTTATAGAACTCAAGGTCTACGTGCTGGGAAAACAGGTTTTGCAGCTGTTTGAGCTAAGATTTCCAAGTTATTCACATAATGAAAACTTATACTTTGTTTCGGTCGAGTTCCCCATTCAAATGCATGTAACAGTGAGAAACGCACTGTCTTGGCGAAAGAAAGCGTTTTTGTACAACTTCATAGAAATAGCTGTAACTTTTGATAGAAGACTCGGATACACATGTTTATGGCTTTATCTTATAGAACTCAAGGTCTCCGTGCTGGGCAAACAGGTTTTGCAGCTGTTTGAGCTAAGATTTCCAAGTTATTCACATAATGAAAACTTATACTTTGTTTCGGTCGAGTTCCCCATTCAAATGCATGTAACAGTGAGAAACGCACTGTCTTGGCGAAAGAAAGCGTTTTTGTACAACTTCATAGAAATAGCTGTAACTTTTGATAGAAGACTCAGACAAACATGTTTATGGCTTTATCTTATAGAACTCAAGGTCCCCGTGCTGGGAAAACAGGTTTTGCAGCTGTTTGAGCTAAGATTTCCAAGTTATTCACATAATGAAAACCTATACTTTGTTTCGGTCGAGTTCCCCATTCAAATGCATGTAACAGTGAGAAACGCACTGTCTTGGCGAAAGAAAGCGTTTTTGTACAACTTCATAGAAATAGCTGTAACTTTTGATAGAAGACTCGGATACACATGTTTATGGCTTTATCTTATAGAACTCAAGGTCTCCGTGCTGGGCAAACAGGTTTTGCAGCTGTTTGAGCTAAGATTTCCAAGTTATTCACATAATGAAAACCTATACTTTGTTTCGGTCGAGTTCCCCATTCAAATGCATGTAACAGTGAGAAACGCACTGTCTTGGCGAAAGAAAGCGTTTTTGTACAACTTCATAGAAATAGCTGTAACTTTTGATAGAAGACTCAGACAAACATGTTTATGGCTTTATCTTATAGAACTCAAGGTCTACGTGCTGGGAAAACAGGTTTTGCAGCTGTTTGAGCTAAGATTTCCAAGTTATTCACATAATGAAAACTTATACTTTGTTTCGGTCGAGTTCCCCATTCAAATGCATGTAACAGTGAGAAACGCACTGTCTTGGCGAAAGAAAGCGTTTTTGTACAACTTCATAGAAATAGCTGTAACTTTTGATAGAAGACTCGGATACACATGTTTATGGCTTTATCTTATAGAACTCAAGGTCTCCGTGCTGGGCAAACAGGTTTTGCAGCTGTTTGAGCTAAGATTTCCAAGTTATTCACATAATGAAAACTTATACTTTGTTTCGGTCGAGTTCCCCATTCAAATGCATGTAACAGTGAGAAACGCACTGTCTTGGCGAAAGAAAGCGTTTTTGTACAACTTCATAGAAATAGCTGTAACTTTTGATAGAAGACTCAGACAAACATGTTTATGGCCTTATATTATAGAACTCAAGGTCTCCGTGCTGGGAAAACAGGTTTTGCAGCTGTTTGAGCTAAGATTTCCAAGTTATTCACATAATGAAAACTTATACTTTGTTTCAGTCGAGTTCCCCATTCAAATGCATGTAACAGTGAGAAACGCACTGTCTTGGCGAAAGAAAGCGTTTTTGTACAACTTCATAGAAATAGCTGTAACTTTTGATAGAAGACTCGGATACACATGTTTATGGCTTTATCTTATAGAACTCAAGGTCTTCGTGCTGGGCAAACAGGTTTTGCAGCTGTTTGAGCTAAGATTTCCAAGTTATTCACATAATGAAAACCTATACTTTGTTTCGGTCGAGTTCCCCATTCAAATGCATGTAACAGTGAGAAACGCACTGTCTTGGCGAAAGAAAGCGTTTTTGTACAACTTCATAGAAATAGCTGTAACTTTTGATAGAAGACTCAGACAAACATGTTTATGGCCTTATATTATAGAACTCAAGGTCTCCGTGCTGGGAAAACAGGTTTTGCAGCTGTTTGAGCTAAGATTTCCAAGTTATTCACATAATGAAAACTTATACTTTGTTTCAGTCGAGTTCCCCATTCAAATGCATGTAACAGTGAGAAACGCACTGTCTTGGCGAAAGAAAGCGTTTTTGTACAACTTCATAGAAATAGCTGTAACTTTTGATAGAAGACTCGGATACACATGTTTATGGCTTTATCTTATAGAACTCAAGGTCTTCGTGCTGGGCAAACAGGTTTTGCAGCTGTTTGAGCTAAGATTTCCAAGTTATTCACATAATGAAAACCTATACTTTGTTTCGGTCGAGTTCCCCATTCAAATGCATGTAACAGTGAGAAACGCACTGTCTTGGCGAAAGAAAGCGTTTTTGTACAACTTCATAGAAATAGCTGTAACTTTTGATAGAAGACTCAGACAAACATGTTTATGGCTTTATCTTATAGAACTCAAGGTCTCCGTGCTGGGCAAACAGGTTTTGCAGCTGTTTGAGCTAAGATTTCCAAGTTATTCACATAATGAAAACTTATACTTTGTTTCAGTCGAGTTCCCCATTCAAATGCATGTAACAGTGAGAAACGCACTGTCTTGGCGAAAGAAAGCGTTTTTGTACAACTTCATAGAAATAGCTGTAACTTTTGATAGAAGACTCGGATACACATGTTTATGGCTTTATCTTATAGAACTCAAGGTCTCCGTGCTGGGCAAACAGGTTTTGCAGCTGTTTGAGCTAAGATTTCCAAGTTATTCACATAATGAAAACTTATACTTTGTTTCAGTCGAGTTCCCCATTCAAATGCATGTAACAGTGAGAAACGCACTGTCTTGGCGAAAGAAAGCGTTTTTGTACAACTTCATAGAAATAGCTGTAACTTTTGATAGAAGACTCGGATACACATGTTTATGGCTTTATCTTATAGAACTCAAGGTCTCCGTGCTGGGCAAACAGGTTTTGCAGCTGTTTGAGCTAAGATTTCCAAGTTATTCACATAATGAAAACTTATACTTTATTTCAGTCGAGTTCCCCATTCAAATGCATGTAACAGTGAGAAACGCACTGTCTTGGCGAAAGAAAGCGTTTTTGTACAACTTCATAGAAATAGCTGTAACTTTTGATAGAAGACTCGGATACACATGTTTATGGCTTTATCTTATAGAACTCAAGGTCTCCGTGCTTGGCAAACAGGTTTTGCAGCTTTTGAGCTAAGATTTCCAAGTTATTCACATAATGAAAACCTATACTTTGTTTCGGTCGAGTTCCCCATTCAAATGCATGTAACAGTGAGAAACGCACTGTCTTGGCGAAAGAAAGCGTTTTTGTACAACTTCATAGAAATAGCTGTAACTTTTGATAGAAGACTCAGACAAACATGTTTATGGCTTTATCTTATAGAACTCAAGGTCCCCGTGCTGGGAAAACAGGTTTTGCAGCTGTTTGAGCTAAGATTTCCAAGTTATTCACATAATGAAAACCTATACTTTGTTTCGGTCGAGTTCCCCATTCAAATGCATGTAACAGTGAGAAACGCACTGTCTTGGCGAAAGAAAGCGTTTTTGTACAACTTCATAGAAATAGCTGTAACTTTTGATAGAAGACTCGGATACACATGTTTATGGCTTTATCTTATAGAACTCAAGGTCTCCGTGCTGGGCAAACAGGTTTTGCAGCTGTTTGAGCTAAGATTTCCAAGTTATTCACATAATGAAAACCTATACTTTGTTTCGGTCGAGTTCCCCATTCAAATGCATGTAACAGTGAGAAACGCACTGTCTTGGCGAAAGAAAGCGTTTTTGTACAACTTCATAGAAATAGCTGTAACTTTTGATAGAAGACTCGGATACACATGTTTATGGCTTTATCTTATAGAACTCAAGGTCTCCGTGCTGGGCAAACAGGTTTTGCAGCTGTTTGAGCTAAGATTTCCAAGTTATTCACATAATGAAAACCTATACTTTGTTTCGGTCGAGTTCCCCATTCAAATGCATGTAACAGTGAGAAACGCACTGTCTTGGCGAAAGAAAGCGTTTTTGTACAACTTCATAGAAATAGCTGTAACTTTTGATAGAAGACTCAGACAAACATGTTTATGGCTTTATCTTATAGAACTCAAGGTCTACGTGCTGGGAAAACAGGTTTTGCAGCTGTTTGAGCTAAGATTTCCAAGTTATTCACATAATGAAAACTTATACTTTGTTTCGGTCGAGTTCCCCATTCAAATGCATGTAACAGTGAGAAACGCACTGTCTTGGCGAAAGAAAGCGTTTTTGTACAACTTCATAGAAATAGCTGTAACTTTTGATAGAAGACTCGGATACACATGTTTATGGCTTTATCTTATAGAACTCAAGGTCTTCGTGCTGGGCAAACAGGTTTTGCAGCTGTTTGAGCTAAGATTTCCAAGTTATTCACATAATGAAAACCTATACTTTGTTTCGGTCGAGTTCCCCATTCAAATGCATGTAACAGTGAGAAACGCACTGTCTTGGCGAAAGAAAGCGTTTTTGTACAACTTCATAGAAATAGCTGTAACTTTTGATAGAAGACTCAGACAAACATGTTTATGGCTTTATCTTATAGAACTCAAGGTCTACATGCTGGGAAAACAGGTTTTGCAGCTGTTTGAGCTAAGATTTCCAAGTTATTCACATAATGAAAACTTATACTTTGTTTCGGTCGAGTTCCCCATTCAAATGCATGTAACAGTGAGAAACGCACTGTCTTGGCGAAAGAAAGCTATTTTGTACAACTTCATATAAATAGCTGTAACTTTTGATAGAAGACTCGGATACACATGTTTATGGCTTTATCTTATAGAACTCAAGGTCTCCGTGCTGGGCAAACAGGTTTTGCAGCTGTTTGAGCTAAGATTTCCAAGTTATTCACATAATGAAAACTTATACTTTGTTTTGGTCGAGTTCCCCATTCAAATGCATGTAACAGTGAGAAACGCACTGTCTTGGCGAAAGAAAGCGTTTTTGTACAACTTCATATAAATAGCTGTAACTTTTGATAGAAGACTCGGATACACATGTTTATGGCTTTATCTTATAGAACTCAAGGTCTCCGTGCTGGGCAAACAGGTTTTGCAGCTGTTTGAGCTAAGATTTCCAAGTTATTCACATAATGAAAACCTATACTTTGTTTCGGTCGAGTTCCCCATTCAAATGCATGTAACAGTGAGAAACGCACTGTCTTGGCGAAAGAAAGCGTTTTTGTACAACTTCATATAAATAGCTGTAACTTTTGATAGAAGACTCAGACAAACATGTTTATGGCTTTATCTTATAGAACTCAAGGTCTACGTGCTGGGAAAACAGGTTTTGCAGCTGTTTGAGCTAAGATTTCCAAGTTATTCACATAATGAAAACTTATACTTTGTTTCGGTCGAGTTCCCCATTCAAATGCATGTAACAGTGAGAAACGCACTGTCTTGGCGAAAGAAAGCTATTTTGTACAACTTCATAGAAATAGCTGTAACTTTTGATAGAAGACTCGGATACACATGTTTATGGCTTTATCTTATAGAACTCAAGGTCTCCGTGCTGGGCAAACAGGTTTTGCAGCTGTTTGAGCTAAGATTTCCAAGTTATTCACATAATGAAAACTTATACTTTGTTTCGGTCGAGTTCCCCATTCAAATGCATGTAACAGTGAGAAACGCACTGTCTTGGCGAAAGAAAGCGTTTTTGTACAACTTCATAGAAATAGCTGTAACTTTTGATAGAAGACTCGGATACACATGTTTATGGCTTTATCTTATAGAACTCAAGGTCTCCGTGCTGGGCAAACAGGTTTTGCAGCTGTTTGAGCTAAGATTTCCAAGTTATTCACATAATGAAAACCTATACTTTGTTTCGGTCGAGTTCCCCATTCAAATGCATGTAACAGTGAGAAACGCACTGTCTTGGCGAAAGAAAGCGTTTTTGTACAACTTCATAGAAATAGCTGTAACTTTTGATAGAAGACTCAGACAAACATGTTTATGGCTTTATCTTATAGAACTCAAGGTTCCCGTGCTGGGAAAACAGGTTTTGCAGCTGTTTGAGCTAAGATTTCCAAGTTATTCACATAATGAAAACCTATACTTTGTTTCGGTCGAGTTCCCCATTCAAATGCATGTAACAGTGAGAAACGCACTGTCTTGGCGAAAGAAAGCGTTTTTGTACAACTTCATAGAAATAGCTGTAACTTTTGATAGAAGACTCAGACAAACATGTTTATGGCTTTATCTTATAGAACTCAAGGTCCCCGTGCTGGGAAAACAGGTTTTGCAGCTGTTTGAGCTAAGATTTCCAAGTTATTCACATAATGAAAACTTATACTTTGTTTCGGTCGAGTTCCCCATTCAAATGCATGTAACAGTGAGAAACGCACTGTCTTGGCGAAAGAAAGCGTTTTTGTACAACTTCATATAAATAGCTGTAACTTTTGATAGAAGACTCGGATACACATGTTTATGGCTTTATCTTATAGAACTCAAGGTCTCCGTGCTGGGCAAACAGGTTTTGCAGCTGTTTGAGCTAAGATTTCCAAGTTATTCACATAATGAAAACCTATACTTTGTTTCGGTCGAGTTCCCCATTCAAATGCATGTAACAGTGAGAAACGCACTGTCTTGGCGAAAGAAAGCGTTTTTGTACAACTTCATAGAAATAGCTGTAACTTTTGATAGAAGACTCAGACAAACATGTTTATGGCTTTATCTTATAAAACTCAAGGTCCCCGTGCTGGGAAAACAGGTTTTGCAGCTGTTTGAGCTAAGATTTCCAAGTTATTCACATAATGAAAACTTATACTTTGTTTCGGTCGAGTTCCCCATTCAAATGCATGTAACAGTGAGAAACGCACTGTCTTGGCGAAAGAAAGCGTTTTTGTACAACTTCATATAAATAGCTGTAACTTTTGATAGAAGACTCGGATACACATGTTTATGGCTTTATCTTATAGAACTCAAGGTCTCCGTGCTGGGCAAACAGGTTTTGCAGCTGTTTGAGCTAAGATTTCCAAGTTATTCACATAATGAAAACCTATACTTTGTTTCGGTCGAGTTCCCCATTCAAATGCATGTAACAGTGAGAAACGCACTGTCTTGGCGAAAGAAAGCGTTTTTGTACAACTTCATAGAAATAGCTGTAACTTTTGATAGAAGACTCAGACAAACATGTTTATGGCCTTATATTATAGAACTCAAGGTCTCCGTGCTGGGAAAACAGGTTTTGCAGCTGTTTGAGCTAAGATTTCCAAGTTATTCACATAATGAAAACTTATACTTTGTTTCAGTCGAGTTCCCCATTCAAATGCATGTAACAGTGAGAAACGCACTGTCTTGGCGAAAGAAAGCGTTTTTGTACAACTTCATAGAAATAGCTGTAACTTTTGATAGAAGACTCGGATACACATGTTTATGGCTTTATCTTATAGAACTCAAGGTCTCCGTGCTGGGCAAACAGGTTTTGCAGCTGTTTGAGCTAAGATTTCCAAGTTATTCACATAATGAAAACTTATACTTTGTTTCAGTCGAGTTCCCCATTCAAATGCATGTAACAGTGAGAAACGCACTGTCTTGGCGAAAGAAAGCGTTTTTGTACAACTTCATAGAAATAGCTGTAACTTTTGATAGAAGACTCGGATACACATGTTTATGGCTTTATCTTATAGAACTCAAGGTCTCCGTGCTTGGCAAACAGGTTTTGCAGCTTTTGAGCTAAGATTTCCAAGTTATTCACATAATGAAAACCTATACTTTGTTTCGGTCGAGTTCCCCATTCAAATGCATGTAACAGTGAGAAACGCACTGTCTTGGCGAAAGAAAGCGTTTTTGTACAACTTCATAGAAATAGCTGTAACTTTTGATAGAAGACTCAGACAAACATGTTTATGGCTTTATCTTATAGAACTCAAGGTCTACGTGCTGGGAAAACAGGTTTTGCAGCTGTTTGAGCTAAGATTTCCAAGTTATTCACATAATGAAAACTTATACTTTGTTTCGGTCGAGTTCCCCATTCAAATGCATGTAACAGTGAGAAACGCACTGTCTTGGCGAAAGAAAGCGTTTTTGTACAACTTCATAGAAATAGCTGTAACTTTTGATAGAAGACTCGGATACACATGTTTATGGCTTTATCTTATAGAACTCAAGGTCTCCGTGCTGGGCAAACAGGTTTTGCAGCTGTTTGAGCTAAGATTTCCAAGTTATTCACATAATGAAAACCTATACTTTGTTTCGGTCGAGTTCCCCATTCAAATGCATGTAACAGTGAGAAACGCACTGTCTTGGCGAAAGAAAGCGTTTTTGTACAACTTCATATAAATAGCTGTAACTTTTGATAGAAGACTCAGACAAACATGTTTATGGCTTTATCTTATAGAACTCAAGGTCTACGTGCTGGGAAAACAGGTTTTGCAGCTGTTTGAGCTAAGATTTCCAAGTTATTCACATAATGAAAACTTATACTTTGTTTCGGTCGAGTTCCCCATTCAAATGCATGTAACAGTGAGAAACGCACTGTCTTGGCGAAAGAAAGCATTTTTGTACAACTTCATAGAAATAGCTGTAACTTTTGATAGAAGACTCGGATACACATGTTTATGGCTTTATCTTATAGAACTCAAGGTCTCCGTGCTGGGCAAACAGGTTTTGCAGCTGTTTGAGCTAAGATTTCCAAGTTATTCACATAATGAAAACTTATACTTTGTTTCGGTCGAGTTCCCCATTCAAATGCATGTAACAGTGAGAAACGCACTGTCTTGGCGAAAGAAAGCGTTTTTGTACAACTTCATAGAAATAGCTGTAACTTTTGATAGAAGACTCAGACAAACATGTTTATGGCCTTATATTATAGAACTCAAGGTCTCCGTGCTGGGAAAACAGGTTTTGCAGCTGTTTGAGCTAAGATTTCCAAGTTATTCACATAATGAAAACTTATACTTTGTTTCGGTCGAGTTCCCCATTCAAATGCATGTACCAGTGAGAAACGCACTGTCTTGGCGAAAGAAAGCGTTTTTGTACAACTTCATAGAAATAGCTGTAACTTTTGATAGAAGACTCAGACAAACATGTTTATGGCCTTATATTATAGAACTCAAGGTCTCCGTGCTGGGAAAACAGGTTTTGCAGCTGTTTGAGCTAAGATTTCCAAGTTATTCACATAATGAAAACTTATACTTTGTTTCAGTCGAGTTCCCCATTCAAATGCATGTAACAGTGAGAAACGCACTGTCTTGGCGAAAGAAAGCGTTTTTGTACAACTTCATAGAAATAGCTGTAACTTTTGATAGAAGACTCGGATACACATGTTTATGGCTTTATCTTATAGAACTCAAGGTCTTCGTGCTGGGCAAACAGGTTTTGCAGCTGTTTGAGCTAAGATTTCCAAGTTATTCACATAATGAAAACCTATACTTTGTTTCGGTCGAGTTCCCCATTCAAATGCATGTAACAGTGAGAAACGCACTGTCTTGGCGAAAGAAAGCGTTTTTGTACAACTTCATAGAAATAGCTGTAACTTTTGATAGAAGACTCAGACAAACATGTTTATGGCCTTATATTATAGAACTCAAGGTCTCCGTGCTGGGAAAACAGGTTTTGCAGCTGTTTGAGCTAAGATTTCCAAGTTATTCACATAATGAAAACTTATACTTTGTTTCAGTCGAGTTCCCCATTCAAATGCATGTAACAGTGAGAAACGCACTGTCTTGGCGAAAGAAAGCGTTTTTGTACAACTTCATAGAAATAGCTGTAACTTTTGATAGAAGACTCGGATACACATGTTTATGGCTTTATCTTATAGAACTCAAGGTCTTCGTGCTGGGCAAACAGGTTTTGCAGCTGTTTGAGCTAAGATTTCCAAGTTATTCACATAATGAAAACCTATACTTTGTTTCGGTCGAGTTCCCCATTCAAATGCATGTAACAGTGAGAAACGCACTGTCTTGGCGAAAGAAAGCTATTTTGTACAACTTCATAGAAATAGCTGTAACTTTTGATAGAAGACTCGGATACACATGTTTATGGCTTTATCTTATAGAACTCAAGGTCTCCGTGCTGGGCAAACAGGTTTTGCAGCTGTTTGAGCTAAGATTTCCAAGTTATTCACATAATGAAAACTTATACTTTGTTTCGGTCGAGTTCCCCATTCAAATGCATGTAACAGTGAGAAACGCACTGTCTTGGCGAAAGAAAGCGTTTTTGTACAACTTCATAGAAATAGCTGTAACTTTTGATAGAAGACTCGGATACACATGTTTATGGCTTTATCTTATAGAACTCAAGGTCTCCGTGCTGGGCAAACAGGTTTTGCAGCTGTTTGAGCTAAGATTTCCAAGTTATTCACATAATGAAAACCTATACTTTGTTTCGGTCGAGTTCCCCATTCAAATGCATGTAACAGTGAGAAACGCACTGTCTTGGCGAAAGAAAGCGTTTTTGTACAACTTCATAGAAATAGCTGTAACTTTTGATAGAAGACTCAGACAAACATGTTTATGGCTTTATCTTATAGAACTCAAGGTTCCCGTGCTGGGAAAACAGGTTTTGCAGCTGTTTGAGCTAAGATTTCCAAGTTATTCACATAATGAAAACCTATACTTTGTTTCGGTCGAGTTCCCCATTCAAATGCATGTAACAGTGAGAAACGCACTGTCTTGGCGAAAGAAAGCGTTTTTGTACAACTTCATAGAAATAGCTGTAACTTTTGATAGAAGACTCAGACAAACATGTTTATGGCTTTATCTTATAGAACTCAAGGTCCCCGTGCTGGGAAAACAGGTTTTGCAGCTGTTTGAGCTAAGATTTCCAAGTTATTCACATAATGAAAACTTATACTTTGTTTCGGTCGAGTTCCCCATTCAAATGCATGTAACAGTGAGAAACGCACTGTCTTGGCGAAAGAAAGCGTTTTTGTACAACTTCATAGAAATAGCTGTAACTTTTGATAGAAGACTCAGACAAACATGTTTATGGCTTTATCTTATAAAACTCAAGGTCCCCGTGCTGGGAAAACAGGTTTTGCAGCTGTTTGAGCTAAGATTTCCAAGTTATTCACATAATGAAAACTTATACTTTGTTTCGGTCGAGTTCCCCATTCAAATGCATGTAACAGTGAGAAACGCACTGTCTTGGCGAAAGAAAGCGTTTTTGTACAACTTCATATAAATAGCTGTAACTTTTGATAGAAGACTCGGATACACATGTTTATGGCTTTATCTTATAGAACTCAAGGTCTCCGTGCTGGGCAAACAGGTTTTGCAGCTGTTTGAGCTAAGATTTCCAAGTTATTCACATAATGAAAACCTATACTTTGTTTCGGTCGAGTTCCCCATTCAAATGCATGTAACAGTGAGAAACGCACTGTCTTGGCGAAAGAAAGCGTTTTTGTACAACTTCATAGAAATAGCTGTAACTTTTGATAGAAGACTCAGACAAACATGTTTATGGCCTTATATTATAGAACTCAAGGTCTCCGTGCTGGGAAAACAGGTTTTGCAGCTGTTTGAGCTAAGATTTCCAAGTTATTCACATAATGAAAACTTATACTTTGTTTCAGTCGAGTTCCCCATTCAAATGCATGTAACAGTGAGAAACGCACTGTCTTGGCGAAAGAAAGCGTTTTTGTACAACTTCATAGAAATAGCTGTAACTTTTGATAGAAGACTCGGATACACATGTTTATGGCTTTATCTTATAGAACTCAAGGTCTCCGTGCTGGGCAAACAGGTTTTGCAGCTGTTTGAGCTAAGATTTCCAAGTTATTCACATAATGAAAACTTATACTTTGTTTCAGTCGAGTTCCCCATTCAAATGCATGTAACAGTGAGAAACGCACTGTCTTGGCGAAAGAAAGCGTTTTTGTACAACTTCATAGAAATAGCTGTAACTTTTGATAGAAGACTCGGATACACATGTTTATGGCTTTATCTTATAGAACTCAAGGTCTCCGTGCTTGGCAAACAGGTTTTGCAGCTTTTGAGCTAAGATTTCCAAGTTATTCACATAATGAAAACCTATACTTTGTTTCGGTCGAGTTCCCCATTCAAATGCATGTAACAGTGAGAAACGCACTGTCTTGGCGAAAGAAAGCGTTTTTGTACAACTTCATAGAAATAGCTGTAACTTTTGATAGAAGACTCAGACAAACATGTTTATGGCTTTATCTTATAGAACTCAAGGTCTACGTGCTGGGAAAACAGGTTTTGCAGCTGTTTGAGCTAAGATTTCCAAGTTATTCACATAATGAAAACTTATACTTTGTTTCGGTCGAGTTCCCCATTCAAATGCATGTAACAGTGAGAAACGCACTGTCTTGGCGAAAGAAAGCGTTTTTGTACAACTTCATAGAAATAGCTGTAACTTTTGATAGAAGACTCGGATACACATGTTTATGGCTTTATCTTATAGAACTCAAGGTCTCCGTGCTGGGCAAACAGGTTTTGCAGCTGTTTGAGCTAAGATTTCCAAGTTATTCACATAATGAAAACTTATACTTTGTTTCGGTCGAGTTCCCCATTCAAATGCATGTAACAGTGAGAAACGCACTGTCTTGGCGAAAGAAAGCGTTTTTGTACAACTTCATAGAAATAGCTGTAACTTTTGATAGAAGACTCAGACAAACATGTTTATGGCTTTATCTTATAGAACTCAAGGTCCCCGTGCTGGGAAAACAGGTTTTGCAGCTGTTTGAGCTAAGATTTCCAAGTTATTCACATAATGAAAACCTATACTTTGTTTCGGTCGAGTTCCCCATTCAAATGCATGTAACAGTGAGAAACGCACTGTCTTGGCGAAAGAAAGCGTTTTTGTACAACTTCATAGAAATAGCTGTAACTTTTGATAGAAGACTCGGATACACATGTTTATGGCTTTATCTTATAGAACTCAAGGTCTCCGTGCTGGGCAAACAGGTTTTGCAGCTGTTTGAGCTAAGATTTCCAAGTTATTCACATAATGAAAACCTATACTTTGTTTCGGTCGAGTTCCCCATTCAAATGCATGTAACAGTGAGAAACGCACTGTCTTGGCGAAAGAAAGCGTTTTTGTACAACTTCATAGAAATAGCTGTAACTTTTGATAGAAGACTCAGACAAACATGTTTATGGCTTTATCTTATAGAACTCAAGGTCTACGTGCTGGGAAAACAGGTTTTGCAGCTGTTTGAGCTAAGATTTCCAAGTTATTCACATAATGAAAACTTATACTTTGTTTCGGTCGAGTTCCCCATTCAAATGCATGTAACAGTGAGAAACGCACTGTCTTGGCGAAAGAAAGCGTTTTTGTACAACTTCATAGAAATAGCTGTAACTTTTGATAGAAGACTCGGATACACATGTTTATGGCTTTATCTTATAGAACTCAAGGTCTCCGTGCTGGGCAAACAGGTTTTGCAGCTGTTTGAGCTAAGATTTCCAAGTTATTCACATAATGAAAACTTATACTTTGTTTCGGTCGAGTTCCCCATTCAAATGCATGTAACAGTGAGAAACGCACTGTCTTGGCGAAAGAAAGCGTTTTTGTACAACTTCATAGAAATAGCTGTAACTTTTGATAGAAGACTCAGACAAACATGTTTATGGCCTTATATTATAGAACTCAAGGTCTCCGTGCTGGGAAAACAGGTTTTGCAGCTGTTTGAGCTAAGATTTCCAAGTTATTCACATAATGAAAACTTATACTTTGTTTCGGTCGAGTTCCCCATTCAAATGCATGTACCAGTGAGAAACGCACTGTCTTGGCGAAAGAAAGCGTTTTTGTACAACTTCATAGAAATAGCTGTAACTTTTGATAGAAGACTCAGACAAACATGTTTATGGCCTTATATTATAGAACTCAAGGTCTCCGTGCTGGGAAAACAGGTTTTGCAGCTGTTTGAGCTAAGATTTCCAAGTTATTCACATAATGAAAACTTATACTTTGTTTCAGTCGAGTTCCCCATTCAAATGCATGTAACAGTGAGAAACGCACTGTCTTGGCGAAAGAAAGCGTTTTTGTACAACTTCATAGAAATAGCTGTAACTTTTGATAGAAGACTCGGATACACATGTTTATGGCTTTATCTTATAGAACTCAAGGTCTTCGTGCTGGGCAAACAGGTTTTGCAGCTGTTTGAGCTAAGATTTCCAAGTTATTCACATAATGAAAACCTATACTTTGTTTCGGTCGAGTTCCCCATTCAAATGCATGTAACAGTGAGAAACGCACTGTCTTGGCGAAAGAAAGCGTTTTTGTACAACTTCATAGAAATAGCTGTAACTTTTGATAGAAGACTCAGACAAACATGTTTATGGCCTTATATTATAGAACTCAAGGTCTCCGTGCTGGGAAAACAGGTTTTGCAGCTGTTTGAGCTAAGATTTCCAAGTTATTCACATAATGAAAACTTATACTTTGTTTCAGTCGAGTTCCCCATTCAAATGCATGTAACAGTGAGAAACGCACTGTCTTGGCGAAAGAAAGCGTTTTTGTACAACTTCATAGAAATAGCTGTAACTTTTGATAGAAGACTCGGATACACATGTTTATGGCTTTATCTTATAGAACTCAAGGTCTTCGTGCTGGGCAAACAGGTTTTGCAGCTGTTTGAGCTAAGATTTCCAAGTTATTCACATAATGAAAACCTATACTTTGTTTCGGTCGAGTTCCCCATTCAAATGCATGTAACAGTGAGAAACGCACTGTCTTGGCGAAAGAAAGCGTTTTTGTACAACTTCATAGAAATAGCTGTAACTTTTGATAGAAGACTCAGACAAACATGTTTATGGCTTTATCTTATAGAACTCAAGGTCTCCGTGCTGGGCAAACAGGTTTTGCAGCTGTTTGAGCTAAGATTTCCAAGTTATTCACATAATGAAAACTTATACTTTGTTTCAGTCGAGTTCCCCATTCAAATGCATGTAACAGTGAGAAACGCACTGTCTTGGCGAAAGAAAGCGTTTTTGTACAACTTCATAGAAATAGCTGTAACTTTTGATAGAAGACTCGGATACACATGTTTATGGCTTTATCTTATAGAACTCAAGGTCTCCGTGCTGGGCAAACAGGTTTTGCAGCTGTTTGAGCTAAGATTTCCAAGTTATTCACATAATGAAAACTTATACTTTATTTCAGTCGAGTTCCCCATTCAAATGCATGTAACAGTGAGAAACGCACTGTCTTGGCGAAAGAAAGCGTTTTTGTACAACTTCATAGAAATAGCTGTAACTTTTGATAGAAGACTCAGACAAACATGTTTATGGCTTTATCTTATAGAACTCAAGGTCTCCGTGCTGGGCAAACAGGTTTTGCAGCTGTTTGAGCTAAGATTTCCAAGTTATTCACATAATGAAAACTTATACTTTGTTTCAGTCGAGTTCCCCATTCAAATGCATGTAACAGTGAGAAACGCACTGTCTTGGCGAAAGAAAGCGTTTTTGTACAACTTCATAGAAATAGCTGTAACTTTTGATAGAAGACTCGGATACACATGTTTATGGCTTTATCTTATAGAACTCAAGGTCTCCGTGCTGGGCAAACAGGTTTTGCAGCTGTTTGAGCTAAGATTTCCAAGTTATTCACATAATGAAAACTTATACTTTATTTCAGTCGAGTTCCCCATTCAAATGCATGTAACAGTGAGAAACGCACTGTCTTGGCGAAAGAAAGCGTTTTTGTACAACTTCATAGAAATAGCTGTAAATTTTGATAGAAGACTCGGATACACATGTTTATGGCTTTATCTTATAGAACTCAAGGTCTCCGTGCTTGGCAAACAGGTTTTGCAGCTTTTGAGCTAAGATTTCCAAGTTATTCACATAATGAAAACCTATACTTTGTTTCGGTCGAGTTCCCCATTCAAATGCATGTAACAGTGAGAAACGCACTGTCTTGGCGAAAGAAAGCGTTTTTGTACAACTTCATAGAAATAGCTGTAACTTTTGATAGAAGACTCAGACAAACATGTTTATGGCTTTATCTTATAGAACTCAAGGTCTACGTGCTGGGAAAACAGGTTTTGCAGCTGTTTGAGCTAAGATTTCCAAGTTATTCACATAATGAAAACTTATACTTTGTTTCGGTCGAGTTCCCCATTCAAATGCATGTAACAGTGAGAAACGCACTGTCTTGGCGAAAGAAAGCGTTTTTGTACAACTTCATAGAAATAGCTGTAACTTTTGATAGAAGACTCGGATACACATGTTTATGGCTTTATCTTATAGAACTCAAGGTCTCCGTGCTGGGCAAACAGGTTTTGCAGCTGTTTGAGCTAAGATTTCCAAGTTATTCACATAATGAAAACTTATACTTTGTTTCGGTCGAGTTCCCCATTCAAATGCATGTAACAGTGAGAAACGCACTGTCTTGGCGAAAGAAAGCGTTTTTGTACAACTTCATAGAAATAGCTGTAACTTTTGATAGAAGACTCAGACAAACATGTTTATGGCTTTATCTTATAGAACTCAAGGTCCCCGTGCTGGGAAAACAGGTTTTGCAGCTGTTTGAGCTAAGATTTCCAAGTTATTCACATAATGAAAACCTATACTTTGTTTCGGTCGAGTTCCCCATTCAAATGCATGTAACAGTGAGAAACGCACTGTCTTGGCGAAAGAAAGCGTTTTTGTACAACTTCATATAAATAGCTGTAACTTTTGATAGAAGACTCAGACAAACATGTTTATGGCTTTATCTTATAGAACTCAAGGTCTACGTGCTGGGAAAACAGGTTTTGCAGCTGTTTGAGCTAAGATTTCCAAGTTATTCACATAATGAAAACTTATACTTTGTTTCGGTCGAGTTCCCCATTCAAATGCATGTAACAGTGAGAAACGCACTGTCTTGGCGAAAGAAAGCATTTTTGTACAACTTCATAGAAATAGCTGTAACTTTTGATAGAAGACTCGGATACACATGTTTATGGCTTTATCTTATAGAACTCAAGGTCTCCGTGCTGGGCAAACAGGTTTTGCAGCTGTTTGAGCTAAGATTTCCAAGTTATTCACATAATGAAAACTTATACTTTGTTTCGGTCGAGTTCCCCATTCAAATGCATGTAACAGTGAGAAACGCACTGTCTTGGCGAAAGAAAGCGTTTTTGTACAACTTCATAGAAATAGCTGTAACTTTTGATAGAAGACTCAGACAAACATGTTTATGGCCTTATATTATAGAACTCAAGGTCTCCGTGCTGGGAAAACAGGTTTTGCAGCTGTTTGAGCTAAGATTTCCAAGTTATTCACATAATGAAAACTTATACTTTGTTTCGGTCGAGTTCCCCATTCAAATGCATGTACCAGTGAGAAACGCACTGTCTTGGCGAAAGAAAGCGTTTTTGTACAACTTCATAGAAATAGCTGTAACTTTTGATAGAAGACTCAGACAAACATGTTTATGGCCTTATATTATAGAACTCAAGGTCTCCGTGCTGGGAAAACAGGTTTTGCAGCTGTTTGAGCTAAGATTTCCAAGTTATTCACATAATGAAAACTTATACTTTGTTTCAGTCGAGTTCCCCATTCAAATGCATGTAACAGTGAGAAACGCACTGTCTTGGCGAAAGAAAGCGTTTTTGTACAACTTCATAGAAATAGCTGTAACTTTTGATAGAAGACTCGGATACACATGTTTATGGCTTTATCTTATAGAACTCAAGGTCTTCGTGCTGGGCAAACAGGTTTTGCAGCTGTTTGAGCTAAGATTTCCAAGTTATTCACATAATGAAAACCTATACTTTGTTTCGGTCGAGTTCCCCATTCAAATGCATGTAACAGTGAGAAACGCACTGTCTTGGCGAAAGAAAGCGTTTTTGTACAACTTCATAGAAATAGCTGTAACTTTTGATAGAAGACTCAGACAAACATGTTTATGGCCTTATATTATAGAACTCAAGGTCTCCGTGCTGGGAAAACAGGTTTTGCAGCTGTTTGAGCTAAGATTTCCAAGTTATTCACATAATGAAAACTTATACTTTGTTTCAGTCGAGTTCCCCATTCAAATGCATGTAACAGTGAGAAACGCACTGTCTTGGCGAAAGAAAGCGTTTTTGTACAACTTCATAGAAATAGCTGTAACTTTTGATAGAAGACTCGGATACACATGTTTATGGCTTTATCTTATAGAACTCAAGGTCTTCGTGCTGGGCAAACAGGTTTTGCAGCTGTTTGAGCTAAGATTTCCAAGTTATTCACATAATGAAAACCTATACTTTGTTTCGGTCGAGTTCCCCATTCAAATGCATGTAACAGTGAGAAACGCACTGTCTTGGCGAAAGAAAGCTATTTTGTACAACTTCATAGAAATAGCTGTAACTTTTGATAGAAGACTCGGATACACATGTTTATGGCTTTATCTTATAGAACTCAAGGTCTCCGTGCTGGGCAAACAGGTTTTGCAGCTGTTTGAGCTAAGATTTCCAAGTTATTCACATAATGAAAACTTATACTTTGTTTCGGTCGAGTTCCCCATTCAAATGCATGTAACAGTGAGAAACGCACTGTCTTGGCGAAAGAAAGCGTTTTTGTACAACTTCATAGAAATAGCTGTAACTTTTGATAGAAGACTCGGATACACATGTTTATGGCTTTATCTTATAGAACTCAAGGTCTCCGTGCTGGGCAAACAGGTTTTGCAGCTGTTTGAGCTAAGATTTCCAAGTTATTCACATAATGAAAACCTATACTTTGTTTCGGTCGAGTTCCCCATTCAAATGCATGTAACAGTGAGAAACGCACTGTCTTGGCGAAAGAAAGCGTTTTTGTACAACTTCATAGAAATAGCTGTAACTTTTGATAGAAGACTCAGACAAACATGTTTATGGCTTTATCTTATAGAACTCAAGGTTCCCGTACTGGGAAAACAGGTTTTGCAGCTGTTTGAGCTAAGATTTCCAAGTTATTCACATAATGAAAACCTATACTTTGTTTCGGTCGAGTTCCCCATTCAAATGCATGTAACAGTGAGAAACGCACTGTCTTGGCGAAAGAAAGCGTTTTTGTACAACTTCATAGAAATAGCTGTAACTTTTGATAGAAGACTCAGACAAACATGTTTATGGCTTTATCTTATAGAACTCAAGGTCCCCGTGCTGGGAAAACAGGTTTTGCAGCTGTTTGAGCTAAGATTTCCAAGTTATTCACATAATGAAAACTTATACTTTGTTTCGGTCGAGTTCCCCATTCAAATGCATGTAACAGTGAGAAACGCACTGTCTTGGCGAAAGAAAGCGTTTTTGTACAACTTCATATAAATAGCTGTAACTTTTGATAGAAGACTCGGATACACATGTTTATGGCTTTATCTTATAGAACTCAAGGTCTCCGTGCTGGGCAAACAGGTTTTGCAGCTGTTTGAGCTAAGATTTCCAAGTTATTCACATAATGAAAACCTATACTTTGTTTCGGTCGAGTTCCCCATTCAAATGCATGTAACAGTGAGAAATGCACTGTCTTGGCGAAAGAAAGCGTTTTTGTACAACTTCATAGAAATAGCTGTAACTTTTGATAGAAGACTCAGACAAACATGTTTATGGCTTTATCTTATAAAACTCAAGGTCCCCGTGCTGGGAAAACAGGTTTTGCAGCTGTTTGAGCTAAGATTTCCAAGTTATTCACATAATGAAAACTTATACTTTGTTTCGGTCGAGTTCCCCATTCAAATGCATGTAACAGTGAGAAACGCACTGTCTTGGCGAAAGAAAGCGTTTTTGTACAACTTCATATAAATAGCTGTAACTTTTGATAGAAGACTCGGATACACATGTTTATGGCTTTATCTTATAGAACTCAAGGTCTCCGTGCTGGGCAAACAGGTTTTGCAGCTGTTTGAGCTAAGATTTCCAAGTTATTCACATAATGAAAACCTATACTTTGTTTCGGTCGAGTTCCCCATTCAAATGCATGTAACAGTGAGAAACGCACTGTCTTGGCGAAAGAAAGCGTTTTTGTACAACTTCATAGAAATAGCTGTAACTTTTGATAGAAGACTCAGACAAACATGTTTATGGCCTTATATTATAGAACTCAAGGTCTCCGTGCTGGGAAAACAGGTTTTGCAGCTGTTTGAGCTAAGATTTCCAAGTTATTCACATAATGAAAACTTATACTTTGTTTCAGTCGAGTTCCCCATTCAAATGCATGTAACAGTGAGAAACGCACTGTCTTGGCGAAAGAAAGCGTTTTTGTACAACTTCATAGAAATAGCTGTAACTTTTGATAGAAGACTCGGATACACATGTTTATGGCTTTATCTTATAGAACTCAAGGTCTCCGTGCTGGGCAAACAGGTTTTGCAGCTGTTTGAGCTAAGATTTCCAAGTTATTCACATAATGAAAACTTATACTTTGTTTCAGTCGAGTTCCCCATTCAAATGCATGTAACAGTGAGAAACGCACTGTCTTGGCGAAAGAAAGCGTTTTTGTACAACTTCATAGAAATAGCTGTAACTTTTGATAGAAGACTCGGATACACATGTTTATGGCTTTATCTTATAGAACTCAAGGTCTCCGTGCTTGGCAAACAGGTTTTGCAGCTTTTGAGCTAAGATTTCCAAGTTATTCACATAATGAAAACCTATACTTTGTTTCGGTCGAGTTCCCCATTCAAATGCATGTAACAGTGAGAAACGCACTGTCTTGGCGAAAGAAAGCGTTTTTGTACAACTTCATAGAAATAGCTGTAACTTTTGATAGAAGACTCAGACAAACATGTTTATGGCTTTATCTTATAGAACTCAAGGTCTACGTGCTGGGAAAACAGGTTTTGCAGCTGTTTGAGCTAAGATTTCCAAGTTATTCACATAATGAAAACTTATACTTTGTTTCGGTCGAGTTCCCCATTCAAATGCATGTAACAGTGAGAAACGCACTGTCTTGGCGAAAGAAAGCGTTTTTGTACAACTTCATAGAAATAGCTGTAACTTTTGATAGAAGACTCGGATACACATGTTTATGGCTTTATCTTATAGAACTCAAGGTCTCCGTGCTGGGCAAACAGGTTTTGCAGCTGTTTGAGCTAAGATTTCCAAGTTATTCACATAATGAAAACTTATACTTTGTTTCGGTCGAGTTCCCCATTCAAATGCATGTAACAGTGAGAAACGCACTGTCTTGGCGAAAGAAAGCGTTTTTGTACAACTTCATAGAAATAGCTGTAACTTTTGATAGAAGACTCAGACAAACATGTTTATGGCTTTATCTTATAGAACTCAAGGTCCCCGTGCTGGGAAAACAGGTTTTGCAGCTGTTTGAGCTAAGATTTCCAAGTTATTCACATAATGAAAACCTATACTTTGTTTCGGTCGAGTTCCCCATTCAAATGCATGTAACAGTGAGAAACGCACTGTCTTGGCGAAAGAAAGCGTTTTTGTACAACTTCATAGAAATAGCTGTAACTTTTGATAGAAGACTCGGATACACATGTTTATGGCTTTATCTTATAGAACTCAAGGTCTCCGTGCTGGGCAAACAGGTTTTGCAGCTGTTTGAGCTAAGATTTCCAAGTTATTCACATAATGAAAACCTATACTTTGTTTCGGTCGAGTTCCCCATTCAAATGCATGTAACAGTGAGAAACGCACTGTCTTGGCGAAAGAAAGCGTTTTTGTACAACTTCATAGAAATAGCTGTAACTTTTGATAGAAGACTCAGACAAACATGTTTATGGCTTTATCTTATAGAACTCAAGGTCTACGTGCTGGGAAAACAGGTTTTGCAGCTGTTTGAGCTAAGATTTCCAAGTTATTCACATAATGAAAACTTATACTTTGTTTCGGTCGAGTTCCCCATTCAAATGCATGTAACAGTGAGAAACGCACTGTCTTGGCGAAAGAAAGCGTTTTTGTACAACTTCATAGAAATAGCTGTAACTTTTGATAGAAGACTCGGATACACATGTTTATGGCTTTATCTTATAGAACTCAAGGTCTCCGTGCTGGGCAAACAGGTTTTGCAGCTGTTTGAGCTAAGATTTCCAAGTTATTCACATAATGAAAACTTATACTTTGTTTCGGTCGAGTTCCCCATTCAAATGCATGTAACAGTGAGAAACGCACTGTCTTGGCGAAAGAAAGCGTTTTTGTACAACTTCATAGAAATAGCTGTAACTTTTGATAGAAGACTCAGACAAACATGTTTATGGCCTTATATTATAGAACTCAAGGTCTCCGTGCTGGGAAAACAGGTTTTGCAGCTGTTTGAGCTAAGATTTCCAAGTTATTCACATAATGAAAACTTATACTTTGTTTCGGTCGAGTTCCCCATTCAAATGCATGTACCAGTGAGAAACGCACTGTCTTGGCGAAAGAAAGCGTTTTTGTACAACTTCATAGAAATAGCTGTAACTTTTGATAGAAGACTCAGACAAACATGTTTATGGCCTTATATTATAGAACTCAAGGTCTCCGTGCTGGGAAAACAGGTTTTGCAGCTGTTTGAGCTAAGATTTCCAAGTTATTCACATAATGAAAACTTATACTTTGTTTCAGTCGAGTTCCCCATTCAAATGCATGTAACAGTGAGAAACGCACTGTCTTGGCGAAAGAAAGCGTTTTTGTACAACTTCATAGAAATAGCTGTAACTTTTGATAGAAGACTCGGATACACATGTTTATGGCTTTATCTTATAGAACTCAAGGTCTTCGTGCTGGGCAAACAGGTTTTGCAGCTGTTTGAGCTAAGATTTCCAAGTTATTCACATAATGAAAACCTATACTTTGTTTCGGTCGAGTTCCCCATTCAAATGCATGTAACAGTGAGAAACGCACTGTCTTGGCGAAAGAAAGCGTTTTTGTACAACTTCATAGAAATAGCTGTAACTTTTGATAGAAGACTCAGACAAACATGTTTATGGCCTTATATTATAGAACTCAAGGTCTCCGTGCTGGGAAAACAGGTTTTGCAGCTGTTTGAGCTAAGATTTCCAAGTTATTCACATAATGAAAACTTATACTTTGTTTCAGTCGAGTTCCCCATTCAAATGCATGTAACAGTGAGAAACGCACTGTCTTGGCGAAAGAAAGCGTTTTTGTACAACTTCATAGAAATAGCTGTAACTTTTGATAGAAGACTCGGATACACATGTTTATGGCTTTATCTTATAGAACTCAAGGTCTTCGTGCTGGGCAAACAGGTTTTGCAGCTGTTTGAGCTAAGATTTCCAAGTTATTCACATAATGAAAACCTATACTTTGTTTCGGTCGAGTTCCCCATTCAAATGCATGTAACAGTGAGAAACGCACTGTCTTGGCGAAAGAAAGCTATTTTGTACAACTTCATAGAAATAGCTGTAACTTTTGATAGAAGACTCGGATACACATGTTTATGGCTTTATCTTATAGAACTCAAGGTCTCCGTGCTGGGCAAACAGGTTTTGCAGCTGTTTGAGCTAAGATTTCCAAGTTATTCACATAATGAAAACTTATACTTTGTTTCGGTCGAGTTCCCCATTCAAATGCATGTAACAGTGAGAAACGCACTGTCTTGGCGAAAGAAAGCGTTTTTGTACAACTTCATAGAAATAGCTGTAACTTTTGATAGAAGACTCGGATACACATGTTTATGGCTTTATCTTATAGAACTCAAGGTCTCCGTGCTGGGCAAACAGGTTTTGCAGCTGTTTGAGCTAAGATTTCCAAGTTATTCACATAATGAAAACCTATACTTTGTTTCGGTCGAGTTCCCCATTCAAATGCATGTAACAGTGAGAAACGCACTGTCTTGGCGAAAGAAAGCGTTTTTGTACAACTTCATAGAAATAGCTGTAACTTTTGATAGAAGACTCAGACAAACATGTTTATGGCTTTATCTTATAGAACTCAAGGTTCCCGTACTGGGAAAACAGGTTTTGCAGCTGTTTGAGCTAAGATTTCCAAGTTATTCACATAATGAAAACCTATACTTTGTTTCGGTCGAGTTCCCCATTCAAATGCATGTAACAGTGAGAAACGCACTGTCTTGGCGAAAGAAAGCGTTTTTGTACAACTTCATAGAAATAGCTGTAACTTTTGATAGAAGACTCAGACAAACATGTTTATGGCTTTATCTTATAGAACTCAAGGTCCCCGTGCTGGGAAAACAGGTTTTGCAGCTGTTTGAGCTAAGATTTCCAAGTTATTCACATAATGAAAACTTATACTTTGTTTCGGTCGAGTTCCCCATTCAAATGCATGTAACAGTGAGAAACGCACTGTCTTGGCGAAAGAAAGCGTTTTTGTACAACTTCATATAAATAGCTGTAACTTTTGATAGAAGACTCGGATACACATGTTTATGGCTTTATCTTATAGAACTCAAGGTCTCCGTGCTGGGCAAACAGGTTTTGCAGCTGTTTGAGCTAAGATTTCCAAGTTATTCACATAATGAAAACCTATACTTTGTTTCGGTCGAGTTCCCCATTCAAATGCATGTAACAGTGAGAAACGCACTGTCTTGGCGAAAGAAAGCGTTTTTGTACAACTTCATAGAAATAGCTGTAACTTTTGATAGAAGACTCAGACAAACATGTTTATGGCTTTATCTTATAAAACTCAAGGTCCCCGTGCTGGGAAAACAGGTTTTGCAGCTGTTTGAGCTAAGATTTCCAAGTTATTCACATAATGAAAACTTATACTTTGTTTCGGTCGAGTTCCCCATTCAAATGCATGTAACAGTGAGAAACGCACTGTCTTGGCGAAAGAAAGCGTTTTTGTACAACTTCATATAAATAGCTGTAACTTTTGATAGAAGACTCGGATACACATGTTTATGGCTTTATCTTATAGAACTCAAGGTCTCCGTGCTGGGCAAACAGGTTTTGCAGCTGTTTGAGCTAAGATTTCCAAGTTATTCACATAATGAAAACCTATACTTTGTTTCGGTCGAGTTCCCCATTCAAATGCATGTAACAGTGAGAAACGCACTGTCTTGGCGAAAGAAAGCGTTTTTGTACAACTTCATAGAAATAGCTGTAACTTTTGATAGAAGACTCAGACAAACATGTTTATGGCCTTATATTATAGAACTCAAGGTCTCCGTGCTGGGAAAACAGGTTTTGCAGCTGTTTGAGCTAAGATTTCCAAGTTATTCACATAATGAAAACTTATACTTTGTTTCAGTCGAGTTCCCCATTCAAATGCATGTAACAGTGAGAAACGCACTGTCTTGGCGAAAGAAAGCGTTTTTGTACAACTTCATAGAAATAGCTGTAACTTTTGATAGAAGACTCGGATACACATGTTTATGGCTTTATCTTATAGAACTCAAGGTCTCCGTGCTGGGCAAACAGGTTTTGCAGCTGTTTGAGCTAAGATTTCCAAGTTATTCACATAATGAAAACTTATACTTTGTTTCAGTCGAGTTCCCCATTCAAATGCATGTAACAGTGAGAAACGCACTGTCTTGGCGAAAGAAAGCGTTTTTGTACAACTTCATAGAAATAGCTGTAACTTTTGATAGAAGACTCGGATACACATGTTTATGGCTTTATCTTATAGAACTCAAGGTCTCCGTGCTTGGCAAACAGGTTTTGCAGCTTTTGAGCTAAGATTTCCAAGTTATTCACATAATGAAAACCTATACTTTGTTTCGGTCGAGTTCCCCATTCAAATGCATGTAACAGTGAGAAACGCACTGTCTTGGCGAAAGAAAGCGTTTTTGTACAACTTCATAGAAATAGCTGTAACTTTTGATAGAAGACTCAGACAAACATGTTTATGGCTTTATCTTATAGAACTCAAGGTCTACGTGCTGGGAAAACAGGTTTTGCAGCTGTTTGAGCTAAGATTTCCAAGTTATTCACATAATGAAAACTTATACTTTGTTTCGGTCGAGTTCCCCATTCAAATGCATGTAACAGTGAGAAACGCACTGTCTTGGCGAAAGAAAGCGTTTTTGTACAACTTCATAGAAATAGCTGTAACTTTTGATAGAAGACTCGGATACACATGTTTATGGCTTTATCTTATAGAACTCAAGGTCTCCGTGCTGGGCAAACAGGTTTTGCAGCTGTTTGAGCTAAGATTTCCAAGTTATTCACATAATGAAAACTTATACTTTGTTTCGGTCGAGTTCCCCATTCAAATGCATGTAACAGTGAGAAACGCACTGTCTTGGCGAAAGAAAGCGTTTTTGTACAACTTCATAGAAATAGCTGTAACTTTTGATAGAAGACTCAGACAAACATGTTTATGGCTTTATCTTATAGAACTCAAGGTCCCCGTGCTGGGAAAACAGGTTTTGCAGCTGTTTGAGCTAAGATTTCCAAGTTATTCACATAATGAAAACCTATACTTTGTTTCGGTCGAGTTCCCCATTCAAATGCATGTAACAGTGAGAAACGCACTGTCTTGGCGAAAGAAAGCGTTTTTGTACAACTTCATAGAAATAGCTGTAACTTTTGATAGAAGACTCGGATACACATGTTTATGGCTTTATCTTATAGAACTCAAGGTCTCCGTGCTGGGCAAACAGGTTTTGCAGCTGTTTGAGCTAAGATTTCCAAGTTATTCACATAATGAAAACCTATACTTTGTTTCGGTCGAGTTCCCCATTCAAATGCATGTAACAGTGAGAAACGCACTGTCTTGGCGAAAGAAAGCGTTTTTGTACAACTTCATAGAAATAGCTGTAACTTTTGATAGAAGACTCAGACAAACATGTTTATGGCTTTATCTTATAGAACTCAAGGTCTACGTGCTGGGAAAACAGGTTTTGCAGCTGTTTGAGCTAAGATTTCCAAGTTATTCACATAATGAAAACTTATACTTTGTTTCGGTCGAGTTCCCCATTCAAATGCATGTAACAGTGAGAAACGCACTGTCTTGGCGAAAGAAAGCGTTTTTGTACAACTTCATAGAAATAGCTGTAACTTTTGATAGAAGACTCGGATACACATGTTTATGGCTTTATCTTATAGAACTCAAGGTCTCCGTGCTGGGCAAACAGGTTTTGCAGCTGTTTGAGCTAAGATTTCCAAGTTATTCACATAATGAAAACTTATACTTTGTTTCGGTCGAGTTCCCCATTCAAATGCATGTAACAGTGAGAAACGCACTGTCTTGGCGAAAGAAAGCGTTTTTGTACAACTTCATAGAAATAGCTGTAACTTTTGATAGAAGACTCAGACAAACATGTTTATGGCCTTATATTATAGAACTCAAGGTCTCCGTGCTGGGAAAACAGGTTTTGCAGCTGTTTGAGCTAAGATTTCCAAGTTATTCACATAATGAAAACTTATACTTTGTTTCGGTCGAGTTCCCCATTCAAATGCATGTACCAGTGAGAAACGCACTGTCTTGGCGAAAGAAAGCGTTTTTGTACAACTTCATAGAAATAGCTGTAACTTTTGATAGAAGACTCAGACAAACATGTTTATGGCCTTATATTATAGAACTCAAGGTCTCCGTGCTGGGAAAACAGGTTTTGCAGCTGTTTGAGCTAAGATTTCCAAGTTATTCACATAATGAAAACTTATACTTTGTTTCAGTCGAGTTCCCCATTCAAATGCATGTAACAGTGAGAAACGCACTGTCTTGGCGAAAGAAAGCGTTTTTGTACAACTTCATAGAAATAGCTGTAACTTTTGATAGAAGACTCGGATACACATGTTTATGGCTTTATCTTATAGAACTCAAGGTCTTCGTGCTGGGCAAACAGGTTTTGCAGCTGTTTGAGCTAAGATTTCCAAGTTATTCACATAATGAAAACCTATACTTTGTTTCGGTCGAGTTCCCCATTCAAATGCATGTAACAGTGAGAAACGCACTGTCTTGGCGAAAGAAAGCGTTTTTGTACAACTTCATAGAAATAGCTGTAACTTTTGATAGAAGACTCAGACAAACATGTTTATGGCCTTATATTATAGAACTCAAGGTCTCCGTGCTGGGAAAACAGGTTTTGCAGCTGTTTGAGCTAAGATTTCCAAGTTATTCACATAATGAAAACTTATACTTTGTTTCAGTCGAGTTCCCCATTCAAATGCATGTAACAGTGAGAAACGCACTGTCTTGGCGAAAGAAAGCGTTTTTGTACAACTTCATAGAAATAGCTGTAACTTTTGATAGAAGACTCGGATACACATGTTTATGGCTTTATCTTATAGAACTCAAGGTCTTCGTGCTGGGCAAACAGGTTTTGCAGCTGTTTGAGCTAAGATTTCCAAGTTATTCACATAATGAAAACCTATACTTTGTTTCGGTCGAGTTCCCCATTCAAATGCATGTAACAGTGAGAAACGCACTGTCTTGGCGAAAGAAAGCGTTTTTGTACAACTTCATAGAAATAGCTGTAACTTTTGATAGAAGACTCAGACAAACATGTTTATGGCTTTATCTTATAGAACTCAAGGTCTCCGTGCTGGGCAAACAGGTTTTGCAGCTGTTTGAGCTAAGATTTCCAAGTTATTCACATAATGAAAACTTATACTTTGTTTCAGTCGAGTTCCCCATTCAAATGCATGTAACAGTGAGAAACGCACTGTCTTGGCGAAAGAAAGCGTTTTTGTACAACTTCATAGAAATAGCTGTAACTTTTGATAGAAGACTCGGATACACATGTTTATGGCTTTATCTTATAGAACTCAAGGTCTCCGTGCTGGGCAAACAGGTTTTGCAGCTGTTTGAGCTAAGATTTCCAAGTTATTCACATAATGAAAACTTATACTTTATTTCAGTCGAGTTCCCCATTCAAATGCATGTAACAGTGAGAAACGCACTGTCTTGGCGAAAGAAAGCGTTTTTGTACAACTTCATAGAAATAGCTGTAACTTTTGATAGAAGACTCAGACAAACATGTTTATGGCTTTATCTTATAGAACTCAAGGTCTCCGTGCTGGGCAAACAGGTTTTGCAGCTGTTTGAGCTAAGATTTCCAAGTTATTCACATAATGAAAACTTATACTTTGTTTCAGTCGAGTTCCCCATTCAAATGCATGTAACAGTGAGAAACGCACTGTCTTGGCGAAAGAAAGCGTTTTTGTACAACTTCATAGAAATAGCTGTAACTTTTGATAGAAGACTCGGATACACATGTTTATGGCTTTATCTTATAGAACTCAAGGTCTCCGTGCTTGGCAAACAGGTTTTGCAGCTTTTGAGCTAAGATTTCCAAGTTATTCACATAATGAAAACCTATACTTTGTTTCGGTCGAGTTCCCCATTCAAATGCATGTAACAGTGAGAAACGCACTGTCTTGGCGAAAGAAAGCGTTTTTGTACAACTTCATAGAAATAGCTGTAACTTTTGATAGAAGACTCAGACAAACATGTTTATGGCTTTATCTTATAGAACTCAAGGTCCCCGTGCTGGGAAAACAGGTTTTGCAGCTGTTTGAGCTAAGATTTCCAAGTTATTCACATAATGAAAACCTATACTTTGTTTCGGTCGAGTTCCCCATTCAAATGCATGTAACAGTGAGAAACGCACTGTCTTGGCGAAAGAAAGCGTTTTTGTACAACTTCATAGAAATAGCTGTAACTTTTGATAGAAGACTCGGATACACATGTTTATGGCTTTATCTTATAGAACTCAAGGTCTCCGTGCTGGGCAAACAGGTTTTGCAGCTGTTTGAGCTAAGATTTCCAAGTTATTCACATAATGAAAACCTATACTTTGTTTCGGTCGAGTTCCCCATTCAAATGCATGTAACAGTGAGAAACGCACTGTCTTGGCGAAAGAAAGCGTTTTTGTACAACTTCATAGAAATAGCTGTAACTTTTGATAGAAGACTCGGATACACATGTTTATGGCTTTA
This sequence comes from Diplotaxodon limnothrissa, assembly GCF_057381915.1. Classification (NCBI taxonomy): domain Eukaryota; kingdom Metazoa; phylum Chordata; class Actinopteri; order Cichliformes; family Cichlidae; genus Diplotaxodon; species Diplotaxodon limnothrissa. Next base: position 29,833,788 of record NC_140608.1, on the reverse strand, counting down.
TCTTATAGAACTCAAGGTCTCCGTGCTGGGCAAACAGGTTTTGCAGCTGTTTGAGCTAAGATTTCCAAGTTATTCACATAATGAAAACCTATACTTTGTTTCGGTCGAGTTCCCCATTCAAATGCATGTAACAGTGAGAAACGCACTGTCTTGGCGAAAGAAAGCGTTTTTGTACAACTTCATAGAAATAGCTGTAACTTTTGATAGAAGACTCAGACAAACATGTTTATGGCTTTATCTTATAGAACTCAAGGTCTACGTGCTGGGAAAACAGGTTTTGCAGCTGTTTGAGCTAAGATTTCCAAGTTATTCACATAATGAAAACTTATACTTTGTTTCGGTCGAGTTCCCCATTCAAATGCATGTAACAGTGAGAAACGCACTGTCTTGGCGAAAGAAAGCGTTTTTGTACAACTTCATAGAAATAGCTGTAACTTTTGATAGAAGACTCAGACAAACATGTTTATGGCCTTATATTATAGAACTCAAGGTCTCCGTGCTGGGAAAACAGGTTTTGCAGCTGTTTGAGCTAAGATTTCCAAGTTATTCACATAATGAAAACTTATACTTTGTTTCGGTCGAGTTCCCCATTCAAATGCATGTACCAGTGAGAAACGCACTGTCTTGGCGAAAGAAAGCGTTTTTGTACAACTTCATAGAAATAGCTGTAACTTTTGATAGAAGACTCAGACAAACATGTTTATGGCCTTATATTATAGAACTCAAGGTCTCCGTGCTGGGAAAACAGGTTTTGCAGCTGTTTGAGCTAAGATTTCCAAGTTATTCACATAATGAAAACTTATACTTTGTTTCAGTCGAGTTCCCCATTCAAATGCATGTAACAGTGAGAAACGCACTGTCTTGGCGAAAGAAAGCGTTTTTGTACAACTTCATAGAAATAGCTGTAACTTTTGATAGAAGACTCGGATACACATGTTTATGGCTTTATCTTATAGAACTCAAGGTCTTCGTGCTGGGCAAACAGGTTTTGCAGCTGTTTGAGCTAAGATTTCCAAGTTATTCACATAATGAAAACCTATACTTTGTTTCGGTCGAGTTCCCCATTCAAATGCATGTAACAGTGAGAAACGCACTGTCTTGGCGAAAGAAAGCGTTTTTGTACAACTTCATAGAAATAGCTGTAACTTTTGATAGAAGACTCAGACAAACATGTTTATGGCTTTATCTTATAGAACTCAAGGTCTCCGTGCTGGGCAAACAGGTTTTGCAGCTGTTTGAGCTAAGATTTCCAAGTTATTCACATAATGAAAACCTATACTTTGTTTCGGTCGAGTTCCCCATTCAAATGCATGTAACAGTGAGAAACGCACTGTCTTGGCGAAAGAAAGCGTTTTTGTACAACTTCATAGAAATAGCTGTAACTTTTGATAGAAGACTCGGATACACATGTTTATGGCTTTATCTTATAGAACTCAAGGTCTCCGTGCTGGGCAAACAGGTTTTGCAGCTGTTTGAGCTAAGATTTCCAAGTTATTCACATAATGAAAACTTATACTTTGTTTCGGTCGAGTTCCCCATTCAAATGCATGTACCAGTGAGAAACGCACTGTCTTGGCGAAAGAAAGCGTTTTTGTACAACTTCATAGAAATAGCTGTAACTTTTGATAGAAGACTCAGACAAACATGTTTATGGCCTTATATTATAGAACTCAAGGTCTCCGTGCTGGGAAAACAGGTTTTGCAGCTGTTTGAGCTAAGATTTCCAAGTTATTCACATAATGAAAACTTATACTTTGTTTCAGTCGAGTTCCCCATTCAAATGCATGTAACAGTGAGAAACGCACTGTCTTGGCGAAAGAAAGCGTTTTTGTACAACTTCATAGAAATAGCTGTAACTTTTGATAGAAGACTCGGATACACATGTTTATGGCTTTATCTTATAGAACTCAAGGTCTTCGTGCTGGGCAAACAGGTTTTGCAGCTGTTTGAGCTAAGATTTCCAAGTTATTCACATAATGAAAACCTATACTTTGTTTCGGTCGAGTTCCCCATTCAAATGCATGTAACAGTGAGAAACGCACTGTCTTGGCGAAAGAAAGCGTTTTTGTACAACTTCATAGAAATAGCTGTAACTTTTGATAGAAGACTCAGACAAACATGTTTATGGCTTTATCTTATAGAACTCAAGGTCTTCGTGCTGGGAAAACAGGTTTTGCAGCTGTTTGAGCTAAGATTTCCAAGTTATTCACATAATGAAAACTTATACTTTGTTTCGGTCGAGTTCCCCATTCAAATGCATGTAACAGTGAGAAACGCACTGTCTTGGCGAAAGAAAGCTATTTTGTACAACTTCATATAAATAGCTGTAACTTTTGATAGAAGACTCGGATACACATGTTTATGGCTTTATCTTATAGAACTCAAGGTCTCCGTGCTGGGCAAACAGGTTTTGCAGCTGTTTGAGCTAAGATTTCCAAGTTATTCACATAATGAAAACTTATACTTTGTTTTGGTCGAGTTCCCCATTCAAATGCATGTAACAGTGAGAAACGCACTGTCTTGGCGAAAGAAAGCGTTTTTGTACAACTTCATATAAATAGCTGTAACTTTTGATAGAAGACTCGGATACACATGTTTATGGCTTTATCTTATAGAACTCAAGGTCTCCGTGCTGGGCAAACAGGTTTTGCAGCTGTTTGAGCTAAGATTTCCAAGTTATTCACATAATGAAAACCTATACTTTGTTTCGGTCGAGTTCCCCATTCAAATGCATGTAACAGTGAGAAACGCACTGTCTTGGCGAAAGAAAGCGTTTTTGTACAACTTCATAGAAATAGCTGTAACTTTTGATAGAAGACTCAGACAAACATGTTTATGGCTTTATCTTATAGAACTCAAGGTCCCCGTGCTGGGAAAACAGGTTTTGCAGCTGTTTGAGCTAAGATTTCCAAGTTATTCACATAATGAAAACTTATACTTTGTTTCGGTCGAGTTCCCCATTCAAATGCATGTAACAGTGAGAAACGCACTGTCTTGGCGAAAGAAAGCTATTTTGTACAACTTCATAGAAATAGCTGTAACTTTTGATAGAAGACTCGGATACACATGTTTATGGCTTTATCTTATAGAACTCAAGGTCTCCGTGCTGGGCAAACAGGTTTTGCAGCTGTTTGAGCTAAGATTTCCAAGTTATTCACATAATGAAAACTTATACTTTGTTTCGGTCGAGTTCCCCATTCAAATGCATGTAACAGTGAGAAACGCACTGTCTTGGCGAAAGAAAGCGTTTTTGTACAACTTCATAGAAATAGCTGTAACTTTTGATAGAAGACTCGGATACACATGTTTATGGCTTTATCTTATAGAACTCAAGGTCTCCGTGCTGGGCAAACAGGTTTTGCAGCTGTTTGAGCTAAGATTTCCAAGTTATTCACATAATGAAAACCTATACTTTGTTTCGGTCGAGTTCCCCATTCAAATGCATGTAACAGTGAGAAACGCACTGTCTTGGCGAAAGAAAGCGTTTTTGTACAACTTCATAGAAATAGCTGTAACTTTTGATAGAAGACTCAGACAAACATGTTTATGGCTTTATCTTATAGAACTCAAGGTCTACGTGCTGGGAAAACAGGTTTTGCAGCTGTTTGAGCTAAGATTTCCAAGTTATTCACATAATGAAAACTTATACTTTGTTTCGGTCGAGTTCCCCATTCAAATGCATGTAACAGTGAGAAACGCACTGTCTTGGCGAAAGAAAGCGTTTTTGTACAACTTCATAGAAATAGCTGTAACTTTTGATAGAAGACTCAGACAAACATGTTTATGGCTTTATCTTATAGAACTCAAGGTCTACGTGCTGGGAAAACAGGTTTTGCAGCTGTTTGAGCTAAGATTTCCAAGTTATTCACATAATGAAAACTTATACTTTGTTTCAGTCGAGTTCCCCATTCAAATGCATGTAACAGTGAGAAACGCACTGTCTTGGCGAAAGAAAGCGTTTTTGTACAACTTCATAGAAATAGCTGTAACTTTTGATAGAAGACTCGGATACACATGTTTATGGCTTTATCTTATAGAACTCAAGGTCTTCGTGCTGGGCAAACAGGTTTTGCAGCTGTTTGAGCTAAGATTTCCAAGTTATTCACATAATGAAAACCTATACTTTGTTTCGGTCGAGTTCCCCATTCAAATGCATGTAACAGTGAGAAACGCACTGTCTTGGCGAAAGAAAGCGTTTTTGTACAACTTCATAGAAATAGCTGTAACTTTTGATAGAAGACTCAGACAAACATGTTTATGGCTTTATCTTATAGAACTCAAGGTCTCCGTGCTGGGCAAACAGGTTTTGCAGCTGTTTGAGCTAAGATTTCCAAGTTATTCACATAATGAAAACCTATACTTTGTTTCGGTCGAGTTCCCCATTCAAATGCATGTAACAGTGAGAAACGCACTGTCTTGGCGAAAGAAAGCGTTTTTGTACAACTTCATAGAAATAGCTGTAACTTTTGATAGAAGACTCGGATACACATGTTTATGGCTTTATCTTATAGAACTCAAGGTCTCCGTGCTGGGCAAACAGGTTTTGCAGCTGTTTGAGCTAAGATTTCCAAGTTATTCACATAATGAAAACCTATACTTTGTTTCGGTCGAGTTCCCCATTCAAATGCATGTAACAGTGAGAAACGCACTGTCTTGGCGAAAGAAAGCGTTTTTGTACAACTTCATAGAAATAGCTGTAACTTTTGATAGAAGACTCAGACAAACATGTTTATGGCTTTATCTTATAGAACTCAAGGTCTACGTGCTGGGAAAACAGGTTTTGCAGCTGTTTGAGCTAAGATTTCCAAGTTATTCACATAATGAAAACTTATACTTTGTTTCGGTCGAGTTCCCCATTCAAATGCATGTAACAGTGAGAAACGCACTGTCTTGGCGAAAGAAAGCGTTTTTGTACAACTTCATAGAAATAGCTGTAACTTTTGATAGAAGACTCAGACAAACATGTTTATGGCCTTATATTATAGAACTCAAGGTCTCCGTGCTGGGAAAACAGGTTTTGCAGCTGTTTGAGCTAAGATTTCCAAGTTATTCACATAATGAAAACTTATACTTTGTTTCGGTCGAGTTCCCCATTCAAATGCATGTAACAGTGAGAAACGCACTGTCTTGGCGAAAGAAAGCTATTTTGTACAACTTCATAGAAATAGCTGTAACTTTTGATAGAAGACTCGGATACACATGTTTATGGCTTTATCTTATAGAACTCAAGGTCTTCGTGCTGGGCAAACAGGTTTTGCAGCTGTTTGAGCTAAGATTTCCAAGTTATTCACATAATGAAAACCTATACTTTGTTTCGGTCGAGTTCCCCATTCAAATGCATGTAACAGTGAGAAACGCACTGTCTTGGCGAAAGAAAGCGTTTTTGTACAACTTCATAGAAATAGCTGTAACTTTTGATAGAAGACTCAGACAAACATGTTTATGGCTTTATCTTATAGAACTCAAGGTCTTCGTGCTGGGCAAACAGGTTTTGCAGCTGTTTGAGCTAAGATTTCCAAGTTATTCACATAATGAAAACCTATACTTTGTTTCGGTCGAGTTCCCCATTCAAATGCATGTAACAGTGAGAAACGCACTGTCTTGGCGAAAGAAAGCGTTTTTGTACAACTTCATAGAAATAGCTGTAACTTTTGATAGAAGACTCAGACAAACATGTTTATGGCTTTATCTTATAGAACTCAAGGTCTACATGCTGGGAAAACAGGTTTTGCAGCTGTTTGAGCTAAGATTTCCAAGTTATTCACATAATGAAAACTTATACTTTGTTTCGGTCGAGTTCCCCATTCAAATGCATGTAACAGTGAGAAACGCACTGTCTTGGCGAAAGAAAGCTATTTTGTACAACTTCATATAAATAGCTGTAACTTTTGATAGAAGACTCGGATACACATGTTTATGGCTTTATCTTATAGAACTCAAGGTCTCCGTGCTGGGCAAACAGGTTTTGCAGCTGTTTGAGCTAAGATTTCCAAGTTATTCACATAATGAAAACTTATACTTTGTTTTGGTCGAGTTCCCCATTCAAATGCATGTAACAGTGAGAAACGCACTGTCTTGGCGAAAGAAAGCGTTTTTGTACAACTTCATATAAATAGCTGTAACTTTTGATAGAAGACTCGGATACACATGTTTATGGCTTTATCTTATAGAACTCAAGGTCTCCGTGCTGGGCAAACAGGTTTTGCAGCTGTTTGAGCTAAGATTTCCAAGTTATTCACATAATGAAAACCTATACTTTGTTTCGGTCGAGTTCCCCATTCAAATGCATGTAACAGTGAGAAACGCACTGTCTTGGCGAAAGAAAGCGTTTTTGTACAACTTCATATAAATAGCTGTAACTTTTGATAGAAGACTCAGACAAACATGTTTATGGCTTTATCTTATAGAACTCAAGGTCTACGTGCTGGGAAAACAGGTTTTGCAGCTGTTTGAGCTAAGATTTCCAAGTTATTCACATAATGAAAACTTATACTTTGTTTCGGTCGAGTTCCCCATTCAAATGCATGTAACAGTGAGAAACGCACTGTCTTGGCGAAAGAAAGCTATTTTGTACAACTTCATAGAAATAGCTGTAACTTTTGATAGAAGACTCGGATACACATGTTTATGGCTTTATCTTATAGAACTCAAGGTCTCCGTGCTGGGCAAACAGGTTTTGCAGCTGTTTGAGCTAAGATTTCCAAGTTATTCACATAATGAAAACTTATACTTTGTTTCGGTCGAGTTCCCCATTCAAATGCATGTAACAGTGAGAAACGCACTGTCTTGGCGAAAGAAAGCGTTTTTGTACAACTTCATAGAAATAGCTGTAACTTTTGATAGAAGACTCGGATACACATGTTTATGGCTTTATCTTATAGAACTCAAGGTCTCCGTGCTGGGCAAACAGGTTTTGCAGCTGTTTGAGCTAAGATTTCCAAGTTATTCACATAATGAAAACCTATACTTTGTTTCGGTCGAGTTCCCCATTCAAATGCATGTAACAGTGAGAAACGCACTGTCTTGGCGAAAGAAAGCGTTTTTGTACAACTTCATAGAAATAGCTGTAACTTTTGATAGAAGACTCAGACAAACATGTTTATGGCTTTATCTTATAGAACTCAAGGTTCCCGTGCTGGGAAAACAGGTTTTGCAGCTGTTTGAGCTAAGATTTCCAAGTTATTCACATAATGAAAACCTATACTTTGTTTCGGTCGAGTTCCCCATTCAAATGCATGTAACAGTGAGAAACGCACTGTCTTGGCGAAAGAAAGCGTTTTTGTACAACTTCATATAAATAGCTGTAACTTTTGATAGAAGACTCAGACAAACATGTTTATGGCTTTATCTTATAGAACTCAAGGTCTACGTGCTGGGAAAACAGGTTTTGCAGCTGTTTGAGCTAAGATTTCCAAGTTATTCACATAATGAAAACTTATACTTTGTTTCGGTCGAGTTCCCCATTCAAATGCATGTAACAGTGAGAAACGCACTGTCTTGGCGAAAGAAAGCTATTTTGTACAACTTCATAGAAATAGCTGTAACTTTTGATAGAAGACTCGGATACACATGTTTATGGCTTTATCTTATAGAACTCAAGGTCTCCGTGCTGGGCAAACAGGTTTTGCAGCTGTTTGAGCTAAGATTTCCAAGTTATTCACATAATGAAAACTTATACTTTGTTTCGGTCGAGTTCCCCATTCAAATGCATGTAACAGTGAGAAACGCACTGTCTTGGCGAAAGAAAGCGTTTTTGTACAACTTCATATAAATAGCTGTAACTTTTGATAGAAGACTCGGATACACATGTTTATGGCTTTATCTTATAGAACTCAAGGTCTCCGTGCTGGGCAAACAGGTTTTGCAGCTGTTTGAGCTAAGATTTCCAAGTTATTCACATAATGAAAACTTATACTTTGTTTCAGTCGAGTTCCCCATTCAAATGCATGTAACAGTGAGAAACGCACTGTCTTGGCGAAAGAAAGCGTTTTTGTACAACTTCATAGAAATAGCTGTAACTTTTGATAGAAGACTCGGATACACATGTTTATGGCTTTATCTTATAGAACTCAAGGTCTCCGTGCTTGGCAAACAGGTTTTGCAGCTTTTGAGCTAAGATTTCCAAGTTATTCACATAATGAAAACCTATACTTTGTTTCGGTCGAGTTCCCCATTCAAATGCATGTAACAGTGAGAAACGCACTGTCTTGGCGAAAGAAAGCGTTTTTGTACAACTTCATAGAAATAGCTGTAACTTTTGATAGAAGACTCAGACAAACATGTTTATGGCTTTATCTTATAGAACTCAAGGTCTACGTGCTGGGAAAACAGGTTTTGCAGCTGTTTGAGCTAAGATTTCCAAGTTATTCACATAATGAAAACTTATACTTTGTTTCGGTCGAGTTCCCCATTCAAATGCATGTAACAGTGAGAAACGCACTGTCTTGGCGAAAGAAAGCGTTTTTGTACAACTTCATAGAAATAGCTGTAACTTTTGATAGAAGACTCAGACAAACATGTTTATGGCTTTATCTTATAGAACTCAAGGTCTCTGTGCTGGGCAAACAGGTTTTGCAGCTGTTTGAGCTAAGATTTCCAAGTTATTCACATAATGAAAACTTATACTTTGTTTCAGTCGAGTTCCCCATTCAAATGCATGTAACAGTGAGAAACGCACTGTCTTGGCGAAAGAAAGCGTTTTTGTACAACTTCATAGAAATAGCTGTAACTTTTGATAGAAGACTCGGATACACATGTTTATGGCTTTATCTTATAGAACTCAAGGTCTCCGTGCTTGGCAAACAGGTTTTGCAGCTTTTGAGCTAAGATTTCCAAGTTATTCACATAATGAAAACCTATACTTTGTTTCGGTCGAGTTCCCCATTCAAATGCATGTAACAGTGAGAAACGCACTGTCTTGGCGAAAGAAAGCGTTTTTGTACAACTTCATAGAAATAGCTGTAACTTTTGATAGAAGACTCAGACAAACATGTTTATGGCTTTATCTTATAGAACTCAAGGTCTACGTGCTGGGAAAACAGGTTTTGCAGCTGTTTGAGCTAAGATTTCCAAGTTATTCACATAATGAAAACTTATACTTTGTTTCGGTCGAGTTCCCCATTCAAATGCATGTAACAGTGAGAAACGCACTGTCTTGGCGAAAGAAAGCGTTTTTGTACAACTTCATAGAAATAGCTGTAACTTTTGATAGAAGACTCGGATACACATGTTTATGGCTTTATCTTATAGAACTCAAGGTCTCCGTGCTGGGCAAACAGGTTTTGCAGCTGTTTGAGCTAAGATTTCCAAGTTATTCACATAATGAAAACTTATACTTTGTTTCGGTCGAGTTCCCCATTCAAATGCATGTAACAGTGAGAAACGCACTGTCTTGGCGAAAGAAAGCGTTTTTGTACAACTTCATATAAATAGCTGTAACTTTTGATAGAAGACTCGGATACACATGTTTATGGCTTTATCTTATAGAACTCAAGGTCTCCGTGCTGGGCAAACAGGTTTTGCAGCTGTTTGAGCTAAGATTTCCAAGTTATTCACATAATGAAAACCTATACTTTGTTTCGGTCGAGTTCCCCATTCAAATGCATGTAACAGTGAGAAACGCACTGTCTTGGCGAAAGAAAGCGTTTTTGTACAACTTCATAGAAATAGCTGTAACTTTTGATAGAAGACTCAGACAAACATGTTTATGGCTTTATCTTATAGAACTCAAGGTCTACGTGCTGGGAAAACAGGTTTTGCAGCTGTTTGAGCTAAGATTTCCAAGTTATTCACATAATGAAAACTTATACTTTGTTTCAGTCGAGTTCCCCATTCAAATGCATGTAACAGTGAGAAACGCACTGTCTTGGCGAAAGAAAGCGTTTTTGTACAACTTCATAGAAATAGCTGTAACTTTTGATAGAAGACTCAGACAAACATGTTTATGGCTTTATCTTATAGAACTCAAGGTCCCCGTGCTGGGAAAACAGGTTTTGCAGCTGTTTGAGCTAAGATTTCCAAGTTATTCACATAATGAAAACTTATACTTTGTTTCGGTCGAGTTCCCCATTCAAATGCATGTAACAGTGAGAAACGCACTGTCTTGGCGAAAGAAAGCGTTTTTGTACAACTTCATATAAATAGCTGTAACTTTTGATAGAAGACTCGGATACACATGTTTATGGCTTTATCTTATAGAACTCAAGGTCTCCGTGCTGGGCAAACAGGTTTTGCAGCTGTTTGAGCTAAGATTTCCAAGTTATTCACATAATGAAAACCTATACTTTGTTTCGGTCGAGTTCCCCATTCAAATGCATGTAACAGTGAGAAACGCACTGTCTTGGCGAAAGACAGCGTTTTTGTACAACTTCATAGAAATAGCTGTAACTTTTGATAGAAGACTCAGACAAACATGTTTATGGCTTTATCTTATAGAACTCAAGGTCCCCGTGCTGGGAAAACAGGTTTTGCAGCTGTTTGAGCTAAGATTTCCAAGTTATTCACATAATGAAAACTTATACTTTGTTTCGGTCGAGTTCCCCATTCAAATGCATGTAACAGTGAGAAACGCACTGTCTTGGCGAAAGAAAGCGTTTTTGTACAACTTCATATAAATAGCTGTAACTTTTGATAGAAGACTCGGATACACATGTTTATGGCTTTATCTTATAGAACTCAAGGTCTCCGTGCTGGGCAAACAGGTTTTGCAGCTGTTTGAGCTAAGATTTCCAAGTTATTCACATAATGAAAACCTATACTTTGTTTCGGTCGAGTTCCCCATTCAAATGCATGTAACAGTGAGAAACGCACTGTCTTGGCGAAAGAAAGCGTTTTTGTACAACTTCATAGAAATAGCTGTAACTTTTGATAGAAGACTCAGACAAACATGTTTATGGCCTTATATTATAGAACTCAAGGTCTCCGTGCTGGGAAAACAGGTTTTGCAGCTGTTTGAGCTAAGATTTCCAAGTTATTCACATAATGAAAACTTATACTTTGTTTCAGTCGAGTTCCCCATTCAAATGCATGTAACAGTGAGAAACGCACTGTCTTGGCGAAAGAAAGCGTTTTTGTACAACTTCATAGAAATAGCTGTAACTTTTGATAGAAGACTCGGATACACATGTTTATGGCTTTATCTTATAGAACTCAAGGTCTCCGTGCTGGGCAAACAGGTTTTGCAGCTGTTTGAGCTAAGATTTCCAAGTTATTCACATAATGAAAACTTATACTTTGTTTCAGTCGAGTTCCCCATTCAAATGCATGTAACAGTGAGAAACGCACTGTCTTGGCGAAAGAAAGCGTTTTTGTACAACTTCATAGAAATAGCTGTAACTTTTGATAGAAGACTCGGATACACATGTTTATGGCTTTATCTTATAGAACTCAAGGTCTCCGTGCTGGGCAAACAGGTTTTGCAGCTGTTTGAGCTAAGATTTCCAAGTTATTCACATAATGAAAACTTATACTTTGTTTCGGTCGAGTTCCCCATTCAAATGCATGTAACAGTGAGAAACGCACTGTCTTGGCGAAAGAAAGCGTTTTTGTACAACTTCATAGAAATAGCTGTAACTTTTGATAGAAGACTCAGACAAACATGTTTATGGCTTTATCTTATAGAACTCAAGGTCCCCGTGCTGGGAAAACAGGTTTTGCAGCTGTTTGAGCTAAGATTTCCAAGTTATTCACATAATGAAAACCTATACTTTGTTTCGGTCGAGTTCCCCATTCAAATGCATGTAACAGTGAGAAACGCACTGTCTTGGCGAAAGAAAGCGTTTTTGTACAACTTCATAGAAATAGCTGTAACTTTTGATAGAAGACTCGGATACACATGTTTATGGCTTTATCTTATAGAACTCAAGGTCTCCGTGCTGGGCAAACAGGTTTTGCAGCTGTTTGAGCTAAGATTTCCAAGTTATTCACATAATGAAAACCTATACTTTGTTTCGGTCGAGTTCCCCATTCAAATGCATGTAACAGTGAGAAACGCACTGTCTTGGCGAAAGAAAGCGTTTTTGTACAACTTCATAGAAATAGCTGTAACTTTTGATAGAAGACTCAGACAAACATGTTTATGGCTTTATCTTATAGAACTCAAGGTCTACGTGCTGGGAAAACAGGTTTTGCAGCTGTTTGAGCTAAGATTTCCAAGTTATTCACATAATGAAAACTTATACTTTGTTTCGGTCGAGTTCCCCATTCAAATGCATGTAACAGTGAGAAACGCACTGTCTTGGCGAAAGAAAGCGTTTTTGTACAACTTCATAGAAATAGCTGTAACTTTTGATAGAAGACTCGGATACACATGTTTATGGCTTTATCTTATAGAACTCAAGGTCTCCGTGCTTGGCAAACAGGTTTTGCAGCTGTTTGAGCTAAGATTTCCAAGTTATTCACATAATGAAAACTTATACTTTGTTTCGGTCGAGTTCCCCATTCAAATGTATGTAACAGTGAGAAACGCACTGTCTTGGCGAAAGAAAGCGTTTTTGTACAACTTCATAGAAATAGCTGTAACTTTTGATAGAAGACTCAGACAAACATGTTTATGGCCTTATATTATAGAACTCAAGGTCTCCGTGCTGGGAAAACAGGTTTTGCAGCTGTTTGAGCTAAGATTTCCAAGTTATTCACATAATGAAAACTTATACTTTGTTTCGGTCGAGTTCCCCATTCAAATGCATGTACCAGTGAGAAACGCACTGTCTTGGCGAAAGAAAGCGTTTTTGTACAACTTCATAGAAATAGCTGTAACTTTTGATAGAAGACTCAGACAAACATGTTTATGGCCTTATATTATAGAACTCAAGGTCTCCGTGCTGGGAAAACAGGTTTTGCAGCTGTTTGAGCTAAGATTTCCAAGTTATTCACATAATGAAAACTTATACTTTGTTTCAGTCGAGTTCCCCATTCAAATGCATGTAACAGTGAGAAACGCACTGTCTTGGCGAAAGAAAGCGTTTTTGTACAACTTCATAGAAATAGCTGTAACTTTTGATAGAAGACTCGGATACACATGTTTATGGCTTTATCTTATAGAACTCAAGGTCTTCGTGCTGGGCAAACAGGTTTTGCAGCTGTTTGAGCTAAGATTTCCAAGTTATTCACATAATGAAAACCTATACTTTGTTTCGGTCGAGTTCCCCATTCAAATGCATGTAACAGTGAGAAACGCACTGTCTTGGCGAAAGAAAGCGTTTTTGTACAACTTCATAGAAATAGCTGTAACTTTTGATAGAAGACTCAGACAAACATGTTTATGGCTTTATCTTATAGAACTCAAGGTCTCCGTGCTGGGCAAACAGGTTTTGCAGCTGTTTGAGCTAAGATTTCCAAGTTATTCACATAATGAAAACTTATACTTTGTTTCAGTCGAGTTCCCCATTCAAATGCATGTAACAGTGAGAAACGCACTGTCTTGGCGAAAGAAAGCGTTTTTGTACAACTTCATAGAAATAGCTGTAACTTTTGATAGAAGACTCGGATACACATGTTTATGGCTTTATCTTATAGAACTCAAGGTCTCCGTGCTGGGCAAACAGGTTTTGCAGCTGTTTGAGCTAAGATTTCCAAGTTATTCACATAATGAAAACTTATACTTTGTTTCAGTCGAGTTCCCCATTCAAATGCATGTAACAGTGAGAAACGCACTGTCTTGGCGAAAGAAAGCGTTTTTGTACAACTTCATAGAAATAGCTGTAACTTTTGATAGAAGACTCGGATACACATGTTTATGGCTTTATCTTATAGAACTCAAGGTCTCCGTGCTTGGCAAACAGGTTTTGCAGCTTTTGAGCTAAGATTTCCAAGTTATTCACATAATGAAAACTTATACTTTGTTTCGGTCGAGTTCCCCATTCAAATGCATGTAACAGTGAGAAACGCACTGTCTTGGCGAAAGAAAGCGTTTTTGTACAACTTCATAGAAATAGCTGTAACTTTTGATAGAAGACTCAGACAAACATGTTTATGGCTTTATCTTATAGAACTCAAGGTCTACGTGCTGGGAAAACAGGTTTTGCAGCTGTTTGAGCTAAGATTTCCAAGTTATTCACATAATGAAAACTTATACTTTGTTTCGGTCGAGTTCCCCATTCAAATGCATGTAACAGTGAGAAACGCACTGTCTTGGCGAAAGAAAGCGTTTTTGTACAACTTCATAGAAATAGCTGTAACGTTTGATAGAAGACTCGGATACACATGTTTATGGCTTTATCTTATAGAACTCAAGGTCTCCGTGCTGGGCAAACAGGTTTTGCAGCTGTTTGAGCTAAGATTTCCAAGTTATTCACATAATGAAAACTTATACTTTGTTTCGGTCGAGTTCCCCATTCAAATGCATGTAACAGTGAGAAACGCACTGTCTTGGCGAAAGAAAGCGTTTTTGTACAACTTCATAGAAATAGCTGTAACTTTTGATAGAAGACTCAGACAAACATGTTTATGGCTTTATCTTATAGAACTCAAGGTCCCCGTGCTGGGAAAACAGGTTTTGCAGCTGTTTGAGCTAAGATTTCCAAGTTATTCACATAATGAAAACCTATACTTTGTTTCGGTCGAGTTCCCCATTCAAATGCATGTAACAGTGAGAAACGCACTGTCTTGGCGAAAGAAAGCGTTTTTGTACAACTTCATAGAAATAGCTGTAACTTTTGATAGAAGACTCGGATACACATGTTTATGGCTTTATCTTATAGAACTCAAGGTCTCCGTGCTGGGCAAACAGGTTTTGCAGCTGTTTGAGCTAAGATTTCCAAGTTATTCACATAATGAAAACCTATACTTTGTTTCGGTCGAGTTCCCCATTCAAATGCATGTAACAGTGAGAAACGCACTGTCTTGGCGAAAGAAAGCGTTTTTGTACAACTTCATAGAAATAGCTGTAACTTTTGATAGAAGACTCAGACAAACATGTTTATGGCTTTATCTTATAGAACTCAAGGTCTACGTGCTGGGAAAACAGGTTTTGCAGCTGTTTGAGCTAAGATTTCCAAGTTATTCACATAATGAAAACTTATACTTTGTTTCGGTCGAGTTCCCCATTCAAATGCATGTAACAGTGAGAAACGCACTGTCTTGGCGAAAGAAAGCGTTTTTGTACAACTTCATAGAAATAGCTGTAACTTTTGATAGAAGACTCAGACAAACATGTTTATGGCCTTATATTATAGAACTCAAGGTCTCCGTGCTGGGAAAACAGGTTTTGCAGCTGTTTGAGCTAAGATTTCCAAGTTATTCACATAATGAAAACTTATACTTTGTTTCGGTCGAGTTCCCCATTCAAATGCATGTACCAGTGAGAAACGCACTGTCTTGGCGAAAGAAAGCGTTTTTGTACAACTTCATAGAAATAGCTGTAACTTTTGATAGAAGACTCAGACAAACATGTTTATGGCCTTATATTATAGAACTCAAGGTCTTCGTGCTGGGCAAACAGGTTTTGCAGCTGTTTGAGCTAAGATTTCCAAGTTATTCACATAATGAAAACCTATACTTTGTTTCGGTCGAGTTCCCCATTCAAATGCATGTAACAGTGAGAAACGCACTGTCTTGGCGAAAGAAAGCGTTTTTGTACAACTTCATAGAAATAGCTGTAACTTTTGATAGAAGACTCAGACAAACATGTTTATGGCTTTATCTTATAGAACTCAAGGTCTCCGTGCTGGGCAAACAGGTTTTGCAGCTGTTTGAGCTAAGATTTCCAAGTTATTCACATAATGAAAACTTATACTTTGTTTCAGTCGAGTTCCCCATTCAAATGCATGTAACAGTGAGAAACGCACTGTCTTGGCGAAAGAAAGCGTTTTTGTACAACTTCATAGAAATAGCTGTAACTTTTGATAGAAGACTCGGATACACATGTTTATGGCTTTATCTTATAGAACTCAAGGTCTTCGTGCTGGGCAAACAGGTTTTGCAGCTGTTTGAGCTAAGATTTCCAAGTTATTCACATAATGAAAACCTATACTTTGTTTCGGTCGAGTTCCCCATTCAAATGCATGTAACAGTGAGAAACGCACTGTCTTGGCGAAAGAAAGCGTTTTTGTACAACTTCATAGAAATAGCTGTAACTTTTGATAGAAGACTCAGACAAACATGTTTATGGCTTTATCTTATAGAACTCAAGGTCTACATGCTGGGAAAACAGGTTTTGCAGCTGTTTGAGCTAAGATTTCCAAGTTATTCACATAATGAAAACTTATACTTTGTTTCGGTCGAGTTCCCCATTCAAATGCATGTAACAGTGAGAAACGCACTGTCTTGGCGAAAGAAAGCTATTTTGTACAACTTCATAGAAATAGCTGTAACTTTTGATAGAAGACTCGGATACACATGTTTATGGCTTTATCTTATAGAACTCAAGGTCTCCGTGCTGGGCAAACAGGTTTTGCAGCTGTTTGAGCTAAGATTTCCAAGTTATTCACATAATGAAAACTTATACTTTGTTTCAGTCGAGTTCCCCATTCAAATGCATGTAACAGTGAGAAACGCACTGTCTTGGCGAAAGAAAGCGTTTTTGTACAACTTCATAGAAATAGCTGTAACTTTTGATAGAAGACTCGGATACACATGTTTATGGCTTTATCTTATAGAACTCAAGGTCTTCGTGCTGGGCAAACAGGTTTTGCAGCTGTTTGAGCTAAGATTTCCAAGTTATTCACATAATGAAAACCTATACTTTGTTTCGGTCGAGTTCCCCATTCAAATGCATGTAACAGTGAGAAACGCACTGTCTTGGCGAAAGAAAGCGTTTTTGTACAACTTCATATAAATAGCTGTAACTTTTGATAGAAGACTCAGACAAACATGTTTATGGCTTTATCTTATAGAACTCAAGGTCTCCGTGCTGGGCAAACAGGTTTTGCAGCTGTTTGAGCTAAGATTTCCAAGTTATTCACATAATGAAAACCTATACTTTGTTTCGGTCGAGTTCCCCATTCAAATGCATGTAACAGTGAGAAACGCACTGTCTTGGCGAAAGAAAGCGTTTTTGTACAACTTCATAGAAATAGCTGTAACTTTTGATAGAAGACTCAGACAAACATGTTTATGGCTTTATCTTATAGAACTCAAGGTTCCCGTGCTGGGAAAACAGGTTTTGCAGCTGTTTGAGCTAAGATTTCCAAGTTATTCACATAATGAAAACCTATACTTTGTTTCGGTCGAGTTCCCCATTCAAATGCATGTAACAGTGAGAAACGCACTGTCTTGGCGAAAGAAAGCGTTTTTGTACAACTTCATAGAAATAGCTGTAACTTTTGATAGAAGACTCAGACAAACATGTTTATGGCTTTATCTTATAGAACTCAAGGTCTACGTGCTGGGAAAACAGGTTTTGCAGCTGTTTGAGCTAAGATTTCCAAGTTATTCACATAATGAAAACTTATACTTTGTTTCGGTCGAGTTCCCCATTCAAATGCATGTAACAGTGAGAAACGCACTGTCTTGGCGAAAGAAAGCGTTTTTGTACAACTTCATAGAAATAGCTGTAACTTTTGATAGAAGACTCAGACAAACATGTTTATGGCTTTATCTTATAGAACTCAAGGTCTACGTGCTGGGAAAACAGGTTTTGCAGCTGTTTGAGCTAAGATTTCCAAGTTATTCACATAATGAAAACTTATACTTTGTTTCGGTCGAGTTCCCCATTCAAATGCATGTAACAGTGAGAAACGCACTGTCTTGGCGAAAGAAAGCTATTTTGTACAACTTCATAGAAATAGCTGTAACTTTTGATAGAAGACTCGGATACACATGTTTATGGCTTTATCTTATAGAACTCAAGGTCTCCGTGCTGGGCAAACAGGTTTTGCAGCTGTTTGAGCTAAGATTTCCAAGTTATTCACATAATGAAAACTTATACTTTGTTTCGGTCGAGTTCCCCATTCAAATGCATGTAACAGTGAGAAACGCACTGTCTTGGCGAAAGAAAGCGTTTTTGTACAACTTCATATAAATAGCTGTAACTTTTGATAGAAGACTCGGATACACATGTTTATGGCTTTATCTTATAGAACTCAAGGTCTCCGTGCTGGGCAAACAGGTTTTGCAGCTGTTTGAGCTAAGATTTCCAAGTTATTCACATAATGAAAACCTATACTTTGTTTCGGTCGAGTTCCCCATTCAAATGCATGTAACAGTGAGAAACGCACTGTCTTGGCGAAAGAAAGCGTTTTTGTACAACTTCATAGAAATAGCTGTAACTTTTGATAGAAGACTCGGATACACATGTTTATGGCTTTATCTTATAGAACTCAAGGTCTCCGTGCTGGGCAAACAGGTTTTGCAGCTGTTTGAGCTAAGATTTCCAAGTTATTCACATAATGAAAACCTATACTTTGTTTCGGTCGAGTTCCCCATTCAAATGCATGTAACAGTGAGAAACGCACTGTCTTGGCGAAAGAAAGCGTTTTTGTACAACTTCATAGAAATAGCTGTAACTTTTGATAGAAGACTCGGATACACATGTTTATGGCTTTATCTTATAGAACTCAAGGTCTCCGTGCTGGGCAAACAGGTTTTGCAGCTGTTTGAGCTAAGATTTCCAAGTTATTCACATAATGAAAACCTATACTTTGTTTCGGTCGAGTTCCCCATTCAAATGCATGTAACAGTGAGAAACGCACTGTCTTGGCGAAAGAAAGCGTTTTTGTACAACTTCATAGAAATAGCTGTAACTTTTGATAGAAGACTCAGACAAACATGTTTATGGCCTTATATTATAGAACTCAAGGTCTCCGTGCTGGGAAAACAGGTTTTGCAGCTGTTTGAGCTAAGATTTCCAAGTTATTCACATAATGAAAACTTATACTTTGTTTCGGTCGAGTTCCCCATTCAAATGCATGTACCAGTGAGAAACGCACTGTCTTGGCGAAAGAAAGCGTTTTTGTACAACTTCATAGAAATAGCTGTAACTTTTGATAGAAGACTCAGACAAACATGTTTATGGCCTTATATTATAGAACTCAAGGTCTTCGTGCTGGGCAAACAGGTTTTGCAGCTGTTTGAGCTAAGATTTCCAAGTTATTCACATAATGAAAACCTATACTTTGTTTCGGTCGAGTTCCCCATTCAAATGCATGTAACAGTGAGAAACGCACTGTCTTGGCGAAAGAAAGCGTTTTTGTACAACTTCATAGAAATAGCTGTAACTTTTGATAGAAGACTCAGACAAACATGTTTATGGCTTTATCTTATAGAACTCAAGGTCTCCGTGCTGGGCAAACAGGTTTTGCAGCTGTTTGAGCTAAGATTTCCAAGTTATTCACATAATGAAAACTTATACTTTGTTTCAGTCGAGTTCCCCATTCAAATGCATGTAACAGTGAGAAACGCACTGTCTTGGCGAAAGAAAGCGTTTTTGTACAACTTCATAGAAATAGCTGTAACTTTTGATAGAAGACTCGGATACACATGTTTATGGCTTTATCTTATAGAACTCAAGGTCTTCGTGCTGGGCAAACAGGTTTTGCAGCTGTTTGAGCTAAGATTTCCAAGTTATTCACATAATGAAAACCTATACTTTGTTTCGGTCGAGTTCCCCATTCAAATGCATGTAACAGTGAGAAACGCACTGTCTTGGCGAAAGAAAGCGTTTTTGTACAACTTCATAGAAATAGCTGTAACTTTTGATAGAAGACTCAGACAAACATGTTTATGGCTTTATCTTATAGAACTCAAGGTCTACATGCTGGGAAAACAGGTTTTGCAGCTGTTTGAGCTAAGATTTCCAAGTTATTCACATAATGAAAACTTATACTTTGTTTCGGTCGAGTTCCCCATTCAAATGCATGTAACAGTGAGAAACGCACTGTCTTGGCGAAAGAAAGCTATTTTGTACAACTTCATAGAAATAGCTGTAACTTTTGATAGAAGACTCGGATACACATGTTTATGGCTTTATCTTATAGAACTCAAGGTCTCCGTGCTGGGCAAACAGGTTTTGCAGCTGTTTGAGCTAAGATTTCCAAGTTATTCACATAATGAAAACTTATACTTTGTTTCAGTCGAGTTCCCCATTCAAATGCATGTAACAGTGAGAAACGCACTGTCTTGGCGAAAGAAAGCGTTTTTGTACAACTTCATAGAAATAGCTGTAACTTTTGATAGAAGACTCGGATACACATGTTTATGGCTTTATCTTATAGAACTCAAGGTCTTCGTGCTGGGCAAACAGGTTTTGCAGCTGTTTGAGCTAAGATTTCCAAGTTATTCACATAATGAAAACCTATACTTTGTTTCGGTCGAGTTCCCCATTCAAATGCATGTAACAGTGAGAAACGCACTGTCTTGGCGAAAGAAAGCGTTTTTGTACAACTTCATAGAAATAGCTGTAACTTTTGATAGAAGACTCAGACAAACATGTTTATGGCTTTATCTTATAGAACTCAAGGTCTACATGCTGGGAAAACAGGTTTTGCAGCTGTTTGAGCTAAGATTTCCAAGTTATTCACATAATGAAAACTTATACTTTGTTTCGGTCGAGTTCCCCATTCAAATGCATGTAACAGTGAGAAACGCACTGTCTTGGCGAAAGAAAGCTATTTTGTACAACTTCATATAAATAGCTGTAACTTTTGATAGAAGACTCGGATACACATGTTTATGGCTTTATCTTATAGAACTCAAGGTCTCCGTGCTGGGCAAACAGGTTTTGCAGCTGTTTGAGCTAAGATTTCCAAGTTATTCACATAATGAAAACTTATACTTTGTTTCGGTCGAGTTCCCCATTCAAATGCATGTAACAGTGAGAAACGCACTGTCTTGGCGAAAGAAAGCGTTTTTGTACAACTTCATAGAAATAGCTGTAACTTTTGATAGAAGACTCGGATACACATGTTTATGGCTTTATCTTATAGAACTCAAGGTCTCCGTGCTGGGCAAACAGGTTTTGCAGCTGTTTGAGCTAAGATTTCCAAGTTATTCACATAATGAAAACTTATACTTTGTTTCGGTCGAGTTCCCCATTCAAATGCATGTAACAGTGAGAAACGCACTGTCTTGGCGAAAGAAAGCGTTTTTGTACAACTTCATATAAATAGCTGTAACTTTTGATAGAAGACTCGGATACACATGTTTATGGCTTTATCTTATAGAACTCAAGGTTCCCGTGCTGGGAAAACAGGTTTTGCAGCTGTTTGAGCTAAGATTTCCAAGTTATTCACATAATGAAAACCTATACTTTGTTTCGGTCGAGTTCCCCATTCAAATGCATGTAACAGTGAGAAACGCACTGTCTTGGCGAAAGAAAGCGTTTTTGTACAACTTCATAGAAATAGCTGTAACTTTTGATAGAAGACTCAGACAAACATGTTTATGGCTTTATCTTATAGAACTCAAGGTCTACGTGCTGGGAAAACAGGTTTTGCAGCTGTTTGAGCTAAGATTTCCAAGTTATTCACATAATGAAAACTTATACTTTGTTTCGGTCGAGTTCCCCATTCAAATGCATGTAACAGTGAGAAACGCACTGTCTTGGCGAAAGAAAGCTATTTTGTACAACTTCATAGAAATAGCTGTAACTTTTGATAGAAGACTCGGATACACATGTTTATGGCTTTATCTTATAGAACTCAAGGTCTCCGTGCTGGGCAAACAGGTTTTGCAGCTGTTTGAGCTAAGATTTCCAAGTTATTCACATAATGAAAACTTATACTTTGTTTCGGTCGAGTTCCCCATTCAAATGCATGTAACAGTGAGAAACGCACTGTCTTGGCGAAAGAAAGCGTTTTTGTACAACTTCATATAAATAGCTGTAACTTTTGATAGAAGACTCGGATACACATGTTTATGGCTTTATCTTATAGAACTCAAGGTCTCCGTGCTGGGCAAACAGGTTTTGCAGCTGTTTGAGCTAAGATTTCCAAGTTATTCACATAATGAAAACCTATACTTTGTTTCGGTCGAGTTCCCCATTCAAATGCATGTAACAGTGAGAAACGCACTGTCTTGGCGAAAGAAAGCGTTTTTGTACAACTTCATAGAAATAGCTGTAACTTTTGATAGAAGACTCAGACAAACATGTTTATGGCTTTATCTTATAGAACTCAAGGTTCCCGTGCTGGGAAAACAGGTTTTGCAGCTGTTTGAGCTAAGATTTCCAAGTTATTCACATAATGAAAACCTATACTTTGTTTCGGTCGAGTTCCCCATTCAAATGCATGTAACAGTGAGAAACGCACTGTCTTGGCGAAAGAAAGCGTTTTTGTACAACTTCATATAAATAGCTGTAACTTTTGATAGAAGACTCGGATACACATGTTTATGGCTTTATCTTATAGAACTCAAGGTCTCCGTGCTGGGCAAACAGGTTTTGCAGCTGTTTGAGCTAAGATTTCCAAGTTATTCACATAATGAAAACCTATACTTTGTTTCGGTCGAGTTCCCCATTCAAATGCATGTAACAGTGAGAAACGCACTGTCTTGGCGAAAGAAAGCGTTTTTGTACAACTTCATAGAAATAGCTGTAACTTTTGATAGAAGACTCGGATACACATGTTTATGGCTTTATCTTATAGAACTCAAGGTCTCCGTGCTGGGCAAACAGGTTTTGCAGCTGTTTGAGCTAAGATTTCCAAGTTATTCACATAATGAAAACCTATACTTTGTTTCGGTCGAGTTCCCCATTCAAATGCATGTAACAGTGAGAAACGCACTGTCTTGGCGAAAGAAAGCGTTTTTGTACAACTTCATAGAAATAGCTGTAACTTTTGATAGAAGACTCAGACAAACATGTTTATGGCCTTATATTATAGAACTCAAGGTCTCCGTGCTGGGAAAACAGGTTTTGCAGCTGTTTGAGCTAAGATTTCCAAGTTATTCACATAATGAAAACTTATACTTTGTTTCGGTCGAGTTCCCCATTCAAATGCATGTACCAGTGAGAAACGCACTGTCTTGGCGAAAGAAAGCGTTTTTGTACAACTTCATAGAAATAGCTGTAACTTTTGATAGAAGACTCAGACAAACATGTTTATGGCTTTATCTTATAGAACTCAAGGTTTCCGTGCTGGGAAAACAGGTTTTGCAGCTGTTTGAGCTAAGATTTCCAAGTTATTCACATAATGAAAACCTATACTTTGTTTCGGTCGAGTTCCCCATTCAAATGCATGTAACAGTGAGAAACGCACTGTCTTGGCGAAAGAAAGCGTTTTTGTACAACTTCATAGAAATAGCTGTAACTTTTGATAGAAGACTCAGACAAACATGTTTATGGCTTTATCTTATAGAACTCAAGGTTTCCGTGCTGGGAAAACAGGTTTTGCAGCTGTTTGAGCTAAGATTTCCAAGTTATTCACATAATGAAAACCTATACTTTGTTTCGGTCGAGTTCCCCATTCAAATGCATGTAACAGTGAGAAACGCACTGTCTTGGCGAAAGAAAGCGTTTTTGTACAACTTCATAGAAATAGCTGTAACTTTTGATAGAAGACTCAGACAAACATGTTTATGGCTTTATCTTATAGAACTCAAGGTTTCCGTGCTGGGAAAACAGGTTTTGCAGCTGTTTGAGCTAAGATTTCCAAGTTATTCACATAATGAAAACCTATACTTTGTTTCGGTCGAGTTCCCCATTCAAATGCATGTAACAGTGAGAAACGCACTGTCTTGGCGAAAGAAAGCTATTTTGTACAACTTCATAGAAATAGCTGTAACTTTTGATAGAAGACTCGGATACACATGTTTATGGCTTTATCTTATAGAACTCAAGGTCTCCGTGCTGGGCAAACAGGTTTTGCAGCTGTTTGAGCTAAGATTTCCAAGTTATTCACATAATGAAAACTTATACTTTGTTTCGGTCGAGTTCCCCATTCAAATGCATGTAACAGTGAGAAACGCACTGTCTTGGCGAAAGAAAGCGTTTTTGTACAACTTCATATAAATAGCTGTAACTTTTGATAGAAGACTCGGATACACATGTTTATGGCTTTATCTTATAGAACTCAAGGTCTCCGTGCTGGGCAAACAGGTTTTGCAGCTGTTTGAGCTAAGATTTCCAAGTTATTCACATAATGAAAACCTATACTTTGTTTCGGTCGAGTTCCCCATTCAAATGCATGTAACAGTGAGAAACGCACTGTCTTGGCGAAAGAAAGCGTTTTTGTACAACTTCATAGAAATAGCTGTAACTTTTGATAGAAGACTCAGACAAACATGTTTATGGCTTTATCTTATAGAACTCAAGGTTCCCGTGCTGGGAAAACAGGTTTTGCAGCTGTTTGAGCTAAGATTTCCAAGTTATTCACATAATGAAAACCTATACTTTGTTTCGGTCGAGTTCCCCATTCAAATGCATGTAACAGTGAGAAACGCACTGTCTTGGCGAAAGAAAGCGTTTTTGTACAACTTCATAGAAATAGCTGTAACTTTTGATAGAAGACTCAGACAAACATGTTTATGGCCTTATATTATAGAACTCAAGGTCTCCGTGCTGGGAAAACAGGTTTTGCAGCTGTTTGAGCTAAGATTTCCAAGTTATTCACATAATGAAAACTTATACTTTGTTTCGGTCGAGTTCCCCATTCAAATGCATGTACCAGTGAGAAACGCACTGTCTTGGCGAAAGAAAGCGTTTTTGTACAACTTCATAGAAATAGCTGTAACTTTTGATAGAAGACTCGGATACACGTTTATGGCTTTATCTTATAGAACTCAAGGTCTCCGTGCTTGGCAAACAGGTTTTGCAGCTGTTTGAGCTAAGATTTCCAAGTTATTCACATAATGAAAACCTATACTTTCTTTCGGTCGAGTTCCCCATTCAAATGCATGTAACAGTGAGAAACGCACTGTCTTGGCGAAAGAAAGCGTTTTTGTACAACTTCATAGAAATAGCTGTAACTTTTGATAGAAGACTCAGACAAACATGTTTATGGCCTTATATTATAGAACTCAAGGTCTCCGTGCTGGGCAAACAGGTTTTGCAGCTGTTTGAGCTAAGATTTCCAAGTTATTCACATAATGAAAACCTATACTTTGTTTCGGTCGAGTTCCCCATTCAAATGCATGTAACAGTGAGAAACGCACTGTCTTGGCGAAAGAAAGCGTTTTTGTACAACTTCATAGAAATAGCTGTAACTTTTGATAGAAGACTCAGACAAACATGTTTATGGCTTTATCTTATAGAACTCAAGGTCTCCATGCTGGGAAAACAGGTTTTGCAGCTGTTTGAGCTAAGATTTCCAAGTTATTCACATAATGAAAACTTATACTTTGTTTCGGTCGAGTTCCCCATTCAAATGCATGTAACAGTGAGAAACGCACTGTCTTGGCGAAAGAAAGCTATTTTGTACAACTTCATAGAAATAGCTGTAACTTTTGATAGAAGACTCGGATACACATGTTTATGGCTTTATATTATAGAACTCAAGGTCTCCGTGCTGGGAAAACAGGTTTTGCAGCTGTTTGAGCTAAGATTTCCAAGTTATTCACATAATGAAAACTTATACTTTGTTTCGGTCGAGTTCCCCATTCAAATGCATGTAACAGTGAGAAACGCACTGTCTTGGCGAAAGAAAGCGTTTTTGTACAACTTCATAGAAATAGCTGTAACTTTTGATAGAAGACTCGGATACACATGTTTATGGCTTTATCTTATAGAACTCAAGGTCTCCGTGCTGGGCAAACAGGTTTTGCAGCTGTTTGAACTAAGATTTCCAAGTTATTCACATAATGAAAACCTATACTTTCTTTCGGTCGAGTTCCCCATTCAAATGCATGTAACAGTGAGAAACGCACTGTCTTGGCGAAAGAAAGCGTTTTTGTACAACTTCATAGAAATAGCTGTAACTTTTGATAGAAGACTCAGACAAACATGTTTATGGCCTTATATTATAGAACTCAAGGTCTCCGTGCTGGGCAAACAGGTTTTGCAGCTGTTTGAGCTAAGATTTCCAAGTTATTCACATAATGAAAACCTATACTTTGTTTCGGTCGAGTTCCCCATTCAAATGCATGTAACAGTGAGAAACGCACTGTCTTGGCGAAAGAAAGCGTTTTTGTACAACTTCATAGAAATAGCTGTAACTTTTGATAGAAGACTCAGACAAACATGTTTATGGCTTTATCTTATAGAACTCAAGGTCTCCATGCTGGGAAAACAGGTTTTGCAGCTGTTTGAGCTAAGATTTCCAAGTTATTCACATAATGAAAACTTATACTTTGTTTCGGTCGAGTTCCCCATTCAAATGCATGTAACAGTGAGAAACGCACTGTCTTGGCGAAAGAAAGCTATTTTGTACAACTTCATAGAAATAGCTGTAACTTTTGATAGAAGACTCGGATACACATGTTTATGGCTTTATATTATAGAACTCAAGGTCTCCGTGCTGGGAAAACAGGTTTTGCAGCTGTTTGAGCTAAGATTTCCAAGTTATTCACATAATGAAAACTTATACTTTGTTTCGGTCGAGTTCCCCATTCAAATGCATGTAACAGTGAGAAACGCACTGTCTTGGCGAAAGAAAGCGTTTTTGTACAACTTCATAGAAATAGCTGTAACTTTTGATAGAAGACTCGGATACACATGTTTATGGCTTTATCTTATAGAACTCAAGGTCTCCGTGCTGGGCAAACAGGTTTTGCAGCTGTTTGAACTAAGATTTCCAAGTTATTCACATAATGAAAACCTATACTTTGTTTCGGTCGAGTTCCCCATTCAAATGCATGTAACAGTGAGAAACGCACTGTCTTGGCGAAAGAAAGCGTTTTTGTACAACTTCATAGAAATAGCTGTAACTTTTGATAGAAGACTCAGACAAACATGTTTATGGCTTTATCTTATAGAACTCAAGGTTTCCGTGCTGGGAAAACAGGTTTTGCAGCTGTTTGAGCTAAGATTTCCAAGTTATTCACATAATGAAAACCTATACTTTGTTTCGGTCGAGTTCCCCATTCAAATGCATGTAACAGTGAGAAACGCACTGTCTTGGCGAAAGAAAGCGTTTTTGTACAACTTCATAGAAATAGCTGTAACTTTTGATAGAAGACTCAGACAAACATGTTTATGGCTTTATCTTATAGAACTCAAGGTTTCCGTGCTGGGAAAACAGGTTTTGCAGCTGTTTGAGCTAAGATTTCCAAGTTATTCACATAATGAAAACCTATACTTTGTTTCGGTCGAGTTCCCCATTCAAATGCATGTAACAGTGAGAAACGCACTGTCTTGGTGAAAGAAAGCGTTTTTGTACAACTTCATAGAAATAGCTGTAACTTTTGATAGAAGACTCAGACAAACATGTTTATGGCTTTATCTTATAGAACTCAAGGTTTCCGTGCTGGGAAAACAGGTTTTGCAGCTGTTTGAGCTAAGATTTCCAAGTTATTCACATAATGAAAACCTATACTTTGTTTCGGTCGAGTTCCCCATTCAAATGCATGTAACAGTGAGAAACGCACTGTCTTGGCGAAAGAAAGCGTTTTTGTACAACTTCATAGAAATAGCTGTAACTTTTGATAGAAGACTCAGACAAACATGTTTATGGCTTTATCTTATAGAACTCAAGGTCTACGTGCTGGGAAAACAGGTTTTGCAGCTGTTTGAGCTAAGATTTCCAAGTTATTCACATAATGAAAACTTATACTTTGTTTCGGTCGAGTTCCCCATTCAAATGCATGTAACAGTGAGAAACGCACTGTCTTGGCGAAAGAAAGCGTTTTTGTACAACTTCATAGAAATAGCTGTAACTTTTGATAGAAGACTCGGATACACATGTTTATGGCTTTATCTTATAGAACTCAAGGTCTCCGTGCTGGGAAAACAGGTTTTGCAGCTGTTTGAGCTAAGATTTCCAAGTTATTCACATAATGAAAACCTATACTTTGTTTCGGTCGAGTTCCCCATTCAAATGCATGTAACAGTGAGAAACGCACTGTCTTGGCGAAAGAAAGCGTTTTTGTACAACTTCATATAAATAGCTGTAACTTTTGATAGAAGACTCGGATACACATGTTTATGGCTTTATCTTATAGAACTCAAGGTCTCCGTGCTGGGCAAACAGGTTTTGCAGCTGTTTGAGCTAAGATTTCCAAGTTATTCACATAATGAAAACCTATACTTTGTTTCGGTCGAGTTCCCCATTCAAATGCATGTAACAGTGAGAAACGCACTGTCTTGGCGAAAGAAAGCGTTTTTGTACAACTTCATAGAAATAGCTGTAACTTTTGATAGAAGACTCAGACAAACATGTTTATGGCTTTATCTTATAGAACTCAAGGTCTCCATGCTGGGAAAACAGGTTTTGCAGCTGTTTGAGCTAAGATTTCCAAGTTATTCACATAATGAAAACTTATACTTTGTTTCGGTCGAGTTCCCCATTCAAATGCATGTAACAGTGAGAAACGCACTGTCTTGGCGAAAGAAAGCTATTTTGTACAACTTCATAGAAATAGCTGTAACTTTTGATAGAAGACTCGGATACACATGTTTATGGCTTTATCTTATAGAACTCAAGGTCTCCGTGCTGGGAAAACAGGTTTTGCAGCTGTTTGAGCTAAGATTTCCAAGTTATTCACATAATGAAAACTTATACTTTGTTTCGGTCGAGTTCCCCATTCAAATGCATGTAACAGTGAGAAACGCACTGTCTTGGCGAAAGAAAGCGTTTTTGTACAACTTCATAGAAATAGCTGTAACTTTTGATAGAAGACTCGGATACACATGTTTATGGCTTTATATTATAGAACTCAAGGTCTCCGTGCTGGGCAAACAGGTTTTGCAGCTGTTTGAGCTAAGATTTCCAAGTTATTCACATAATGAAAACTTATACTTTGTTTCGGTCGAGTTCCCCATTCAAATGCATGTAACAGTGAGAAACGCACTGTCTTGGCGAAAGAAAGCGTTTTTGTACAACTTCATAGAAATAGCTGTAACTTTTGATAGAAGACTCGGATACACATGTTTATGGCTTTATCTTATAGAACTCAAGGTCTCCGTGCTGGGCAAACAGGTTTTGCAGCTGTTTGAACTAAGATTTCCAAGTTATTCACATAATGAAAACCTATACTTTGTTTCGGTCGAGTTCCCCATTCAAATGCATGTAACAGTGAGAAACGCACTGTCTTGGCGAAAGAAAGCGTTTTTGTACAACTTCATAGAAATAGCTGTAACTTTTGATAGAAGACTCAGACAAACATGTTTATGGCTTTATCTTATAGAACTCAAGGTTTCCGTGCTGGGAAAACAGGTTTTGCAGCTGTTTGAGCTAAGATTTCCAAGTTATTCACATAATGAAAACCTATACTTTGTTTCGGTCGAGTTCCCCATTCAAATGCATGTAACAGTGAGAAACGCACTGTCTTGGCGAAAGAAAGCGTTTTTGTACAACTTCATATAAATAGCTGTAACTTTTGATAGAAGACTCAGACAAACATGTTTATGGCTTTATCTTATAGAACTCAAGGTCTACGTGCTGGGAAAACAGGTTTTGCAGCTGTTTGAGCTAAGATTTCCAAGTTATTCACATAATGAAAACCTATACTTTGTTTCGGTCGAGTTCCCCATTCAAATGCATGTAACAGTGAGAAACGCACTGTCTTGGCGAAAGAAAGCGTTTTTGTACAACTTCATAGAAATAGCTGTAACTTTTGATAGAAGACTCAGACAAACATGTTTATGGCTTTATCTTATAGAACTCAAGGTCTCCATGCTGGGAAAACAGGTTTTGCAGCTGTTTGAGCTAAGATTTCCAAGTTATTCACATAATGAAAACTTATACTTTGTTTCGGTCGAGTTCCCCATTCAAATGCATGTAACAGTGAGAAACGCACTGTCTTGGCGAAAGAAAGCTATTTTGTACAACTTCATAGAAATAGCTGTAACTTTTGATAGAAGACTCGGATACACATGTTTATGGCTTTATATTATAGAACTCAAGGTCTCCGTGCTGGGCAAACAGGTTTTGCAGCTGTTTGAGCTAAGATTTCCAAGTTATTCACATAATGAAAACTTATACTTTGTTTCGGTCGAGTTCCCCATTCAAATGCATGTAACAGTGAGAAACGCACTGTCTTGGCGAAAGAAAGCGTTTTTGTACAACTTCATAGAAATAGCTGTAACTTTTGATAGAAGACTCGGATACACATGTTTATGGCTTTATCTTATAGAACTCAAGGTCTCCGTGCTGGGCAAACAGGTTTTGCAGCTGTTTGAACTAAGATTTCCAAGTTATTCACATAATGAAAACCTATACTTTGTTTCGGTCGAGTTCCCCATTCAAATGCATGTAACAGTGAGAAACGGACTGTCTTGGCGAAAGAAAGCGTTTTTGTACAACTTCATAGAAATAGCTGTAACTTTTGATAGAAGACTCAGACAAACATGTTTATGGCTTTATCTTATAGAACTCAAGGTTTCCGTGCTGGGAAAACAGGTTTTGCAGCTGTTTGAGCTAAGATTTCCAAGTTATTCACATAATGAAAACCTATACTTTGTTTCGGTCGAGTTCCCCATTCAAATGCATGTAACAGTGAGAAACGCACTGTCTTGGCGAAAGAAAGCGTTTTTGTACAACTTCATAGAAATAGCTGTAACTTTTGATAGAAGACTCAGACAAACATGTTTATGGCTTTATCTTATAGAACTCAAGGTTTCCGTGCTGGGAAAACAGGTTTTGCAGCTGTTTGAGCTAAGATTTCCAAGTTATTCACATAATGAAAACTTATACTTTGTTTCGGTCGAGTTCCCCATTCAAATGCATGTAACAGTGAGAAACGCACTGTCTTGGCGAAAGAAAGCGTTTTTGTACAACTTCATAGAAATAGCTGTAACTTTTGATAGAAGACTCGGATACACATGTTTATGGCTTTATATTATAGAACTCAAGGTCTCCGTGCTGGGCAAACAGGTTTTGCAGCTGTTTGAGCTAAGATTTCCAAGTTATTCACATAATGAAAACTTATACTTTGTTTCGGTCGAGTTCCCCATTCAAATGCATGTAACAGTGAGAAACGCACTGTCTTGGCGAAAGAAAGCGTTTTTGTACAACTTCATAGAAATAGCTGTAACTTTTGATAGAAGACTCGGATACACATGTTTATGGCTTTATCTTATAGAACTCAAGGTCTCCGTGCTGGGCAAACAGGTTTTGCAGCTGTTTGAGCTAAGATTTCCAAGTTATTCACATAATGAAAACCTATACTTTGTTTCGGTCGAGTTCCCCATTCAAATGCATGTAACAGTGAGAAACGGACTGTCTTGGCGAAAGAAAGCGTTTTTGTACAACTTCATAGAAATAGCTGTAACTTTTGATAGAAGACTCAGACAAACATGTTTATGGCTTTATCTTATAGAACTCAAGGTTTCCGTGCTGGGAAAACAGGTTTTGCAGCTGTTTGAGCTAAGATTTCCAAGTTATTCACATAATGAAAACCTATACTTTGTTTCGGTCGAGTTCCCCATTCAAATGCATGTAACAGTGAGAAACGCACTGTCTTGGCGAAAGAAAGCGTTTTTGTACAACTTCATAGAAATAGCTGTAACTTTTGATAGAAGACTCAGACAAACATGTTTATGGCTTTATCTTATAGAACTCAAGGTTTCCGTGCTGGGAAAACAGGTTTTGCAGCTGTTTGAGCTAAGATTTCCAAGTTATTCACATAATGAAAACCTATACTTTGTTTCGGTCGAGTTCCCCATTCAAATGCATGTAACAGTGAGAAACGCACTGTCTTGGCGAAAGAAAGCGTTTTTGTACAACTTCATAGAAATAGCTGTAACTTTTGATAGAAGACTCAGACAAACATGTTTATGGCTTTATCTTATAGAACTCAAGGTTTCCGTGCTGGGAAAACAGGTTTTGCAGCTGTTTGAGCTAAGATTTCCAAGTTATTCACATAATGAAAACCTATACTTTGTTTCGGTCGAGTTCCCCATTCAAATGCATGTAACAGTGAGAAACGCACTGTCTTGGCGAAAGAAAGCGTTTTTGTACAACTTCATAGAAATAGCTGTAACTTTTGATAGAAGACTCAGACAAACATGTTTATGGCTTTATCTTATAGAACTCAAGGTCTACGTGCTGGGAAAACAGGTTTTGCAGCTGTTTGAGCTAAGATTTCCAAGTTATTCACATAATGAAAACTTATACTTTGTTTCGGTCGAGTTCCCCATTCAAATGCATGTAACAGTGAGAAACGCACTGTCTTGGCGAAAGAAAGCGTTTTTGTACAACTTCATATAAATAGCTGTAACTTTTGATAGAAGACTCGGATACACATGTTTATGGCTTTATCTTATAGAACTCAAGGTCTCCGTGCTGGGCAAACAGGTTTTGCAGCTGTTTGAGCTAAGATTTCCAAGTTATTCACATAATGAAAACCTATACTTTGTTTCGGTCGAGTTCCCCATTCAAATGCATGTAACAGTGAGAAACGCACTGTCTTGGCGAAAGAAAGCGTTTTTGTACAACTTCATAGAAATAGCTGTAACTTTTGATAGAAGACTCGGATACACATGTTTATGGCTTTATCTTATAGAACTCAAGGTCTCCGTGCTTGGCAAACAGGTTTTGCAGCTGTTTGAGCTAAGATTTCCAAGTTATTCACATAATGAAAACCTATACTTTGTTTCGGTCGAGTTCCCCATTCAAATGCATGTAACAGTGAGAAACGCACTGTCTTGGCGAAAGAAAGCGTTTTTGTACAACTTCATAGAAATAGCTGTAACTTTTGATAGAAGACTCAGACAAACATGTTTATGGCCTTATATTATAGAACTCAAGGTCTCCGTGCTGGGAAAACAGGTTTTGCAGCTGTTTGAGCTAAGATTTCCAAGTTATTCACATAATGAAAACCTATACTTTGTTTCGGTCGAGTTCCCCATTCAAATGCATGTAACAGTGAGAAACGCACTGTCTTGGCGAAAGAAAGCGTTTTTGTACAACTTCATAGAAATAGCTGTAACTTTTGATAGAAGACTCAGACAAACATGTTTATGGCTTTATCTTATAGAACTCAAGGTTTCCGTGCTGGGAAAACAGGTTTTGCAGCTGTTTGAGCTAAGATTTCCAAGTTATTCACATAATGAAAACCTATACTTTGTTTCGGTCGAGTTCCCCATTCAAATGCATGTAACAGTGAGAAACGCACTGTCTTGGCGAAAGAAAGCGTTTTTGTACAACTTCATAGAAATAGCTGTAACTTTTGATAGAAGACTCGGATACACATGTTTATGGCTTTATCTTATAGAACTCAAGGTCTCCGTGCTGGGCAAACAGGTTTTGCAGCTGTTTGAGCTAAGATTTCCAAGTTATTCACATAATGAAAACTTATACTTTGTTTCAGTCGAGTTCCCCATTCAAATGCATGTAACAGTGAGAAACGCACTGTCTTGGCGAAAGAAAGCGTTTTTGTACAACTTCATAGAAATAGCTGTAACTTTTGATAGAAGACTCGGATACACATGTTTATGGCTTGATCTTATAGAACTCAAGGTCTCCGTGCTGGGCAAACAGGTTTTGCAGCTGTTTGAGCTAAGATTTCCAAGTTATTCACATAATGAAAACTTATACTTTGTTTCAGTCGAGTTCCCCATTCAAATGCATGTAACAGTGAGAAACGCACTGTCTTGGCGAAAGAAAGCGTTTTTGTACAACTTCATAGAAATAGCTGTAACTTTTGATAGAAGACTCGGATACACATGTTTATGGCTTTATCTTATAGAACTCAAGGTCTCCGTGCTTGGCAAACAGGTTTTGCAGCTGTTTGAGCTAAGATTTCCAAGTTATTCACATAATGAAAACCTATACTTTGTTTCGGTCGAGTTCCCCATTCAAATGCATGTAACAGTGAGAAACGCACTGTCTTGGCGAAAGAAAGCGTTTTTGTACAACTTCATAGAAATAGCTGTAACTTTTGATAGAAGACTCAGACAAACATGTTTATGGCTTTATCTTATAGAACTCAAGGTTTCCGTGCTGGGAAAACAGGTTTTGCAGCTGTTTGAGCTAAGATTTCCAAGTTATTCACATAATGAAAACCTATACTTTGTTTCGGTCGAGTTCCCCATTCAAATGCATGTAACAGTGAGAAACGCACTGTCTTGGCGAAAGAAAGCGTTTTTGTACAACTTCATAGAAATAGCTGTAACTTTTGATAGAAGACTCAGACAAACATGTTTATGGCTTTATCTTATAGAACTCAAGGTCTACGTGCTGGGAAAACAGGTTTTGCAGCTGTTTGAGCTAAGATTTCCAAGTTATTCACATAATGAAAACTTATACTTTGTTTCGGTCGAGTTCCCCATTCAAATGCATGTAACAGTGAGAAACGCACTGTCTTGGCGAAAGAAAGCGTTTTTGTACAACTTCATATAAATAGCTGTAACTTTTGATAGAAGACTCGGATACACATGTTTATGGCTTTATCTTATAGAACTCAAGGTCTCCGTGCTGGGAAAACAGGTTTTGCAGCTGTTTGAGCTAAGATTTCCAAGTTATTCACATAATGAAAACCTATACTTTGTTTCGGTCGAGTTCCCCATTCAAATGCATGTAACAGTGAGAAACGCACTGTCTTGGCGAAAGAAAGCGTTTTTGTACAACTTCATAGAAATAGCTGTAACTTTTGATAGAAGACTCGGATACACATGTTTATGGCTTTATCTTATAGAACTCAAGGTCTCCGTGCTGGGCAAACAGGTTTTGCAGCTGTTTGAGCTAAGATTTCCAAGTTATTCACATAATGAAAACTTATACTTTGTTTCAGTCGAGTTCCCCATTCAAATGCATGTAACAGTGAGAAACGCACTGTCTTGGCGAAAGAAAGCGTTTTTGTACAACTTCATAGAAATAGCTGTAACTTTTGATAGAAGACTCGGATACACATGTTTATGGCTTTATCTTATAGAACTCAAGGTCTCCGTGCTTGGCAAACAGGTTTTGCAGCTGTTTGAGCTAAGATTTCCAAGTTATTCACATAATGAAAACCTATACTTTGTTTCGGTCGAGTTCCCCATTCAAATGCATGTAACAGTGAGAAACGCACTGTCTTGGCGAAAGAAAGCGTTTTTGTACAACTTCATAGAAATAGCTGTAACTTTTGATAGAAGACTCAGACAAACATGTTTATGGCCTTATATTATAGAACTCAAGGTCTCCGTGCTGGGAAAACAGGTTTTGCAGCTGTTTGAGCTAAGATTTCCAAGTTATTCACATAATGAAAACTTATACTTTGTTTCGGTCGAGTTCCCCATTCAAATGCATGTACCAGTGAGAAACGCACTGTCTTGGCGAAAGAAAGCGTTTTTGTACCACTTCATAGAAATAGCTGTAACTTTTGATAGAAGACTCAGACAAACATGTTTATGGCTTTATCTTATAGAACTCAAGGTCCCCGTGCTGGGAAAACAGGTTTTGCAGCTGTTTGAGCTAAGATTTCCAAGTTATTCACATAATGAAAACCTATACTTTGTTTCGGTCGAGTTCCCCATTCAAATGCATGTAACAGTGAGAAACGCACTGTCTTGGCGAAAGAAAGCGTTTTTGTACAACTTCATAGAAATAGCTGTAACTTTTGATAGAAGACTCAGACAAACATGTTTATGGCTTTATCTTATAGAACTCAAGGTCTCCGTGCTGGGCAAACAGGTTTTGCAGCTGTTTGAGCTAAGATTTCCAAGTTATTCACATAATGAAAACTTATACTTTGTTTCAGTCGAGTTCCCCATTCAAATGCATGTAACAGTGAGAAACGCACTGTCTTGGCGAAAGAAAGCGTTTTTGTACAACTTCATAGAAATAGCTGTAACTTTTGATAGAAGACTCGGATACACATGTTTATGGCTTTATCTTATAGAACTCAAGGTCTCCGTGCTGGGCAAACAGGTTTTGCAGCTGTTTGAGCTAAGATTTCCAAGTTATTCACATAATGAAAACTTATACTTTGTTTCAGTCGAGTTCCCCATTCAAATGCATGTAACAGTGAGAAACGCACTGTCTTGGCGAAAGAAAGCGTTTTTGTACAACTTCATAGAAATAGCTGTAACTTTTGATAGAAGACTCAGACAAACATGTTTATGGCCTTATATTATAGAACTCAAGGTCTCCGTGCTGGGAAAACAGGTTTTGCAGCTGTTTGAGCTAAGATTTCCAAGTTATTCACATAATGAAAACTTATACTTTGTTTCGGTCGAGTTCCCCATTCAAATGCATGTACCAGTGAGAAACGCACTGTCTTGGCGAAAGAAAGCGTTTTTGTACAACTTCATAGAAATAGCTGTAACTTTTGATAGAAGACTCAGACAAACATGTTTATGGCTTTATCTTATAGAACTCAAGGTTCCCGTGCTGGGAAAACAGGTTTTGCAGCTGTTTGAGCTAAGATTTCCAAGTTATTCACATAATGAAAACTTATACTTTGTTTCAGTCGAGTTCCCCATTCAAATGCATGTACCAGTGAGAAACGCACTGTCTTGGCGAAAGAAAGCGTTTTTGTACAACTTCATATAAATAGCTGTAACTTTTGATAGAGGACTCGGATACACATGTTTATGGCTTTATCTTATAGAACTCAAGGTCTCCGTGCTTGGCAAACAGGTTTTGCAGCTGTTTGAGCTAAGATTTCCAAGTTATTCACATAATGAAAACCTATACTTTGTTTCGGTCGAGTTCCCCATTCAAATGCATGTAACAGTGAGAAACGCACTGTCTTGGCGAAAGAAAGCGTTTTTGTACAACTTCATAGAAATAGCTGTAACTTTTGATAGAAGACTCAGACAAACATGTTTATGGCCTTATATTATAGAACTCAAGGTCTCCGTGCTGGGAAAACAGGTTTTGCAGCTGTTTGAGCTAAGATTTCCAAGTTATTCACATAATGAAAACTTATACTTTGTTTCGGTCGAGTTCCCCATTCAAATGCATGTACCAGTGAGAAACGCACTGTCTTGGCGAAAGAAAGCGTTTTTGTACAACTTCATAGAAATAGCTGTAACTTTTGATAGAAGACTCAGACAAACATGTTTATGGCTTTATCTTATAGAACTCAAGGTTCCCGTGCTGGGAAAACAGGTTTTGCAGCTGTTTGAGCTAAGATTTCCAAGTTATTCACATAATGAAAACTTATACTTTGTTTCAGTCGAGTTCCCCATTCAAATGCATGTACCAGTGAGAAACGCACTGTCTTGGCGAAAGAAAGCGTTTTTGTACAACTTCATATAAATAGCTGTAACTTTTGATAGAAGACTCGGATACACATGTTTATGGCTTTATCTTATAGAACTCAAGGTCTCCGTGCTTGGCAAACAGGTTTTGCAGCTGTTTGAGCTAAGATTTCCAAGTTATTCACATAATGAAAACCTATACTTTGTTTCGGTCGAGTTCCCCATTCAAATGCATGTAACAGTGAGAAACGCACTGTCTTGGCGAAAGAAAGCGTTTTTGTACAACTTCATAGAAATAGCTGTAACTTTTGATAGAAGACTCAGACAAACATGTTTATGGCCTTATATTATAGAACTCAAGGTCTCCGTGCTGGGAAAACAGGTTTTGCAGCTGTTTGAGCTAAGATTTCCAAGTTATTCACATAATGAAAACTTATACTTTGTTTCGGTCGAGTTCCCCATTCAAATGCATGTACCAGTGAGAAACGCACTGTCTTGGCGAAAGAAAGCGTTTTTGTACAACTTCATAGAAATAGCTGTAACTTTTGATAGAAGACTCAGACAAACATGTTTATGGCTTTATCTTATAGAACTCAAGGTTTCCGTGCTGGGAAAACAGGTTTTGCAGCTGTTTGAGCTAAGATTTCCAAGTTATTCACATAATGAAAACTTATACTTTGTTTCGGTCGAGTTCCCCATTCAAATGCATGTAACAGTGAGAAACGCACTGTCTTGGCGAAAGAAAGCGTTTTTGTACAACTTCATAGAAATAGCTGTAACTTTTGATAGAAGACTCGGATACACATGTTTATGGCTTTATCTTATAGAACTCAAGGTCTTCGTGCTGGGCAAACAGGTTTTGCAGCTGTTTGAGCTAAGATTTCCAAGTTATTCACATAATGAAAACCTATACTTTGTTTCGGTCGAGTTCCCCATTCAAATGCATGTAACAGTGAGAAACGCACTGTCTTGGCGAAAGAAAGCGTTTTTGTACAACTTCATAGAAATAGCTGTAACTTTTGATAGAAGACTCAGACAAACATGTTTATGGCTTTATCTTATAGAACTCAAGGTCCCCGTGCTGGGAAAACAGGTTTTGCAGCTGTTTGAGCTAAGATTTCCAAGTTATTCACATAATGAAAACCTATACTTTGTTTCGGTCGAGTTCCCCATTCAAATGCATGTAACAGTGAGAAACGCACTGTCTTGGCGAAAGAAAGCGTTTTTGTACAACTTCATAGAAATAGCTGTAACTTTTGATAGAAGACTCAGACAAACATGTTTATGGCTTTATCTTATAGAACTCAAGGTTTCCGTGCTGGGAAAACAGGTTTTGCAGCTGTTTGAGCTAAGATTTCCAAGTTATTCACATAATGAAAACCTATACTTTGTTTCGGTCGAGTTCCCCATTCAAATGCATGTAACAGTGAGAAACGCACTGTCTTGGCGAAAGAAAGCGTTTTTGTACAACTTCATAGAAATAGCTGTAACTTTTGATAGAAGACTCGGATACACATGTTTATGGCTTTATCTTATAGAACTCAAGGTCTTCGTGCTGGGCAAACAGGTTTTGCAGCTGTTTGAGCTAAGATTTCCAAGTTATTCACATAATGAAAACCTATACTTTGTTTCGGTCGAGTTCCCCATTCAAATGCATGTAACAGTGAGAAACGCACTGTCTTGGCGAAAGAAAGCGTTTTTGTACAACTTCATAGAAATAGCTGTAACTTTTGATAGAAGACTCAGACAAACATGTTTATGGCTTTATCTTATAGAACTCAAGGTCTCCGTGCTGGGCAAACAGGTTTTGCAGCTGTTTGAGCTAAGATTTCCAAGTTATTCACATAATGAAAACTTATACTTTGTTTCAGTCGAGTTCCCCATTCAAATGCATGTAACAGTGAGAAACGCACTGTCTTGGCGAAAGAAAGCGTTTTTGTACAACTTCATAGAAATAGCTGTAACTTTTGATAGAAGACTCGGATACACATGTTTATGGCTTTATCTTATAGAACTCAAGGTCTCCGTGCTTGGCAAACAGGTTTTGCAGCTTTTGAGCTAAGATTTCCAAGTTATTCACATAATGAAAACCTATACTTTGTTTCGGTCGAGTTCCCCATTCAAATGCATGTAACAGTGAGAAACGCACTGTCTTGGCGAAAGAAAGCGTTTTTGTACAACTTCATAGAAATAGCTGTAACTTTTGATAGAAGACTCAGACAAACATGTTTATGGCTTTATCTTATAGAACTCAAGGTCTACGTGCTGGGAAAACAGGTTTTGCAGCTGTTTGAGCTAAGATTTCCAAGTTATTCACATAATGAAAACTTATACTTTGTTTCGGTCGAGTTCCCCATTCAAATGCATGTAACAGTGAGAAACGCACTGTCTTGGCGAAAGAAAGCTATTTTGTACAACTTCATAGAAATAGCTGTAACTTTTGATAGAAGACTCGGATACACATGTTTATGGCCTTATATTATAGAACTCAAGGTCTCCGTGCTGGGCAAACAGGTTTTGCAGCTGTTTGAGCTAAGATTTCCAAGTTATTCACATAATGAAAACTTATACTTTGTTTCAGTCGAGTTCCCCATTCAAATGCATGTACCAGTGAGAAACGCACTGTCTTGGCGAAAGAAAGCGTTTTTGTACCACTTCATAGAAATAGCTGTAACTTTTGATAGAAGACTCAGACAAACATGTTTATGGCTTTATCTTATAGAACTCAAGGTTTCCGTGCTGGGAAAACAGGTTTTGCAGCTGTTTGAGCTAAGATTTCCAAGTTATTCACATAATGAAAACCTATACTTTGTTTCGGTCGAGTTCCCCATTCAAATGCATGTAACAGTGAGAAACGCACTGTCTTGGCGAAAGAAAGCGTTTTTGTACAACTTCATAGAAATAGCTGTAACTTTTGATAGAAGACTCGGATACACATGTTTATGGCTTTATCTTATAGAACTCAAGGTCTTCGTGCTGGGCAAACAGGTTTTGCAGCTGTTTGAGCTAAGATTTCCAAGTTATTCACATAATGAAAACCTATACTTTGTTTCGGTCGAGTTCCCCATTCAAATGCATGTAACAGTGAGAAACGCACTGTCTTGGCGAAAGAAAGCGTTTTTGTACAACTTCATAGAAATAGCTGTAACTTTTGATAGAAGACTCAGACAAACATGTTTATGGCTTTATCTTATAGAACTCAAGGTCTCCGTGCTGGGCAAACAGGTTTTGCAGCTGTTTGAGCTAAGATTTCCAAGTTATTCACATAATGAAAACTTATACTTTGTTTCAGTCGAGTTCCCCATTCAAATGCATGTAACAGTGAGAAACGCACTGTCTTGGCGAAAGAAAGCGTTTTTGTACAACTTCATAGAAATAGCTGTAACTTTTGATAGAAGACTCGGATACACATGTTTATGGCTTTATCTTATAGAACTCAAGGTCTCCGTGCTTGGCAAACAGGTTTTGCAGCTTTTGAGCTAAGATTTCCAAGTTATTCACATAATGAAAACCTATACTTTGTTTCGGTCGAGTTCCCCATTCAAATGCATGTAACAGTGAGAAACGCACTGTCTTGGCGAAAGAAAGCGTTTTTGTACAACTTCATAGAAATAGCTGTAACTTTTGATAGAAGACTCAGACAAACATGTTTATGGCTTTATCTTATAGAACTCAAGGTCTACGTGCTGGGAAAACAGGTTTTGCAGCTGTTTGAGCTAAGATTTCCAAGTTATTCACATAATGAAAACTTATACTTTGTTTCGGTCGAGTTCCCCATTCAAATGCATGTAACAGTGAGAAACGCACTGTCTTGGCGAAAGAAAGCTATTTTGTACAACTTCATAGAAATAGCTGTAACTTTTGATAGAAGACTCGGATACACATGTTTATGGCCTTATATTATAGAACTCAAGGTCTCCGTGCTGGGCAAACAGGTTTTGCAGCTGTTTGAGCTAAGATTTCCAAGTTATTCACATAATGAAAACTTATACTTTGTTTCAGTCGAGTTCCCCATTCAAATGCATGTACCAGTGAGAAACGCACTGTCTTGGCGAAAGAAAGCGTTTTTGTACCACTTCATAGAAATAGCTGTAACTTTTGATAGAAGACTCAGACAAACATGTTTATGGCTTTATCTTATAGAACTCAAGGTCCCCGTGCTGGGAAAACAGGTTTTGCAGCTGTTTGAGCTAAGATTTCCAAGTTATTCACATAATGAAAACCTATACTTTGTTTCGGTCGAGTTCCCCATTCAAATGCATGTAACAGTGAGAAACGCACTGTCTTGGCGAAAGAAAGCGTTTTTGTACAACTTCATAGAAATAGCTGTAACTTTTGATAGAAGACTCAGACAAACATGTTTATGGCTTTATCTTATAGAACTCAAGGTCTCCGTGCTGGGCAAACAGGTTTTGCAGCTGTTTGAGCTAAGATTTCCAAGTTATTCACATAATGAAAACTTATACTTTGTTTCAGTCGAGTTCCCCATTCAAATGCATGTAACAGTGAGAAACGCACTGTCTTGGCGAAAGAAAGCGTTTTTGTACAACTTCATAGAAATAGCTGTAACTTTTGATAGAAGACTCGGATACACATGTTTATGGCTTTATCTTATAGAACTCAAGGTCTCCGTGCTGGGCAAACAGGTTTTGCAGCTGTTTGAGCTAAGATTTCCAAGTTATTCACATAATGAAAACTTATACTTTGTTTCAGTCGAGTTCCCCATTCAAATGCATGTAACAGTGAGAAACGCACTGTCTTGGCGAAAGAAAGCGTTTTTGTACAACTTCATAGAAATAGCTGTAACTTTTGATAGAAGACTCAGACAAACATGTTTATGGCCTTATATTATAGAACTCAAGGTCTCCGTGCTGGGAAAACAGGTTTTGCAGCTGTTTGAGCTAAGATTTCCAAGTTATTCACATAATGAAAACTTATACTTTGTTTCGGTCGAGTTCCCCATTCAAATGCATGTACCAGTGAGAAACGCACTGTCTTGGCGAAAGAAAGCGTTTTTGTACAACTTCATAGAAATAGCTGTAACTTTTGATAGAAGACTCAGACAAACATGTTTATGGCTTTATCTTATAGAACTCAAGGTTCCCGTGCTGGGAAAACAGGTTTTGCAGCTGTTTGAGCTAAGATTTCCAAGTTATTCACATAATGAAAACTTATACTTTGTTTCAGTCGAGTTCCCCATTCAAATGCATGTACCAGTGAGAAACGCACTGTCTTGGCGAAAGAAAGCGTTTTTGTACAACTTCATATAAATAGCTGTAACTTTTGATAGAAGACTCGGATACACATGTTTATGGCTTTATCTTATAGAACTCAAGGTCTCCGTGCTTGGCAAACAGGTTTTGCAGCTGTTTGAGCTAAGATTTCCAAGTTATTCACATAATGAAAACCTATACTTTGTTTCGGTCGAGTTCCCCATTCAAATGCATGTAACAGTGAGAAACGCACTGTCTTGGCGAAAGAAAGCGTTTTTGTACAACTTCATAGAAATAGCTGTAACTTTTGATAGAAGACTCAGACAAACATGTTTATGGCCTTATATTATAGAACTCAAGGTCTCCGTGCTGGGAAAACAGGTTTTGCAGCTGTTTGAGCTAAGATTTCCAAGTTATTCACATAATGAAAACTTATACTTTGTTTCGGTCGAGTTCCCCATTCAAATGCATGTACCAGTGAGAAACGCACTGTCTTGGCGAAAGAAAGCGTTTTTGTACAACTTCATAGAAATAGCTGTAACTTTTGATAGAAGACTCAGACAAACATGTTTATGGCTTTATCTTATAGAACTCAAGGTTCCCGTGCTGGGAAAACAGGTTTTGCAGCTGTTTGAGCTAAGATTTCCAAGTTATTCACATAATGAAAACTTATACTTTGTTTCAGTCGAGTTCCCCATTCAAATGCATGTACCAGTGAGAAACGCACTGTCTTGGCGAAAGAAAGCGTTTTTGTACAACTTCATATAAATAGCTGTAACTTTTGATAGAA
This sequence comes from Diplotaxodon limnothrissa, assembly GCF_057381915.1. Taxonomy (NCBI): domain Eukaryota; kingdom Metazoa; phylum Chordata; class Actinopteri; order Cichliformes; family Cichlidae; genus Diplotaxodon; species Diplotaxodon limnothrissa. Next base: position 29,790,689 of record NC_140608.1, on the reverse strand, counting down.
GACTCGGATACACATGTTTATGGCTTTATCTTATAGAACTCAAGGTCTCCGTGCTTGGCAAACAGGTTTTGCAGCTGTTTGAGCTAAGATTTCCAAGTTATTCACATAATGAAAACCTATACTTTGTTTCGGTCGAGTTCCCCATTCAAATGCATGTAACAGTGAGAAACGCACTGTCTTGGCGAAAGAAAGCGTTTTTGTACAACTTCATAGAAATAGCTGTAACTTTTGATAGAAGACTCAGACAAACATGTTTATGGCCTTATATTATAGAACTCAAGGTCTCCGTGCTGGGAAAACAGGTTTTGCAGCTGTTTGAGCTAAGATTTCCAAGTTATTCACATAATGAAAACTTATACTTTGTTTCGGTCGAGTTCCCCATTCAAATGCATGTACCAGTGAGAAACGCACTGTCTTGGCGAAAGAAAGCGTTTTTGTACAACTTCATAGAAATAGCTGTAACTTTTGATAGAAGACTCAGACAAACATGTTTATGGCTTTATCTTATAGAACTCAAGGTTTCCGTGCTGGGAAAACAGGTTTTGCAGCTGTTTGAGCTAAGATTTCCAAGTTATTCACATAATGAAAACTTATACTTTGTTTCGGTCGAGTTCCCCATTCAAATGCATGTAACAGTGAGAAACGCACTGTCTTGGCGAAAGAAAGCGTTTTTGTACAACTTCATAGAAATAGCTGTAACTTTTGATAGAAGACTCGGATACACATGTTTATGGCTTTATCTTATAGAACTCAAGGTCTTCGTGCTGGGCAAACAGGTTTTGCAGCTGTTTGAGCTAAGATTTCCAAGTTATTCACATAATGAAAACCTATACTTTGTTTCGGTCGAGTTCCCCATTCAAATGCATGTAACAGTGAGAAACGCACTGTCTTGGCGAAAGAAAGCGTTTTTGTACAACTTCATAGAAATAGCTGTAACTTTTGATAGAAGACTCAGACAAACATGTTTATGGCTTTATCTTATAGAACTCAAGGTCCCCGTGCTGGGAAAACAGGTTTTGCAGCTGTTTGAGCTAAGATTTCCAAGTTATTCACATAATGAAAACCTATACTTTGTTTCGGTCGAGTTCCCCATTCAAATGCATGTAACAGTGAGAAACGCACTGTCTTGGCGAAAGAAAGCGTTTTTGTACAACTTCATAGAAATAGCTGTAACTTTTGATAGAAGACTCAGACAAACATGTTTATGGCTTTATCTTATAGAACTCAAGGTTTCCGTGCTGGGAAAACAGGTTTTGCAGCTGTTTGAGCTAAGATTTCCAAGTTATTCACATAATGAAAACCTATACTTTGTTTCGGTCGAGTTCCCCATTCAAATGCATGTAACAGTGAGAAACGCACTGTCTTGGCGAAAGAAAGCGTTTTTGTACAACTTCATAGAAATAGCTGTAACTTTTGATAGAAGACTCGGATACACATGTTTATGGCTTTATCTTATAGAACTCAAGGTCTTCGTGCTGGGCAAACAGGTTTTGCAGCTGTTTGAGCTAAGATTTCCAAGTTATTCACATAATGAAAACCTATACTTTGTTTCGGTCGAGTTCCCCATTCAAATGCATGTAACAGTGAGAAACGCACTGTCTTGGCGAAAGAAAGCGTTTTTGTACAACTTCATAGAAATAGCTGTAACTTTTGATAGAAGACTCAGACAAACATGTTTATGGCTTTATCTTATAGAACTCAAGGTCTCCGTGCTGGGCAAACAGGTTTTGCAGCTGTTTGAGCTAAGATTTCCAAGTTATTCACATAATGAAAACTTATACTTTGTTTCAGTCGAGTTCCCCATTCAAATGCATGTAACAGTGAGAAACGCACTGTCTTGGCGAAAGAAAGCGTTTTTGTACAACTTCATAGAAATAGCTGTAACTTTTGATAGAAGACTCGGATACACATGTTTATGGCTTTATCTTATAGAACTCAAGGTCTCCGTGCTTGGCAAACAGGTTTTGCAGCTTTTGAGCTAAGATTTCCAAGTTATTCACATAATGAAAACCTATACTTTGTTTCGGTCGAGTTCCCCATTCAAATGCATGTAACAGTGAGAAACGCACTGTCTTGGCGAAAGAAAGCGTTTTTGTACAACTTCATAGAAATAGCTGTAACTTTTGATAGAAGACTCAGACAAACATGTTTATGGCTTTATCTTATAGAACTCAAGGTCTACGTGCTGGGAAAACAGGTTTTGCAGCTGTTTGAGCTAAGATTTCCAAGTTATTCACATAATGAAAACTTATACTTTGTTTCGGTCGAGTTCCCCATTCAAATGCATGTAACAGTGAGAAACGCACTGTCTTGGCGAAAGAAAGCTATTTTGTACAACTTCATAGAAATAGCTGTAACTTTTGATAGAAGACTCGGATACACATGTTTATGGCTTTATCTTATAGAACTCAAGGTCTCCGTGCTTGGCAAACAGGTTTTGCAGCTGTTTGAGCTAAGATTTCCAAGTTATTCACATAATGAAAACCTATACTTTGTTTCGGTCGAGTTCCCCATTCAAATGCATGTAACAGTGAGAAACGCACTGTCTTGGCGAAAGAAAGCGTTTTTGTACAACTTCATAGAAATAGCTGTAACTTTTGATAGAAGACTCGGATACACATGTTTATGGCTTTATCTTATAGAACTCAAGGTCTCCGTGCTGGGCAAACAGGTTTTGCAGCTGTTTGAGCTAAGATTTCCAAGTTATTCACATAATGAAAACTTATACTTTGTTTCAGTCGAGTTCCCCATTCAAATGCATGTAACAGTGAGAAACGCACTGTCTTGGCGAAAGAAAGCGTTTTTGTACAACTTCATAGAAATAGCTGTAACTTTTGATAGAAGACTCAGACAAACATGTTTATGGCTTTATCTTATAGAACTCAAGGTTTCCGTGCTGGGAAAACAGGTTTTGCAGCTGTTTGAGCTAAGATTTCCAAGTTATTCACATAATGAAAACCTATACTTTGTTTCGGTCGAGTTCCCCATTCAAATGCATGTAACAGTGAGAAACGCACTGTCTTGGCGAAAGAAAGCGTTTTTGTACAACTTCATAGAAATAGCTGTAACTTTTGATAGAAGACTCAGACAAACATGTTTATGGCTTTATCTTATAGAACTCAAGGTCTACGTGCTGGGAAAACAGGTTTTGCAGCTGTTTGAGCTAAGATTTCCAAGTTATTCACATAATGAAAACTTATACTTTGTTTCGGTCGAGTTCCCCATTCAAATGCATGTAACAGTGAGAAACGCACTGTCTTGGCGAAAGAAAGCTATTTTGTACAACTTCATAGAAATAGCTGTAACTTTTGATAGAAGACTCGGATACACATGTTTATGGCCTTATATTATAGAACTCAAGGTCTCCGTGCTGGGCAAACAGGTTTTGCAGCTGTTTGAGCTAAGATTTCCAAGTTATTCACATAATGAAAACTTATACTTTGTTTCAGTCGAGTTCCCCATTCAAATGCATGTACCAGTGAGAAACGCACTGTCTTGGCGAAAGAAAGCGTTTTTGTACAACTTCATAGAAATAGCTGTAACTCTTGATAGAAGACTCGGATACACATGTTTATGGCTTTATCTTATAGAACTCAAGGTCTCCGTGCTTGGCAAACAGGTTTTGCAGCTGTTTGAGCTAAGATTTCCAAGTTATTCACATAATGAAAACCTATACTTTGTTTCGGTCGAGTTCCCCATTCAAATGCATGTAACAGTGAGAAACGCACTGTCTTGGCGAAAGAAAGCGTTTTTGTACAACTTCATAGAAATAGCTGTAACTTTTGATAGAAGACTCGGATACACATGTTTATGGCTTTATCTTATAGAACTCAAGGTCTCCGTGCTGGGCAAACAGGTTTTGCAGCTGTTTGAGCTAAGATTTCCAAGTTATTCACATAATGAAAACTTATACTTTGTTTCAGTCGAGTTCCCCATTCAAATGCATGTAACAGTGAGAAACGCACTGTCTTGGCGAAAGAAAGCGTTTTTGTACAACTTCATAGAAATAGCTGTAACTTTTGATAGAAGACTCAGACAAACATGTTTATGGCTTTATCTTATAGAACTCAAGGTTTCCGTGCTGGGAAAACAGGTTTTGCAGCTGTTTGAGCTAAGATTTCCAAGTTATTCACATAATGAAAACCTATACTTTGTTTCGGTCGAGTTCCCCATTCAAATGCATGTAACAGTGAGAAACGCACTGTCTTGGCGAAAGAAAGCGTTTTTGTACAACTTCATAGAAATAGCTGTAACTTTTGATAGAAGACTCAGACAAACATGTTTATGGCTTTATCTTATAGAACTCAAGGTCTACGTGCTGGGAAAACAGGTTTTGCAGCTGTTTGAGCTAAGATTTCCAAGTTATTCACATAATGAAAACTTATACTTTGTTTCGGTCGAGTTCCCCATTCAAATGCATGTAACAGTGAGAAACGCACTGTCTTGGCGAAAGAAAGCTATTTTGTACAACTTCATAGAAATAGCTGTAACTTTTGATAGAAGACTCGGATACACATGTTTATGGCCTTATATTATAGAACTCAAGGTCTCCGTGCTGGGCAAACAGGTTTTGCAGCTGTTTGAGCTAAGATTTCCAAGTTATTCACATAATGAAAACTTATACTTTGTTTCAGTCGAGTTCCCCATTCAAATGCATGTACCAGTGAGAAACGCACTGTCTTGGCGAAAGAAAGCGTTTTTGTACAACTTCATAGAAATAGCTGTAACTTTTGATAGAAGACTCGGATACACATGTTTATGGCTTTATCTTATAGAACTCAAGGTCTCCGTGCTTGGCAAACAGGTTTTGCAGCTGTTTGAGCTAAGATTTCCAAGTTATTCACATAATGAAAACCTATACTTTGTTTCGGTCGAGTTCCCCATTCAAATGCATGTAACAGTGAGAAACGCACTGTCTTGGCGAAAGAAAGCGTTTTTGTACAACTTCATAGAAATAGCTGTAACTTTTGATAGAAGACTCAGACAAACATGTTTATGGCTTTATCTTATAGAACTCAAGGTCCCCGTGCTGGGAAAACAGGTTTTGCAGCTGTTTGAGCTAAGATTTCCAAGTTATTCACATAATGAAAACTTATACTTTGTTTCGGTCGAGTTCCCCATTCAAATGCATGTAACAGTGAGAAACGCACTGTCTTGGCGAAAGAAAGCGTTTTTGTACAACTTCATAGAAATAGCTGTAACTTTTGATAGAAGACTCGGATACACATGTTTATGGCTTTATCTTATAGAACTCAAGGTCTCCGTGCTGGGCAAACAGGTTTTGCAGCTGTTTGAACTAAGATTTCCAAGTTATTCACATAATGAAAACCTATACTTTGTTTCGGTCGAGTTCCCCATTCAAATGCATGTAACAGTGAGAAACGCACTGTCTTGGCGAAAGAAAGCGTTTTTGTACAACTTCATAGAAATAGCTGTAACTTTTGATAGAAGACTCAGACAAACATGTTTATGGCTTTATCTTATAGAACTCAAGGTTTCCGTGCTGGGAAAACAGGTTTTGCAGCTGTTTGAGCTAAGATTTCCAAGTTATTCACATAATGAAAACCTATACTTTGTTTCGGTCGAGTTCCCCATTCAAATGCATGTAACAGTGAGAAACGCACTGTCTTGGCGAAAGAAAGCGTTTTTGTACAACTTCATAGAAATAGCTGTAACTTTTGATAGAAGACTCAGACAAACATGTTTATGGCTTTATCTTATAGAACTCAAGGTTTCCGTGCTGGGAAAACAGGTTTTGCAGCTGTTTGAGCTAAGATTTCCAAGTTATTCACATAATGAAAACCTATACTTTGTTTCGGTCGAGTTCCCCATTCAAATGCATGTAACAGTGAGAAACGCACTGTCTTGGTGAAAGAAAGCGTTTTTGTACAACTTCATAGAAATAGCTGTAACTTTTGATAGAAGACTCAGACAAACATGTTTATGGCTTTATCTTATAGAACTCAAGGTTTCCGTGCTGGGAAAACAGGTTTTGCAGCTGTTTGAGCTAAGATTTCCAAGTTATTCACATAATGAAAACCTATACTTTGTTTCGGTCGAGTTCCCCATTCAAATGCATGTAACAGTGAGAAACGCACTGTCTTGGCGAAAGAAAGCGTTTTTGTACAACTTCATAGAAATAGCTGTAACTTTTGATAGAAGACTCAGACAAACATGTTTATGGCTTTATCTTATAGAACTCAAGGTCTACGTGCTGGGAAAACAGGTTTTGCAGCTGTTTGAGCTAAGATTTCCAAGTTATTCACATAATGAAAACTTATACTTTGTTTCGGTCGAGTTCCCCATTCAAATGCATGTAACAGTGAGAAACGCACTGTCTTGGCGAAAGAAAGCGTTTTTGTACAACTTCATAGAAATAGCTGTAACTTTTGATAGAAGACTCGGATACACATGTTTATGGCTTTATCTTATAGAACTCAAGGTCTCCGTGCTGGGAAAACAGGTTTTGCAGCTGTTTGAGCTAAGATTTCCAAGTTATTCACATAATGAAAACCTATACTTTGTTTCGGTCGAGTTCCCCATTCAAATGCATGTAACAGTGAGAAACGCACTGTCTTGGCGAAAGAAAGCGTTTTTGTACAACTTCATATAAATAGCTGTAACTTTTGATAGAAGACTCGGATACACATGTTTATGGCTTTATCTTATAGAACTCAAGGTCTCCGTGCTGGGCAAACAGGTTTTGCAGCTGTTTGAGCTAAGATTTCCAAGTTATTCACATAATGAAAACCTATACTTTGTTTCGGTCGAGTTCCCCATTCAAATGCATGTAACAGTGAGAAACGCACTGTCTTGGCGAAAGAAAGCGTTTTTGTACAACTTCATAGAAATAGCTGTAACTTTTGATAGAAGACTCAGACAAACATGTTTATGGCTTTATCTTATAGAACTCAAGGTCTCCATGCTGGGAAAACAGGTTTTGCAGCTGTTTGAGCTAAGATTTCCAAGTTATTCACATAATGAAAACTTATACTTTGTTTCGGTCGAGTTCCCCATTCAAATGCATGTAACAGTGAGAAACGCACTGTCTTGGCGAAAGAAAGCTATTTTGTACAACTTCATAGAAATAGCTGTAACTTTTGATAGAAGACTCGGATACACATGTTTATGGCTTTATATTATAGAACTCAAGGTCTCCGTGCTGGGCAAACAGGTTTTGCAGCTGTTTGAGCTAAGATTTCCAAGTTATTCACATAATGAAAACTTATACTTTGTTTCGGTCGAGTTCCCCATTCAAATGCATGTAACAGTGAGAAACGCACTGTCTTGGCGAAAGAAAGCGTTTTTGTACAACTTCATAGAAATAGCTGTAACTTTTGATAGAAGACTCGGATACACATGTTTATGGCTTTATCTTATAGAACTCAAGGTCTCCGTGCTGGGCAAACAGGTTTTGCAGCTGTTTGAACTAAGATTTCCAAGTTATTCACATAATGAAAACCTATACTTTGTTTCGGTCGAGTTCCCCATTCAAATGCATGTAACAGTGAGAAACGCACTGTCTTGGCGAAAGAAAGCGTTTTTGTACAACTTCATAGAAATAGCTGTAACTTTTGATAGAAGACTCAGACAAACATGTTTATGGCTTTATCTTATAGAACTCAAGGTTTCCGTGCTGGGAAAACAGGTTTTGCAGCTGTTTGAGCTAAGATTTCCAAGTTATTCACATAATGAAAACCTATACTTTGTTTCGGTCGAGTTCCCCATTCAAATGCATGTAACAGTGAGAAACGCACTGTCTTGGCGAAAGAAAGCGTTTTTGTACAACTTCATATAAATAGCTGTAACTTTTGATAGAAGACTCAGACAAACATGTTTATGGCTTTATCTTATAGAACTCAAGGTCTACGTGCTGGGAAAACAGGTTTTGCAGCTGTTTGAGCTAAGATTTCCAAGTTATTCACATAATGAAAACCTATACTTTGTTTCGGTCGAGTTCCCCATTCAAATGCATGTAACAGTGAGAAACGCACTGTCTTGGCGAAAGAAAGCGTTTTTGTACAACTTCATAGAAATAGCTGTAACTTTTGATAGAAGACTCGGATACACATGTTTATGGCTTTATATTATAGAACTCAAGGTCTCCGTGCTGGGCAAACAGGTTTTGCAGCTGTTTGAGCTAAGATTTCCAAGTTATTCACATAATGAAAACTTATACTTTGTTTCGGTCGAGTTCCCCATTCAAATGCATGTAACAGTGAGAAACGCACTGTCTTGGCGAAAGAAAGCGTTTTTGTACAACTTCATAGAAATAGCTGTAACTTTTGATAGAAGACTCGGATACACGTTTATGGCTTTATCTTATAGAACTCAAGGTCTCCGTGCTGGGCAAACAGGTTTTGCAGCTGTTTGAACTAAGATTTCCAAGTTATTCACATAATGAAAACCTATACTTTGTTTCGGTCGAGTTCCCCATTCAAATGCATGTAACAGTGAGAAACGCACTGTCTTGGCGAAAGAAAGCGTTTTTGTACAACTTCATAGAAATAGCTGTAACTTTTGATAGAAGACTCGGATACACATGTTTATGGCTTTATCTTATAGAACTCAAGGTCTCCGTGCTTGGCAAACAGGTTTTGCAGCTGTTTGAGCTAAGATTTCCAAGTTATTCACATAATGAAAACCTATACTTTGTTTCGGTCGAGTTCCCCATTCAAATGCATGTAACAGTGAGAAACGCACTGTCTTGGCGAAAGAAAGCGTTTTTGTACAACTTCATAGAAATAGCTGTAACTTTTGATAGAAGACTCAGACAAACATGTTTATGGCCTTATATTATAGAACTCAAGGTCTCCGTGCTGGGAAAACAGGTTTTGCAGCTGTTTGAGCTAAGATTTCCAAGTTATTCACATAATGAAAACTTATACTTTGTTTCGGTCGAGTTCCCCATTCAAATGCATGTACCAGTGAGAAACGCACTGTCTTGGCGAAAGAAAGCGTTTTTGTACAACTTCATAGAAATAGCTGTAACTTTTGATAGAAGACTCAGACAAACATGTTTATGGCTTTATCTTATAGAACTCAAGGTTTCCGTGCTGGGAAAACAGGTTTTGCAGCTGTTTGAGCTAAGATTTCCAAGTTATTCACATAATGAAAACTTATACTTTGTTTCGGTCGAGTTCCCCATTCAAATGCATGTAACAGTGAGAAACGCACTGTCTTGGCGAAAGAAAGCGTTTTTGTACAACTTCATAGAAATAGCTGTAACTTTTGATAGAAGACTCGGATACACATGTTTATGGCTTTATCTTATAGAACTCAAGGTCTTCGTGCTGGGCAAACAGGTTTTGCAGCTGTTTGAGCTAAGATTTCCAAGTTATTCACATAATGAAAACCTATACTTTGTTTCGGTCGAGTTCCCCATTCAAATGCATGTAACAGTGAGAAACGCACTGTCTTGGCGAAAGAAAGCGTTTTTGTACAACTTCATAGAAATAGCTGTAACTTTTGATAGAAGACTCAGACAAACATGTTTATGGCTTTATCTTATAGAACTCAAGGTCCCCGTGCTGGGAAAACAGGTTTTGCAGCTGTTTGAGCTAAGATTTCCAAGTTATTCACATAATGAAAACCTATACTTTGTTTCGGTCGAGTTCCCCATTCAAATGCATGTAACAGTGAGAAACGCACTGTCTTGGCGAAAGAAAGCGTTTTTGTACAACTTCATAGAAATAGCTGTAACTTTTGATAGAAGACTCAGACAAACATGTTTATGGCTTTATCTTATAGAACTCAAGGTTTCCGTGCTGGGAAAACAGGTTTTGCAGCTGTTTGAGCTAAGATTTCCAAGTTATTCACATAATGAAAACCTATACTTTGTTTCGGTCGAGTTCCCCATTCAAATGCATGTAACAGTGAGAAACGCACTGTCTTGGCGAAAGAAAGCGTTTTTGTACAACTTCATAGAAATAGCTGTAACTTTTGATAGAAGACTCGGATACACATGTTTATGGCTTTATCTTATAGAACTCAAGGTCTTCGTGCTGGGCAAACAGGTTTTGCAGCTGTTTGAGCTAAGATTTCCAAGTTATTCACATAATGAAAACCTATACTTTGTTTCGGTCGAGTTCCCCATTCAAATGCATGTAACAGTGAGAAACGCACTGTCTTGGCGAAAGAAAGCGTTTTTGTACAACTTCATAGAAATAGCTGTAACTTTTGATAGAAGACTCGGATACACATGTTTATGGCTTTATCTTATAGAACTCAAGGTCTCCGTGCTTGGCAAACAGGTTTTGCAGCTTTTGAGCTAAGATTTCCAAGTTATTCACATAATGAAAACCTATACTTTGTTTCGGTCGAGTTCCCCATTCAAATGCATGTAACAGTGAGAAACGCACTGTCTTGGCGAAAGAAAGCGTTTTTGTACAACTTCATAGAAATAGCTGTAACTTTTGATAGAAGACTCAGACAAACATGTTTATGGCTTTATCTTATAGAACTCAAGGTCTACGTGCTGGGAAAACAGGTTTTGCAGCTGTTTGAGCTAAGATTTCCAAGTTATTCACATAATGAAAACTTATACTTTGTTTCGGTCGAGTTCCCCATTCAAATGCATGTAACAGTGAGAAACGCACTGTCTTGGCGAAAGAAAGCTATTTTGTACAACTTCATAGAAATAGCTGTAACTTTTGATAGAAGACTCGGATACACATGTTTATGGCCTTATATTATAGAACTCAAGGTCTCCGTGCTGGGCAAACAGGTTTTGCAGCTGTTTGAGCTAAGATTTCCAAGTTATTCACATAATGAAAACTTATACTTTGTTTCAGTCGAGTTCCCCATTCAAATGCATGTACCAGTGAGAAACGCACTGTCTTGGCGAAAGAAAGCGTTTTTGTACAACTTCATAGAAATAGCTGTAACTTTTGATAGAAGACTCGGATACACATGTTTATGGCTTTATCTTATAGAACTCAAGGTCTCCGTGCTTGGCAAACAGGTTTTGCAGCTGTTTGAGCTAAGATTTCCAAGTTATTCACATAATGAAAACCTATACTTTGTTTCGGTCGAGTTCCCCATTCAAATGCATGTAACAGTGAGAAACGCACTGTCTTGGCGAAAGAAAGCGTTTTTGTACAACTTCATAGAAATAGCTGTAACTTTTGATAGAAGACTCGGATACACATGTTTATGGCTTTATCTTATAGAACTCAAGGTCTCCGTGCTGGGCAAACAGGTTTTGCAGCTGTTTGAGCTAAGATTTCCAAGTTATTCACATAATGAAAACTTATACTTTGTTTCAGTCGAGTTCCCCATTCAAATGCATGTAACAGTGAGAAACGCACTGTCTTGGCGAAAGAAAGCGTTTTTGTACAACTTCATAGAAATAGCTGTAACTTTTGATAGAAGACTCAGACAAACATGTTTATGGCTTTATCTTATAGAACTCAAGGTTTCCGTGCTGGGAAAACAGGTTTTGCAGCTGTTTGAGCTAAGATTTCCAAGTTATTCACATAATGAAAACCTATACTTTGTTTCGGTCGAGTTCCCCATTCAAATGCATGTAACAGTGAGAAACGCACTGTCTTGGCGAAAGAAAGCGTTTTTGTACAACTTCATAGAAATAGCTGTAACTTTTGATAGAAGACTCAGACAAACATGTTTGTGGCTTTATCTTATAGAACTCAAGGTCTACGTGCTGGGAAAACAGGTTTTGCAGCTGTTTGAGCTAAGATTTCCAAGTTATTCACATAATGAAAACTTATACTTTGTTTCGGTCGAGTTCCCCATTCAAATGCATGTAACAGTGAGAAACGCACTGTCTTGGCGAAAGAAAGCTATTTTGTACAACTTCATAGAAATAGCTGTAACTTTTGATAGAAGACTCGGATACACATGTTTATGGCCTTATATTATAGAACTCAAGGTCTCCGTGCTGGGCAAACAGGTTTTGCAGCTGTTTGAGCTAAGATTTCCAAGTTATTCACATAATGAAAACTTATACTTTGTTTCAGTCGAGTTCCCCATTCAAATGCATGTACCAGTGAGAAACGCACTGTCTTGGCGAAAGAAAGCGTTTTTGTACAACTTCATAGAAATAGCTGTAACTCTTGATAGAAGACTCGGATACACATGTTTATGGCTTTATCTTATAGAACTCAAGGTCTCCGTGCTTGGCAAACAGGTTTTGCAGCTGTTTGAGCTAAGATTTCCAAGTTATTCACATAATGAAAACCTATACTTTGTTTCGGTCGAGTTCCCCATTCAAATGCATGTAACAGTGAGAAACGCACTGTCTTGGCGAAAGAAAGCGTTTTTGTACAACTTCATAGAAATAGCTGTAACTTTTGATAGAAGACTCGGATACACATGTTTATGGCTTTATCTTATAGAACTCAAGGTCTCCGTGCTGGGCAAACAGGTTTTGCAGCTGTTTGAGCTAAGATTTCCAAGTTATTCACATAATGAAAACTTATACTTTGTTTCAGTCGAGTTCCCCATTCAAATGCATGTAACAGTGAGAAACGCACTGTCTTGGCGAAAGAAAGCGTTTTTGTACAACTTCATAGAAATAGCTGTAACTTTTGATAGAAGACTCAGACAAACATGTTTATGGCTTTATCTTATAGAACTCAAGGTTTCCGTGCTGGGAAAACAGGTTTTGCAGCTGTTTGAGCTAAGATTTCCAAGTTATTCACATAATGAAAACCTATACTTTGTTTCGGTCGAGTTCCCCATTCAAATGCATGTAACAGTGAGAAACGCACTGTCTTGGCGAAAGAAAGCGTTTTTGTACAACTTCATAGAAATAGCTGTAACTTTTGATAGAAGACTCAGACAAACATGTTTATGGCTTTATCTTATAGAACTCAAGGTCTACGTGCTGGGAAAACAGGTTTTGCAGCTGTTTGAGCTAAGATTTCCAAGTTATTCACATAATGAAAACTTATACTTTGTTTCGGTCGAGTTCCCCATTCAAATGCATGTAACAGTGAGAAACGCACTGTCTTGGCGAAAGAAAGCTATTTTGTACAACTTCATAGAAATAGCTGTAACTTTTGATAGAAGACTCGGATACACATGTTTATGGCCTTATATTATAGAACTCAAGGTCTCCGTGCTGGGCAAACAGGTTTTGCAGCTGTTTGAGCTAAGATTTCCAAGTTATTCACATAATGAAAACTTATACTTTGTTTCAGTCGAGTTCCCCATTCAAATGCATGTACCAGTGAGAAACGCACTGTCTTGGCGAAAGAAAGCGTTTTTGTACAACTTCATAGAAATAGCTGTAACTTTTGATAGAAGACTCGGATACACATGTTTATGGCTTTATCTTATAGAACTCAAGGTCTCCGTGCTTGGCAAACAGGTTTTGCAGCTGTTTGAGCTAAGATTTCCAAGTTATTCACATAATGAAAACCTATACTTTGTTTCGGTCGAGTTCCCCATTCAAATGCATGTAACAGTGAGAAACGCACTGTCTTGGCGAAAGAAAGCGTTTTTGTACAACTTCATAGAAATAGCTGTAACTTTTGATAGAAGACTCAGACAAACATGTTTATGGCTTTATCTTATAGAACTCAAGGTCCCCGTGCTGGGAAAACAGGTTTTGCAGCTGTTTGAGCTAAGATTTCCAAGTTATTCACATAATGAAAACTTATACTTTGTTTCGGTCGAGTTCCCCATTCAAATGCATGTAACAGTGAGAAACGCACTGTCTTGGCGAAAGAAAGCGTTTTTGTACAACTTCATAGAAATAGCTGTAACTTTTGATAGAAGACTCGGATACACATGTTTATGGCTTTATCTTATAGGACTCAAGGTCTCCGTGCTGGGCAAACAGGTTTTGCAGCTGTTTGAACTAAGATTTCCAAGTTATTCACATAATGAAAACCTATACTTTGTTTCGGTCGAGTTCCCCATTCAAATGCATGTAACAGTGAGAAACGCACTGTCTTGGCGAAAGAAAGCGTTTTTGTACAACTTCATAGAAATAGCTGTAACTTTTGATAGAAGACTCAGACAAACATGTTTATGGCTTTATCTTATAGAACTCAAGGTTTCCGTGCTGGGAAAACAGGTTTTGCAGCTGTTTGAGCTAAGATTTCCAAGTTATTCACATAATGAAAACCTATACTTTGTTTCGGTCGAGTTCCCCATTCAAATGCATGTAACAGTGAGAAACGCACTGTCTTGGCGAAAGAAAGCGTTTTTGTACAACTTCATAGAAATAGCTGTAACTTTTGATAGAAGACTCAGACAAACATGTTTATGGCTTTATCTTATAGAACTCAAGGTTTCCGTGCTGGGAAAACAGGTTTTGCAGCTGTTTGAGCTAAGATTTCCAAGTTATTCACATAATGAAAACCTATACTTTGTTTCGGTCGAGTTCCCCATTCAAATGCATGTAACAGTGAGAAACGCACTGTCTTGGTGAAAGAAAGCGTTTTTGTACAACTTCATAGAAATAGCTGTAACTTTTGATAGAAGACTCAGACAAACATGTTTATGGCTTTATCTTATAGAACTCAAGGTTTCCGTGCTGGGAAAACAGGTTTTGCAGCTGTTTGAGCTAAGATTTCCAAGTTATTCACATAATGAAAACCTATACTTTGTTTCGGTCGAGTTCCCCATTCAAATGCATGTAACAGTGAGAAACGCACTGTCTTGGCGAAAGAAAGCGTTTTTGTACAACTTCATAGAAATAGCTGTAACTTTTGATAGAAGACTCAGACAAACATGTTTATGGCTTTATCTTATAGAACTCAAGGTCTACGTGCTGGGAAAACAGGTTTTGCAGCTGTTTGAGCTAAGATTTCCAAGTTATTCACATAATGAAAACTTATACTTTGTTTCGGTCGAGTTCCCCATTCAAATGCATGTAACAGTGAGAAACGCACTGTCTTGGCGAAAGAAAGCGTTTTTGTACAACTTCATAGAAATAGCTGTAACTTTTGATAGAAGACTCGGATACACATGTTTATGGCTTTATCTTATAGAACTCAAGGTCTCCGTGCTGGGAAAACAGGTTTTGCAGCTGTTTGAGCTAAGATTTCCAAGTTATTCACATAATGAAAACCTATACTTTGTTTCGGTCGAGTTCCCCATTCAAATGCATGTAACAGTGAGAAACGCACTGTCTTGGCGAAAGAAAGCGTTTTTGTACAACTTCATATAAATAGCTGTAACTTTTGATAGAAGACTCGGATACACATGTTTATGGCTTTATCTTATAGAACTCAAGGTCTCCGTGCTGGGCAAACAGGTTTTGCAGCTGTTTGAGCTAAGATTTCCAAGTTATTCACATAATGAAAACCTATACTTTGTTTCGGTCGAGTTCCCCATTCAAATGCATGTAACAGTGAGAAACGCACTGTCTTGGCGAAAGAAAGCGTTTTTGTACAACTTCATAGAAATAGCTGTAACTTTTGATAGAAGACTCGGATACACATGTTTATGGCTTTATCTTATAGAACTCAAGGTCTCCGTGCTGGGCAAACAGGTTTTGCAGCTGTTTGAGCTAAGATTTCCAAGTTATTCACATAATGAAAACCTATACTTTGTTTCGGTCGAGTTCCCCATTCAAATGCATGTAACAGTGAGAAACGCACTGTCTTGGCGAAAGAAAGCGTTTTTGTACAACTTCATAGAAATAGCTGTAACTTTTGATAGAAGACTCAGACAAACATGTTTATGGCTTTATCTTATAGAACTCAAGGTTTCCGTGCTGGGAAAACAGGTTTTGCAGCTGTTTGAGCTAAGATTTCCAAGTTATTCACATAATGAAAACCTATACTTTGTTTCGGTCGAGTTCCCCATTCAAATGCATGTAACAGTGAGAAACGCACTGTCTTGGCGAAAGAAAGCGTTTTTGTACAACTTCATAGAAATAGCTGTAACTTTTGATAGAAGACTCGGATACACATGTTTATGGCTTTATCTTATAGAACTCAAGGTCTCCGTGCTGGGCAAACAGGTTTTGCAGCTGTTTGAGCTAAGATTTCCAAGTTATTCACATAATGAAAACTTATACTTTGTTTCAGTCGAGTTCCCCATTCAAATGCATGTAACAGTGAGAAACGCACTGTCTTGGCGAAAGAAAGCGTTTTTGTACAACTTCATAGAAATAGCTGTAACTTTTGATAGAAGACTCGGATACACATGTTTATGGCTTTATCTTATAGAACTCAAGGTCTCCGTGCTTGGCAAACAGGTTTTGCAGCTGTTTGAGCTAAGATTTCCAAGTTATTCACATAATGAAAACCTATACTTTGTTTCGGTCGAGTTCCCCATTCAAATGCATGTAACAGTGAGAAACGCACTGTCTTGGCGAAAGAAAGCTATTTTGTACAACTTCATAGAAATAGCTGTAACTTTTGATAGAAGACTCGGATACACATGTTTATGGCTTTATCTTATAGAACTCAAGGTCTCCATGCTGGGAAAACAGGTTTTGCAGCTGTTTGAGCTAAGATTTCCAAGTTATTCACATAATGAAAACTTATACTTTGTTTCGGTCGAGTTCCCCATTCAAATGCATGTAACAGTGAGAAACGCACTGTCTTGGCGAAAGAAAGCGTTTTTGTACAACTTCATAGAAATAGCTGTAACTTTTGATAGAAGACTCGGATACACATGTTTATGGCTTTATATTATAGAACTCAAGGTCTCCGTGCTGGGCAAACAGGTTTTGCAGCTGTTTGAGCTAAGATTTCCAAGTTATTCACATAATGAAAACTTATACTTTGTTTCGGTCGAGTTCCCCATTCAAATGCATGTAACAGTGAGAAACGCACTGTCTTGGCGAAAGAAAGCGTTTTTGTACAACTTCATAGAAATAGCTGTAACTTTTGATAGAAGACTCGGATACACGTTTATGGCTTTATCTTATAGAACTCAAGGTCTCCGTGCTGGGCAAACAGGTTTTGCAGCTGTTTGAACTAAGATTTCCAAGTTATTCACATAATGAAAACCTATACTTTGTTTCGGTCGAGTTCCCCATTCAAATGCATGTAACAGTGAGAAACGCACTGTCTTGGCGAAAGAAAGCGTTTTTGTACAACTTCATAGAAATAGCTGTAACTTTTGATAGAAGACTCAGACAAACATGTTTATGGCTTTATCTTATAGAACTCAAGGTTTCCGTGCTGGGAAAACAGGTTTTGCAGCTGTTTGAGCTAAGATTTCCAAGTTATTCACATAATGAAAACCTATACTTTGTTTCGGTCGAGTTCCCCATTCAAATGCATGTAACAGTGAGAAACGCACTGTCTTGGCGAAAGAAAGCGTTTTTGTACAACTTCATATAAATAGCTGTAACTTTTGATAGAAGACTCAGACAAACATGTTTATGGCTTTATCTTATAGAACTCAAGGTCTACGTGCTGGGAAAACAGGTTTTGCAGCTGTTTGAGCTAAGATTTCCAAGTTATTCACATAATGAAAACCTATACTTTGTTTCGGTCGAGTTCCCCATTCAAATGCATGTAACAGTGAGAAACGCACTGTCTTGGCGAAAGAAAGCGTTTTTGTACAACTTCATAGAAATAGCTGTAACTTTTGATAGAAGACTCGGATACACATGTTTATGGCTTTATATTATAGAACTCAAGGTCTCCGTGCTGGGCAAACAGGTTTTGCAGCTGTTTGAGCTAAGATTTCCAAGTTATTCACATAATGAAAACCTATACTTTGTTTCGGTCGAGTTCCCCATTCAAATGCATGTAACAGTGAGAAACGCACTGTCTTGGCGAAAGAAAGCGTTTTTGTACAACTTCATATAAATAGCTGTAACTTTTGATAGAAGACTCAGACAAACATGTTTATGGCTTTATCTTATAGAACTCAAGGTCTACGTGCTGGGAAAACAGGTTTTGCAGCTGTTTGAGCTAAGATTTCCAAGTTATTCACATAATGAAAACCTATACTTTGTTTCGGTCGAGTTCCCCATTCAAATGCATGTAACAGTGAGAAACGCACTGTCTTGGCGAAAGAAAGCGTTTTTGTACAACTTCATAGAAATAGCTGTAACTTTTGATAGAAGACTCAGACAAACATGTTTATGGCTTTATCTTATAGAACTCAAGGTCTCCATGCTGGGAAAACAGGTTTTGCAGCTGTTTGAGCTAAGATTTCCAAGTTATTCACATAATGAAAACTTATACTTTGTTTCGGTCGAGTTCCCCATTCAAATGCATGTAACAGTGAGAAACGCACTGTCTTGGCGAAAGAAAGCTATTTTGTACAACTTCATAGAAATAGCTGTAACTTTTGATAGAAGACTCGGATACACATGTTTATGGCTTTATATTATAGAACTCAAGGTCTCAGTGCTGGGCAAACAGGTTTTGCAGCTGTTTGAGCTAAGATTTCCAAGTTATTCACATAATGAAAACTTATACTTTGTTTCGGTCGAGTTCCCCATTCAAATGCATGTAACAGTGAGAAACGCACTGTCTTGGCGAAAGAAAGCGTTTTTGTACAACTTCATAGAAATAGCTGTAACTTTTGATAGAAGACTCGGATACACATGTTTATGGCTTTATCTTATAGAACTCAAGGTCTCCGTGCTGGGCAAACAGGTTTTGCAGCTGTTTGAACTAAGATTTCCAAGTTATTCACATAATGAAAACCTATACTTTGTTTCGGTCGAGTTCCCCATTCAAATGCATGTAACAGTGAGAAACGGACTGTCTTGGCGAAAGAAAGCGTTTTTGTACAACTTCATAGAAATAGCTGTAACTTTTGATAGAAGACTCAGACAAACATGTTTATGGCTTTATCTTATAGAACTCAAGGTTTCCGTGCTGGGAAAACAGGTTTTGCAGCTGTTTGAGCTAAGATTTCCAAGTTATTCACATAATGAAAACCTATACTTTGTTTCGGTCGAGTTCCCCATTCAAATGCATGTAACAGTGAGAAACGCACTGTCTTGGCGAAAGAAAGCGTTTTTGTACAACTTCATAGAAATAGCTGTAACTTTTGATAGAAGACTCAGACAAACATGTTTATGGCTTTATCTTATAGAACTCAAGGTTTCCGTGCTGGGAAAACAGGTTTTGCAGCTGTTTGAGCTAAGATTTCCAAGTTATTCACATAATGAAAACCTATACTTTGTTTCGGTCGAGTTCCCCATTCAAATGCATGTAACAGTGAGAAACGCACTGTCTTGGCGAAAGAAAGCGTTTTTGTACAACTTCATAGAAATAGCTGTAACTTTTGATAGAAGACTCGGATACACATGTTTATGGCTTTATATTATAGAACTCAAGGTCTCCGTGCTGGGCAAACAGGTTTTGCAGCTGTTTGAGCTAAGATTTCCAAGTTATTCACATAATGAAAACTTATACTTTGTTTCGGTCGAGTTCCCCATTCAAATGCATGTAACAGTGAGAAACGCACTGTCTTGGCGAAAGAAAGCGTTTTTGTACAACTTCATAGAAATAGCTGTAACTTTTGATAGAAGACTCGGATACACGTTTATGGCTTTATCTTATAGAACTCAAGGTCTCCGTGCTGGGCAAACAGGTTTTGCAGCTGTTTGAACTAAGATTTCCAAGTTATTCACATAATGAAAACCTATACTTTGTTTCGGTCGAGTTCCCCATTCAAATGCATGTAACAGTGAGAAACGCACTGTCTTGGCGAAAGAAAGCGTTTTTGTACAACTTCATAGAAATAGCTGTAACTTTTGATAGAAGACTCAGACAAACATGTTTATGGCTTTATCTTATAGAACTCAAGGTCTCCGTGCTGGGAAAACAGGTTTTGCAGCTGTTTGAGCTAAGATTTCCAAGTTATTCACATAATGAAAACCTATACTTTGTTTCGGTCGAGTTCCCCATTCAAATGCATGTAACAGTGAGAAACGCACTGTCTTGGCGAAAGAAAGCGTTTTTGTACAACTTCATATAAATAGCTGTAACTTTTGATAGAAGACTCAGACAAACATGTTTATGGCTTTATCTTATAGAACTCAAGGTCTACGTGCTGGGAAAACAGGTTTTGCAGCTGTTTGAGCTAAGATTTCCAAGTTATTCACATAATGAAAACCTATACTTTGTTTCGGTCGAGTTCCCCATTCAAATGCATGTAACAGTGAGAAACGCACTGTCTTGGCGAAAGAAAGCGTTTTTGTACAACTTCATAGAAATAGCTGTAACTTTTGATAGAAGACTCAGACAAACATGTTTATGGCTTTATCTTATAGAACTCAAGGTCTCCATGCTGGGAAAACAGGTTTTGCAGCTGTTTGAGCTAAGATTTCCAAGTTATTCACATAATGAAAACTTATACTTTGTTTCGGTCGAGTTCCCCATTCAAATGCATGTAACAGTGAGAAACGCACTGTCTTGGCGAAAGAAAGCTATTTTGTACAACTTCATAGAAATAGCTGTAACTTTTGATAGAAGACTCGGATACACATGTTTATGGCTTTATATTATAGAACTCAAGGTCTCAGTGCTGGGCAAACAGGTTTTGCAGCTGTTTGAGCTAAGATTTCCAAGTTATTCACATAATGAAAACTTATACTTTGTTTCGGTCGAGTTCCCCATTCAAATGCATGTAACAGTGAGAAACGCACTGTCTTGGCGAAAGAAAGCGTTTTTGTACAACTTCATAGAAATAGCTGTAACTTTTGATAGAAGACTCGGATACACATGTTTATGGCTTTATCTTATAGAACTCAAGGTCTCCGTGCTGGGCAAACAGGTTTTGCAGCTGTTTGAACTAAGATTTCCAAGTTATTCACATAATGAAAACCTATACTTTGTTTCGGTCGAGTTCCCCATTCAAATGCATGTAACAGTGAGAAACGGACTGTCTTGGCGAAAGAAAGCGTTTTTGTACAACTTCATAGAAATAGCTGTAACTTTTGATAGAAGACTCAGACAAACATGTTTATGGCTTTATCTTATAGAACTCAAGGTTTCCGTGCTGGGAAAACAGGTTTTGCAGCTGTTTGAGCTAAGATTTCCAAGTTATTCACATAATGAAAACCTATACTTTGTTTCGGTCGAGTTCCCCATTCAAATGCATGTAACAGTGAGAAACGCACTGTCTTGGCGAAAGAAAGCGTTTTTGTACAACTTCATAGAAATAGCTGTAACTTTTGATAGAAGACTCAGACAAACATGTTTATGGCTTTATCTTATAGAACTCAAGGTTTCCGTGCTGGGAAAACAGGTTTTGCAGCTGTTTGAGCTAAGATTTCCAAGTTATTCACATAATGAAAACCTATACTTTGTTTCGGTCGAGTTCCCCATTCAAATGCATGTAACAGTGAGAAACGCACTGTCTTGGCGAAAGAAAGCGTTTTTGTACAACTTCATAGAAATAGCTGTAACTTTTGATAGAAGACTCAGACAAACATGTTTATGGCTTTATCTTATAGAACTCAAGGTCTACGTGCTGGGAAAACAGGTTTTGCAGCTGTTTGAGCTAAGATTTCCAAGTTATTCACATAATGAAAACTTATACTTTGTTTCGGTCGAGTTCCCCATTCAAATGCATGTAACAGTGAGAAACGCACTGTCTTGGCGAAAGAAAGCGTTTTTGTACAACTTCATATAAATAGCTGTAACTTTTGATAGAAGACTCGGATACACATGTTTATGGCTTTATCTTATAGAACTCAAGGTCTCCGTGCTGGGCAAACAGGTTTTGCAGCTGTTTGAGCTAAGATTTCCAAGTTATTCACATAATGAAAACCTATACTTTGTTTCGGTCGAGTTCCCCATTCAAATGCATGTAACAGTGAGAAACGCACTGTCTTGGCGAAAGAAAGCGTTTTTGTACAACTTCATAGAAATAGCTGTAACTTTTGATAGAAGACTCGGATACACATGTTTATGGCTTTATCTTATAGAACTCAAGGTCTCCGTGCTGGGCAAACAGGTTTTGCAGCTGTTTGAGCTAAGATTTCCAAGTTATTCACATAATGAAAACCTATACTTTGTTTCGGTCGAGTTCCCCATTCAAATGCATGTAACAGTGAGAAACGCACTGTCTTGGCGAAAGAAAGCGTTTTTGTACAACTTCATAGAAATAGCTGTAACTTTTGATAGAAGACTCAGACAAACATGTTTATGGCTTTATCTTATAGAACTCAAGGTTTCCGTGCTGGGAAAACAGGTTTTGCAGCTGTTTGAGCTAAGATTTCCAAGTTATTCACATAATGAAAACCTATACTTTGTTTCGGTCGAGTTCCCCATTCAAATGCATGTAACAGTGAGAAACGCACTGTCTTGGCGAAAGAAAGCGTTTTTGTACAACTTCATAGAAATAGCTGTAACTTTTGATAGAAGACTCGGATACACATGTTTATGGCTTTATCTTATAGAACTCAAGGTCTCCGTGCTGGGCAAACAGGTTTTGCAGCTGTTTGAGCTAAGATTTCCAAGTTATTCACATAATGAAAACTTATACTTTGTTTCAGTCGAGTTCCCCATTCAAATGCATGTAACAGTGAGAAACGCACTGTCTTGGCGAAAGAAAGCGTTTTTGTACAACTTCATAGAAATAGCTGTAACTTTTGATAGAAGACTCGGATACACATGTTTATGGCTTTATCTTATAGAACTCAAGGTCTCCGTGCTTGGCAAACAGGTTTTGCAGCTGTTTGAGCTAAGATTTCCAAGTTATTCACATAATGAAAACCTATACTTTGTTTCGGTCGAGTTCCCCATTCAAATGCATGTAACAGTGAGAAACGCACTGTCTTGGCGAAAGAAAGCGTTTTTGTACAACTTCATAGAAATAGCTGTAACTTTTGATAGAAGACTCGGATACACATGTTTATGGCTTTATATTATAGAACTCAAGGTCTCCGTGCTGGGCAAACAGGTTTTGCAGCTGTTTGAGCTAAGATTTCCAAGTTATTCACATAATGAAAACTTATACTTTGTTTCGGTCGAGTTCCCCATTCAAATGCATGTAACAGTGAGAAACGCACTGTCTTGGCGAAAGAAAGCGTTTTTGTACAACTTCATAGAAATAGCTGTAACTTTTGATAGAAGACTCAGACAAACATGTTTATGGCTTTATCTTATAGAACTCAAGGTCTCCATGCTGGGAAAACAGGTTTTGCAGCTGTTTGAGCTAAGATTTCCAAGTTATTCACATAATGAAAACTTATACTTTGTTTCGGTCGAGTTCCCCATTCAAATGCATGTAACAGTGAGAAACGCACTGTCTTGGCGAAAGAAAGCTATTTTGTACAACTTCATAGAAATAGCTGTAACTTTTGATAGAAGACTCGGATACACATGTTTATGGCTTTATATTATAGAACTCAAGGTCTCAGTGCTGGGCAAACAGGTTTTGCAGCTGTTTGAGCTAAGATTTCCAAGTTATTCACATAATGAAAACTTATACTTTGTTTCGGTCGAGTTCCCCATTCAAATGCATGTAACAGTGAGAAACGCACTGTCTTGGCGAAAGAAAGCGTTTTTGTACAACTTCATAGAAATAGCTGTAACTTTTGATAGAAGACTCGGATACACATGTTTATGGCTTTATCTTATAGAACTCAAGGTCTCCGTGCTGGGCAAACAGGTTTTGCAGCTGTTTGAACTAAGATTTCCAAGTTATTCACATAATGAAAACCTATACTTTGTTTCGGTCGAGTTCCCCATTCAAATGCATGTAACAGTGAGAAACGGACTGTCTTGGCGAAAGAAAGCGTTTTTGTACACCTTCATAGAAATAGCTGTAACTTTTGATAGAAGACTCAGACAAACATGTTTATGGCTTTATCTTATAGAACTCAAGGTTTCCGTGCTGGGAAAACAGGTTTTGCAGCTGTTTGAGCTAAGATTTCCAAGTTATTCACATAATGAAAACCTATACTTTGTTTCGGTCGAGTTCCCCATTCAAATGCATGTAACAGTGAGAAACGCACTGTCTTGGCGAAAGAAAGCGTTTTTGTACAACTTCATAGAAATAGCTGTAACTTTTGATAGAAGACTCAGACAAACATGTTTATGGCTTTATCTTATAGAACTCAAGGTTTCCGTGCTGGGAAAACAGGTTTTGCAGCTGTTTGAGCTAAGATTTCCAAGTTATTCACATAATGAAAACCTATACTTTGTTTCGGTCGAGTTCCCCATTCAAATGCATGTAACAGTGAGAAACGCACTGTCTTGGCGAAAGAAAGCGTTTTTGTACAACTTCATAGAAATAGCTGTAACTTTTGATAGAAGACTCAGACAAACATGTTTATGGCTTTATCTTATAGAACTCAAGGTCTACGTGCTGGGAAAACAGGTTTTGCAGCTGTTTGAGCTAAGATTTCCAAGTTATTCACATAATGAAAACTTATACTTTGTTTCGGTCGAGTTCCCCATTCAAATGCATGTAACAGTGAGAAACGCACTGTCTTGGCGAAAGAAAGCGTTTTTGTACAACTTCATATAAATAGCTGTAACTTTTGATAGAAGACTCGGATACACATGTTTATGGCTTTATCTTATAGAACTCAAGGTCTCCGTGCTGGGCAAACAGGTTTTGCAGCTGTTTGAGCTAAGATTTCCAAGTTATTCACATAATGAAAACCTATACTTTGTTTCGGTCGAGTTCCCCATTCAAATGCATGTAACAGTGAGAAACGCACTGTCTTGGCGAAAGAAAGCGTTTTTGTACAACTTCATAGAAATAGCTGTAACTTTTGATAGAAGACTCGGATACACATGTTTATGGCTTTATCTTATAGAACTCAAGGTCTCCGTGCTGGGCAAACAGGTTTTGCAGCTGTTTGAGCTAAGATTTCCAAGTTATTCACATAATGAAAACCTATACTTTGTTTCGGTCGAGTTCCCCATTCAAATGCATGTAACAGTGAGAAACGCACTGTCTTGGCGAAAGAAAGCGTTTTTGTACAACTTCATAGAAATAGCTGTAACTTTTGATAGAAGACTCGGATACACATGTTTATGGCTTTATCTTATAGAACTCAAGGTCTCCGTGCTGGGCAAACAGGTTTTGCAGCTGTTTGAGCTAAGATTTCCAAGTTATTCACATAATGAAAACTTATACTTTGTTTCAGTCGAGTTCCCCATTCAAATGCATGTAACAGTGAGAAACGCACTGTCTTGGCGAAAGAAAGCGTTTTTGTACAACTTCATAGAAATAGCTGTAACTTTTGATAGAAGACTCGGATACACATGTTTATGGCTTTATCTTATAGAACTCAAGGTCTCCGTGCTTGGCAAACAGGTTTTGCAGCTGTTTGAGCTAAGATTTCCAAGTTATTCACATAATGAAAACCTATACTTTGTTTCGGTCGAGTTCCCCATTCAAATGCATGTAACAGTGAGAAACGCACTGTCTTGGCGAAAGAAAGCGTTTTTGTACAACTTCATAGAAATAGCTGTAACTTTTGATAGAAGACTCGGATACACATGTTTATGGCTTTATATTATAGAACTCAAGGTCTCCGTGCTGGGCAAACAGGTTTTGCAGCTGTTTGAGCTAAGATTTCCAAGTTATTCACATAATGAAAACTTATACTTTGTTTCGGTCGAGTTCCCCATTCAAATGCATGTAACAGTGAGAAACGCACTGTCTTGGCGAAAGAAAGCGTTTTTGTACAACTTCATAGAAATAGCTGTAACTTTTGATAGAAGACTCAGACAAACATGTTTATGGCTTTATCTTATAGAACTCAAGGTCTCCATGCTGGGAAAACAGGTTTTGCAGCTGTTTGAGCTAAGATTTCCAAGTTATTCACATAATGAAAACTTATACTTTGTTTCGGTCGAGTTCCCCATTCAAATGCATGTAACAGTGAGAAACGCACTGTCTTGGCGAAAGAAAGCTATTTTGTACAACTTCATAGAAATAGCTGTAACTTTTGATAGAAGACTCGGATACACATGTTTATGGCTTTATATTATAGAACTCAAGGTCTCAGTGCTGGGCAAACAGGTTTTGCAGCTGTTTGAGCTAAGATTTCCAAGTTATTCACATAATGAAAACTTATACTTTGTTTCGGTCGAGTTCCCCATTCAAATGCATGTAACAGTGAGAAACGCACTGTCTTGGCGAAAGAAAGCGTTTTTGTACAACTTCATAGAAATAGCTGTAACTTTTGATAGAAGACTCGGATACACATGTTTATGGCTTTATCTTATAGAACTCAAGGTCTCCGTGCTGGGCAAACAGGTTTTGCAGCTGTTTGAACTAAGATTTCCAAGTTATTCACATAATGAAAACCTATACTTTGTTTCGGTCGAGTTCCCCATTCAAATGCATGTAACAGTGAGAAACGGACTGTCTTGGCGAAAGAAAGCGTTTTTGTACAACTTCATAGAAATAGCTGTAACTTTTGATAGAAGACTCAGACAAACATGTTTATGGCTTTATCTTATAGAACTCAAGGTTTCCGTGCTGGGAAAACAGGTTTTGCAGCTGTTTGAGCTAAGATTTCCAAGTTATTCACATAATGAAAACCTATACTTTGTTTCGGTCGAGTTCCCCATTCAAATGCATGTAACAGTGAGAAACGCACTGTCTTGGCGAAAGAAAGCGTTTTTGTACAACTTCATAGAAATAGCTGTAACTTTTGATAGAAGACTCAGACAAACATGTTTATGGCTTTATCTTATAGAACTCAAGGTTTCCGTGCTGGGAAAACAGGTTTTGCAGCTGTTTGAGCTAAGATTTCCAAGTTATTCACATAATGAAAACCTATACTTTGTTTCGGTCGAGTTCCCCATTCAAATGCATGTAACAGTGAGAAACGCACTGTCTTGGCGAAAGAAAGCGTTTTTGTACAACTTCATAGAAATAGCTGTAACTTTTGATAGAAGACTCAGACAAACATGTTTATGGCTTTATCTTATAGAACTCAAGGTCTACGTGCTGGGAAAACAGGTTTTGCAGCTGTTTGAGCTAAGATTTCCAAGTTATTCACATAATGAAAACTTATACTTTGTTTCGGTCGAGTTCCCCATTCAAATGCATGTAACAGTGAGAAACGCACTGTCTTGGCGAAAGAAAGCGTTTTTGTACAACTTCATATAAATAGCTGTAACTTTTGATAGAAGACTCGGATACACATGTTTATGGCTTTATCTTATAGAACTCAAGGTCTCCGTGCTGGGCAAACAGGTTTTGCAGCTGTTTGAGCTAAGATTTCCAAGTTATTCACATAATGAAAACCTATACTTTGTTTCGGTCGAGTTCCCCATTCAAATGCATGTAACAGTGAGAAACGCACTGTCTTGGCGAAAGAAAGCGTTTTTGTACAACTTCATAGAAATAGCTGTAACTTTTGATAGAAGACTCGGATACACATGTTTATGGCTTTATCTTATAGAACTCAAGGTCTCCGTGCTGGGCAAACAGGTTTTGCAGCTGTTTGAGCTAAGATTTCCAAGTTATTCACATAATGAAAACCTATACTTTGTTTCGGTCGAGTTCTCCATTCAAATGCATGTAACAGTGAGAAACGCACTGTCTTGGCGAAAGAAAGCGTTTTTGTACAACTTCATAGAAATAGCTGTAACTTTTGATAGAAGACTCAGACAAACATGTTTATGGCTTTATCTTATAGAACTCAAGGTTTCCGTGCTGGGAAAACAGGTTTTGCAGCTGTTTGAGCTAAGATTTCCAAGTTATTCACATAATGAAAACCTATACTTTGTTTCGGTCGAGTTCCCCATTCAAATGCATGTAACAGTGAGAAACGCACTGTCTTGGCGAAAGAAAGCGTTTTTGTACAACTTCATAGAAATAGCTGTAACTTTTGATAGAAGACTCGGATACACATGTTTATGGCTTTATCTTATAGAACTCAAGGTCTCCGTGCTGGGCAAACAGGTTTTGCAGCTGTTTGAGCTAAGATTTCCAAGTTATTCACATAATGAAAACTTATACTTTGTTTCAGTCGAGTTCCCCATTCAAATGCATGTAACAGTGAGAAACGCACTGTCTTGGCGAAAGAAAGCGTTTTTGTACAACTTCATAGAAATAGCTGTAACTTTTGATAGAAGACTCGGATACACATGTTTATGGCTTTATCTTATAGAACTCAAGGTCTCCGTGCTTGGCAAACAGGTTTTGCAGCTGTTTGAGCTAAGATTTCCAAGTTATTCACATAATGAAAACCTATACTTTGTTTCGGTCGAGTTCCCCATTCAAATGCATGTAACAGTGAGAAACGCACTGTCTTGGCGAAAGAAAGCGTTTTTGTACAACTTCATAGAAATAGCTGTAACTTTTGATAGAAGACTCAGACAAACATGTTTATGGCCTTATATTATAGAACTCAAGGTCTCCGTGCTGGGAAAACAGGTTTTGCAGCTGTTTGAGCTAAGATTTCCAAGTTATTCACATAATGAAAACCTATACTTTGTTTCGGTCGAGTTCCCCATTCAAATGCATGTAACAGTGAGAAACGCACTGTCTTGGCGAAAGAAAGCGTTTTTGTACAACTTCATAGAAATAGCTGTAACTTTTGATAGAAGACTCAGACAAACATGTTTATGGCTTTATCTTATAGAACTCAAGGTTTCCGTGCTGGGAAAACAGGTTTTGCAGCTGTTTGAGCTAAGATTTCCAAGTTATTCACATAATGAAAACCTATACTTTGTTTCGGTCGAGTTCCCCATTCAAATGCATGTAACAGTGAGAAACGCACTGTCTTGGCGAAAGAAAGCGTTTTTGTACAACTTCATAGAAATAGCTGTAACTTTTGATAGAAGACTCGGATACACATGTTTATGGCTTTATCTTATAGAACTCAAGGTCTCCGTGCTGGGCAAACAGGTTTTGCAGCTGTTTGAGCTAAGATTTCCAAGTTATTCACATAATGAAAACTTATACTTTGTTTCAGTCGAGTTCCCCATTCAAATGCATGTAACAGTGAGAAACGCACTGTCTTGGCGAAAGAAAGCGTTTTTGTACAACTTCATAGAAATAGCTGTAACTTTTGATAGAAGACTCGGATACACATGTTTATGGCTTGATCTTATAGAACTCAAGGTCTCCGTGCTTGGCAAACAGATTTTGCAGCTGTTTGAGCTAAGATTTCCAAGTTATTCACATAATGAAAACCTATACTTTGTTTCGGTCGAGTTCCCCATTCAAATGCATGTAACAGTGAGAAACGCACTGTCTTGGCGAAAGAAAGCGTTTTTGTACAACTTCATAGAAATAGCTGTAACTTTTGATAGAAGACTCAGACAAACATGTTTATGGCTTTATCTTATAGAACTCAAGGTTTCCGTGCTGGGAAAACAGGTTTTGCAGCTGTTTGAGCTAAGATTTCCAAGTTATTCACATAATGAAAACCTATACTTTGTTTCGGTCGAGTTCCCCATTCAAATGCATGTAACAGTGAGAAACGCACTGTCTTGGCGAAAGAAAGCGTTTTTGTACAACTTCATAGAAATAGCTGTAACTTTTGATAGAAGACTCAGACAAACATGTTTATGGCTTTATCTTATAGAACTCAAGGTTTCCGTGCTGGGAAAACAGGTTTTGCAGCTGTTTGAGCTAAGATTTCCAAGTTATTCACATAATGAAAACCTATACTTTGTTTCGGTCGAGTTCCCCATTCAAATGCATGTAACAGTGAGAAACGCACTGTCTTGGCGAAAGAAAGCGTTTTTGTACAACTTCATAGAAATAGCTGTAACTTTTGATAGAAGACTCAGACAAACATGTTTATGGCTTTATCTTATAGAACTCAAGGTCTACGTGCTGGGAAAACAGGTTTTGCAGCTGTTTGAGCTAAGATTTCCAAGTTATTCACATAATGAAAACTTATACTTTGTTTCGGTCGAGTTCCCCATTCAAATGCATGTAACAGTGAGAAACGCACTGTCTTGGCGAAAGAAAGCGTTTTTGTACAACTTCATATAAATAGCTGTAACTTTTGATAGAAGACTCGGATACACATGTTTATGGCTTTATCTTATAGAACTCAAGGTCTCCGTGCTGGGAAAACAGGTTTTGCAGCTGTTTGAGCTAAGATTTCCAAGTTATTCACATAATGAAAACCTATACTTTGTTTCGGTCGAGTTCCCCATTCAAATGCATGTAACAGTGAGAAACGCACTGTCTTGGCGAAAGAAAGCGTTTTTGTACAACTTCATAGAAATAGCTGTAACTTTTGATAGAAGACTCGGATACACATGTTTATGGCTTTATCTTATAGAACTCAAGGTCTCCGTGCTGGGCAAACAGGTTTTGCAGCTGTTTGAGCTAAGATTTCCAAGTTATTCACATAATGAAAACTTATACTTTGTTTCAGTCGAGTTCCCCATTCAAATGCATGTAACAGTGAGAAACGCACTGTCTTGGCGAAAGAAAGCGTTTTTGTACAACTTCATAGAAATAGCTGTAACTTTTGATAGAAGACTCGGATACACATGTTTATGGCTTTATCTTATAGAACTCAAGGTCTCCGTGCTTGGCAAACAGGTTTTGCAGCTGTTTGAGCTAAGATTTCCAAGTTATTCACATAATGAAAATCTATACTTTGTTTCGGTCGAGTTCCCCATTCAAATGCATGTAACAGTGAGAAACGCACTGTCTTGGCGAAAGAAAGCGTTTTTGTACAACTTCATAGAAATAGCTGTAACTTTTGATAGAAGACTCAGACAAACATGTTTATGGCCTTATATTATAGAACTCAAGGTCTCCGTGCTGGGAAAACAGGTTTTGCAGCTGTTTGAGCTAAGATTTCCAAGTTATTCACATAATGAAAACTTATACTTTGTTTCGGTCGAGTTCCCCATTCAAATGCATGTACCAGTGAGAAACGCACTGTCTTGGCGAAAGAAAGCGTTTTTGTACAACTTCATAGAAATAGCTGTAACTTTTGATAGAAGACTCAGACAAACATGTTTATGGCTTTATCTTATAGAACTCAAGGTCCCCGTGCTGGGAAAACAGGTTTTGCAGCTGTTTGAGCTAAGATTTCCAAGTTATTCACATAATGAAAACCTATACTTTGTTTCGGTCGAGTTCCCCATTCAAATGCATGTAACAGTGAGAAACGCACTGTCTTGGCGAAAGAAAGCGTTTTTGTACAACTTCATAGAAATAGCTGTAACTTTTGATAGAAGACTCAGACAAACATGTTTATGGCTTTATCTTATAGAACTCAAGGTCTCCGTGCTGGGCAAACAGGTTTTGCAGCTGTTTGAGCTAAGATTTCCAAGTTATTCACATAATGAAAACTTATACTTTGTTTCAGTCGAGTTCCCCATTCAAATGCATGTAACAGTGAGAAACGCACTGTCTTGGCGAAAGAAAGCGTTTTTGTACAACTTCATAGAAATAGCTGTAACTTTTGATAGAAGACTCGGATACACATGTTTATGGCTTTATCTTATAGAACTCAAGGTCTCCGTGCTGGGCAAACAGGTTTTGCAGCTGTTTGAGCTAAGATTTCCAAGTTATTCACATAATGAAAACTTATACTTTGTTTCGGTCGAGTTCCCCATTCAAATGCATGTAACAGTGAGAAACGCACTGTCTTGGCGAAAGAAAGCGTTTTTGTACAACTTCATAGAAATAGCTGTAACTTTTGATAGAAGACTCAGACAAACATGTTTATGGCCTTATATTATAGAACTCAAGGTCTCCGT
The DNA here is from genome assembly GCF_057381915.1 of Diplotaxodon limnothrissa. Lineage (NCBI taxonomy): Eukaryota > Metazoa > Chordata > Actinopteri > Cichliformes > Cichlidae > Diplotaxodon > Diplotaxodon limnothrissa. The sequence continues at coordinate 29,759,124 of NC_140608.1, read as the reverse complement.
GCTGGGAAAACAGGTTTTGCAGCTGTTTGAGCTAAGATTTCCAAGTTATTCACATAATGAAAACTTATACTTTGTTTCGGTCGAGTTCCCCATTCAAATGCATGTACCAGTGAGAAACGCACTGTCTTGGCGAAAGAAAGCGTTTTTGTACAACTTCATAGAAATAGCTGTAACTTTTGATAGAAGACTCAGACAAACATGTTTATGGCTTTATCTTATAGAACTCAAGGTCCCCGTGCTGGGAAAACAGGTTTTGCAGCTGTTTGAGCTAAGATTTCCAAGTTATTCACATAATGAAAACTTATACTTTGTTTCGGTCGAGTTCCCCATTCAAATGCATGTACCAGTGAGAAACGCACTGTCTTGGCGAAAGAAAGCGTTTTTGTACAACTTCATATAAATAGCTGTAACTTTTGATAGAAGACTCGGATACACATGTTTATGGCTTTATCTTATAGAACTCAAGGTCTCCGTGCTGGGCAAACAGGTTTTGCAGCTGTTTGAGCTAAGATTTCCAAGTTATTCACATAATGAAAACCTATACTTTGTTTCGGTCGAGTTCCCCATTCAAATGCATGTAACAGTGAGAAACGCACTGTCTTGGCGAAAGAAAGCGTTTTTGTACAACTTCATAGAAATAGCTGTAACTTTTGATAGAAGACTCAGACAAACATGTTTATGGCCTTATATTATAGAACTCAAGGTCTCCGTGCTGGGAAAACAGGTTTTGCAGCTGTTTGAGCTAAGATTTCCAAGTTATTCACATAATGAAAACTTATACTTTGTTTCGGTCGAGTTCCCCATTCAAATGCATGTACCAGTGAGAAACGCACTGTCTTGGCGAAAGAAAGCGTTTTTGTACAACTTCATAGAAATAGCTGTAACTTTTGATAGAAGACTCAGACAAACATGTTTATGGCTTTATCTTATAGAACTCAAGGTTTCCGTGCTGGGAAAACAGGTTTTGCAGCTGTTTGAGCTAAGATTTCCAAGTTATTCACATAATGAAAACTTATACTTTGTTTCGGTCGAGTTCCCCATTCAAATGCATGTAACAGTGAGAAACGCACTGTCTTGGCGAAAGAAAGCGTTTTTGTACAACTTCATAGAAATAGCTGTAACTTTTGATAGAAGACTCAGACAAACATGTTTATGGCTTTATCTTATAGAACTCAAGGTCCCTGTGCTGGGAAAACAGGTTTTGCAGCTGTTTGAGCTAAGATTTCCAAGTTATTCACATAATGAAAACTTATACTTTGTTTCGGTCGAGTTCCCCATTCAAATGCATGTACCAGTGAGAAACGCACTGTCTTGGCGAAAGAAAGCGTTTTTGTACAACTTCATAGAAATAGCTGTAACTTTTGATAGAAGACTCAGACAAACATGTTTATGGCTTTATCTTATAGAACTCAAGGTTTCCGTGCTGGGAAAACAGGTTTTGCAGCTGTTTGAGCTAAGATTTCCAAGTTATTCACATAATGAAAACTTATACTTTGTTTCGGTCGAGTTCCCCATTCAAATGCATGTAACAGTGAGAAACGCACTGTCTTGGCGAAAGAAAGCGTTTTTGTACAACTTCATAGAAATAGCTGTAACTTTTGATAGAAGACTCAGACAAACATGTTTATGGCTTTATCTTATAGAACTCAAGGTCCCTGTGCTGGGAAAACAGGTTTTGCAGCTGTTTGAGCTAAGATTTCCAAGTTATTCACATAATGAAAACTTATACTTTGTTTCGGTCGAGTTCCCCATTCAAATGCATGTACCAGTGAGAAACGCACTGTCTTGGCGAAAGAAAGCGTTTTTGTACAACTTCATAGAAATAGCTGTAACTTTTGATAGAAGACTCAGACAAACATGTTTATGGCTTTATCTTATAGAACTCAAGGTTTCCGTGCTGGGAAAACAGGTTTTGCAGCTGTTTGAGCTAAGATTTCCAAGTTATTCACATAATGAAAACTTATACTTTGTTTCGGTCGAGTTCCCCATTCAAATGCATGTAACAGTGAGAAACGCACTGTCTTGGCGAAAGAAAGCGTTTTTGTACAACTTCATAGAAATAGCTGTAACTTTTGATAGAAGACTCAGACAAACATGTTTATGGCTTTATCTTATAGAACTCAAGGTTTCCGTGCTGGGAAAACAGGTTTTGCAGCTGTTTGAGCTAAGATTTCCAAGTTATTCACATAATGAAAACTTATACTTTGTTTCGGTCGAGTTCCCCATTCAAATGCATGTAACAGTGAGAAACGCACTGTCTTGGCGAAAGAAAGCTATTTTGTACAACTTCATAGAAATAGCTGTAACTTTTGATAGAAGACTCGGATACACATGTTTATGGCCTTATATTATAGAACTCAAGGTCTCCGTGCTGGGCAAACAGGTTTTGCAGCTGTTTGAGCTAAGATTTCCAAGTTATTCACATAATGAAAACTTATACTTTGTTTCAGTCGAGTTCCCCATTCAAATGCATGTACCAGTGAGAAACGCACTGTCTTGGCGAAAGAAAGCGTTTTTGTACAACTTCATAGAAATAGCTGTAACTTTTGATAGAAGACTCGGATACACATGTTTATGGCTTTATCTTATAGAACTCAAGGTCTCCGTGCTTGGCAAACAGGTTTTGCAGCTGTTTGAGCTAAGATTTCCAAGTTATTCACATAATGAAAACCTATACTTTGTTTCGGTCGAGTTCCCCATTCAAATGCATGTAACAGTGAGAAACGCACTGTCTTGGCGAAAGAAAGCGTTTTTGTACAACTTCATAGAAATAGCTGTAACTTTTGATAGAAGACTCGGATACACATGTTTATGGCTTTATCTTATAGAACTCAAGGTCTCCGTGCTGGGCAAACAGGTTTTGCAGCTGTTTGAGCTAAGATTTCCAAGTTATTCACATAATGAAAACTTATACTTTGTTTCAGTCGAGTTCCCCATTCAAATGCATGTAACAGTGAGAAACGCACTGTCTTGGCGAAAGAAAGCGTTTTTGTACAACTTCATAGAAATAGCTGTAACTTTTGATAGAAGACTCAGACAAACATGTTTATGGCTTTATCTTATAGAACTCAAGGTTTCCGTGCTGGGAAAACAGGTTTTGCAGCTGTTTGAGCTAAGATTTCCAAGTTATTCACATAATGAAAACCTATACTTTGTTTCGGTCGAGTTCCCCATTCAAATGCATGTAACAGTGAGAAACGCACTGTCTTGGCGAAAGAAAGCGTTTTTGTACAACTTCATAGAAATAGCTGTAACTTTTGATAGAAGACTCAGACAAACATGTTTATGGCTTTATCTTATAGAACTCAAGGTCTACGTGCTGGGAAAACAGGTTTTGCAGCTGTTTGAGCTAAGATTTCCAAGTTATTCACATAATGAAAACTTATACTTTGTTTCGGTCGAGTTCCCCATTCAAATGCATGTAACAGTGAGAAACGCACTGTCTTGGCGAAAGAAAGCTATTTTGTACAACTTCATAGAAATAGCTGTAACTTTTGATAGAAGACTCGGATACACATGTTTATGGCCTTATATTATAGAACTCAAGGTCTCCGTGCTGGGCAAACAGGTTTTGCAGCTGTTTGAGCTAAGATTTCCAAGTTATTCACATAATGAAAACTTATACTTTGTTTCAGTCGAGTTCCCCATTCAAATGCATGTACCAGTGAGAAACGCACTGTCTTGGCGAAAGAAAGCGTTTTTGTACAACTTCATAGAAATAGCTGTAACTTTTGATAGAAGACTCGGATACACATGTTTATGGCTTTATCTTATAGAACTCAAGGTCTCCGTGCTTGGCAAACAGGTTTTGCAGCTGTTTGAGCTAAGATTTCCAAGTTATTCACATAATGAAAACCTATACTTTGTTTCGGTCGAGTTCCCCATTCAAATGCATGTAACAGTGAGAAACGCACTGTCTTGGCGAAAGAAAGCGTTTTTGTACAACTTCATAGAAATAGCTGTAACTTTTGATAGAAGACTCAGACAAACATGTTTATGGCCTTATATTATAGAACTCAAGGTCTCCGTGCTGGGAAAACAGGTTTTGCAGCTGTTTGAGCTAAGATTTCCAAGTTATTCACATAATGAAAACTTATACTTTGTTTCGGTCGAGTTCCCCATTCAAATGCATGTACCAGTGAGAAACGCACTGTCTTGGCGAAAGAAAGCGTTTTTGTACCACTTCATAGAAATAGCTGTAACTTTTGATAGAAGACTCAGACAAACATGTTTATGGCTTTATCTTATAGAACTCAAGGTCCCCGTGCTGGGAAAACAGGTTTTGCAGCTGTTTGAGCTAAGATTTCCAAGTTATTCACATAATGAAAACCTATACTTTGTTTCGGTCGAGTTCCCCATTCAAATGCATGTAACAGTGAGAAACGCACTGTCTTGGCGAAAGAAAGCGTTTTTGTACAACTTCATAGAAATAGCTGTAACTTTTGATAGAAGACTCGGATACACATGTTTATGGCTTTATCTTATAGAACTCAAGGTCTCCGTGCTGGGCAAACAGGTTTTGCAGCTGTTTGAGCTAAGATTTCCAAGTTATTCACATAATGAAAACTTATACTTTGTTTCAGTCGAGTTCCCCATTCAAATGCATGTAACAGTGAGAAACGCACTGTCTTGGCGAAAGAAAGCGTTTTTGTACAACTTCATAGAAATAGCTGTAACTTTTGATAGAAGACTCAGACAAACATGTTTATGGCCTTATATTATAGAACTCAAGGTCTCCGTGCTGGGAAAACAGGTTTTGCAGCTGTTTGAGCTAAGATTTCCAAGTTATTCACATAATGAAAACTTATACTTTGTTTCGGTCGAGTTCCCCATTCAAATGCATGTACCAGTGAGAAACGCACTGTCTTGGCGAAAGAAAGCGTTTTTGTACAACTTCATAGAAATAGCTGTAACTTTTGATAGAAGACTCAGACAAACATGTTTATGGCTTTATCTTATAGAACTCAAGGTTCCCGTGCTGGGAAAACAGGTTTTGCAGCTGTTTGAGCTAAGATTTCCAAGTTATTCACATAATGAAAACTTATACTTTGTTTCAGTCGAGTTCCCCATTCAAATGCATGTACCAGTGAGAAACGCACTGTCTTGGCGAAAGAAAGCGTTTTTGTACAACTTCATATAAATAGCTGTAACTTTTGATAGAAGACTCGGATACACATGTTTATGGCTTTATCTTATAGAACTCAAGGTCTCCGTGCTTGGCAAACAGGTTTTGCAGCTGTTTGAGCTAAGATTTCCAAGTTATTCACATAATGAAAACCTATACTTTGTTTCGGTCGAGTTCCCCATTCAAATGCATGTAACAGTGAGAAACGCACTGTCTTGGCGAAAGAAAGCGTTTTTGTACAACTTCATAGAAATAGCTGTAACTTTTGATAGAAGACTCAGACAAACATGTTTATGGCCTTATATTATAGAACTCAAGGTCTCCGTGCTGGGAAAACAGGTTTTGCAGCTGTTTGAGCTAAGATTTCCAAGTTATTCACATAATGAAAACTTATACTTTGTTTCGGTCGAGTTCCCCATTCAAATGCATGTACCAGTGAGAAACGCACTGTCTTGGCGAAAGAAAGCGTTTTTGTACAACTTCATAGAAATAGCTGTAACTTTTGATAGAAGACTCAGACAAACATGTTTATGGCTTTATCTTATAGAACTCAAGGTTTCCGTGCTGGGAAAACAGGTTTTGCAGCTGTTTGAGCTAAGATTTCCAAGTTATTCACATAATGAAAACTTATACTTTGTTTCGGTCGAGTTCCCCATTCAAATGCATGTAACAGTGAGAAACGCACTGTCTTGGCGAAAGAAAGCGTTTTTGTACAACTTCATAGAAATAGCTGTAACTTTTGATAGAAGACTCAGACAAACATGTTTATGGCTTTATCTTATAGAACTCAAGGTCCCCGTGCTGGGAAAACAGGTTTTGCAGCTGTTTGAGCTAAGATTTCCAAGTTATTCACATAATGAAAACCTATACTTTGTTTCGGTCGAGTTCCCCATTCAAATGCATGTAACAGTGAGAAACGCACTGTCTTGGCGAAAGAAAGCGTTTTTGTACAACTTCATAGAAATAGCTGTAACTTTTGATAGAAGACTCGGATACACATGTTTATGGCTTTATCTTATAGAACTCAAGGTCTCCGTGCTTGGCAAACAGGTTTTGCAGCTGTTTGAGCTAAGATTTCCAAGTTATTCACATAATGAAAACCTATACTTTGTTTCGGTCGAGTTCCCCATTCAAATGCATGTAACAGTGAGAAACGCACTGTCTTGGCGAAAGAAAGCGTTTTTGTACAACTTCATAGAAATAGCTGTAACTTTTGATAGAAGACTCAGACAAACATGTTTATGGCCTTATATTATAGAACTCAAGGTCTCCGTGCTGGGAAAACAGGTTTTGCAGCTGTTTGAGCTAAGATTTCCAAGTTATTCACATAATGAAAACTTATACTTTGTTTCGGTCGAGTTCCCCATTCAAATGCATGTACCAGTGAGAAACGCACTGTCTTGGCGAAAGAAAGCGTTTTTGTACAACTTCATAGAAATAGCTGTAACTTTTGATAGAAGACTCAGACAAACATGTTTATGGCTTTATCTTATAGAACTCAAGGTTTCCGTGCTGGGAAAACAGGTTTTGCAGCTGTTTGAGCTAAGATTTCCAAGTTATTCACATAATGAAAACTTATACTTTGTTTCGGTCGAGTTCCCCATTCAAATGCATGTAACAGTGAGAAACGCACTGTCTTGGCGAAAGAAAGCGTTTTTGTACAACTTCATAGAAATAGCTGTAACTTTTGATAGAAGACTCAGACAAACATGTTTATGGCTTTATCTTATAGAACTCAAGGTCCCCGTGCTGGGAAAACAGGTTTTGCAGCTGTTTGAGCTAAGATTTCCAAGTTATTCACATAATGAAAACCTATACTTTGTTTCGGTCGAGTTCCCCATTCAAATGCATGTAACAGTGAGAAACGCACTGTCTTGGCGAAAGAAAGCGTTTTTGTACAACTTCATAGAAATAGCTGTAACTTTTGATAGAAGACTCAGACAAACATGTTTATGGCTTTATCTTATAGAACTCAAGGTTTCCGTGCTGGGAAAACAGGTTTTGCAGCTGTTTGAGCTAAGATTTCCAAGTTATTCACATAATGAAAACCTATACTTTGTTTCGGTCGAGTTCCCCATTCAAATGCATGTAACAGTGAGAAACGCACTGTCTTGGCGAAAGAAAGCGTTTTTGTACAACTTCATAGAAATAGCTGTAACTTTTGATAGAAGACTCAGACAAACATGTTTATGGCTTTATCTTATAGAACTCAAGGTCTACGTGCTGGGAAAACAGGTTTTGCAGCTGTTTGAGCTAAGATTTCCAAGTTATTCACATAATGAAAACTTATACTTTGTTTCGGTCGAGTTCCCCATTCAAATGCATGTAACAGTGAGAAACGCACTGTCTTGGCGAAAGAAAGCTATTTTGTACAACTTCATAGAAATAGCTGTAACTTTTGATAGAAGACTCGGATACACATGTTTATGGCCTTATATTATAGAACTCAAGGTCTCCGTGCTGGGCAAACAGGTTTTGCAGCTGTTTGAGCTAAGATTTCCAAGTTATTCACATAATGAAAACTTATACTTTGTTTCAGTCGAGTTCCCCATTCAAATGCATGTACCAGTGAGAAACGCACTGTCTTGGCGAAAGAAAGCGTTTTTGTACAACTTCATAGAAATAGCTGTAACTTTTGATAGAAGACTCGGATACACATGTTTATGGCTTTATCTTATAGAACTCAAGGTCTCCGTGCTTGGCAAACAGGTTTTGCAGCTGTTTGAGCTAAGATTTCCAAGTTATTCACATAATGAAAACCTATACTTTGTTTCGGTCGAGTTCCCAATTCAATTGCATGTAACAGTGAGAAACGCACTGTCTTGGCGAAAGAAAGCGTTTTTGTACAACTTCATAGAAATAGCTGTAACTTTTGATAGAAGACTCAGACAAACATGTTTATGGCCTTATATTATAGAACTCAAGGTCTCCGTGCTGGGAAAACAGGTTTTGCAGCTGTTTGAGCTAAGATTTCCAAGTTATTCACATAATGAAAACTTATACTTTGTTTCGGTCGAGTTCCCCATTCAAATGCATGTACCAGTGAGAAACGCACTGTCTTGGCGAAAGAAAGCGTTTTTGTACAACTTCATAGAAATAGCTGTAACTTTTGATAGAAGACTCAGACAAACATGTTTATGGCTTTATCTTATAGAACTCAAGGTCCCCGTGCTGGGAAAACAGGTTTTGCAGCTGTTTGAGCTAAGATTTCCAAGTTATTCACATAATGAAAACCTATACTTTGTTTCGGTCGAGTTCCCCATTCAAATGCATGTAACAGTGAGAAACGCACTGTCTTGGCGAAAGAAAGCGTTTTTGTACAACTTCATATAAATAGCTGTAACTTTTGATAGAAGACTCGGATACACATGTTTATGGCTTTATCTTATAGAACTCAAGGTCTCCGTGCTGGGCAAACAGGTTTTGCAGCTGTTTGAGCTAAGATTTCCAAGTTATTCACATAATGAAAACTTATACTTTGTTTCAGTCGAGTTCCCCATTCAAATGCATGTAACAGTGAGAAACGCACTGTCTTGGCGAAAGAAAGCGTTTTTGTACAACTTCATAGAAATAGCTGTAACTTTTGATAGAAGACTCAGACAAACATGTTTATGGCCTTATATTATAGAACTCAAGGTCTCCGTGCTGGGAAAACAGGTTTTGCAGCTGTTTGAGCTAAGATTTCCAAGTTATTCACATAATGAAAACTTATACTTTGTTTCAGTCGAGTTCCCCATTCAAATGCATGTACCAGTGAGAAACGCACTGTCTTGGCGAAAGAAAGCGTTTTTGTACAACTTCATAGAAATAGCTGTAACTTTTGATAGAAGACTCAGACAAACATGTTTATGGCTTTATCTTATAGAACTCAAGGTCCCCGTGCTGGGAAAACAGGTTTTGCAGCTGTTTGAGCTAAGATTTCCAAGTTATTCACATAATGAAAACCTATACTTTGTTTCGGTCGAGTTCCCCATTCAAATGCATGTAACAGTGAGAAACGCACTGTCTTGGCGAAAGAAAGCGTTTTTGTACAACTTCATAGAAATAGCTGTAACTTTTGATAGAAGACTCGGATACACATGTTTATGGCTTTATCTTATAGAACTCAAGGTCTCCGTGCTTGGCAAACAGGTTTTGCAGCTGTTTGAGCTAAGATTTCCAAGTTATTCACATAATGAAAACCTATACTTTGTTTCGGTCGAGTTCCCCATTCAAATGCATGTAACAGTGAGAAACGCACTGTCTTGGCGAAAGAAAGCGTTTTTGTACAACTTCATAGAAATAGCTGTAACTTTTGATAGAAGACTCGGATACACATGTTTATGGCTTTATCTTATAGAACTCAAGGTCTCCGTGCTTGGCAAACAGGTTTTGCAGCTGTTTGAGCTAAGATTTCCAAGTTATTCACATAATGAAAACCTATACTTTGTTTCGGTCGAGTTCCCCATTCAAATGCATGTAACAGTGAGAAATGCACTGTCTTGGCGAAAGAAAGCGTTTTTGTACAACTTCATAGAAATAGCTGTAACTTTTGATAGAAGACTCAGACAAACATGTTTATGGCCTTATATTATAGAACTCAAGGTCTCCGTGCTGGGAAAACAGGTTTTGCAGCTGTTTGAGCTAAGATTTCCAAGTTATTCACATAATGAAAACTTATACTTTGTTTCGGTCGAGTTCCCCATTCAAATGCATGTACCAGTGAGAAACGCACTGTCTTGGCGAAAGAAAGCGTTTTTGTACAACTTCATAGAAATAGCTGTAACTTTTGATAGAAGACTCAGACAAACATGTTTATGGCTTTATCTTATAGAACTCAAGGTTTCCGTGCTGGGAAAACAGGTTTTGCAGCTGTTTGAGCTAAGATTTCCAAGTTATTCACATAATGAAAACTTATACTTTGTTTCGGTCGAGTTCCCCATTCAAATGCATGTAACAGTGAGAAACGCACTGTCTTGGCGAAAGAAAGCGTTTTTGTACAACTTCATAGAAATAGCTGTAACTTTTGATAGAAGACTCAGACAAACATGTTTATGGCTTTATCTTATAGAACTCAAGGTCCCCGTGCTGGGAAAACAGGTTTTGCAGCTGTTTGAGCTAAGATTTCCAAGTTATTCACATAATGAAAACCTATACTTTGTTTCGGTCGAGTTCCCCATTCAAATGCATGTAACAGTGAGAAACGCACTGTCTTGGCGAAAGAAAGCGTTTTTGTACAACTTCATAGAAATAGCTGTAACTTTTGATAGAAGACTCGGATACACATGTTTATGGCTTTATCTTATAGAACTCAAGGTCTCCGTGCTGGGCAAACAGGTTTTGCAGCTGTTTGAGCTAAGATTTCCAAGTTATTCACATAATGAAAACCTATACTTTGTTTCGGTCGAGTTCCCCATTCAAATGCATGTAACAGTGAGAAACGCACTGTCTTGGCGAAAGAAAGCGTTTTTGTACAACTTCATAGAAATAGCTGTAACTTTTGATAGAAGACTCAGACAAACATGTTTATGGCTTTATCTTATAGAACTCAAGGTCTACGTGCTGGGAAAACAGGTTTTGCAGCTGTTTGAGCTAAGATTTCCAAGTTATTCACATAATGAAAACTTATACTTTGTTTCGGTCGAGTTCCCCATTCAAATGCATGTAACAGTGAGAAACGCACTGTCTTGGCGAAAGAAAGCGTTTTTGTACAACTTCATAGAAATAGCTGTAACTTTTGATAGAAGACTCGGATACACATGTTTATGGCCTTATATTATAGAACTCAAGGTCTCCGTGCTGGGCAAACAGGTTTTGCAGCTGTTTGAGCTAAGATTTCCAAGTTATTCACATAATGAAAACTTATACTTTGTTTCGGTCGAGTTCCCCATTCAAATGCATGTACCAGTGAGAAACGCACTGTCTTGGCGAAAGAAAGCGTTTTTGTACAACTTCATAGAAATAGCTGTAACTTTTGATAGAAGACTCGGATACACATGTTTATGGCTTTATCTTATAGAACTCAAGGTCTCCGTGCTGGGCAAACAGGTTTTGCAGCTGTTTGAGCTAAGATTTCCAAGTTATTCACATAATGAAAACCTATACTTTGTTTCGGTCGAGTTCCCCATTCAAATGCATGTAACAGTGAGAAACGCACTGTCTTGGCGAAAGAAAGCGTTTTTGTACAACTTCATAGAAATAGCTGTAACTTTTGATAGAAGACTCAGACAAACATGTTTATGGCCTTATATTATAGAACTCAAGGTCTCCGTGCTGGGAAAACAGGTTTTGCAGCTGTTTGAGCTAAGATTTCCAAGTTATTCACATAATGAAAACTTATACTTTGTTTCGGTCGAGTTCCCCATTCAAATGCATGTAACAGTGAGAAACGCACTGTCTTGGCGAAAGAAAGCGTTTTTGTACAACTTCATAGAAATAGCTGTAACTTTTGATAGAAGACTCAGACAAACATGTTTATGGCCTTATATTATAGAACTCAAGGTCTCCGTGCTGGGAAAACAGGTTTTGCAGCTGTTTGAGCTAAGATTTCCAAGTTATTCACATAATGAAAACTTATACTTTGTTTCGGTCGAGTTCCCCATTCAAATGCATGTACCAGTGAGAAACGCACTGTCTTGGCGAAAGAAAGCGTTTTTGTACAACTTCATAGAAATAGCTGTAACTTTTGATAGAAGACTCAGACAAACATGTTTATGGCTTTATCTTATAGAACTCAAGGTCCCCGTGCTGGGAAAACAGGTTTTGCAGCTGTTTGAGCTAAGATTTCCAAGTTATTCACATAATGAAAACCTATACTTTGTTTCGGTCGAGTTCCCCATTCAAATGCATGTAACAGTGAGAAACGCACTGTCTTGGCGAAAGAAAGCGTTTTTGTACAACTTCATAGAAATAGCTGTAACTTTTGATAGAAGACTCGGATACACATGTTTATGGCTTTATCTTATAGAACTCAAGGTCTCCGTGCTGGGCAAACAGGTTTTGCAGCTGTTTGAGCTAAGATTTCCAAGTTATTCACATAATGAAAACCTATACTTTGTTTCGGTCGAGTTCCCCATTCAAATGCATGTAACAGTGAGAAACGCACTGTCTTGGCGAAAGAAAGCGTTTTTGTACAACTTCATAGAAATAGCTGTAACTTTTGATAGAAGACTCAGACAAACATGTTTATGGCCTTATATTATAGAACTCAAGGTCTCCGTGCTGGGAAAACAGGTTTTGCAGCTGTTTGAGCTAAGATTTCCAAGTTATTCACATAATGAAAACTTATACTTTGTTTCGGTCGAGTTCCCCATTCAAATGCATGTACCAGTGAGAAACGCACTGTCTTGGCGAAAGAAAGCGTTTTTGTACAACTTCATAGAAATAGCTGTAACTTTTGATAGAAGACTCAGACAAACATGTTTATGGCTTTATCTTATAGAACTCAAGGTCTCCGTGCTGGGAAAACAGGTTTTGCAGCTGTTTGAGCTAAGATTTCCAAGTTATTCACATAATGAAAACTTATACTTTGTTTCGGTCGAGTTCCCCATTCAAATGCATGTAACAGTGAGAAACGCACTGTCTTGGCGAAAGAAAGCGTTTTTGTACAACTTCATAGAAATAGCTGTAACTTTTGATAGAAGACTCAGACAAACATGTTTATGGCTTTATCTTATAGAACTCAAGGTCCCCGTGCTGGGAAAACAGGTTTTGCAGCTGTTTGAGCTAAGATTTCCAAGTTATTCACATAATGAAAACCTATACTTTGTTTCGGTCGAGTTCCCCATTCAAATGCATGTAACAGTGAGAAACGCACTGTCTTGGCGAAAGAAAGCGTTTTTGTACAACTTCATAGAAATAGCTGTAACTTTTGATAGAAGACTCAGACAAACATGTTTATGGCTTTATCTTATAGAACTCAAGGTTTCCGTGCTGGGAAAACAGGTTTTGCAGCTGTTTGAGCTAAGATTTCCAAGTTATTCACATAATGAAAACCTATACTTTGTTTCGGTCGAGTTCCCCATTCAAATGCATGTAACAGTGAGAAACGCACTGTCTTGGCGAAAGAAAGCGTTTTTGTACAACTTCATAGAAATAGCTGTAACTTTTGATAGAAGACTCAGACAAACATGTTTATGGCTTTATCTTATAGAACTCAAGGTCTACGTGCTGGGAAAACAGGTTTTGCAGCTGTTTGAGCTAAGATTTCCAAGTTATTCACATAATGAAAACTTATACTTTGTTTCGGTCGAGTTCCCCATTCAAATGCATGTAACAGTGAGAAACGCACTGTCTTGGCGAAAGAAAGCGTTTTTGTACAACTTCATATAAATAGCTGTAACTTTTGATAGAAGACTCAGACAAACATGTTTATGGCTTTATCTTATAGAACTCAAGGTCTCCGTGCTGGGCAAACAGGTTTTGCAGCTGTTTGAGCTAAGATTTCCAAGTTATTCACATAATGAAAACTTATACTTTGTTTCAGTCGAGTTCCCCATTCAAATGCATGTAACAGTGAGAAACGCACTGTCTTGGCGAAAGAAAGCGTTTTTGTACAACTTCATAGAAATAGCTGTAACTTTTGATAGAAGACTCGGATACACATGTTTATGGCTTTATCTTATAGAACTCAAGGTCTCCGTGCTGGGCAAACAGGTTTTGCAGCTGTTTGAGCTAAGATTTCCAAGTTATTCACATAATGAAAACTTATACTTTGTTTCAGTCGAGTTCCCCATTCAAATGCATGTAACAGTGAGAAACGCACTGTCTTGGCGAAAGAAAGCGTTTTTGTACAACTTCATAGAAATAGCTGTAACTTTTGATAGAAGACTCAGACAAACATGTTTATGGCCTTATATTATAGAACTCAAGGTCTCCGTGCTGGGAAAACAGGTTTTGCAGCTGTTTGAGCTAAGATTTCCAAGTTATTCACATAATGAAAACTTATACTTTGTTTCGGTCGAGTTCCCCATTCAAATGCATGTACCAGTGAGAAACGCACTGTCTTGGCGAAAGAAAGCGTTTTTGTACAACTTCATAGAAATAGCTGTAACTTTTGATAGAAGACTCAGACAAACATGTTTATGGCTTTATCTTATAGAACTCAAGGTTTCCGTGCTGGGAAAACAGGTTTTGCAGCTGTTTGAGCTAAGATTTCCAAGTTATTCACATAATGAAAACTTATACTTTGTTTCGGTCGAGTTCCCCATTCAAATGCATGTAACAGTGAGAAACGCACTGTCTTGGCGAAAGAAAGCGTTTTTGTACAACTTCATAGAAATAGCTGTAACTTTTGATAGAAGACTCAGACAAACATGTTTATGGCTTTATCTTATAGAACTCAAGGTCCCCGTGCTGGGAAAACAGGTTTTGCAGCTGTTTGAGCTAAGATTTCCAAGTTATTCACATAATGAAAACTTATACTTTGTTTCGGTCGAGTTCCCCATTCAAATGCATGTAACAGTGAGAAACGCACTGTCTTGGCGAAAGAAAGCGTTTTTGTACAACTTCATAGAAATAGCTGTAACTTTTGATAGAAGACTCGGATACACATGTTTATGGCTTTATCTTATAGGACTCAAGGTCTCCGTGCTGGGCAAACAGGTTTTGCAGCTGTTTGAACTAAGATTTCCAAGTTATTCACATAATGAAAACCTATACTTTGTTTCGGTCGAGTTCCCCATTCAAATGCATGTAACAGTGAGAAACGCACTGTCTTGGCGAAAGAAAGCGTTTTTGTACAACTTCATAGAAATAGCTGTAACTTTTGATAGAAGACTCAGACAAACATGTTTATGGCTTTATCTTATAGAACTCAAGGTTTCCGTGCTGGGAAAACAGGTTTTGCAGCTGTTTGAGCTAAGATTTCCAAGTTATTCACATAATGAAAACCTATACTTTGTTTCGGTCGAGTTCCCCATTCAAATGCATGTAACAGTGAGAAACGCACTGTCTTGGCGAAAGAAAGCGTTTTTGTACAACTTCATAGAAATAGCTGTAACTTTTGATAGAAGACTCAGACAAACATGTTTATGGCTTTATCTTATAGAACTCAAGGTCCCCGTGCTGGGAAAACAGGTTTTGCAGCTGTTTGAGCTAAGATTTCCAAGTTATTCACATAATGAAAACCTATACTTTGTTTCGGTCGAGTTCCCCATTCAAATGCATGTAACAGTGAGAAACGCACTGTCTTGGCGAAAGAAAGCGTTTTTGTACAACTTCATAGAAATAGCTGTAACTTTTGATAGAAGACTCAGACAAACATGTTTATGGCTTTATCTTATAGAACTCAAGGTTTCCGTGCTGGGAAAACAGGTTTTGCAGCTGTTTGAGCTAAGATTTCCAAGTTATTCACATAATGAAAACCTATACTTTGTTTCGGTCGAGTTCCCCATTCAAATGCATGTAACAGTGAGAAACGCACTGTCTTGGCGAAAGAAAGCGTTTTTGTACAACTTCATAGAAATAGCTGTAACTTTTGATAGAAGACTCAGACAAACATGTTTATGGCTTTATCTTATAGAACTCAAGGTCTACGTGCTGGGAAAACAGGTTTTGCAGCTGTTTGAGCTAAGATTTCCAAGTTATTCACATAATGAAAACTTATACTTTGTTTCGGTCGAGTTCCCCATTCAAATGCATGTAACAGTGAGAAACGCACTGTCTTGGCGAAAGAAAGCTATTTTGTACAACTTCATAGAAATAGCTGTAACTTTTGATAGAAGACTCGGATACACATGTTTATGGCCTTATATTATAGAACTCAAGGTCTCCGTGCTGGGCAAACAGGTTTTGCAGCTGTTTGAGCTAAGATTTCCAAGTTATTCACATAATGAAAACTTATACTTTGTTTCAGTCGAGTTCCCCATTCAAATGCATGTAACAGTGAGAAACGCACTGTCTTGGCGAAAGAAAGCGTTTTTGTACAACTTCATAGAAATAGCTGTAACTTTTGATAGAAGACTCGGATACACATGTTTATGGCTTTATCTTATAGAACTCAAGGTCTCCGTGCTTGGCAAACAGGTTTTGCAGCTGTTTGAGCTAAGATTTCCAAGTTATTCACATAATGAAAACCTATACTTTGTTTCGGTCGAGTTCCCCATTCAAATGCATGTAACAGTGAGAAACGCACTGTCTTGGCGAAAGAAAGCGTTTTTGTACAACTTCATAGAAATAGCTGTAACTTTTGATAGAAGACTCAGACAAACATGTTTATGGCCTTATATTATAGAACTCAAGGTCTCCGTGCTGGGAAAACAGGTTTTGCAGCTGTTTGAGCTAAGATTTCCAAGTTATTCACATAATGAAAACTTATACTTTGTTTCGGTCGAGTTCCCCATTCAAATGCATGTACCAGTGAGAAACGCACTGTCTTGGCGAAAGAAAGCGTTTTTGTACAACTTCATAGAAATAGCTGTAACTTTTGATAGAAGACTCAGACAAACATGTTTATGGCTTTATCTTATAGAACTCAAGGTCCCCGTGCTGGGAAAACAGGTTTTGCAGCTGTTTGAGCTAAGATTTCCAAGTTATTCACATAATGAAAACCTATACTTTGTTTCGGTCGAGTTCCCCATTCAAATGCATGTAACAGTGAGAAACGCACTGTCTTGGCGAAAGAAAGCGTTTTTGTACAACTTCATAGAAATAGCTGTAACTTTTGATAGAAGACTCAGACAAACATGTTTATGGCTTTATCTTATAGAACTCAAGGTCTCCGTGCTTGGCAAACAGGTTTTGCAGCTGTTTGAGCTAAGATTTCCAAGTTATTCACATAATGAAAACCTATACTTTGTTTCAGTCGAGTTCCCCATTCAAATGCATGTAACAGTGAGAAACGCACTGTCTTGGCGAAAGAAAGCGTTTTTGTACAACTTCATAGAAATAGCTGTAACTTTTGATAGAAGACTCGGATACACATGTTTATGGCTTTATCTTATAGAACTCAAGGTCTCCGTGCTTGGCAAACAGGTTTTGCAGCTGTTTGAGCTAAGATTTCCAAGTTATTCACATAATGAAAACCTATACTTTGTTTCGGTCGAGTTCCCCATTCAAATGCATGTAACAGTGAGAAACGCACTGTCTTGGCGAAAGAAAGCTATTTTGTACAACTTCATAGAAATAGCTGTAACTTTTGATAGAAGACTCAGACAAACATGTTTATGGCCTTATATTATAGAACTCAAGGTTTCCGTGCTGGGAAAACAGGTTTTGCAGCTGTTTGAGCTAAGATTTCCAAGTTATTCACATAATGAAAACTTATACTTTGTTTCGGTCGAGTTCCCCATTCAAATGCATGTAACAGTGAGAAACGCACTGTCTTGGCGAAAGAAAGCGTTTTTGTACAACTTCATAGAAATAGCTGTAACTTTTGATAGAAGACTCAGACAAACATGTTTATGGCTTTATCTTATAGAACTCAAGGTCCCCGTGCTGGGAAAACAGGTTTTGCAGCTGTTTGAGCTAAGATTTCCAAGTTATTCACATAATGAAAACCTATACTTTGTTTCGGTCGAGTTCCCCATTCAAATGCATGTAACAGTGAGAAACGCACTGTCTTGGCGAAAGAAAGCGTTTTTGTACAACTTCATAGAAATAGCTGTAACTTTTGATAGAAGACTCAGACAAACATGTTTATGGCTTTATCTTATAGAACTCAAGGTTTCCGTGCTGGGAAAACAGGTTTTGCAGCTGTTTGAGCTAAGATTTCCAAGTTATTCACATAATGAAAACCTATACTTTGTTTCGGTCGAGTTCCCCATTCAAATGCATGTAACAGTGAGAAACGCACTGTCTTGGCGAAAGAAAGCGTTTTTGTACAACTTCATAGAAATAGCTGTAACTTTTGATAGAAGACTCAGACAAACATGTTTATGGCTTTATCTTATAGAACTCAAGGTCTACGTGCTGGGAAAACAGGTTTTGCAGCTGTTTGAGCTAAGATTTCCAAGTTATTCACATAATGAAAACTTATACTTTGTTTTGGTCGAGTTCCCCATTCAAATGCATGTAACAGTGAGAAACGCACTGTCTTGGCGAAAGAAAGCTATTTTGTACAACTTCATAGAAATAGCTGTAACTTTTGATAGAAGACTCGGATACACATGTTTATGGCCTTATATTATAGAACTCAAGGTCTCCGTGCTGGGCAAACAGGTTTTGCAGCTGTTTGAGCTAAGATTTCCAAGTTATTCACATAATGAAAACTTATACTTTGTTTCGGTCGAGTTCCCCATTCAAATGCATGTAACAGTGAGAAACGCACTGTCTTGGCGAAAGAAAGCGTTTTTGTACAACTTCATAGAAATAGCTGTAACTTTTGATAGAAGACTCAGACAAACATGTTTATGGCTTTATCTTATAGAACTCAAGGTCCCCGTGCTGGGAAAACAGGTTTTGCAGCTGTTTGAGCTAAGATTTCCAAGTTATTCACATAATGAAAACCTATACTTTGTTTCGGTCGAGTTCCCCATTCAAATGCATGTAACAGTGAGAAACGCACTGTCTTGGCGAAAGAAAGCGTTTTTGTACAACTTCATAGAAATAGCTGTAACTTTTGATAGAAGACTCAGACAAACATGTTTATGGCTTTATCTTATAGAACTCAAGGTTTCCGTGCTGGGAAAACAGGTTTTGCAGCTGTTTGAGCTAAGATTTCCAAGTTATTCACATAATGAAAACCTATACTTTGTTTCGGTCGAGTTCCCCATTCAAATGCATGTAACAGTGAGAAACGCACTGTCTTGGCGAAAGAAAGCGTTTTTGTACAACTTCATAGAAATAGCTGTAACTTTTGATAGAAGACTCAGACAAACATGTTTATGGCTTTATCTTATAGAACTCAAGGTCTACGTGCTGGGAAAACAGGTTTTGCAGCTGTTTGAGCTAAGATTTCCAAGTTATTCACATAATGAAAACTTATACTTTGTTTCGGTCGAGTTCCCCATTCAAATGCATGTAACAGTGAGAAACGCACTGTCTTGGCGAAAGAAAGCTATTTTGTACAACTTCATAGAAATAGCTGTAACTTTTGATAGAAGACTCGGATACACATGTTTATGGCCTTATATTATAGAACTCAAGGTCTCCGTGCTGGGCAAACAGGTTTTGCAGCTGTTTGAGCTAAGATTTCCAAGTTATTCACATAATGAAAACTTATACTTTGTTTCAGTCGAGTTCCCCATTCAAATGCATGTAACAGTGAGAAACGCACTGTCTTGGCGAAAGAAAGCGTTTTTGTACAACTTCATAGAAATAGCTGTAACTTTTGATAGAAGACTCGGATACACATGTTTATGGCTTTATCTTATAGAACTCAAGGTCTCCGTGCTTGGCAAACAGGTTTTGCAGCTGTTTGAGCTAAGATTTCCAAGTTATTCACATAATGAAAACCTATACTTTGTTTCGGTCGAGTTCCCCATTCAAATGCATGTAACAGTGAGAAACGCACTGTCTTGGCGAAAGAAAGCGTTTTTGTACAACTTCATAGAAATAGCTGTAACTTTTGATAGAAGACTCAGACAAACATGTTTATGGCCTTATATTATAGAACTCAAGGTCTCCGTGCTGGGAAAACAGGTTTTGCAGCTGTTTGAGCTAAGATTTCCAAGTTATTCACATAATGAAAACTTATACTTTGTTTCGGTCGAGTTCCCCATTCAAATGCATGTACCAGTGAGAAACGCACTGTCTTGGCGAAAGAAAGCGTTTTTGTACAACTTCATAGAAATAGCTGTAACTTTTGATAGAAGACTCAGACAAACATGTTTATGGCTTTATCTTATAGAACTCAAGGTCCCCGTGCTGGGAAAACAGGTTTTGCAGCTGTTTGAGCTAAGATTTCCAAGTTATTCACATAATGAAAACCTATACTTTGTTTCGGTCGAGTTCCCCATTCAAATGCATGTAACAGTGAGAAACGCACTGTCTTGGCGAAAGAAAGCGTTTTTGTACAACTTCATAGAAATAGCTGTAACTTTTGATAGAAGACTCGGATACACATGTTTATGGCTTTATCTTATAGAACTCAAGGTCTCCGTGCTTGGCAAACAGGTTTTGCAGCTGTTTGAGCTAAGATTTCCAAGTTATTCACATAATGAAAACCTATACTTTGTTTCGGTCGAGTTCCCCATTCAAATGCATGTAACAGTGAGAAACGCACTGTCTTGGCGAAAGAAAGCTATTTTGTACAACTTCATAGAAATAGCTGTAACTTTTGATAGAAGACTCAGACAAACATGTTTATGGCCTTATATTATAGAACTCAAGGTTTCCGTGCTGGGAAAACAGGTTTTGCAGCTGTTTGAGCTAAGATTTCCAAGTTATTCACATAATGAAAACTTATACTTTGTTTCGGTCGAGTTCCCCATTCAAATGCATGTAACAGTGAGAAACGCACTGTCTTGGCGAAAGAAAGCGTTTTTGTACAACTTCATAGAAATAGCTGTAACTTTTGATAGAAGACTCAGACAAACATGTTTATGGCTTTATCTTATAGAACTCAAGGTCCCCGTGCTGGGAAAACAGGTTTTGCAGCTGTTTGAGCTAAGATTTCCAAGTTATTCACATAATGAAAACCTATACTTTGTTTCGGTCGAGTTCCCCATTCAAATGCATGTAACAGTGAGAAACGCACTGTCTTGGCGAAAGAAAGCGTTTTTGTACAACTTCATAGAAATAGCTGTAACTTTTGATAGAAGACTCAGACAAACATGTTTATGGCTTTATCTTATAGAACTCAAGGTTTCCGTGCTGGGAAAACAGGTTTTGCAGCTGTTTGAGCTAAGATTTCCAAGTTATTCACATAATGAAAACCTATACTTTGTTTCGGTCGAGTTCCCCATTCAAATGCATGTAACAGTGAGAAACGCACTGTCTTGGCGAAAGAAAGCGTTTTTGTACAACTTCATAGAAATAGCTGTAACTTTTGATAGAAGACTCAGACAAACATGTTTATGGCTTTATCTTATAGAACTCAAGGTCTACGTGCTGGGAAAACAGGTTTTGCAGCTGTTTGAGCTAAGATTTCCAAGTTATTCACATAATGAAAACTTATACTTTGTTTCGGTCGAGTTCCCCATTCAAATGCATGTAACAGTGAGAAACGCACTGTCTTGGCGAAAGAAAGCATTTTTGTACAACTTCATAGAAATAGCTGTAACTTTTGATAGAAGACTCAGACAAACATGTTTATGGCTTTATCTTATAGAACTCAAGGTCCCCGTGCTGGGAAAACAGGTTTTGCAGCTGTTTGAGCTAAGATTTCCAAGTTATTCACATAATGAAAACCTATACTTTGTTTCGGTCGAGTTCCCCATTCAAATGCATGTAACAGTGAGAAACGCACTGTCTTGGCGAAAGAAAGCGTTTTTGTACAACTTCATAGAAATAGCTGTAACTTTTGATAGAAGACTCAGACAAACATGTTTATGGCTTTATCTTATAGAACTCAAGGTTTCCGTGCTGGGAAAACAGGTTTTGCAGCTGTTTGAGCTAAGATTTCCAAGTTATTCACATAATGAAAACCTATACTTTGTTTCGGTCGAGTTCCCCATTCAAATGCATGTAACAGTGAGAAACGCACTGTCTTGGCGAAAGAAAGCGTTTTTGTACAACTTCATAGAAATAGCTGTAACTTTTGATAGAAGACTCAGACAAACATGTTTATGGCTTTATCTTATAGAACTCAAGGTCTACGTGCTGGGAAAACAGGTTTTGCAGCTGTTTGAGCTAAGATTTCCAAGTTATTCACATAATGAAAACTTATACTTTGTTTCGGTCGAGTTCCCCATTCAAATGCATGTAACAGTGAGAAACGCACTGTCTTGGCGAAAGAAAGCTATTTTGTACAACTTCATAGAAATAGCTGTAACTTTTGATAGAAGACTCGGATACACATGTTTATGGCCTTATATTATAGAACTCAAGGTCTCCGTGCTGGGCAAACAGGTTTTGCAGCTGTTTGAGCTAAGATTTCCAAGTTATTCACATAATGAAAACTTATACTTTGTTTCGGTCGAGTTCCCCATTCAAATGCATGTAACAGTGAGAAACGCACTGTCTTGGCGAAAGAAAGCGTTTTTGTACAACTTCATAGAAATAGCTGTAACTTTTGATAGAAGACTCGGATACACATGTTTATGGCCTTATATTATAGAACTCAAGGTCTCCGTGCTGGGCAAACAGGTTTTGCAGCTGTTTGAGCTAAGATTTCCAAGTTATTCACATAATGAAAACTTATACTTTGTTTCAGTCGAGTTCCCCATTCAAATGCATGTAACAGTGAGAAACGCACTGTCTTGGCGAAAGAAAGCGTTTTTGTACAACTTCATAGAAATAGCTGTAACTTTTGATAGAAGACTCGGATACACATGTTTATGGCTTTATCTTATAGAACTCAAGGTCTCCGTGCTTGGCAAACAGGTTTTGCAGCTGTTTGAGCTAAGATTTCCAAGTTATTCACATAATGAAAACCTATACTTTGTTTCGGTCGAGTTCCCCATTCAAATGCATGTAACAGTGAGAAACGCACTGTCTTGGCGAAAGAAAGCGTTTTTGTACAACTTCATAGAAATAGCTGTAACTTTTGATAGAAGACTCAGACAAACATGTTTATGGCCTTATATTATAGAACTCAAGGTCTCCGTGCTGGGAAAACAGGTTTTGCAGCTGTTTGAGCTAAGATTTCCAAGTTATTCACATAATGAAAACTTATACTTTGTTTCGGTCGAGTTCCCCATTCAAATGCATGTACCAGTGAGAAACGCACTGTCTTGGCGAAAGAAAGCGTTTTTGTACAACTTCATAGAAATAGCTGTAACTTTTGATAGAAGACTCAGACAAACATGTTTATGGCTTTATCTTATAGAACTCAAGGTCCCCGTGCTGGGAAAACAGGTTTTGCAGCTGTTTGAGCTAAGATTTCCAAGTTATTCACATAATGAAAACCTATACTTTGTTTCGGTCGAGTTCCCCATTCAAATGCATGTAACAGTGAGAAACGCACTGTCTTGGCGAAAGAAAGCGTTTTTGTACAACTTCATAGAAATAGCTGTAACTTTTGATAGAAGACTCGGATACACATGTTTATGGCTTTATCTTATAGAACTCAAGGTCTCCGTGCTGGGCAAACAGGTTTTGCAGCTGTTTGAGCTAAGATTTCCAAGTTATTCACATAATGAAAACTTATACTTTGTTTCAGTCGAGTTCCCCATTCAAATGTATGTAACAGTGAGAAACGCACTGTCTTGGCGAAAGAAAGCGTTTTTGTACAACTTCATAGAAATAGCTGTAACTTTTGATAGAAGACTCAGACAAACATGTTTATGGCCTTATATTATAGAACTCAAGGTCTCCGTGCTGGGAAAACAGGTTTTGCAGCTGTTTGAGCTAAGATTTCCAAGTTATTCACATAATGAAAACTTATACTTTGTTTCGGTCGAGTTCCCCATTCAAATGCATGTACCAGTGAGAAACGCACTGTCTTGGCGAAAGAAAGCGTTTTTGTACAACTTCATAGAAATAGCTGTAACTTTTGATAGAAGACTCAGACAAACATGTTTATGGCTTTATCTTATAGAACTCAAGGTCCCCGTGCTGGGAAAACAGGTTTTGCAGCTGTTTGAGCTAAGATTTCCAAGTTATTCACATAATGAAAACCTATACTTTGTTTCGGTCGAGTTCCCCATTCAAATGCATGTAACAGTGAGAAACGCACTGTCTTGGCGAAAGAAAGCGTTTTTGTACAACTTCATAGAAATAGCTGTAACTTTTGATAGAAGACTCAGACAAACATGTTTATGGCCTTATATTATAGAACTCAAGGTTTCCGTGCTGGGAAAACAGGTTTTGCAGCTGTTTGAGCTAAGATTTCCAAGTTATTCACATAATGAAAACTTATACTTTGTTTCGGTCGAGTTCCCCATTCAAATGCATGTAACAGTGAGAAACGCACTGTCTTGGCGAAAGAAAGCGTTTTTGTACAACTTCATAGAAATAGCTGTAACTTTTGATAGAAGACTCAGACAAACATGTTTATGGCTTTATCTTATAGAACTCAAGGTCCCCGTGCTGGGAAAACAGGTTTTGCAGCTGTTTGAGCTAAGATTTCCAAGTTATTCACATAATGAAAACCTATACTTTGTTTCGGTCGAGTTCCCCATTCAAATGCATGTAACAGTGAGAAACGCACTGTCTTGGCGAAAGAAAGCGTTTTTGTACAACTTCATAGAAATAGCTGTAACTTTTGATAGAAGACTCAGACAAACATGTTTATGGCTTTATCTTATAGAACTCAAGGTTTCCGTGCTGGGAAAACAGGTTTTGCAGCTGTTTGAGCTAAGATTTCCAAGTTATTCACATAATGAAAACCTATACTTTGTTTCGGTCGAGTTCCCCATTCAAATGCATGTAACAGTGAGAAACGCACTGTCTTGGCGAAAGAAAGCGTTTTTGTACAACTTCATAGAAATAGCTGTAACTTTTGATAGAAGACTCAGACAAACATGTTTATGGCTTTATCTTATAGAACTCAAGGTCTACGTGCTGGGAAAACAGGTTTTGCAGCTGTTTGAGCTAAGATTTCCAAGTTATTCACATAATGAAAACTTATACTTTGTTTCGGTCGAGTTCCCCATTCAAATGCATGTAACAGTGAGAAACGCACTGTCTTGGCGAAAGAAAGCGTTTTTGTACAACTTCATATAAATAGCTGTAACTTTTGATAGAAGACTCGGATACACATGTTTATGGCTTTATCTTATAGAACTCAAGGTCTCCGTGCTGGGCAAACAGGTTTTGCAGCTGTTTGAGCTAAGATTTCCAAGTTATTCACATAATGAAAACCTATACTTTGTTTCGGTCGAGTTCCCCATTCAAATGCATGTAACAGTGAGAAACGCACTGTCTTGGCGAAAGAAAGCGTTTTTGTACAACTTCATAGAAATAGCTGTAACTTTTGATAGAGACTCGGATACACATGTTTATGGCTTTATCTTATAGAACTCAAGGTCTCCGTGCTGGGCAAACAGGTTTTGCAGCTGTTTGAGCTAAGATTTCCAAGTTATTCACATAATGAAAACTTATACTTTGTTTCAGTCGAGTTCCCCATTCAAATGCATGTAACAGTGAGAAACGCACTGTCTTGGCGAAAGAAAGCGTTTTTGTACAACTTCATAGAAATAGCTGTAACTTTTGATAGAAGACTCGGATACACATGTTTATGGCTTTATCTTATAGAACTCAAGGTCTTCGTGCTGGGCAAACAGGTTTTGCAGCTGTTTGAGCTAAGATTTCCAAGTTATTCACATAATGAAAACCTATACTTTGTTTCAGTCGAGTTCCCCATTCAAATGCATGTAACAGTGAGAAACGCACTGTCTTGGCGAAAGAAAGCGTTTTTGTACAACTTCATAGAAATAGCTGTAACTTTTGATAGAAGACTCAGACAAACATGTTTATGGCTTTATCTTATAGAACTCAAGGTTTCCGTGCTGGGAAAACAGGTTTTGCAGCTGTTTGAGCTAAGATTTCCAAGTTATTCACATAATGAAAACCTATACTTTGTTTCGGTCGAGTTCCCCATTCAAATGCATGTAACAGTGAGAAACGCACTGTCTTGGCGAAAGAAAGCGTTTTTGTACAACTTCATAGAAATAGCTGTAACTTTTGATAGAAGACTCAGACAAACATGTTTATGGCTTTATCTTATAGAACTCAAGGTCTACGTGCTGGGAAAACAGGTTTTGCAGCTGTTTGAGCTAAGATTTCCAAGTTATTCACATAATGAAAACCTATACTTTGTTTCGGTCGAGTTCCCCATTCAAATGCATGTAACAGTGAGAAACGCACTGTCCTTGGCGAAAGAAAGCGTTTTTGTACAACTTCATAGAAATAGCTGTAACTTTTGATAGAAGACTCGGATACACATGTTTATGGCTTTATCTTATAGAACTCAAGGTCTCCGTGCTGGGCAAACAGGTTTTGCAGCTGTTTGAACTAAGATTTCCAAGTTATTCACATAATGAAAACCTATACTTTGTTTCGGTCGAGTTCCCCATTCAAATGCATGTAACAGTGAGAAACGCACTGTCTTGGCGAAAGAAAGCGTTTTTGTACAACTTCATAGAAATAGCTGTAACTTTTGATAGAAGACTCGGATACACATGTTTATGGCTTTATCTTATAGAACTCAAGGTCTACGTGCTGGGAAAACAGGTTTTGCAGCTGTTTGAGCTAAGATTTCCAAGTTATTCACATAATGAAAACTTATACTTTGTTTCGGTCGAGTTCCCCATTCAAATGCATGTAACAGTGAGAAACGCACTGTCTTGGCGAAAGAAAGCGTTTTTGTACAACTTCATAGAAATAGCTGTAACTTTTGATAGAAGACTCAGACAAACATGTTTATGGCTTTATCTTATAGAACTCAAGGTCTACGTGCTGGGAAAACAGGTTTTGCAGCTGTTTGAGCTAAGATTTCCAAGTTATTCACATAATGAAAACTTATACTTTGTTTCGGTCGAGTTCCCCATTCAAATGCATGTAACAGTGAGAAACGCACTGTCTTGGCGAAAGAAAGCTATTTTGTACAACTTCATAGAAATAGCTGTAACTTTTGATAGAAGACTCGGATACACATGTTTATGGCTTTATCTTATAGAACTCAAGGTCTCCGTGCTGGGCAAACAGGTTTTGCAGCTGTTTGAGCTAAGATTTCCAAGTTATTCACATAATGAAAACTTATACTTTGTTTCAGTCGAGTTCCCCATTCAAATGCATGTAACAGTGAGAAACGCACTGTCTTGGCGAAAGAAAGCGTTTTTGTACAACTTCATAGAAATAGCTGTAACTTTTGATAGAAGACTCGGATACACATGTTTATGGCTTTATCTTATAGAACTCAAGGTCTTCGTGCTGGGCAAACAGGTTTTGCAGCTGTTTGAGCTAAGATTTCCAAGTTATTCACATAATGAAAACCTATACTTTGTTTCAGTCGAGTTCCCCATTCAAATGCATGTAACAGTGAGAAACGCACTGTCTTGGCGAAAGAAAGCGTTTTTGTACAACTTCATAGAAATAGCTGTAACTTTTGATAGAAGACTCAGACAAACATGTTTATGGCTTTATCTTATAGAACTCAAGGTCTACGTGCTGGGAAAACAGGTTTTGCAGCTGTTTGAGCTAAGATTTCCAAGTTATTCACATAATGAAAACCTATACTTTGTTTCAGTCGAGTTCCCCATTCAAATGCATGTAACAGTGAGAAACGCACTGTCTTGGCGAAAGAAAGCGTTTTTGTACAACTTCATAGAAATAGCTGTAACTTTTGATAGAAGACTCAGACAAACATGTTTATGGCTTTATCTTATAGAACTCAAGGTTTCCGTGCTGGGAAAACAGGTTTTGCAGCTGTTTGAGCTAAGATTTCCAAGTTATTCACATAATGAAAACCTATACTTTGTTTCGGTCGAGTTCCCCATTCAAATGCATGTAACAGTGAGAAACGCACTGTCTTGGCGAAAGAAAGCGTTTTTGTACAACTTCATAGAAATAGCTGTAACTTTTGATAGAAGACTCAGACAAACATGTTTATGGCTTTATCTTATAGAACTCAAGGTCTACGTGCTGGGAAAACAGGTTTTGCAGCTGTTTGAGCTAAGATTTCCAAGTTATTCACATAATGAAAACCTATACTTTGTTTCAGTCGAGTTCCCCATTCAAATGCATGTAACAGTGAGAAACGCACTGTCTTGGCGAAAGAAAGCGTTTTTGTACAACTTCATAGAAATAGCTGTAACTTTTGATAGAAGACTCAGACAAACATGTTTATGGCTTTATCTTATAGAACTCAAGGTTTCCGTGCTGGGCAAACAGGTTTTGCAGCTGTTTGAGCTAAGATTTCCAAGTTATTCACATAATGAAAACCTATACTTTGTTTCGGTCGAGTTCCCCATTCAAATGCATGTAACAGTGAGAAACGCACTGTCTTGGCGAAAGAAAGCGTTTTTGTACAACTTCATAGAAATAGCTGTAACTTTTGATAGAAGACTCAGACAAACATGTTTATGGCTTTATCTTATAGAACTCAAGGTTTCCGTGCTGGGAAAACAGGTTTTGCAGCTGTTTGAGCTAAGATTTCCAAGTTATTCACATAATGAAAACCTATACTTTGTTTCGGTCGAGTTCCCCATTCAAATGCATGTAACAGTGAGAAACGCACTGTCTTGGCGAAAGAAAGCGTTTTTGTACAACTTCATAGAAATAGCTGTAACTTTTGATAGAAGACTCAGACAAACATGTTTATGGCTTTATCTTATAGAACTCAAGGTCTACGTGCTGGGAAAACAGGTTTTGCAGCTGTTTGAGCTAAGATTTCCAAGTTATTCACATAATGAAAACCTATACTTTGTTTCGGTCGAGTTCCCCATTCAAATGCATGTAACAGTGAGAAACGCACTGTCTTGGCGAAAGAAAGCGTTTTTGTACAACTTCATAGAAATAGCTGTAACTTTTGATAGAAGACTCGGATACACATGTTTATGGCTTTATCTTATAGAACTCAAGGTCTCCGTGCTGGGCAAACAGGTTTTGCAGCTGTTTGAACTAAGATTTCCAAGTTATTCACATAATGAAAACCTATACTTTGTTTCGGTCGAGTTCCCCATTCAAATGCATGTAACAGTGAGAAACGCACTGTCTTGGCGAAAGAAAGCGTTTTTGTACAACTTCATAGAAATAGCTGTAACTTTTGATAGAAGACTCGGATACACATGTTTATGGCTTTATCTTATAGAACTCAAGGTCTACGTGCTGGGAAAACAGGTTTTGCAGCTGTTTGAGCTAAGATTTCCAAGTTATTCACATAATGAAAACTTATACTTTGTTTCGGTCGAGTTCCCCATTCAAATGCATGTAACAGTGAGAAACGCACTGTCTTGGCGAAAGAAAGCGTTTTTGTACAACTTCATAGAAATAGCTGTAACTTTTGATAGAAGACTCAGACAAACATGTTTATGGCTTTATCTTATAGAACTCAAGGTCTACGTGCTGGGAAAACAGGTTTTGCAGCTGTTTGAGCTAAGATTTCCAAGTTATTCACATAATGAAAACTTATACTTTGTTTCGGTCGAGTTCCCCATTCAAATGCATGTAACAGTGAGAAACGCACTGTCTTGGCGAAAGAAAGCTATTTTGTACAACTTCATAGAAATAGCTGTAACTTTTGATAGAAGACTCGGATACACATGTTTATGGCTTTATCTTATAGAACTCAAGGTCTCCGTGCTGGGCAAACAGGTTTTGCAGCTGTTTGAGCTAAGATTTCCAAGTTATTCACATAATGAAAACTTATACTTTGTTTCAGTCGAGTTCCCCATTCAAATGCATGTAACAGTGAGAAACGCACTGTCTTGGCGAAAGAAAGCGTTTTTGTACAACTTCATAGAAATAGCTGTAACTTTTGATAGAAGACTCGGATACACATGTTTATGGCTTTATCTTATAGAACTCAAGGTCTTCGTGCTGGGCAAACAGGTTTTGCAGCTGTTTGAGCTAAGATTTCCAAGTTATTCACATAATGAAAACCTATACTTTGTTTCAGTCGAGTTCCCCATT
This sequence comes from Diplotaxodon limnothrissa, assembly GCF_057381915.1. Taxonomy (NCBI): domain Eukaryota; kingdom Metazoa; phylum Chordata; class Actinopteri; order Cichliformes; family Cichlidae; genus Diplotaxodon; species Diplotaxodon limnothrissa. Next base: position 29,729,405 of record NC_140608.1, on the reverse strand, counting down.
CAAATGCATGTAACAGTGAGAAACGCACTGTCTTGGCGAAAGAAAGCGTTTTTGTACAACTTCATAGAAATAGCTGTAACTTTTGATAGAAGACTCAGACAAACATGTTTATGGCTTTATCTTATAGAACTCAAGGTCTACGTGCTGGGCAAACAGGTTTTGCAGCTGTTTGAGCTAAGATTTCCAAGTTATTCACATAATGAAAACCTATACTTTGTTTCAGTCGAGTTCCCCATTCAAATGCATGTAACAGTGAGAAACGCACTGTCTTGGCGAAAGAAAGCGTTTTTGTACAACTTCATAGAAATAGCTGTAACTTTTGATAGAAGACTCAGACAAACATGTTTATGGCTTTATCTTATAGAACTCAAGGTTTCCGTGCTGGGAAAACAGGTTTTGCAGCTGTTTGAGCTAAGATTTCCAAGTTATTCACATAATGAAAACCTATACTTTGTTTCGGTCGAGTTCCCCATTCAAATGCATGTAACAGTGAGAAACGCACTGTCTTGGCGAAAGAAAGCGTTTTTGTACAACTTCATAGAAATAGCTGTAACTTTTGATAGAAGACTCAGACAAACATGTTTATGGCTTTATCTTATAGAACTCAAGGTCTACGTGCTGGGAAAACAGGTTTTGCAGCTGTTTGAGCTAAGATTTCCAAGTTATTCACATAATGAAAACCTATACTTTGTTTCAGTCGAGTTCCCCATTCAAATGCATGTAACAGTGAGAAACGCACTGTCTTGGCGAAAGAAAGCGTTTTTGTACAACTTCATAGAAATAGCTGTAACTTTTGATAGAAGACTCAGACAAACATGTTTATGGCTTTATCTTATAGAACTCAAGGTTTCCGTGCTGGGCAAACAGGTTTTGCAGCTGTTTGAGCTAAGATTTCCAAGTTATTCACATAATGAAAACCTATACTTTGTTTCAGTCGAGTTCCCCATTCAAATGCATGTAACAGTGAGAAACGCACTGTCTTGGCGAAAGAAAGCGTTTTTGTACAACTTCATAGAAATAGCTGTAACTTTTGATAGAAGACTCAGACAAACATGTTTATGGCTTTATCTTATAGAACTCAAGGTTTCCGTGCTGGGAAAACAGGTTTTGCAGCTGTTTGAGCTAAGATTTCCAAGTTATTCACATAATGAAAACCTATACTTTGTTTCGGTCGAGTTCCCCATTCAAATGCATGTAACAGTGAGAAACGCACTGTCTTGGCGAAAGAAAGCGTTTTTGTACAACTTCATAGAAATAGCTGTAACTTTTGATAGAAGACTCAGACAAACATGTTTATGGCTTTATCTTATAGAACTCAAGGTCTACGTGCTGGGAAAACAGGTTTTGCAGCTGTTTGAGCTAAGATTTCCAAGTTATTCACATAATGAAAACCTATACTTTGTTTCAGTCGAGTTCCCCATTCAAATGCATGTAACAGTGAGAAACGCACTGTCTTGGCGAAAGAAAGCGTTTTTGTACAACTTCATAGAAATAGCTGTAACTTTTGATAGAAGACTCAGACAAACATGTTTATGGCTTTATCTTATAGAACTCAAGGTTTCCGTGCTGGGAAAACAGGTTTTGCAGCTGTTTGAGCTAAGATTTCCAAGTTATTCACATAATGAAAACCTATACTTTGTTTCGGTCGAGTTCCCCATTCAAATGCATGTAACAGTGAGAAACGCACTGTCTTGGCGAAAGAAAACGTTTTTGTACAACTTCATAGAAATAGCTGTAACTTTTGATAGAAGACTCGGATACACATGTTTATGGCTTTATCTTATAGAACTCAAGGTCTCCGTGCTGGGCAAACAGGTTTTGCAGCTGTTTGAGCTAAGATTTCCAAGTTATTCACATAATGAAAACTTATACTTTGTTTCAGTCGAGTTCCCCATTCAAATGCATGTAACAGTGAGAAACGCACTGTCTTGGCGAAAGAAAGCGTTTTTGTACAACTTCATAGAAATAGCTGTAACTTTTGATAGAAGACTCGGATACACATGTTTATGGCTTTATCTTATAGAACTCAAGGTCTTCGTGCTGGGCAAACAGGTTTTGCAGCTGTTTGAGCTAAGATTTCCAAGTTATTCACATAATGAAAACCTATACTTTGTTTCGGTCGAGTTCCCCATTCAAATGCATGTAACAGTGAGAAACGCACTGTCTTGGCGAAAGAAAGCGTTTTTGTACAACTTCATAGAAATAGCTGTAACTTTTGATAGAAGACTCAGACAAACATGTTTATGGCTTTATCTTATAGAACTCAAGGTCTACGTGCTGGGAAAACAGGTTTTGCAGCTGTTTGAGCTAAGATTTCCAAGTTATTCACATAATGAAAACTTATACTTTGTTTCGGTCGAGTTCCCCATTCAAATGCATGTAACAGTGAGAAACGCACTGTCTTGGCGAAAGAAAGCGTTTTTGTACAACTTCATAGAAATAGCTGTAACTTTTGATAGAAGACTCAGACAAACATGTTTATGGCTTTATCTTATAGAACTCAAGGTTTCCGTGCTGGGAAAACAGGTTTTGCAGCTGTTTGAGCTAAGATTTCCAAGTTATTCACATAATGAAAACCTATACTTTGTTTCGGTCGAGTTCCCCATTCAAATGCATGTAACAGTGAGAAACGCACTGTCTTGGCGAAAGAAAGCGTTTTTGTACAACTTCATAGAAATAGCTGTAACTTTTGATAGAAGACTCGGATACACATGTTTATGGCTTTATCTTATAGAACTCAAGGTCTCCGTGCTGGGCAAACAGGTTTTGCAGCTGTTTGAACTAAGATTTCCAAGTTATTCACATAATGAAAACCTATACTTTGTTTCGGTCGAGTTCCCCATTCAAATGCATGTAACAGTGAGAAACGCACTGTCTTGGCGAAAGAAAGCGTTTTTGTACAACTTCATAGAAATAGCTGTAACTTTTGATAGAAGACTCAGACAAACATGTTTATGGCTTTATCTTATAGAACTCAAGGTCTACGTGCTGGGAAAACAGGTTTTGCAGCTGTTTGAGCTAAGATTTCCAAGTTATTCACATAATGAAAACTTATACTTTGTTTCGGTCGAGTTCCCCATTCAAATGCATGTAACAGTGAGAAACGCACTGTCTTGGCGAAAGAAAGCGTTTTTGTACAACTTCATAGAAATAGCTGTAACTTTTGATAGAAGACTCAGACAAACATGTTTATGGCTTTATCTTATAGAACTCAAGGTCTACGTGCTGGGAAAACAGGTTTTGCAGCTGTTTGAGCTAAGATTTCCAAGTTATTCACATAATGAAAACTTATACTTTGTTTCGGTCGAGTTCCCCATTCAAATGCATGTAACAGTGAGAAACGCACTGTCTTGGCGAAAGAAAGCGTTTTTGTACAACTTCATAGAAATAGCTGTAACTTTTGATAGAAGACTCAGACAAACATGTTTATGGCTTTATCTTATAGAACTCAAGGTTTCCGTGCTGGGAAAACAGGTTTTGCAGCTGTTTGAGCTAAGATTTCCAAGTTATTCACATAATGAAAACCTATACTTTGTTTCGGTCGAGTTCCCCATTCAAATGCATGTAACAGTGAGAAACGCACTGTCTTGGCGAAAGAAAGCGTTTTTGTACAACTTCATAGAAATAGCTGTAACTTTTGATAGAAGACTCGGATACACATGTTTATGGCTTTATCTTATAGAACTCAAGGTCTCCGTGCTGGGCAAACAGGTTTTGCAGCTGTTTGAACTAAGATTTCCAAGTTATTCACATAATGAAAACCTATACTTTGTTTCGGTCGAGTTCCCCATTCAAATGCATGTAACAGTGAGAAACGCACTGTCTTGGCGAAAGAAAGCGTTTTTGTACAACTTCATAGAAATAGCTGTAACTTTTGATAGAAGACTCAGACAAACATGTTTATGGCTTTATCTTATAGAACTCAAGGTTTCCGTGCTGGGAAAACAGGTTTTGCAGCTGTTTGAGCTAAGATTTCCAAGTTATTCACATAATGAAAACCTATACTTTGTTTCGGTCGAGTTCCCCATTCAAATGCATGTAACAGTGAGAAACGCACTGTCTTGGCGAAAGAAAGCGTTTTTGTACAACTTCATAGAAATAGCTGTAACTTTTGATAGAAGACTCAGACAAACATGTTTATGGCTTTATCTTATAGAACTCAAGGTCTACGTGCTGGGAAAACAGGTTTTGCAGCTGTTTGAGCTAAGATTTCCAAGTTATTCACATAATGAAAACCTATACTTTGTTTCGGTCGAGTTCCCCATTCAAATGCATGTAACAGTGAGAAACGCACTGTCTTGGCGAAAGAAAGCGTTTTTGTACAACTTCATAGAAATAGCTGTAACTTTTGATAGAAGACTCGGATACACATGTTTATGGCTTTATCTTATAGAACTCAAGGTCTCCGTGCTGGGCAAACAGGTTTTGCAGCTGTTTGAACTAAGATTTCCAAGTTATTCACATAATGAAAACCTATACTTTGTTTCGGTCGAGTTCCCCATTCAAATGCATGTAACAGTGAGAAACGCACTGTCTTGGCGAAAGAAAGCGTTTTTGTACAACTTCATAGAAATAGCTGTAACTTTTGATAGAAGACTCGGATACACATGTTTATGGCTTTATCTTATAGAACTCAAGGTCTCCGTGCTGGGCAAACAGGTTTTGCAGCTGTTTGAACTAAGATTTCCAAGTTATTCACATAATGAAAACCTATACTTTGTTTCGGTCGAGTTCCCCATTCAAATGCATGTAACAGTGAGAAACGCACTGTCTTGGCGAAAGAAAGCGTTTTTGTACAACTTCATAGAAATAGCTGTAACTTTTGATAGAAGACTCGGATACACATGTTTATGGCTTTATCTTATAGAACTCAAGGTCTCCGTGCTGGGCAAACAGGTTTTGCAGCTGTTTGAACTAAGATTTCCAAGTTATTCACATAATGAAAACCTATACTTTGTTTCGGTCGAGTTCCCCATTCAAATGCATGTAACAGTGAGAAACGCACTGTCTTGGCGAAAGAAAGCGTTTTTGTACAACTTCATAGAAATAGCTGTAACTTTTGATAGAAGACTCAGACAAACATGTTTATGGCTTTATCTTATAGAACTCAAGGTCTACGTGCTGGGAAAACAGGTTTTGCAGCTGTTTGAGCTAAGATTTCCAAGTTATTCACATAATGAAAACTTATACTTTGTTTCGGTCGAGTTCCCCATTCAAATGCATGTAACAGTGAGAAACGCACTGTCTTGGCGAAAGAAAACGTTTTTGTACAACTTCATAGAAATAGCTGTAACTTTTGATAGAAGACTCGGATACACATGTTTATGGCTTTATCTTATAGAACTCAAGGTCTCCGTGCTGGGCAAACAGGTTTTGCAGCTGTTTGAGCTAAGATTTCCAAGTTATTCACATAATGAAAACTTATACTTTGTTTCAGTCGAGTTCCCCATTCAAATGCATGTAACAGTGAGAAACGCACTGTCTTGGCGAAAGAAAGCGTTTTTGTACAACTTCATAGAAATAGCTGTAACTTTTGATAGAAGACTCGGATACACATGTTTATGGCTTTATCTTATAGAACTCAAGGTCTTCGTGCTGGGCAAACAGGTTTTGCAGCTGTTTGAGCTAAGATTTCCAAGTTATTCACATAATGAAAACCTATACTTTGTTTCAGTCGAGTTCCCCATTCAAATGCATGTAACAGTGAGAAACGCACTGTCTTGGCGAAAGAAAGCGTTTTTGTACAACTTCATAGAAATAGCTGTAACTTTTGATAGAAGACTCAGACAAACATGTTTATGGCTTTATCTTATAGAACTCAAGGTTTCCGTGCTGGGAAAACAGGTTTTGCAGCTGTTTGAGCTAAGATTTCCAAGTTATTCACATAATGAAAACCTATACTTTGTTTCGGTCGAGTTCCCCATTCAAATGCATGTAACAGTGAGAAACGCACTGTCTTGGCGAAAGAAAGCGTTTTTGTACAACTTCATAGAAATAGCTGTAACTTTTGATAGAAGACTCAGACAAACATGTTTATGGCTTTATCTTATAGAACTCAAGGTCTACGTGCTGGGAAAACAGGTTTTGCAGCTGTTTGAGCTAAGATTTCCAAGTTATTCACATAATGAAAACCTATACTTTGTTTCGGTCGAGTTCCCCATTCAAATGCATGTAACAGTGAGAAACGCACTGTCTTGGCGAAAGAAAGCGTTTTTGTACAACTTCATAGAAATAGCTGTAACTTTTGATAGAAGACTCGGATACACATGTTTATGGCTTTATCTTATAGAACTCAAGGTCTCCGTGCTGGGCAAACAGGTTTTGCAGCTGTTTGAACTAAGATTTCCAAGTTATTCACATAATGAAAACCTATACTTTGTTTCGGTCGAGTTCCCCATTCAAATGCATGTAACAGTGAGAAACGCACTGTCTTGGCGAAAGAAAGCGTTTTTGTACAACTTCATAGAAATAGCTGTAACTTTTGATAGAAGACTCGGATACACATGTTTATGGCTTTATCTTATAGAACTCAAGGTCTCCGTGCTGGGCAAACAGGTTTTGCAGCTGTTTGAACTAAGATTTCCAAGTTATTCACATAATGAAAACCTATACTTTGTTTCGGTCGAGTTCCCCATTCAAATGCATGTAACAGTGAGAAACGCACTGTCTTGGCGAAAGAAAGCGTTTTTGTACAACTTCATAGAAATAGCTGTAACTTTTGATAGAAGACTCAGACAAACATGTTTATGGCTTTATCTTATAGAACTCAAGGTTTCCGTGCTGGGAAAACAGGTTTTGCAGCTGTTTGAGCTAAGATTTCCAAGTTATTCACATAATGAAAACCTATACTTTGTTTCGGTCGAGTTCCCCATTCAAATGCATGTAACAGTGAGAAACGCACTGTCTTGGCGAAAGAAAGCGTTTTTGTACAACTTCATAGAAATAGCTGTAACTTTTGATAGAAGACTCGGATACACATGTTTATGGCTTTATCTTATAGAACTCAAGGTCTCCGTGCTGGGCAAACAGGTTTTGCAGCTGTTTGAACTAAGATTTCCAAGTTATTCACATAATGAAAACCTATACTTTGTTTCGGTCGAGTTCCCCATTCAAATGCATGTAACAGTGAGAAACGCACTGTCTTGGCGAAAGAAAGCGTTTTTGTACAACTTCATAGAAATAGCTGTAACTTTTGATAGAAGACTCAGACAAACATGTTTATGGCTTTATCTTATAGAACTCAAGGTCTACGTGCTGGGAAAACAGGTTTTGCAGCTGTTTGAGCTAAGATTTCCAAGTTATTCACATAATGAAAACTTATACTTTGTTTCGGTCGAGTTCCCCATTCAAATGCATGTAACAGTGAGAAACGCACTGTCTTGGCGAAAGAAAGCGTTTTTGTACAACTTCATAGAAATAGCTGTAACTTTTGATAGAAGACTCAGACAAACATGTTTATGGCTTTATCTTATAGAACTCAAGGTCTACGTGCTGGGAAAACAGGTTTTGCAGCTGTTTGAGCTAAGATTTCCAAGTTATTCACATAATGAAAACTTATACTTTGTTTCGGTCGAGTTCCCCATTCAAATGCATGTAACAGTGAGAAACGCACTGTCTTGGCGAAAGAAAGCTATTTTGTACAACTTCATAGAAATAGCTGTAACTTTTGATAGAAGACTCGGATACACATGTTTATGGCTTTATCTTATAGAACTCAAGGTCTCCGTGCTGGGCAAACAGGTTTTGCAGCTGTTTGAGCTAAGATTTCCAAGTTATTCACATAATGAAAACTTATACTTTGTTTCAGTCGAGTTCCCCATTCAAATGCATGTAACAGTGAGAAACGCACTGTCTTGGCGAAAGAAAGCGTTTTTGTACAACTTCATAGAAATAGCTGTAACTTTTGATAGAAGACTCGGATACACATGTTTATGGCTTTATCTTATAGAACTCAAGGTCTTCGTGCTGGGCAAACAGGTTTTGCAGCTGTTTGAGCTAAGATTTCCAAGTTATTCACATAATGAAAACCTATACTTTGTTTCAGTCGAGTTCCCCATTCAAATGCATGTAACAGTGAGAAACGCACTGTCTTGGCGAAAGAAAGCGTTTTTGTACAACTTCATAGAAATAGCTGTAACTTTTGATAGAAGACTCAGACAAACATGTTTATGGCTTTATCTTATAGAACTCAAGGTCTACGTGCTGGGAAAACAGGTTTTGCAGCTGTTTGAGCTAAGATTTCCAAGTTATTCACATAATGAAAACCTATACTTTGTTTCAGTCGAGTTCCCCATTCAAATGCATGTAACAGTGAGAAACGCACTGTCTTGGCGAAAGAAAGCGTTTTTGTACAACTTCATAGAAATAGCTGTAACTTTTGATAGAAGACTCAGACAAACATGTTTATGGCTTTATCTTATAGAACTCAAGGTTTCCGTGCTGGGAAATCAGGTTTTGCAGCTGTTTGAGCTAAGATTTCCAAGTTATTCACATAATGAAAACCTATACTTTGTTTCGGTCGAGTTCCCCATTCAAATGCATGTAACAGTGAGAAACGCACTGTCTTGGCGAAAGAAAGCGTTTTTGTACAACTTCATAGAAATAGCTGTAACTTTTGATAGAAGACTCAGACAAACATGTTTATGGCTTTATCTTATAGAACTCAAGGTCTACGTGCTGGGAAAACAGGTTTTGCAGCTGTTTGAGCTAAGATTTCCAAGTTATTCACATAATGAAAACCTATACTTTGTTTCAGTCGAGTTCCCCATTCAAATGCATGTAACAGTGAGAAACGCACTGTCTTGGCGAAAGAAAGCGTTTTTGTACAACTTCATAGAAATAGCTGTAACTTTTGATAGAAGACTCAGACAAACATGTTTATGGCTTTATCTTATAGAACTCAAGGTTTCCGTGCTGGGAAAACAGGTTTTGCAGCTGTTTGAGCTAAGATTTCCAAGTTATTCACATAATGAAAACCTATACTTTGTTTCGGTCGAGTTCCCCATTCAAATGCATGTAACAGTGAGAAACGCACTGTCTTGGCGAAAGAAAGCGTTTTTGTACAACTTCATAGAAATAGCTGTAACTTTTGATAGAAGACTCGGATACACATGTTTATGGCTTTATCTTATAGAACTCAAGGTCTCCGTGCTGGGCAAACAGGTTTTGCAGCTGTTTGAGCTAAGATTTCCAAGTTATTCACATAATGAAAACCTATACTTTGTTTCGGTCGAGTTCCCCATTCAAATGCATGTAACAGTGAGAAACGCACTGTCTTGGCGAAAGAAAGCGTTTTTGTACAACTTCATAGAAATAGCTGTAACTTTTGATAGAAGACTCAGACAAACATGTTTATGGCTTTATCTTATAGAACTCAAGGTCTCCGTGCTGGGCAAACAGGTTTTGCAGCTGTTTGAGCTAAGATTTCCAAGTTATTCACATAATGAAAACTTATACTTTGTTTCGGTCGAGTTCCCCATTCAAATGCATGTAACAGTGAGAAACGCACTGTCTTGGCGAAAGAAAGCGTTTTTGTACAACTTCATAGAAATAGCTGTAACTTTTGATAGAAGACTCAGACAAACATGTTTATGGCTTTATCTTATAGAACTCAAGGTCTACGTGCTGGGAAAACAGGTTTTGCAGCTGTTTGAGCTAAGATTTCCAAGTTATTCACATAATGAAAACTTATACTTTGTTTCGGTCGAGTTCCCCATTCAAATGCATGTAACAGTGAGAAACGCACTGTCTTGGCGAAAGAAAGCGTTTTTGTACAACTTCATAGAAATAGCTGTAACTTTTGATAGAAGACTCAGACAAACATGTTTATGGCTTTATCTTATAGAACTCAAGGTTTCCGTGCTGGGAAAACAGGTTTTGCAGCTGTTTGAGCTAAGATTTCCAAGTTATTCACATAATGAAAACCTATACTTTGTTTCGGTCGAGTTCCCCATTCAAATGCATGTAACAGTGAGAAACGCACTGTCTTGGCGAAAGAAAGCGTTTTTGTACAACTTCATAGAAATAGCTGTAACTTTTGATAGAAGACTCGGATACACATGTTTATGGCTTTATCTTATAGAACTCAAGGTCTCCGTGCTGGGCAAACAGGTTTTGCAGCTGTTTGAACTAAGATTTCCAAGTTATTCACATAATGAAAACCTATACTTTGTTTCGGTCGAGTTCCCCATTCAAATGCATGTAACAGTGAGAAACGCACTGTCTTGGCGAAAGAAAGCGTTTTTGTACAACTTCATAGAAATAGCTGTAACTTTTGATAGAAGACTCAGACAAACATGTTTATGGCTTTATCTTATAGAACTCAAGGTCTACGTGCTGGGAAAACAGGTTTTGCAGCTGTTTGAGCTAAGATTTCCAAGTTATTCACATAATGAAAACTTATACTTTGTTTCGGTCGAGTTCCCCATTCAAATGCATGTAACAGTGAGAAACGCACTGTCTTGGCGAAAGAAAGCGTTTTTGTACAACTTCATAGAAATAGCTGTAACTTTTGATAGAAGACTCAGACAAACATGTTTATGGCTTTATCTTATAGAACTCAAGGTCTACGTGCTGGGAAAACAGGTTTTGCAGCTGTTTGAGCTAAGATTTCCAAGTTATTCACATAATGAAAACTTATACTTTGTTTCAGTCGAGTTCCCCATTCAAATGCATGTAACAGTGAGAAACGCACTGTCTTGGCGAAAGAAAGCGTTTTTGTACAACTTCATAGAAATAGCTGTAACTTTTGATAGAAGACTCGGATACACATGTTTATGGCTTTATCTTATAGAACTCAAGGTCTTCGTGCTGGGCAAACAGGTTTTGCAGCTGTTTGAGCTAAGATTTCCAAGTTATTCACATAATGAAAACCTATACTTTGTTTCAGTCGAGTTCCCCATTCAAATGCATGTAACAGTGAGAAACGCACTGTCTTGGCGAAAGAAAGCGTTTTTGTACAACTTCATAGAAATAGCTGTAACTTTTGATAGAAGACTCAGACAAACATGTTTATGGCTTTATCTTATAGAACTCAAGGTTTCCGTGCTGGGAAAACAGGTTTTGCAGCTGTTTGAGCTAAGATTTCCAAGTTATTCACATAATGAAAACCTATACTTTGTTTCGGTCGAGTTCCCCATTCAAATGCATGTAACAGTGAGAAACGCACTGTCTTGGCGAAAGAAAGCGTTTTTGTACAACTTCATAGAAATAGCTGTAACTTTTGATAGAAGACTCAGACAAACATGTTTATGGCTTTATCTTATAGAACTCAAGGTCTACGTGCTGGGAAAACAGGTTTTGCAGCTGTTTGAGCTAAGATTTCCAAGTTATTCACATAATGAAAACCTATACTTTGTTTCGGTCGAGTTCCCCATTCAAATGCATGTAACAGTGAGAAACGCACTGTCTTGGCGAAAGAAAGCGTTTTTGTACAACTTCATAGAAATAGCTGTAACTTTTGATAGAAGACTCAGACAAACATGTTTATGGCTTTATCTTATAGAACTCAAGGTCTCCGTGCTGGGCAAACAGGTTTTGCAGCTGTTTGAGCTAAGATTTCCAAGTTATTCACATAATGAAAACTTATACTTTGTTTCGGTCGAGTTCCCCATTCAAATGCATGTAACAGTGAGAAACGCACTGTCTTGGCGAAAGAAAGCGTTTTTGTACAACTTCATAGAAATAGCTGTAACTTTTGATAGAAGACTCAGACAAACATGTTTATGGCTTTATCTTATAGAACTCAAGGTCTACGTGCTGGGAAAACAGGTTTTGCAGCTGTTTGAGCTAAGATTTCCAAGTTATTCACATAATGAAAACTTATACTTTGTTTCGGTCGAGTTCCCCATTCAAATGCATGTAACAGTGAGAAACGCACTGTCTTGGCGAAAGAAAGCGTTTTTGTACAACTTCATAGAAATAGCTGTAACTTTTGATAGAAGACTCAGACAAACATGTTTATGGCTTTATCTTATAGAACTCAAGGTTTCCGTGCTGGGAAAACAGGTTTTGCAGCTGTTTGAGCTAAGATTTCCAAGTTATTCACATAATGAAAACCTATACTTTGTTTCGGTCGAGTTCCCCATTCAAATGCATGTAACAGTGAGAAACGCACTGTCTTGGCGAAAGAAAGCGTTTTTGTACAACTTCATAGAAATAGCTGTAACTTTTGATAGAAGACTCAGACAAACATGTTTATGGCTTTATCTTATAGAACTCAAGGTCTACGTGCTGGGAAAACAGGTTTTGCAGCTGTTTGAGCTAAGATTTCCAAGTTATTCACATAATGAAAACTTATACTTTGTTTCGGTCGAGTTCCCCATTCAAATGCATGTAACAGTGAGAAACGCACTGTCTTGGCGAAAGAAAGCTATTTTGTACAACTTCATAGAAATAGCTGTAACTTTTGATAGAAGACTCGGATACACATGTTTATGGCTTTATCTTATAGAACTCAAGGTCTCCGTGCTGGGCAAACAGGTTTTGCAGCTGTTTGAGCTAAGATTTCCAAGTTATTCACATAATGAAAACCTATACTTTGTTTCAGTCGAGTTCCCCATTCAAATGCATGTAACAGTGAGAAACGCACTGTCTTGGCGAAAGAAAGCGTTTTTGTACAACTTCATAGAAATAGCTGTAACTTTTGATAGAAGACTCGGATACACATGTTTATGGCTTTATCTTATAGAACTCAAGGTCTTCGTGCTGGGCAAACAGGTTTTGCAGCTGTTTGAGCTAAGATTTCCAAGTTATTCACATAATGAAAACCTATACTTTGTTTCAGTCGAGTTCCCCATTCAAATGCATGTAACAGTGAGAAACGCACTGTCTTGGCGAAAGAAAGCGTTTTTGTACAACTTCATAGAAATAGCTGTAACTTTTGATAGAAGACTCAGACAAACATGTTTATGGCTTTATCTTATAGAACTCAAGGTCTACGTGCTGGGAAAACAGGTTTTGCAGCTGTTTGAGCTAAGATTTCCAAGTTATTCACATAATGAAAACCTATACTTTGTTTCAGTCGAGTTCCCCATTCAAATGCATGTAACAGTGAGAAACGCACTGTCTTGGCGAAAGAAAGCGTTTTTGTACAACTTCATAGAAATAGCTGTAACTTTTGATAGAAGACTCAGACAAACATGTTTATGGCTTTATCTTATAGAACTCAAGGTTTCCGTGCTGGGAAAACAGGTTTTGCAGCTGTTTGAGCTAAGATTTCCAAGTTATTCACATAATGAAAACCTATACTTTGTTTCGGTCGAGTTCCCCATTCAAATGCATGTAACAGTGAGAAACGCACTGTCTTGGCGAAAGAAAGCGTTTTTGTACAACTTCATAGAAATAGCTGTAACTTTTGATAGAAGACTCAGACAAACATGTTTATGGCTTTATCTTATAGAACTCAAGGTCTACGTGCTGGGAAAACAGGTTTTGCAGCTGTTTGAGCTAAGATTTCCAAGTTATTCACATAATGAAAACCTATACTTTGTTTCAGTCGAGTTCCCCATTCAAATGCATGTAACAGTGAGAAACGCACTGTCTTGGCGAAAGAAAGCGTTTTTGTACAACTTCATAGAAATAGCTGTAACTTTTGATAGAAGACTCAGACAAACATGTTTATGGCTTTATCTTATAGAACTCAAGGTTTCCGTGCTGGGAAAACAGGTTTTGCAGCTGTTTGAGCTAAGATTTCCAAGTTATTCACATAATGAAAACCTATACTTTGTTTCGGTCGAGTTCCCCATTCAAATGCATGTAACAGTGAGAAACGCACTGTCTTGGCGAAAGAAAGCGTTTTTGTACAACTTCATAGAAATAGCTGTAACTTTTGATAGAAGACTCGGATACACATGTTTATGGCTTTATCTTATAGAACTCAAGGTCTCCGTGCTGGGCAAACAGGTTTTGCAGCTGTTTGAACTAAGATTTCCAAGTTATTCACATAATGAAAACCTATACTTTGTTTCGGTCGAGTTCCCCATTCAAATGCATGTAACAGTGAGAAACGCACTGTCTTGGCGAAAGAAAGCGTTTTTGTACAACTTCATAGAAATAGCTGTAACTTTTGATAGAAGACTCAGACAAACATGTTTATGGCTTTATCTTATAGAACTCAAGGTCTACGTGCTGGGAAAACAGGTTTTGCAGCTGTTTGAGCTAAGATTTCCAAGTTATTCACATAATGAAAACTTATACTTTGTTTCGGTCGAGTTCCCCATTCAAATGCATGTAACAGTGAGAAACGCACTGTCTTGGCGAAAGAAAACGTTTTTGTACAACTTCATAGAAATAGCTGTAACTTTTGATAGAAGACTCGGATACACATGTTTATGGCTTTATCTTATAGAACTCAAGGTCTCCGTGCTGGGCAAACAGGTTTTGCAGCTGTTTGAGCTAAGATTTCCAAGTTATTCACATAATGAAAACTTATACTTTGTTTCAGTCGAGTTCCCCATTCAAATGCATGTAACAGTGAGAAACGCACTGTCTTGGCGAAAGAAAGCGTTTTTGTACAACTTCATAGAAATAGCTGTAACTTTTGATAGAAGACTCGGATACACATGTTTATGGCTTTATCTTATAGAACTCAAGGTCTTCGTGCTGGGCAAACAGGTTTTGCAGCTGTTTGAGCTAAGATTTCCAAGTTATTCACATAATGAAAACCTATACTTTGTTTCAGTCGAGTTCCCCATTCAAATGCATGTAACAGTGAGAAACGCACTGTCTTGGCGAAAGAAAGCGTTTTTGTACAACTTCATAGAAATAGCTGTAACTTTTGATAGAAGACTCAGACAAACATGTTTATGGCTTTATCTTATAGAACTCAAGGTCTACGTGCTGGGAAAACAGGTTTTGCAGCTGTTTGAGCTAAGATTTCCAAGTTATTCACATAATGAAAACTTATACTTTGTTTCGGTCGAGTTCCCCATTCAAATGCATGTAACAGTGAGAAACGCACTGTCTTGGCGAAAGAAAGCGTTTTTGTACAACTTCATAGAAATAGCTGTAACTTTTGATAGAAGACTCAGACAAACATGTTTATGGCTTTATCTTATAGAACTCAAGGTTTCCGTGCTGGGAAAACAGGTTTTGCAGCTGTTTGAGCTAAGATTTCCAAGTTATTCACATAATGAAAACCTATACTTTGTTTCGGTCGAGTTCCCCATTCAAATGCATGTAACAGTGAGAAACGCACTGTCTTGGCGAAAGAAAGCGTTTTTGTACAACTTCATAGAAATAGCTGTAACTTTTGATAGAAGACTCAGACAAACATGTTTATGGCTTTATCTTATAGAACTCAAGGTCTCCGTGCTGGGCAAACAGGTTTTGCAGCTGTTTGAGCTAAGATTTCCAAGTTATTCACATAATGAAAACTTATACTTTGTTTCGGTCGAGTTCCCCATTCAAATGCATGTAACAGTGAGAAACGCACTGTCTTGGCGAAAGAAAGCGTTTTTGTACAACTTCATAGAAATAGCTGTAACTTTTGATAGAAGACTCAGACAAACATGTTTATGGCTTTATCTTATAGAACTCAAGGTCTACGTGCTGGGAAAACAGGTTTTGCAGCTGTTTGAGCTAAGATTTCCAAGTTATTCACATAATGAAAACTTATACTTTGTTTCGGTCGAGTTCCCCATTCAAATGCATGTAACAGTGAGAAACGCACTGTCTTGGCGAAAGAAAGCGTTTTTGTACAACTTCATAGAAATAGCTGTAACTTTTGATAGAAGACTCAGACAAACATGTTTATGGCTTTATCTTATAGAACTCAAGGTTTCCGTGCTGGGAAAACAGGTTTTGCAGCTGTTTGAGCTAAGATTTCCAAGTTATTCACATAATGAAAACCTATACTTTGTTTCGGTCAAGTTCCCCATTCAAATGCATGTAACAGTGAGAAACGCACTGTCTTGGCGAAAGAAAGCGTTTTTGTACAACTTCATAGAAATAGCTGTAACTTTTGATAGAAGACTCGGATACACATGTTTATGGCTTTATCTTATAGAACTCAAGGTCTCCGTGCTGGGCAAACAGGTTTTGCAGCTGTTTGAACTAAGATTTCCAAGTTATTCACATAATGAAAACCTATACTTTGTTTCGGTCGAGTTCCCCATTCAAATGCATGTAACAGTGAGAAACGCACTGTCTTGGCGAAAGAAAGCGTTTTTGTACAACTTCATAGAAATAGCTGTAACTTTTGATAGAAGACTCAGACAAACATGTTTATGGCTTTATCTTATAGAACTCAAGGTCTACGTGCTGGGAAAACAGGTTTTGCAGCTGTTTGAGCTAAGATTTCCAAGTTATTCACATAATGAAAACTTATACTTTGTTTCGGTCGAGTTCCCCATTCAAATGCATGTAACAGTGAGAAACGCACTGTCTTGGCGAAAGAAAGCGTTTTTGTACAACTTCATAGAAATAGCTGTAACTTTTGATAGAAGACTCAGACAAACATGTTTATGGCTTTATCTTATAGAACTCAAGGTCTACGTGCTGGGAAAACAGGTTTTGCAGCTGTTTGAGCTAAGATTTCCAAGTTATTCACATAATGAAAACTTATACTTTGTTTCGGTCGAGTTCCCCATTCAAATGCATGTAACAGTGAGAAACGCACTGTCTTGGCGAAAGAAAGCTATTTTGTACAACTTCATAGAAATAGCTGTAACTTTTGATAGAAGACTCGGATACACATGTTTATGGCTTTATCTTATAGAACTCAAGGTCTCCGTGCTGGGCAAACAGGTTTTGCAGCTGTTTGAGCTAAGATTTCCAAGTTATTCACATAATGAAAACCTATACTTTGTTTCAGTCGAGTTCCCCATTCAAATGCATGTAACAGTGAGAAACGCACTGTCTTGGCGAAAGAAAGCGTTTTTGTACAACTTCATAGAAATAGCTGTAACTTTTGATAGAAGACTCGGATACACATGTTTATGGCTTTATCTTATAGAACTCAAGGTCTTCGTGCTGGGCAAACAGGTTTTGCAGCTGTTTGAGCTAAGATTTCCAAGTTATTCACATAATGAAAACCTATACTTTGTTTCAGTCGAGTTCCCCATTCAAATGCATGTAATAGTGAGAAACGCACTGTCTTGGCGAAAGAAAGCGTTTTTGTACAACTTCATAGAAATAGCTGTAACTTTTGATAGAAGACTCAGACAAACATGTTTATGGCTTTATCTTATAGAACTCAAGGTCTACGTGCTGGGAAAACAGGTTTTGCAGCTGTTTGAGCTAAGATTTCCAAGTTATTCACATAATGAAAACCTATACTTTGTTTCAGTCGAGTTCCCCATTCAAATGCATGTAACAGTGAGAAACGCACTGTCTTGGCGAAAGAAAGCGTTTTTGTACAACTTCATAGAAATAGCTGTAACTTTTGATAGAAGACTCAGACAAACATGTTTATGGCTTTATCTTATAGAACTCAAGGTTTCCGTGCTGGGAAAACAGGTTTTGCAGCTGTTTGAGCTAAGATTTCCAAGTTATTCACATAATGAAAACCTATACTTTGTTTCGGTCGAGTTCCCCATTCAAATGCATGTAACAGTGAGAAACGCACTGTCTTGGCGAAAGAAAGCGTTTTTGTACAACTTCATAGAAATAGCTGTAACTTTTGATAGAAGACTCAGACAAACATGTTTATGGCTTTATCTTATAGAACTCAAGGTCTACGTGCTGGGAAAACAGGTTTTGCAGCTGTTTGAGCTAAGATTTCCAAGTTATTCACATAATGAAAACCTATACTTTGTTTCAGTCGAGTTCCCCATTCAAATGCATGTAACAGTGAGAAACGCACTGTCTTGGCGAAAGAAAGCGTTTTTGTACAACTTCATAGAAATAGCTGTAACTTTTGATAGAAGACTCAGACAAACATGTTTATGGCTTTATCTTATAGAACTCAAGGTTTCCGTGCTGGGAAAACAGG
This sequence comes from Diplotaxodon limnothrissa, assembly GCF_057381915.1. Taxonomy (NCBI): domain Eukaryota; kingdom Metazoa; phylum Chordata; class Actinopteri; order Cichliformes; family Cichlidae; genus Diplotaxodon; species Diplotaxodon limnothrissa. The sequence continues at coordinate 29,711,473 of NC_140608.1, read as the reverse complement.
TTTTGCAGCTGTTTGAGCTAAGATTTCCAAGTTATTCACATAATGAAAACCTATACTTTGTTTCGGTCGAGTTCCCCATTCAAATGCATGTAACAGTGAGAAACGCACTGTCTTGGCGAAAGAAAGCGTTTTTGTACAACTTCATAGAAATAGCTGTAACTTTTGATAGAAGACTCAGACAAACATGTTTATGGCTTTATCTTATAGAACTCAAGGTCTACGTGCTGGGAAAACAGGTTTTGCAGCTGTTTGAGCTAAGATTTCCAAGTTATTCACATAATGAAAACCTATACTTTGTTTCGGTCGAGTTCCCCATTCAAATGCATGTAACAGTGAGAAACGCACTGTCTTGGCGAAAGAAAGCGTTTTTGTACAACTTCATAGAAATAGCTGTAACTTTTGATAGAAGACTCAGACAAACATGTTTATGGCTTTATCTTATAGAACTCAAGGTCTCCGTGCTGGGCAAACAGGTTTTGCAGCTGTTTGAGCTAAGATTTCCAAGTTATTCACATAATGAAAACTTATACTTTGTTTCGGTCGAGTTCCCCATTCAAATGCATGTAACAGTGAGAAACGCACTGTCTTGGCGAAAGAAAGCGTTTTTGTACAACTTCATAGAAATAGCTGTAACTTTTGATAGAAGACTCAGACAAACATGTTTATGGCTTTATCTTATAGAACTCAAGGTCTACGTGCTGGGAAAACAGGTTTTGCAGCTGTTTGAGCTAAGATTTCCAAGTTATTCACATAATGAAAACTTATACTTTGTTTCGGTCGAGTTCCCCATTCAAATGCATGTAACAGTGAGAAACGCACTGTCTTGGCGAAAGAAAGCGTTTTTGTACAACTTCATAGAAATAGCTGTAACTTTTGATAGAAGACTCAGACAAACATGTTTATGGCTTTATCTTATAGAACTCAAGGTTTCCGTGCTGGGAAAACAGGTTTTGCAGCTGTTTGAGCTAAGATTTCCAAGTTATTCACATAATGAAAACCTATACTTTGTTTCGGTCGAGTTCCCCATTCAAATGCATGTAACAGTGAGAAACGCACTGTCTTGGCGAAAGAAAGCGTTTTTGTACAACTTCATAGAAATAGCTGTAACTTTTGATAGAAGACTCGGATACACATGTTTATGGCTTTATCTTATAGAACTCAAGGTCTCCGTGCTGGGCAAACAGGTTTTGCAGCTGTTTGAACTAAGATTTCCAAGTTATTCACATAATGAAAACCTATACTTTGTTTCGGTCGAGTTCCCCATTCAAATGCATGTAACAGTGAGAAACGCACTGTCTTGGCGAAAGAAAGCGTTTTTGTACAACTTCATAGAAATAGCTGTAACTTTTGATAGAAGACTCAGACAAACATGTTTATGGCTTTATCTTATAGAACTCAAGGTCTACGTGCTGGGAAAACAGGTTTTGCAGCTGTTTGAGCTAAGATTTCCAAGTTATTCACATAATGAAAACTTATACTTTGTTTCGGTCGAGTTCCCCATTCAAATGCATGTAACAGTGAGAAACGCACTGTCTTGGCGAAAGAAAGCGTTTTTGTACAACTTCATAGAAATAGCTGTAACTTTTGATAGAAGACTCAGACAAACATGTTTATGGCTTTATCTTATAGAACTCAAGGTCTACGTGCTGGGAAAACAGGTTTTGCAGCTGTTTGAGCTAAGATTTCCAAGTTATTCACATAATGAAAACTTATACTTTGTTTCGGTCGAGTTCCCCATTCAAATGCATGTAACAGTGAGAAACGCACTGTCTTGGCGAAAGAAAGCTATTTTGTACAACTTCATAGAAATAGCTGTAACTTTTGATAGAAGACTCGGATACACATGTTTATGGCTTTATCTTATAGAACTCAAGGTCTCCGTGCTGGGCAAACAGGTTTTGCAGCTGTTTGAGCTAAGATTTCCAAGTTATTCACATAATGAAAACCTATACTTTGTTTCAGTCGAGTTCCCCATTCAAATGCATGTAACAGTGAGAAACGCACTGTCTTGGCGAAAGAAAGCGTTTTTGTACAACTTCATAGAAATAGCTGTAACTTTTGATAGAAGACTCGGATACACATGTTTATGGCTTTATCTTATAGAACTCAAGGTCTTCGTGCTGGGCAAACAGGTTTTGCAGCTGTTTGAACTAAGATTTCCAAGTTATTCACATAATGAAAACCTATACTTTGTTTCGGTCGAGTTCCCCATTCAAATGCATGTAACAGTGAGAAACGCACTGTCTTGGCGAAAGAAAGCGTTTTTGTACAACTTCATAGAAATAGCTGTAACTTTTGATAGAAGACTCAGACAAACATGTTTATGGCTTTATCTTATAGAACTCAAGGTCTACGTGCTGGGAAAACAGGTTTTGCAGCTGTTTGAGCTAAGATTTCCAAGTTATTCACATAATGAAAACTTATACTTTGTTTCGGTCGAGTTCCCCATTCAAATGCATGTAACAGTGAGAAACGCACTGTCTTGGCGAAAGAAAACGTTTTTGTACAACTTCATAGAAATAGCTGTAACTTTTGATAGAAGACTCGGATACACATGTTTATGGCTTTATCTTATAGAACTCAAGGTCTCCGTGCTGGGCAAACAGGTTTTGCAGCTGTTTGAGCTAAGATTTCCAAGTTATTCACATAATGAAAACTTATACTTTGTTTCAGTCGAGTTCCCCATTCAAATGCATGTAACAGTGAGAAACGCACTGTCTTGGCGAAAGAAAGCGTTTTTGTACAACTTCATAGAAATAGCTGTAACTTTTGATAGAAGACTCGGATACACATGTTTATGGCTTTATCTTATAGAACTCAAGGTCTTCGTGCTGGGCAAACAGGTTTTGCAGCTGTTTGAGCTAAGATTTCCAAGTTATTCACATAATGAAAACCTATACTTTGTTTCAGTCGAGTTCCCCATTCAAATGCATGTAACAGTGAGAAACGCACTGTCTTGGCGAAAGAAAGCGTTTTTGTACAACTTCATAGAAATAGCTGTAACTTTTGATAGAAGACTCAGACAAACATGTTTATGGCTTTATCTTATAGAACTCAAGGTTTCCGTGCTGGGAAAACAGGTTTTGCAGCTGTTTGAGCTAAGATTTCCAAGTTATTCACATAATGAAAACTTATACTTTGTTTCGGTCGAGTTCCCCATTCAAATGCATGTAACAGTGAGAAACGCACTGTCTTGGCGAAAGAAAGCGTTTTTGTACAACTTCATAGAAATAGCTGTAACTTTTGATAGAAGACTCAGACAAACATGTTTATGGCTTTATCTTATAGAACTCAAGGTTTCCGTGCTGGGAAAACAGGTTTTGCAGCTGTTTGAGCTAAGATTTCCAAGTTATTCACATAATGAAAACCTATACTTTGTTTCGGTCGAGTTCCCCATTCAAATGCATGTAACAGTGAGAAACGCACTGTCTTGGCGAAAGAAAGCGTTTTTGTACAACTTCATAGAAATAGCTGTAACTTTTGATAGAAGACTCAGACAAACATGTTTATGGCTTTATCTTATAGAACTCAAGGTTTCCGTGCTGGGAAAACAGGTTTTGCAGCTGTTTGAGCTAAGATTTCCAAGTTATTCACATAATGAAAACCTATACTTTGTTTCGGTCAAGTTCCCCATTCAAATGCATGTAACAGTGAGAAACGCACTGTCTTGGCGAAAGAAAGCGTTTTTGTACAACTTCATAGAAATAGCTGTAACTTTTGATAGAAGACTCGGATACACATGTTTATGGCTTTATCTTATAGAACTCAAGGTCTCCGTGCTGGGCAAACAGGTTTTGCAGCTGTTTGAACTAAGATTTCCAAGTTATTCACATAATGAAAACCTATACTTTGTTTCGGTCGAGTTCCCCATTCAAATGCATGTAACAGTGAGAAACGCACTGTCTTGGCGAAAGAAAGCGTTTTTGTACAACTTCATAGAAATAGCTGTAACTTTTGATAGAAGACTCAGACAAACATGTTTATGGCTTTATCTTATAGAACTCAAGGTCTACGTGCTGGGAAAACAGGTTTTGCAGCTGTTTGAGCTAAGATTTCCAAGTTATTCACATAATGAAAACTTATACTTTGTTTCGGTCGAGTTCCCCATTCAAATGCATGTAACAGTGAGAAACGCACTGTCTTGGCGAAAGAAAGCGTTTTTGTACAACTTCATAGAAATAGCTGTAACTTTTGATAGAAGACTCAGACAAACATGTTTATGGCTTTATCTTATAGAACTCAAGGTCTACGTGCTGGGAAAACAGGTTTTGCAGCTGTTTGAGCTAAGATTTCCAAGTTATTCACATAATGAAAACTTATACTTTGTTTCGGTCGAGTTCCCCATTCAAATGCATGTAACAGTGAGAAACGCACTGTCTTGGCGAAAGAAAGCTATTTTGTACAACTTCATAGAAATAGCTGTAACTTTTGATAGAAGACTCGGATACACATGTTTATGGCTTTATCTTATAGAACTCAAGGTCTCCGTGCTGGGCAAACAGGTTTTGCAGCTGTTTGAGCTAAGATTTCCAAGTTATTCACATAATGAAAACCTATACTTTGTTTCAGTCGAGTTCCCCATTCAAATGCATGTAACAGTGAGAAACGCACTGTCTTGGCGAAAGAAAGCGTTTTTGTACAACTTCATAGAAATAGCTGTAACTTTTGATAGAAGACTCAGACAAACATGTTTATGGCTTTATCTTATAGAACTCAAGGTCTACGTGCTGGGAAAACAGGTTTTGCAGCTGTTTGAGCTAAGATTTCCAAGTTATTCACATAATGAAAACCTATACTTTGTTTCAGTCGAGTTCCCCATTCAAATGCATGTAACAGTGAGAAACGCACTGTCTTGGCGAAAGAAAGCGTTTTTGTACAACTTCATAGAAATAGCTGTAACTTTTGATAGAAGACTCAGACAAACATGTTTATGGCTTTATCTTATAGAACTCAAGGTTTCCGTGCTGGGAAAACAGGTTTTGCAGCTGTTTGAGCTAAGATTTCCAAGTTATTCACATAATGAAAACCTATACTTTGTTTCGGTCGAGTTCCCCATTCAAATGCATGTAACAGTGAGAAACGCACTGTCTTGGCGAAAGAAAGCGTTTTTGTACAACTTCATAGAAATAGCTGTAACTTTTGATAGAAGACTCAGACAAACATGTTTATGGCTTTATCTTATAGAACTCAAGGTCTACGTGCTGGGAAAACAGGTTTTGCAGCTGTTTGAGCTAAGATTTCCAAGTTATTCACATAATGAAAACCTATACTTTGTTTCAGTCGAGTTCCCCATTCAAATGCATGTAACAGTGAGAAACGCACTGTCTTGGCGAAAGAAAACGTTTTTGTACAACTTCATAGAAATAGCTGTAACTTTTGATAGAAGACTCGGATACACATGTTTATGGCTTTATCTTATAGAACTCAAGGTCTCCGTGCTGGGCAAACAGGTTTTGCAGCTGTTTGAGCTAAGATTTCCAAGTTATTCACATAATGAAAACTTATACTTTGTTTCAGTCGAGTTCCCCATTCAAATGCATGTAACAGTGAGAAACGCACTGTCTTGGCGAAAGAAAGCGTTTTTGTACAACTTCATAGAAATAGCTGTAACTTTTGATAGAAGACTCGGATACACATGTTTATGGCTTTATCTTATAGAACTCAAGGTCTTCGTGCTGGGCAAACAGGTTTTGCAGCTGTTTGAGCTAAGATTTCCAAGTTATTCACATAATGAAAACCTATACTTTGTTTCAGTCGAGTTCCCCATTCAAATGCATGTAACAGTGAGAAACGCACTGTCTTGGCGAAAGAAAGCGTTTTTGTACAACTTCATAGAAATAGCTGTAACTTTTGATAGAAGACTCAGACAAACATGTTTATGGCTTTATCTTATAGAACTCAAGGTTTCCGTGCTGGGAAAACAGGTTTTGCAGCTGTTTGAGCTAAGATTTCCAAGTTATTCACATAATGAAAACCTATACTTTGTTTCGGTCGAGTTCCCCATTCAAATGCATGTAACAGTGAGAAACGCACTGTCTTGGCGAAAGAAAGCGTTTTTGTACAACTTCATAGAAATAGCTGTAACTTTTGATAGAAGACTCAGACAAACATGTTTATGGCTTTATCTTATAGAACTCAAGGTCTACGTGCTGGGAAAACAGGTTTTGCAGCTGTTTGAGCTAAGATTTCCAAGTTATTCACATAATGAAAACCTATACTTTGTTTCGGTCGAGTTCCCCATTCAAATGCATGTAACAGTGAGAAACGCACTGTCTTGGCGAAAGAAAGCGTTTTTGTACAACTTCATAGAAATAGCTGTAACTTTTGATAGAAGACTCGGATACACATGTTTATGGCTTTATCTTATAGAACTCAAGGTCTCCGTGCTGGGCAAACAGGTTTTGCAGCTGTTTGAACTAAGATTTCCAAGTTATTCACATAATGAAAACCTATACTTTGTTTCGGTCGAGTTCCCCATTCAAATGCATGTAACAGTGAGAAACGCACTGTCTTGGCGAAAGAAAGCGTTTTTGTACAACTTCATAGAAATAGCTGTAACTTTTGATAGAAGACTCAGACAAACATGTTTATGGCTTTATCTTATAGAACTCAAGGTTTCCGTGCTGGGAAAACAGGTTTTGCAGCTGTTTGAGCTAAGATTTCCAAGTTATTCACATAATGAAAACCTATACTTTGTTTCGGTCGAGTTCCCCATTCAAATGCATGTAACAGTGAGAAACGCACTGTCTTGGCGAAAGAAAGCGTTTTTGTACAACTTCATAGAAATAGCTGTAACTTTTGATAGAAGACTCGGATACACATGTTTATGGCTTTATCTTATAGAACTCAAGGTCTCCGTGCTGGGCAAACAGGTTTTGCAGCTGTTTGAACTAAGATTTCCAAGTTATTCACATAATGAAAACCTATACTTTGTTTCGGTCGAGTTCCCCATTCAAATGCATGTAACAGTGAGAAACGCACTGTCTTGGCGAAAGAAAGCGTTTTTGTACAACTTCATAGAAATAGCTGTAACTTTTGATAGAAGACTCAGACAAACATGTTTATGGCTTTATCTTATAGAACTCAAGGTCTCCGTGCTGGGCAAACAGGTTTTGCAGCTGTTTGAGCTAAGATTTCCAAGTTATTCACATAATGAAAACTTATACTTTGTTTCGGTCGAGTTCCCCATTCAAATGCATGTAACAGTGAGAAACGCACTGTCTTGGCGAAAGAAAGCGTTTTTGTACAACTTCATAGAAATAGCTGTAACTTTTGATAGAAGACTCAGACAAACATGTTTATGGCTTTATCTTATAGAACTCAAGGTCTACGTGCTGGGAAAACAGGTTTTGCAGCTGTTTGAGCTAAGATTTCCAAGTTATTCACATAATGAAAACTTATACTTTGTTTCGGTCGAGTTCCCCATTCAAATGCATGTAACAGTGAGAAACGCACTGTCTTGGCGAAAGAAAGCGTTTTTGTACAACTTCATAGAAATAGCTGTAACTTTTGATAGAAGACTCAGACAAACATGTTTATGGCTTTATCTTATAGAACTCAAGGTTTCCGTGCTGGGAAAACAGGTTTTGCAGCTGTTTGAGCTAAGATTTCCAAGTTATTCACATAATGAAAACCTATACTTTGTTTCGGTCGAGTTCCCCATTCAAATGCATGTAACAGTGAGAAACGCACTGTCTTGGCGAAAGAAAGCGTTTTTGTACAACTTCATAGAAATAGCTGTAACTTTTGATAGAAGACTCGGATACACATGTTTATGGCTTTATCTTATAGAACTCAAGGTCTCCGTGCTGGGCAAACAGGTTTTGCAGCTGTTTGAACTAAGATTTCCAAGTTATTCACATAATGAAAACCTATACTTTGTTTCGGTCGAGTTCCCCATTCAAATGCATGTAACAGTGAGAAACGCACTGTCTTGGCGAAAGAAAGCGTTTTTGTACAACTTCATAGAAATAGCTGTAACTTTTGATAGAAGACTCAGACAAACATGTTTATGGCTTTATCTTATAGAACTCAAGGTCTACGTGCTGGGAAAACAGGTTTTGCAGCTGTTTGAGCTAAGATTTCCAAGTTATTCACATAATGAAAACTTATACTTTGTTTCGGTCGAGTTCCCCATTCAAATGCATGTAACAGTGAGAAACGCACTGTCTTGGCGAAAGAAAGCGTTTTTGTACAACTTCATAGAAATAGCTGTAACTTTTGATAGAAGACTCAGACAAACATGTTTATGGCTTTATCTTATAGAACTCAAGGTCTACGTGCTGGGAAAACAGGTTTTGCAGCTGTTTGAGCTAAGATTTCCAAGTTATTCACATAATGAAAACTTATACTTTGTTTCGGTCGAGTTCCCCATTCAAATGCATGTAACAGTGAGAAACGCACTGTCTTGGCGAAAGAAAGCTATTTTGTACAACTTCATAGAAATAGCTGTAACTTTTGATAGAAGACTCGGATACACATGTTTATGGCTTTATCTTATAGAACTCAAGGTCTCCGTGCTGGGCAAACAGGTTTTGCAGCTGTTTGAGCTAAGATTTCCAAGTTATTCACATAATGAAAACCTATACTTTGTTTCAGTCGAGTTCCCCATTCAAATGCATGTAACAGTGAGAAACGCACTGTCTTGGCGAAAGAAAGCGTTTTTGTACAACTTCATAGAAATAGCTGTAACTTTTGATAGAAGACTCGGATACACATGTTTATGGCTTTATCTTATAGAACTCAAGGTCTTCGTGCTGGGCAAACAGGTTTTGCAGCTGTTTGAGCTAAGATTTCCAAGTTATTCACATAATGAAAACCTATACTTTGTTTCAGTCGAGTTCCCCATTCAAATGCATGTAACAGTGAGAAACGCACTGTCTTGGCGAAAGAAAGCGTTTTTGTACAACTTCATAGAAATAGCTGTAACTTTTGATAGAAGACTCAGACAAACATGTTTATGGCTTTATCTTATAGAACTCAAGGTCTACGTGCTGGGAAAACAGGTTTTGCAGCTGTTTGAGCTAAGATTTCCAAGTTATTCACATAATGAAAACCTATACTTTGTTTCAGTCGAGTTCCCCATTCAAATGCATGTAACAGTGAGAAACGCACTGTCTTGGCGAAAGAAAGCGTTTTTGTACAACTTCATAGAAATAGCTGTAACTTTTGATAGAAGACTCAGACAAACATGTTTATGGCTTTATCTTATAGAACTCAAGGTTTCCGTGCTGGGAAAACAGGTTTTGCAGCTGTTTGAGCTAAGATTTCCAAGTTATTCACATAATGAAAACCTATACTTTGTTTCGGTCGAGTTCCCCATTCAAATGCATGTAACAGTGAGAAACGCACTGTCTTGGCGAAAGAAAGCGTTTTTGTACAACTTCATAGAAATAGCTGTAACTTTTGATAGAAGACTCAGACAAACATGTTTATGGCTTTATCTTATAGAACTCAAGGTCTACGTGCTGGGAAAACAGGTTTTGCAGCTGTTTGAGCTAAGATTTCCAAGTTATTCACATAATGAAAACCTATACTTTGTTTCAGTCGAGTTCCCCATTCAAATGCATGTAACAGTGAGAAACGCACTGTCTTGGCGAAAGAAAGCGTTTTTGTACAACTTCATAGAAATAGCTGTAACTTTTGATAGAAGACTCAGACAAACATGTTTATGGCTTTATCTTATAGAACTCAAGGTTTCCGTGCTGGGAAAACAGGTTTTGCAGCTGTTTGAGCTAAGAGTTCCAAGTTATTCACATAATGAAAACCTATACTTTGTTTCGGTCGAGTTCCCCATTCAAATGCATGTAACAGTGAGAAACGCACTGTCTTGGCGAAAGAAAGCGTTTTTGTACAACTTCATAGAAATAGCTGTAACTTTTGATAGAAGACTCAGACAAACATGTTTATGGCTTTATCTTATAGAACTCAAGGTTTCCGTGCTGGGAAAACAGGTTTTGCAGCTGTTTGAGCTAAGATTTCCAAGTTATTCACATAATGAAAACCTATACTTTGTTTCGGTCGAGTTCCCCATTCAAATGCATGTAACAGTGAGAAACGCACTGTCTTGGCGAAAGAAAGCGTTTTTGTACAACTTCATAGAAATAGCTGTAACTTTTGATAGAAGACTCGGATACACATGTTTATGGCTTTATCTTATAGAACTCAAGGTCTCCGTGCTGGGCAAACAGGTTTTGCAGCTGTTTGAACTAAGATTTCCAAGTTATTCACATAATGAAAACCTATACTTTGTTTCGGTCGAGTTCCCCATTCAAATGCATGTAACAGTGAGAAACGCACTGTCTTGGCGAAAGAAAGCGTTTTTGTACAACTTCATAGAAATAGCTGTAACTTTTGATAGAAGACTCAGACAAACATGTTTATGGCTTTATCTTATAGAACTCAAGGTCTCCGTGCTGGGCAAACAGGTTTTGCAGCTGTTTGAGCTAAGATTTCCAAGTTATTCACATAATGAAAACTTATACTTTGTTTCAGTCGAGTTCCCCATTCAAATGCATGTAACAGTGAGAAACGCACTGTCTTGGCGAAAGAAAGCGTTTTTGTACAACTTCATAGAAATAGCTGTAACTTTTGATAGAAGACTCAGACAAACATGTTTATGGCTTTATCTTATAGAACTCAAGGTTTCCGTGCTGGGAAAACAGGTTTTGCAGCTGTTTGAGCTAAGATTTCCAAGTTATTCACATAATGAAAACCTATACTTTGTTTCGGTCGAGTTCCCCATTCAAATGCATGTAACAGTGAGAAACGCACTGTCTTGGCGAAAGAAAGCGTTTTTGTACAACTTCATAGAAATAGCTGTAACTTTTGATAGAAGACTCAGACAAACATGTTTATGGCTTTATCTTATAGAACTCAAGGTCTACGTGCTGGGAAAACAGGTTTTGCAGCTGTTTGAGCTAAGATTTCCAAGTTATTCACATAATGAAAACCTATACTTTGTTTCGGTCGAGTTCCCCATTCAAATGCATGTAACAGTGAGAAACGCACTGTCTTGGCGAAAGAAAGCGTTTTTGTACAACTTCATAGAAATAGCTGTAACTTTTGATAGAAGACTCGGATACACATGTTTATGGCTTTATCTTATAGAACTCAAGGTCTCCGTGCTGGGCAAACAGGTTTTGCAGCTGTTTGAACTAAGATTTCCAAGTTATTCACATAATGAAAACCTATACTTTGTTTCGGTCGAGTTCCCCATTCAAATGCATGTAACAGTGAGAAACGCACTGTCTTGGCGAAAGAAAGCGTTTTTGTACAACTTCATAGAAATAGCTGTAACTTTTGATAGAAGACTCAGACAAACATGTTTATGGCTTTATCTTATAGAACTCAAGGTCTCCGTGCTGGGCAAACAGGTTTTGCAGCTGTTTGAGCTAAGATTTCCAAGTTATTCACATAATGAAAACTTATACTTTGTTTCGGTCGAGTTCCCCATTCAAATGCATGTAACAGTGAGAAACGCACTGTCTTGGCGAAAGAAAGCGTTTTTGTACAACTTCATAGAAATAGCTGTAACTTTTGATAGAAGACTCGGATACACATGTTTATGGCTTTATCTTATAGAACTCAAGGTCTCCGTGCTGGGCAAACAGGTTTTGCAGCTGTTTGAGCTAAGATTTCCAAGTTATTCACATAATGAAAACTTATACTTTGTTTCGGTCGAGTTCCCCATTCAAATGCATGTAACAGTGAGAAACGCACTGTCTTGGCGAAAGAAAGCGTTTTTGTACAACTTCATAGAAATAGCTGTAACTTTTGATAGAAGACTCAGACAAACATGTTTATGGCTTTATCTTATAGAACTCAAGGTTTCCGTGCTGGGAAAACAGGTTTTGCAGCTGTTTGAGCTAAGATTTCCAAGTTATTCACATAATGAAAACCTATACTTTGTTTCGGTCGAGTTCCCCATTCAAATGCATGTAACAGTGAGAAACGCACTGTCTTGGCGAAAGAAAGCGTTTTTGTACAACTTCATAGAAATAGCTGTAACTTTTGATAGAAGACTCAGACAAACATGTTTATGGCTTTATCTTATAGAACTCAAGGTCTACGTGCTGGGAAAACAGGTTTTGCAGCTGTTTGAGCTAAGATTTCCAAGTTATTCACATAATGAAAACCTATACTTTGTTTCGGTCGAGTTCCCCATTCAAATGCATGTAACAGTGAGAAACGCACTGTCTTGGCGAAAGAAAGCTATTTTTTACAACTTCATAGAAATAGCTGTAACTTTTGATAGAAGACTCAGACAAACATGTTTATGGCTTTATCTTATAGAACTCAAGGTCTCCGTGCTGGGCAAACAGGTTTTGCAGCTGTTTGAGCTAAGATTTCCAAGTTATTCACATAATGAAAACTTATACTTTGTTTCGGTCGAGTTCCCCATTCAAATGCATGTAACAGTGAGAAACGCACTGTCTTGGCGAAAGAAAGCGTTTTTGTACAACTTCATAGAAATAGCTGTAACTTTTGATAGAAGACTCAGACAAACATGTTTATGGCTTTATCTTATAGAACTCAAGGTCTACGTGCTGGGAAAACAGGTTTTGCAGCTGTTTGAGCTAAGATTTCCAAGTTATTCACATAATGAAAACTTATACTTTGTTTCGGTCGAGTTCCCCATTCAAATGCATGTAACAGTGAGAAACGCACTGTCTTGGCGAAAGAAAGCGTTTTTGTACAACTTCATAGAAATAGCTGTAACTTTTGATAGAAGACTCAGACAAACATGTTTATGGCTTTATCTTATAGAACTCAAGGTTTCCGTGCTGGGAAAACAGGTTTTGCAGCTGTTTGAGCTAAGATTTCCAAGTTATTCACATAATGAAAACCTATACTTTGTTTCGGTCGAGTTCCCCATTCAAATGCATGTAACAGTGAGAAACGCACTGTCTTGGCGAAAGAAAGCGTTTTTGTACAACTTCATAGAAATAGCTGTAACTTTTGATAGAAGACTCGGATACACATGTTTATGGCTTTATCTTATAGAACTCAAGGTCTCCGTGCTGGGAAAACAGGTTTTGCAGCTGTTTGAACTAAGATTTCCAAGTTATTCACATAATGAAAACCTATACTTTGTTTCGGTCGAGTTCCCCATTCAAATGCATGTAACAGTGAGAAACGCACTGTCTTGGCGAAAGAAAGCGTTTTTGTACAACTTCATATAAATAGCTGTAACTTTTGATAGAAGACTCGGATACACATGTTTATGGCTTTATCTTATAGAACTCAAGGTCTCCGTGCTGGGCAAACAGGTTTTGCAGCTGTTTGAGCTAAGATTTCCAAGTTATTCACATAATGAAAACTTATACTTTGTTTCAGTCGAGTTCCCCATTCAAATGCATGTAACAGTGAGAAACGCACTGTCTTGGCGAAAGAAAGCGTTTTTGTACAACTTCATAGAAATAGCTGTAACTTTTGATAGAAGACTCAGACAAACATGTTTATGGCTTTATCTTATAGAACTCAAGGTCTACGTGCTGGGAAAACAGGTTTTGCAGCTGTTTGAGCTAAGATTTCCAAGTTATTCACATAATGAAAACCTATACTTTGTTTCGGTCGAGTTCCCCATTCAAATGCATGTAACAGTGAGAAACGCACTGTCTTGGCGAAAGAAAGCGTTTTTGTACAACTTCATAGAAATAGCTGTAACTTTTGATAGAAGACTCGGATACACATGTTTATGGCTTTATCTTATAGAACTCAAGGTCTCCGTGCTGGGCAAACAGGTTTTGCAGCTGTTTGAACTAAGATTTCCAAGTTATTCACATAATGAAAACCTATACTTTGTTTCGGTCGAGTTCCCCATTCAAATGCATGTAACAGTGAGAAACGCACTGTCTTGGCGAAAGAAAGCGTTTTTGTACAACTTCATAGAAATAGCTGTAACTTTTGATAGAAGACTCAGACAAACATGTTTATGGCTTTATCTTATAGAACTCAAGGTCTCCGTGCTGGGCAAACAGGTTTTGCAGCTGTTTGAGCTAAGATTTCCAAGTTATTCACATAATGAAAACTTATACTTTGTTTCGGTCGAGTTCCCCATTCAAATGCATGTAACAGTGAGAAACGCACTGTCTTGGCGAAAGAAAGCGTTTTTGTACAACTTCATAGAAATAGCTGTAACTTTTGATAGAAGACTCGGATACACATGTTTATGGCTTTATCTTATAGAACTCAAGGTCTCCGTGCTGGGCAAACAGGTTTTGCAGCTGTTTGAGCTAAGATTTCCAAGTTATTCACATAATGAAAACTTATACTTTGTTTCGGTCGAGTTCCCCATTCAAATGCATGTAACAGTGAGAAACGCACTGTCTTGGCGAAAGAAAGCGTTTTTGTACAACTTCATAGAAATAGCTGTAACTTTTGATAGAAGACTCAGACAAACATGTTTATGGCTTTATCTTATAGAACTCAAGGTTTCCGTGCTGGGAAAACAGGTTTTGCAGCTGTTTGAGCTAAGATTTCCAAGTTATTCACATAATGAAAACCTATACTTTGTTTCGGTCGAGTTCCCCATTCAAATGCATGTAACAGTGAGAAACGCACTGTCTTGGCGAAAGAAAGCGTTTTTGTACAACTTCATAGAAATAGCTGTAACTTTTGATAGAAGACTCAGACAAACATGTTTATGGCTTTATCTTATAGAACTCAAGGTCTACGTGCTGGGAAAACAGGTTTTGCAGCTGTTTGAGCTAAGATTTCCAAGTTATTCACATAATGAAAACCTATACTTTGTTTCGGTCGAGTTCCCCATTCAAATGCATGTAACAGTGAGAAACGCACTGTCTTGGCGAAAGAAAGCTATTTTTTACAACTTCATAGAAATAGCTGTAACTTTTGATAGAAGACTCAGACAAACATGTTTATGGCTTTATCTTATAGAACTCAAGGTCTCCGTGCTGGGCAAACAGGTTTTGCAGCTGTTTGAGCTAAGATTTCCAAGTTATTCACATAATGAAAACTTATACTTTGTTTCGGTCGAGTTCCCCATTCAAATGCATGTAACAGTGAGAAACGCACTGTCTTGGCGAAAGAAAGCGTTTTTGTACAACTTCATAGAAATAGCTGTAACTTTTGATAGAAGACTCAGACAAACATGTTTATGGCTTTATCTTATAGAACTCAAGGTCTACGTGCTGGGAAAACAGGTTTTGCAGCTGTTTGAGCTAAGATTTCCAAGTTATTCACATAATGAAAACTTATACTTTGTTTCGGTCGAGTTCCCCATTCAAATGCATGTAACAGTGAGAAACGCACTGTCTTGGCGAAAGAAAGCGTTTTTGTACAACTTCATAGAAATAGCTGTAACTTTTGATAGAAGACTCAGACAAACATGTTTATGGCTTTATCTTATAGAACTCAAGGTTTCCGTGCTGGGAAAACAGGTTTTGCAGCTGTTTGAGCTAAGATTTCCAAGTTATTCACATAATGAAAACCTATACTTTGTTTCGGTCGAGTTCCCCATTCAAATGCATGTAACAGTGAGAAACGCACTGTCTTGGCGAAAGAAAGCGTTTTTGTACAACTTCATAGAAATAGCTGTAACTTTTGATAGAAGACTCGGATACACATGTTTATGGCTTTATCTTATAGAACTCAAGGTCTCCGTGCTGGGAAAACAGGTTTTGCAGCTGTTTGAACTAAGATTTCCAAGTTATTCACATAATGAAAACCTATACTTTGTTTCGGTCGAGTTCCCCATTCAAATGCATGTAACAGTGAGAAACGCACTGTCTTGGCGAAAGAAAGCGTTTTTGTACAACTTCATAGAAATAGCTGTAACTTTTGATAGAAGACTCAGACAAACATGTTTATGGCTTTATCTTATAGAACTCAAGGTCTACGTGCTGGGCAAACAGGTTTTGCAGCTGTTTGAGCTAAGATTTCCAAGTTATTCACATAATGAAAACTTATACTTTGTTTCGGTCGAGTTCCCCATTCAAATGCATGTAACAGTGAGAAACGCACTGTCTTGGCGAAAGAAAGCGTTTTTGTACAACTTCATAGAAATAGCTGTAACTTTTGATAGAAGACTCGGATACACATGTTTATGGCTTTATCTTATAGAACTCAAGGTCTCCGTGCTGGGCAAACAGGTTTTGCAGCTGTTTGAGCTAAGATTTCCAAGTTATTCACATAATGAAAACTTATACTTTGTTTCGGTCGAGTTCCCCATTCAAATGCATGTAACAGTGAGAAACGCACTGTCTTGGCGAAAGAAAGCGTTTTTGTACAACTTCATAGAAATAGCTGTAACTTTTGATAGAAGACTCAGACAAACATGTTTATGGCTTTATCTTATAGAACTCAAGGTTTCCGTGCTGGGAAAACAGGTTTTGCAGCTGTTTGAGCTAAGATTTCCAAGTTATTCACATAATGAAAACCTATACTTTGTTTCGGTCGAGTTCCCCATTCAAATGCATGTAACAGTGAGAAACGCACTGTCTTGGCGAAAGAAAGCGTTTTTGTACAACTTCATAGAAATAGCTGTAACTTTTGATAGAAGACTCAGACAAACATGTTTATGGCTTTATCTTATAGAACTCAAGGTCTACGTGCTGGGAAAACAGGTTTTGCAGCTGTTTGAGCTAAGATTTCCAAGTTATTCACATAATGAAAACCTATACTTTGTTTCGGTCGAGTTCCCCATTCAAATGCATGTAACAGTGAGAAACGCACTGTCTTGGCGAAAGAAAGCTATTTTTTACAACTTCATAGAAATAGCTGTAACTTTTGATAGAAGACTCAGACAAACATGTTTATGGCTTTATCTTATAGAACTCAAGGTCTCCGTGCTGGGCAAACAGGTTTTGCAGCTGTTTGAGCTAAGATTTCCAAGTTATTCACATAATGAAAACTTATACTTTGTTTCGGTCGAGTTCCCCATTCAAATGCATGTAACAGTGAGAAACGCACTGTCTTGGCGAAAGAAAGCGTTTTTGTACAACTTCATAGAAATAGCTGTAACTTTTGATAGAAGACTCAGACAAACATGTTTATGGCTTTATCTTATAGAACTCAAGGTCTACGTGCTGGGAAAACAGGTTTTGCAGCTGTTTGAGCTAAGATTTCCAAGTTATTCACATAGTGAAAACTTATCCTTTGTTTCGGTCGAGTTCCCCATTCAAATGCATGTAACAGTGAGAAACGCACTGTCTTGGCGAAAGAAAGCGTTTTTGTACAACTTCATAGAAATAGCTGTAACTTTTGATAGAAGACTCAGACAAACATGTTTATGGCTTTATCTTATAGAACTCAAGGTTTCCGTGCTGGGAAAACAGGTTTTGCAGCTGTTTGAGCTAAGATTTCCAAGTTATTCACATAATGAAAACCTATACTTTGTTTCGGTCGAGTTCCCCATTCAAATGCATGTAACAGTGAGAAACGCACTGTCTTGGCGAAAGAAAGCGTTTTTGTACAACTTCATAGAAATAGCTGTAACTTTTGATAGAAGACTCGGATACACATGTTTATGGCTTTATCTTATAGAACTCAAGGTCTCCGTGCTGGGCAAACAGGTTTTGCAGCTGTTTGAACTAAGATTTCCAAGTTATTCACATAATGAAAACCTATACTTTGTTTCGGTCGAGTTCCCCATTCAAATGCATGTAACAGTGAGAAACGCACTGTCTTGGCGAAAGAAAGCGTTTTTGTACAACTTCATAGAAATAGCTGTAACTTTTGATAGAAGACTCAGACAAACATGTTTATGGCTTTATCTTATAGAACTCAAGGTCTACGTGCTGGGAAAACAGGTTTTGCAGCTGTTTGAGCTAAGATTTCCAAGTTATTCACATAATGAAAACTTATACTTTGTTTCGGTCGAGTTCCCCATTCAAATGCATGTAACAGTGAGAAACGCACTGTCTTGGCGAAAGAAAGCGTTTTTGTACAACTTCATAGAAATAGCTGTAACTTTTGATAGAAGACTCAGACAAACATGTTTATGGCTTTATCTTATAGAACTCAAGGTCTACGTGCTGGGAAAACAGGTTTTGCAGCTGTTTGAGCTAAGATTTCCAAGTTATTCACATAATGAAAACTTATACTTTGTTTCGGTCGAGTTCCCCATTCAAATGCATGTAACAGTGAGAAACGCACTGTCTTGGCGAAAGAAAGCGTTTTTGTACAACTTCATAGAAATAGCTGTAACTTTTGATAGAAGACTCAGACAAACATGTTTATGGCTTTATCTTATAGAACTCAAGGTTTCCGTGCTGGGAAAACAGGTTTTGCAGCTGTTTGAGCTAAGATTTCCAAGTTATTCACATAATGAAAACCTATACTTTGTTTCGGTCGAGTTCCCCATTCAAATGCATGTAACAGTGAGAAACGCACTGTCTTGGCGAAAGAAAGCGTTTTTGTACAACTTCATATAAATAGCTGTAACTTTTGATAGAAGACTCGGATACACATGTTTATGGCCTTATATTATAGAACTCAAGGTTTCCGTGCTGGGAAAACAGGTTTTGCAGCTGTTTGAGCTAAGATTTCCAAGTTATTCACATAATGAAAACCTATACTTTGTTTCAGTCGAGTTCCCCATTCAAATGCATGTAACAGTGAGAAACGCACTGTCTTGGCGAAAGAAAGCGTTTTTGTACAACTTCATAGAAATAGCTGTAACTTTTGATAGAAGACTCAGACAAACATGTTTATGGCTTTATCTTATAGAACTCAAGGTTTCCGTGCTGGGAAAACAGGTTTTGCAGCTGTTTGAGCTAAGATTTCCAAGTTATTCACATAATGAAAACCTATACTTTGTTTCGGTCGAGTTCCCCATTCAAATGCATGTAACAGTAAGAAACGCACTGTCTTGGCGAAAGAAAGCGTTTTTGTACAACTTCATAGAAATAGCTGTAACTTTTGATAGAAGACTCAGACAAACATGTTTATGGCTTTATCTTATAGAACTCAAGGTCTACGTGCTGGGAAAACAGGTTTTGCAGCTGTTTGAGCTAAGATTTCCAAGTTATTCACATAATGAAAACCTATACTTTGTTTCGGTCGAGTTCCCCATTCAAATGCATGTAACAGTGAGAAACGCACTGTCTTGGCGAAAGAAAGCGTTTTTGTACAACTTCATAGAAATAGCTGTAACTTTTGATAGAAGACTCGGATACACATGTTTATGGCTTTATCTTATAGAACTCAAGGTCTCCGTGCTGGGCAAACAGGTTTTGCAGCTGTTTGAACTAAGATTTCCAAGTTATTCACATAATGAAAACCTATACTTTGTTTCGGTCGAGTTCCCCATTCAAATGCATGTAACAGTGAGAAACGCACTGTCTTGGCGAAAGAAAGCGTTTTTGTACAACTTCATAGAAATAGCTGTAACTTTTGATAGAAGACTCGGATACACATGTTTATGGCTTTATCTTATAGAACTCAAGGTCTCCGTGCTGGGCAAACAGGTTTTGCAGCTGTTTGAACTAAGATTTCCAAGTTATTCACATAATGAAAACCTATACTTTGTTTCGGTCGAGTTCCCCATTCAAATGCATGTAACAGTGAGAAACGCACTGTCTTGGCGAAAGAAAGCGTTTTTGTACAACTTCATAGAAATAGCTGTAACTTTTGATAGAAGACTCAGACAAACATGTTTATGGCTTTATCTTATAGAACTCAAGGTCTCCGTGCTGGGCAAACAGGTTTTGCAGCTGTTTGAGCTAAGATTTCCAAGTTATTCACATAATGAAAACTTATACTTTGTTTCGGTCGAGTTCCCCATTCAAATGCATGTAACAGTGAGAAACGCACTGTCTTGGCGAAAGAAAGCGTTTTTGTACAACTTCATAGAAATAGCTGTAACTTTTGATAGAAGACTCAGACAAACATGTTTATGGCTTTATCTTATAGAACTCAAGGTCTACGTGCTGGGAAAACAGGTTTTGCAGCTGTTTGAGCTAAGATTTCCAAGTTATTCACATAATGAAAACTTATACTTTGTTTCGGTCGAGTTCCCCATTCAAATGCATGTAACAGTGAGAAACGCACTGTCTTGGCGAAAGAAAGCGTTTTTGTACAACTTCATAGAAATAGCTGTAACTTTTGATAGAAGACTCAGACAAACATGTTTATGGCTTTATCTTATAGAACTCAAGGTTTCCGTGCTGGGAAAACAGGTTTTGCAGCTGTTTGAGCTAAGATTTCCAAGTTATTCACATAATGAAAACCTATACTTTGTTTCGGTCGAGTTCCCCATTCAAATGCATGTAACAGTGAGAAACGCACTGTCTTGGCGAAAGAAAGCGTTTTTGTACAACTTCATAGAAATAGCTGTAACTTTTGATAGAAGACTCGGATACACATGTTTATGGCTTTATCTTATAGAACTCAAGGTCTCCGTGCTGGGCAAACAGGTTTTGCAGCTGTTTGAACTAAGATTTCCAAGTTATTCACATAATGAAAACCTATACTTTGTTTCGGTCGAGTTCCCCATTCAAATGCATGTAACAGTGAGAAACGCACTGTCTTGGCGAAAGAAAGCGTTTTTGTACAACTTCATAGAAATAGCTGTAACTTTTGATAGAAGACTCAGACAAACATGTTTATGGCTTTATCTTATAGAACTCAAGGTCTACGTGCTGGGAAAACAGGTTTTGCAGCTGTTTGAGCTAAGATTTCCAAGTTATTCACATAATGAAAACTTGTACTTTGTTTCGGTCGAGTTCCCCATTCAAATGCATGTAACAGTGAGAAACGCACTGTCTTGGCGAAAGAAAGCGTTTTTGTACAACTTCATAGAAATAGCTGTAACTTTTGATAGAAGACTTAGACAAACATGTTTATGGCTTTATCTTATAGAACTCAAGGTCTACGTGCTGGGAAAACAGGTTTTGCAGCTGTTTGAGCTAAGATTTCCAAGTTATTCACATAATGAAAACTTATACTTTGTTTCGGTCGAGTTCCCCATTCAAATGCATGTAACAGTGAGAAACGCACTGTCTTGGCGAAAGAAAGCTATTTTGTACAACTTCATAGAAATAGCTGTAACTTTTGATAGAAGACTCGGATACACATGTTTATGGCTTTATCTTATAGAACTCAAGGTCTCCGTGCTGGGCAAACAGGTTTTGCAGCTGTTTGAGCTAAGATTTCCAAGTTATTCACATAATGAAAACCTATACTTTGTTTCAGTCGAGTTCCCCATTCAAATGCATGTAACAGTGAGAAACGCACTGTCTTGGCGAAAGAAAGCGTTTTTGTACAACTTCATAGAAATAGCTGTAACTTTTGATAGAAGACTCGGATACACATGTTTATGGCTTTATCTTATAGAACTCAAGGTCTTCGTGCTGGGCAAACAGGTTTTGCAGCTGTTTGAGCTAAGATTTCCAAGTTATTCACATAATGAAAACCTATACTTTGTTTCAGTCGAGTTCCCCATTCAAATGCATGTAACAGTGAGAAACGCACTGTCTTGGCGAAAGAAAGCGTTTTTGTACAACTTCATAGAAATAGCTGTAACTTTTGATAGAAGACTCAGACAAACATGTTTATGGCTTTATCTTATAGAACTCAAGGTCTACGTGCTGGGAAAACAGGTTTTGCAGCTGTTTGAGCTAAGATTTCCAAGTTATTCACATAATGAAAACCTATACTTTGTTTCAGTCGAGTTCCCCATTCAAATGCATGTAACAGTGAGAAACGCACTGTCTTGGCGAAAGAAAGCGTTTTTGTACAACTTCATAGAAATAGCTGTAACTTTTGATAGAAGACTCAGACAAACATGTTTATGGCTTTATCTTATAGAACTCAAGGTTTCCGTGCTGGGAAAACAGGTTTTGCAGCTGTTTGAGCTAAGATTTCCAAGTTATTCACATAATGAAAACCTATACTTTGTTTCGGTCGAGTTCCCCATTCAAATGCATGTAACAGTGAGAAACGCACTGTCTTGGCGAAAGAAAGCGTTTTTGTACAACTTCATAGAAATAGCTGTAACTTTTGATAGAAGACTCAGACAAACATGTTTATGGCTTTATCTTATAGAACTCAAGATCTACGTGCTGGGAAAACAGGTTTTGCAGCTGTTTGAGCTAAGATTTCCAAGTTATTCACATAATGAAAACCTATACTTTGTTTCAGTCGAGTTCCCCATTCAAATGCATGTAACAGTGAGAAACGCACTGTCTTGGCGAAAGAAAGCGTTTTTGTACAACTTCATAGAAATAGCTGTAACTTTTGATAGAAGACTCAGACAAACATGTTTATGGCTTTATCTTATAGAACTCAAGGTTTCCGTGCTGGGAAAACAGGTTTTGCAGCTGTTTGAGCTAAGATTTCCAAGTTATTCACATAATGAAAACCTATACTTTGTTTCGGTCGAGTTCCCCATTCAAATGCATGTAACAGTGAGAAACGCACTGTCTTGGCGAAAGAAAGCGTTTTTGTACAACTTCATAGAAATAGCTGTAACTTTTGATAGAAGACTCAGACAAACATGTTTATGGCTTTATCTTATAGAACTCAAGGTCTACGTGCTGGGAAAACAGGTTTTGCAGCTGTTTGAGCTAAGATTTCCAAGTTATTCACATAATGAAAACTTATACTTTGTTTCGGTCGAGTTCCCCATTCAAATGCATGTAACAGTGAGAAACGCACTGTCTTGGCGAAAGAAAACGTTTTTGTACAACTTCATAGAAATAGCTGTAACTTTTGATAGAAGACTCGGATACACATGTTTATGGCTTTATCTTATAGAACTCAAGGTCTCCGTGCTGGGCAAACAGGTTTTGCAGCTGTTTGAGCTAAGATTTCCAAGTTATTCACATAATGAAAACTTATACTTTGTTTCAGTCGAGTTCCCCATTCAAATGCATGTAACAGTGAGAAACGCACTGTCTTGGCGAAAGAAAGCGTTTTTGTACAACTTCATAGAAATAGCTGTAACTTTTGATAGAAGACTTAGACAAACATGTTTATGGCTTTATCTTATAGAACTCAAGGTCTACGTGCTGGGAAAACAGGTTTTGCAGCTGTTTGAGCTAAGATTTCCAAGTTATTCACATAATGAAAACTTATACTTTGTTTCGGTCGAGTTCCCCATTCAAATGCATGTAACAGTGAGAAACGCACTGTCTTGGCGAAAGAAAGCTATTTTGTACAACTTCATAGAAATAGCTGTAACTTTTGATAGAAGACTCGGATACACATGTTTATGGCTTTATCTTATAGAACTCAAGGTCTCCGTGCTGGGCAAACAGGTTTTGCAGCTGTTTGAGCTAAGATTTCCAAGTTATTCACATAATGAAAACCTATACTTTGTTTCAGTCGAGTTCCCCATTCAAATGCATGTAACAGTGAGAAACGCACTGTCTTGGCGAAAGAAAGCGTTTTTGTACAACTTCATAGAAATAGCTGTAACTTTTGATAGAAGACTCGGATACACCTGTTTATGGCTTTATCTTATAGAACTCAAGGTCTTCGTGCTGGGCAAACAGGTTTTGCAGCTGTTTGAGCTAAGATTTCCAAGTTATTCACATAATGAAAACCTATACTTTGTTTCAGTCGAGTTCCCCATTCAAATGCATGTAACAGTGAGAAACGCACTGTCTTGGCGAAAGAAAGCGTTTTTGTACAACTTCATAGAAATAGCTGTAACTTTTGATAGAAGACTCAGACAAACATGTTTATGGCTTTATCTTATAGAACTCAAGGTTTCCGTGCTGGGAAAACAGGTTTTGCAGCTGTTTGAGCTAAGATTTCCAAGTTATTCACATAATGAAAACCTATACTTTGTTTCGGTCGAGTTCCCCATTCAAATGCATGTAACAGTGAGAAACGCACTGTCTTGGCGAAAGAAAGCGTTTTTGTACAACTTCATAGAAATAGCTGTAACTTTTGATAGAAGACTCAGACAAACATGTTTATGGCTTTATCTTATAGAACTCAAGGTTTCCGTGCTGGGAAAACAGGTTTTGCAGCTGTTTGAGCTAAGATTTCCAAGTTATTCACATAATGAAAACCTATACTTTGTTTCGGTCGAGTTCCCCATTCAAATGCATGTAACAGTGAGAAACGCACTGTCTTGGCGAAAGAAAGCGTTTTTGTACAACTTCATAGAAATAGCTGTAACTTTTGATAGAAGACTCAGACAAACATGTTTATGGCTTTATCTTATAGAACTCAAGATCTACGTGCTGGGAAAACAGGTTTTGCAGCTGTTTGAGCTAAGATTTCCAAGTTATTCACATAATGAAAACCTATACTTTGTTTCAGTCGAGTTCCCCATTCAAATGCATGTAACAGTGAGAAACGCACTGTCTTGGCGAAAGAAAGCGTTTTTGTACAACTTCATAGAAATAGCTGTAACTTTTGATAGAAGACTCAGACAAACATGTTTATGGCTTTATCTTATAGAACTCAAGGTTTCCGTGCTGGGAAAACAGGTTTTGCAGCTGTTTGAGCTAAGATTTCCAAGTTATTCACATAATGAAAACCTATACTTTGTTTCGGTCGAGTTCCCCATTCAAATGCATGTAACAGTGAGAAACGCACTGTCTTGGCGAAAGAAAGCGTTTTTGTACAACTTCATAGAAATAGCTGTAACTTTTGATAGAAGACTCAGACAAACATGTTTATGGCTTTATCTTATAGAACTCAAGGTCTACGTGCTGGGAAAACAGGTTTTGCAGCTGTTTGAGCTAAGATTTCCAAGTTATTCACATAATGAAAACTTATACTTTGTTTCGGTCGAGTTCCCCATTCAAATGCATGTAACAGTGAGAAACGCACTGTCTTGGCGAAAGAAAACGTTTTTGTACAACTTCATAGAAATAGCTGTAACTTTTGATAGAAGACTCGGATACACATGTTTATGGCTTTATCTTATAGAACTCAAGGTCTCCGTGCTGGGCAAACAGGTTTTGCAGCTGTTTGAGCTAAGATTTCCAAGTTATTCACATAATGAAAACTTATACTTTGTTTCAGTCGAGTTCCCCATTCAAATGCATGTAACAGTGAGAAACGCACTGTCTTGGCGAAAGAAAGCGTTTTTGTACAACTTCATAGAAATAGCTGTAACTTTTGATAGAAGACTTAGACAAACATGTTTATGGCTTTATCTTATAGAACTCAAGGTCTACGTGCTGGGAAAACAGGTTTTGCAGCTGTTTGAGCTAAGATTTCCAAGTTATTCACATAATGAAAACTTATACTTTGTTTCGGTCGAGTTCCCCATTCAAATGCATGTAACAGTGAGAAACGCACTGTCTTGGCGAAAGAAAGCTATTTTGTACAACTTCATAGAAATAGCTGTAACTTTTGATAGAAGACTCGGATACACATGTTTATGGCTTTATCTTATAGAACTCAAGGTCTCCGTGCTGGGCAAACAGGTTTTGCAGCTGTTTGAGCTAAGATTTCCAAGTTATTCACATAATGAAAACCTATACTTTGTTTCAGTCGAGTTCCCCATTCAAATGCATGTAACAGTGAGAAACGCACTGTCTTGGCGAAAGAAAGCGTTTTTGTACAACTTCATAGAAATAGCTGTAACTTTTGATAGAAGACTCGGATACACCTGTTTATGGCTTTATCTTATAGAACTCAAGGTCTTCGTGCTGGGCAAACAGGTTTTGCAGCTGTTTGAGCTAAGATTTCCAAGTTATTCACATAATGAAAACCTATACTTTGTTTCAGTCGAGTTCCCCATTCAAATGCATGTAACAGTGAGAAACGCACTGTCTTGGCGAAAGAAAGCGTTTTTGTACAACTTCATAGAAATAGCTGTAACTTTTGATAGAAGACTCAGACAAACATGTTTATGGCTTTATCTTATAGAACTCAAGGTCTACGTGCTGGGAAAACAGGTTTTGCAGCTGTTTGAGCTAAGATTTCCAAGTTATTCACATAATGAAAACCTATACTTTGTTTCAGTCGAGTTCCCCATTCAAATGCATGTAACAGTGAGAAACGCACTGTCTTGGCGAAAGAAAGCGTTTTTGTACAACTTCATAGAAATAGCTGTAACTTTTGATAGAAGACTCAGACAAACATGTTTATGGCTTTATCTTATAGAACTCAAGGTTTCCGTGCTGGGAAAACAGGTTTTGCAGCTGTTTGAGCTAAGATTTCCAAGTTATTCACATAATGAAAACCTATACTTTGTTTCGGTCGAGTTCCCCATTCAAATGCATGTAACAGTGAGAAACGCACTGTCTTGGCGAAAGAAAGCGTTTTTGTACAACTTCATAGAAATAGCTGTAACTTTTGATAGAAGACTCAGACAAACATGTTTATGGCTTTATCTTATAGAACTCAAGGTCTACGTGCTGGGAAAACAGGTTTTGCAGCTGTTTGAGCTAAGATTTCCAAGTTATTCACATAATGAAAACCTATACTTTGTTTCAGTCGAGTTCCCCATTCAAATGCATGTAACAGTGAGAAACGCACTGTCTTGGCGAAAGAAAGCGTTTTTGTACAACTTCATAGAAATAGCTGTAACTTTTGATAGAAGACTCAGACAAACATGTTTATGGCTTTATCTTATAGAACTCAAGGTTTCCGTGCTGGGAAAACAGGTTTTGCAGCTGTTTGAGCTAAGATTTCCAAGTTATTCACATAATGAAAACTTATACTTTGTTTCGGTCGAGTTCCCCATTCAAATGCATGTAACAGTGAGAAACGCACTGTCTTGGCGAAAGAAAGCTATTTTGTACAACTTCATAGAAATAGCTGTAACTTTTGATAGAAGACTCGGATACACATGTTTATGGCTTTATCTTATAGAACTCAAGGTCTCCGTGCTGGGCAAACAGGTTTTGCAGCTGTTTGAGCTAAGATTTCCAAGTTATTCACATAATGAAAACCTATACTTTGTTTCAGTCGAGTTCCCCATTCAAATGCATGTAACAGTGAGAAACGCACTGTCTTGGCGAAAGAAAGCGTTTTTGTACAACTTCATAGAAATAGCTGTAACTTTTGATAGAAGACTCGGATACACCTGTTTATGGCTTTATCTTATAGAACTCAAGGTCTTCGTGCTGGGCAAACAGGTTTTGCAGCTGTTTGAGCTAAGATTTCCAAGTTATTCACATAATGAAAACCTATACTTTGTTTCAGTCGAGTTCCCCATTCAAATGCATGTAACAGTGAGAAACGCACTGTCTTGGCGAAAGAAAGCGTTTTTGTACAACTTCATAGAAATAGCTGTAACTTTTGATAGAAGACTCAGACAAACATGTTTATGGCTTTATCTTATAGAACTCAAGGTCTACGTGCTGGGAAAACAGGTTTTGCAGCTGTTTGAGCTAAGATTTCCAAGTTATTCACATAATGAAAACCTATACTTTGTTTCAGTCGAGTTCCCCATTCAAATGCATGTAACAGTGAGAAACGCACTGTCTTGGCGAAAGAAAGCGTTTTTGTACAACTTCATAGAAATAGCTGTAACTTTTGATAGAAGACTCAGACAAACATGTTTATGGCTTTATCTTATAGAACTCAAGGTTTCCGTGCTGGGAAAACAGGTTTTGCAGCTGTTTGAGCTAAGATTTCCAAGTTATTCACATAATGAAAACCTATACTTTGTTTCGGTCGAGTTCCCCATTCAAATGCATGTAACAGTGAGAAACGCACTGTCTTGGCGAAAGAAAGCGTTTTTGTACAACTTCATAGAAATAGCTGTAACTTTTGATAGAAGACTCAGACAAACATGTTTATGGCTTTATCTTATAGAACTCAAGGTCTACGTGCTGGGAAAACAGGTTTTGCAGCTGTTTGAGCTAAGATTTCCAAGTTATTCACATAATGAAAACCTATACTTTGTTTCAGTCGAGTTCCCCATTCAAATGCATGTAACAGTGAGAAACGCACTGTCTTGGCGAAAGAAAGCGTTTTTGTACAACTTCATAGAAATAGCTGTAACTTTTGATAGAAGACTCAGACAAACATGTTTATGGCTTTATCTTATAGAACTCAAGGTTTCCGTGCTGGGAAAACAGGTTTTGCAGCTGTTTGAGCTAAGATTTCCAAGTTATTCACATAATGAAAACCTATACTTTGTTTCGGTCGAGTTCCCCATTCAAATGCATGTAACAGTGAGAAACGCACTGTCTTGGCGAAAGAAAGCGTTTTTGTACAACTTCATAGAAATAGCTGTAACTTTTGATAGAAGACTCAGACAAACATGTTTATGGCTTTATCTTATAGAACTCAAGGTCTACGTGCTGGGAAAACAGGTTTTGCAGCTGTTTGAGCTAAGATTTCCAAGTTATTCACATAATGAAAACTTATACTTTGTTTCGGTCGAGTTCCCCATTCAAATGCATGTAACAGTGAGAAACGCACTGTCTTGGCGAAAGAAAACGTTTTTGTACAACTTCATAGAAATAGCTGTAACTTTTGATAGAAGACTCGGATACACATGTTTATGGCTTTATCTTATAGAACTCAAGGTCTCCGTGCTGGGCAAACAGGTTTTGCAGCTGTTTGAGCTAAGATTTCCAAGTTATTCACATAATGAAAACTTATACTTTGTTTCAGTCGAGTTCCCCATTCAAATGCATGTAACAGTGAGAAACGCACTGTCTTGGCGAAAGAAAGCGTTTTTGTACAACTTCATAGAAATAGCTGTAACTTTTGATAGAAGACTCGGATACACATGTTTATGGCTTTATCTTATAGAACTCAAGGTCTTCGTGCTGGGCAAACAGGTTTTGCAGCTGTTTGAGCTAAGATTTCCAAGTTATTCACATAATGAAAACCTATACTTTGTTTCAGTCGAGTTCCCCATTCAAATGCATGTAACAGTGAGAAACGCACTGTCTTGGCGAAAGAAAGCGTTTTTGTACAACTTCATAGAAATAGCTGTAACTTTTGATAGAAGACTCAGACAAACATGTTTATGGCTTTATCTTATAGAACTCAAGGTCTCCGTGCTGGGCAAACAGGTTTTGCAGCTGTTTGAGCTAAGATTTCCAAGTTATTCACATAATGAAAACTTATACTTTGTTTCGGTCGAGTTCCCCATTCAAATGCATGTAACAGTGAGAAACGCACTGTCTTGGCGAAAGAAAGCGTTTTTGTACAACTTCATAGAAATAGCTGTAACTTTTGATAGAAGACTCAGACAAACATGTTTATGGCTTTATCTTATAGAACTCAAGGTCTACGTGCTGGGAAAACAGGTTTTGCAGCTGTTTGAGCTAAGATTTCCAAGTTATTCACATAATGAAAACTTATACTTTGTTTCGGTCGAGTTCCCCATTCAAATGCATGTAACAGTGAGAAACGCACTGTCTTGGCGAAAGAAAGCGTTTTTGTACAACTTCATAGAAATAGCTGTAACTTTTGATAGAAGACTCAGACAAACATGTTTATGGCTTTATCTTATAGAACTCAAGGTTTCCGTGCTGGGAAAACAGGTTTTGCAGCTGTTTGAGCTAAGATTTCCAAGTTATTCACATAATGAAAACCTATACTTTGTTTCGGTCGAGTTCCCCATTCAAATGCATGTAACAGTGAGAAACGCACTGTCTTGGCGAAAGAAAGCGTTTTTGTACAACTTCATAGAAATAGCTGTAACTTTTGATAGAAGACTCGGATACACATGTTTATGGCTTTATCTTATAGAACTCAAGGTCTCCGTGCTGGGCAAACAGGTTTTGCAGCTGTTTGAACTAAGATTTCCAAGTTATTCACATAATGAAAACCTATACTTTGTTTCGGTCGAGTTCCCCATTCAAATGCATGTAACAGTGAGAAACGCACTGTCTTGGCGAAAGAAAGCGTTTTTGTACAACTTCATATAAATAGCTGTAACTTTTGATAGAAGACTCGGATACACATGTTTATGGCTTTATCTTATAGAACTCAAGGTCTCCGTGCTGGGCAAACAGGTTTTGCAGCTGTTTGAGCTAAGATTTCCAAGTTATTCACATAATGAAAACTTATACTTTGTTTCAGTCGAGTTCCCCATTCAAATGCATGTAACAGTGAGAAACGCACTGTCTTGGCGAAAGAAAGCGTTTTTGTACAACTTCATATAAATAGCTGTAACTTTTGATAGAAGACTCAGACAAACATGTTTATGGCTTTATCTTATAGAACTCAATGTTCCCGTGCTGGGAAAACAGGTTTTGCAGCTGTTTGAGCTAAGATTTCCAAGTTATTCACATAATGAAAACTTATACTTTGTTTCGGTCGAGTTCCCCATTCAAATGCATGTAACAGTGAGAAACGCACTGTCTTGGCGAAAGAAAGCTATTTTGTACAACTTCATAGAAATAGCTGTAACTTTTGATAGAAGATTCGGATACACATGTTTATGGCTTTATCTTATAGAACTCAAGGTCTCCGTGCTGGGCAAACAGGTTTTGCAGCTGTTTGAGCTAAGATTTCCAAGTTATTCACATAATGAAAACTTATACTTTGTTTCGGTCGAGTTCCCCATTCAAATGCATGT
Source organism: Diplotaxodon limnothrissa (assembly GCF_057381915.1). NCBI lineage: Eukaryota > Metazoa > Chordata > Actinopteri > Cichliformes > Cichlidae > Diplotaxodon > Diplotaxodon limnothrissa. The sequence goes on along the minus strand of NC_140608.1, from coordinate 29,681,046 downwards.
AACAGTGAGAAACGCACTGTCTTGGCGAAAGAAAGCGTTTTTGTACAACTTCATAGAAATAGCTGTAACTTTTGATAGAAGACTCAGACAAACATGTTTATGGCTTTATCTTATAGAACTCAAGGTCTCCGTGCTGGGCAAACAGGTTTTGCAGCTGTTTGAGCTAAGATTTCCAAGTTATTCACATAATGAAAACTTATACTTTGTTTCGGTCGAGTTCCCCATTCAAATGCATGTAACAGTGAGAAACGCACTGTCTTGGCGAAAGAAAGCGTTTTTGTACAACTTCATAGAAATAGCTGTAACTTTTGATAGAAGACTCAGACAAACATGTTTATGGCTTTATCTTATAGAACTCAAGGTTTCCGTGCTGGGAAAACAGGTTTTGCAGCTGTTTGAGCTAAGATTTCCAAGTTATTCACATAATGAAAACCTATACTTTGTTTCGGTCGAGTTCCCCATTCAAATGCATGTAACAGTGAGAAACGCACTGTCTTGGCGAAAGAAAGCGTTTTTGTACAACTTCATAGAAATAGCTGTAACTTTTGATAGAAGACTCAGACAAACATGTTTATGGCTTTATCTTATAGAACTCAAGGTTTCCGTGCTGGGAAAACAGGTTTTGCAGCTGTTTGAGCTAAGATTTCCAAGTTATTCACATAATGAAAACCTATACTTTGTTTCGGTCGAGTTCCCCATTCAAATGCATGTAACAGTGAGAAACGCACTGTCTTGGCGAAAGAAAGCGTTTTTGTACAACTTCATAGAAATAGCTGTAACTTTTGATAGAAGACTCAGACAAACATGTTTATGGCTTTATCTTATAGAACTCAAGGTCTACGTGCTGGGAAAACAGGTTTTGCAGCTGTTTGAGCTAAGATTTCCAAGTTATTCACATAATGAAAACTTATACTTTGTTTCGGTCGAGTTCCCCATTCAAATGCATGTAACAGTGAGAAACGCACTGTCTTGGCGAAAGAAAGCTATTTTGTACAACTTCATAGAAATAGCTGTAACTTTTGATAGAAGACTCGGATACACATGTTTATGGCTTTATCTTATAGAACTCAAGGTCTCCGTGCTGGGCAAACAGGTTTTGCAGCTGTTTGAGCTAAGATTTCCAAGTTATTCACATAATGAAAACTTATACTTTGTTTCGGTCGAGTTCCCCATTCAAATGCATGTAACAGTGAGAAACGCACTGTCTTGGCGAAAGAAAGCGTTTTTGTACAACTTCATAGAAATAGCTGTAACTTTTGATAGAAGACTCAGACAAACATGTTTATGGCTTTATCTTATAGAACTCAAGGTCTACGTGCTGGGAAAACAGGTTTTGCAGCTGTTTGAGCTAAGATTTCCAAGTTATTCACATAATGAAAACTTATACTTTGTTTCGGTCGAGTTCCCCATTCAAATGCATGTAACAGTGAGAAACGCACTGTCTTGGCGAAAGAAAGCTATTTTGTACAACTTCATAGAAATAGCTGTAACTTTTGATAGAAGACTCGGATACACATGTTTATGGCTTTATCTTATAGAACTCAAGGTCTCCGTGCTGGGCAAACAGGTTTTGCAGCTGTTTGAGCTAAGATTTCCAAGTTATTCACATAATGAAAACTTATACTTTGTTTCGGTCGAGTTCCCCATTCAAATGCATGTAACAGTGAGAAACGCACTGTCTTGGCGAAAGAAAGCGTTTTTGTACAACTTCATAGAAATAGCTGTAACTTTTGATAGAAGACTCAGACAAACATGTTTATGGCTTTATCTTATAGAACTCAAGGTCTCCGTGCTGGGCAAACAGGTTTTGCAGCTGTTTGAGCTAAGATTTCCAAGTTATTCACATAATGAAAACTTATACTTTGTTTCGGTCGAGTTCCCCATTCAAATGCATGTAACAGTGAGAAACGCACTGTCTTGGCGAAAGAAAGCGTTTTTGTACAACTTCATAGAAATAGCTGTAACTTTTGATAGAAGACTCAGACAAACATGTTTATGGCTTTATCTTATAGAACTCAAGGTTTCCGTGCTGGGAAAACAGGTTTTGCAGCTGTTTGAGCTAAGATTTCCAAGTTATTCACATAATGAAAACCTATACTTTGTTTCGGTCGAGTTCCCCATTCAAATGCATGTAACAGTGAGAAACGCACTGTCTTGGCGAAAGAAAGCGTTTTTGTACAACTTCATAGAAATAGCTGTAACTTTTGATAGAAGACTCAGACAAACATGTTTATGGCTTTATCTTATAGAACTCAAGGTCTCCGTGCTGGGCAAACAGGTTTTGCAGCTGTTTGAGCTAAGATTTCCAAGTTATTCACATAATGAAAACTTATACTTTGTTTCGGTCGAGTTCCCCATTCAAATGCATGTAACAGTGAGAAACGCACTGTCTTGGCGAAAGAAAGCGTTTTTGTACAACTTCATAGAAATAGCTGTAACTTTTGATAGAAGACTCAGACAAACATGTTTATGGCTTTATCTTATAGAACTCAAGGTCTCCGTGCTGGGCAAACAGGTTTTGCAGCTGTTTGAGCTAAGATTTCCAAGTTATTCACATAATGAAAACTTATACTTTGTTTCGGTCGAGTTCCCCATTCAAATGCATGTAACAGTGAGAAACGCACTGTCTTGGCGAAAGAAAGCGTTTTTGTACAACTTCATAGAAATAGCTGTAACTTTTGATAGAAGACTCGGATACACATGTTTATGGCTTTATCTTATAGAACTCAAGGTCTCCGTGCTGGGCAAACAGGTTTTGCAGCTGTTTGAACTAAGATTTCCAAGTTATTCACATAATGAAAACTTATACTTTGTTTCGGTCGAGTTCCCCATTCAAATGCATGTAACAGTGAGAAACGCACTGTCTTGGCGAAAGAAAGCGTTTTTGTACAACTTCATAGAAATAGCTGTAACTTTTGATAGAAGACTCAGACAAACATGTTTATGGCTTTATCTTATAGAACTCAAGGTCTCCGTGCTGGGCAAACAGGTTTTGCAGCTGTTTGAGCTAAGATTTCCAAGTTATTCACATAATGAAAACTTATACTTTGTTTCGGTCGAGTTCCCCATTCAAATGCATGTAACAGTGAGAAACGCACTGTCTTGGCGAAAGAAAGCGTTTTTGTACAACTTCATAGAAATAGCTGTAACTTTTGATAGAAGACTCAGACAAACATGTTTATGGCTTTATCTTATAGAACTCAAGGTTTCCGTGCTGGGAAAACAGGTTTTGCAGCTGTTTGAGCTAAGATTTCCAAGTTATTCACATAATGAAAACCTATACTTTGTTTCGGTCGAGTTCCCCATTCAAATGCATGTAACAGTGAGAAACGCACTGTCTTGGCGAAAGAAAGCGTTTTTGTACAACTTCATAGAAATAGCTGTAACTTTTGATAGAAGACTCAGACAAACATGTTTATGGCTTTATCTTATAGAACTCAAGGTCTACGTGCTGGGAAAACAGGTTTTGCAGCTGTTTGAGCTAAGATTTCCAAGTTATTCACATAATGAAAACTTATACTTTGTTTCGGTCGAGTTCCCCATTCAAATGCATGTAACAGTGAGAAACGCACTGTCTTGGCGAAAGAAAGCTATTTTGTACAACTTCATAGAAATAGCTGTAACTTTTGATAGAAGACTCGGATACACATGTTTATGGCTTTATCTTATAGAACTCAAGGTCTCCGTGCTGGGCAAACAGGTTTTGCAGCTGTTTGAGCTAAGATTTCCAAGTTATTCACATAATGAAAACTTATACTTTGTTTCGGTCGAGTTCCCCATTCAAATGCATGTAACAGTGAGAAACGCACTGTCTTGGCGAAAGAAAGCGTTTTTGTACAACTTCATAGAAATAGCTGTAACTTTTGATAGAAGACTCGGATACACATGTTTATGGCTTTATCTTATAGAACTCAAGGTCTCCGTGCTGGGCAAACAGGTTTTGCAGCTGTTTGAACTAAGATTTCCAAGTTATTCACATAATGAAAACTTATACTTTGTTTCGGTCGAGTTCCCCATTCAAATGCATGTAACAGTGAGAAACGCACTGTCTTGGCGAAAGAAAGCGTTTTTGTACAACTTCATAGAAATAGCTGTAACTTTTGATAGAAGACTCAGACAAACATGTTTATGGCTTTATCTTATAGAACTCAAGGTCTACGTGCTGGGCAAACAGGTTTTGCAGCTGTTTGAGCTAAGATTTCCAAGTTATTCACATAATGAAAACTTATACTTTGTTTCGGTCGAGTTCCCCATTCAAATGCATGTAACAGTGAGAAACGCACTGTCTTGGCGAAAGAAAGCGTTTTTGTACAACTTCATAGAAATAGCTGTAACTTTTGATAGAAGACTCAGACAAACATGTTTATGGCTTTATCTTATAGAACTCAAGGTCTCCGTGCTGGGCAAACAGGTTTTGCAGCTGTTTGAGCTAAGATTTCCAAGTTATTCACATAATGAAAACTTATACTTTGTTTCGGTCGAGTTCCCCATTCAAATGCATGTAACAGTGAGAAACGCACTGTCTTGGCGAAAGAAAGCGTTTTTGTACAACTTCATAGAAATAGCTGTAACTTTTGATAGAAGACTCGGATACACATGTTTATGGCTTTATCTTATAGAACTCAAGGTCTCCGTGCTGGGCAAACAGGTTTTGCAGCTGTTTGAACTAAGATTTCCAAGTTATTCACATAATGAAAACTTATACTTTGTTTCGGTCGAGTTCCCCATTCAAATGCATGTAACAGTGAGAAACGCACTGTCTTGGCGAAAGAAAGCGTTTTTGTACAACTTCATAGAAATAGCTGTAACTTTTGATAGAAGACTCAGACAAACATGTTTATGGCTTTATCTTATAGAACTCAAGGTCTCCGTGCTGGGCAAACAGGTTTTGCAGCTGTTTGAGCTAAGATTTCCAAGTTATTCACATAATGAAAACTTATACTTTGTTTCGGTCGAGTTCCCCATTCAAATGCATGTAACAGTGAGAAACGCACTGTCTTGGCGAAAGAAAGCGTTTTTGTACAACTTCATAGAAATAGCTGTAACTTTTGATAGAAGACTCAGACAAACATGTTTATGGCTTTATCTTATAGAACTCAAGGTTTCCGTGCTGGGAAAACAGGTTTTGCAGCTGTTTGAGCTAAGATTTCCAAGTTATTCACATAATGAAAACCTATACTTTGTTTCGGTCGAGTTCCCCATTCAAATGCATGTAACAGTGAGAAACGCACTGTCTTGGCGAAAGAAAGCGTTTTTGTACAACTTCATAGAAATAGCTGTAACTTTTGATAGAAGACTCAGACAAACATGTTTATGGCTTTATCTTATAGAACTCAAGGTCTACGTGCTGGGAAAACAGGTTTTGCAGCTGTTTGAGCTAAGATTTCCAAGTTATTCACATAATGAAAACTTATACTTTGTTTCGGTCGAGTTCCCCATTCAAATGCATGTAACAGTGAGAAACGCACTGTCTTGGCGAAAGAAAGCTATTTTGTACAACTTCATAGAAATAGCTGTAACTTTTGATAGAAGACTCGGATACACATGTTTATGGCTTTATCTTATAGAACTCAAGGTCTCCGTGCTGGGCAAACAGGTTTTGCAGCTGTTTGAGCTAAGATTTCCAAGTTATTCACATAATGAAAACTTATACTTTGTTTCGGTCGAGTTCCCCATTCAAATGCATGTAACAGTGAGAAACGCACTGTCTTGGCGAAAGAAAGCGTTTTTGTACAACTTCATAGAAATAGCTGTAACTTTTGATAGAAGACTCAGACAAACATGTTTATGGCTTTATCTTATAGAACTCAAGGTCTCCGTGCTGGGCAAACAGGTTTTGCAGCTGTTTGAGCTAAGATTTCCAAGTTATTCACATAATGAAAACTTATACTTTGTTTCGGTCGAGTTCCCCATTCAAATGCATGTAACAGTGAGAAACGCACTGTCTTGGCGAAAGAAAGCGTTTTTGTACAACTTCATAGAAATAGCTGTAACTTTTGATAGAAGACTCGGATACACATGTTTATGGCTTTATCTTATAGAACTCAAGGTCTCCGTGCTGGGCAAACAGGTTTTGCAGCTGTTTGAACTAAGATTTCCAAGTTATTCACATAATGAAAACTTATACTTTGTTTCGGTCGAGTTCCCCATTCAAATGCATGTAACAGTGAGAAACGCACTGTCTTGGCGAAAGAAAGCGTTTTTGTACAACTTCATAGAAATAGCTGTAACTTTTGATAGAAGACTCAGACAAACATGTTTATGGCTTTATCTTATAGAACTCAAGGTCTACGTGCTGGGAAAACAGGTTTTGCAGCTGTTTGAGCTAAGATTTCCAAGTTATTCACATAATGAAAACTTATACTTTGTTTCGGTCGAGTTCCCCATTCAAATGCATGTAACAGTGAGAAACGCACTGTCTTGGCGAAAGAAAGCGTTTTTGTACAACTTCATAGAAATAGCTGTAACTTTTGATAGAAGACTCAGACAAACATGTTTATGGCTTTATCTTATAGAACTCAAGGTCTACGTGCTGGGAAAACAGGTTTTGCAGCTGTTTGAGCTAAGATTTCCAAGTTATTCACATAATGAAAACTTATACTTTGTTTCGGTCGAGTTCCCCATTCAAATGCATGTAACAGTGAGAAACGCACTGTCTTGGCGAAAGAAAGCTATTTTGTACAACTTCATAGAAATAGCTGTAACTTTTGATAGAAGACTCGGATACACATGTTTATGGCTTTATCTTATAGAACTCAAGGTCTCCGTGCTGGGCAAACAGGTTTTGCAGCTGTTTGAGCTAAGATTTCCAAGTTATTCACATAATGAAAACTTATACTTTGTTTCGGTCGAGTTCCCCATTCAAATGCATGTAACAGTGAGAAACGCACTGTCTTGGCGAAAGAAAGCGTTTTTGTACAACTTCATAGAAATAGCTGTAACTTTTGATAGAAGACTCAGACAAACATGTTTATGGCTTTATCTTATAGAACTCAAGGTCTCCGTGCTGGGCAAACAGGTTTTGCAGCTGTTTGAGCTAAGATTTCCAAGTTATTCACATAATGAAAACTTATACTTTGTTTCGGTCGAGTTCCCCATTCAAATGCATGTAACAGTGAGAAACGCACTGTCTTGGCGAAAGAAAGCGTTTTTGTACAACTTCATAGAAATAGCTGTAACTTTTGATAGAAGACTCAGACAAACATGTTTATGGCTTTATCTTATAGAACTCAAGGTTTCCGTGCTGGGAAAACAGGTTTTGCAGCTGTTTGAGCTAAGATTTCCAAGTTATTCACATAATGAAAACCTATACTTTGTTTCGGTCGAGTTCCCCATTCAAATGCATGTAACAGTGAGAAACGCACTGTCTTGGCGAAAGAAAGCGTTTTTGTACAACTTCATAGAAATAGCTGTAACTTTTGATAGAAGACTCAGACAAACATGTTTATGGCTTTATCTTATAGAACTCAAGGTCTCCGTGCTGGGCAAACAGGTTTTGCAGCTGTTTGAGCTAAGATTTCCAAGTTATTCACATAATGAAAACTTATACTTTGTTTCGGTCGAGTTCCCCATTCAAATGCATGTAACAGTGAGAAACGCACTGTCTTGGCGAAAGAAAGCGTTTTTGTACAACTTCATAGAAATAGCTGTAACTTTTGATAGAAGACTCAGACAAACATGTTTATGGCTTTATCTTATAGAACTCAAGGTCTCCGTGCTGGGCAAACAGGTTTTGCAGCTGTTTGAGCTAAGATTTCCAAGTTATTCACATAATGAAAACTTATACTTTGTTTCGGTCGAGTTCCCCATTCAAATGCATGTAACAGTGAGAAACGCACTGTCTTGGCGAAAGAAAGCGTTTTTGTACAACTTCATAGAAATAGCTGTAACTTTTGATAGAAGACTCGGATACACATGTTTATGGCTTTATCTTATAGAACTCAAGGTCTCCGTGCTGGGCAAACAGGTTTTGCAGCTGTTTGAACTAAGATTTCCAAGTTATTCACATAATGAAAACTTATACTTTGTTTCGGTCGAGTTCCCCATTCAAATGCATGTAACAGTGAGAAACGCACTGTCTTGGCGAAAGAAAGCGTTTTTGTACAACTTCATAGAAATAGCTGTAACTTTTGATAGAAGACTCAGACAAACATGTTTATGGCTTTATCTTATAGAACTCAAGGTCTACGTGCTGGGAAAACAGGTTTTGCAGCTGTTTGAGCTAAGATTTCCAAGTTATTCACATAATGAAAACTTATACTTTGTTTCGGTCGAGTTCCCCATTCAAATGCATGTAACAGTGAGAAACGCACTGTCTTGGCGAAAGAAAGCGTTTTTGTACAACTTCATAGAAATAGCTGTAACTTTTGATAGAAGACTCAGACAAACATGTTTATGGCTTTATCTTATAGAACTCAAGGTCTACGTGCTGGGAAAACAGGTTTTGCAGCTGTTTGAGCTAAGATTTCCAAGTTATTCACATAATGAAAACTTATACTTTGTTTCGGTCGAGTTCCCCATTCAAATGCATGTAACAGTGAGAAACGCACTGTCTTGGCGAAAGAAAGCGTTTTTGTACAACTTCATAGAAATAGCTGTAACTTTTGATAGAAGACTCAGACAAACATGTTTATGGCTTTATCTTATAGAACTCAAGGTCTACGTGCTGGGAAAACAGGTTTTGCAGCTGTTTGAGCTAAGATTTCCAAGTTATTCACATAATGAAAACTTATACTTTGTTTCGGTCGAGTTCCCCATTCAAATGCATGTAACAGTGAGAAACGCACTGTCTTGGCGAAAGAAAGCTATTTTGTACAACTTCATAGAAATAGCTGTAACTTTTGATAGAAGACTCGGATACACATGTTTATGGCTTTATCTTATAGAACTCAAGGTCTCCGTGCTGGGCAAACAGGTTTTGCAGCTGTTTGAGCTAAGATTTCCAAGTTATTCACATAATGAAAACTTATACTTTGTTTCGGTCGAGTTCCCCATTCAAATGCATGTAACAGTGAGAAACGCACTGTCTTGGCGAAAGAAAGCGTTTTTGTACAACTTCATAGAAATAGCTGTAACTTTTGATAGAAGACTCAGACAAACATGTTTATGGCTTTATCTTATAGAACTCAAGGTCTCCGTGCTGGGCAAACAGGTTTTGCAGCTGTTTGAGCTAAGATTTCCAAGTTATTCACATAATGAAAACTTATACTTTGTTTCGGTCGAGTTCCCCATTCAAATGCATGTAACAGTGAGAAACGCACTGTCTTGGCGAAAGAAAGCGTTTTTGTACAACTTCATAGAAATAGCTGTAACTTTTGATAGAAGACTCAGACAAACATGTTTATGGCTTTATCTTATAGAACTCAAGGTCTCCGTGCTGGGCAAACAGGTTTTGCAGCTGTTTGAACTAAGATTTCCAAGTTATTCACATAATGAAAACCTATACTTTGTTTCGGTCGAGTTCCCCATTCAAATGCATGTAACAGTGAGAAACGCACTGTCTTGGCGAAAGAAAGCGTTTTTGTACAACTTCATAGAAATAGCTGTAACTTTTGATAGAAGACTCAGACAAACATGTTTATGGCTTTATCTTATAGAACTCAAGGTCTACGTGCTGGGAAAACAGGTTTTGCAGCTGTTTGAGCTAAGATTTCCAAGTTATTCACATAATGAAAACTTATACTTTGTTTCGGTCGAGTTCCCCATTCAAATGCATGTAACAGTGAGAAACGCACTGTCTTGGCGAAAGAAAACGTTTTTGTACAACTTCATAGAAATAGCTGTAACTTTTGATAGAAGACTCGGATACACATGTTTATGGCTTTATCTTATAGAACTCAAGGTCTCCGTGCTGGGCAAACAGGTTTTGCAGCTGTTTGAGCTAAGATTTCCAAGTTATTCACATAATGAAAACTTATACTTTGTTTCGGTCGAGTTCCCCATTCAAATGCATGTAACAGTGAGAAACGCACTGTCTTGGCGAAAGAAAGCGTTTTTGTACAACTTCATAGAAATAGCTGTAACTTTTGATAGAAGACTCAGACAAACATGTTTATGGCTTTATCTTATAGAACTCAAGGTCTACGTGCTGGGAAAACAGGTTTTGCAGCTGTTTGAGCTAAGATTTCCAAGTTATTCACATAATGAAAACTTATACTTTGTTTCGGTCGAGTTCCCCATTCAAATGCATGTAACAGTGAGAAACGCACTGTCTTGGCGAAAGAAAGCTATTTTGTACAACTTCATAGAAATAGCTGTAACTTTTGATAGAAGACTCGGATACACATGTTTATGGCTTTATCTTATAGAACTCAAGGTCTCCGTGCTGGGCAAACAGGTTTTGCAGCTGTTTGAGCTAAGATTTCCAAGTTATTCACATAATGAAAACTTATACTTTGTTTCGGTCGAGTTCCCCATTCAAATGCATGTAACAGTGAGAAACGCACTGTCTTGGCGAAAGAAAGCGTTTTTGTACAACTTCATAGAAATAGCTGTAACTTTTGATAGAAGACTCAGACAAACATGTTTATGGCTTTATCTTATAGAACTCAAGGTCTCCGTGCTGGGCAAACAGGTTTTGCAGCTGTTTGAGCTAAGATTTCCAAGTTATTCACATAATGAAAACTTATACTTTGTTTCGGTCGAGTTCCCCATTCAAATGCATGTAACAGTGAGAAACGCACTGTCTTGGCGAAAGAAAGCGTTTTTGTACAACTTCATAGAAATAGCTGTAACTTTTGATAGAAGACTCGGATACACATGTTTATGGCTTTATCTTATAGAACTCAAGGTCTCCGTGCTGGGCAAACAGGTTTTGCAGCTGTTTGAACTAAGATTTCCAAGTTATTCACATAATGAAAACTTATACTTTGTTTCGGTCGAGTTCCCCATTCAAATGCATGTAACAGTGAGAAACGCACTGTCTTGGCGAAAGAAAGCGTTTTTGTACAACTTCATAGAAATAGCTGTAACTTTTGATAGAAGACTCAGACAAACATGTTTATGGCTTTATCTTATAGAACTCAAGGTCTACGTGCTGGGAAAACAGGTTTTGCAGCTGTTTGAGCTAAGATTTCCAAGTTATTCACATAATGAAAACTTATACTTTGTTTCGGTCGAGTTCCCCATTCAAATGCATGTAACAGTGAGAAACGCACTGTCTTGGCGAAAGAAAGCGTTTTTGTACAACTTCATAGAAATAGCTGTAACTTTTGATAGAAGACTCAGACAAACATGTTTATGGCTTTATCTTATAGAACTCAAGGTCTACGTGCTGGGAAAACAGGTTTTGCAGCTGTTTGAGCTAAGATTTCCAAGTTATTCACATAATGAAAACTTATACTTTGTTTCGGTCGAGTTCCCCATTCAAATGCATGTAACAGTGAGAAACGCACTGTCTTGGCGAAAGAAAGCTATTTTGTACAACTTCATAGAAATAGCTGTAACTTTTGATAGAAGACTCGGATACACATGTTTATGGCTTTATCTTATAGAACTCAAGGTCTCCGTGCTGGGCAAACAGGTTTTGCAGCTGTTTGAGCTAAGATTTCCAAGTTATTCACATAATGAAAACTTATACTTTGTTTCGGTCGAGTTCCCCATTCAAATGCATGTAACAGTGAGAAACGCACTGTCTTGGCGAAAGAAAGCGTTTTTGTACAACTTCATAGAAATAGCTGTAACTTTTGATAGAAGACTCAGACAAACATGTTTATGGCTTTATCTTATAGAACTCAAGGTTTCCGTGCTGGGCAAACAGGTTTTGCAGCTGTTTGAGCTAAGATTTCCAAGTTATTCACATAATGAAAACCTATACTTTGTTTCAGTCGAGTTCCCCATTCAAATGCATGTAACAGTGAGAAACGCACTGTCTTGGCGAAAGAAAGCGTTTTTGTACAACTTCATAGAAATAGCTGTAACTTTTGATAGAAGACTCAGACAAACATGTTTATGGCTTTATCTTATAGAACTCAAGGTCTCCGTGCTGGGCAAACAGGTTTTGCAGCTGTTTGAGCTAAGATTTCCAAGTTATTCACATAATGAAAACCTATACTTTGTTTCGGTCGAGTTCCCCATTCAAATGCATGTAACAGTGAGAAACGCACTGTCTTGGCGAAAGAAAGCGTTTTTGTACAACTTCATAGAAATAGCTGTAACTTTTGATAGAAGACTCAGACAAACATGTTTATGGCTTTATCTTATAGAACTCAAGGTTTCCGTGCTGGGAAAACAGGTTTTGCAGCTGTTTGAGCTAAGATTTCCAAGTTATTCACATAATGAAAACCTATACTTTGTTTCGGTCGAGTTCCCCATTCAAATGCATGTAACAGTGAGAAACGCACTGTCTTGGCGAAAGAAAGCGTTTTTGTACAACTTCATAGAAATAGCTGTAACTTTTGATAGAAGACTCGGATACACATGTTTATGGCTTTATCTTATAGAACTCAAGGTCTCCGTGCTGGGCAAACAGGTTTTGCAGCTGTTTGAACTAAGATTTCCAAGTTATTCACATAATGAAAACCTATACTTTGTTTCGGTCGAGTTCCCCATTCAAATGCATGTAACAGTGAGAAACGCACTGTCTTGGCGAAAGAAAGCGTTTTTGTACAACTTCATAGAAATAGCTGTAACTTTTGATAGAAGACTCAGACAAACATGTTTATGGCTTTATCTTATAGAACTCAAGGTCTCCGTGCTGGGCAAACAGGTTTTGCAGCTGTTTGAGCTAAGATTTCCAAGTTATTCACATAATGAAAACTTATACTTTGTTTCGGTCGAGTTCCCCATTCAAATGCATGTAACAGTGAGAAACGCACTGTCTTGGCGAAAGAAAGCGTTTTTGTACAACTTCATAGAAATAGCTGTAACTTTTGATAGAAGACTCGGATACACATGTTTATGGCTTTATCTTATAGAACTCAAGGTCTCCGTGCTGGGCAAACAGGTTTTGCAGCTGTTTGAGCTAAGATTTCCAAGTTATTCACATAATGAAAACTTATACTTTGTTTCGGTCGAGTTCCCCATTCAAATGCATGTAACAGTGAGAAACGCACTGTCTTGGCGAAAGAAAGCGTTTTTGTACAACTTCATAGAAATAGCTGTAACTTTTGATAGAAGACTCAGACAAACATGTTTATGGCTTTATCTTATAGAACTCAAGGTTTCCGTGCTGGGAAAACAGGTTTTGCAGCTGTTTGAGCTAAGATTTCCAAGTTATTCACATAATGAAAACCTATACTTTGTTTCGGTCGAGTTCCCCATTCAAATGCATGTAACAGTGAGAAACGCACTGTCTTGGCGAAAGAAAGCGTTTTTGTACAACTTCATAGAAATAGCTGTAACTTTTGATAGAAGACTCAGACAAACATGTTTATGGCTTTATCTTATAGAACTCAAGGTCTACGTGCTGGGAAAACAGGTTTTGCAGCTGTTTGAGCTAAGATTTCCAAGTTATTCACATAATGAAAACCTATACTTTGTTTCGGTCGAGTTCCCCATTCAAATGCATGTAACAGTGAGAAACGCACTGTCTTGGCGAAAGAAAGCTATTTTTTACAACTTCATAGAAATAGCTGTAACTTTTGATAGAAGACTCAGACAAACATGTTTATGGCTTTATCTTATAGAACTCAAGGTCTCCGTGCTGGGCAAACAGGTTTTGCAGCTGTTTGAGCTAAGATTTCCAAGTTATTCACATAATGAAAACTTATACTTTGTTTCGGTCGAGTTCCCCATTCAAATGCATGTAACAGTGAGAAACGCACTGTCTTGGCGAAAGAAAGCGTTTTTGTACAACTTCATAGAAATAGCTGTAACTTTTGATAGAAGACTCAGACAAACATGTTTATGGCTTTATCTTATAGAACTCAAGGTTTCCGTGCTGGGAAAACAGGTTTTGCAGCTGTTTGAGCTAAGATTTCCAAGTTATTCACATAATGAAAACCTATACTTTGTTTCGGTCGAGTTCCCCATTCAAATGCATGTAACAGTGAGAAACGCACTGTCTTGGCGAAAGAAAGCGTTTTTGTACAACTTCATAGAAATAGCTGTAACTTTTGATAGAAGACTCGGATACACATGTTTATGGCTTTATCTTATAGAACTCAAGGTCTCCGTGCTGGGAAAACAGGTTTTGCAGCTGTTTGAACTAAGATTTCCAAGTTATTCACATAATGAAAACCTATACTTTGTTTCGGTCGAGTTCCCCATTCAAATGCATGTAACAGTGAGAAACGCACTGTCTTGGCGAAAGAAAGCGTTTTTGTACAACTTCATAGAAATAGCTGTAACTTTTGATAGAAGACTCAGACAAACATGTTTATGGCTTTATCTTATAGAACTCAAGGTCTACGTGCTGGGCAAACAGGTTTTGCAGCTGTTTGAGCTAAGATTTCCAAGTTATTCACATAATGAAAACTTATACTTTGTTTCGGTCGAGTTCCCCATTCAAATGCATGTAACAGTGAGAAACGCACTGTCTTGGCGAAAGAAAGCGTTTTTGTACAACTTCATAGAAATAGCTGTAACTTTTGATAGAAGACTCGGATACACATGTTTATGGCTTTATCTTATAGAACTCAAGGTCTCCGTGCTGGGCAAACAGGTTTTGCAGCTGTTTGAGCTAAGATTTCCAAGTTATTCACATAATGAAAACTTATACTTTGTTTCGGTCGAGTTCCCCATTCAAATGCATGTAACAGTGAGAAACGCACTGTCTTGGCGAAAGAAAGCGTTTTTGTACAACTTCATAGAAATAGCTGTAACTTTTGATAGAAGACTCAGACAAACATGTTTATGGCTTTATCTTATAGAACTCAAGGTTTCCGTGCTGGGAAAACAGGTTTTGCAGCTGTTTGAGCTAAGATTTCCAAGTTATTCACATAATGAAAACCTATACTTTGTTTCGGTCGAGTTCCCCATTCAAATGCATGTAACAGTGAGAAACGCACTGTCTTGGCGAAAGAAAGCGTTTTTGTACAACTTCATAGAAATAGCTGTAACTTTTGATAGAAGACTCAGACAAACATGTTTATGGCTTTATCTTATAGAACTCAAGGTCTACGTGCTGGGAAAACAGGTTTTGCAGCTGTTTGAGCTAAGATTTCCAAGTTATTCACATAATGAAAACCTATACTTTGTTTCGGTCGAGTTCCCCATTCAAATGCATGTAACAGTGAGAAACGCACTGTCTTGGCGAAAGAAAGCTATTTTTTACAACTTCATAGAAATAGCTGTAACTTTTGATAGAAGACTCAGACAAACATGTTTATGGCTTTATCTTATAGAACTCAAGGTCTCCGTGCTGGGCAAACAGGTTTTGCAGCTGTTTGAGCTAAGATTTCCAAGTTATTCACATAATGAAAACTTATACTTTGTTTCGGTCGAGTTCCCCATTCAAATGCATGTAACAGTGAGAAACGCACTGTCTTGGCGAAAGAAAGCGTTTTTGTACAACTTCATAGAAATAGCTGTAACTTTTGATAGAAGACTCAGACAAACATGTTTATGGCTTTATCTTATAGAACTCAAGGTCTACGTGCTGGGAAAACAGGTTTTGCAGCTGTTTGAGCTAAGATTTCCAAGTTATTCACATAGTGAAAACTTATCCTTTGTTTCGGTCGAGTTCCCCATTCAAATGCATGTAACAGTGAGAAACGCACTGTCTTGGCGAAAGAAAGCGTTTTTGTACAACTTCATAGAAATAGCTGTAACTTTTGATAGAAGACTCAGACAAACATGTTTATGGCTTTATCTTATAGAACTCAAGGTTTCCGTGCTGGGAAAACAGGTTTTGCAGCTGTTTGAGCTAAGATTTCCAAGTTATTCACATAATGAAAACCTATACTTTGTTTCGGTCGAGTTCCCCATTCAAATGCATGTAACAGTGAGAAACGCACTGTCTTGGCGAAAGAAAGCGTTTTTGTACAACTTCATAGAAATAGCTGTAACTTTTGATAGAAGACTCGGATACACATGTTTATGGCTTTATCTTATAGAACTCAAGGTCTCCGTGCTGGGCAAACAGGTTTTGCAGCTGTTTGAACTAAGATTTCCAAGTTATTCACATAATGAAAACCTATACTTTGTTTCGGTCGAGTTCCCCATTCAAATGCATGTAACAGTGAGAAACGCACTGTCTTGGCGAAAGAAAGCGTTTTTGTACAACTTCATAGAAATAGCTGTAACTTTTGATAGAAGACTCAGACAAACATGTTTATGGCTTTATCTTATAGAACTCAAGGTCTACGTGCTGGGAAAACAGGTTTTGCAGCTGTTTGAGCTAAGATTTCCAAGTTATTCACATAATGAAAACTTATACTTTGTTTCGGTCGAGTTCCCCATTCAAATGCATGTAACAGTGAGAAACGCACTGTCTTGGCGAAAGAAAGCGTTTTTGTACAACTTCATAGAAATAGCTGTAACTTTTGATAGAAGACTCAGACAAACATGTTTATGGCTTTATCTTATAGAACTCAAGGTCTACGTGCTGGGAAAACAGGTTTTGCAGCTGTTTGAGCTAAGATTTCCAAGTTATTCACATAATGAAAACTTATACTTTGTTTCGGTCGAGTTCCCCATTCAAATGCATGTAACAGTGAGAAACGCACTGTCTTGGCGAAAGAAAGCGTTTTTGTACAACTTCATAGAAATAGCTGTAACTTTTGATAGAAGACTCAGACAAACATGTTTATGGCTTTATCTTATAGAACTCAAGGTTTCCGTGCTGGGAAAACAGGTTTTGCAGCTGTTTGAGCTAAGATTTCCAAGTTATTCACATAATGAAAACCTATACTTTGTTTCGGTCGAGTTCCCCATTCAAATGCATGTAACAGTGAGAAACGCACTGTCTTGGCGAAAGAAAGCGTTTTTGTACAACTTCATATAAATAGCTGTAACTTTTGATAGAAGACTCGGATACACATGTTTATGGCCTTATATTATAGAACTCAAGGTTTCCGTGCTGGGAAAACAGGTTTTGCAGCTGTTTGAGCTAAGATTTCCAAGTTATTCACATAATGAAAACCTATACTTTGTTTCAGTCGAGTTCCCCATTCAAATGCATGTAACAGTGAGAAACGCACTGTCTTGGCGAAAGAAAGCGTTTTTGTACAACTTCATAGAAATAGCTGTAACTTTTGATAGAAGACTCAGACAAACATGTTTATGGCTTTATCTTATAGAACTCAAGGTTTCCGTGCTGGGAAAACAGGTTTTGCAGCTGTTTGAGCTAAGATTTCCAAGTTATTCACATAATGAAAACCTATACTTTGTTTCGGTCGAGTTCCCCATTCAAATGCATGTAACAGTAAGAAACGCACTGTCTTGGCGAAAGAAAGCGTTTTTGTACAACTTCATAGAAATAGCTGTAACTTTTGATAGAAGACTCAGACAAACATGTTTATGGCTTTATCTTATAGAACTCAAGGTCTACGTGCTGGGAAAACAGGTTTTGCAGCTGTTTGAGCTAAGATTTCCAAGTTATTCACATAATGAAAACCTATACTTTGTTTCGGTCGAGTTCCCCATTCAAATGCATGTAACAGTGAGAAACGCACTGTCTTGGCGAAAGAAAGCGTTTTTGTACAACTTCATAGAAATAGCTGTAACTTTTGATAGAAGACTCGGATACACATGTTTATGGCTTTATCTTATAGAACTCAAGGTCTCCGTGCTGGGCAAACAGGTTTTGCAGCTGTTTGAACTAAGATTTCCAAGTTATTCACATAATGAAAACCTATACTTTGTTTCGGTCGAGTTCCCCATTCAAATGCATGTAACAGTGAGAAACGCACTGTCTTGGCGAAAGAAAGCGTTTTTGTACAACTTCATAGAAATAGCTGTAACTTTTGATAGAAGACTCGGATACACATGTTTATGGCTTTATCTTATAGAACTCAAGGTCTCCGTGCTGGGCAAACAGGTTTTGCAGCTGTTTGAACTAAGATTTCCAAGTTATTCACATAATGAAAACCTATACTTTGTTTCGGTCGAGTTCCCCATTCAAATGCATGTAACAGTGAGAAACGCACTGTCTTGGCGAAAGAAAGCGTTTTTGTACAACTTCATAGAAATAGCTGTAACTTTTGATAGAAGACTCAGACAAACATGTTTATGGCTTTATCTTATAGAACTCAAGGTCTCCGTGCTGGGCAAACAGGTTTTGCAGCTGTTTGAGCTAAGATTTCCAAGTTATTCACATAATGAAAACTTATACTTTGTTTCGGTCGAGTTCCCCATTCAAATGCATGTAACAGTGAGAAACGCACTGTCTTGGCGAAAGAAAGCGTTTTTGTACAACTTCATAGAAATAGCTGTAACTTTTGATAGAAGACTCAGACAAACATGTTTATGGCTTTATCTTATAGAACTCAAGGTCTACGTGCTGGGAAAACAGGTTTTGCAGCTGTTTGAGCTAAGATTTCCAAGTTATTCACATAATGAAAACTTATACTTTGTTTCGGTCGAGTTCCCCATTCAAATGCATGTAACAGTGAGAAACGCACTGTCTTGGCGAAAGAAAGCGTTTTTGTACAACTTCATAGAAATAGCTGTAACTTTTGATAGAAGACTCAGACAAACATGTTTATGGCTTTATCTTATAGAACTCAAGGTTTCCGTGCTGGGAAAACAGGTTTTGCGGCTGTTTGAGCTAAGATTTCCAAGTTATTCACATAATGAAAACCTATACTTTGTTTCGGTCGAGTTCCCCATTCAAATGCATGTAACAGTGAGAAACGCACTGTCTTGGCGAAAGAAAGCGTTTTTGTACAACTTCATAGAAATAGCTGTAACTTTTGATAGAAGACTCGGATACACATGTTTATGGCTTTATCTTATAGAACTCAAGGTCTCCGTGCTGGGCAAACAGGTTTTGCAGCTGTTTGAACTAAGATTTCCAAGTTATTCACATAATGAAAACCTATACTTTGTTTCGGTCGAGTTCCCCATTCAAATGCATGTAACAGTGAGAAACGCACTGTCTTGGCGAAAGAAAGCGTTTTTGTACAACTTCATAGAAATAGCTGTAACTTTTGATAGAAGACTCAGACAAACATGTTTATGGCTTTATCTTATAGAACTCAAGGTCTACGTGCTGGGAAAACAGGTTTTGCAGCTGTTTGAGCTAAGATTTCCAAGTTATTCACATAATGAAAACTTGTACTTTGTTTCGGTCGAGTTCCCCATTCAAATGCATGTAACAGTGAGAAACGCACTGTCTTGGCGAAAGAAAGCGTTTTTGTACAACTTCATAGAAATAGCTGTAACTTTTGATAGAAGACTTAGACAAACATGTTTATGGCTTTATCTTATAGAACTCAAGGTCTACGTGCTGGGAAAACAGGTTTTGCAGCTGTTTGAGCTAAGATTTCCAAGTTATTCACATAATGAAAACTTATACTTTGTTTCGGTCGAGTTCCCCATTCAAATGCATGTAACAGTGAGAAACGCACTGTCTTGGCGAAAGAAAGCTATTTTGTACAACTTCATAGAAATAGCTGTAACTTTTGATAGAAGACTCGGATACACATGTTTATGGCTTTATCTTATAGAACTCAAGGTCTCCGTGCTGGGCAAACAGGTTTTGCAGCTGTTTGAGCTAAGATTTCCAAGTTATTCACATAATGAAAACCTATACTTTGTTTCAGTCGAGTTCCCCATTCAAATGCATGTAACAGTGAGAAACGCACTGTCTTGGCGAAAGAAAGCGTTTTTGTACAACTTCATAGAAATAGCTGTAACTTTTGATAGAAGACTCGGATACACATGTTTATGGCTTTATCTTATAGAACTCAAGGTCTTCGTGCTGGGCAAACAGGTTTTGCAGCTGTTTGAGCTAAGATTTCCAAGTTATTCACATAATGAAAACCTATACTTTGTTTCAGTCGAGTTCCCCATTCAAATGCATGTAACAGTGAGAAACGCACTGTCTTGGCGAAAGAAAGCGTTTTTGTACAACTTCATAGAAATAGCTGTAACTTTTGATAGAAGACTCAGACAAACATGTTTATGGCTTTATCTTATAGAACTCAAGGTCTACGTGCTGGGAAAACAGGTTTTGCAGCTGTTTGAGCTAAGATTTCCAAGTTATTCACATAATGAAAACCTATACTTTGTTTCAGTCGAGTTCCCCATTCAAATGCATGTAACAGTGAGAAACGCACTGTCTTGGCGAAAGAAAGCGTTTTTGTACAACTTCATAGAAATAGCTGTAACTTTTGATAGAAGACTCAGACAAACATGTTTATGGCTTTATCTTATAGAACTCAAGGTTTCCGTGCTGGGAAAACAGGTTTTGCAGCTGTTTGAGCTAAGATTTCCAAGTTATTCACATAATGAAAACCTATACTTTGTTTCGGTCGAGTTCCCCATTCAAATGCATGTAACAGTGAGAAACGCACTGTCTTGGCGAAAGAAAGCGTTTTTGTACAACTTCATAGAAATAGCTGTAACTTTTGATAGAAGACTCAGACAAACATGTTTATGGCTTTATCTTATAGAACTCAAGATCTACGTGCTGGGAAAACAGGTTTTGCAGCTGTTTGAGCTAAGATTTCCAAGTTATTCACATAATGAAAACCTATACTTTGTTTCAGTCGAGTTCCCCATTCAAATGCATGTAACAGTGAGAAACGCACTGTCTTGGCGAAAGAAAGCGTTTTTGTACAACTTCATAGAAATAGCTGTAACTTTTGATAGAAGACTCAGACAAACATGTTTATGGCTTTATCTTATAGAACTCAAGGTTTCCGTGCTGGGAAAACAGGTTTTGCAGCTGTTTGAGCTAAGATTTCCAAGTTATTCACATAATGAAAACCTATACTTTGTTTCGGTCGAGTTCCCCATTCAAATGCATGTAACAGTGAGAAACGCACTGTCTTGGCGAAAGAAAGCGTTTTTGTACAACTTCATAGAAATAGCTGTAACTTTTGATAGAAGACTCAGACAAACATGTTTATGGCTTTATCTTATAGAACTCAAGGTCTACGTGCTGGGAAAACAGGTTTTGCAGCTGTTTGAGCTAAGATTTCCAAGTTATTCACATAATGAAAACTTATACTTTGTTTCGGTCGAGTTCCCCATTCAAATGCATGTAACAGTGAGAAACGCACTGTCTTGGCGAAAGAAAACGTTTTTGTACAACTTCATAGAAATAGCTGTAACTTTTGATAGAAGACTCGGATACACATGTTTATGGCTTTATCTTATAGAACTCAAGGTCTCCGTGCTGGGCAAACAGGTTTTGCAGCTGTTTGAGCTAAGATTTCCAAGTTATTCACATAATGAAAACTTATACTTTGTTTCAGTCGAGTTCCCCATTCAAATGCATGTAACAGTGAGAAACGCACTGTCTTGGCGAAAGAAAGCGTTTTTGTACAACTTCATAGAAATAGCTGTAACTTTTGATAGAAGACTTAGACAAACATGTTTATGGCTTTATCTTATAGAACTCAAGGTCTACGTGCTGGGAAAACAGGTTTTGCAGCTGTTTGAGCTAAGATTTCCAAGTTATTCACATAATGAAAACTTATACTTTGTTTCGGTCGAGTTCCCCATTCAAATGCATGTAACAGTGAGAAACGCACTGTCTTGGCGAAAGAAAGCTATTTTGTACAACTTCATAGAAATAGCTGTAACTTTTGATAGAAGACTCGGATACACATGTTTATGGCTTTATCTTATAGAACTCAAGGTCTCCGTGCTGGGCAAACAGGTTTTGCAGCTGTTTGAGCTAAGATTTCCAAGTTATTCACATAATGAAAACCTATACTTTGTTTCAGTCGAGTTCCCCATTCAAATGCATGTAACAGTGAGAAACGCACTGTCTTGGCGAAAGAAAGCGTTTTTGTACAACTTCATAGAAATAGCTGTAACTTTTGATAGAAGACTCGGATACACCTGTTTATGGCTTTATCTTATAGAACTCAAGGTCTTCGTGCTGGGCAAACAGGTTTTGCAGCTGTTTGAGCTAAGATTTCCAAGTTATTCACATAATGAAAACCTATACTTTGTTTCAGTCGAGTTCCCCATTCAAATGCATGTAACAGTGAGAAACGCACTGTCTTGGCGAAAGAAAGCGTTTTTGTACAACTTCATAGAAATAGCTGTAACTTTTGATAGAAGACTCAGACAAACATGTTTATGGCTTTATCTTATAGAACTCAAGGTTTCCGTGCTGGGAAAACAGGTTTTGCAGCTGTTTGAGCTAAGATTTCCAAGTTATTCACATAATGAAAACCTATACTTTGTTTCGGTCGAGTTCCCCATTCAAATGCATGTAACAGTGAGAAACGCACTGTCTTGGCGAAAGAAAGCGTTTTTGTACAACTTCATAGAAATAGCTGTAACTTTTGATAGAAGACTCAGACAAACATGTTTATGGCTTTATCTTATAGAACTCAAGGTTTCCGTGCTGGGAAAACAGGTTTTGCAGCTGTTTGAGCTAAGATTTCCAAGTTATTCACATAATGAAAACCTATACTTTGTTTCGGTCGAGTTCCCCATTCAAATGCATGTAACAGTGAGAAACGCACTGTCTTGGCGAAAGAAAGCGTTTTTGTACAACTTCATAGAAATAGCTGTAACTTTTGATAGAAGACTCAGACAAACATGTTTATGGCTTTATCTTATAGAACTCAAGATCTACGTGCTGGGAAAACAGGTTTTGCAGCTGTTTGAGCTAAGATTTCCAAGTTATTCACATAATGAAAACCTATACTTTGTTTCAGTCGAGTTCCCCATTCAAATGCATGTAACAGTGAGAAACGCACTGTCTTGGCGAAAGAAAGCGTTTTTGTACAACTTCATAGAAATAGCTGTAACTTTTGATAGAAGACTCAGACAAACATGTTTATGGCTTTATCTTATAGAACTCAAGGTTTCCGTGCTGGGAAAACAGGTTTTGCAGCTGTTTGAGCTAAGATTTCCAAGTTATTCACATAATGAAAACCTATACTTTGTTTCGGTCGAGTTCCCCATTCAAATGCATGTAACAGTGAGAAACGCACTGTCTTGGCGAAAGAAAGCGTTTTTGTACAACTTCATAGAAATAGCTGTAACTTTTGATAGAAGACTCAGACAAACATGTTTATGGCTTTATCTTATAGAACTCAAGGTCTACGTGCTGGGAAAACAGGTTTTGCAGCTGTTTGAGCTAAGATTTCCAAGTTATTCACATAATGAAAACTTATACTTTGTTTCGGTCGAGTTCCCCATTCAAATGCATGTAACAGTGAGAAACGCACTGTCTTGGCGAAAGAAAACGTTTTTGTACAACTTCATAGAAATAGCTGTAACTTTTGATAGAAGACTCGGATACACATGTTTATGGCTTTATCTTATAGAACTCAAGGTCTCCGTGCTGGGCAAACAGGTTTTGCAGCTGTTTGAGCTAAGATTTCCAAGTTATTCACATAATGAAAACCTATACTTTGTTTCAGTCGAGTTCCCCATTCAAATGCATGTAACAGTGAGAAACGCACTGTCTTGGCGAAAGAAAGCGTTTTTGTACAACTTCATAGAAATAGCTGTAACTTTTGATAGAAGACTCAGACAAACATGTTTATGGCTTTATCTTATAGAACTCAAGGTTTCCGTGCTGGGAAAACAGGTTTTGCAGCTGTTTGAGCTAAGATTTCCAAGTTATTCACATAATGAAAACCTATACTTTGTTTCGGTCGAGTTCCCCATTCAAATGCATGTAACAGTGAGAAACGCACTGTCTTGGCGAAAGAAAGCGTTTTTGTACAACTTCATAGAAATAGCTGTAACTTTTGATAGAAGACTCAGACAAACATGTTTATGGCTTTATCTTATAGAACTCAAGGTTTCCGTGCTGGGAAAACAGGTTTTGCAGCTGTTTGAGCTAAGATTTCCAAGTTATTCACATAATGAAAACCTATACTTTGTTTCGGTCGAGTTCCCCATTCAAATGCATGTAACAGTGAGAAACGCACTGTCTTGGCGAAAGAAAGCGTTTTTGTACAACTTCATAGAAATAGCTGTAACTTTTGATAGAAGACTCAGACAAACATGTTTATGGCTTTATCTTATAGAACTCAAGATCTACGTGCTGGGAAAACAGGTTTTGCAGCTGTTTGAGCTAAGATTTCCAAGTTATTCACATAATGAAAACCTATACTTTGTTTCAGTCGAGTTCCCCATTCAAATGCATGTAACAGTGAGAAACGCACTGTCTTGGCGAAAGAAAGCGTTTTTGTACAACTTCATAGAAATAGCTGTAACTTTTGATAGAAGACTCAGACAAACATGTTTATGGCTTTATCTTATAGAACTCAAGGTTTCCGTGCTGGGAAAACAGGTTTTGCAGCTGTTTGAGCTAAGATTTCCAAGTTATTCACATAATGAAAACCTATACTTTGTTTCGGTCGAGTTCCCCATTCAAATGCATGTAACAGTGAGAAACGCACTGTCTTGGCGAAAGAAAGCGTTTTTGTACAACTTCATAGAAATAGCTGTAACTTTTGATAGAAGACTCAGACAAACATGTTTATGGCTTTATCTTATAGAACTCAAGGTCTACGTGCTGGGAAAACAGGTTTTGCAGCTGTTTGAGCTAAGATTTCCAAGTTATTCACATAATGAAAACTTATACTTTGTTTCGGTCGAGTTCCCCATTCAAATGCATGTAACAGTGAGAAACGCACTGTCTTGGCGAAAGAAAACGTTTTTGTACAACTTCATAGAAATAGCTGTAACTTTTGATAGAAGACTCGGATACACATGTTTATGGCTTTATCTTATAGAACTCAAGGTCTCCGTGCTGGGCAAACAGGTTTTGCAGCTGTTTGAGCTAAGATTTCCAAGTTATTCACATAATGAAAACTTATACTTTGTTTCAGTCGAGTTCCCCATTCAAATGCATGTAACAGTGAGAAACGCACTGTCTTGGCGAAAGAAAGCGTTTTTGTACAACTTCATAGAAATAGCTGTAACTTTTGATAGAAGACTTAGACAAACATGTTTATGGCTTTATCTTATAGAACTCAAGGTCTACGTGCTGGGAAAACAGGTTTTGCAGCTGTTTGAGCTAAGATTTCCAAGTTATTCACATAATGAAAACTTATACTTTGTTTCGGTCGAGTTCCCCATTCAAATGCATGTAACAGTGAGAAACGCACTGTCTTGGCGAAAGAAAGCTATTTTGTACAACTTCATAGAAATAGCTGTAACTTTTGATAGAAGACTCGGATACACATGTTTATGGCTTTATCTTATAGAACTCAAGGTCTCCGTGCTGGGCAAACAGGTTTTGCAGCTGTTTGAGCTAAGATTTCCAAGTTATTCACATAATGAAAACCTATACTTTGTTTCAGTCGAGTTCCCCATTCAAATGCATGTAACAGTGAGAAACGCACTGTCTTGGCGAAAGAAAGCGTTTTTGTACAACTTCATAGAAATAGCTGTAACTTTTGATAGAAGACTCGGATACACCTGTTTATGGCTTTATCTTATAGAACTCAAGGTCTTCGTGCTGGGCAAACAGGTTTTGCAGCTGTTTGAGCTAAGATTTCCAAGTTATTCACATAATGAAAACCTATACTTTGTTTCAGTCGAGTTCCCCATTCAAATGCATGTAACAGTGAGAAACGCACTGTCTTGGCGAAAGAAAGCGTTTTTGTACAACTTCATAGAAATAGCTGTAACTTTTGATAGAAGACTCAGACAAACATGTTTATGGCTTTATCTTATAGAACTCAAGGTCTACGTGCTGGGAAAACAGGTTTTGCAGCTGTTTGAGCTAAGATTTCCAAGTTATTCACATAATGAAAACCTATACTTTGTTTCAGTCGAGTTCCCCATTCAAATGCATGTAACAGTGAGAAACGCACTGTCTTGGCGAAAGAAAGCGTTTTTGTACAACTTCATAGAAATAGCTGTAACTTTTGATAGAAGACTCAGACAAACATGTTTATGGCTTTATCTTATAGAACTCAAGGTTTCCGTGCTGGGAAAACAGGTTTTGCAGCTGTTTGAGCTAAGATTTCCAAGTTATTCACATAATGAAAACCTATACTTTGTTTCGGTCGAGTTCCCCATTCAAATGCATGTAACAGTGAGAAACGCACTGTCTTGGCGAAAGAAAGCGTTTTTGTACAACTTCATAGAAATAGCTGTAACTTTTGATAGAAGACTCAGACAAACATGTTTATGGCTTTATCTTATAGAACTCAAGGTCTACGTGCTGGGAAAACAGGTTTTGCAGCTGTTTGAGCTAAGATTTCCAAGTTATTCACATAATGAAAACCTATACTTTGTTTCAGTCGAGTTCCCCATTCAAATGCATGTAACAGTGAGAAACGCACTGTCTTGGCGAAAGAAAGCGTTTTTGTACAACTTCATAGAAATAGCTGTAACTTTTGATAGAAGACTCAGACAAACATGTTTATGGCTTTATCTTATAGAACTCAAGGTTTCCGTGCTGGGAAAACAGGTTTTGCAGCTGTTTGAGCTAAGATTTCCAAGTTATTCACATAATGAAAACTTATACTTTGTTTCGGTCGAGTTCCCCATTCAAATGCATGTAACAGTGAGAAACGCACTGTCTTGGCGAAAGAAAGCTATTTTGTACAACTTCATAGAAATAGCTGTAACTTTTGATAGAAGACTCGGATACACATGTTTATGGCTTTATCTTATAGAACTCAAGGTCTCCGTGCTGGGCAAACAGGTTTTGCAGCTGTTTGAGCTAAGATTTCCAAGTTATTCACATAATGAAAACCTATACTTTGTTTCAGTCGAGTTCCCCATTCAAATGCATGTAACAGTGAGAAACGCACTGTCTTGGCGAAAGAAAGCGTTTTTGTACAACTTCATAGAAATAGCTGTAACTTTTGATAGAAGACTCGGATACACCTGTTTATGGCTTTATCTTATAGAACTCAAGGTCTTCGTGCTGGGCAAACAGGTTTTGCAGCTGTTTGAGCTAAGATTTCCAAGTTATTCACATAATGAAAACCTATACTTTGTTTCAGTCGAGTTCCCCATTCAAATGCATGTAACAGTGAGAAACGCACTGTCTTGGCGAAAGAAAGCGTTTTTGTACAACTTCATAGAAATAGCTGTAACTTTTGATAGAAGACTCAGACAAACATGTTTATGGCTTTATCTTATAGAACTCAAGGTCTACGTGCTGGGAAAACAGGTTTTGCAGCTGTTTGAGCTAAGATTTCCAAGTTATTCACATAATGAAAACCTATACTTTGTTTCAGTCGAGTTCCCCATTCAAATGCATGTAACAGTGAGAAACGCACTGTCTTGGCGAAAGAAAGCGTTTTTGTACAACTTCATAGAAATAGCTGTAACTTTTGATAGAAGACTCAGACAAACATGTTTATGGCTTTATCTTATAGAACTCAAGGTTTCCGTGCTGGGAAAACAGGTTTTGCAGCTGTTTGAGCTAAGATTTCCAAGTTATTCACATAATGAAAACCTATACTTTGTTTCGGTCGAGTTCCCCATTCAAATGCATGTAACAGTGAGAAACGCACTGTCTTGGCGAAAGAAAGCGTTTTTGTACAACTTCATAGAAATAGCTGTAACTTTTGATAGAAGACTCAGACAAACATGTTTATGGCTTTATCTTATAGAACTCAAGGTCTACGTGCTGGGAAAACAGGTTTTGCAGCTGTTTGAGCTAAGATTTCCAAGTTATTCACATAATGAAAACCTATACTTTGTTTCAGTCGAGTTCCCCATTCAAATGCATGTAACAGTGAGAAACGCACTGTCTTGGCGAAAGAAAGCGTTTTTGTACAACTTCATAGAAATAGCTGTAACTTTTGATAGAAGACTCAGACAAACATGTTTATGGCTTTATCTTATAGAACTCAAGGTTTCCGTGCTGGGAAAACAGGTTTTGCAGCTGTTTGAGCTAAGATTTCCAAGTTATTCACATAATGAAAACCTATACTTTGTTTCGGTCGAGTTCCCCATTCAAATGCATGTAACAGTGAGAAACGCACTGTCTTGGCGAAAGAAAGCGTTTTTGTACAACTTCATAGAAATAGCTGTAACTTTTGATAGAAGACTCAGACAAACATGTTTATGGCTTTATCTTATAGAACTCAAGGTCTACGTGCTGGGAAAACAGGTTTTGCAGCTGTTTGAGCTAAGATTTCCAAGTTATTCACATAATGAAAACTTATACTTTGTTTCGGTCGAGTTCCCCATTCAAATGCATGTAACAGTGAGAAACGCACTGTCTTGGCGAAAGAAAACGTTTTTGTACAACTTCATAGAAATAGCTGTAACTTTTGATAGAAGACTCGGATACACATGTTTATGGCTTTATCTTATAGAACTCAAGGTCTCCGTGCTGGGCAAACAGGTTTTGCAGCTGTTTGAGCTAAGATTTCCAAGTTATTCACATAATGAAAACTTATACTTTGTTTCAGTCGAGTTCCCCATTCAAATGCATGTAACAGTGAGAAACGCACTGTCTTGGCGAAAGAAAGCGTTTTTGTACAACTTCATAGAAATAGCTGTAACTTTTGATAGAAGACTCGGATACACATGTTTATGGCTTTATCTTATAGAACTCAAGGTCTTCGTGCTGGGCAAACAGGTTTTGCAGCTGTTTGAGCTAAGATTTCCAAGTTATTCACATAATGAAAACCTATACTTTGTTTCAGTCGAGTTCCCCATTCAAATGCATGTAACAGTGAGAAACGCACTGTCTTGGCGAAAGAAAGCGTTTTTGTACAACTTCATAGAAATAGCTGTAACTTTTGATAGAAGACTCAGACAAACATGTTTATGGCTTTATCTTATAGAACTCAAGGTCTCCGTGCTGGGCAAACAGGTTTTGCAGCTGTTTGAGCTAAGATTTCCAAGTTATTCACATAATGAAAACTTATACTTTGTTTCGGTCGAGTTCCCCATTCAAATGCATGTAACAGTGAGAAACGCACTGTCTTGGCGAAAGAAAGCGTTTTTGTACAACTTCATAGAAATAGCTGTAACTTTTGATAGAAGACTCAGACAAACATGTTTATGGCTTTATCTTATAGAACTCAAGGTCTACGTGCTGGGAAAACAGGTTTTGCAGCTGTTTGAGCTAAGATTTCCAAGTTATTCACATAATGAAAACTTATACTTTGTTTCGGTCGAGTTCCCCATTCAAATGCATGTAACAGTGAGAAACGCACTGTCTTGGCGAAAGAAAGCGTTTTTGTACAACTTCATAGAAATAGCTGTAACTTTTGATAGAAGACTCAGACAAACATGTTTATGGCTTTATCTTATAGAACTCAAGGTTTCCGTGCTGGGAAAACAGGTTTTGCAGCTGTTTGAGCTAAGATTTCCAAGTTATTCACATAATGAAAACCTATACTTTGTTTCGGTCGAGTTCCCCATTCAAATGCATGTAACAGTGAGAAACGCACTGTCTTGGCGAAAGAAAGCGTTTTTGTACAACTTCATAGAAATAGCTGTAACTTTTGATAGAAGACTCGGATACACATGTTTATGGCTTTATCTTATAGAACTCAAGGTCTCCGTGCTGGGCAAACAGGTTTTGCAGCTGTTTGAACTAAGATTTCCAAGTTATTCACATAATGAAAACCTATACTTTGTTTCGGTCGAGTTCCCCATTCAAATGCATGTAACAGTGAGAAACGCACTGTCTTGGCGAAAGAAAGCGTTTTTGTACAACTTCATATAAATAGCTGTAACTTTTGATAGAAGACTCGGATACACATGTTTATGGCTTTATCTTATAGAACTCAAGGTCTCCGTGCTGGGCAAACAGGTTTTGCAGCTGTTTGAGCTAAGATTTCCAAGTTATTCACATAATGAAAACTTATACTTTGTTTCAGTCGAGTTCCCCATTCAAATGCATGTAACAGTGAGAAACGCACTGTCTTGGCGAAAGAAAGCGTTTTTGTACAACTTCATATAAATAGCTGTAACTTTTGATAGAAGACTCAGACAAACATGTTTATGGCTTTATCTTATAGAACTCAATGTTCCCGTGCTGGGAAAACAGGTTTTGCAGCTGTTTGAGCTAAGATTTCCAAGTTATTCACATAATGAAAACTTATACTTTGTTTCGGTCGAGTTCCCCATTCAAATGCATGTAACAGTGAGAAACGCACTGTCTTGGCGAAAGAAAGCTATTTTGTACAACTTCATAGAAATAGCTGTAACTTTTGATAGAAGACTCGGATACACATGTTTATGGCTTTATCTTATAGAACTCAAGGTCTCCGTGCTGGGCAAACAGGTTTTGCAGCTGTTTGAGCTAAGATTTCCAAGTTATTCACATAATGAAAACTTATACTTTGTTTCGGTCGAGTTCCCCATTCAAATGCATGTAACAGTGAGAAACGCACTGTCTTGGCGAAAGAAAGCGTTTTTGTACAACTTCATAGAAATAGCTGTAACTTTTGATAGAAGACTCAGACAAACATGTTTATGGCTTTATCTTATAGAACTCAAGGTCTCCGTGCTGGGCAAACAGGTTTTGCAGCTGTTTGAGCTAAGATTTCCAAGTTATTCACATAATGAAAACTTATACTTTGTTTCGGTCGAGTTCCCCATTCAAATGCATGTAACAGTGAGAAACGCACTGTCTTGGCGAAAGAAAGCGTTTTTGTACAACTTCATAGAAATAGCTGTAACTTTTGATAGAAGACTCAGACAAACATGTTTATGGCTTTATCTTATAGAACTCAAGGTTTCCGTGCTGGGAAAACAGGTTTTGCAGCTGTTTGAGCTAAGATTTCCAAGTTATTCACATAATGAAAACCTATACTTTGTTTCGGTCGAGTTCCCCATTCAAATGCATGTAACAGTGAGAAACGCACTGTCTTGGCGAAAGAAAGCGTTTTTGTACAACTTCATAGAAATAGCTGTAACTTTTGATAGAAGACTCAGACAAACATGTTTATGGCTTTATCTTATAGAACTCAAGGTTTCCGTGCTGGGAAAACAGGTTTTGCAGCTGTTTGAGCTAAGATTTCCAAGTTATTCACATAATGAAAACCTATACTTTGTTTCGGTCGAGTTCCCCATTCAAATGCATGTAACAGTGAGAAACGCACTGTCTTGGCGAAAGAAAGCGTTTTTGTACAACTTCATAGAAAT
The DNA here is from genome assembly GCF_057381915.1 of Diplotaxodon limnothrissa. Classification (NCBI taxonomy): domain Eukaryota; kingdom Metazoa; phylum Chordata; class Actinopteri; order Cichliformes; family Cichlidae; genus Diplotaxodon; species Diplotaxodon limnothrissa. The sequence continues at coordinate 29,649,939 of NC_140608.1, read as the reverse complement.
AGCTGTAACTTTTGATAGAAGACTCAGACAAACATGTTTATGGCTTTATCTTATAGAACTCAAGGTCTACGTGCTGGGAAAACAGGTTTTGCAGCTGTTTGAGCTAAGATTTCCAAGTTATTCACATAATGAAAACTTATACTTTGTTTCGGTCGAGTTCCCCATTCAAATGCATGTAACAGTGAGAAACGCACTGTCTTGGCGAAAGAAAGCTATTTTGTACAACTTCATAGAAATAGCTGTAACTTTTGATAGAAGACTCGGATACACATGTTTATGGCTTTATCTTATAGAACTCAAGGTCTCCGTGCTGGGCAAACAGGTTTTGCAGCTGTTTGAGCTAAGATTTCCAAGTTATTCACATAATGAAAACTTATACTTTGTTTCGGTCGAGTTCCCCATTCAAATGCATGTAACAGTGAGAAACGCACTGTCTTGGCGAAAGAAAGCGTTTTTGTACAACTTCATAGAAATAGCTGTAACTTTTGATAGAAGACTCAGACAAACATGTTTATGGCTTTATCTTATAGAACTCAAGGTCTACGTGCTGGGAAAACAGGTTTTGCAGCTGTTTGAGCTAAGATTTCCAAGTTATTCACATAATGAAAACTTATACTTTGTTTCGGTCGAGTTCCCCATTCAAATGCATGTAACAGTGAGAAACGCACTGTCTTGGCGAAAGAAAGCTATTTTGTACAACTTCATAGAAATAGCTGTAACTTTTGATAGAAGACTCGGATACACATGTTTATGGCTTTATCTTATAGAACTCAAGGTCTCCGTGCTGGGCAAACAGGTTTTGCAGCTGTTTGAGCTAAGATTTCCAAGTTATTCACATAATGAAAACTTATACTTTGTTTCGGTCGAGTTCCCCATTCAAATGCATGTAACAGTGAGAAACGCACTGTCTTGGCGAAAGAAAGCGTTTTTGTACAACTTCATAGAAATAGCTGTAACTTTTGATAGAAGACTCAGACAAACATGTTTATGGCTTTATCTTATAGAACTCAAGGTCTCCGTGCTGGGCAAACAGGTTTTGCAGCTGTTTGAGCTAAGATTTCCAAGTTATTCACATAATGAAAACTTATACTTTGTTTCGGTCGAGTTCCCCATTCAAATGCATGTAACAGTGAGAAACGCACTGTCTTGGCGAAAGAAAGCGTTTTTGTACAACTTCATAGAAATAGCTGTAACTTTTGATAGAAGACTCAGACAAACATGTTTATGGCTTTATCTTATAGAACTCAAGGTTTCCGTGCTGGGAAAACAGGTTTTGCAGCTGTTTGAGCTAAGATTTCCAAGTTATTCACATAATGAAAACCTATACTTTGTTTCGGTCGAGTTCCCCATTCAAATGCATGTAACAGTGAGAAACGCACTGTCTTGGCGAAAGAAAGCGTTTTTGTACAACTTCATAGAAATAGCTGTAACTTTTGATAGAAGACTCAGACAAACATGTTTATGGCTTTATCTTATAGAACTCAAGGTCTCCGTGCTGGGCAAACAGGTTTTGCAGCTGTTTGAGCTAAGATTTCCAAGTTATTCACATAATGAAAACTTATACTTTGTTTCGGTCGAGTTCCCCATTCAAATGCATGTAACAGTGAGAAACGCACTGTCTTGGCGAAAGAAAGCGTTTTTGTACAACTTCATAGAAATAGCTGTAACTTTTGATAGAAGACTCAGACAAACATGTTTATGGCTTTATCTTATAGAACTCAAGGTCTCCGTGCTGGGCAAACAGGTTTTGCAGCTGTTTGAGCTAAGATTTCCAAGTTATTCACATAATGAAAACTTATACTTTGTTTCGGTCGAGTTCCCCATTCAAATGCATGTAACAGTGAGAAACGCACTGTCTTGGCGAAAGAAAGCGTTTTTGTACAACTTCATAGAAATAGCTGTAACTTTTGATAGAAGACTCAGACAAACATGTTTATGGCTTTATCTTATAGAACTCAAGGTCTCCGTGCTGGGCAAACAGGTTTTGCAGCTGTTTGAGCTAAGATTTCCAAGTTATTCACATAATGAAAACTTATACTTTGTTTCGGTCGAGTTCCCCATTCAAATGCATGTAACAGTGAGAAACGCACTGTCTTGGCGAAAGAAAGCGTTTTTGTACAACTTCATAGAAATAGCTGTAACTTTTGATAGAAGACTCAGACAAACATGTTTATGGCTTTATCTTATAGAACTCAAGGTTTCCGTGCTGGGAAAACAGGTTTTGCAGCTGTTTGAGCTAAGATTTCCAAGTTATTCACATAATGAAAACCTATACTTTGTTTCGGTCGAGTTCCCCATTCAAATGCATGTAACAGTGAGAAACGCACTGTCTTGGCGAAAGAAAGCGTTTTTGTACAACTTCATAGAAATAGCTGTAACTTTTGATAGAAGACTCAGACAAACATGTTTATGGCTTTATCTTATAGAACTCAAGGTCTCCGTGCTGGGCAAACAGGTTTTGCAGCTGTTTGAGCTAAGATTTCCAAGTTATTCACATAATGAAAACTTATACTTTGTTTCGGTCGAGTTCCCCATTCAAATGCATGTAACAGTGAGAAACGCACTGTCTTGGCGAAAGAAAGCGTTTTTGTACAACTTCATAGAAATAGCTGTAACTTTTGATAGAAGACTCAGACAAACATGTTTATGGCTTTATCTTATAGAACTCAAGGTCTCCGTGCTGGGCAAACAGGTTTTGCAGCTGTTTGAGCTAAGATTTCCAAGTTATTCACATAATGAAAACTTATACTTTGTTTCGGTCGAGTTCCCCATTCAAATGCATGTAACAGTGAGAAACGCACTGTCTTGGCGAAAGAAAGCGTTTTTGTACAACTTCATAGAAATAGCTGTAACTTTTGATAGAAGACTCGGATACACATGTTTATGGCTTTATCTTATAGAACTCAAGGTCTCCGTGCTGGGCAAACAGGTTTTGCAGCTGTTTGAACTAAGATTTCCAAGTTATTCACATAATGAAAACTTATACTTTGTTTCGGTCGAGTTCCCCATTCAAATGCATGTAACAGTGAGAAACGCACTGTCTTGGCGAAAGAAAGCGTTTTTGTACAACTTCATAGAAATAGCTGTAACTTTTGATAGAAGACTCAGACAAACATGTTTATGGCTTTATCTTATAGAACTCAAGGTCTACGTGCTGGGAAAACAGGTTTTGCAGCTGTTTGAGCTAAGATTTCCAAGTTATTCACATAATGAAAACTTATACTTTGTTTCGGTCGAGTTCCCCATTCAAATGCATGTAACAGTGAGAAACGCACTGTCTTGGCGAAAGAAAGCGTTTTTGTACAACTTCATAGAAATAGCTGTAACTTTTGATAGAAGACTCAGACAAACATGTTTATGGCTTTATCTTATAGAACTCAAGGTCTACGTGCTGGGAAAACAGGTTTTGCAGCTGTTTGAGCTAAGATTTCCAAGTTATTCACATAATGAAAACTTATACTTTGTTTCGGTCGAGTTCCCCATTCAAATGCATGTAACAGTGAGAAACGCACTGTCTTGGCGAAAGAAAGCGTTTTTGTACAACTTCATAGAAATAGCTGTAACTTTTGATAGAAGACTCAGACAAACATGTTTATGGCTTTATCTTATAGAACTCAAGGTCTACGTGCTGGGAAAACAGGTTTTGCAGCTGTTTGAGCTAAGATTTCCAAGTTATTCACATAATGAAAACTTATACTTTGTTTCGGTCGAGTTCCCCATTCAAATGCATGTAACAGTGAGAAACGCACTGTCTTGGCGAAAGAAAGCTATTTTGTACAACTTCATAGAAATAGCTGTAACTTTTGATAGAAGACTCGGATACACATGTTTATGGCTTTATCTTATAGAACTCAAGGTCTCCGTGCTGGGCAAACAGGTTTTGCAGCTGTTTGAGCTAAGATTTCCAAGTTATTCACATAATGAAAACTTATACTTTGTTTCGGTCGAGTTCCCCATTCAAATGCATGTAACAGTGAGAAACGCACTGTCTTGGCGAAAGAAAGCGTTTTTGTACAACTTCATAGAAATAGCTGTAACTTTTGATAGAAGACTCAGACAAACATGTTTATGGCTTTATCTTATAGAACTCAAGGTCTCCGTGCTGGGCAAACAGGTTTTGCAGCTGTTTGAGCTAAGATTTCCAAGTTATTCACATAATGAAAACTTATACTTTGTTTCGGTCGAGTTCCCCATTCAAATGCATGTAACAGTGAGAAACGCACTGTCTTGGCGAAAGAAAGCGTTTTTGTACAACTTCATAGAAATAGCTGTAACTTTTGATAGAAGACTCAGACAAACATGTTTATGGCTTTATCTTATAGAACTCAAGGTCTCCGTGCTGGGCAAACAGGTTTTGCAGCTGTTTGAACTAAGATTTCCAAGTTATTCACATAATGAAAACCTATACTTTGTTTCGGTCGAGTTCCCCATTCAAATGCATGTAACAGTGAGAAACGCACTGTCTTGGCGAAAGAAAGCGTTTTTGTACAACTTCATAGAAATAGCTGTAACTTTTGATAGAAGACTCAGACAAACATGTTTATGGCTTTATCTTATAGAACTCAAGGTCTACGTGCTGGGAAAACAGGTTTTGCAGCTGTTTGAGCTAAGATTTCCAAGTTATTCACATAATGAAAACTTATACTTTGTTTCGGTCGAGTTCCCCATTCAAATGCATGTAACAGTGAGAAACGCACTGTCTTGGCGAAAGAAAACGTTTTTGTACAACTTCATAGAAATAGCTGTAACTTTTGATAGAAGACTCGGATACACATGTTTATGGCTTTATCTTATAGAACTCAAGGTCTCCGTGCTGGGCAAACAGGTTTTGCAGCTGTTTGAGCTAAGATTTCCAAGTTATTCACATAATGAAAACTTATACTTTGTTTCGGTCGAGTTCCCCATTCAAATGCATGTAACAGTGAGAAACGCACTGTCTTGGCGAAAGAAAGCGTTTTTGTACAACTTCATAGAAATAGCTGTAACTTTTGATAGAAGACTCAGACAAACATGTTTATGGCTTTATCTTATAGAACTCAAGGTCTACGTGCTGGGAAAACAGGTTTTGCAGCTGTTTGAGCTAAGATTTCCAAGTTATTCACATAATGAAAACTTATACTTTGTTTCGGTCGAGTTCCCCATTCAAATGCATGTAACAGTGAGAAACGCACTGTCTTGGCGAAAGAAAGCTATTTTGTACAACTTCATAGAAATAGCTGTAACTTTTGATAGAAGACTCGGATACACATGTTTATGGCTTTATCTTATAGAACTCAAGGTCTCCGTGCTGGGCAAACAGGTTTTGCAGCTGTTTGAGCTAAGATTTCCAAGTTATTCACATAATGAAAACTTATACTTTGTTTCGGTCGAGTTCCCCATTCAAATGCATGTAACAGTGAGAAACGCACTGTCTTGGCGAAAGAAAGCGTTTTTGTACAACTTCATAGAAATAGCTGTAACTTTTGATAGAAGACTCAGACAAACATGTTTATGGCTTTATCTTATAGAACTCAAGGTCTCCGTGCTGGGCAAACAGGTTTTGCAGCTGTTTGAGCTAAGATTTCCAAGTTATTCACATAATGAAAACTTATACTTTGTTTCGGTCGAGTTCCCCATTCAAATGCATGTAACAGTGAGAAACGCACTGTCTTGGCGAAAGAAAGCGTTTTTGTACAACTTCATAGAAATAGCTGTAACTTTTGATAGAAGACTCGGATACACATGTTTATGGCTTTATCTTATAGAACTCAAGGTCTCCGTGCTGGGCAAACAGGTTTTGCAGCTGTTTGAACTAAGATTTCCAAGTTATTCACATAATGAAAACTTATACTTTGTTTCGGTCGAGTTCCCCATTCAAATGCATGTAACAGTGAGAAACGCACTGTCTTGGCGAAAGAAAGCGTTTTTGTACAACTTCATAGAAATAGCTGTAACTTTTGATAGAAGACTCAGACAAACATGTTTATGGCTTTATCTTATAGAACTCAAGGTCTACGTGCTGGGAAAACAGGTTTTGCAGCTGTTTGAGCTAAGATTTCCAAGTTATTCACATAATGAAAACTTATACTTTGTTTCGGTCGAGTTCCCCATTCAAATGCATGTAACAGTGAGAAACGCACTGTCTTGGCGAAAGAAAGCGTTTTTGTACAACTTCATAGAAATAGCTGTAACTTTTGATAGAAGACTCAGACAAACATGTTTATGGCTTTATCTTATAGAACTCAAGGTTTCCGTGCTGGGCAAACAGGTTTTGCAGCTGTTTGAGCTAAGATTTCCAAGTTATTCACATAATGAAAACCTATACTTTGTTTCAGTCGAGTTCCCCATTCAAATGCATGTAACAGTGAGAAACGCACTGTCTTGGCGAAAGAAAGCGTTTTTGTACAACTTCATAGAAATAGCTGTAACTTTTGATAGAAGACTCAGACAAACATGTTTATGGCTTTATCTTATAGAACTCAAGGTCTCCGTGCTGGGCAAACAGGTTTTGCAGCTGTTTGAGCTAAGATTTCCAAGTTATTCACATAATGAAAACCTATACTTTGTTTCGGTCGAGTTCCCCATTCAAATGCATGTAACAGTGAGAAACGCACTGTCTTGGCGAAAGAAAGCGTTTTTGTACAACTTCATAGAAATAGCTGTAACTTTTGATAGAAGACTCAGACAAACATGTTTATGGCTTTATCTTATAGAACTCAAGGTTTCCGTGCTGGGAAAACAGGTTTTGCAGCTGTTTGAGCTAAGATTTCCAAGTTATTCACATAATGAAAACCTATACTTTGTTTCGGTCGAGTTCCCCATTCAAATGCATGTAACAGTGAGAAACGCACTGTCTTGGCGAAAGAAAGCGTTTTTGTACAACTTCATAGAAATAGCTGTAACTTTTGATAGAAGACTCAGACAAACATGTTTATGGCTTTATCTTATAGAACTCAAGGTCTCCGTGCTGGGCAAACAGGTTTTGCAGCTGTTTGAGCTAAGATTTCCAAGTTATTCACATAATGAAAACTTATACTTTGTTTCGGTCGAGTTCCCCATTCAAATGCATGTAACAGTGAGAAACGCACTGTCTTGGCGAAAGAAAGCGTTTTTGTACAACGTCATAGAAATAGCTGTAACTTTTGATAGAAGACTCAGACAAACATGTTTATGGCTTTATCTTATAGAACTCAAGGTCTACGTGCTGGGAAAACAGGTTTTGCAGCTGTTTGAGCTAAGATTTCCAAGTTATTCACATAATGAAAACTTATACTTTGTTTCGGTCGAGTTCCCCATTCAAATGCATGTAACAGTGAGAAACGCACTGTCTTGGCGAAAGAAAGCGTTTTTGTACAACTTCATAGAAATAGCTGTAACTTTTGATAGAAGACTCAGACAAACATGTTTATGGCTTTATCTTATAGAACTCAAGGTTTCCGTGCTGGGAAAACAGGTTTTGCAGCTGTTTGAGCTAAGATTTCCAAGTTATTCACATAATGAAAACCTATACTTTGTTTCGGTCGAGTTCCCCATTCAAATGCATGTAACAGTGAGAAACGCACTGTCTTGGCGAAAGAAAGCGTTTTTGTACAACTTCATAGAAATAGCTGTAACTTTTGATAGAAGACTCGGATACACATGTTTATGGCTTTATCTTATAGAACTCAAGGTCTCCGTGCTGGGCAAACAGGTTTTGCAGCTGTTTGAACTAAGATTTCCAAGTTATTCACATAATGAAAACCTATACTTTGTTTCGGTCGAGTTCCCCATTCAAATGCATGTAACAGTGAGAAACGCACTGTCTTGGCGAAAGAAAGCGTTTTTGTACAACTTCATAGAAATAGCTGTAACTTTTGATAGAAGACTCAGACAAACATGTTTATGGCTTTATCTTATAGAACTCAAGGTCTACGTGCTGGGAAAACAGGTTTTGCAGCTGTTTGAGCTAAGATTTCCAAGTTATTCACATAATGAAAACTTATACTTTGTTTCGGTCGAGTTCCCCATTCAAATGCATGTAACAGTGAGAAACGCACTGTCTTGGCGAAAGAAAGCGTTTTTGTACAACTTCATAGAAATAGCTGTAACTTTTGATAGAAGACTCAGACAAACATGTTTATGGCTTTATCTTATAGAACTCAAGGTCTACGTGCTGGGAAAACAGGTTTTGCAGCTGTTTGAGCTAAGATTTCCAAGTTATTCACATAATGAAAACTTATACTTTGTTTCGGTCGAGTTCCCCATTCAAATGCATGTAACAGTGAGAAACGCACTGTCTTGGCGAAAGAAAGCTATTTTGTACAACTTCATAGAAATAGCTGTAACTTTTGATAGAAGACTCGGATACACATGTTTATGGCTTTATCTTATAGAACTCAAGGTCTCCGTGCTGGGCAAACAGGTTTTGCAGCTGTTTGAGCTAAGATTTCCAAGTTATTCACATAATGAAAACCTATACTTTGTTTCAGTCGAGTTCCCCATTCAAATGCATGTAACAGTGAGAAACGCACTGTCTTGGCGAAAGAAAGCGTTTTTGTACAACTTCATAGAAATAGCTGTAACTTTTGATAGAAGACTCGGATACACATGTTTATGGCTTTATCTTATAGAACTCAAGGTCTTCGTGCTGGGCAAACAGGTTTTGCAGCTGTTTGAGCTAAGATTTCCAAGTTATTCACATAATGAAAACCTATACTTTGTTTCAGTCGAGTTCCCCATTCAAATGCATGTAACAGTGAGAAACGCACTGTCTTGGCGAAAGAAAGCGTTTTTGTACAACTTCATAGAAATAGCTGTAACTTTTGATAGAAGACTCAGACAAACATGTTTATGGCTTTATCTTATAGAACTCAAGGTCTACGTGCTGGGAAAACAGGTTTTGCAGCTGTTTGAGCTAAGATTTCCAAGTTATTCACATAATGAAAACCTATACTTTGTTTCAGTCGAGTTCCCCATTCAAATGCATGTAACAGTGAGAAACGCACTGTCTTGGCGAAAGAAAGCATTTTTGTACAACTTCATAGAAATAGCTGTAACTTTTGATAGAAGACTCAGACAAACATGTTTATGGCTTTATCTTATAGAACTCAAGGTTTCCGTGCTGGGAAAACAGGTTTTGCAGCTGTTTGAGCTAAGATTTCCAAGTTATTCACATAATGAAAACCTATACTTTGTTTCGGTCGAGTTCCCCATTCAAATGCATGTAACAGTGAGAAACGCACTGTCTTGGCGAAAGAAAGCGTTTTTGTACAACTTCATAGAAATAGCTGTAACTTTTGATAGAAGACTCAGACAAACATGTTTATGGCTTTATCTTATAGAACTCAAGGTCTACGTGCTGGGAAAACAGGTTTTGCAGCTGTTTGAGCTAAGATTTCCAAGTTATTCACATAATGAAAACCTATACTTTGTTTCAGTCGAGTTCCCCATTCAAATGCATGTAACAGTGAGAAACGCACTGTCTTGGCGAAAGAAAGCGTTTTTGTACAACTTCATAGAAATAGCTGTAACTTTTGATAGAAGACTCAGACAAACATGTTTATGGCTTTATCTTATAGAACTCAAGGTTTCCGTGCTGGGAAAACAGGTTTTGCAGCTGTTTGAGCTAAGAGTTCCAAGTTATTCACATAATGAAAACCTATACTTTGTTTCGGTCGAGTTCCCCATTCAAATGCATGTAACAGTGAGAAACGCACTGTCTTGGCGAAAGAAAGCGTTTTTGTACAACTTCATAGAAATAGCTGTAACTTTTGATAGAAGACTCAGACAAACATGTTTATGGCTTTATCTTATAGAACTCAAGGTTTCCGTGCTGGGAAAACAGGTTTTGCAGCTGTTTGAGCTAAGATTTCCAAGTTATTCACATAATGAAAACCTATACTTTGTTTCGGTCGAGTTCCCCATTCAAATGCATGTAACAGTGAGAAACGCACTGTCTTGGCGAAAGAAAGCGTTTTTGTACAACTTCATAGAAATAGCTGTAACTTTTGATAGAAGACTCGGATACACATGTTTATGGCTTTATCTTATAGAACTCAAGGTCTCCGAGCTGGGCAAACAGGTTTTGCAGCTGTTTGAACTAAGATTTCCAAGTTATTCACATAATGAAAACCTATACTTTGTTTCGGTCGAGTTCCCCATTCAAATGCATGTAACAGTGAGAAACGCACTGTCTTGGCGAAAGAAAGCGTTTTTGTACAACTTCATAGAAATAGCTGTAACTTTTGATAGAAGACTCAGACAAACATGTTTATGGCTTTATCTTATAGAACTCAAGGTCTCCGTGCTGGGCAAACAGGTTTTGCAGCTGTTTGAGCTAAGATTTCCAAGTTATTCACATAATGAAAACTTATACTTTGTTTCAGTCGAGTTCCCCATTCAAATGCATGTAACAGTGAGAAACGCACTGTCTTGGCGAAAGAAAGCGTTTTTGTACAACTTCATAGAAATAGCTGTAACTTTTGATAGAAGACTCAGACAAACATGTTTATGGCTTTATCTTATAGAACTCAAGGTTTCCGTGCTGGGAAAACAGGTTTTGCAGCTGTTTGAGCTAAGATTTCCAAGTTATTCACATAATGAAAACCTATACTTTGTTTCGGTCGAGTTCCCCATTCAAATGCATGTAACAGTGAGAAACGCACTGTCTTGGCGAAAGAAAGCGTTTTTGTACAACTTCATAGAAATAGCTGTAACTTTTGATAGAAGACTCAGACAAACATGTTTATGGCTTTATCTTATAGAACTCAAGGTCTACGTGCTGGGAAAACAGGTTTTGCAGCTGTTTGAGCTAAGATTTCCAAGTTATTCACATAATGAAAACCTATACTTTGTTTCGGTCGAGTTCCCCATTCAAATGCATGTAACAGTGAGAAACGCACTGTCTTGGCGAAAGAAAGCGTTTTTGTACAACTTCATAGAAATAGCTGTAACTTTTGATAGAAGACTCGGATACACATGTTTATGGCTTTATCTTATAGAACTCAAGGTCTCCGTGCTGGGCAAACAGGTTTTGCAGCTGTTTGAACTAAGATTTCCAAGTTATTCACATAATGAAAACCTATACTTTGTTTCGGTCGAGTTCCCCATTCAAATGCATGTAACAGTGAGAAACGCACTGTCTTGGCGAAAGAAAGCGTTTTTGTACAACTTCATAGAAATAGCTGTAACTTTTGATAGAAGACTCAGACAAACATGTTTATGGCTTTATCTTATAGAACTCAAGGTCTCCGTGCTGGGCAAACAGGTTTTGCAGCTGTTTGAGCTAAGATTTCCAAGTTATTCACATAATGAAAACTTATACTTTGTTTCGGTCGAGTTCCCCATTCAAATGCATGTAACAGTGAGAAACGCACTGTCTTGGCGAAAGAAAGCGTTTTTGTACAACTTCATAGAAATAGCTGTAACTTTTGATAGAAGACTCGGATACACATGTTTATGGCTTTATCTTATAGAACTCAAGGTCTCCGTGCTGGGCAAACAGGTTTTGCAGCTGTTTGAGCTAAGATTTCCAAGTTATTCACATAATGAAAACTTATACTTTGTTTCGGTCGAGTTCCCCATTCAAATGCATGTAACAGTGAGAAACGCACTGTCTTGGCGAAAGAAAGCGTTTTTGTACAACTTCATAGAAATAGCTGTAACTTTTGATAGAAGACTCAGACAAACATGTTTATGGCTTTATCTTATAGAACTCAAGGTCTACGTGCTGGGAAAACAGGTTTTGCAGCTGTTTGAGCTAAGATTTCCAAGTTATTCACATAATGAAAACTTATACTTTGTTTCGGTCGAGTTCCCCATTCAAATGCATGTAACAGTGAGAAACGCACTGTCTTGGCGAAAGAAAGCGTTTTTGTACAACTTCATAGAAATAGCTGTAACTTTTGATAGAAGACTCAGACAAACATGTTTATGGCTTTATCTTATAGAACTCAAGGTTTCCGTGCTGGGAAAACAGGTTTTGCAGCTGTTTGAGCTAAGATTTCCAAGTTATTCACATAATGAAAACCTATACTTTGTTTCGGTCGAGTTCCCCATTCAAATGCATGTAACAGTGAGAAACGCACTGTCTTGGCGAAAGAAAGCGTTTTTGTACAACTTCATATAAATAGCTGTAACTTTTGATAGAAGACTCGGATACACATGTTTATGGCCTTATATTATAGAACTCAAGGTTTCCGTGCTGGGAAAACAGGTTTTGCAGCTGTTTGAGCTAAGATTTCCAAGTTATTCACATAATGAAAACCTATACTTTGTTTCAGTCGAGTTCCCCATTCAAATGCATGTAACAGTGAGAAACGCACTGTCTTGGCGAAAGAAAGCGTTTTTGTACAACTTCATAGAAATAGCTGTAACTTTTGATAGAAGACTCAGACAAACATGTTTATGGCTTTATCTTATAGAACTCAAGGTTTCCGTGCTGGGAAAACAGGTTTTGCAGCTGTTTGAGCTAAGATTGCCAAGTTATTCACATAATGAAAACCTATACTTTGTTTCGGTCGAGTTCCCCATTCAAATGCATGTAACAGTAAGAAACGCACTGTCTTGGCGAAAGAAAGCGTTTTTGTACAACTTCATAGAAATAGCTGTAACTTTTGATAGAAGACTCAGACAAACATGTTTATGGCTTTATCTTATAGAACTCAAGGTCTACGTGCTGGGAAAACAGGTTTTGCAGCTGTTTGAGCTAAGATTTCCAAGTTATTCACATAATGAAAACCTATACTTTGTTTCGGTCGAGTTCCCCATTCAAATGCATGTAACAGTGAGAAACGCACTGTCTTGGCGAAAGAAAGCGTTTTTGTACAACTTCATAGAAATAGCTGTAACTTTTGATAGAAGACTCAGACAAACATGTTTATGGCTTTATCTTATAGAACTCAAGGTTTCCGTGCTGGGAAAACAGGTTTTGCAGCTGTTTGAGCTAAGATTTCCAAGTTATTCACATAATGAAAACCTATACTTTGTTTCGGTCGAGTTCCCCATTCAAATGCATGTAACAGTGAGAAACGCACTGTCTTGGCGAAAGAAAGCGTTTTTGTACAACTTCATATAAATAGCTGTAACTTTTGATAGAAGACTCGGATACACATGTTTATGGCCTTATATTATAGAACTCAAGGTTTCCGTGCTGGGAAAACAGGTTTTGCAGCTGTTTGAGCTAAGATTTCCAAGTTATTCACATAATGAAAACCTATACTTTGTTTCAGTCGAGTTCCCCATTCAAATGCATGTAACAGTGAGAAACGCACTGTCTTGGCGAAAGAAAGCGTTTTTGTACAACTTCATAGAAATAGCTGTAACTTTTGATAGAAGACTCAGACAAACATGTTTATGGCTTTATCTTATAGAACTCAAGGTTTCCGTGCTGGGAAAACAGGTTTTGCAGCTGTTTGAGCTAAGATTGCCAAGTTATTCACATAATGAAAACCTATACTTTGTTTCGGTCGAGTTCCCCATTCAAATGCATGTAACAGTAAGAAACGCACTGTCTTGGCGAATGAAAGCGTTTTTGTACAACTTCATAGAAATAGCTGTAACTTTTGATAGAAGACTCAGACAAACATGTTTATGGCTTTATCTTATAGAACTCAAGGTCTACGTGCTGGGAAAACAGGTTTTGCAGCTGTTTGAGCTAAGATTTCCAAGTTATTCACATAATGAAAACCTATACTTTGTTTCGGTCGAGTTCCCCATTCAAATGCATGTAACAGTGAGAAACGCACTGTCTTGGCGAAAGAAAGCGTTTTTGTACAACTTCATAGAAATAGCTGTAACTTTTGATAGAAGACTCGGATACACATGTTTATGGCTTTATCTTATAGAACTCAAGGTCTCCGTGCTGGGCAAACAGGTTTTGCAGCTGTTTGAACTAAGATTTCCAAGTTATTCACATAATGAAAACCTATACTTTGTTTCGGTCGAGTTCCCCATTCAAATGCATGTAACAGTGAGAAACGCACTGTCTTGGCGAAAGAAAGCGTTTTTGTACAACTTCATAGAAATAGCTGTAACTTTTGATAGAAGACTCAGACAAACATGTTTATGGCTTTATCTTATAGAACTCAAGGTCTACGTGCTGGGAAAACAGGTTTTGCAGCTGTTTGAGCTAAGATTTCCAAGTTATTCACATAATGAAAACTTGTACTTTGTTTCGGTCGAGTTCCCCATTCAAATGCATGTAACAGTGAGAAACGCACTGTCTTGGCGAAAGAAAGCGTTTTTGTACAACTTCATAGAAATAGCTGTAACTTTTGATAGAAGACTTAGACAAACATGTTTATGGCTTTATCTTATAGAACTCAAGGTCTACGTGCTGGGAAAACAGGTTTTGCAGCTGTTTGAGCTAAGATTTCCAAGTTATTCACATAATGAAAACTTATACTTTGTTTCGGTCGAGTTCCCCATTCAAATGCATGTAACAGTGAGAAACGCACTGTCTTGGCGAAAGAAAGCTATTTTGTACAACTTCATAGAAATAGCTGTAACTTTTGATAGAAGACTCGGATACACATGTTTATGGCTTTATCTTATAGAACTCAAGGTCTCCGTGCTGGGCAAACAGGTTTTGCAGCTGTTTGAGCTAAGATTTCCAAGTTATTCACATAATGAAAACCTATACTTTGTTTCAGTCGAGTTCCCCATTCAAATGCATGTAACAGTGAGAAACGCACTGTCTTGGCGAAAGAAAGCGTTTTTGTACAACTTCATAGAAATAGCTGTAACTTTTGATAGAAGACTCGGATACACATGTTTATGGCTTTATCTTATAGAACTCAAGGTCTTCGTGCTGGGCAAACAGGTTTTGCAGCTGTTTGAGCTAAGATTTCCAAGTTATTCACATAATGAAAACCTATACTTTGTTTCAGTCGAGTTCCCCATTCAAATGCATGTAACAGTGAGAAACGCACTGTCTTGGCGAAAGAAAGCGTTTTTGTACAACTTCATAGAAATAGCTGTAACTTTTGATAGAAGACTCAGACAAACATGTTTATGGCTTTATCTTATAGAACTCAAGGTCTACGTGCTGGGAAAACAGGTTTTGCAGCTGTTTGAGCTAAGATTTCCAAGTTATTCACATAATGAAAACCTATACTTTGTTTCAGTCGAGTTCCCCATTCAAATGCATGTAACAGTGAGAAACGCACTGTCTTGGCGAAAGAAAGCGTTTTTGTACAACTTCATAGAAATAGCTGTAACTTTTGATAGAAGACTCAGACAAACATGTTTATGGCTTTATCTTATAGAACTCAAGGTTTCCGTGCTGGGAAAACAGGTTTTGCAGCTGTTTGAGCTAAGATTTCCAAGTTATTCACATAATGAAAACCTATACTTTGTTTCGGTCGAGTTCCCCATTCAAATGCATGTAACAGTGAGAAACGCACTGTCTTGGCGAAAGAAAGCGTTTTTGTACAACTTCATAGAAATAGCTGTAACTTTTGATAGAAGACTCAGACAAACATGTTTATGGCTTTATCTTATAGAACTCAAGGTCTACGTGCTGGGAAAACAGGTTTTGCAGCTGTTTGAGCTAAGATTTCCAAGTTATTCACATAATGAAAACCTATACTTTGTTTCAGTCGAGTTCCCCATTCAAATGCATGTAACAGTGAGAAACGCACTGTCTTGGCGAAAGAAAGCGTTTTTGTACAACTTCATAGAAATAGCTGTAACTTTTGATAGAAGACTCAGACAAACATGTTTATGGCTTTATCTTATAGAACTCAAGGTTTCCGTGCTGGGAAAACAGGTTTTGCAGCTGTTTGAGCTAAGATTTCCAAGTTATTCACATAATGAAAACCTATACTTTGTTTCGGTCGAGTTCCCCATTCAAATGCATGTAACAGTGAGAAACGCACTGTCTTGGCGAAAGAAAGCGTTTTTGTACAACTTCATAGAAATAGCTGTAACTTTTGATAGAAGACTCAGACAAACATGTTTATGGCTTTATCTTATAGAACTCAAGGTCTACGTGCTGGGAAAACAGGTTTTGCAGCTGTTTGAGCTAAGATTTCCAAGTTATTCACATAATGAAAACTTATACTTTGTTTCGGTCGAGTTCCCCATTCAAATGCATGTAACAGTGAGAAACGCACTGTCTTGGCGAAAGAAAACGTTTTTGTACAACTTCATAGAAATAGCTGTAACTTTTGATAGAAGACTCGGATACACATGTTTATGGCTTTATCTTATAGAACTCAAGGTCTCCGTGCTGGGCAAACAGGTTTTGCAGCTGTTTGAGCTAAGATTTCCAAGTTATTCACATAATGAAAACTTATACTTTGTTTCAGTCGAGTTCCCCATTCAAATGCATGTAACAGTGAGAAACGCACTGTCTTGGCGAAAGAAAGCGTTTTTGTACAACTTCATAGAAATAGCTGTAACTTTTGATAGAAGACTTAGACAAACATGTTTATGGCTTTATCTTATAGAACTCAAGGTCTACGTGCTGGGAAAACAGGTTTTGCAGCTGTTTGAGCTAAGATTTCCAAGTTATTCACATAATGAAAACTTATACTTTGTTTCGGTCGAGTTCCCCATTCAAATGCATGTAACAGTGAGAAACGCACTGTCTTGGCGAAAGAAAGCTATTTTGTACAACTTCATAGAAATAGCTGTAACTTTTGATAGAAGACTCGGATACACATGTTTATGGCTTTATCTTATAGAACTCAAGGTCTCCGTGCTGGGCAAACAGGTTTTGCAGCTGTTTGAGCTAAGATTTCCAAGTTATTCACATAATGAAAACCTATACTTTGTTTCAGTCGAGTTCCCCATTCAAATGCATGTAACAGTGAGAAACGCACTGTCTTGGCGAAAGAAAGCGTTTTTGTACAACTTCATAGAAATAGCTGTAACTTTTGATAGAAGACTCGGATACACATGTTTATGGCTTTATCTTATAGAACTCAAGGTCTTCGTGCTGGGCAAACAGGTTTTGCAGCTGTTTGAGCTAAGATTTCCAAGTTATTCACATAATGAAAACCTATACTTTGTTTCAGTCGAGTTCCCCATTCAAATGCATGTAACAGTGAGAAACGCACTGTCTTGGCGAAAGAAAGCGTTTTTGTACAACTTCATAGAAATAGCTGTAACTTTTGATAGAAGACTCAGACAAACATGTTTATGGCTTTATCTTATAGAACTCAAGGTCTACGTGCTGGGAAAACAGGTTTTACAGCTGTTTGAACTAAGATTTCCAAGTTATTCACATAATGAAAACCTATACTTTGTTTCAGTCGAGTTCCCCATTCAAATGCATGTAACAGTGAGAAACGCACTGTCTTGGCGAAAGAAAGCGTTTTTGTACAACTTCATAGAAATAGCTGTAACTTTTGATAGAAGACTCAGACAAACATGTTTATGGCTTTATCTTATAGAACTCAAGGTTTCCGTGCTGGGAAAACAGGTTTTGCAGCTGTTTGAGCTAAGATTTCCAAGTTATTCACATAATGAAAACCTATACTTTGTTTCGGTCGAGTTCCCCATTCAAATGCATGTAACAGTGAGAAACGCACTGTCTTGGCGAAAGAAAGCGTTTTTGTACAACTTCATAGAAATAGCTGTAACTTTTGATAGAAGACTCAGACAAACATGTTTATGGCTTTATCTTATAGAACTCAGGGTCTACGTGCTGGGAAAACAGGTTTTGCAGCTGTTTGAGCTAAGATTTCCAAGTTATTCACATAATGAAAACTTATACTTTGTTTCGGTCGAGTTCCCCATTCAAATGCATGTAACAGTGAGAAACGCACTGTCTTGGCGAAAGAAAACGTTTTTGTACAACTTCATAGAAATAGCTGTAACTTTTGATAGAAGACTCGGATACACATGTTTATGGCTTTATCTTATAGAACTCAAGGTCTCCGTGCTGGGCAAACAGGTTTTGCAGCTGTTTGAGCTAAGATTTCCAAGTTATTCACATAATGAAAACTTATACTTTGTTTCAGTCGAGTTCCCCATTCAAATGCATGTAACAGTGAGAAACGCACTGTCTTGGCGAAAGAAAGCGTTTTTGTACAACTTCATAGAAATAGCTGTAACTTTTGATAGAAGACTCGGATACACATGTTTATGGCTTTATCTTATAGAACTCAAGGTCTCCGTGCTGGGCAAACAGGTTTTGCAGCTGTTTGAACTAAGATTTCCAAGTTATTCACATAATGAAAACCTATACTTTGTTTCGGTCGAGTTCCCCATTCAAATGCATGTAACAGTGAGAAACGCACTGTCTTGGCGAAAGAAAGCGTTTTTGTACAACTTCATAGAAATAGCTGTAACTTTTGATAGAAGACTCAGACAAACATGTTTATGGCTTTATCTTATAGAACTCAAGGTCTCCGTGCTGGGCAAACAGGTTTTGCAGCTGTTTGAGCTAAGATTTCCAAGTTATTCACATAATGAAAACTTATACTTTGTTTCGGTCGAGTTCCCCATTCAAATGCATGTAACAGTGAGAAACGCACTGTCTTGGCGAAAGAAAGCGTTTTTGTACAACTTCATAGAAATAGCTGTAACTTTTGATAGAAGACTCAGACAAACATGTTTATGGCTTTATCTTATAGAACTCAAGGTCTACGTGCTGGGAAAACAGGTTTTGCAGCTGTTTGAGCTAAGATTTCCAAGTTATTCACATAATGAAAACTTATACTTTGTTTCGGTCGAGTTCCCCATTCAAATGCATGTAACAGTGAGAAACGCACTGTCTTGGCGAAAGAAAGCGTTTTTGTACAACTTCATAGAAATAGCTGTAACTTTTGATAGAAGACTCAGACAAACATGTTTATGGCTTTATCTTATAGAACTCAAGGTTTCCGTGCTGGGAAAACAGGTTTTGCAGCTGTTTGAGCTAAGATTTCCAAGTTATTCACATAATGAAAACCTATACTTTGTTTCGGTCGAGTTCCCCATTCAAATGCATGTAACAGTGAGAAACGCACTGTCTTGGCGAAAGAAAGCGTTTTTGTACAACTTCATAGAAATAGCTGTAACTTTTGATAGAAGACTCGGATACACATGTTTATGGCTTTATCTTATAGAACTCAAGGTCTCCGTGCTGGGCAAACAGGTTTTGCAGCTGTTTGAACTAAGATTTCCAAGTTATTCACATAATGAAAACCTATACTTTGTTTCGGTCGAGTTCCCCATTCAAATGCATGTAACAGTGAGAAACGCACTGTCTTGGCGAAAGAAAGCGTTTTTGTACAACTTCATAGAAATAGCTGTAACTTTTGATAGAAGACTCAGACAAACATGTTTATGGCTTTATCTTATAGAACTCAAGGTCTACGTGCTGGGAAAACAGGTTTTGCAGCTGTTTGAGCTAAGATTTCCAAGTTATTCACATAATGAAAACTTATACTTTGTTTCGGTCGAGTTCCCCATTCAAATGCATGTAACAGTGAGAAACGCACTGTCTTGGCGAAAGAAAGCGTTTTTGTACAACTTCATAGAAATAGCTGTAACTTTTGATAGAAGACTCAGACAAACATGTTTATGGCTTTATCTTATAGAACTCAAGGTCTACGTGCTGGGAAAACAGGTTTTGCAGCTGTTTGAGCTAAGATTTCCAAGTTATTCACATAATGAAAACCTATACTTTGTTTCAGTCGAGTTCCCCATTCAAATGCATGTAACAGTGAGAAACGCACTGTCTTGGCGAAAGAAAGCGTTTTTGTACAACTTCATAGAAATAGCTGTAACTTTTGATAGAAGACTCGGATACACATGTTTATGGCTTTATCTTATAGAACTCAAGGTCTTCGTGCTGGGCAAACAGGTTTTGCAGCTGTTTGAGCTAAGATTTCCAAGTTATTCACATAATGAAAACTTATACTTTGTTTCGGTCGAGTTCCCCATTCAAATGCATGTAACAGTGAGAAACGCACTGTCTTGGCGAAAGAAAGCGTTTTTGTACAACTTCATAGAAATAGCTGTAACTTTTGATAGAAGACTCAGACAAACATGTTTATGGCTTTATCTTATAGAACTCAAGGTCTACGTGCTGGGAAAACAGGTTTTGCAGCTGTTTGAGCTAAGATTTCCAAGTTATTCACATAATGAAAACCTATACTTTGTTTCGGTCGAGTTCCCCATTCAAATGCATGTAACAGTGAGAAACGCACTGTCTTGGCGAAAGAAAGCTATTTTGTACAACTTCATAGAAATAGCTGTAACTTTTGATAGAAGACTCAGACAAACATGTTTATGGCTTTATCTTATAGAACTCAAGGTTTCCGTGCTGGGAAAACAGGTTTTGCAGCTGTTTGAGCTAAGATTTCCAAGTTATTCACATAATGAAAACCTATACTTTGTTTCGGTCGAGTTCCCCATTCAAATGCATGTAACAGTGAGAAACGCACTGTCTTGGCGAAAGAAAGCGTTTT
Source organism: Diplotaxodon limnothrissa (assembly GCF_057381915.1). Taxonomy (NCBI): domain Eukaryota; kingdom Metazoa; phylum Chordata; class Actinopteri; order Cichliformes; family Cichlidae; genus Diplotaxodon; species Diplotaxodon limnothrissa. The sequence continues at coordinate 29,629,576 of NC_140608.1, read as the reverse complement.
TGTACAACTTCATAGAAATAGCTGTAACTTTTGATAGAAGACTCGGATACACATGTTTATGGCTTTATCTTATAGAACTCAAGGTCTCCGTGCTGGGCAAACAGGTTTTGCAGCTGTTTGAACTAAGATTTCCAAGTTATTCACATAATGAAAACCTATACTTTGTTTCGGTCGAGTTCCCCATTCAAATGCATGTAACAGTGAGAAACGCACTGTCTTGGCGAAAGAAAGCGTTTTTGTACAACTTCATAGAAATAGCTGTAACTTTTGATAGAAGACTCAGACAAACATGTTTATGGCTTTATCTTATAGAACTCAAGGGCTCCGTGCTGGGCAAACAGGTTTTGCAGCTGTTTGAGCTAAGATTTCCAAGTTATTCACATAATGAAAACTTATACTTTGTTTCAGTCGAGTTCCCCATTCAAATGCATGTAACAGTGAGAAACGCACTGTCTTGGCGAAAGAAAGCGTTTTTGTACAACTTCATAGAAATAGCTGTAACTTTTGATAGAAGACTCGGATACACATGTTTATGGCTTTATCTTATAGAACTCAAGGTCTTCGTGCTGGGCAAACAGGTTTTGCAGCTGTTTGAGCTAAGATTTCCAAGTTATTCACATAATGAAAACCTATACTTTGTTTCAGTCGAGTTCCCCATTCAAATGCATGTAACAGTGAGAAACGCACTGTCTTGGCGAAAGAAAGCGTTTTTGTACAACTTCATAGAAATAGCTGTAACTTTTGATAGAAGACTCAGACAAACATGTTTATGGCTTTATCTTATAGAACTCAAGGTCTACGTGCTGGGAAAACAGGTTTTACAGCTGTTTGAGCTAAGATTTCCAAGTTATTCACATAATGAAAACCTATACTTTGTTTCAGTCGAGTTCCCCATTCAAATGCATGTAACAGTGAGAAACGCACTGTCTTGGCGAAAGAAAGCGTTTTTGTACAACTTCATAGAAATAGCTGTAACTTTTGATAGAAGACTCAGACAAACATGTTTATGGCTTTATCTTATAGAACTCAAGGTTTCCGTGCTGGGAAAACAGGTTTTGCAGCTGTTTGAGCTAAGATTTCCAAGTTATTTACATAATGAAAACCTATACTTTGTTTCGGTCGAGTTCCCCATTCAAATGCATGTAACAGTGAGAAACGCACTGTCTTGGCGAAAGAAAGCGTTTTTGTACAACTTCATAGAAATAGCTGTAACTTTTGATAGAAGACTCAGACAAACATGTTTATGGCTTTATCTTATAGAACTCAAGGTCTACGTGCTGGGAAAACAGGTTTTGCAGCTGTTTGAGCTAAGATTTCCAAGTTATTCACATAATGAAAACCTATACTTTGTTTCAGTCGAGTTCCCCATTCAAATGCATGTAACAGTGAGAAACGCACTGTCTTGGCGAAAGAAAGCGTTTTTGTACAACTTCATAGAAATAGCTGTAACTTTTGATAGAAGACTCAGACAAACATGTTTATGGCTTTATCTTATAGAACTCAAGGTTTCCGTGCTGGGAAAACAGGTTTTGCAGCTGTTTGAGCTAAGATTTCCAAGTTATTCACATAATGAAAACCTATACTTTGTTTCGGTCGAGTTCCCCATTCAAATGCATGTAACAGTGAGAAACGCACTGTCTTGGCGAAAGAAAGCGTTTTTGTACAACTTCATAGAAATAGCTGTAACTTTTGATAGAAGACTCAGACAAACATGTTTATGGCTTTATCTTATAGAACTCAAGGTCTACGTGCTGGGAAAACAGGTTTTGCAGCTGTTTGAGCTAAGATTTCCAAGTTATTCACATAATGAAAACTTATACTTTGTTTCGGTCGAGTTCCCCATTCAAATGCATGTAACAGTGAGAAACGCACTGTCTTGGCGAAAGAAAACGTTTTTGTACAACTTCATAGAAATAGCTGTAACTTTTGATAGAAGACTCGGATACACATGTTTATGGCTTTATCTTATAGAACTCAAGGTCTCCGTGCTGGGCAAACAGGTTTTGCAGCTGTTTGAGCTAAGATTTCCAAGTTATTCACATAATGAAAACTTATACTTTGTTTCAGTCGAGTTCCCCATTCAAATGCATGTAACAGTGAGAAACGCACTGTCTTGGCGAAAGAAAGCGTTTTTGTACAACTTCATAGAAATAGCTGTAACTTTTGATAGAAGACTCGGATACACATGTTTATGGCTTTATCTTATAGAACTCAAGGTCTCCGTGCTGGGCAAACAGGTTTTGCAGCTGTTTGAACTAAGATTTCCAAGTTATTCACATAATGAAAACCTATACTTTGTTTCGGTCGAGTTCCCCATTCAAATGCATGTAACAGTGAGAAACGCACTGTCTTGGCGAAAGAAAGCGTTTTTGTACAACTTCATAGAAATAGCTGTAACTTTTGATAGAAGACTCAGACAAACATGTTTATGGCTTTATCTTATAGAACTCAAGGTCTCCGTGCTGGGCAAACAGGTTTTGCAGCTGTTTGAGCTAAGATTTCCAAGTTATTCACATAATGAAAACTTATACTTTGTTTCGGTCGAGTTCCCCATTCAAATGCATGTAACAGTGAGAAACGCACTGTCTTGGCGAAAGAAAGCGTTTTTGTACAACTTCATAGAAATAGCTGTAACTTTTGATAGAAGACTCAGACAAACATGTTTATGGCTTTATCTTATAGAACTCAAGGTCTACGTGCTGGGAAAACAGGTTTTGCAGCTGTTTGAGCTAAGATTTCCAAGTTATTCACATAATGAAAACTTATACTTTGTTTCGGTCGAGTTCCCCATTCAAATGCATGTAACAGTGAGAAACGCACTGTCTTGGCGAAAGAAAGCGTTTTTGTACAACTTCATAGAAATAGCTGTAACTTTTGATAGAAGACTCAGACAAACATGTTTATGGCTTTATCTTATAGAACTCAAGGTTTCCGTGCTGGGAAAACAGGTTTTGCAGCTGTTTGAGCTAAGATTTCCAAGTTATTCACATAATGAAAACCTATACTTTGTTTCGGTCGAGTTCCCCATTCAAATGCATGTAACAGTGAGAAACGCACTGTCTTGGCGAAAGAAAGCGTTTTTGTACAACTTCATAGAAATAGCTGTAACTTTTGATAGAAGACTCGGATACACATGTTTATGGCTTTATCTTATAGAACTCAAGGTCTCCGTGCTGGGCAAACAGGTTTTGCAGCTGTTTGAACTAAGATTTCCAAGTTATTCACATAATGAAAACCTATACTTTGTTTCGGTCGAGTTCCCCATTCAAATGCATGTAACAGTGAGAAACGCACTGTCTTGGCGAAAGAAAGCGTTTTTGTACAACTTCATAGAAATAGCTGTAACTTTTGATAGAAGACTCAGACAAACATGTTTATGGCTTTATCTTATAGAACTCAAGGTCTACGTGCTGGGAAAACAGGTTTTGCAGCTGTTTGAGCTAAGATTTCCAAGTTATTCACATAATGAAAACTTATACTTTGTTTCGGTCGAGTTCCCCATTCAAATGCATGTAACAGTGAGAAACGCACTGTCTTGGCGAAAGAAAGCGTTTTTGTACAACTTCATAGAAATAGCTGTAACTTTTGATAGAAGACTCAGACAAACATGTTTATGGCTTTATCTTATAGAACTCAAGGTCTACGTGCTGGGAAAACAGGTTTTGCAGCTGTTTGAGCTAAGATTTCCAAGTTATTCACATAATGAAAACCTATACTTTGTTTCAGTCGAGTTCCCCATTCAAATGCATGTAACAGTGAGAAACGCACTGTCTTGGCGAAAGAAAGCGTTTTTGTACAACTTCATAGAAATAGCTGTAACTTTTGATAGAAGACTCGGATACACATGTTTATGGCTTTATCTTATAGAACTCAAGGTCTTCGTGCTGGGCAAACAGGTTTTGCAGCTGTTTGAGCTAAGATTTCCAAGTTATTCACATAATGAAAACTTATACTTTGTTTCGGTCGAGTTCCCCATTCAAATGCATGTAACAGTGAGAAACGCACTGTCTTGGCGAAAGAAAGCGTTTTTGTACAACTTCATAGAAATAGCTGTAACTTTTGATAGAAGACTCAGACAAACATGTTTATGGCTTTATCTTATAGAACTCAAGGTCTACGTGCTGGGAAAACAGGTTTTGCAGCTGTTTGAGCTAAGATTTCCAAGTTATTCACATAATGAAAACCTATACTTTGTTTCGGTCGAGTTCCCCATTCAAATGCATGTAACAGTGAGAAACGCACTGTCTTGGCGAAAGAAAGCTATTTTGTACAACTTCATAGAAATAGCTGTAACTTTTGATAGAAGACTCAGACAAACATGTTTATGGCTTTATCTTATAGAACTCAAGGTTTCCGTGCTGGGAAAACAGGTTTTGCAGCTGTTTGAGCTAAGATTTCCAAGTTATTCACATAATGAAAACCTATACTTTGTTTCGGTCGAGTTCCCCATTCAAATGCATGTAACAGTGAGAAACGCACTGTCTTGGCGAAAGAAAGCGTTTTTGTACAACTTCATAGAAATAGCTGTAACTTTTGATAGAAGACTCGGATACACATGTTTATGGCTTTATCTTATAGAACTCAAGGTCTCCGTGCTGGGCAAACAGGTTTTGCAGCTGTTTGAACTAAGATTTCCAAGTTATTCACATAATGAAAACCTATACTTTGTTTCGGTCGAGTTCCCCATTCAAATGCATGTAACAGTGAGAAACGCACTGTCTTGGCGAAAGAAAGCGTTTTTGTACAACTTCATAGAAATAGCTGTAACTTTTGATAGAAGACTCAGACAAACATGTTTATGGCTTTATCTTATAGAACTCAAGGGCTCCGTGCTGGGCAAACAGGTTTTGCAGCTGTTTGAGCTAAGATTTCCAAGTTATTCACATAATGAAAACTTATACTTTGTTTCAGTCGAGTTCCCCATTCAAATGCATGTAACAGTGAGAAACACACTGTCTTGGCGAAAGAAAGCGTTTTTGTACAACTTCATAGAAATAGCTGTAACTTTTGATAGAAGACTCGGATACACATGTTTATGGCTTTATCTTATAGAACTCAAGGTCTTCGTGCTGGGAAAACAGGTTTTGCAGCTGTTTGAGCTAAGATTTCCAAGTTATTCACATAATGAAAACTTATACTTTGTTTCGGTCGAGTTCCCCATTCAAATGCATGTAACAGTGAGAAACGCACTGTCTTGGCGAAAGAAAGCGTTTTTGTACAACTTCATATAAATAGCTGTAACTTTTGATAGAAGACTCGGATACACATGTTTATGGCTTTATCTTATAGAACTCAAGGTCTCCGTGCTGGGCAAACAGGTTTTGCAGCTGTTTGAGCTAAGATTTCCAAGTTATTCACATAATGAAAACTTATACTTTGTTTCGGTCGAGTTCCCCATTCAAATGCATGTAACAGTGAGAAACGCACTGTCTTGGCGAAAGAAAGCGTTTTTGTACAACTTCATAGAAATAGCTGTAACTTTTGATAGAAGACTCGGATACACATGTTTATGGCTTTATCTTATAGAACTCAAGGTCTCCGTGCTGGGCAAACAGGTTTTGCAGCTGTTTGAACTAAGATTTCCAAGTTATTCACATAATGAAAACCTATACTTTGTTTCGGTCGAGTTCCCCATTCAAATGCATGTAACAGTGAGAAACGCACTGTCTTGGCGAAAGAAAGCGTTTTTGTACAACTTCATAGAAATAGCTGTAACTTTTGATAGAAGACTCAGACAAACATGTTTATGGCTTTATCTTATAGAACTCAAGGTCTCCGTGCTGGGCAAACAGGTTTTGCAGCTGTTTGAGCTAAGATTTCCAAGTTATTCACATAATGAAAACTTATACTTTGTTTCGGTCGAGTTCCCCATTCAAATGCATGTAACAGTGAGAAACGCACTGTCTTGGCGAAAGAAAGCGTTTTTGTACAACTTCATAGAAATAGCTGTAACTTTTGATAGAAGACTCGGATACACATGTTTATGGCTTTATCTTATAGAACTCAAGGTCTCCGTGCTGGGCAAACAGGTTTTGCAGCTGTTTGAGCTAAGATTTCCAAGTTATTCACATAATGAAAACTTATACTTTGTTTCGGTCGAGTTCCCCATTCAAATGCATGTAACAGTGAGAAACGCACTGTCTTGGCGAAAGAAAGCGTTTTTGTACAACTTCATAGAAATAGCTGTAACTTTTGATAGAAGACTCAGACAAACATGTTTATGGCTTTATCTTATAGAACTCAAGGTTTCCGTGCTGGGAAAACAGGTTTTGCAGCTGTTTGAGCTAAGATTTCCAAGTTATTCACATAATGAAAACCTATACTTTGTTTCGGTCGAGTTCCCCATTCAAATGCATGTAACAGTGAGAAACGCACTGTCTTGGCGAAAGAAAGCGTTTTTGTACAACTTCATAGAAATAGCTGTAACTTTTGATAGAAGACTCAGACAAACATGTTTATGGCTTTATCTTATAGAACTCAAGGTCTACGTGCTGGGAAAACAGGTTTTGCAGCTGTTTGAGCTAAGATTTCCAAGTTATTCACATAATGAAAACCTATACTTTGTTTCGGTCGAGTTCCCCATTCAAATGCATGTAACAGTGAGAAACGCACTGTCTTGGCGAAAGAAAGCTATTTTGTACAACTTCATAGAAATAGCTGTAACTTTTGATAGAAGACTCAGACAAACATGTTTATGGCTTTATCTTATAGAACTCAAGGTTTCCGTGCTGGGAAAACAGGTTTTGCAGCTGTTTGAGCTAAGATTTCCAAGTTATTCACATAATGAAAACCTATACTTTGTTTCGGTCGAGTTCCCCATTCAAATGCATGTAACAGTGAGAAACGCACTGTCTTGGCGAAAGAAAGCGTTTTTGTACAACTTCATAGAAATAGCTGTAACTTTTGATAGAAGACTCGGATACACATGTTTATGGCTTTATCTTATAGAACTCAAGGTCTCCGTGCTGGGCAAACAGGTTTTGCAGCTGTTTGAACTAAGATTTCCAAGTTATTCACATAATGAAAACCTATACTTTGTTTCGGTCGAGTTCCCCATTCAAATGCATGTAACAGTGAGAAACGCACTGTCTTGGCGAAAGAAAGCGTTTTTGTACAACTTCATAGAAATAGCTGTAACTTTTGATAGAAGACTCAGACAAACATGTTTATGGCTTTATCTTATAGAACTCAAGGTCTCCGTGCTGGGCAAACAGGTTTTGCAGCTGTTTGAGCTAAGATTTCCAAGTTATTCACATAATGAAAACTTATACTTTGTTTCGGTCGAGTTCCCCATTCAAATGCATGTAACAGTGAGAAACGCACTGTCTTGGCGAAAGAAAGCGTTTTTGTACAACTTCATAGAAATAGCTGTAACTTTTGATAGAAGACTCGGATACACATGTTTATGGCTTTATCTTATAGAACTCAAGGTCTTCGTGCTGGGAAAACAGGTTTTGCAGCTGTTTGAGCTAAGATTTCCAAGTTATTCACATAATGAAAACTTATACTTTGTTTCGGTCGAGTTCCCCATTCAAATGCATGTAACAGTGAGAAACGCACTGTCTTGGCGAAAGAAAGCGTTTTTGTACAACTTCATATAAATAGCTGTAACTTTTGATAGAAGACTCGGATACACATGTTTATGGCTTTATCTTATAGAACTCAAGGTCTCCGTGCTGGGCAAACAGGTTTTGCAGCTGTTTGAGCTAAGATTTCCAAGTTATTCACATAATGAAAACTTATACTTTGTTTCAGTCGAGTTCCCCATTCAAATGCATGTAACAGTGAGAAACGCACTGTCTTGGCGAAAGAAAGCGTTTTTGTACAACTTCATAGAAATAGCTGTAACTTTTGATAGAAGACTCAGACAAACATGTTTATGGCTTTATCTTATAGAACTCAAGGTCTCCGTGCTGGGCAAACAGGTTTTGCAGCTGTTTGAGCTAAGATTTCCAAGTTATTCACATAATGAAAACTTATACTTTGTTTCGGTCGAGTTCCCCATTCAAATGCATGTAACAGTGAGAAACGCACTGTCTTGGCGAAAGAAAGCGTTTTTGTACAACTTCATATAAATAGCTGTAACTTTTGATAGAAGACTCGGATACACATGTTTATGGCTTTATCTTATAGAACTCAAGGTCTCCGTGCTGGGCAAACAGGTTTTGCAGCTGTTTGAGCTAAGATTTCCAAGTTATTCACATAATGAAAACTTATACTTTGTTTCGGTCGAGTTCCCCATTCAAATGCATGTAACAGTGAGAAACGCACTGTCTTGGCGAAAGAAAGCGTTTTTGTACAACTTCATATAAATAGCTGTAACTTTTGATAGAAGACTCGGATACACATGTTTATGGCTTTATCTTATAGAACTCAAGGTCTCCGTGCTGGGCAAACAGGTTTTGCAGCTGTTTGAGCTAAGATTTCCAAGTTATTCACATAATGAAAACTTATACTTTGTTTCAGTCGAGTTCCCCATTCAAATGCATGTAACAGTGAGAAACGCACTGTCTTGGCGAAAGAAAGCGTTTTTGTACAACTTCATATAAATAGCTGTAACTTTTGATAGAAGACTCAGACAAACATGTTTATGGCTTTATCTTATAGAACTCAATGTTCCCGTGCTGGGAAAACAGGTTTTGCAGCTGTTTGAGCTAAGATTTCCAAGTTATTCACATAATGAAAACCTATACTTTGTTTCGGTCGAGTTCCCCATTCAAATGCATGTAACAGTGAGAAACGCACTGTCTTGGCGAAAGAAAGCGTTTTTGTACAACTTCATAGAAATAGCTGTAACTTTTGATAGAAGACTCGGATACACATGTTTATGGCTTTATCTTATAGAACTCAAGGTCTCCGTGCTGGGCAAACAGGTTTTGCAGCTGTTTGAGCTAAGATTTCCAAGTTATTCACATAATGAAAACTTATACTTTGTTTCAGTCGAGTTCCCCATTCAAATGCATGTAACAGTGAGAAACGCACTGTCTTGGCGAAAGAAAGCGTTTTTGTACAACTTCATAGAAATAGCTGTAACTTTTGATAGAAGACTCAGACAAACATGTTTATGGCTTTATCTTATAGAACTCAAGGTTTCCGTGCTGGGAAAACAGGTTTTGCAGCTGTTTGAGCTAAGATTTCAAAGTTATTCACATAATGAAAACCTATACTTTGTTTCGGTCGAGTTCCCCATTCAAATGCATGTAACAGTGAGAAACGCACTGTCTTGGCGAAAGAAAGCGTTTTTGTACAACTTCATAGAAATAGCTGTAACTTTTGATAGAAGACTCAGACAAACATGTTTATGGCTTTATCTTATAGAACTCAAGGTCTCCGTGCTGGGCAAACAGGTTTTGCAGCTGTTTGAGCTAAGATTTCCAAGTTATTCACATAATGAAAACTTATACTTTGTTTCAGTCGAGTTCCCCATTCAAATGCATGTAACAGTGAGAAACGCACTGTCTTGGCGAAAGAAAGCTATTTTGTACAACTTCATAGAAATAGCTGTAACTTTTGATAGAAGACTCAGACAAACATGTTTATGGCTTTATCTTATAGAACTCAAGGTTTCCGTGCTGGGAAAACAGGTTTTGCAGCTGTTTGAGCTAAGATTTCCAAGTTATTCACATAATGAAAACCTATACTTTGTTTCGGTCGAGTTCCCCATTCAAATGCATGTAACAGTGAGAAACGCACTGTCTTGGCGAAAGAAAGCGTTTTTGTACAACTTCATAGAAATAGCTGTAACTTTTGATAGAAGACTCGGATACACATGTTTATGGCTTTATCTTATAGAACTCAAGGTCTCCGTGCTGGGCAAACAGGTTTTGCAGCTGTTTGAACTAAGATTTCCAAGTTATTCACATAATGAAAACCTATACTTTGTTTCGGTCGAGTTCCCCATTCAAATGCATGTAACAGTGAGAAACGCACTGTCTTGGCGAAAGAAAGCGTTTTTGTACAACTTCATAGAAATAGCTGTAACTTTTGATAGAAGACTCAGACAAACATGTTTATGGCTTTATCTTATAGAACTCAAGGGCTCCGTGCTGGGCAAACAGGTTTTGCAGCTGTTTGAGCTAAGATTTCCAAGTTATTCACATAATGAAAACTTATACTTTGTTTCAGTCGAGTTCCCCATTCAAATGCATGTAACAGTGAGAAACACACTGTCTTGGCGAAAGAAAGCGTTTTTGTACAACTTCATAGAAATAGCTGTAACTTTTGATAGAAGACTCGGATACACATGTTTATGGCTTTATCTTATAGAACTCAAGGTCTTCGTGCTGGGAAAACAGGTTTTGCAGCTGTTTGAGCTAAGATTTCCAAGTTATTCACATAATGAAAACTTATACTTTGTTTCGGTCGAGTTCCCCATTCAAATGCATGTAACAGTGAGAAACGCACTGTCTTGGCGAAAGAAAGCGTTTTTGTACAACTTCATATAAATAGCTGTAACTTTTGATAGAAGACTCGGATACACATGTTTATGGCTTTATCTTATAGAACTCAAGGTCTCCGTGCTGGGCAAACAGGTTTTGCAGCTGTTTGAGCTAAGATTTCCAAGTTATTCACATAATGAAAACTTATACTTTGTTTCGGTCGAGTTCCCCATTCAAATGCATGTAACAGTGAGAAACGCACTGTCTTGGCGAAAGAAAGCGTTTTTGTACAACTTCATAGAAATAGCTGTAACTTTTGATAGAAGACTCGGATACACATGTTTATGGCTTTATCTTATAGAACTCAAGGTCTCCGTGCTGGGCAAACAGGTTTTGCAGCTGTTTGAACTAAGATTTCCAAGTTATTCACATAATGAAAACCTATACTTTGTTTCGGTCGAGTTCCCCATTCAAATGCATGTAACAGTGAGAAACGCACTGTCTTGGCGAAAGAAAGCGTTTTTGTACAACTTCATAGAAATAGCTGTAACTTTTGATAGAAGACTCAGACAAACATGTTTATGGCTTTATCTTATAGAACTCAAGGTCTCCGTGCTGGGCAAACAGGTTTTGCAGCTGTTTGAGCTAAGATTTCCAAGTTATTCACATAATGAAAACTTATACTTTGTTTCGGTCGAGTTCCCCATTCAAATGCATGTAACAGTGAGAAACGCACTGTCTTGGCGAAAGAAAGCGTTTTTGTACAACTTCATAGAAATAGCTGTAACTTTTGATAGAAGACTCGGATACACATGTTTATGGCTTTATCTTATAGAACTCAAGGTCTCCGTGCTGGGCAAACAGGTTTTGCAGCTGTTTGAGCTAAGATTTCCAAGTTATTCACATAATGAAAACTTATACTTTGTTTCGGTCGAGTTCCCCATTCAAATGCATGTAACAGTGAGAAACGCACTGTCTTGGCGAAAGAAAGCGTTTTTGTACAACTTCATAGAAATAGCTGTAACTTTTGATAGAAGACTCAGACAAACATGTTTATGGCTTTATCTTATAGAACTCAAGGTTTCCGTGCTGGGAAAACAGGTTTTGCAGCTGTTTGAGCTAAGATTTCCAAGTTATTCACATAATGAAAACCTATACTTTGTTTCGGTCGAGTTCCCCATTCAAATGCATGTAACAGTGAGAAACGCACTGTCTTGGCGAAAGAAAGCGTTTTTGTACAACTTCATAGAAATAGCTGTAACTTTTGATAGAAGACTCAGACAAACATGTTTATGGCTTTATCTTATAGAACTCAAGGTCTACGTGCTGGGAAAACAGGTTTTGCAGCTGTTTGAGCTAAGATTTCCAAGTTATTCACATAATGAAAACCTATACTTTGTTTCGGTCGAGTTCCCCATTCAAATGCATGTAACAGTGAGAAACGCACTGTCTTGGCGAAAGAAAGCTATTTTGTACAACTTCATAGAAATAGCTGTAACTTTTGATAGAAGACTCAGACAAACATGTTTATGGCTTTATCTTATAGAACTCAAGGTTTCCGTGCTGGGAAAACAGGTTTTGCAGCTGTTTGAGCTAAGATTTCCAAGTTATTCACATAATGAAAACCTATACTTTGTTTCGGTCGAGTTCCCCATTCAAATGCATGTAACAGTGAGAAACGCACTGTCTTGGCGAAAGAAAGCGTTTTTGTACAACTTCATAGAAATAGCTGTAACTTTTGATAGAAGACTCGGATACACATGTTTATGGCTTTATCTTATAGAACTCAAGGTCTCCGTGCTGGGCAAACAGGTTTTGCAGCTGTTTGAACTAAGATTTCCAAGTTATTCACATAATGAAAACCTATACTTTGTTTCGGTCGAGTTCCCCATTCAAATGCATGTAACAGTGAGAAACGCACTGTCTTGGCGAAAGAAAGCGTTTTTGTACAACTTCATAGAAATAGCTGTAACTTTTGATAGAAGACTCAGACAAACATGTTTATGGCTTTATCTTATAGAACTCAAGGTCTCCGTGCTGGGCAAACAGGTTTTGCAGCTGTTTGAGCTAAGATTTCCAAGTTATTCACATAATGAAAACTTATACTTTGTTTCGGTCGAGTTCCCCATTCAAATGCATGTAACAGTGAGAAACGCACTGTCTTGGCGAAAGAAAGCGTTTTTGTACAACTTCATAGAAATAGCTGTAACTTTTGATAGAAGACTCGGATACACATGTTTATGGCTTTATCTTATAGAACTCAAGGTCTTCGTGCTGGGAAAACAGGTTTTGCAGCTGTTTGAGCTAAGATTTCCAAGTTATTCACATAATGAAAACTTATACTTTGTTTCGGTCGAGTTCCCCATTCAAATGCATGTAACAGTGAGAAACGCACTGTCTTGGCGAAAGAAAGCGTTTTTGTACAACTTCATATAAATAGCTGTAACTTTTGATAGAAGACTCGGATACACATGTTTATGGCTTTATCTTATAGAACTCAAGGTCTCCGTGCTGGGCAAACAGGTTTTGCAGCTGTTTGAGCTAAGATTTCCAAGTTATTCACATAATGAAAACTTATACTTTGTTTCAGTCGAGTTCCCCATTCAAATGCATGTAACAGTGAGAAACGCACTGTCTTGGCGAAAGAAAGCGTTTTTGTACAACTTCATAGAAATAGCTGTAACTTTTGATAGAAGACTCAGACAAACATGTTTATGGCTTTATCTTATAGAACTCAAGGTCTCCGTGCTGGGCAAACAGGTTTTGCAGCTGTTTGAGCTAAGATTTCCAAGTTATTCACATAATGAAAACTTATACTTTGTTTCGGTCGAGTTCCCCATTCAAATGCATGTAACAGTGAGAAACGCACTGTCTTGGCGAAAGAAAGCGTTTTTGTACAACTTCATATAAATAGCTGTAACTTTTGATAGAAGACTCGGATACACATGTTTATGGCTTTATCTTATAGAACTCAAGGTCTCCGTGCTGGGCAAACAGGTTTTGCAGCTGTTTGAGCTAAGATTTCCAAGTTATTCACATAATGAAAACTTATACTTTGTTTCGGTCGAGTTCCCCATTCAAATGCATGTAACAGTGAGAAACGCACTGTCTTGGCGAAAGAAAGCGTTTTTGTACAACTTCATAGAAATAGCTGTAACTTTTGATAGAAGACTCGGATACACATGTTTATGGCTTTATCTTATAGAACTCAAGGTCTTCGTGCTGGGAAAACAGGTTTTGCAGCTGTTTGAGCTAAGATTTCCAAGTTATTCACATAATGAAAACTTATACTTTGTTTCGGTCGAGTTCCCCATTCAAATGCATGTAACAGTGAGAAACGCACTGTCTTGGCGAAAGAAAGCGTTTTTGTACAACTTCATATAAATAGCTGTAACTTTTGATAGAAGACTCGGATACACATGTTTATGGCTTTATCTTATAGAACTCAAGGTCTCCGTGCTGGGCAAACAGGTTTTGCAGCTGTTTGAGCTAAGATTTCCAAGTTATTCACATAATGAAAACTTATACTTTGTTTCAGTCGAGTTCCCCATTCAAATGCATGTAACAGTGAGAAACGCACTGTCTTGGCGAAAGAAAGCGTTTTTGTACAACTTCATAGAAATAGCTGTAACTTTTGATAGAAGACTCAGACAAACATGTTTATGGCTTTATCTTATAGAACTCAAGGTCTCCGTGCTGGGCAAACAGGTTTTGCAGCTGTTTGAGCTAAGATTTCCAAGTTATTCACATAATGAAAACTTATACTTTGTTTCGGTCGAGTTCCCCATTCAAATGCATGTAACAGTGAGAAACGCACTGTCTTGGCGAAAGAAAGCGTTTTTGTACAACTTCATATAAATAGCTGTAACTTTTGATAGAAGACTCGGATACACATGTTTATGGCTTTATCTTATAGAACTCAAGGTCTACGTGCTGGGAAAACAGGTTTTGCAGCTGTTTGAGCTAAGATTTCCAAGTTATTCACATAATGAAAACCTATACTTTGTTTCGGTCGAGTTCCCCATTCAAATGCATGTAACAGTGAGAAACGCACTGTCTTGGCGAAAGAAAGCGTTTTTGTACAACTTCATAGAAATAGCTGTAACTTTTGATAGAAGACTCGGATACACATGTTTATGGCTTTATCTTATAGAACTCAAGGTCTCCGTGCTGGGCAAACAGGTTTTGCAGCTGTTTGAGCTAAGATTTCCAAGTTATTCACATAATGAAAACTTATACTTTGTTTCGGTCGAGTTCCCCATTCAAATGCATGTAACAGTGAGAAACGCACTGTCTTGGCGAAAGAAAGCGTTTTTGTACAACTTCATAGAAATAGCTGTAACTTTTGATAGAAGACTCAGACAAACATGTTTATGGCTTTATCTTATAGAACTCAAGGTTTCCGTGCTGGGAAAACAGGTTTTGCAGCTGTTTGAGCTAAGATTTCCAAGTTATTCACATAATGAAAACCTATACTTTGTTTCGGTCGAGTTCCCCATTCAAATGCATGTAACAGTGAGAAACGCACTGTCTTGGCGAAAGAAAGCGTTTTTGTACAACTTCATAGAAATAGCTGTAACTTTTGATAGAAGACTCAGACAAACATGTTTATGGCTTTATCTTATAGAACTCAAGGTCTACGTGCTGGGAAAACAGGTTTTGCAGCTGTTTGAGCTAAGATTTCCAAGTTATTCACATAATGAAAACCTATACTTTGTTTCGGTCGAGTTCCCCATTCAAATGCATGTAACAGTGAGAAACGCACTGTCTTGGCGAAAGAAAGCTATTTTGTACAACTTCATAGAAATAGCTGTAACTTTTGATAGAAGACTCAGACAAACATGTTTATGGCTTTATCTTATAGAACTCAAGGTTTCCGTGCTGGGAAAACAGGTTTTGCAGCTGTTTGAGCTAAGATTTCCAAGTTATTCACATAATGAAAACCTATACTTTGTTTCGGTCGAGTTCCCCATTCAAATGCATGTAACAGTGAGAAACGCACTGTCTTGGCGAAAGAAAGCGTTTTTGTACAACTTCATAGAAATAGCTGTAACTTTTGATAGAAGACTCGGATACACATGTTTATGGCTTTATCTTATAGAACTCAAGGTCTCCGTGCTGGGCAAACAGGTTTTGCAGCTGTTTGAACTAAGATTTCCAAGTTATTCACATAATGAAAACCTATACTTTGTTTCGGTCGAGTTCCCCATTCAAATGCATGTAACAGTGAGAAACGCACTGTCTTGGCGAAAGAAAGCGTTTTTGTACAACTTCATAGAAATAGCTGTAACTTTTGATAGAAGACTCAGACAAACATGTTTATGGCTTTATCTTATAGAACTCAAGGTCTCCGTGCTGGGCAAACAGGTTTTGCAGCTGTTTGAGCTAAGATTTCCAAGTTATTCACATAATGAAAACTTATACTTTGTTTCGGTCGAGTTCCCCATTCAAATGCATGTAACAGTGAGAAACGCACTGTCTTGGCGAAAGAAAGCGTTTTTGTACAACTTCATAGAAATAGCTGTAACTTTTGATAGAAGACTCGGATACACATGTTTATGGCTTTATCTTATAGAACTCAAGGTCTTCGTGCTGGGAAAACAGGTTTTGCAGCTGTTTGAGCTAAGATTTCCAAGTTATTCACATAATGAAAACTTATACTTTGTTTCGGTCGAGTTCCCCATTCAAATGCATGTAACAGTGAGAAACGCACTGTCTTGGCGAAAGAAAGCGTTTTTGTACAACTTCATATAAATAGCTGTAACTTTTGATAGAAGACTCGGATACACATGTTTATGGCTTTATCTTATAGAACTCAAGGTCTCCGTGCTGGGCAAACAGGTTTTGCAGCTGTTTGAGCTAAGATTTCCAAGTTATTCACATAATGAAAACTTATACTTTGTTTCAGTCGAGTTCCCCATTCAAATGCATGTAACAGTGAGAAACGCACTGTCTTGGCGAAAGAAAGCGTTTTTGTACAACTTCATAGAAATAGCTGTAACTTTTGATAGAAGACTCAGACAAACATGTTTATGGCTTTATCTTATAGAACTCAAGGTCTCCGTGCTGGGCAAACAGGTTTTGCAGCTGTTTGAGCTAAGATTTCCAAGTTATTCACATAATGAAAACTTATACTTTGTTTCGGTCGAGTTCCCCATTCAAATGCATGTAACAGTGAGAAACGCACTGTCTTGGCGAAAGAAAGCGTTTTTGTACAACTTCATATAAATAGCTGTAACTTTTGATAGAAGACTCGGATACACATGTTTATGGCTTTATCTTATAGAACTCAAGGTCTCCGTGCTGGGCAAACAGGTTTTGCAGCTGTTTGAGCTAAGATTTCCAAGTTATTCACATAATGAAAACTTATACTTTGTTTCGGTCGAGTTCCCCATTCAAATGCATGTAACAGTGAGAAACGCACTGTCTTGGCGAAAGAAAGCGTTTTTGTACAACTTCATATAAATAGCTGTAACTTTTGATAGAAGACTCGGATACACATGTTTATGGCTTTATCTTATAGAACTCAAGGTCTCCGTGCTGGGCAAACAGGTTTTGCAGCTGTTTGAGCTAAGATTTCCAAGTTATTCACATAATGAAAACTTATACTTTGTTTCAGTCGAGTTCCCCATTCAAATGCATGTAACAGTGAGAAACGCACTGTCTTGGCGAAAGAAAGCGTTTTTGTACAACTTCATATAAATAGCTGTAACTTTTGATAGAAGACTCAGACAAACATGTTTATGGCTTTATCTTATAGAACTCAATGTTCCCGTGCTGGGAAAACAGGTTTTGCAGCTGTTTGAGCTAAGATTTCCAAGTTATTCACATAATGAAAACCTATACTTTGTTTCGGTCGAGTTCCCCATTCAAATGCATGTAACAGTGAGAAACGCACTGTCTTGGCGAAAGAAAGCGTTTTTGTACAACTTCATATAAATAGCTGTAACTTTTGATAGAAGACTCGGATACACATGTTTATGGCTTTATCTTATAGAACTCAAGGTCTCCGTGCTGGGCAAACAGGTTTTGCAGCTGTTTGAGCTAAGATTTCCAAGTTATTCACATAATGAAAACTTATACTTTGTTTCAGTCGAGTTCCCCATTCAAATGCATGTAACAGTGAGAAACGCACTGTCTTGGCGAAAGAAAGCGTTTTTGTACAACTTCATAGAAATAGCTGTAACTTTTGATAGAAGACTCAGACAAACATGTTTATGGCTTTATCTTATAGAACTCAAGGTTTCCGTGCTGGGAAAACAGGTTTTGCAGCTGTTTGAGCTAAGATTTCAAAGTTATTCACATAATGAAAACCTATACTTTGTTTCGGTCGAGTTCCCCATTCAAATGCATGTAACAGTGAGAAACGCACTGTCTTGGCGAAAGAAAGCGTTTTTGTACAACTTCATAGAAATAGCTGTAACTTTTGATAGAAGACTCAGACAAACATGTTTATGGCTTTATCTTATAGAACTCAAGGTCTCCGTGCTGGGCAAACAGGTTTTGCAGCTGTTTGAGCTAAGATTTCCAAGTTATTCACATAATGAAAACTTATACTTTGTTTCAGTCGAGTTCCCCATTCAAATGCATGTAACAGTGAGAAACGCACTGTCTTGGCGAAAGAAAGCGTTTTTGTACAACTTCATAGAAATAGCTGTAACTTTTGATAGAAGACTCGGATACACATGTTTATGGCTTTATCTTATAGAACTCAAGGTCTTCGTGCTGGGAAAACAGGTTTTGCAGCTGTTTGAGCTAAGATTTCCAAGTTATTCACATAATGAAAACTTATACTTTGTTTCGGTCGAGTTCCCCATTCAAATGCATGTAACAGTGAGAAACGCACTGTCTTGGCGAAAGAAAGCGTTTTTGTACAACTTCATATAAATAGCTGTAACTTTTGATAGAAGACTCGGATACACATGTTTATGGCTTTATCTTATAGAACTCAAGGTCTCCGTGCTGGGCAAACAGGTTTTGCAGCTGTTTGAGCTAAGATTTCCAAGTTATTCACATAATGAAAACTTATACTTTGTTTCAGTCGAGTTCCCCATTCAAATGCATGTAACAGTGAGAAACGCACTGTCTTGGCGAAAGAAAGCGTTTTTGTACAACTTCATATAAATAGCTGTAACTTTTGATAGAAGACTCAGACAAACATGTTTATGGCTTTATCTTATAGAACTCAATGTTCCCGTGCTGGGAAAACAGGTTTTGCAGCTGTTTGAGCTAAGATTTCCAAGTTATTCACATAATGAAAACCTATACTTTGTTTCGGTCGAGTTCCCCATTCAAATGCATGTAACAGTGAGAAACGCACTGTCTTGGCGAAAGAAAGCGTTTTTGTACAACTTCATATAAATAGCTGTAACTTTTGATAGAAGACTCGGATACACATGTTTATGGCTTTATCTTATAGAACTCAAGGTCTCCGTGCTGGGCAAACAGGTTTTGCAGCTGTTTGAGCTAAGATTTCCAAGTTATTCACATAATGAAAACTTATACTTTGTTTCAGTCGAGTTCCCCATTCAAATGCATGTAACAGTGAGAAACGCACTGTCTTGGCGAAAGAAAGCGTTTTTGTACAACTTCATAGAAATAGCTGTAACTTTTGATAGAAGACTCAGACAAACATGTTTATGGCTTTATCTTATAGAACTCAAGGTTTCCGTGCTGGGAAAACAGGTTTTGCAGCTGTTTGAGCTAAGATTTCAAAGTTATTCACATAATGAAAACCTATACTTTGTTTCGGTCGAGTTCCCCATTCAAATGCATGTAACAGTGAGAAACGCACTGTCTTGGCGAAAGAAAGCGTTTTTGTACAACTTCATAGAAATAGCTGTAACTTTTGATAGAAGACTCGGATACACATGTTTATGGCTTTATCTTATAGAACTCAAGGTCTCCGTGCTGGGCAAACAGGTTTTGCAGCTGTTTGAACTAAGATTTCCAAGTTATTCACATAATGAAAACCTATACTTTGTTTCGGTCGAGTTCCCCATTCAAATGCATGTAACAGTGAGAAACGCACTGTCTTGGCGAAAGAAAGCGTTTTTGTACAACTTCATAGAAATAGCTGTAACTTTTGATAGAAGACTCGGATACACATGTTTATGGCTTTATCTTATAGAACTCAAGGTCTCCGTGCTGGGCAAACAGGTTTTGCAGCTGTTTGAGCTAAGATTTCCAAGTTATTCACATAATGAAAACTTATACTTTGTTTCAGTCGAGTTCCCCATTCAAATGCATGTAACAGTGAGAAACGCACTGTCTTGGCGAAAGAAAGCGTTTTTGTACAACTTCATAGAAATAGCTGTAACTTTTGATAGAAGACTCAGACAAACATGTTTATGGCTTTATCTTATAGAACTCAAGGTTTCCGTGCTGGGAAAACAGGTTTTGCAGCTGTTTGAGCTAAGATTTCAAAGTTATTCACATAATGAAAACCTATACTTTGTTTCGGTCGAGTTCCCCATTCAAATGCATGTAACAGTGAGAAACGCACTGTCTTGGCGAAAGAAAGCTATTTTGTACAACTTCATAGAAATAGCTGTAACTTTTGATAGAAGACTCGGATACACATGTTTATGGCTTTATCTTATAGAACTCAAGGTCTCCGTGCTGGGCAAACAGGTTTTGCAGCTGTTTGAGCTAAGATTTCCAAGTTATTCACATAATGAAAACTTATACTTTGTTTCAGTCGAGTTCCCCATTCAAATGCATGTAACAGTGAGAAACGCACTGTCTTGGCGAAAGAAAGCGTTTTTGTACAACTTCATAGAAATAGCTGTAACTTTTGATAGAAGACTCGGATACACATGTTTATGGCTTTATCTTATAGAACTCAAGGTCTTCGTGCTGGGCAAACAGGTTTTGCAGCTGTTTGAGCTAAGATTTCCAAGTTATTCACATAATGAAAACCTATACTTTGTTTCAGTCGAGTTCCCCATTCAAATGCATGTAACAGTGAGAAACGCACTGTCTTGGCGAAAGAAAGCGTTTTTGTACAACTTCATAGAAATAGCTGTAACTTTTGATAGAAGACTCAGACAAACATGTTTATGGCTTTATCTTATAGAACTCAAGGTTTCCGTGCTGGGAAAACAGGTTTTGCAGCTGTTTGAGCTAAAATTTCCAAGTTATTCACATAATGAAAACCTATACTTTGTTTCGGTCGAGTTCCCCATTCAAATGCATGTAACAGTGAGAAACGCACTGTCTTGGCGAAAGAAAGCGTTTTTGTACAACTTCATAGAAATAGCTGTAACTTTTGATAGAAGACTCAGACAAACATGTTTATGGCTTTATCTTATAGAACTCAAGGTCTACGTGCTGGGAAACCAGGTTTTGCAGCTGTTTGAGCTAAGATTTCCAAGTTATTCACATAATGAAAACTTATACTTTGTTTCGGTCGAGTTCCCCATTCAAATGCATGTAACAGTGAGAAACGCACTGTCTTGGCGAAAGAAAGCTATTTTGTACAACTTCATAGAAATAGCTGTAACTTTTGATAGAAGACTCGGATACACATGTTTATGGCTTTATCTTATAGAACTCAAGGTCTCCGTGCTGGGCAAACAGGTTTTGCAGCTGTTTGAGCTAAGATTTCCAAGTTATTCACATAATGAAAACTTATACTTTGTTTCGGTCGAGTTCCCCATTCAAATGCATGTAACAGTGAGAAACGCACTGTCTTGGCGAAAGAAAGCGTTTTTGTACAACTTCATAGAAATAGCTGTAACTTTTGATAGAAGACTCGGATACACATGTTTATGGCTTTATCTTATAGAACTCAAGGTTTCCGTGCTGGGAAAACAGGTTTTGCAGCTGTTTGAGCTAAGATTTCCAAGTTATTCACATAATGAAAACCTATACTTTGTTTCGGTCGAGTTCCCCATTAAATGCATGTAACAGTGAGAAACGCACTGTCTTGGCGAAAGAAAGCGTTTTTGTACAACTTCATAGAAATAGCTGTAACTTTTGATAGAAGACTCGGATACACATGTTTATGGCTTTATCTTATAGAACTCAAGGTCTCCGTGCTGGGCAAACAGGTTTTGCAGCTGTTTGAGCTAAGATTTCCAAGTTATTCACATAATGAAAACTTATACTTTGTTTCGGTCGAGTTCCCCATTCAAATGCATGTAACAGTGAGAAACGCACTGTCTTGGCGAAAGAAAGCGTTTTTGTACAACTTCATAGAAATAGCTGTAACTTTTGATAGAAGACTCAGACAAACATGTTTATGGCTTTATCTTATAGAACTCAAGGTTTCCGTGCTGGGAAAACAGGTTTTGCAGCTGTTTGAGCTAAGATTTCCAAGTTATTCACATAATGAAAACCTATACTTTGTTTCGGTCGAGTTCCCCATTCAAATGCATGTAACAGTGAGAAACGCACTGTCTTGGCGAAAGAAAGCGTTTTTGTACAACTTCATAGAAATAGCTGTAACTTTTGATAGAAGACTCGGATACACATGTTTATGGCTTTATCTTATAGAACTCAAGGTCTCCGTGCTGGGCAAACAGGTTTTGCAGCTGTTTGAACTAAGATTTCCAAGTTATTCACATAATGAAAACCTATACTTTGTTTCGGTCGAGTTCCCCATTCAAATGCATGTAACAGTGAGAAACGCACTGTCTTGGCGAAAGAAAGCGTTTTTGTACAACTTCATAGAAATAGCTGTAACTTTTGATAGAAGACTCGGATACACATGTTTATGGCTTTATCTTATAGAACTCAAGGTCTCCGTGCTGGGCAAACAGGTTTTGCAGCTGTTTGAGCTAAGATTTCCAAGTTATTCACATAATGAAAACTTATACTTTGTTTCAGTCGAGTTCCCCATTCAAATGCATGTAACAGTGAGAAACGCACTGTCTTGGCGAAAGAAAGCGTTTTTGTACAACTTCATAGAAATAGCTGTAACTTTTGATAGAAGACTCAGACAAACATGTTTATGGCTTTATCTTATAGAACTCAAGGTTTCCGTGCTGGGAAAACAGGTTTTGCAGCTGTTTGAGCTAAGATTTCAAAGTTATTCACATAATGAAAACCTATACTTTGTTTCGGTCGAGTTCCCCATTCAAATGCATGTAACAGTGAGAAACGCACTGTCTTGGCGAAAGAAAGCTATTTTGTACAACTTCATAGAAATAGCTGTAACTTTTGATAGAAGACTCGGATACACATGTTTATGGCTTTATCTTATAGAACTCAAGGTCTCCGTGCTGGGCAAACAGGTTTTGCAGCTGTTTGAGCTAAGATTTCCAAGTTATTCACATAATGAAAACTTATACTTTGTTTCAGTCGAGTTCCCCATTCAAATGCATGTAACAGTGAGAAACGCACTGTCTTGGCGAAAGAAAGCGTTTTTGTACAACTTCATAGAAATAGCTGTAACTTTTGATAGAAGACTCGGATACACATGTTTATGGCTTTATCTTATAGAACTCAAGGTCTTCGTGCTGGGCAAACAGGTTTTGCAGCTGTTTGAGCTAAGATTTCCAAGTTATTCACATAATGAAAACCTATACTTTGTTTCAGTCGAGTTCCCCATTCAAATGCATGTAACAGTGAGAAACGCACTGTCTTGGCGAAAGAAAGCGTTTTTGTACAACTTCATAGAAATAGCTGTAACTTTTGATAGAAGACTCAGACAAACATGTTTATGGCTTTATCTTATAGAACTCAAGGTTTCCGTGCTGGGAAAACAGGTTTTGCAGCTGTTTGAGCTAAAATTTCCAAGTTATTCACATAATGAAAACCTATACTTTGTTTCGGTCGAGTTCCCCATTCAAATGCATGTAACAGTGAGAAACGCACTGTCTTGGCGAAAGAAAGCGTTTTTGTACAACTTCATAGAAATAGCTGTAACTTTTGATAGAAGACTCAGACAAACATGTTTATGGCTTTATCTTATAGAACTCAAGGTCTACGTGCTGGGAAACCAGGTTTTGCAGCTGTTTGAGCTAAGATTTCCAAGTTATTCACATAATGAAAACTTATACTTTGTTTCGGTCGAGTTCCCCATTCAAATGCATGTAACAGTGAGAAACGCACTGTCTTGGCGAAAGAAAGCTATTTTGTACAACTTCATAGAAATAGCTGTAACTTTTGATAGAAGACTCGGATACACATGTTTATGGCTTTATCTTATAGAACTCAAGGTCTCCGTGCTGGGCAAACAGGTTTTGCAGCTGTTTGAGCTAAGATTTCCAAGTTATTCACATAATGAAAACTTATACTTTGTTTCGGTCGAGTTCCCCATTCAAATGCATGTAACAGTGAGAAACGCACTGTCTTGGCGAAAGAAAGCGTTTTTGTACAACTTCATAGAAATAGCTGTAACTTTTGATAGAAGACTCGGATACACATGTTTATGGCTTTATCTTATAGAACTCAAGGTCTCCGTGCTGGGCAAACAGGTTTTGCAGCTGTTTGAGCTAAGATTTCCAAGTTATTCACATAATGAAAACTTATACTTTGTTTCGGTCGAGTTCCCCATTCAAATGCATGTAACAGTGAGAAACGCACTGTCTTGGCGAAAGAAAGCTATTTTGTACAACTTCATAGAAATAGCTGTAACTTTTGATAGAAGACTCGGATACACATGTTTATGGCTTTATCTTATAGAACTCAAGGTCTCCGTGCTGGGCAAACAGGTTTTGCAGCTGTTTGAGCTAAGATTTCCAAGTTATTCACATAATGAAAACTTATACTTTGTTTCGGTCGAGTTCCCCATTCAAATGCATGTAACAGTGAGAAACGCACTGTCTTGGCGAAAGAAAGCGTTTTTGTACAACTTCATAGAAATAGCTGTAACTTTTGATAGAAGACTCAGACAAACATGTTTATGGCTTTATCTTATAGAACTCAAGGTTTCCGTGCTGGGCAAACAGGTTTTGCAGCTGTTTGAGCTAAGATTTCCAAGTTATTCACATAATGAAAACCTATACTTTGTTTCGGTCGAGTTCCCCATTCAAATGCATGTAACAGTGAGAAACGCACTGTCTTGGCGAAAGAAAGCGTTTTTGTACAACTTCATAGAAATAGCTGTAACTTTTGATAGAAGACTCAGACAAACATGTTTATGGCTTTATCTTATAGAACTCAAGGTTTCCGTGCTGGGAAAACAGGTTTTGCAGCTGTTTGAGCTAAGATTTCAAAGTTATTCACATAATGAAAACCTATACTTTGTTTCGGTCGAGTTCCCCATTCAAATGCATGTAACAGTGAGAAACGCACTGTCTTGGCGAAAGAAAGCTATTTTGTACAACTTCATAGAAATAGCTGTAACTTTTGATAGAAGACTCGGATACACATGTTTATGGCTTTATCTTATAGAACTCAAGGTCTCCGTGCTGGGCAAACAGGTTTTGCAGCTGTTTGAGCTAAGATTTCCAAGTTATTCACATAATGAAAACTTATACTTTGTTTCAGTCGAGTTCCCCATTCAAATGCATGTAACAGTGAGAAACGCACTGTCTTGGCGAAAGAAAGCGTTTTTGTACAACTTCATAGAAATAGCTGTAACTTTTGATAGAAGACTCGGATACACATGTTTATGGCTTTATCTTATAGAACTCAAGGTCTTCGTGCTGGGCAAACAGGTTTTGCAGCTGTTTGAGCTAAGATTTCCAAGTTATTCACATAATGAAAACCTATACTTTGTTTCAGTCGAGTTCCCCATTCAAATGCATGTAACAGTGAGAAACGCACTGTCTTGGCGAAAGAAAGCGTTTTTGTACAACTTCATAGAAATAGCTGTAACTTTTGATAGAAGACTCAGACAAACATGTTTATGGCTTTATCTTATAGAACTCAAGGTTTCCGTGCTGGGAAAACAGGTTTTGCAGCTGTTTGAGCTAAGATTTCAAAGTTATTCACATAATGAAAACCTATACTTTGTTTCGGTCGAGTTCCCCATTCAAATGCATGTAACAGTGAGAAACGCACTGTCTTGGCGAAAGAAAGCTATTTTGTACAACTTCATAGAAATAGCTGTAACTTTTGATAGAAGACTCGGATACACATGTTTATGGCTTTATCTTATAGAACTCAAGGTCTCCGTGCTGGGCAAACAGGTTTTGCAGCTGTTTGAGCTAAGATTTCCAAGTTATTCACATAATGAAAACTTATACTTTGTTTCAGTCGAGTTCCCCATTCAAATGCATGTAACAGTGAGAAACGCACTGTCTTGGCGAAAGAAAGCGTTTTTGTACAACTTCATAGAAATAGCTGTAACTTTTGATAGAAGACTCGGATACACATGTTTATGGCTTTATCTTATAGAACTCAAGGTCTTCGTGCTGGGCAAACAGGTTTTGCAGCTGTTTGAGCTAAGATTTCCAAGTTATTCACATAATGAAAACCTATACTTTGTTTCAGTCGAGTTCCCCATTCAAATGCATGTAACAGTGAGAAACGCACTGTCTTGGCGAAAGAAAGCGTTTTTGTACAACTTCATAGAAATAGCTGTAACTTTTGATAGAAGACTCAGACAAACATGTTTATGGCTTTATCTTATAGAACTCAAGGTTTCCGTGCTGGGAAAACAGGTTTTGCAGCTGTTTGAGCTAAAATTTCCAAGTTATTCACATAATGAAAACCTATACTTTGTTTCGGTCGAGTTCCCCATTCAAATGCATGTAACAGTGAGAAACGCACTGTCTTGGCGAAAGAAAGCGTTTTTGTACAACTTCATAGAAATAGCTGTAACTTTTGATAGAAGACTCAGACAAACATGTTTATGGCTTTATCTTATAGAACTCAAGGTCTACGTGCTGGGAAACCAGGTTTTGCAGCTGTTTGAGCTAAGATTTCCAAGTTATTCACATAATGAAAACTTATACTTTGTTTCGGTCGAGTTCCCCATTCAAATGCATGTAACAGTGAGAAACGCACTGTCTTGGCGAAAGAAAGCTATTTTGTACAACTTCATAGAAATAGCTGTAACTTTTGATAGAAGACTCGGATACACATGTTTATGGCTTTATCTTATAGAACTCAAGGTCTCCGTGCTGGGCAAACAGGTTTTGCAGCTGTTTGAGCTAAGATTTCCAAGTTATTCACATAATGAAAACTTATACTTTGTTTCGGTCGAGTTCCCCATTCAAATGCATGTAACAGTGAGAAACGCACTGTCTTGGCGAAAGAAAGCGTTTTTGTACAACTTCATAGAAATAGCTGTAACTTTTGATAGAAGACTCGGATACACATGTTTATGGCTTTATCTTATAGAACTCAAGGTCTCCGTGCTGGGCAAACAGGTTTTGCAGCTGTTTGAGCTAAGATTTCCAAGTTATTCACATAATGAAAACCTATACTTTGTTTCAGTCGAGTTCCCCATTCAAATGCATGTAACAGTGAGAAACGCACTGTCTTGGCGAAAGAAAGCGTTTTTGTACAACTTCATAGAAATAGCTGTAACTTTTGATAGAAGACTCAGACAAACATGTTTATGGCTTTATCTTATAGAACTCAAGGTTTCCGTGCTGGGAAAACAGGTTTTGCAGCTGTTTGAGCTAAGATTTCCAAGTTATTCACATAATGAAAACCTATACTTTGTTTCGGTCGAGTTCCCCATTCAAATGCATGTAACAGTGAGAAACGCACTGTCTTGGCGAAAGAAAGCGTTTTTGTACAACTTCATAGAAATAGCTGTAACTTTTGATAGAAGACTCAGACAAACATGTTTATGGCTTTATCTTATAGAACTCAAGGTCTACGTGCTGGGAAAACAGGTTTTGCAGCTGTTTGAGCTAAGATTTCCAAGTTATTCACATAATGAAAACTTATACTTTGTTTCGGTCGAGTTCCCCATTCAAATGCATGTAACAGTGAGAAACGCACTGTCTTGGCGAAAGAAAGCTATTTTGTACAACTTCATAGAAATAGCTGTAACTTTTGATAGAAGACTCGGATACACATGTTTATGGCTTTATCTTATAGAACTCAAGGTCTCCGTGCTGGGCAAACAGGTTTTGCAGCTGTTTGAACTAAGATTTCCAAGTTATTCACATAATGAAAACCTATACTTTGTTTCGGTCGAGTTCCCCATTCAAATGCATGTAACAGTGAGAAACGCACTGTCTTGGCGAAAGAAAGCGTTTTTGTACAACTTCATAGAAATAGCTGTAACTTTTGATAGAAGACTCAGACAAACATGTTTATGGCTTTATCTTATAGAACTCAAGGTCTACGTGCTGGGAAAACAGGTTTTGCAGCTGTTTGAGCTAAGATTTCCAAGTTATTCACATAATGAAAACTTATACTTTGTTTCGGTCGAGTTCCCCATTCAAATGCATGTAACAGTGAGAAACGCACTGTCTTGGCGAAAGAAAGCGTTTTTGTACAACTTCATAGAAATAGCTGTAACTTTTGATAGAAGACTCAGACAAACATGTTTATGGCTTTATCTTATAGAACTCAAGGTCTACGTGCTGGGAAAACAGGTTTTGCAGCTGTTTGAGCTAAGATTTCCAAGTTATTCACATAATGAAAACTTATACTTTGTTTCGGTCGAGTTCCCCATTCAAATGCATGTAACAGTGAGAAACGCACTGTCTTGGCGAAAGAAAGCTATTTTGTACAACTTCATAGAAATAGCTGTAACTTTTGATAGAAGACTCGGATACACATGTTTATGGCTTTATCTTATAGAACTCAAGGTCTCCGTGCTGGGCAAACAGGTTTTGCAGCTGTTTGAGCTAAGATTTCCAAGTTATTCACATAATGAAAACTTATACTTTGTTTCAGTCGAGTTCCCCATTCAAATGCATGTAACAGTGAGAAATGCACTGTCTTGGCGAAAGAAAGCGTTTTTGTACAACTTCATAGAAATAGCTGTAACTTTTGATAGAAGACTCGGATACACATGTTTATGGCTTTATCTTATAGAACTCAAGGTCTTCGTGCTGGGCAAACAGGTTTTGCAGCTGTTTGAGCTAAGATTTCCAAGTTATTCACATAATGAAAACCTATACTTTGTTTCAGTCGAGTTCCCCATTCAAATGCATGTAACAGTGAGAAACGCACTGTCTTGGCGAAAGAAAGCGTTTTTGTACAACTTCATAGAAATAGCTGTAACTTTTGATAGAAGACTCAGACAAACATGTTTATGGCTTTATCTTATAGAACTCAAGGTTTCCGTGCTGGGAAAACAGGTTTTGCAGCTGTTTGAGCTAAGATTTCCAAGTTATTCACATAATGAAAACCTATACTTTGTTTCGGTCGAGTTCCCCATTCAAATGCATGTAACAGTGAGAAACGCACTGTCTTGGCGAAAGAAAGCGTTTTTGTACAACTTCATAGAAATAGCTGTAACTTTTGATAGAAGACTCGGATACACATGTTTATGGCTTTATCTTATAGAACTCAAGGTCTCCGTGCTGGGCAAACAGGTTTTGCAGCTGTTTGAACTAAGATTTCCAAGTTATTCACATAATGAAAACCTATACTTTGTTTCGGTCGAGTTCCCCATTCAAATGCATGTAACAGTGAGAAACGCACTGTCTTGGCGAAAGAAAGCGTTTTTGTACAACTTCATAGAAATAGCTGTAACTTTTGATAGAAGACTCAGACAAACATGTTTATGGCTTTATCTTATAGAACTCAAGGTCTACGTGCTGGGAAAACAGGTTTTGCAGCTGTTTGAGCTAAGATTTCCAAGTTATTCACATAATGAAAACTTATACTTTGTTTCGGTCGAGTTCCCCATTCAAATGCATGTAACAGTGAGAAACGCACTGTCTTGGCGAAAGAAAGCGTTTTTGTACAACTTCATAGAAATAGCTGTAACGTTTGATAGAAGACTCAGACAAACATGTTTATGGCTTTATCTTATAGAACTCAAGGTTTCCGTGCTGGGAAAACAGGTTTTGCAGCTGTTTGAGCTAAGATTTCCAAGTTATTCACATAATGAAAACCTATACTTTGTTTCAGTCGAGTTCCCCATTCAAAATGCATGTAACAGTGAGAAACGCACTGTCTTGGCGAAAGAAAACGTTTTTGTACAACTTCATATAAATAGCTGTAACTTTTGATAGAAGACTCAGACAAACATGTTTATGGCCTTATATTATAGAACTCAAGGTCTCCGTGCTGGGAAAACAGGTTTTGCAGCTGTTTGAGCTAAGATTTCCAAGTTATTCACATAATGAAAACCTATACTTTGTTTCGGTCGAGTTCCCCATTCAAATGCATGTAACAGTGAGAAACGCACTGTCTTGGCGAAAGAAAGCGTTTTTGTACAACTTCATATAAATAGCTGTAACTTTTGATAGAAGACTCAGACAAACATGTTTATGGCTTTATCTTATAGAACTCAAGGTCTCCGTGCTGGGAAAACAGGTTTTGCAGCTGTTTGAGCTAAGATTTCCAAGTTATTCACATAATGAAAACTTATACTTTGTTTCGGTCGAGTTCCCCATTCAAATGCATGTAACAGTGAGAAACGCACTGTCTTGGCGAAAGAAAGCGTTTTTGTACAACTTCATAGAAATAGCTGTAACTTTTGATAGAAGACTCGGATACACATGTTTATGGCTTTATCTTATAGAACTCAAGGTCTCCGTGCTGGGCAAACAGGTTTTGCAGCTGTTTGAGCTAAGATTTCCAAGTTATTCACATAATGAAAACTTATACTTTGTTTCGGTCGAGTTCCCCATTCAAATGCATGTAACAGTGAGAAACGCACTGTCTTGGCGAAAGAAAGCGTTTTTGTACAACTTCATAGAAATAGCTGTAACTTTTGATAGAAGACTCAGACAAACATGTTTATGGCTTTATCTTATAGAACTCAAGGTCTCCGTGCTGGGCAAACAGGTTTTGCAGCTGTTTGAGCTAAGATTTCCAAGTTATTCACATAATGAAAACTTATACTTTGTTTCGGTCGAGTTCCCCATTCAAATGCATGTAACAGTGAGAAACGCACTGTCTTGGCGAAAGAAAGCGTTTTTGTACAACTTCATAGAAATAGCTGTAACTTTTGATAGAAGACTCAGACAAACATGTTTATGGCTTTATCTTATAGAACTCAAGGTCTACGTGCTGGGAAAACAGGTTTTGCAGCTGTTTGAGCTAAGATTTCCAAGTTATTCACATAATGAAAACTTATACTTTGTTTCGGTCGAGTTCCCCATTCAAATGCATGTAACAGTGAGAAACGCACTGTCTTGGCGAAAGAAAGCGTTTTTGTACAACTTCATATAAATAGCTGTAACTTTTGATAGAAGACTCGGATACACATGTTTATGGCTTTATCTTATAGAACTCAAGGTCTCCGTGCTGGGCAAACAGGTTTTGCAGCTGTTTGAGCTAAGATTTCCAAGTTATTCACATAATGAAAACTTATACTTTGTTTCAGTCGAGTTCCCCATTCAAATGCATGTAACAGTGAGAAACGCACTGTCTTGGCGAAAGAAAGCGTTTTTGTACAACTTCATAGAAATAGCTGTAACTTTTGATAGAAGACTCAGACAAACATGTTTATGGCTTTATCTTATAGAACTCAAGGTTTCCGTGGTGGGAAAACAGGTTTTGCAGCTGTTTGAGCTAAGATTTCCAAGTTATTCACATAATGAAAACTTATACTTTGTTTCGGTCGAGTTCCCCATTCAAATGCATGTAACAGTGAGAAACGCACTGTCTTGGCGAAAGAAAGCGTTTTTGTACAACTTCATAGAAATAGCTGTAACTTTTGATAGAAGACTCGGATACACATGTTTATGGCTTTATCTTATAGAACTCAAGGTCTCCGTGCTGGGCAAACAGGTTTTGCAGCTGTTTGAGCTAAGATTTCCAAGTTATTCACATAATGAAAACTTATACTTTGTTTCGGTCGAGTTCCCCATTCAAATGCATGTAACAGTGAGAAACGCACTGTCTTGGCGAAAGAAAGCGTTTTTGTACAACTTCATAGAAATAGCTGTAACTTTTGATAGAAGACTCAGACAAACATGTTTATGGCTTTATCTTATAGAACTCAAGGTCTACGTGCTGGGAAAACAGGTTTTGCAGCTGTTTGAGCTAAGATTTCCAAGTTATTCACATAATGAAAACTTATACTTTGTTTCGGTCGAGTTCCCCATTCAAATGCATGTAACAGTGAGAAACGCACTGTCTTGGCGAAAGAAAGCGTTTTTGTACAACTTCATATAAATAGCTGTAACTTTTGATAGAAGACTCGGATACACATGTTTATGGCTTTATCTTATAGAACTCAAGGTCTCCGTGCTGGGCAAACAGGTTTTGCAGCTGTTTGAGCTAAGATTTCCAAGTTATTCACATAATGAAAACTTATACTTTGTTTCAGTCGAGTTCCCCATTCAAATGCATGTAACAGTGAGAAACGCACTGTCTTGGCGAAAGAAAGCGTTTTTGTACAACTTCATAGAAATAGCTGTAACTTTTGATAGAAGACTCAGACAAACATGTTTATGGCTTTATCTTATAGAACTCAAGGTTTCCGTGCTGGGAAAACAGGTTTTGCAGCTGTTTGAGCTAAGATTTCCAAGTTATTCACATAATGAAAACTTATACTTTGTTTCGGTCGAGTTCCCCATTCAAATGCATGTAACAGTGAGAAACGCACTGTCTTGGCGAAAGAAAGCGTTTTTGTACAACTTCATATAAATAGCTGTAACTTTTGATAGAAGACTCGGATACACATGTTTATGGCTTTATCTTATAGAACTCAAGGTCTCCGTGCTGGGCAAACAGGTTTTGCAGCTGTTTGAGCTAAGATTTCCAAGTTATTCACATAATGAAAACTTATACTTTGTTTCAGTCGAGTTCCCCATTCAAATGCATGTAACAGTGAGAAACGCACTGTCTTGGCGAAAGAAAGCGTTTTTGTACAACTTCATAGAAATAGCTGTAACTTTTGATAGAAGACTCAGACAAACATGTTTATGGCTTTATCTTATAGAACTCAAGGTTTCCGTGCTGGGAAAACAGGTTTTGCAGCTGTTTGAGCTAAGATTTCCAAGTTATTCACATAATGAAAACCTATACTTTGTTTCGGTCGAGTTCCCCATTCAAATGCATGTAACAGTGAGAAACGCACTGTCTTGGCGAAAGAAAGCGTTTTTGTACAACTTCATAGAAATAGCTGTAACGTTTGATAGAAGACTCAGACAAACATGTTTATGGCTTTATCTTATAGAACTCAAGGTTTCCGTGCTGGGAAAACAGGTTTTGCAGCTGTTTGAGCTAAGATTTCCAAGTTATTCACATAATGAAAACCTATACTTTGTTTCGGTCGAGTTCCCCATTCAAATGCATGTAACAGTGAGAAACGCACTGTCTTGGCGAAAGAAAGCGTTTTTGTACAACTTCATAGAAATAGCTGTAACTTTTGATAGACGACTCAGACAAACATGTTTATGGCTTTATCTTATAGAACTCAAGGTCTCCGTGCTGGGAAAACAGGTTTTGCAGCTGTTTGAGCTAAGATTTCCAAGTTATTCACATAATGAAAACCTATACTTTGTTTCAGTCGAGTTCCCCATTCAAAATGCATGTAACAGTGAGAAACGCACTGTCTTGGCGAAAGAAAACGTTTTTGTACAACTTCATATAAATAGCTGTAACTTTTGATAGAAGACTCAGACAAACATGTTTATGGCCTTATATTATAGAACTCAAGGTCTCCGTGCTGGGAAAACAGGTTTTGCAGCTGTTTGAGCTAAGATTTCCAAGTTATTCACATAATGAAAACCTATACTTTGTTTCGGTCGAGTTCCCCATTCAAATGCATGTAACAGTGAGAAACGCACTGTCTTGGCGAAAGAAAGCGTTTTTGTACAACTTCATATAAATAGCTGTAACTTTTGATAGAAGACTCAGACAAACATGTTTATGGCTTTATCTTATAGAACTCAAGGTCTCCGTGCTGGGAAAACAGGTTTTGCAGCTGTTTGAGCTAAGATTTCCAAGTTATTCACATAATGAAAACTTATACTTTGTTTCGGTCGAGTTCCCCATTCAAATGCATGTAACAGTGAGAAACGCACTGTCTTGGCGAAAGAAAGCGTTTTTGTACAACTTCATAGAAATAGCTGTAACTTTTGATAGAAGACTCGGATACACATGTTTATGGCTTTATCTTATAGAACTCAAGGTCTCCGTGCTGGGCAAACAGGTTTTGCAGCTGTTTGAGCTAAGATTTCCAAGTTATTCACATAATGAAAACTTATACTTTGTTTCGGTCGAGTTCCCCATTCAAATGCATGTAACAGTGAGAAACGCACTGTCTTGGCGAAAGAAAGCGTTTTTGTACAACTTCATAGAAATAGCTGTAACTTTTGATAGAAGACTCAGACAAACATGTTTATGGCTTTATCTTATAGAACTCAAGGTCTCCGTGCTGGGCAAACAGGTTTTGCAGCTGTTTGAGCTAAGATTTCCAAGTTATTCACATAATGAAAACTTATACTTTGTTTCGGTCGAGTTCCCCATTCAAATGCATGTAACAGTGAGAAACGCACTGTCTTGGCGAAAGAAAGCGTTTTTGTACAACTTCATAGAAATAGCTGTAACTTTTGATAGAAGACTCAGACAAACATGTTTATGGCTTTATCTTATAGAACTCAAGGTCTACGTGCTGGGAAAACAGGTTTTGCAGCTGTTTGAGCTAAGATTTCCAAGTTATTCACATAATGAAAACTTATACTTTGTTTCGGTCGAGTTCCCCATTCAAATGCATGTAACAGTGAGAAACGCACTGTCTTGGCGAAAGAAAGCGTTTTTGTACAACTTCATAGAAATAGCTGTAACTTTTGATAGAAGACTCAGACAAACATGTTTATGGCTTTATCTTATAGAACTCAAGGTTTCCGTGCTGGGAAAACAGGTTTTGCAGCTGTTTGAGCTAAGATTTCCAAGTTATTCACATAATGAAAACCTATACTTTGTTTCGGTCGAGTTCCCCATTCAAATGCATGTAACAGTGAGAAACGCACTGTCTTGGCGAAAGAAAGCGTTTTTGTACAACTTCATAGAAATAGCTGTAACTTTTGATAGAAGACTCGGATACACATGTTTATGGCTTTATCTTATAGAACTCAAGGTCTCCGTGCTGGGCAAACAGGTTTTGCAGCTGTTTGAACTAAGATTTCCAAGTTATTCACATAATGAAAACCTATACTTTGTTTCGGTCGAGTTCCCCATTCAAATGCATGTAACAGTGAGAAACGCACTGTCTTGGCGAAAGAAAGCGTTTTTGTACAACTTCATAGAAATAGCTGTAACTTTTGATAGAAGACTCAGACAAACATGTTTATGGCTTTATCTTATAGGACTCAAGGTCTACGTGCTGGGAAAACAGGTTTTGCAGCTGTTTGAGCTAAGATTTCCAAGTTATTCACATAATGAAAACTTATACTTTGTTTCGGTCGAGTTCCCCATTCAAATGCATGTAACAGTGAGAAACGCACTGTCTTGGCGAAAGAAAACGTTTTTGTACAACTTCATAGAAATAGCTGTAACTTTTGATAGAAGACTCGGATACACATGTTTATGGCTTTATCTTATAGAACTCAAGGTCTCCGTGCTGGGCAAACAGGTTTTGCAGCTGTTTGAGCTAAGATTTCCAAGTTATTCACATAATGAAAACTTATACTTTGTTTCAGTCGAGTTCCCCATTCAAATGCATGTAACAGTGAGAAACGCACTGTCTTGGCGAAAGAAAGCGTTTTTGTACAACTTCATAGAAATAGCTGTAACTTTTGATAGAAGACTCGGATACACATGTTTATGGCTTTATCTTATAGAACTCAAGGTCTTCGTGCTGGGCAAACAGGTTTTGCAGCTGTTTGAGCTAAGATTTCCAAGTTATTCACATAATGAAAACCTATACTTTGTTTCAGTCGAGTTCCCCATTCAAATGCATGTAACAGTGAGAAACGCACTGTCTTGGCGAAAGAAAGCGTTTTTGTACAACTTCATAGAAATAGCTGTAACTTTTGATAGAAGACTCAGACAAACATGTTTATGGCTTTATCTTATAGAACTCAAGGTTTCCGTGCTGGGAAAACAGGTTTTGCAGCTGTTTGAGCTAAGATTTCCAAGTTATTCACATAATGAAAACCTATACTTTGTTTCGGTCGAGTTCCCCATTCAAATGCATGTAACAGTGAGAAACGCACTGTCTTGGCGAAAGAAAGCGTTTTTGTACAACTTCATAGAAATAGCTGTAACTTTTGATAGAAGACTCAGACAAACATGTTTATGGCTTTATCTTATAGAACTCAAGGTCTCCGTGCTGGGCAAACAGGTTTTGCAGCTGTTTGAGCTAAGATTTCCAAGTTATTCACATAATGAAAACTTATACTTTGTTTCGGTCGAGTTCCCCATTCAAATGCATGTAACAGTGAGAAACGCACTGTCTTGGCGAAAGAAAGCGTTTTTGTACAACTTCATAGAAATAGCTGTAACTTTTGATAGAAGACTCAGACAAACATGTTTATGGCTTTATCTTATAGAACTCAAGGTCTACGTGCTGGGAAAACAGGTTTTGCAGCTGTTTGAGCTAAGATTTCCAAGTTATTCACATAATGAAAACTTATACTTTGTTTCGGTCGAGTTCCCCATTCAAATGCATGTAACAGTGAGAAACGCACTGTCTTGGCGAAAGAAAGCGTTTTTGTACAACTTCATAGAAATAGCTGTAACTTTTGATAGAAGACTCAGACAAACATGTTTATGGCTTTATCTTATAGAACTCAAGGTTTCCGTGCTGGGAAAACAGGTTTTGCAGCTGTTTGAACTAAGATTTCCAAGTTATTCACATAATGAAAACCTATACTTTGTTTCGGTCGAGTTCCCCATTCAAATGCATGTAACAGTGAGAAACGCACTGTCTTGGCGAAAGAAAGCGTTTTTGTACAACTTCATAGAAATAGCTGTAACTTTTGATAGAAGACTCGGATACACATGTTTATGGCTTTATCTTATAGAACTCAAGGTCTCCGTGCTGGGCAAACAGGTTTTGCAGCTGTTTGAACTAAGATTTCCAAGTTATTCACATAATGAAAACCTATACTTTGTTTCGGTCGAGTTCCCCATTCAAATGCATGTAACAGTGAGAAACGCACTGTCTTGGCGAAAGAAAGCGTTTTTGTACAACTTCATAGAAATAGCTGTAACTTTTGATAGAAGACTCAGACAAACATGTTTATGGCTTTATCTTATAGAACTCAAGGTCTACGTGCTGGGAAAACAGGTTTTGCAGCTGTTTGAGCTAAGATTTCCAAGTTATTCACATAATGAAAACTTATACTTTGTTTCGGTCGAGTTCCCCATTCAAATGCATGTAACAGTGAGAAACGCACTGTCTTGGCGAAAGAAAGCGTTTTTGTACAACTTCATAGAAATAGCTGTAACTTTTGATAGAAGACTCAGACAAACATGTTTATGGCTTTATCTTATAGAACTCAAGGTCTACGTGCTGGGAAAACAGGTTTTGCAGCTGTTTGAGCTAAGATTTCCAAGTTATTCACATAATGAAAACTTATACTTTGTTTCGGTCGAGTTCCCCATTCAAATGCATGTAACAGTGAGAAACGCACTGTCTTGGCGAAAGAAAGCTATTTTGTACAACTTCATAGAAATAGCTGTAACTTTTGATAGAAGACTCGGATACACATGTTTATGGCTTTATCTTATAGAACTCAAGGTCTACGTGCTGGGAAAACAGGTTTTGCAGCTGTTTGAGCTAAGATTTCCAAGTTATTCACATAATGAAAACTTATACTTTGTTTCGGTCGAGTTCCCCATTCAAATGCATGTAACAGTGAGAAACGCACTGTCTTGGCGAAAGAAAGCGTTTTTGTACAACTTCATAGAAATAGCTGTAACTTTTGATAGAAGACTCAGACAAACATGTTTATGGCTTTATCTTATAGAACTCAAGGTCTCCGTGCTGGGCAAACAGGTTTTGCAGCTGTTTGAGCTAAGATTTCCAAGTTATTCACATAATGAAAACTTATACTTTGTTTCGGTCGAGTTCCCCATTCAAATGCATGTAACAGTGAGAAACGCACTGTCTTGGCGAAAGAAAGCGTTTTTGTACAACTTCATAGAAATAGCTGTAACTTTTGATAGAAGACTCAGACAAACATGTTTATGGCTTTATCTTATAGAACTCAAGGTTTCCGTGCTGGGAAAACAGGTTTTGCAGCTGTTTGAACTAAGATTTCCAAGTTATTCACATAATGAAAACCTATACTTTGTTTCGGTCGAGTTCCCCATTCAAATGCATGTAACAGTGAGAAACGCACTGTCTTGGCGAAAGAAAGCGTTTTTGTACAACTTCATAGAAATAGCTGTAACTTTTGATAGAAGACTCGGATACACATGTTTATGGCTTTATCTTATAGAACTCAAGGTCTCCGTGCTGGGCAAACAGGTTTTGCAGCTGTTTGAACTAAGATTTCCAAGTTATTCACATAATGAAAACCTATACTTTGTTTCGGTCGAGTTCCCCATTCAAATGCATGTAACAGTGAGAAACGCACTGTCTTGGCGAAAGAAAGCGTTTTTGTACAACTTCATAGAAATAGCTGTAACTTTTGATAGAAGACTCAGACAAACATGTTTATGGCTTTATCTTATAGAACTCAAGGTCTACGTGCTGGGAAAACAGGTTTTGCAGCTGTTTGAGCTAAGATTTCCAAGTTATTCACATAATGAAAACTTATACTTTGTTTCGGTCGAGTTCCCCATTCAAATGCATGTAACAGTGAGAAACGCACTGTCTTGGCGAAAGAAAGCGTTTTTGTACAACTTCATAGAAATAGCTGTAACTTTTGATAGAAGACTCAGACAAACATGTTTATGGCTTTATCTTATAGAACTCAAGGTCTACGTGCTGGGAAAACAGGTTTTGCAGCTGTTTGAGCTAAGATTTCCAAGTTATTCACATAATGAAAACTTATACTTTGTTTCGGTCGAGTTCCCCATTCAAATGCATGTAACAGTGAGAAACGCACTGTCTTGGCGAAAGAAAGCTATTTTGTACAACTTCATAGAAATAGCTGTAACTTTTGATAGAAGACTCGGATACACATGTTTATGGCTTTATCTTATAGAACTCAAGGTCTCCGTGCTGGGCAAACAGGTTTTGCAGCTGTTTGAGCTAAGATTTCCAAGTTATTCACATAATGAAAACTTATACTTTGTTTCGGTCGAGTTCCCCATTCAAATGCATGTAACAGTGAGAAACGCACTGTCTTGGCGAAAGAAAGCGTTTTTGTACAACTTCATAGAAATAGCTGTAACTTTTGATAGAAGACTCAGACAAACATGTTTATGGCTTTATCTTATAGAACTCAAGGTCTCCGTGCTGGGCAAACAGGTTTTGCAGCTGTTTGAGCTAAGATTTCCAAGTTATTCACATAATGAAAACTTATACTTTGTTTCGGTCGAGTTCCCCATTCAAATGCATGTAACAGTGAGAAACGCACTGTCTTGGCGAAAGAAAGCGTTTTTGTACAACTTCATAGAAATAGCTGTAACTTTTGATAGAAGACTCAGACAAACATGTTTATGGCTTTATCTTATAGAACTCAAGGTCTACGTGCTGGGAAAACAGGTTTTGCAGCTGTTTGAGCTAAGATTTCCAAGTTATTCACATAATGAAAACTTATACTTTGTTTCGGTCGAGTTCCCCATTCAAATGCATGTAACAGTGAGAAACGCACTGTCTTGGCGAAAGAAAGCGTTTTTGTACAACTTCATAGAAATAGCTGTAACTTTTGATAGAAGACTCAGACAAACATGTTTATGGCTTTATCTTATAGAACTCAAGGTTTCCGTGCTGGGAAAACAGGTTTTGCAGCTGTTTGAGCTAAGATTTCCAAGTTATTCACATAATGAAAACCTATACTTTGTTTCGGTCGAGTTCCCCATTCAAATGCATGTAACAGTGAGAAACGCACTGTCTTGGCGAAAGAAAGCGTTTTTGTACAACTTCATAGAAATAGCTGTAACTTTTGATAGAAGACTCGGATACACATGTTTATGGCTTTATCTTATAGAACTCAAGGTCTCCGTGCTGGGCAAACAGGTTTTGCAGCTGTTTGAACTAAGATTTCCAAGTTATTCACATAATGAAAACCTATACTTTGTTTCGGTCGAGTTCCCCATTCAAATGCATGTAACAGTGAGAAACGCACTGTCTTGGCGAAAGAAAGCGTTTTTGTACAACTTCATAGAAATAGCTGTAACTTTTGATAGAAGACTCAGACAAACATGTTTATGGCTTTATCTTATAGGACTCAAGGTCTACGTGCTGGGAAAACAGGTTTTGCAGCTGTTTGAGCTAAGATTTCCAAGTTATTCACATAATGAAAACTTATACTTTGTTTCGGTCGAGTTCCCCATTCAAATGCATGTAACAGTGAGAAACGCACTGTCTTGGCGAAAGAAAACGTTTTTGTACAACTTCATAGAAATAGCTGTAACTTTTGATAGAAGACTCGGATACACATGTTTATGGCTTTATCTTATAGAACTCAAGGTCTCCGTGCTGGGCAAACAGGTTTTGCAGCTGTTTGAGCTAAGATTTCCAAGTTATTCACATAATGAAAACTTATACTTTGTTTCAGTCGAGTTCCCCATTCAAATGCATGTAACAGTGAGAAACGCACTGTCTTGGCGAAAGAAAGCGTTTTTGTACAACTTCATAGAAATAGCTGTAACTTTTGATAGAAGACTCAGACAAACATGTTTATGGCTTTATCTTATAGAACTCAAGGTTTCCGTGCTGGGAAAACAGGTTTTGCAGCTGTTTGAGCTAAGATTTCCAAGTTATTCACATAATGAAAACCTATACTTTGTTTCGGTCGAGTTCCCCATTCAAATGCATGTAACAGTGAGAAACGCACTGTCTTGGCGAAAGAAAGCGTTTTTGTACAACTTCATAGAAATAGCTGTAACTTTTGATAGAAGACTCAGACAAACATGTTTATGGCTTTATCTTATAGAACTCAAGGTCTACGTGCTGGGAAAACAGGTTTTGCAGCTGTTTGAGCTAAGATTTCCAAGTTATTCACATAATGAAAACCTATACTTTGTTTCGGTCGAGTTCCCCATTCAAATGCATGTAACAGTGAGAAACGCACTGTCTTGGCGAAAGAAAGCGTTTTTGTACAACTTCATAGAAATAGCTGTAACTTTTGATAGAAGACTCGGATACACATGTTTATGGCTTTATCTTATAGAACTCAAGGTCTCCGTGCTGGGCAAACAGGTTTTGCAGCTGTTTGAGCTAAGATTTCCAAGTTATTCACATAATGAAAACTTATACTTTGTTTCGGTCGAGTTCCCCATTCAAATGCATGTAACAGTGAGAAACGCACTGTCTTGGCGAAAGAAAGCTATTTTGTACAACTTCATAGAAATAGCTGTAACTTTTGATAGAAGACTCGGATACACATGTTTATGGCTTTATCTTATAGAACTCAAGGTCTCCGTGCTGGGCAAACAGGTTTTGCAGCTGTTTGAGCTAAGATTTCCAAGTTATTCACATAATGAAAACTTATACTTTGTTTCGGTCGAGTTCCCCATTCAAATGCATGTAACAGTGAGAAACGCACTGTCTTGGCGAAAGAAAGCGTTTTTGTACAACTTCATAGAAATAGCTGTAACTTTTGATAGAAGACTCAGACAAACATGTTTATGGTTTTATCTTATAGAACTCAAGGTCTCCGTGCTGGGCAAACAGGTTTTGCAGCTGTTTGAGCTAAGATTTCCAAGTTATTCACATAATGAAAACTTATACTTTGTTTCGGTCGAGTTCCCCATTCAAATGCATGTAACAGTGAGAAACGCACTGTCTTGGCGAAAGAAAGCGTTTTTGTACAACTTCATATAAATAGCTGTAACTTTTGATAGAAGACTCAGACAAACATGTTTATGGCTTTATCTTATAGAACTCAAGGTTTCCGTGCTGGGAAAACAGGTTTTGCAGCTGTTTGAGCTAAGATTTCCAAGTTATTCACATAATGAAAACTTATACTTTGTTTCGGTCGAGTTCCCCATTCAAATGCATGTAACAGTGAGAAACGCACTGTCTTGGCGAAAGAAAACGTTTTTGTACAACTTCATAGAAATAGCTGTAACTTTTGATAGAAGACTCGGATACACATGTTTATGGCTTTATCTTATAGAACTCAAGGTCTCCGTGCTGGGCAAACAGGTTTTGCAGCTGTTTGAGCTAAGATTTCCAAGTTATTCACATAATGAAAACTTATACTTTGTTTCAGTCGAGTTCCCCATTCAAATGCATGTAACAGTGAGAAACGCACTGTCTTGGCGAAAGAAAGCGTTTTTGTACAACTTCATAGAAATAGCTGTAACTTTTGATAGAAGACTCGGATACACATGTTTATGGCTTTATCTTATAGAACTCAAGGTCTTCGTGCTGGGCAAACAGGTTTTGCAGCTGTTTGAGCTAAGATTTCCAAGTTATTCACATAATGAAAACCTATACTTTGTTTCAGTCGAGTTCCCCATTCAAATGCATGTAACAGTGAGAAACGCACTGTCTTGGCGAAAGAAAGCGTTTTTGTACAACTTCATAGAAATAGCTGTAACTTTTGATAGAAGACTCAGACAAACATGTTTATGGCTTTATCTTATAGAACTCAAGGTTTCCGTGCTGGGAAAACAGGTTTTGCAGCTGTTTGAGCTAAGATTTCCAAGTTATTCACATAATGAAAACCTATACTTTGTTTCGGTCGAGTTCCCCATTCAAATGCATGTAACAGTGAGAAACGCACTGTCTTGGCGAAAGAAAGCGTTTTTGTACAACTTCATAGAAATAGCTGTAACTTTTGATAGAAGACTCGGATACACATGTTTAT
Source organism: Diplotaxodon limnothrissa (assembly GCF_057381915.1). Lineage (NCBI taxonomy): Eukaryota > Metazoa > Chordata > Actinopteri > Cichliformes > Cichlidae > Diplotaxodon > Diplotaxodon limnothrissa. The sequence goes on along the minus strand of NC_140608.1, from coordinate 29,587,329 downwards.
GGCTTTATCTTATAGAACTCAAGGTCTCCGTGCTGGGCAAACAGGTTTTGCAGCTGTTTGAACTAAGATTTCCAAGTTATTCACATAATGAAAACCTATACTTTGTTTCGGTCGAGTTCCCCATTCAAATGCATGTAACAGTGAGAAACGCACTGTCTTGGCGAAAGAAAGCGTTTTTGTACAACTTCATAGAAATAGCTGTAACTTTTGATAGAAGACTCGGATACACATGTTTATGGCTTTATCTTATAGAACTCAAGGTCTCCGTGCTGGGCAAACAGGTTTTGCAGCTGTTTGAACTAAGATTTCCAAGTTATTCACATAATGAAAACCTATACTTTGTTTCGGTCGAGTTCCCCATTCAAATGCATGTAACAGTGAGAAACGCACTGTCTTGGCGAAAGAAAGCGTTTTTGTACAACTTCATAGAAATAGCTGTAACTTTTGATAGAAGACTCAGACAAACATGTTTATGGCTTTATCTTATAGAACTCAAGGTCTCCGTGCTGGGCAAACAGGTTTTGCAGCTGTTTGAGCTAAGATTTCCAAGTTATTCACATAATGAAAACTTATACTTTGTTTCGGTCGAGTTCCCCATTCAAATGCATGTAACAGTGAGAAACGCACTGTCTTGGCGAAAGAAAGCGTTTTTGTACAACTTCATAGAAATAGCTGTAACTTTTGATAGAAGACTCAGACAAACATGTTTATGGCTTTATCTTATAGAACTCAAGGTTTCCGTGCTGGGAAAACAGGTTTTGCAGCTGTTTGAGCTAAGATTTCCAAGTTATTCACATAATGAAAACCTATACTTTGTTTCGGTCGAGTTCCCCATTCAAATGCATGTAACAGTGAGAAACGCACTGTCTTGGCGAAAGAAAGCGTTTTTGTACAACTTCATAGAAATAGCTGTAACTTTTGATAGAAGACTCGGATACACATGTTTATGGCTTTATCTTATAGAACTCAAGGTCTCCGTGCTGGGCAAACAGGTTTTGCAGCTGTTTGAACTAAGATTTCCAAGTTATTCACATAATGAAAACCTATACTTTGTTTCGGTCGAGTTCCCCATTCAAATGCATGTAACAGTGAGAAACGCACTGTCTTGGCGAAAGAAAGCGTTTTTGTACAACTTCATAGAAATAGCTGTAACTTTTGATAGAAGACTCAGACAAACATGTTTATGGCTTTATCTTATAGAACTCAAGGTCTACGTGCTGGGAAAACAGGTTTTGCAGCTGTTTGAGCTAAGATTTCCAAGTTATTCACATAATGAAAACTTATACTTTGTTTCGGTCGAGTTCCCCATTCAAATGCATGTAACAGTGAGAAACGCACTGTCTTGGCGAAAGAAAGCTATTTTGTACAACTTCATAGAAATAGCTGTAACTTTTGATAGAAGACTCGGATACACATGTTTATGGCTTTATCTTATAGAACTCAAGGTCTCCGTGCTGGGCAAACAGGTTTTGCAGCTGTTTGAGCTAAGATTTCCAAGTTATTCACATAATGAAAACCTATACTTTGTTTCAGTCGAGTTCCCCATTCAAATGCATGTAACAGTGAGAAACGCACTGTCTTGGCGAAAGAAAGCGTTTTTGTACAACTTCATAGAAATAGCTGTAACTTTTGATAGAAGACTCGGATACACATGTTTATGGCTTTATCTTATAGAACTCAAGGTCTTCGTGCTGGGCAAACAGGTTTTGCAGCTGTTTGAGCTAAGATTTCCAAGTTATTCACATAATGAAAACTTATACTTTGTTTCGGTCGAGTTCCCCATTCAAATGCATGTAACAGTGAGAAACGCACTGTCTTGGCGAAAGAAAGCGTTTTTGTACAACTTCATAGAAATAGCTGTAACTTTTGATAGAAGACTCAGACAAACATGTTTATGGCTTTATCTTATAGAACTCAAGGTCTACGTGCTGGGAAAACAGGTTTTGCAGCTGTTTGAGCTAAGATTTCCAAGTTATTCACATAATGAAAACTTATACTTTGTTTCGGTCGAGTTCCCCATTCAAATGCATGTAACAGTGAGAAACGCACTGTCTTGGCGAAAGAAAGCGTTTTTGTACAACTTCATAGAAATAGCTGTAACTTTTGATAGAAGACTCAGACAAACATGTTTATGGCTTTATCTTATAGAACTCAAGGTTTCCGTGCTGGGAAAACAGGTTTTGCAGCTGTTTGAGCTAAGATTTCCAAGTTATTCACATAATGAAAACCTATACTTTGTTTCGGTCGAGTTCCCCATTCAAATGCATGTAACAGTGAGAAACGCACTGTCTTGGCGAAAGAAAGCGTTTTTGTACAACTTCATAGAAATAGCTGTAACTTTTGATAGAAGACTCGGATACACATGTTTATGGCTTTATCTTATAGAACTCAAGGTCTCCGTGCTGGGCAAACAGGTTTTGCAGCTGTTTGAACTAAGATTTCCAAGTTATTCACATAATGAAAACCTATACTTTGTTTCGGTCGAGTTCCCCATTCAAATGCATGTAACAGTGAGAAACGCACTGTCTTGGCGAAAGAAAGCGTTTTTGTACAACTTCATAGAAATAGCTGTAACTTTTGATAGAAGACTCAGACAAACATGTTTATGGCTTTATCTTATAGAACTCAAGGTCTACGTGCTGGGAAAACAGGTTTTGCAGCTGTTTGAGCTAAGATTTCCAAGTTATTCACATAATGAAAACTTATACTTTGTTTCGATCGAGTTCCCCATTCAAATGCATGTAACAGTGAGAAACGCACTGTCTTGGCGAAAGAAAACGTTTTTGTACAACTTCATAGAAATAGCTGTAACTTTTGATAGAAGACTCGGATACACATGTTTATGGCTTTATCTTATAGAACTCAAGGTCTCCGTGCTGGGCAAACAGGTTTTGCAGCTGTTTGAGCTAAGATTTCCAAGTTATTCACATAATGAAAACCTATACTTTGTTTCGGTCGAGTTCCCCATTCAAATGCATGTAACAGTGAGAAACGCACTGTCTTGGCGAAAGAAAGCGTTTTTGTACAACTTCATAGAAATAGCTGTAACTTTTGATAGAAGACTCGGATACACATGTTTATGGCTTTATCTTATAGAACTCAAGGTCTCCGTGCTGGGCAAACAGGTTTTGCAGCTGTTTGAACTAAGATTTCCAAGTTATTCACATAATGAAAACCTATACTTTGTTTCGGTCGAGTTCCCCATTCAAATGCATGTAACAGTGAGAAACGCACTGTCTTGGCGAAAGAAAGCGTTTTTGTACAACTTCATAGAAATAGCTGTAACTTTTGATAGAAGACTCAGACAAACATGTTTATGGCTTTATCTTATAGGACTCAAGGTCTACGTGCTGGGAAAACAGGTTTTGCAGCTGTTTGAGCTAAGATTTCCAAGTTATTCACATAATGAAAACTTATACTTTGTTTCGGTCGAGTTCCCCATTCAAATGCATGTAACAGTGAGAAACGCACTGTCTTGGCGAAAGAAAACGTTTTTGTACAACTTCATAGAAATAGCTGTAACTTTTGATAGAAGACTCAGACAAACATGTTTATGGCTTTATCTTATAGAACTCAAGGTTTCCGTGCTGGGAAAACAGGTTTTGCAGCTGTTTGAGCTAAGATTTCCAAGTTATTCACATAATGAAAACCTATACTTTGTTTCGGTCGAGTTCCCCATTCAAATGCATGTAACAGTGAGAAACGCACTGTCTTGGCGAAAGAAAGCGTTTTTGTACAACTTCATAGAAATAGCTGTAACTTTTGATAGAAGACTCAGACAAACATGTTTATGGCTTTATCTTATAGAACTCAAGGTCTACGTGCTGGGAAAACAGGTTTTGCAGCTGTTTGAGCTAAGATTTCCAAGTTATTCACATAATGAAAACCTATACTTTGTTTCGGTCGAGTTCCCCATTCAAATGCATGTAACAGTGAGAAACGCACTGTCTTGGCGAAAGAAAGCGTTTTTGTACAACTTCATAGAAATAGCTGTAACTTTTGATAGAAGACTCGGATACACATGTTTATGGCTTTATCTTATAGAACTCAAGGTCTCCGTGCTGGGCAAACAGGTTTTGCAGCTGTTTGAACTAAGATTTCCAAGTTATTCACATAATGAAAACCTATACTTTGTTTCGGTCGAGTTCCCCATTCAAATGCATGTAACAGTGAGAAACGCACTGTCTTGGCGAAAGAAAGCGTTTTTGTACAACTTCATAGAAATAGCTGTAACTTTTGATAGAAGACTCAGACAAACATGTTTATGGCTTTATCTTATAGAACTCAAGGTCTCCGTGCTGGGCAAACAGGTTTTGCAGCTGTTTGAGCTAAGATTTCCAAGTTATTCACATAATGAAAACTTATACTTTGTTTCGGTCGAGTTCCCCATTCAAATGCATGTAACAGTGAGAAACGCACTGTCTTGGCGAAAGAAAGCGTTTTTGTACAACTTCATAGAAATAGCTGTAACTTTTGATAGAAGACTCAGACAAACATGTTTATGGCTTTATCTTATAGAACTCAAGGTCTACGTGCTGGGAAAACAGGTTTTGCAGCTGTTTGAGCTAAGATTTCCAAGTTATTCACATAATGAAAACTTATACTTTGTTTCGGTCGAGTTCCCCATTCAAATGCATGTAACAGTGAGAAACGCACTGTCTTGGCGAAAGAAAGCGTTTTTGTACAACTTCATAGAAATAGCTGTAACTTTTGATAGAAGACTCAGACAAACATGTTTATGGCTTTATCTTATAGAACTCAAGGTCTACGTGCTGGGAAAACAGGTTTTGCAGCTGTTTGAGCTAAGATTTCCAAGTTATTCACATAATGAAAACTTATACTTTGTTTCGGTCGAGTTCCCCATTCAAATGCATGTAACAGTGAGAAACGCACTGTCTTGGCGAAAGAAAGCTATTTTGTACAACTTCATAGAAATAGCTGTAACTTTTGATAGAAGACTCGGATACACATGTTTATGGCTTTATCTTATAGAACTCAAGGTCTCCGTGCTGGGCAAACAGGTTTTGCAGCTGTTTGAGCTAAGATTTCCAAGTTATTCACATAATGAAAACTTATACTTTGTTTCGGTCGAGTTCCCCATTCAAATGCATGTAACAGTGAGAAACGCACTGTCTTGGCGAAAGAAAGCGTTTTTGTACAACTTCATAGAAATAGCTGTAACTTTTGATAGAAGACTCAGACAAACATGTTTATGGTTTTATCTTATAGAACTCAAGGTCTCCGTGCTGGGCAAACAGGTTTTGCAGCTGTTTGAGCTAAGATTTCCAAGTTATTCACATAATGAAAACTTATACTTTGTTTCGGTCGAGTTCCCCATTCAAATGCATGTAACAGTGAGAAACGCACTGTCTTGGCGAAAGAAAGCGTTTTTGTACAACTTCATAGAAATAGCTGTAACTTTTGATAGAAGACTCAGACAAACATGTTTATGGCTTTATCTTATAGAACTCAAGGTTTCCGTGCTGGGAAAACAGGTTTTGCAGCTGTTTGAGCTAAGATTTCCAAGTTATTCACATAATGAAAACTTATACTTTGTTTCGGTCGAGTTCCCCATTCAAATGCATGTAACAGTGAGAAACGCACTGTCTTGGCGAAAGAAAACGTTTTTGTACAACTTCATAGAAATAGCTGTAACTTTTGATAGAAGACTCGGATACACATGTTTATGGCTTTATCTTATAGAACTCAAGGTCTCCGTGCTGGGCAAACAGGTTTTGCAGCTGTTTGAGCTAAGATTTCCAAGTTATTCACATAATGAAAACTTATACTTTGTTTCAGTCGAGTTCCCCATTCAAATGCATGTAACAGTGAGAAACGCACTGTCTTGGCGAAAGAAAGCGTTTTTGTACAACTTCATAGAAATAGCTGTAACTTTTGATAGAAGACTCGGATACACATGTTTATGGCTTTATCTTATAGAACTCAAGGTCTTCGTGCTGGGCAAACAGGTTTTGCAGCTGTTTGAGCTAAGATTTCCAAGTTATTCACATAATGAAAACCTATACTTTGTTTCAGTCGAGTTCCCCATTCAAATGCATGTAACAGTGAGAAACGCACTGTCTTGGCGAAAGAAAGCGTTTTTGTACAACTTCATAGAAATAGCTGTAACTTTTGATAGAAGACTCAGACAAACATGTTTATGGCTTTATCTTATAGAACTCAAGGTTTCCGTGCTGGGAAAACAGGTTTTGCAGCTGTTTGAGCTAAGATTTCCAAGTTATTCACATAATGAAAACCTATACTTTGTTTCGGTCGAGTTCCCCATTCAAATGCATGTAACAGTGAGAAACGCACTGTCTTGGCGAAAGAAAGCGTTTTTGTACAACTTCATAGAAATAGCTGTAACTTTTGATAGAAGACTCGGATACACATGTTTATGGCTTTATCTTATAGAACTCAAGGTCTCCGTGCTGGGCAAACAGGTTTTGCAGCTGTTTGAACTAAGATTTCCAAGTTATTCACATAATGAAAACCTATACTTTGTTTCGGTCGAGTTCCCCATTCAAATGCATGTAACAGTGAGAAACGCACTGTCTTGGCGAAAGAAAGCGTTTTTGTACAACTTCATAGAAATAGCTGTAACTTTTGATAGAAGACTCGGATACACATGTTTATGGCTTTATCTTATAGAACTCAAGGTCTCCGTGCTGGGCAAACAGGTTTTGCAGCTGTTTGAACTAAGATTTCCAAGTTATTCACATAATGAAAACCTATACTTTGTTTCGGTCGAGTTCCCCATTCAAATGCATGTAACAGTGAGAAACGCACTGTCTTGGCGAAAGAAAGCGTTTTTGTACAACTTCATAGAAATAGCTGTAACTTTTGATAGAAGACTCAGACAAACATGTTTATGGCTTTATCTTATAGAACTCAAGGTCTCCGTGCTGGGCAAACAGGTTTTGCAGCTGTTTGAGCTAAGATTTCCAAGTTATTCACATAATGAAAACTTATACTTTGTTTCGGTCGAGTTCCCCATTCAAATGCATGTAACAGTGAGAAACGCACTGTCTTGGCGAAAGAAAGCGTTTTTGTACAACTTCATAGAAATAGCTGTAACTTTTGATAGAAGACTCAGACAAACATGTTTATGGCTTTATCTTATAGAACTCAAGGTTTCCGTGCTGGGAAAACAGGTTTTGCAGCTGTTTGAGCTAAGATTTCCAAGTTATTCACATAATGAAAACCTATACTTTGTTTCGGTCGAGTTCCCCATTCAAATGCATGTAACAGTGAGAAACGCACTGTCTTGGCGAAAGAAAGCGTTTTTGTACAACTTCATAGAAATAGCTGTAACTTTTGATAGAAGACTCGGATACACATGTTTATGGCTTTATCTTATAGAACTCAAGGTCTCCGTGCTGGGCAAACAGGTTTTGCAGCTGTTTGAACTAAGATTTCCAAGTTATTCACATAATGAAAACCTATACTTTGTTTCGGTCGAGTTCCCCATTCAAATGCATGTAACAGTGAGAAACGCACTGTCTTGGCGAAAGAAAGCGTTTTTGTACAACTTCATAGAAATAGCTGTAACTTTTGATAGAAGACTCAGACAAACATGTTTATGGCTTTATCTTATAGAACTCAAGGTCTACGTGCTGGGAAAACAGGTTTTGCAGCTGTTTGAGCTAAGATTTCCAAGTTATTCACATAATGAAAACTTATACTTTGTTTCGGTCGAGTTCCCCATTCAAATGCATGTAACAGTGAGAAACGCACTGTCTTGGCGAAAGAAAGCTATTTTGTACAACTTCATAGAAATAGCTGTAACTTTTGATAGAAGACTCGGATACACATGTTTATGGCTTTATCTTATAGAACTCAAGGTCTCCGTGCTGGGCAAACAGGTTTTGCAGCTGTTTGAGCTAAGATTTCCAAGTTATTCACATAATGAAAACCTATACTTTGTTTCAGTCGAGTTCCCCATTCAAATGCATGTAACAGTGAGAAACGCACTGTCTTGGCGAAAGAAAGCGTTTTTGTACAACTTCATAGAAATAGCTGTAACTTTTGATAGAAGACTCGGATACACATGTTTATGGCTTTATCTTATAGAACTCAAGGTCTTCGTGCTGGGCAAACAGGTTTTGCAGCTGTTTGAGCTAAGATTTCCAAGTTATTCACATAATGAAAACTTATACTTTGTTTCGGTCGAGTTCCCCATTCAAATGCATGTAACAGTGAGAAACGCACTGTCTTGGCGAAAGAAAGCGTTTTTGTACAACTTCATAGAAATAGCTGTAACTTTTGATAGAAGACTCAGACAAACATGTTTATGGCTTTATCTTATAGAACTCAAGGTCTACGTGCTGGGAAAACAGGTTTTGCAGCTGTTTGAGCTAAGATTTCCAAGTTATTCACATAATGAAAACTTATACTTTGTTTCGGTCGAGTTCCCCATTCAAATGCATGTAACAGTGAGAAACGCACTGTCTTGGCGAAAGAAAGCGTTTTTGTACAACTTCATAGAAATAGCTGTAACTTTTGATAGAAGACTCAGACAAACATGTTTATGGCTTTATCTTATAGAACTCAAGGTTTCCGTGCTGGGAAAACAGGTTTTGCAGCTGTTTGAGCTAAGATTTCCAAGTTATTCACATAATGAAAACCTATACTTTGTTTCGGTCGAGTTCCCCATTCAAATGCATGTAACAGTGAGAAACGCACTGTCTTGGCGAAAGAAAGCGTTTTTGTACAACTTCATAGAAATAGCTGTAACTTTTGATAGAAGACTCGGATACACATGTTTATGGCTTTATCTTATAGAACTCAAGGTCTCCGTGCTGGGCAAACAGGTTTTGCAGCTGTTTGAACTAAGATTTCCAAGTTATTCACATAATGAAAACCTATACTTTGTTTCGGTCGAGTTCCCCATTCAAATGCATGTAACAGTGAGAAACGCACTGTCTTGGCGAAAGAAAGCGTTTTTGTACAACTTCATAGAAATAGCTGTAACTTTTGATAGAAGACTCAGACAAACATGTTTATGGCTTTATCTTATAGAACTCAAGGTTTCCGTGCTGGGAAAACAGGTTTTGCAGCTGTTTGAGCTAAGATTTCCAAGTTATTCACATAATGAAAACCTATACTTTGTTTCGGTCGAGTTCCCCATTCAAATGCATGTAACAGTGAGAAACGCACTGTCTTGGCGAAAGAAAGCGTTTTTGTACAACTTCATAGAAATAGCTGTAACTTTTGATAGAAGACTCGGATACACATGTTTATGGCTTTATCTTATAGAACTCAAGGTCTCCGTGCTGGGCAAACAGGTTTTGCAGCTGTTTGAACTAAGATTTCCAAGTTATTCACATAATGAAAACCTATACTTTGTTTCGGTCGAGTTCCCCATTCAAATGCATGTAACAGTGAGAAACGCACTGTCTTGGCGAAAGAAAGCGTTTTTGTACAACTTCATAGAAATAGCTGTAACTTTTGATAGAAGACTCGGATACACATGTTTATGGCTTTATCTTATAGAACTCAAGGTCTCCGTGCTGGGCAAACAGGTTTTGCAGCTGTTTGAACTAAGATTTCCAAGTTATTCACATAATGAAAACCTATACTTTGTTTCGGTCGAGTTCCCCATTCAAATGCATGTAACAGTGAGAAACGCACTGTCTTGGCGAAAGAAAGCGTTTTTGTACAACTTCATAGAAATAGCTGTAACTTTTGATAGAAGACTCAGACAAACATGTTTATGGCTTTATCTTATAGAACTCAAGGTCTCCGTGCTGGGCAAACAGGTTTTGCAGCTGTTTGAGCTAAGATTTCCAAGTTATTCACATAATGAAAACTTATACTTTGTTTCGGTCGAGTTCCCCATTCAAATGCATGTAACAGTGAGAAACGCACTGTCTTGGCGAAAGAAAGCGTTTTTGTACAACTTCATAGAAATAGCTGTAACTTTTGATAGAAGACTCAGACAAACATGTTTATGGCTTTATCTTATAGAACTCAAGGTCTACGTGCTGGGAAAACAGGTTTTGCAGCTGTTTGAGCTAAGATTTCCAAGTTATTCACATAATGAAAACTTATACTTTGTTTCGGTCGAGTTCCCCATTCAAATGCATGTAACAGTGAGAAACGCACTGTCTTGGCGAAAGAAAGCTATTTTGTACAACTTCATAGAAATAGCTGTAACTTTTGATAGAAGACTCGGATACACATGTTTATGGCTTTATCTTATAGAACTCAAGGTCTCCGTGCTGGGCAAACAGGTTTTGCAGCTGTTTGAGCTAAGATTTCCAAGTTATTCACATAATGAAAACCTATACTTTGTTTCAGTCGAGTTCCCCATTCAAATGCATGTAACAGTGAGAAACGCACTGTCTTGGCGAAAGAAAGCGTTTTTGTACAACTTCATAGAAATAGCTGTAACTTTTGATAGAAGACTCGGATACACATGTTTATGGCTTTATCTTATAGAACTCAAGGTCTTCGTGCTGGGCAAACAGGTTTTGCAGCTGTTTGAGCTAAGATTTCCAAGTTATTCACATAATGAAAACTTATACTTTGTTTCGGTCGAGTTCCCCATTCAAATGCATGTAACAGTGAGAAACGCACTGTCTTGGCGAAAGAAAGCGTTTTTGTACAACTTCATAGAAATAGCTGTAACTTTTGATAGAAGACTCAGACAAACATGTTTATGGCTTTATCTTATAGAACTCAAGGTCTACGTGCTGGGAAAACAGGTTTTGCAGCTGTTTGAGCTAAGATTTCCAAGTTATTCACATAATGAAAACTTATACTTTGTTTCGGTCGAGTTCCCCATTCAAATGCATGTAACAGTGAGAAACGCACTGTCTTGGCGAAAGAAAGCGTTTTTGTACAACTTCATAGAAATAGCTGTAACTTTTGATAGAAGACTCAGACAAACATGTTTATGGCTTTATCTTATAGAACTCAAGGTTTCCGTGCTGGGAAAACAGGTTTTGCAGCTGTTTGAGCTAAGATTTCCAAGTTATTCACATAATGAAAACCTATACTTTGTTTCGGTCGAGTTCCCCATTCAAATGCATGTAACAGTGAGAAACGCACTGTCTTGGCGAAAGAAAGCGTTTTTGTACAACTTCATAGAAATAGCTGTAACTTTTGATAGAAGACTCGGATACACATGTTTATGGCTTTATCTTATAGAACTCAAGGTCTCCGTGCTGGGCAAACAGGTTTTGCAGCTGTTTGAACTAAGATTTCCAAGTTATTCACATAATGAAAACCTATACTTTGTTTCGGTCGAGTTCCCCATTCAAATGCATGTAACAGTGAGAAACGCACTGTCTTGGCGAAAGAAAGCGTTTTTGTACAACTTCATAGAAATAGCTGTAACTTTTGATAGAAGACTCAGACAAACATGTTTATGGCTTTATCTTATAGAACTCAAGGTCTACGTGCTGGGAAAACAGGTTTTGCAGCTGTTTGAGCTAAGATTTCCAAGTTATTCACATAATGAAAACTTATACTTTGTTTCGGTCGAGTTCCCCATTCAAATGCATGTAACAGTGAGAAACGCACTGTCTTGGCGAAAGAAAACGTTTTTGTACAACTTCATAGAAATAGCTGTAACTTTTGATAGAAGACTCGGATACACATGTTTATGGCTTTATCTTATAGAACTCAAGGTCTCCGTGCTGGGCAAACAGGTTTTGCAGCTGTTTGAGCTAAGATTTCCAAGTTATTCACATAATGAAAACTTATACTTTGTTTCAGTCGAGTTCCCCATTCAAATGCATGTAACAGTGAGAAACGCACTGTCTTGGCGAAAGAAAGCGTTTTTGTACAACTTCATAGAAATAGCTGTAACTTTTGATAGAAGACTCGGATACACATGTTTATGGCTTTATCTTATAGAACTCAAGGTCTTCGTGCTGGGCAAACAGGTTTTGCAGCTGTTTGAGCTAAGATTTCCAAGTTATTCACATAATGAAAACCTATACTTTGTTTCAGTCGAGTTCCCCATTCAAATGCATGTAACAGTGAGAAACGCACTGTCTTGGCGAAAGAAAGCGTTTTTGTACAACTTCATAGAAATAGCTGTAACTTTTGATAGAAGACTCAGACAAACATGTTTATGGCTTTATCTTATAGAACTCAAGGTTTCCGTGCTGGGAAAACAGGTTTTGCAGCTGTTTGAGCTAAGATTTCCAAGTTATTCACATAATGAAAACCTATACTTTGTTTCGGTCGAGTTCCCAATTCAAATGCATGTAACAGTGAGAAACGCACTGTCTTGGCGAAAGAAAGCGTTTTTGTACAACTTCATATAAATAGCTGTAACTTTTGATAGAAGACTCGGATACACATGTTTATGGCTTTATCTTATAGAACTCAATGTTCCCGTGCTGGGAAAACAGGTTTTGCAGCTGTTTGAGCTAAGATTTCCAAGTTATTCACATAATGAAAACCTATACTTTGTTTCGGTCGAGTTCCCCATTCAAATGCATGTAACAGTGAGAAACGCACTGTCTTGGCGAAAGAAAGCGTTTTTGTACAACTTCATAGAAATAGCTGTAACTTTTGATAGAAGACTCGGATACACATGTTTATGGCTTTATCTTATAGAACTCAAGGTCTCCGTGCTGGGCAAACAGGTTTTGCAGCTGTTTGAACTAAGATTTCCAAGTTATTCACATAATGAAAACCTATACTTTGTTTCGGTCGAGTTCCCCATTCAAATGCATGTAACAGTGAGAAACGCACTGTCTTGGCGAAAGAAAGCGTTTTTGTACAACTTCATAGAAATAGCTGTAACTTTTGATAGAAGACTCAGACAAACATGTTTATGGCTTTATCTTATAGAACTCAAGGTCTACGTGCTGGGAAAACAGGTTTTGCAGCTGTTTGAGCTAAGATTTCCAAGTTATTCACATAATGAAAACTTATACTTTGTTTCGGTCGAGTTCCCCATTCAAATGCATGTAACAGTGAGAAACGCACTGTCTTGGCGAAAGAAAACGTTTTTGTACAACTTCATAGAAATAGCTGTAACTTTTGATAGAAGACTCGGATACACATGTTTATGGCTTTATCTTATAGAACTCAAGGTCTCCGTGCTGGGCAAACAGGTTTTGCAGCTGTTTGAGCTAAGATTTCCAAGTTATTCACATAATGAAAACTTATACTTTGTTTCAGTCGAGTTCCCCATTCAAATGCATGTAACAGTGAGAAACGCACTGTCTTGGCGAAAGAAAGCGTTTTTGTACAACTTCATAGAAATAGCTGTAACTTTTGATAGAAGACTCGGATACACATGTTTATGGCTTTATCTTATAGAACTCAAGGTCTTCGTGCTGGGCAAACAGGTTTTGCAGCTGTTTGAGCTAAGATTTCCAAGTTATTCACATAATGAAAACCTATACTTTGTTTCAGTCGAGTTCCCCATTCAAATGCATGTAACAGTGAGAAACGCACTGTCTTGGCGAAAGAAAGCGTTTTTGTACAACTTCATAGAAATAGCTGTAACTTTTGATAGAAGACTCAGACAAACATGTTTATGGCCTTATATTATAGAACTCAAGGTCTCCGTGCTGGGAAGACAGGTTTTGCAGCTGTTTGAGCTAAGATTTCCAAGTTATTCACATAATGAAAACCTATACTTTGTTTCGGTCGAGTTCCCCATTCAAAATGCATGTAACAGTGAGAAACGCACTGTCTTGGCGAAAGAAAACGTTTTTGTACAACTTCATATAAATAGCTGTAACTTTTGATAGAAGACTCAGACAAACATGTTTATGGCCTTATATTATAGAACTCAAGGTCTCCGTGCTGGGAAAACAGGTTTTGCAGCTGTTTGAGCTAAGATTTCCAAGTTATTCACATAATGAAAACCTATACTTTGTTTCGGTCGAGTTCCCCATTCAAATGCATGTAACAGTGAGAAACGCACTGTCTTGGCGAAAGAAAGCGTTTTTGTACAACTTCATAGAAATAGCTGTAACTTTTGATAGACGACTCAGACAAACATGTTTATGGCTTTATCTTATAGAACTCAAGGTCTCCGTGCTGGGAAAACAGGTTTTGCAGCTGTTTGAGCTAAGATTTCCAAGTTATTCACATAATGAAAACCTATACTTTGTTTCAGTCGAGTTCCCCATTCAAAATGCATGTAACAGTGAGAAACGCACTGTCTTGGCGAAAGAAAACGTTTTTGTACAACTTCATATAAATAGCTGTAACTTTTGATAGAAGACTCAGACAAACATGTTTATGGCCTTATATCATAGAACTCAAGGTCTCCGTGCTGGGAAAACAGGTTTTGCAGCTGTTTGAGCTAAGATTTCCAAGTTATTCACATAATGAAAACCTATACTTTGTTTCGGTCGAGTTCCCCATTCAAATGCATGTAACAGTGAGAAACGCACTGTCTTGGCGAAAGAAAGCTATTTTGTACAACTTCATAGAAATAGCTGTAACTTTTGATAGAAGACTCAGACAAACATGTTTATGGCTTTATCTTATAGAACTCAAGGTCTTCGTGCTGGGCAAACAGGTTTTGCAGCTGTTTGAGCTAAGATTTCCAAGTTATTCACATAATGAAAACTTATACTTTGTTTCGGTCGAGTTCCCCATTCAAATGCATGTAACAGTGAGAAACGCACTGTCTTGGCGAAAGAAAGCGTTTTTGTACAACTTCATAGAAATAGCTGTAACTTTTGATAGAAGACTCAGACAAACATGTTTATGGCTTTATCTTATAGAACTCAAGGTCTACGTGCTGGGAAAACAGGTTTTGCAGCTGTTTGAGCTAAGATTTCCAAGTTATTCACATAATGAAAACCTATACTTTGTTTCGGTCGAGTTCCCCATTCAAATGCATGTAACAGTGAGAAACGCACTGTCTTGGCGAAAGAAAGCGTTTTTGTACAACTTCATAGAAATAGCTGTAACTTTTGATAGAAGACTCGGATACACATGTTTATGGCTTTATCTTATAGAACTCAAGGTCTCCGTGCTGGGCAAACAGGTTTTGCAGCTGTTTGAACTAAGATTTCCAAGTTATTCACATAATGAAAACCTATACTTTGTTTCGGTCGAGTTCCCCATTCAAATGCATGTAACAGTGAGAAACGCACTGTCTTGGCGAAAGAAAGCGTTTTTGTACAACTTCATAGAAATAGCTGTAACTTTTGATAGAAGACTCAGACAAACATGTTTATGGCTTTATCTTATAGAACTCAAGGTCTCCGTGCTGGGAAAACAGGTTTTGCAGCTGTTTGAGCTAAGATTTCCAAGTTATTCACATAATGAAAACTTATACTTTGTTTCGGTCGAGTTCCCCATTCAAATGCATGTAACAGTGAGAAACGCACTGTCTTGGCGAAAGAAAGCGTTTTTGTACAACTTCATATAAATAGCTGTAACTTTTGATAGAAGACTCAGACAAACATGTTTATGGCTTTATCTTATAGAACTCAAGGTCTCCGTGCTGGGAAAACAGGTTTTGCAGCTGTTTGAGCTAAGATTTCCAAGTTATTCACATAATGAAAACTTATACTTTGTTTCGGTCGAGTTCCCCATTCAAATGCATGTAACAGTGAGAAACGCACTGTCTTGGCGAAAGAAAGCGTTTTTGTACAACTTCATATAAATAGCTGTAACTTTTGATAGAAGACTCAGACAAACATGTTTATGGCTTTATCTTATAGAACTCAATGTTCCCGTGCTGGGAAAACAGGTTTTGCAGCTGTTTGAGCTAAGATTTCCAAGTTATTCACATAATGAAAACCTATACTTTGTTTCGGTCGAGTTCCCCATTCAAAATGCATGTAACAGTGAGAAACGCACTGTCTTGGCGAAAGAAAACGTTTTTGTACAACTTCATATAAATAGCTGTAACTTTTGATAGAAGACTCACACAAACATGTTTATGGCCTTATATTATAGAACTCAAGGTCTCCGTGCTGGGAAAACAGGTTTTGCAGCTGTTTGAGCTAAGATTTCCAAGTTATTCACATAATGAAAACCTATACTTTGTTTCGGTCGAGTTCCCCATTCAAATGCATGTAACAGTGAGAAACGCACTGTCTTGGCGAAAGAAAGCGTTTTTGTACAACTTCATATAAATAGCTGTAACTTTTGATAGAAGACTCAGACAAACATGTTTATGGCTTTATCTTATAGAACTCAAGGTCTCCGTGCTGGGAAAACAGGTTTTGCAGCTGTTTGAGCTAAGATTTCCAAGTTATTCACATAATGAAAACTTATACTTTGTTTCGGTCGAGTTCCCCATTCAAATGCATGTAACAGTGAGAAACGCACTGTCTTGGCGAAAGAAAGCGTTTTTGTACAACTTCATATAAATAGCTGTAACTTTTGATAGAAGACTCAGACAAACATGTTTATGGCTTTATCTTATAGAACTCAAGGTTTCCGTGCTGGGAAAACAGGTTTTGCAGCTGTTTGAGCTAAGATTTCCAAGTTATTC
Organism: Diplotaxodon limnothrissa; assembly: GCF_057381915.1. Classification (NCBI taxonomy): domain Eukaryota; kingdom Metazoa; phylum Chordata; class Actinopteri; order Cichliformes; family Cichlidae; genus Diplotaxodon; species Diplotaxodon limnothrissa. The sequence continues at coordinate 29,570,891 of NC_140608.1, read as the reverse complement.
ACATAATGAAAACCTATACTTTGTTTCGGTCGAGTTCCCCATTCAAATGCATGTAACAGTGAGAAACGCACTGTCTTGGCGAAAGAAAGCGTTTTTGTACAACTTCATAGAAATAGCTGTAACTTTTGATAGAAGACTCGGATACACATGTTTATGGCTTTATCTTATAGAACTCAAGGTCTCCGTGCTGGGCAAACAGGTTTTGCAGCTGTTTGAACTAAGATTTCCAAGTTATTCACATAATGAAAACCTATACTTTGTTTCGGTCGAGTTCCCCATTCAAATGCATGTAACAGTGAGAAACGCACTGTCTTGGCGAAAGAAAGCGTTTTTGTACAACTTCATAGAAATAGCTGTAACTTTTGATAGAAGACTCAGACAAACATGTTTATGGCTTTATCTTATAGAACTCAAGGTCTACGTGCTGGGAAAACAGGTTTTGCAGCTGTTTGAGCTAAGATTTCCAAGTTATTCACATAATGAAAACTTATACTTTGTTTCGGTCGAGTTCCCCATTCAAATGCATGTAACAGTGAGAAACGCACTGTCTTGGCGAAAGAAAACGTTTTTGTACAACTTCATAGAAATAGCTGTAACTTTTGATAGAAGACTCGGATACACATGTTTATGGCTTTATCTTATAGAACTCAAGGTCTCCGTGCTGGGCAAACAGGTTTTGCAGCTGTTTGAGCTAAGATTTCCAAGTTATTCACATAATGAAAACTTATACTTTGTTTCAGTCGAGTTCCCCATTCAAATGCATGTAACAGTGAGAAACGCACTGTCTTGGCGAAAGAAAGCGTTTTTGTACAACTTCATAGAAATAGCTGTAACTTTTGATAGAAGACTCGGATACACATGTTTATGGCTTTATCTTATAGAACTCAAGGTCTTCGTGCTGGGCAAACAGGTTTTGCAGCTGTTTGAGCTAAGATTTCCAAGTTATTCACATAATGAAAACCTATACTTTGTTTCAGTCGAGTTCCCCATTCAAATGCATGTAACAGTGAGAAACGCACTGTCTTGGCGAAAGAAAGCGTTTTTGTACAACTTCATAGAAATAGCTGTAACTTTTGATAGAAGACTCAGACAAACATGTTTATGGCTTTATCTTATAGAACTCAAGGTTTCCGTGCTGGGAAAACAGGTTTTGCAGCTGTTTGAGCTAAGATTTCCAAGTTATTCACATAATGAAAACCTATACTTTGTTTCGGTCGAGTTCCCAATTCAAATGCATGTAACAGTGAGAAACGCACTGTCTTGGCGAAAGAAAGCGTTTTTGTACAACTTCATATAAATAGCTGTAACTTTTGATAGAAGACTCGGATACACATGTTTATGGCTTTATCTTATAGAACTCAATGTTCCCGTGCTGGGAAAACAGGTTTTGCAGCTGTTTGAGCTAAGATTTCCAAGTTATTCACATAATGAAAACCTATACTTTGTTTCGGTCGAGTTCCCCATTCAAATGCATGTAACAGTGAGAAACGCACTGTCTTGGCGAAAGAAAGCGTTTTTGTACAACTTCATATAAATAGCTGTAACTTTTGATAGAAGACTCAGACAAACATGTTTATGGCCTTATATTATAGAACTCAAGGTCTCCGTGCTGGGAAGACAGGTTTTGCAGCTGTTTGAGCTAAGATTTCCAAGTTATTCACATAATGAAAACTTGTACTTTGTTTCGGTCGAGTTCCCCATTCAAATGCATGTAACAGTGAGAAACGCACTGTCTTGGCGAAAGAAAGCGTTTTTGTACAACTTCATATAAATAGCTGTAACTTTTGATAGACGACTCAGACAAACATGTTTATGGCTTTATCTTATAGAACTCAAGGTCTCCGTGCTGGGAAAACAGGTTTTGCAGCTGTTTGAGCTAAGATTTCCAAGTTATTCACATAATGAAAACCTATACTTTGTTTCGGTCGAGTTCCCCATTCAAAATGCATGTAACAGTGAGAAACGCACTGTCTTGGCGAAAGAAAACGTTTTTGTACAACTTCATATAAATAGCTGTAACTTTTGATAGAAGACTCAGACAAACATGTTTATGGCCTTATATTATAGAACTCAAGGTCTCCGTGCTGGGAAAACAGGTTTTGCAGCTGTTTGAGCTAAGATTTCCAAGTTATTCACATAATGAAAACCTATACTTTGTTTCGGTCGAGTTCCCCATTCAAATGCATGTAACAGTGAGAAACGCACTGTCTTGGCGAAAGAAAGCGTTTTTGTACAACTTCATAGAAATAGCTGTAACTTTTGATAGACGACTCAGACAAACATGTTTATGGCTTTATCTTATAGAACTCAAGGTCTCCGTGCTGGGAAAACAGGTTTTGCAGCTGTTTGAGCTAAGATTTCCAAGTTATTCACATAATGAAAACCTATACTTTGTTTCAGTCGAGTTCCCCATTCAAAATGCATGTAACAGTGAGAAACGCACTGTCTTGGCGAAAGAAAACGTTTTTGTACAACTTCATATAAATAGCTGTAACTTTTGATAGAAGACTCAGACAAACATGTTTATGGCCTTATATTATAGAACTCAAGGTCTCCGTGCTGGGAAAACAGGTTTTGCAGCTGTTTGAGCTAAGATTTCCAAGTTATTCACATAATGAAAACCTATACTTTGTTTCGGTCGAGTTCCCCATTCAAAATGCATGTAACAGTGAGAAACGCACTGTCTTGGCGAAAGAAAACGTTTTTGTACAACTTCATATAAATAGCTGTAACTTTTGATAGAAGACTCAGACAAACATGTTTATGGCCTTATATTATAGAACTCAAGGTCTCCGTGCTGGGAAAACAGGTTTTGCAGCTGTTTGAGCTAAGATTTCCAAGTTATTCACATAATGAAAACCTATACTTTGTTTCGGTCGAGTTCCCCATTCAAATGCATGTAACAGTGAGAAACGCACTGTCTTGGCGAAAGAAAGCGTTTTTGTACAACTTCATATAAATAGCTGTAACTTTTGATAGAAGACTCAGACAAACATGTTTATGGCTTTATCTTATAGAACTCAAGGTCTCCGTGCTGGGAAAACAGGTTTTGCAGCTGTTTGAGCTAAGATTTCCAAGTTATTCACATAATGAAAACTTATACTTTGTTTCGGTCGAGTTCCCCATTCAAATGCATGTAACAGTGAGAAACGCACTGTCTTGGCGAAAGAAAGCGTTTTTGTACAACTTCATATAAATAGCTGTAACTTTTGATAGAAGACTCAGACAAACATGTTTATGGCTTTATCTTATAGAACTCAAGGTCTCCGTGCTGGGAAAACAGGTTTTGCAGCTGTTTGAGCTAAGATTTCCAAGTTATTCACATAATGAAAACCTATACTTTGTTTCGGTCGAGTTCCCCATTCAAATGCATGTAACAGTGAGAAACGCACTGTCTTGGCGAAAGAAAGCGTTTTTGTACAACTTCATATAAATAGCTGTAACTTTTGATAGAAGACTCAGACAAACATGTTTATGGCCTTATATTATAGAACTCAAGGTCTCCGTGCTGGGAAGACAGGTTTTGCAGCTGTTTGAGCTAAGATTTCCAAGTTATTCACATAATGAAAACTTATACTTTGTTTCGGTCGAGTTCCCCATTCAAATGCATGTAACAGTGAGAAACGCACTGTCTTGGCGAAAGAAAGCGTTTTTGTACAACTTCATATAAATAGCTGTAACTTTTGATAGAAGACTCAGACAAACATGTTTATGGCTTTATCTTATAGAACTCAAGGTCTCCGTGCTGGGAAAACAGGTTTTGCAGCTGTTTGAGCTAAGATTTCCAAGTTATTCACATAATGAAAACTTATACTTTGTTTCGGTCGAGTTCCCCATTCAAATGCATGTAACAGTGAGAAACGCACTGTCTTGGCGAAAGAAAGCGTTTTTGTACAACTTCATATAAATAGCTGTAACTTTTGATAGAAGACTCAGACAAACATGTTTATGGCCTTATATTATAGAACTCAAGGTCTCCGTGCTGGGAAGACAGGTTTTGCAGCTGTTTGAGCTAAGATTTCCAAGTTATTCACATAATGAAAACTTATACTTTGTTTCGGTCGAGTTCCCCATTCAAATGCATGTAACAGTGAGAAACGCACTGTCTTGGCGAAAGAAAGCGTTTTTGTACAACTTCATATAAATAGCTGTAACTTTTGATAGAAGACTCAGACAAACATGTTTATGGCTTTATCTTATAGAACTCAAGGTCTCCGTGCTGGGCAAACAGGTTTTGCAGCTGTTTGAGCTAAGATTTCCAAGTTATTCACATAATGAAAACCTATACTTTGTTTCGGTCGAGTTCCCCATTCAAATGCATGTAACAGTGAGAAACGCACTGTCTTGGCGAAAGAAAGCATTTTTGTACAACTTCATATAAATAGCTGTAACTTTTGATAGAAGACTCAGACAAACATGTTTATGGCCTTATATTATAGAACTCAAGGTCTCCGTGCTGGGAAGACAGGTTTTGCAGCTGTTTGAGCTAAGATTTCCAAGTTATTCACATAGTGAAAACTTATACTTTGTTTCGGTCGAGTTCCCCATTCAAATGCATGTAACAGTGAGAAACGCACTGTCTTGGCGAAAGAAAGCGTTTTTGTACAACTTCATATAAATAGCTGTAACTTTTGATAGAAGACTCAGACAAACATGTTTATGGCTTTATCTTATAGAACTCAAGGTCTCCGTGCTGGGAAAACAGGTTTTGCAGCTGTTTGAGCTAAGATTTCCAAGTTATTCACATAATGAAAACTTATACTTTGTTTCGGTCGAGTTCCCCATTCAAATGCATGTAACAGTGAGAAACGCACTGTCTTGGCGAAAGAAAGCGTTTTTGTACAACTTCATATAAATAGCTGTAACTTTTGATAGAAGACTCGGATACACATGTTTATGGCTTTATCTTATAGAACTCAAGGTCTCCGTGCTGGGCAAACAGGTTTTGCAGCTGTTTGAGCTAAGATTTCCAAGTTATTCACATAATGAAAACCTATACTTTGTTTCGGTCGAGTTCCCCATTCAAATGCATGTAACAGTGAGAAACGCACTGTCTTGGCGAAAGAAAGCGTTTTTGTACAACTTCATATAAATAGCTGTAACTTTTGATAGAAGACTCAGACAAACATATTTATGGCTTTATCTTATAGAACTCAAGGTCTCCGTGCTGGGAAAACAGGTTTTGTAGCTGTTTGAGCTAAGATTTCCAAGTTATTCACATAATGAAAACCTATACTTTGTTTCGGTCGAGTTCCCCATTCAAATGCATGTAACAGTGAGAAACGCACTGTCTTGGCGAAAGAAAGCGTTTTTGTACAACTTCATATAAATAGCTGTAACTTTTGATAGAAGACTCAGACAAACATGTTTATGGCCTTATATTATAGAACTCAAGGTCTCCGTGCTGGGAAGACAGGTTTTGCAGCTGTTTGAGCTAAGATTTCCAAGTTATTCACATAATGAAAACTTATACTTTGTTTCGGTCGAGTTCCCCATTCAAATGCATGTAACAGTGAGAAACGCACTGTCTTGGCGAAAGAAAGCGTTTTTGTACAACTTCATATAAATAGCTGTAACTTTTGATAGAAGACTCAGACAAACATGTTTATGGCTTTATCTTATAGAACTCAAGGTCTCCGTGCTGGGCAAACAGGTTTTGCAGCTGTTTGAGCTAAGATTTCCAAGTTATTCACATAATGAAAACCTATACTTTGTTTCGGTCGAGTTCCCCATTCAAATGCATGTAACAGTGAGAAACGCACTGTCTTGGCGAAAGAAAGCATTTTTGTACAACTTCATATAAATAGCTGTAACTTTTGATAGAAGACTCAGACAAACATGTTTATGGCCTTATATTATAGAACTCAAGGTCTCCGTGCTGGGAAGACAGGTTTTGCAGCTGTTTGAGCTAAGATTTCCAAGTTATTCACATAGTGAAAACTTATACTTTGTTTCGGTCGAGTTCCCCATTCAAATGCATGTAACAGTGAGAAACGCACTGTCTTGGCGAAAGAAAGCGTTTTTGTACAACTTCATATAAATAGCTGTAACTTTTGATAGAAGACTCAGACAAACATGTTTATGGCTTTATCTTATAGAACTCAAGGTCTCCGTGCTGGGAAAACAGGTTTTGCAGCTGTTTGAGCTAAGATTTCCAAGTTATTCACATAATGAAAACTTATACTTTGTTTCGGTCGAGTTCCCCATTCAAATGCATGTAACAGTGAGAAACGCACTGTCTTGGCGAAAGAAAGCGTTTTTGTACAACTTCATATAAATAGCTGTAACTTTTGATAGAAGACTCGGATACACATGTTTATGGCTTTATCTTATAGAACTCAAGGTCTCCGTGCTGGGCAAACAGGTTTTGCAGCTGTTTGAGCTAAGATTTCCAAGTTATTCACATAATGAAAACCTATACTTTGTTTCGGTCGAGTTCCCCATTCAAATGCATGTAACAGTGAGAAACGCACTGTCTTGGCGAAAGAAAGCGTTTTTGTACAACTTCATATAAATAGCTGTAACTTTTGATAGAAGACTCAGACAAACATGTTTATGGCTTTATCTTATAGAACTCAATGTTCCCGTGCTGGGAAAACAGGTTTTGCAGCTGTTTGAGCTAAGATTTCCAAGTTATTCACATAATGAAAACCTATACTTTGTTTCGGTCGAGTTCCCCATTCAAATGCATGTAACAGTGAGAAACGCACTGTCTTGGCGAAAGAAAGCGTTTTTGTACAACTTCATATAAATAGCTGTAACTTTTGATAGAAGACTCAGACAAACATGTTTATGGCCTTATATTATAGAACTCAAGGTCCCCGTGCTGGGAAAACAGGTTTTGCAGCTGTTTGAGCTAAGATTTCCAAGTTATTCACATAATGAAAACCTATACTTTGTTTCGGTCGAGTTCCCCATTCAAATGCATGTAACAGTGAGAAACGCACTGTCTTGGCGAAAGAAAGCGTTTTTGTACAACTTCATATAAATAGCTGTAACTTTTGATAGAAGACTCAGACAAACATGTTTATGGCTTTATCTTATAGAACTCAAGGTCTCCGTGCTGGGAAAACAGGTTTTGCAGCTGTTTGAGCTAAGATTTCCAAGTTATTCACATAATGAAAACCTATACTTTGTTTCGGTCGAGTTCCCCATTCAAATGCATGTAACAGTGAGAAACGCACTGTCTTGGCGAAAGAAAACGTTTTTGTACAACTTCATATAAATAGCTGTAACTTTTGATAGAAGACTCAGACAAACATGTTTATGGCCTTATATTATAGAACTCAAGGTCTCCGTGCTGGGAAAACAGGTTTTGCAGCTGTTTGAGCTAAGATTTCCAAGTTATTCACATAATGAAAACCTATACTTTGTTTCGGTCGAGTTCCCCATTCAAATGCATGTAACAGTGAGAAACGCACTGTCTTGGCGAAAGAAAGCGTTTTTGTACAACTTCATATAAATAGCTGTAACTTTTGATAGACGACTCAGACAAACATGTTTATGGCTTTATCTTATAGAACTCAAGGTCTCCGTGCTGGGAAAACAGGTTTTGCAGCTGTTTGAGCTAAGATTTCCAAGTTATTCACATAATGAAAACTTATACTTTGTTTCGGTCGAGTTCCCCATTCAAATGCATGTAACAGTGAGAAACGCACTGTCTTGGCGAAAGAAAGCGTTTTTGTACAACTTCATATAAATAGCTGTAACTTTTGATAGAAGACTCAGACAAACATGTTTATGGCTTTATCTTATAGAACTCAAGGTCTCCGTGCTGGGAAAACAGGTTTTGCAGCTGTTTGAGCTAAGATTTCCAAGTTATTCACATAATGAAAACCTATACTTTGTTTCGGTCGAGTTCCCCATTCAAATGCATGTAACAGTGAGAAACGCACTGTCTTGGCGAAAGAAAGCGTTTTTGTACAACTTCATATAAATAGCTGTAACTTTTGATAGAAGACTCAGACAAACATGTTTATGGCCTTATATTATAGAACTCAAGGTCTCCGTGCTGGGAAGACAGGTTTTGCAGCTGTTTGAGCTAAGATTTCCAAGTTATTCACATAATGAAAACTTATACTTTGTTTCGGTCGAGTTCCCCATTCAAATGCATGTAACAGTGAGAAACGCACTGTCTTGGCGAAAGAAAGCGTTTTTGTACAACTTCATATAAATAGCTGTAACTTTTGATAGAAGACTCAGACAAACATGTTTATGGCTTTATCTTATAGAACTCAATGTTCCCGTGCTGGGAAAACAGGTTTTGCAGCTGTTTGAGCTAAGATTTCCAAGTTATTCACATAATGAAAACCTATACTTTGTTTCGGTCGAGTTCCCCATTCAAATGCATGTAACAGTGAGAAACGCACTGTCTTGGCGAAAGAAAGCGTTTTTGTACAACTTCATATAAATAGCTGTAACTTTTGATAGAAGACTCAGACAAACATGTTTATGGCCTTATATTATAGAACTCAAGGTCTCCGTGCTGGGAAGACAGGTTTTGCAGCTGTTTGAGCTAAGATTTCCAAGTTATTCACATAATGAAAACTTATACTTTGTTTCGGTCGAGTTCCCCATTCAAATGCATGTAACAGTGAGAAACGCACTGTCTTGGCGAAAGAAAGCGTTTTTGTACAACTTCATATAAATAGCTGTAACTTTTGATAGAAGACTCAGACAAACATGTTTATGGCTTTATCTTATAGAACTCAAGGTCTCCGTGCTGGGAAAACAGGTTTTGCAGCTGTTTGAGCTAAGATTTCCAAGTTATTCACATAATGAAAACTTATACTTTGTTTCGGTCGAGTTCCCCATTCAAATGCATGTAACAGTGAGAAACGCACTGTCTTGGCGAAAGAAAGCGTTTTTGTACAACTTCATATAAATAGCTGTAACTTTTGATAGAAGACTCAGACAAACATATTTATGGCTTTATCTTATAGAACTCAAGGTCTCCGTGCTGGGAAAACAGGTTTTGCAGCTGTTTGAGCTAAGATTTCCAAGTTATTCACATAATGAAAACCTATACTTTGTTTCGGTCGAGTTCCCCATTCAAATGCATGTAACAGTGAGAAACGCACTGTCTTGGCGAAAGAAAGCGTTTTTGTACAACTTCATATAAATAGCTGTAACTTTTGATAGAAGACTCAGACAAACATGTTTATGGCCTTATATTATAGAACTCAAGGTCTCCGTGCTGGGAAGACAGGTTTTGCAGCTGTTTGAGCTAAGATTTCCAAGTTATTCACATAATGAAAACTTATACTTTGTTTCGGTCGAGTTCCCCATTCAAATGCATGTAACAGTGAGAAACGCACTGTCTTGGCGAAAGAAAGCGTTTTTGTACAACTTCATATAAATAGCTGTAACTTTTGATAGAAGACTCAGACAAACATGTTTATGGCTTTATCTTATAGAACTCAAGGTCTCCGTGCTGGGCAAACAGGTTTTGCAGCTGTTTGAGCTAAGATTTCCAAGTTATTCACATAATGAAAACCTATACTTTGTTTCGGTCGAGTTCCCCATTCAAATGCATGTAACAGTGAGAAACGCACTGTCTTGGCGAAAGAAAGCATTTTTGTACAACTTCATATAAATAGCTGTAACTTTTGATAGAAGACTCAGACAAACATGTTTATGGCCTTATATTATAGAACTCAAGGTCTCCGTGCTGGGAAGACAGGTTTTGCAGCTGTTTGAGCTAAGATTTCCAAGTTATTCACATAGTGAAAACTTATACTTTGTTTCGGTCGAGTTCCCCATTCAAATGCATGTAACAGTGAGAAACGCACTGTCTTGGCGAAAGAAAGCGTTTTTGTACAACTTCATATAAATAGCTGTAACTTTTGATAGAAGACTCAGACAAACATGTTTATGGCTTTATCTTATAGAACTCAAGGTCTCCGTGCTGGGAAAACAGGTTTTGCAGCTGTTTGAGCTAAGATTTCCAAGTTATTCACATAATGAAAACTTATACTTTGTTTCGGTCGAGTTCCCCATTCAAATGCATGTAACAGTGAGAAACGCACTGTCTTGGCGAAAGAAAGCGTTTTTGTACAACTTCATATAAATAGCTGTAACTTTTGATAGAAGACTCGGATACACATGTTTATGGCTTTATCTTATAGAACTCAAGGTCTCCGTGCTGGGCAAACAGGTTTTGCAGCTGTTTGAGCTAAGATTTCCAAGTTATTCACATAATGAAAACCTATACTTTGTTTCGGTCGAGTTCCCCATTCAAATGCATGTAACAGTGAGAAACGCACTGTCTTGGCGAAAGAAAGCGTTTTTGTACAACTTCATATAAATAGCTGTAACTTTTGATAGAAGACTCAGACAAACATGTTTATGGCTTTATCTTATAGAACTCAATGTTCCCGTGCTGGGAAAACAGGTTTTGCAGCTGTTTGAGCTAAGATTTCCAAGTTATTCACATAATGAAAACCTATACTTTGTTTCGGTCGAGTTCCCCATTCAAATGCATGTAACAGTGAGAAACGCACTGTCTTGGCGAAAGAAAGCGTTTTTGTACAACTTCATATAAATAGCTGTAACTTTTGATAGAAGACTCAGACAAACATGTTTATGGCCTTATATTATAGAACTCAAGGTCCCCGTGCTGGGAAAACAGGTTTTGCAGCTGTTTGAGCTAAGATTTCCAAGTTATTCACATAATGAAAACCTATACTTTGTTTCGGTCGAGTTCCCCATTCAAATGCATGTAACAGTGAGAAACGCACTGTCTTGGCGAAAGAAAGCGTTTTTGTACAACTTCATATAAATAGCTGTAACTTTTGATAGAAGACTCAGACAAACATGTTTATGGCTTTATCTTATAGAACTCAAGGTCTCCGTGCTGGGAAAACAGGTTTTGCAGCTGTTTGAGCTAAGATTTCCAAGTTATTCACATAATGAAAACCTATACTTTGTTTCGGTCGAGTTCCCCATTCAAATGCATGTAACAGTGAGAAACGCACTGTCTTGGCGAAAGAAAGCGTTTTTGTACAACTTCATATAAATAGCTGTAACTTTTGATAGAAGACTCAGACAAACATGTTTATGGCCTTATATTATAGAACTCAAGGTCTCCGTGCTGGGAAGACAGGTTTTGCAGCTGTTTGAGCTAAGATTTCCAAGTTATTCACATAATGAAAACTTATACTTTGTTTCGGTCGAGTTCCCCATTCAAATGCATGTAACAGTGAGAAACGCACTGTCTTGGCGAAAGAAAGCGTTTTTGTACAACTTCATATAAATAGCTGTAACTTTTGATAGAAGACTCAGACAAACATGTTTATGGCTTTATCTTATAGAACTCAAGGTCTCCGTGCTGGGCAAACAGGTTTTGCAGCTGTTTGAGCTAAGATTTCCAAGTTATTCACATAATGAAAACCTATACTTTGTTTCGGTCGAGTTCCCCATTCAAATGCATGTAACAGTGAGAAACGCACTGTCTTGGCGAAAGAAAGCGTTTTTGTACAACTTCATATAAATAGCTGTAACTTTTGATAGAAGACTCAGACAAACATGTTTATGGCCTTATATTATAGAACTCAAGGTCTCCGTGCTGGGAAGACAGGTTTTGCAGCTGTTTGAGCTAAGATTTCCAAGTTATTCACATAATGAAAACTTATACTTTGTTTCGGTCGAGTTCCCCATTCAAATGCATGTAACAGTGAGAAACTCACTGTCTTGGCGAAAGAAAGCGTTTTTGTACAACTTCATATAAATAGCTGTAACTTTTGATAGAAGACTCAGACAAACATGTTTATGGCTTTATCTTATAGAACTCAAGGTCTCCGTGCTGGGAAAACAGGTTTTGCAGCTGTTTGAGCTAAGATTTCCAAGTTATTCACATAATGAAAACTTATACTTTGTTTCGGTCGAGTTCCCCATTCAAATGCATGTAACAGTGAGAAACGCACTGTCTTGGCGAAAGAAAGCGTTTTTGTACAACTTCATATAAATAGCTGTAACTTTTGATAGAAGACTCGGATACACATGTTTATGGCTTTATCTTATAGAACTCAAGGTCTCCGTGCTGGGCAAACAGGTTTTGCAGCTGTTTGAGCTAAGATTTCCAAGTTATTCACATAATGAAAACCTATACTTTGTTTCGGTCGAGTTCCCCATTCAAATGCATGTAACAGTGAGAAACGCACTGTCTTGGCGAAAGAAAGCGTTTTTGTACAACTTCATATAAATAGCTGTAACTTTTGATAGAAGACTCAGACAAACATGTTTATGGCCTTATATTATAGAACTCAAGGTCTCCGTGCTGGGAAGACAGGTTTTGCAGCTGTTTGAGCTAAGATTTCCAAGTTATTCACATAATGAAAACTTATACTTTGTTTCGGTCGAGTTCCCCATTCAAATGCATGTAACAGTGAGAAACGCACTGTCTTGGCGAAAGAAAGCGTTTTTGTACAACTTCATATAAATAGCTGTAACTTTTGATAGAAGACTCAGATACACATGTTTATGGCTTTATCTTATAGAACTCAAGGTCTCCGTGCTGGGCAAACAGGTTTTGCAGCTGTTTGAGCTAAGATTTCCAAGTTATTCACATAATGAAAACCTATACTTTGTTTCGGTCGAGTTCCCCATTCAAATGCATGTAACAGTGAGAAACGCACTGTCTTGGCGAAAGAAAGCTATTTTGTACAACTTCATATAAATAGCTGTAACTTTTGATAGAAGACTCGGATACACATGTTTATGGCTTTATCTTATAGAACTCAAGGTTCCCGTGCTGGGCAAACAGGTTTTGCAGCTGTTTGAGCTAAGATTTCCAAGTTATTCACATAATGAAAACCTATACTTTGTTTCGGTCGAGTTCCCCATTCAAATGCATGTAACAGTGAGAAACGCACTGTCTTGGCGAAAGAAAGCGTTTTTGTACAACTTCATATAAATAGCTGTAACTTTTGATAGAAGACTCGGATACACATGTTTATGGCTTTATCTTATAGAACTCAAGGTCTCCGTGCTGGGCAAACAGGTTTTGCAGCTGTTTGAGCTAAGATTTCCAAGTTATTCACATAATGAAAACCTATACTTTGTTTCGGTCGAGTTCCCCATTCAAATGCATGTAACAGTGAGAAACGCACTGTCTTGGCGAAAGAAAGCTATTTTGTACAACTTCATATAAATAGCTGTAACTTTTGATAGAAGACTCGGATACACATGTTTATGGCTTTATCTTATAGAACTCAATGTTCCCGTGCTGGGAAAACAGGTTTTGCAGCTGTTTGAGCTAAGATTTCCAAGTTATTCACATAATGAAAACTTATACTTTGTTTCGGTCGAGTTCCCCATTCAAATGCATGTAACAGTGAGAAACGCACTGTCTTGGCGAAAGAAAGCGTTTTTGTACAACTTCATATAAATAGCTGTAACTTTTGATAGAAGACTCGGATACACATGTTTATGGCTTTATCTTATAGAACTCAAGGTCTCCGTGCTGGGCAAACAGGTTTTGCAGCTGTTTGAGCTAAGATTTCCAAGTTATTCACATAATGAAAACCTATACTTTGTTTCGGTCGAGTTCCCCATTCAAATGCATGTAACAGTGAGAAACGCACTGTCTTGGCGAAAGAAAGCTATTTTGTACAACTTCATATAAATAGCTGTAACTTTTGATAGAAGACTCGGATACACATGTTTATGGCTTTATCTTATAGAACTCAAGGTTCCCGTGCGGGGCAAACAGGTTTTGCAGCTGTTTGAGCTAAGATTTCCAAGTTATTCACATAATGAAAACCTATACTTTGTTTCGGTCGAGTTCCCCATTCAAATGCATGTAACAGTGAGAAACGCACTGTCTTGGCGAAAGAAAGCGTTTTTGTACAACTTCATATAAATAGCTGTAACTTTTGATAGAAGACTCGGATACACATGTTTATGGCTTTATCTTATAGAACTCAAGGTCTCCGTGCTGAGCAAACAGGTTTTGCAGCTGTTTGAGCTAAGATTTCCAAGTTATTCACATAATGAAAACCTATACTTTGTTTCGGTCGAGTTCCCCATTCAAATGCATGTAACAGTGAGAAACGCACTGTCTTGGCGAAAGAAAGCTATTTTGTACAACTTCATATAAATAGCTGTAACTTTTGATAGAAGACTCGGATACACATGTTTATGGCTTTATCTTATAGAACTCAATGTTCCCGTGCTGGGAAAACAGGTTTTGCAGCTGTTTGAGCTAAGATTTCCAAGTTATTCACATAATGAAAACCTATACTTTGTTTCGGTCGAGTTCCCCATTCAAATGCATGTAACAGTGAGAAACGCACTGTCTTGGCGAAAGAAAGCGTTTTTGTACAACTTCATATAAATAGCTGTAACTTTTGATAGAAGACTCAGACAAACATGTTTATGGCTTTATCTTATAGAACTCAAGGTCTCCGTGCTGGGAAAACAGGTTTTGCAGCTGTTTGAGCTAAGATTTCCAAGTTATTCACATAATGAAAACTTATACTTTGTTTCGGTCGAGTTCCCCATTCAAATGCATGTAACAGTGAGAAACGCACTGTCTTGGCGAAAGAAAGCGTTTTTGTACAACTTCATATAAATAGCTGTAACTTTTGATAGAAGACTCGGATACACATGTTTATGGCTTTATCTTATAGAACTCAAGGTCTCCGTGCTGGGCAAACAGGTTTTGCAGCTGTTTGAGCTAAGATTTCCAAGTTATTCACATAATGAAAACCTATACTTTGTTTCGGTCGAGTTCCCCATTCAAATGCATGTAACAGTGAGAAACGCACTGTCTTGGCGAAAGAAAGCGTTTTTGTACAACTTCATATAAATAGCTGTAACTTTTGATAGAAGACTCGGATACACATGTTTATGGCTTTATCTTATAGAACTCAATGTTCCCGTGCTGGGAAAACAGGTTTTGCAGCTGTTTGAGCTAAGATTTCCAAGTTATTCACATAATGAAAACCTATACTTTGTTTCGGTCGAGTTCCCCATTCAAATGCATGTAACAGTGAGAAACGCACTGTCTTGGCGAAAGAAAACGTTTTTGTACAACTTCATATAAATAGCTGTAACTTTTGATAGAAGACTCAGACAAACATGTTTATGGCCTTATATTATAGAACTCAAGGTCTCCGTGCTGGGCAAACAGGTTTTGCAGCTGTTTGAGCTAAGATTTCCAAGTTATTCACATAATGAAAACCTATACTTTGTTTCGGTCGAGTTCCCCATTCAAAATGCATGTAACAGTGAGAAACGCACTGTCTTGGCGAAAGAAAACGTTTTTGTACAACTTCATAGAAATAGCTGTAACTTTTGATAGAAGACTCAGACAAACATGTTTATGGCCTTATATTATAGAACTCAAGGTCTCCGTGCTGGGAAAACAGGTTTTGCAGCTGTTTGAGCTAAGATTTCCAAGTTATTCACATAATGAAAACCTATACTTTGTTTCGGTCAAGTTCCCCATTCAAATGCATGTAACAGTGAGAAACGCACTGTCTTGGCGAAAGAAAGCGTTTTTGTACAACTTCATATAAATAGCTGTAACTTTTGATAGAAGACTCAGACAAACATGTTTATGGCCTTATATTATAGAACTCAAGGTCTCCGTGCTGGGAAAACAGGTTTTGCAGCTGTTTGAGCTAAGATTTCCAAGTTATTCACATAATGAAAACCTATACTTTGTTTCGGTCGAGTTCCCCATTCAAATGCATGTAACAGTGAGAAACGCACTGTCTTGGCGAAAGAAAACGTTTTTGTACAACTTCATATAAATAGCTGTAACTTTTGATAGAAGACTCAGACAAACATGTTTATGGCTTTATCTTATAGAACTCAAGGTCCCCGTGCTGGGAAAACAGGTTTTGCAGCTGTTTGAGCTAAGATTTCCAAGTTATTCACATAATGAAAACCTATACTTTGTTTCGGTCGAGTTCCCCATTCAAATGCATGTAACAGTGAGAAACGCACTGTCTTGGCGAAAGAAAGCGTTTTTGTATAACTTCATAGAAATAGCTGTAACTTTTGATAGAAGACTCAGACAAACATGTTTATGGCCTTATATTATAGAACTCAAGGTCTCCGTGCTGGGAAAACAGGTTTTGAAGCTGTTTGAGCTAAGATTTCCAAGTTATTCACATAATGAAAACTTATACTTTGTTTCGGTCGAGTTCCCCATTCAAATGCATGTAACAGTGAGAAACGCACTGTCTTGGCGAAAGAAATTGTTTTTGTACAACTTCATATCAATAGCTGTAACTTTTGATAGAAGACTCGGATACACATGTTTATGGCTTTATCTTATAGAACTCAAGGTCTCCGTGCTGGGCAAACAGGTTTTGCAGCTGTTTGAGCTAAGATTTCCAAGTTATTCACATAATGATAACCTATACTTTGTTTCGGTCGAGTTCCCCATTCAAATGCATGTAACAGTGAGAAACGCACTGTCTTGGCGAAAGAAAGCGTTTTTGTACAACTTCATATAAATAGCTGTAACTTTTGATAGAAGACTCAGATACACATGTTTATGGCTTTATCTTATAGAACTCAAGGTCTCCGTGCTGGGAAAACAGGTTTTGCAGCTGTTTGAGCTAAGATTTCCAAGTTATTCACATAATGAAAACCTATACTTTGTTTCGGTCGAGTTCCCCATTCAAATGCATGTAACAGTGAGAAACGCACTGTCTTGGCGAAAGAAAGCGTTTTTGTACAACTTCATATAAATAGCTGTAACTTTTGATAGAAGACTCGGATACACATGTTTATGGCTTTATCTTATAGAACTCAAGGTCTCCGTGCTGGGCAAACAGGTTTTGCAGCTGTTTGAGCTAAGATTTCCAAGTTATTCACATAATGAAAACCTATACTTTGTTTCGGTCGAGTTCCCCATTCAAATGCATGTAACAGTGAGAAACGCACTGTCTTGGCGAAAGAAAGCTATTTTGTACAACTTCATATAAATAGCTGTAACTTTTGATAGAAGACTCGGATACACATGTTTATGGCTTTATCTTATAGAAGTCAAGGTTCCCGTGCTGGGCAAACAGGTTTTGCAGCTGTTTGAGCTAAGATTTCCAAGTTATTCACATAATGAAAACCTATACTTTGTTTCGGTCGAGTTCCCCATTCAAATGCATGTAACAGTGAGAAACGCACTGTCTTGGCGAAAGAAAGCGTTTTTGTACAACTTCATATAAATAGCTGTAACTTTTGATAGAAGACTCAGACAAACATGTTTATGGCTTTATCTTATAGAACTCAAGGTCTCCGCGCTGGGAAAACAGGTTTTGCAGCTGTTTGAGCTAAGATTTCCAAGTTATTCACATAATGAAAACTTATACTTTGTTTCGGTCGAGTTCCCCATTCAAATGCATGTAACAGTGAGAAACGCACTGTCTTGGCGAAAGAAATTGTTATTGTACAACTTCATATAAATAGCTGTAACTTTTGATAGAAGACTCGGATACACATGTTTATGGCTTTATCTTATAGAACTCAAGGTCTCCGTGCTGGGCAAACAGGTTTTGCAGCTGTTTGAGCTAAGATTTCCAAGTTATTCACATAATGAAAACCTATACTTTGTTTCGGTCGAGTTCCCCATTCAAAATGCATGTAACAGTGAGAAACGCACTGTCTTGGCGAAAGAAAACGTTTTTGTACAACTTCATAGAAATAGCTGTAACTTTTGATAGAAGACTCAGACAAACATGTTTATGGCCTTATATTATAGAACTCAAGGTCTCCGTGCTGGGAAAACAGGTTTTGCAGCTGTTTGAGCTAAGATTTCCAAGTTATTCACATAATGAAAACCTATACTTTGTTTCGGTCAAGTTCCCCATTCAAATGCATGTAACAGTGAGAAACGCACTGTCTTGGCGAAAGAAAGCGTTTTTGTACAACTTCATATAAATAGCTGTAACTTTTGATAGAAGACTCAGACAAACATGTTTATGGCCTTATATTATAGAACTCAAGGTCTCCGTGCTGGGAAAACAGGTTTTGCAGCTGTTTGAGCTAAGATTTCCAAGTTATTCACATAATGAAAACCTATACTTTGTTTCGGTCGAGTTCCCCATTCAAATGCATGTAACAGTGAGAAACGCACTGTCTTGGCGAAAGAAAACGTTTTTGTACAACTTCATATAAATAGCTGTAACTTTTGATAGAAGACTCAGACAAACATGTTTATGGCTTTATCTTATAGAACTCAAGGTCCCCGTGCTGGGAAAACAGGTTTTGCAGCTGTTTGAGCTAAGATTTCCAAGTTATTCACATAATGAAAACCTATACTTTGTTTCGGTCGAGTTCCCCATTCAAATGCATGTAACAGTGAGAAACGCTGTTACATGCGAGAGGTCCCGGGTTCAAATCCCGGACGAGCCCCCATATGTTACACCCCGGCCTAGGCAACCGGGGTGCAACGCAGAAAAATAACATATGGAGCACTTATCTAAAGGTTAACTTCATGCATACGTTGCGATGCAGTTAGCTAGCTAACATTAGCCAGCTAGGTTAACACATTGACTTTCCCCTACTCTGAAATAACCGACACAGCATCTAAGTTGCACGCGGTCTAAAACGGCCTACCTCCTGTAAAACAACAAACTCTATAAATTAAATAAGTTTAACTCGTTAGCTAGCTAACTGCATTGTAATAAGGTAATAAGGGACTTCTTGGCGAAAGAAAGCGTTTTTGTATAACTTCATAGAAATAGCTGTAACTTTTGATAGAAGACTCAGACAAACATGTTTATGGCCTTATATTATAGAACTCAAGGTCTCCGTGCTGGGAAAACAGGTTTTGAAGCTGTTTGAGCTAAGATTTCCAAGTTATTCACATAATGAAAACTTATACTTTGTTTCGGTCGAGTTCCCCATTCAAATGCATGTAACAGTGAGAAACGCACTGTCTTGGCGAAAGAAATTGTTTTTGTACAACTTCATATCAATAGCTGTAACTTTTGATAGAAGACTCGGATACACATGTTTATGGCTTTATCTTATAGAACTCAAGGTCTCCGTGCTGGGCAAACAGGTTTTGCAGCTGTTTGAGCTAAGATTTCCAAGTTATTCACATAATGATAACCTATACTTTGTTTCGGTCGAGTTCCCCATTCAAATGCATGTAACAGTGAGAAACGCACTGTCTTGGCGAAAGAAAGCGTTTTTGTACAACTTCATATAAATAGCTGTAACTTTTGATAGAAGACTCAGACAAACATGTTTATGGCTTTATCTTATAGAACTCAATGTTCCCGTGCTGGGAAAACAGGTTTTGCAGCTGTTTGAGCTAAGATTTCCAAGTTATTCACATAATGAAAACTTATACTTTGTTTCGATCGAGTTCCCCATTCAAATGCATGTAACAGTGAGAAACGCACTGTCTTGGCGAAAGAAAACGTTTTTGTACAACTTCATAGAAATAGCTGTAACTTTTGATAGAAGACTCGGATACACATGTTTATGGCTTTATCTTATAGAACTCAAGGTCTCCGTGCTGGGCAAACAGGTTTTGCAGCTGTTTGAGCTAAGATTTCCAAGTTATTCACATAATGAAAACCTATACTTTGTTTCGGTCGAGTTCCCCATTCAAATGCATGTAACAGTGAGAAACGCACTGTCTTGGCGAAAGAAAGCGTTTTTGTACAACTTCATAGAAATAGCTGTAACTTTTGATAGAAGACTCGGATACACATGTTTATGGCTTTATCTTATAGAACTCAAGGTCTCCGTGCTGGGCAAACAGGTTTTGCAGCTGTTTGAACTAAGATTTCCAAGTTATTCACATAATGAAAACCTATACTTTGTTTCGGTCGAGTTCCCCATTCAAATGCATGTAACAGTGAGAAACGCACTGTCTTGGCGAAAGAAAGCGTTTTTGTACAACTTCATAGAAATAGCTGTAACTTTTGATAGAAGACTCAGACAAACATGTTTATGGCTTTATCTTATAGGACTCAAGGTCTACGTGCTGGGAAAACAGGTTTTGCAGCTGTTTGAGCTAAGATTTCCAAGTTATTCACATAATGAAAACTTATACTTTGTTTCGGTCGAGTTCCCCATTCAAATGCATGTAACAGTGAGAAACGCACTGTCTTGGCGAAAGAAAACGTTTTTGTACAACTTCATAGAAATAGCTGTAACTTTTGATAGAAGACTCAGACAAACATGTTTATGGCTTTATCTTATAGAACTCAAGGTTTCCGTGCTGGGAAAACAGGTTTTGCAGCTGTTTGAGCTAAGATTTCCAAGTTATTCACATAATGAAAACCTATACTTTGTTTCGGTCGAGTTCCCCATTCAAATGCATGTAACAGTGAGAAACGCTGTTACATGCGAGAGGTCCCGGGTTCAAATCCCGGACGAGCCCCCATATGTTACACCCCGGCCTAGGCAACCGGGGTGCAACGCAGAAAAATAACATATGGAGCACTTATCTAAAGGTTAACTTCATGCATACGTTGCGATGCAGTTAGCTAGCTAACATTAGCCAGCTAGGTTAACACATTGACTTTCCCCTACTCTGAAATAACCGACACAGCATCTAAGTTGCACGCGGTCTAAAACGGCCTACCTCCTGTAAAACAACAAACTCTATAAATTAAATAAGTTTAACTCGTTAGCTAGCTAACTGCATTGTAATAAGGTAATAAGGGACTTCTTGGCGAAAGAAAGCGTTTTTGTATAACTTCATAGAAATAGCTGTAACTTTTGATAGAAGACTCAGACAAACATGTTTATGGCCTTATATTATAGAACTCAAGGTCTCCGTGCTGGGAAAACAGGTTTTGAAGCTGTTTGAGCTAAGATTTCCAAGTTATTCACATAATGAAAACTTATACTTTGTTTCGGTCGAGTTCCCCATTCAAATGCATGTAACAGTGAGAAACGCACTGTCTTGGCGAAAGAAATTGTTTTTGTACAACTTCATATCAATAGCTGTAACTTTTGATAGAAGACTCGGATACACATGTTTATGGCTTTATCTTATAGAACTCAAGGTCTCCGTGCTGGGCAAACAGGTTTTGCAGCTGTTTGAGCTAAGATTTCCAAGTTATTCACATAATGATAACCTATACTTTGTTTCGGTCGAGTTCCCCATTCAAATGCATGTAACAGTGAGAAACGCACTGTCTTGGCGAAAGAAAGCGTTTTTGTACAACTTCATATAAATAGCTGTAACTTTTGATAGAAGACTCAGACAAACATGTTTATGGCTTTATCTTATAGAACTCAATGTTCCCGTGCTGGGAAAACAGGTTTTGCAGCTGTTTGAGCTAAGATTTCCAAGTTATTCACATAATGAAAACTTATACTTTGTTTCGATCGAGTTCCCCATTCAAATGCATGTAACAGTGAGAAACGCACTGTCTTGGCGAAAGAAAACGTTTTTGTACAACTTCATAGAAATAGCTGTAACTTTTGATAGAAGACTCGGATACACATGTTTATGGCTTTATCTTATAGAACTCAAGGTCTCCGTGCTGGGCAAACAGGTTTTGCAGCTGTTTGAGCTAAGATTTCCAAGTTATTCACATAATGAAAACCTATACTTTGTTTCGGTCGAGTTCCCCATTCAAATGCATGTAACAGTGAGAAACGCACTGTCTTGGCGAAAGAAAGCGTTTTTGTACAACTTCATAGAAATAGCTGTAACTTTTGATAGAAGACTCGGATACACATGTTTATGGCTTTATCTTATAGAACTCAAGGTCTCCGTGCTGGGCAAACAGGTTTTGCAGCTGTTTGAACTAAGATTTCCAAGTTATTCACATAATGAAAACCTATACTTTGTTTCGGTCGAGTTCCCCATTCAAATGCATGTAACAGTGAGAAACGCACTGTCTTGGCGAAAGAAAGCGTTTTTGTACAACTTCATAGAAATAGCTGTAACTTTTGATAGAAGACTCAGACAAACATGTTTATGGCTTTATCTTATAGGACTCAAGGTCTACGTGCTGGGAAAACAGGTTTTGCAGCTGTTTGAGCTAAGATTTCCAAGTTATTCACATAATGAAAACTTATACTTTGTTTCGGTCGAGTTCCCCATTCAAATGCATGTAACAGTGAGAAACGCACTGTCTTGGCGAAAGAAAACGTTTTTGTACAACTTCATAGAAATAGCTGTAACTTTTGATAGAAGACTCAGACAAACATGTTTATGGCTTTATCTTATAGAACTCAAGGTTTCCGTGCTGGGAAAACAGGTTTTGCAGCTGTTTGAGCTAAGATTTCCAAGTTATTCACATAATGAAAACCTATACTTTGTTTCGGTCGAGTTCCCCATTCAAATGCATGTAACAGTGAGAAACGCACTGTCTTGGCGAAAGAAAGCGTTTTTGTACAACTTCATAGAAATAGCTGTAACTTTTGATAGAAGACTCAGACAAACATGTTTATGGCTTTATCTTATAGAACTCAAGGTCTACGTGCTGGGAAAACAGGTTTTGCAGCTGTTTGAGCTAAGATTTCCAAGTTATTCACATAATGAAAACCTATACTTTGTTTCGGTCGAGTTCCCCATTCAAATGCATGTAACAGTGAGAAACGCACTGTCTTGGCGAAAGAAAGCGTTTTTGTACAACTTCATAGAAATAGCTGTAACTTTTGATAGAAGACTCGGATACACATGTTTATGGCTTTATCTTATAGAACTCAAGGTCTCCGTGCTGGGCAAACAGGTTTTGCAGCTGTTTGAACTAAGATTTCCAAGTTATTCACATAATGAAAACCTATACTTTGTTTCGGTCGAGTTCCCCATTCAAATGCATGTAACAGTGAGAAACGCACTGTCTTGGCGAAAGAAAGCGTTTTTGTACAACTTCATAGAAATAGCTGTAACTTTTGATAGAAGACTCAGACAAACATGTTTATGGCTTTATCTTATAGAACTCAAGGTCTCCGTGCTGGGCAAACAGGTTTTGCAGCTGTTTGAGCTAAGATTTCCAAGTTATTCACATAATGAAAACTTATACTTTGTTTCGGTCGAGTTCCCCATTCAAATGCATGTAACAGTGAGAAACGCACTGTCTTGGCGAAAGAAAGCGTTTTTGTACAACTTCATAGAAATAGCTGTAACTTTTGATAGAAGACTCAGACAAACATGTTTATGGCTTTATC
Source organism: Diplotaxodon limnothrissa (assembly GCF_057381915.1). Taxonomy (NCBI): domain Eukaryota; kingdom Metazoa; phylum Chordata; class Actinopteri; order Cichliformes; family Cichlidae; genus Diplotaxodon; species Diplotaxodon limnothrissa. Next base: position 29,547,788 of record NC_140608.1, on the reverse strand, counting down.
TTATAGAACTCAAGGTCTACGTGCTGGGAAAACAGGTTTTGCAGCTGTTTGAGCTAAGATTTCCAAGTTATTCACATAATGAAAACTTATACTTTGTTTCGGTCGAGTTCCCCATTCAAATGCATGTAACAGTGAGAAACGCACTGTCTTGGCGAAAGAAAGCTATTTTGTACAACTTCATAGAAATAGCTGTAACTTTTGATAGAAGACTCGGATACACATGTTTATGGCTTTATCTTATAGAACTCAAGGTCTCCGTGCTGGGCAAACAGGTTTTGCAGCTGTTTGAGCTAAGATTTCCAAGTTATTCACATAATGAAAACTTATACTTTGTTTCGGTCGAGTTCCCCATTCAAATGCATGTAACAGTGAGAAACGCACTGTCTTGGCGAAAGAAAGCGTTTTTGTACAACTTCATAGAAATAGCTGTAACTTTTGATAGAAGACTCAGACAAACATGTTTATGGTTTTATCTTATAGAACTCAAGGTCTCCGTGCTGGGCAAACAGGTTTTGCAGCTGTTTGAGCTAAGATTTCCAAGTTATTCACATAATGAAAACTTATACTTTGTTTCGGTCGAGTTCCCCATTCAAATGCATGTAACAGTGAGAAACGCACTGTCTTGGCGAAAGAAAGCGTTTTTGTACAACTTCATAGAAATAGCTGTAACTTTTGATAGAAGACTCAGACAAACATGTTTATGGCTTTATCTTATAGAACTCAAGGTTTCCGTGCTGGGAAAACAGGTTTTGCAGCTGTTTGAGCTAAGATTTCCAAGTTATTCACATAATGAAAACTTATACTTTGTTTCGGTCGAGTTCCCCATTCAAATGCATGTAACAGTGAGAAACGCACTGTCTTGGCGAAAGAAAACGTTTTTGTACAACTTCATAGAAATAGCTGTAACTTTTGATAGAAGACTCGGATACACATGTTTATGGCTTTATCTTATAGAACTCAAGGTCTCCGTGCTGGGCAAACAGGTTTTGCAGCTGTTTGAGCTAAGATTTCCAAGTTATTCACATAATGAAAACTTATACTTTGTTTCAGTCGAGTTCCCCATTCAAATGCATGTAACAGTGAGAAACGCACTGTCTTGGCGAAAGAAAGCGTTTTTGTACAACTTCATAGAAATAGCTGTAACTTTTGATAGAAGACTCGGATACACATGTTTATGGCTTTATCTTATAGAACTCAAGGTCTTCGTGCTGGGCAAACAGGTTTTGCAGCTGTTTGAGCTAAGATTTCCAAGTTATTCACATAATGAAAACCTATACTTTGTTTCAGTCGAGTTCCCCATTCAAATGCATGTAACAGTGAGAAACGCACTGTCTTGGCGAAAGAAAGCGTTTTTGTACAACTTCATAGAAATAGCTGTAACTTTTGATAGAAGACTCAGACAAACATGTTTATGGCTTTATCTTATAGAACTCAAGGTTTCCGTGCTGGGAAAACAGGTTTTGCAGCTGTTTGAGCTAAGATTTCCAAGTTATTCACATAATGAAAACCTATACTTTGTTTCGGTCGAGTTCCCCATTCAAATGCATGTAACAGTGAGAAACGCACTGTCTTGGCGAAAGAAAGCGTTTTTGTACAACTTCATAGAAATAGCTGTAACTTTTGATAGAAGACTCGGATACACATGTTTATGGCTTTATCTTATAGAACTCAAGGTCTCCGTGCTGGGCAAACAGGTTTTGCAGCTGTTTGAACTAAGATTTCCAAGTTATTCACATAATGAAAACCTATACTTTGTTTCGGTCGAGTTCCCCATTCAAATGCATGTAACAGTGAGAAACGCACTGTCTTGGCGAAAGAAAGCGTTTTTGTACAACTTCATAGAAATAGCTGTAACTTTTGATAGAAGACTCGGATACACATGTTTATGGCTTTATCTTATAGAACTCAAGGTCTCCGTGCTGGGCAAACAGGTTTTGCAGCTGTTTGAACTAAGATTTCCAAGTTATTCACATAATGAAAACCTATACTTTGTTTCGGTCGAGTTCCCCATTCAAATGCATGTAACAGTGAGAAACGCACTGTCTTGGCGAAAGAAAGCGTTTTTGTACAACTTCATAGAAATAGCTGTAACTTTTGATAGAAGACTCAGACAAACATGTTTATGGCTTTATCTTATAGAACTCAAGGTCTCCGTGCTGGGCAAACAGGTTTTGCAGCTGTTTGAGCTAAGATTTCCAAGTTATTCACATAATGAAAACTTATACTTTGTTTCGGTCGAGTTCCCCATTCAAATGCATGTAACAGTGAGAAACGCACTGTCTTGGCGAAAGAAAGCGTTTTTGTACAACTTCATAGAAATAGCTGTAACTTTTGATAGAAGACTCAGACAAACATGTTTATGGCTTTATCTTATAGAACTCAAGGTTTCCGTGCTGGGAAAACAGGTTTTGCAGCTGTTTGAGCTAAGATTTCCAAGTTATTCACATAATGAAAACCTATACTTTGTTTCGGTCGAGTTCCCCATTCAAATGCATGTAACAGTGAGAAACGCACTGTCTTGGCGAAAGAAAGCGTTTTTGTACAACTTCATAGAAATAGCTGTAACTTTTGATAGAAGACTCGGATACACATGTTTATGGCTTTATCTTATAGAACTCAAGGTCTCCGTGCTGGGCAAACAGGTTTTGCAGCTGTTTGAACTAAGATTTCCAAGTTATTCACATAATGAAAACCTATACTTTGTTTCGGTCGAGTTCCCCATTCAAATGCATGTAACAGTGAGAAACGCACTGTCTTGGCGAAAGAAAGCGTTTTTGTACAACTTCATAGAAATAGCTGTAACTTTTGATAGAAGACTCAGACAAACATGTTTATGGCTTTATCTTATAGAACTCAAGGTCTACGTGCTGGGAAAACAGGTTTTGCAGCTGTTTGAGCTAAGATTTCCAAGTTATTCACATAATGAAAACTTATACTTTGTTTCGGTCGAGTTCCCCATTCAAATGCATGTAACAGTGAGAAACGCACTGTCTTGGCGAAAGAAAGCTATTTTGTACAACTTCATAGAAATAGCTGTAACTTTTGATAGAAGACTCGGATACACATGTTTATGGCTTTATCTTATAGAACTCAAGGTCTCCGTGCTGGGCAAACAGGTTTTGCAGCTGTTTGAGCTAAGATTTCCAAGTTATTCACATAATGAAAACCTATACTTTGTTTCAGTCGAGTTCCCCATTCAAATGCATGTAACAGTGAGAAACGCACTGTCTTGGCGAAAGAAAGCGTTTTTGTACAACTTCATAGAAATAGCTGTAACTTTTGATAGAAGACTCGGATACACATGTTTATGGCTTTATCTTATAGAACTCAAGGTCTTCGTGCTGGGCAAACAGGTTTTGCAGCTGTTTGAGCTAAGATTTCCAAGTTATTCACATAATGAAAACTTATACTTTGTTTCGGTCGAGTTCCCCATTCAAATGCATGTAACAGTGAGAAACGCACTGTCTTGGCGAAAGAAAGCGTTTTTGTACAACTTCATAGAAATAGCTGTAACTTTTGATAGAAGACTCAGACAAACATGTTTATGGCTTTATCTTATAGAACTCAAGGTCTACGTGCTGGGAAAACAGGTTTTGCAGCTGTTTGAGCTAAGATTTCCAAGTTATTCACATAATGAAAACTTATACTTTGTTTCGGTCGAGTTCCCCATTCAAATGCATGTAACAGTGAGAAACGCACTGTCTTGGCGAAAGAAAGCGTTTTTGTACAACTTCATAGAAATAGCTGTAACTTTTGATAGAAGACTCAGACAAACATGTTTATGGCTTTATCTTATAGAACTCAAGGTTTCCGTGCTGGGAAAACAGGTTTTGCAGCTGTTTGAGCTAAGATTTCCAAGTTATTCACATAATGAAAACCTATACTTTGTTTCGGTCGAGTTCCCCATTCAAATGCATGTAACAGTGAGAAACGCACTGTCTTGGCGAAAGAAAGCGTTTTTGTACAACTTCATAGAAATAGCTGTAACTTTTGATAGAAGACTCGGATACACATGTTTATGGCTTTATCTTATAGAACTCAAGGTCTCCGTGCTGGGCAAACAGGTTTTGCAGCTGTTTGAACTAAGATTTCCAAGTTATTCACATAATGAAAACCTATACTTTGTTTCGGTCGAGTTCCCCATTCAAATGCATGTAACAGTGAGAAACGCACTGTCTTGGCGAAAGAAAGCGTTTTTGTACAACTTCATAGAAATAGCTGTAACTTTTGATAGAAGACTCAGACAAACATGTTTATGGCTTTATCTTATAGAACTCAAGGTCTACGTGCTGGGAAAACAGGTTTTGCAGCTGTTTGAGCTAAGATTTCCAAGTTATTCACATAATGAAAACTTATACTTTGTTTCGGTCGAGTTCCCCATTCAAATGCATGTAACAGTGAGAAACGCACTGTCTTGGCGAAAGAAAACGTTTTTGTACAACTTCATAGAAATAGCTGTAACTTTTGATAGAAGACTCGGATACACATGTTTATGGCTTTATCTTATAGAACTCAAGGTCTCCGTGCTGGGCAAACAGGTTTTGCAGCTGTTTGAGCTAAGATTTCCAAGTTATTCACATAATGAAAACTTATACTTTGTTTCAGTCGAGTTCCCCATTCAAATGCATGTAACAGTGAGAAACGCACTGTCTTGGCGAAAGAAAGCGTTTTTGTACAACTTCATAGAAATAGCTGTAACTTTTGATAGAAGACTCGGATACACATGTTTATGGCTTTATCTTATAGAACTCAAGGTCTTCGTGCTGGGCAAACAGGTTTTGCAGCTGTTTGAGCTAAGATTTCCAAGTTATTCACATAATGAAAACCTATACTTTGTTTCAGTCGAGTTCCCCATTCAAATGCATGTAACAGTGAGAAACGCACTGTCTTGGCGAAAGAAAGCGTTTTTGTACAACTTCATAGAAATAGCTGTAACTTTTGATAGAAGACTCAGACAAACATGTTTATGGCTTTATCTTATAGAACTCAAGGTTTCCGTGCTGGGAAAACAGGTTTTGCAGCTGTTTGAGCTAAGATTTCCAAGTTATTCACATAATGAAAACCTATACTTTGTTTCGGTCGAGTTCCCAATTCAAATGCATGTAACAGTGAGAAACGCACTGTCTTGGCGAAAGAAAGCGTTTTTGTACAACTTCATATAAATAGCTGTAACTTTTGATAGAAGACTCGGATACACATGTTTATGGCTTTATCTTATAGAACTCAATGTTCCCGTGCTGGGAAAACAGGTTTTGCAGCTGTTTGAGCTAAGATTTCCAAGTTATTCACATAATGAAAACCTATACTTTGTTTCGGTCGAGTTCCCCATTCAAATGCATGTAACAGTGAGAAACGCACTGTCTTGGCGAAAGAAAGCGTTTTTGTACAACTTCATATAAATAGCTGTAACTTTTGATAGAAGACTCAGACAAACATGTTTATGGCCTTATATTATAGAACTCAAGGTCTCCGTGCTGGGAAGACAGGTTTTGCAGCTGTTTGAGCTAAGATTTCCAAGTTATTCACATAATGAAAACTTGTACTTTGTTTCGGTCGAGTTCCCCATTCAAATGCATGTAACAGTGAGAAACGCACTGTCTTGGCGAAAGAAAGCGTTTTTGTACAACTTCATATAAATAGCTGTAACTTTTGATAGACGACTCAGACAAACATGTTTATGGCTTTATCTTATAGAACTCAAGGTCTCCGTGCTGGGAAAACAGGTTTTGCAGCTGTTTGAGCTAAGATTTCCAAGTTATTCACATAATGAAAACCTATACTTTGTTTCGGTCGAGTTCCCCATTCAAAATGCATGTAACAGTGAGAAACGCACTGTCTTGGCGAAAGAAAACGTTTTTGTACAACTTCATATAAATAGCTGTAACTTTTGATAGAAGACTCAGACAAACATGTTTATGGCCTTATATTATAGAACTCAAGGTCTCCGTGCTGGGAAAACAGGTTTTGCAGCTGTTTGAGCTAAGATTTCCAAGTTATTCACATAATGAAAACCTATACTTTGTTTCGGTCGAGTTCCCCATTCAAATGCATGTAACAGTGAGAAACGCACTGTCTTGGCGAAAGAAAGCGTTTTTGTACAACTTCATAGAAATAGCTGTAACTTTTGATAGACGACTCAGACAAACATGTTTATGGCTTTATCTTATAGAACTCAAGGTCTCCGTGCTGGGAAAACAGGTTTTGCAGCTGTTTGAGCTAAGATTTCCAAGTTATTCACATAATGAAAACCTATACTTTGTTTCAGTCGAGTTCCCCATTCAAAATGCATGTAACAGTGAGAAACGCACTGTCTTGGCGAAAGAAAACGTTTTTGTACAACTTCATATAAATAGCTGTAACTTTTGATAGAAGACTCAGACAAACATGTTTATGGCCTTATATTATAGAACTCAAGGTCTCCGTGCTGGGAAAACAGGTTTTGCAGCTGTTTGAGCTAAGATTTCCAAGTTATTCACATAATGAAAACCTATACTTTGTTTCGGTCGAGTTCCCCATTCAAATGCATGTAACAGTGAGAAACGCACTGTCTTGGCGAAAGAAAGCGTTTTTGTACAACTTCATATAAATAGCTGTAACTTTTGATAGAAGACTCAGACAAACATGTTTATGGCTTTATCTTATAGAACTCAAGGTCTCCGTGCTGGGAAAACAGGTTTTGCAGCTGTTTGAGCTAAGATTTACAAGTTATTCACATAATGAAAACTTATACTTTGTTTCGGTCGAGTTCCCCATTCAAATGCATGTAACAGTGAGAAACGCACTGTCTTGGCGAAAGAAAGCGTTTTTGTACAACTTCATATAAATAGCTGTAACTTTTGATAGAAGACTCAGACAAACATGTTTATGGCTTTATCTTATAGAACTCAATGTTCCCGTGCTGGGAAAACAGGTTTTGCAGCTGTTTGAGCTAAGATTTCCAAGTTATTCACATAATGAAAACCTATACTTTGTTTCGGTCGAGTTCCCCATTCAAAATGCATGTAACAGTGAGAAACGCACTGTCTTGGCGAAAGAAAACGTTTTTGTACAACTTCATATAAATAGCTGTAACTTTTGATAGAAGACTCACACAAACATGTTTATGGCCTTATATTATAGAACTCAAGGTCTCCGTGCTGGGAAAACAGGTTTTGCAGCTGTTTGAGCTAAGATTTCCAAGTTATTCACATAATGAAAACCTATACTTTGTTTCGGTCGAGTTCCCCATTCAAATGCATGTAACAGTGAGAAACGCACTGTCTTGGCGAAAGAAAGCGTTTTTGTACAACTTCATATAAATAGCTGTAACTTTTGATAGAAGACTCAGACAAACATGTTTATGGCTTTATCTTATAGAACTCAAGGTCTCCGTGCTGGGAAAACAGGTTTTGCAGCTGTTTGAGCTAAGATTTCCAAGTTATTCACATAATGAAAACTTATACTTTGTTTCGGTCGAGTTCCCCATTCAAATGCATGTAACAGTGAGAAACGCACTGTCTTGGCGAAAGAAAGCGTTTTTGTACAACTTCATATAAATAGCTGTAACTTTTGATAGAAGACTCAGACAAACATGTTTATGGCTTTATCTTATAGAACTCAAGGTCTCCGTGCTGGGAAAACAGGTTTTGCAGCTGTTTGAGCTAAGATTTCCAAGTTATTCACATAATGAAAACCTATACTTTGTTTCGGTCGAGTTCCCCATTCAAATGCATGTAACAGTGAGAAACGCACTGTCTTGGCGAAAGAAAGCGTTTTTGTACAACTTCATAGAAATAGCTGTAACTTTTGATAGAAGACTCAGACAAACATGTTTATGGCTTTATCTTATAGAACTCAAGGTTTCCGTGCTGGGAAAACAGGTTTTGCAGCTGTTTGAGCTAAGATTTCCAAGTTATTCACATAATGAAAACCTATACTTTGTTTCGGTCGAGTTCCCCATTCAAATGCATGTAACAGTGAGAAACGCACTGTCTTGGCGAAAGAAAGCGTTTTTGTACAACTTCATAGAAATAGCTGTAACTTTTGATAGAAGACTCGGATACACATGTTTATGGCTTTATCTTATAGAACTCAAGGTCTCCGTGCTGGGCAAACAGGTTTTGCAGCTGTTTGAACTAAGATTTCCAAGTTATTCACATAATGAAAACCTATACTTTGTTTCGGTCGAGTTCCCCATTCAAATGCATGTAACAGTGAGAAACGCACTGTCTTGGCGAAAGAAAGCGTTTTTGTACAACTTCATAGAAATAGCTGTAACTTTTGATAGAAGACTCAGACAAACATGTTTATGGCTTTATCTTATAGAACTCAAGGTCTCCGCGCTGGGAAAACAGGTTTTGCAGCTGTTTGAGCTAAGATTTCCAAGTTATTCACATAATGAAAACTTATACTTTGTTTCGGTCGAGTTCCCCATTCAAATGCATGTAACAGTGAGAAACGCACTGTCTTGGCGAAAGAAAACGTTTTTGTACAACTTCATAGAAATAGCTGTAACTTTTGATAGAAGACTCGGATACACATGTTTATGGCTTTATCTTATAGAACTCAAGGTCTCCGTGCTGGGCAAACAGGTTTTGCAGCTGTTTGAGCTAAGATTTCCAAGTTATTCACATAATGAAAACTTATACTTTGTTTCAGTCGAGTTCCCCATTCAAATGCATGTAACAGTGAGAAACGCACTGTCTTGGCGAAAGAAAGCGTTTTTGTACAACTTCATAGAAATAGCTGTAACTTTTGATAGAAGACTCGGATACACATGTTTATGGCTTTATCTTATAGAACTCAAGGTCTTCGTGCTGGGCAAACAGGTTTTGCAGCTGTTTGAGCTAAGATTTCCAAGTTATTCACATAATGAAAACCTATACTTTGTTTCAGTCGAGTTCCCCATTCAAATGCATGTAACAGTGAGAAACGCACTGTCTTGGCGAAAGAAAGCGTTTTTGTACAACTTCATAGAAATAGCTGTAACTTTTGATAGAAGACTCAGACAAACATGTTTATGGCTTTATCTTATAGAACTCAAGGTTTCCGTGCTGGGAAAACAGGTTTTGCAGCTGTTTGAGCTAAGATTTCCAAGTTATTCACATAATGAAAACCTATACTTTGTTTCGGTCGAGTTCCCAATTCAAATGCATGTAACAGTGAGAAACGCACTGTCTTGGCGAAAGAAAGCGTTTTTGTACAACTTCATATAAATAGCTGTAACTTTTGATAGAAGACTCGGATACACATGTTTATGGCTTTATCTTATAGAACTCAATGTTCCCGTGCTGGGAAAACAGGTTTTGCAGCTGTTTGAGCTAAGATTTCCAAGTTATTCACATAATGAAAACCTATACTTTGTTTCGGTCGAGTTCCCCATTCAAATGCATGTAACAGTGAGAAACGCACTGTCTTGGCGAAAGAAAGCGTTTTTGTACAACTTCATATAAATAGCTGTAACTTTTGATAGAAGACTCAGACAAACATGTTTATGGCCTTATATTATAGAACTCAAGGTCTCCGTGCTGGGAAGACAGGTTTTGCAGCTGTTTGAGCTAAGATTTCCAAGTTATTCACATAATGAAAACTTGTACTTTGTTTCGGTCGAGTTCCCCATTCAAATGCATGTAACAGTGAGAAACGCACTGTCTTGGCGAAAGAAAGCGTTTTTGTACAACTTCATATAAATAGCTGTAACTTTTGATAGACGACTCAGACAAACATGTTTATGGCTTTATCTTATAGAACTCAAGGTCTCCGTGCTGGGAAAACAGGTTTTGCAGCTGTTTGAGCTAAGATTTCCAAGTTATTCACATAATGAAAACCTATACTTTGTTTCGGTCGAGTTCCCCATTCAAAATGCATGTAACAGTGAGAAACGCACTGTCTTGGCGAAAGAAAACGTTTTTGTACAACTTCATATAAATAGCTGTAACTTTTGATAGAAGACTCAGACAAACATGTTTATGGCCTTATATTATAGAACTCAAGGTCTCCGTGCTGGGAAAACAGGTTTTGCAGCTGTTTGAGCTAAGATTTCCAAGTTATTCACATAATGAAAACCTATACTTTGTTTCGGTCGAGTTCCCCATTCAAATGCATGTAACAGTGAGAAACGCACTGTCTTGGCGAAAGAAAGCGTTTTTGTACAACTTCATAGAAATAGCTGTAACTTTTGATAGACGACTCAGACAAACATGTTTATGGCTTTATCTTATAGAACTCAAGGTCTCCGTGCTGGGAAAACAGGTTTTGCAGCTGTTTGAGCTAAGATTTCCAAGTTATTCACATAATGAAAACCTATACTTTGTTTCAGTCGAGTTCCCCATTCAAAATGCATGTAACAGTGAGAAACGCACTGTCTTGGCGAAAGAAAACGTTTTTGTACAACTTCATATAAATAGCTGTAACTTTTGATAGAAGACTCAGACAAACATGTTTATGGCCTTATATTATAGAACTCAAGGTCTCCGTGCTGGGAAAACAGGTTTTGCAGCTGTTTGAGCTAAGATTTCCAAGTTATTCACATAATGAAAACCTATACTTTGTTTCGGTCGAGTTCCCCATTCAAAATGCATGTAACAGTGAGAAACGCACTGTCTTGGCGAAAGAAAACGTTTTTGTACAACTTCATATAAATAGCTGTAACTTTTGATAGAAGACTCAGACAAACATGTTTATGGCCTTATATTATAGAACTCAAGGTCTCCGTGCTGGGAAAACAGGTTTTGCAGCTGTTTGAGCTAAGATTTCCAAGTTATTCACATAATGAAAACCTATACTTTGTTTCGGTCGAGTTCCCCATTCAAATGCATGTAACAGTGAGAAACGCACTGTCTTGGCGAAAGAAAGCGTTTTTGTACAACTTCATATAAATAGCTGTAACTTTTGATAGAAGACTCAGACAAACATGTTTATGGCTTTATCTTATAGAACTCAAGGTCTCCGTGCTGGGAAAACAGGTTTTGCAGCTGTTTGAGCTAAGATTTCCAAGTTATTCACATAATGAAAACTTATACTTTGTTTCGGTCGAGTTCCCCATTCAAATGCATGTAACAGTGAGAAACGCACTGTCTTGGCGAAAGAAAGCGTTTTTGTACAACTTCATATAAATAGCTGTAACTTTTGATAGAAGACTCAGACAAACATGTTTATGGCTTTATCTTATAGAACTCAAGGTCTCCGTGCTGGGAAAACAGGTTTTGCAGCTGTTTGAGCTAAGATTTCCAAGTTATTCACATAATGAAAACCTATACTTTGTTTCGGTCGAGTTCCCCATTCAAATGCATGTAACAGTGAGAAACGCACTGTCTTGGCGAAAGAAAGCGTTTTTGTACAACTTCATATAAATAGCTGTAACTTTTGATAGAAGACTCAGACAAACATGTTTATGGCCTTATATTATAGAACTCAAGGTCTCCGTGCTGGGAAGACAGGTTTTGCAGCTGTTTGAGCTAAGATTTCCAAGTTATTCACATAATGAAAACTTATACTTTGTTTCGGTCGAGTTCCCCATTCAAATGCATGTAACAGTGAGAAACGCACTGTCTTGGCGAAAGAAAGCGTTTTTGTACAACTTCATATAAATAGCTGTAACTTTTGATAGAAGACTCAGACAAACATGTTTATGGCTTTATCTTATAGAACTCAATGTTCCCGTGCTGGGAAAACAGGTTTTGCAGCTGTTTGAGCTAAGATTTCCAAGTTATTCACATAATGAAAACCTATACTTTGTTTCGGTCGAGTTCCCCATTCAAATGCATGTAACAGTGAGAAACGCACTGTCTTGGCGAAAGAAAGCGTTTTTGTACAACTTCATATAAATAGCTGTAACTTTTGATAGAAGACTCAGACAAACATGTTTATGGCCTTATATTATAGAACTCAAGGTCTCCGTGCTGGGAAGACAGGTTTTGCAGCTGTTTGAGCTAAGATTTCCAAGTTATTCACATAATGAAAACTTATACTTTGTTTCGGTCGAGTTCCCCATTCAAATGCATGTAACAGTGAGAAACGCACTGTCTTGGCGAAAGAAAGCGTTTTTGTACAACTTCATATAAATAGCTGTAACTTTTGATAGAAGACTCAGACAAACATGTTTATGGCTTTATCTTATAGAACTCAAGGTCTCCGTGCTGGGAAAACAGGTTTTGCAGCTGTTTGAGCTAAGATTTCCAAGTTATTCACATAATGAAAACTTATACTTTGTTTCGGTCGAGTTCCCCATTCAAATGCATGTAACAGTGAGAAACGCACTGTCTTGGCGAAAGAAAGCGTTTTTGTACAACTTCATATAAATAGCTGTAACTTTTGATAGAAGACTCAGACAAACATATTTATGGCTTTATCTTATAGAACTCAAGGTCTCCGTGCTGGGAAAACAGGTTTTGTAGCTGTTTGAGCTAAGATTTCCAAGTTATTCACATAATGAAAACCTATACTTTGTTTCGGTCGAGTTCCCCATTCAAATGCATGTAACAGTGAGAAACGCACTGTCTTGGCGAAAGAAAGCGTTTTTGTACAACTTCATATAAATAGCTGTAACTTTTGATAGAAGACTCAGACAAACATGTTTATGGCCTTATATTATAGAACTCAAGGTCTCCGTGCTGGGAAGACAGGTTTTGCAGCTGTTTGAGCTAAGATTTCCAAGTTATTCACATAATGAAAACTTATACTTTGTTTCGGTCGAGTTCCCCATTCAAATGCATGTAACAGTGAGAAACGCACTGTCTTGGCGAAAGAAAGCGTTTTTGTACAACTTCATATAAATAGCTGTAACTTTTGATAGAAGACTCAGACAAACATGTTTATGGCTTTATCTTATAGAACTCAAGGTCTCCGTGCTGGGCAAACAGGTTTTGCAGCTGTTTGAGCTAAGATTTCCAAGTTATTCACATAATGAAAACCTATACTTTGTTTCGGTCGAGTTCCCCATTCAAATGCATGTAACAGTGAGAAACGCACTGTCTTGGCGAAAGAAAGCATTTTTGTACAACTTCATATAAATAGCTGTAACTTTTGATAGAAGACTCAGACAAACATGTTTATGGCCTTATATTATAGAACTCAAGGTCTCCGTGCTGGGAAGACAGGTTTTGCAGCTGTTTGAGCTAAGATTTCCAAGTTATTCACATAGTGAAAACTTATACTTTGTTTCGGTCGAGTTCCCCATTCAAATGCATGTAACAGTGAGAAACGCACTGTCTTGGCGAAAGAAAGCGTTTTTGTACAACTTCATATAAATAGCTGTAACTTTTGATAGAAGACTCAGACAAACATGTTTATGGCTTTATCTTATAGAACTCAAGGTCTCCGTGCTGGGAAAACAGGTTTTGCAGCTGTTTGAGCTAAGATTTCCAAGTTATTCACATAATGAAAACTTATACTTTGTTTCGGTCGAGTTCCCCATTCAAATGCATGTAACAGTGAGAAACGCACTGTCTTGGCGAAAGAAAGCGTTTTTGTACAACTTCATATAAATAGCTGTAACTTTTGATAGAAGACTCGGATACACATGTTTATGGCTTTATCTTATAGAACTCAAGGTCTCCGTGCTGGGCAAACAGGTTTTGCAGCTGTTTGAGCTAAGATTTCCAAGTTATTCACATAATGAAAACCTATACTTTGTTTCGGTCGAGTTCCCCATTCAAATGCATGTAACAGTGAGAAACGCACTGTCTTGGCGAAAGAAAGCGTTTTTGTACAACTTCATATAAATAGCTGTAACTTTTGATAGAAGACTCAGACAAACATGTTTATGGCTTTATCTTATAGAACTCAATGTTCCCGTGCTGGGAAAACAGGTTTTGCAGCTGTTTGAGCTAAGATTTCCAAGTTATTCACATAATGAAAACCTATACTTTGTTTCGGTCGAGTTCCCCATTCAAATGCATGTAACAGTGAGAAACGCACTGTCTTGGCGAAAGAAAGCGTTTTTGTACAACTTCATATAAATAGCTGTAACTTTTGATAGAAGACTCAGACAAACATGTTTATGGCCTTATATTATAGAACTCAAGGTCCCCGTGCTGGGAAAACAGGTTTTGCAGCTGTTTGAGCTAAGATTTCCAAGTTATTCACATAATGAAAACCTATACTTTGTTTCGGTCGAGTTCCCCATTCAAATGCATGTAACAGTGAGAAACGCACTGTCTTGGCGAAAGAAAGCGTTTTTGTACAACTTCATATAAATAGCTGTAACTTTTGATAGAAGACTCAGACAAACATGTTTATGGCTTTATCTTATAGAACTCAAGGTCTCCGTGCTGGGAAAACAGGTTTTGCAGCTGTTTGAGCTAAGATTTCCAAGTTATTCACATAATGAAAACCTATACTTTGTTTCGGTCGAGTTCCCCATTCAAATGCATGTAACAGTGAGAAACGCACTGTCTTGGCGAAAGAAAACGTTTTTGTACAACTTCATATAAATAGCTGTAACTTTTGATAGAAGACTCAGACAAACATGTTTATGGCCTTATATTATAGAACTCAAGGTCTCCGTGCTGGGAAGACAGGTTTTGCAGCTGTTTGAGCTAAGATTTCCAAGTTATTCACATAATGAAAACTTATACTTTGTTTCGGTCGAGTTCCCCATTCAAATGCATGTAACAGTGAGAAACGCACTGTCTTGGCGAAAGAAAGCGTTTTTGTACAACTTCATATAAATAGCTGTAACTTTTGATAGAAGACTCAGACAAACATGTTTATGGCTTTATCTTATAGAACTCAAGGTCTCCGTGCTGGGCAAACAGGTTTTGCAGCTGTTTGAGCTAAGATTTCCAAGTTATTCACATAATGAAAACCTATACTTTGTTTCGGTCGAGTTCCCCATTCAAATGCATGTAACAGTGAGAAACGCACTGTCTTGGCGAAAGAAAGCATTTTTGTACAACTTCATATAAATAGCTGTAACTTTTGATAGAAGACTCAGACAAACATGTTTATGGCCTTATATTATAGAACTCAAGGTCTCCGTGCTGGGAAGACAGGTTTTGCAGCTGTTTGAGCTAAGATTTCCAAGTTATTCACATAGTGAAAACTTATACTTTGTTTCGGTCGAGTTCCCCATTCAAATGCATGTAACAGTGAGAAACGCACTGTCTTGGCGAAAGAAAGCGTTTTTGTACAACTTCATATAAATAGCTGTAACTTTTGATAGAAGACTCAGACAAACATGTTTATGGCTTTATCTTATAGAACTCAAGGTCTCCGTGCTGGGAAAACAGGTTTTGCAGCTGTTTGAGCTAAGATTTCCAAGTTATTCACATAATGAAAACTTATACTTTGTTTCGGTCGAGTTCCCCATTCAAATGCATGTAACAGTGAGAAACGCACTGTCTTGGCGAAAGAAAGCGTTTTTGTACAACTTCATATAAATAGCTGTAACTTTTGATAGAAGACTCGGATACACATGTTTATGGCTTTATCTTATAGAACTCAAGGTCTCCGTGCTGGGCAAACAGGTTTTGCAGCTGTTTGAGCTAAGATTTCCAAGTTATTCACATAATGAAAACCTATACTTTGTTTCGGTCGAGTTCCCCATTCAAATGCATGTAACAGTGAGAAACGCACTGTCTTGGCGAAAGAAAGCGTTTTTGTACAACTTCATATAAATAGCTGTAACTTTTGATAGAAGACTCAGACAAACATGTTTATGGCTTTATCTTATAGAACTCAATGTTCCCGTGCTGGGAAAACAGGTTTTGCAGCTGTTTGAGCTAAGATTTCCAAGTTATTCACATAATGAAAACCTATACTTTGTTTCGGTCGAGTTCCCCATTCAAATGCATGTAACAGTGAGAAACGCACTGTCTTGGCGAAAGAAAGCGTTTTTGTACAACTTCATATAAATAGCTGTAACTTTTGATAGAAGACTCAGACAAACATGTTTATGGCCTTATATTATAGAACTCAAGGTCCCCGTGCTGGGAAAACAGGTTTTGCAGCTGTTTGAGCTAAGATTTCCAAGTTATTCACATAATGAAAACCTATACTTTGTTTCGGTCGAGTTCCCCATTCAAATGCATGTAACAGTGAGAAACGCACTGTCTTGGCGAAAGAAAGCGTTTTTGTACAACTTCATATAAATAGCTGTAACTTTTGATAGAAGACTCAGACAAACATGTTTATGGCTTTATCTTATAGAACTCAAGGTCTCCGTGCTGGGAAAACAGGTTTTGCAGCTGTTTGAGCTAAGATTTCCAAGTTATTCACATAATGAAAACCTATACTTTGTTTCGGTCGAGTTCCCCATTCAAATGCATGTAACAGTGAGAAACGCACTGTCTTGGCGAAAGAAAACGTTTTTGTACAACTTCATATAAATAGCTGTAACTTTTGATAGAAGACTCAGACAAACATGTTTATGGCCTTATATTATAGAACTCAAGGTCTCCGTGCTGGGAAAACAGGTTTTGCAGCTGTTTGAGCTAAGATTTCCAAGTTATTCACATAATGAAAACCTATACTTTGTTTCGGTCGAGTTCCCCATTCAAATGCATGTAACAGTGAGAAACGCACTGTCTTGGCGAAAGAAAGCGTTTTTGTACAACTTCATATAAATAGCTGTAACTTTTGATAGACGACTCAGACAAACATGTTTATGGCTTCATCTTATAGAACTCAAGGTCTCCGTGCTGGGAAAACAGGTTTTGCAGCTGTTTGAGCTAAGATTTCCAAGTTATTCACATAATGAAAACTTATACTTTGTTTCGGTCGAGTTCCCCATTCAAATGCATGTAACAGTGAGAAACGCACTGTCTTGGCGAAAGAAAGCGTTTTTGTACAACTTCATATAAATAGCTGTAACTTTTGATAGAAGACTCAGACAAACATGTTTATGGCTTTATCTTATAGAACTCAAGGTCTCCGTGCTGGGAAAACAGGTTTTGCAGCTGTTTGAGCTAAGATTTCCAAGTTATTCACATAATGAAAACCTATACTTTGTTTCGGTCGAGTTCCCCATTCAAATGCATGTAACAGTGAGAAACGCACTGTCTTGGCGAAAGAAAGCGTTTTTGTACAACTTCATATAAATAGCTGTAACTTTTGATAGAAGACTCAGACAAACATGTTTATGGCCTTATATTATAGAACTCAAGGTCTCCGTGCTGGGAAGACAGGTTTTGCAGCTGTTTGAGCTAAGATTTCCAAGTTATTCACATAATGAAAACTTATACTTTGTTTCGGTCGAGTTCCCCATTCAAATGCATGTAACAGTGAGAAACGCACTGTCTTGGCGAAAGAAAGCGTTTTTGTACAACTTCATATAAATAGCTGTAACTTTTGATAGAAGACTCAGACAAACATGTTTATGGCTTTATCTTATAGAACTCAATGTTCCCGTGCTGGGAAAACAGGTTTTGCAGCTGTTTGAGCTAAGATTTCCAAGTTATTCACATAATGAAAACCTATACTTTGTTTCGGTCGAGTTCCCCATTCAAATGCATGTAACAGTGAGAAACGCACTGTCTTGGCGAAAGAAAGCGTTTTTGTACAACTTCATATAAATAGCTGTAACTTTTGATAGAAGACTCAGACAAACATGTTTATGGCCTTATATTATAGAACTCAAGGTCTCCGTGCTGGGAAGACAGGTTTTGCAGCTGT
This sequence comes from Diplotaxodon limnothrissa, assembly GCF_057381915.1. NCBI lineage: Eukaryota > Metazoa > Chordata > Actinopteri > Cichliformes > Cichlidae > Diplotaxodon > Diplotaxodon limnothrissa. Next base: position 29,530,196 of record NC_140608.1, on the reverse strand, counting down.
TTGAGCTAAGATTTCCAAGTTATTCACATAATGAAAACTTATACTTTGTTTCGGTCGAGTTCCCCATTCAAATGCATGTAACAGTGAGAAACGCACTGTCTTGGCGAAAGAAAGCGTTTTTGTACAACTTCATATAAATAGCTGTAACTTTTGATAGAAGACTCAGACAAACATGTTTATGGCTTTATCTTATAGAACTCAAGGTCTCCGTGCTGGGAAAACAGGTTTTGCAGCTGTTTGAGCTAAGATTTCCAAGTTATTCACATAATGAAAACTTATACTTTGTTTCGGTCGAGTTCCCCATTCAAATGCATGTAACAGTGAGAAACGCACTGTCTTGGCGAAAGAAAGCGTTTTTGTACAACTTCATATAAATAGCTGTAACTTTTGATAGAAGACTCAGACAAACATATTTATGGCTTTATCTTATAGAACTCAAGGTCTCCGTGCTGGGAAAACAGGTTTTGCAGCTGTTTGAGCTAAGATTTCCAAGTTATTCACATAATGAAAACCTATACTTTGTTTCGGTCGAGTTCCCCATTCAAATGCATGTAACAGTGAGAAACGCACTGTCTTGGCGAAAGAAAGCGTTTTTGTACAACTTCATATAAATAGCTGTAACTTTTGATAGAAGACTCAGACAAACATGTTTATGGCCTTATATTATAGAACTCAAGGTCTCCGTGCTGGGAAGACAGGTTTTGCAGCTGTTTGAGCTAAGATTTCCAAGTTATTCACATAATGAAAACTTATACTTTGTTTCGGTCGAGTTCCCCATTCAAATGCATGTAACAGTGAGAAACGCACTGTCTTGGCGAAAGAAAGCGTTTTTGTACAACTTCATATAAATAGCTGTAACTTTTGATAGAAGACTCAGACAAACATGTTTATGGCTTTATCTTATAGAACTCAAGGTCTCCGTGCTGGGCAAACAGGTTTTGCAGCTGTTTGAGCTAAGATTTCCAAGTTATTCACATAATGAAAACCTATACTTTGTTTCGGTCGAGTTCCCCATTCAAATGCATGTAACAGTGAGAAACGCACTGTCTTGGCGAAAGAAAGCATTTTTGTACAACTTCATATAAATAGCTGTAACTTTTGATAGAAGACTCAGACAAACATGTTTATGGCCTTATATTATAGAACTCAAGGTCTCCGTGCTGGGAAGACAGGTTTTGCAGCTGTTTGAGCTAAGATTTCCAAGTTATTCACATAGTGAAAACTTATACTTTGTTTCGGTCGAGTTCCCCATTCAAATGCATGTAACAGTGAGAAACGCACTGTCTTGGCGAAAGAAAGCGTTTTTGTACAACTTCATATAAATAGCTGTAACTTTTGATAGAAGACTCAGACAAACATGTTTATGGCTTTATCTTATAGAACTCAAGGTCTCCGTGCTGGGAAAACAGGTTTTGCAGCTGTTTGAGCTAAGATTTCCAAGTTATTCACATAATGAAAACTTATACTTTGTTTCGGTCGAGTTCCCCATTCAAATGCATGTAACAGTGAGAAACGCACTGTCTTGGCGAAAGAAAGCGTTTTTGTACAACTTCATATAAATAGCTGTAACTTTTGATAGAAGACTCGGATACACATGTTTATGGCTTTATCTTATAGAACTCAAGGTCTCCGTGCTGGGCAAACAGGTTTTGCAGCTGTTTGAGCTAAGATTTCCAAGTTATTCACATAATGAAAACCTATACTTTGTTTCGGTCGAGTTCCCCATTCAAATGCATGTAACAGTGAGAAACGCACTGTCTTGGCGAAAGAAAGCGTTTTTGTACAACTTCATATAAATAGCTGTAACTTTTGATAGAAGACTCAGACAAACATGTTTATGGCTTTATCTTATAGAACTCAATGTTCCCGTGCTGGGAAAACAGGTTTTGCAGCTGTTTGAGCTAAGATTTCCAAGTTATTCACATAATGAAAACCTATACTTTGTTTCGGTCGAGTTCCCCATTCAAATGCATGTAACAGTGAGAAACGCACTGTCTTGGCGAAAGAAAGCGTTTTTGTACAACTTCATATAAATAGCTGTAACTTTTGATAGAAGACTCAGACAAACATGTTTATGGCCTTATATTATAGAACTCAAGGTCCCCGTGCTGGGAAAACAGGTTTTGCAGCTGTTTGAGCTAAGATTTCCAAGTTATTCACATAATGAAAACCTATACTTTGTTTCGGTCGAGTTCCCCATTCAAATGCATGTAACAGTGAGAAACGCACTGTCTTGGCGAAAGAAAGCGTTTTTGTACAACTTCATATAAATAGCTGTAACTTTTGATAGAAGACTCAGACAAACATGTTTATGGCTTTATCTTATAGAACTCAAGGTCTCCGTGCTGGGAAAACAGGTTTTGCAGCTGTTTGAGCTAAGATTTCCAAGTTATTCACATAATGAAAACCTATACTTTGTTTCGGTCGAGTTCCCCATTCAAATGCATGTAACAGTGAGAAACGCACTGTCTTGGCGAAAGAAAGCGTTTTTGTACAACTTCATATAAATAGCTGTAACTTTTGATAGAAGACTCAGACAAACATGTTTATGGCCTTATATTATAGAACTCAAGGTCTCCGTGCTGGGAAGACAGGTTTTGCAGCTGTTTGAGCTAAGATTTCCAAGTTATTCACATAATGAAAACTTATACTTTGTTTCGGTCGAGTTCCCCATTCAAATGCATGTAACAGTGAGAAACGCACTGTCTTGGCGAAAGAAAGCGTTTTTGTACAACTTCATATAAATAGCTGTAACTTTTGATAGAAGACTCAGACAAACATGTTTATGGCTTTATCTTATAGAACTCAAGGTCTCCGTGCTGGGCAAACAGGTTTTGCAGCTGTTTGAGCTAAGATTTCCAAGTTATTCACATAATGAAAACCTATACTTTGTTTCGGTCGAGTTCCCCATTCAAATGCATGTAACAGTGAGAAACGCACTGTCTTGGCGAAAGAAAGCGTTTTTGTACAACTTCATATAAATAGCTGTAACTTTTGATAGAAGACTCAGACAAACATGTTTATGGCCTTATATTATAGAACTCAAGGTCTCCGTGCTGGGAAGACAGGTTTTGCAGCTGTTTGAGCTAAGATTTCCAAGTTATTCACATAATGAAAACTTATACTTTGTTTCGGTCGAGTTCCCCATTCAAATGCATGTAACAGTGAGAAACGCACTGTCTTGGCGAAAGAAAGCGTTTTTGTACAACTTCATATAAATAGCTGTAACTTTTGATAGAAGACTCAGACAAACATGTTTATGGCTTTATCTTATAGAACTCAAGGTCTCCGTGCTGGGAAAACAGGTTTTGCAGCTGTTTGAGCTAAGATTTCCAAGTTATTCACATAATGAAAACTTATACTTTGTTTCGGTCGAGTTCCCCATTCAAATGCATGTAACAGTGAGAAACGCACTGTCTTGGCGAAAGAAAGCGTTTTTGTACAACTTCATATAAATAGCTGTAACTTTTGATAGAAGACTCGGATACACATGTTTATGGCTTTATCTTATAGAACTCAAGGTCTCCGTGCTGGGCAAACAGGTTTTGCAGCTGTTTGAGCTAAGATTTCCAAGTTATTCACATAATGAAAACCTATACTTTGTTTCGGTCGAGTTCCCCATTCAAATGCATGTAACAGTGAGAAACGCACTGTCTTGGCGAAAGAAAGCGTTTTTGTACAACTTCATATAAATAGCTGTAACTTTTGATAGAAGACTCAGACAAACATGTTTATGGCCTTATATTATAGAACTCAAGGTCTCCGTGCTGGGAAGACAGGTTTTGCAGCTGTTTGAGCTAAGATTTCCAAGTTATTCACATAATGAAAACTTATACTTTGTTTCGGTCGAGTTCCCCATTCAAATGCATGTAACAGTGAGAAACGCACTGTCTTGGCGAAAGAAAGCGTTTTTGTACAACTTCATATAAATAGCTGTAACTTTTGATAGAAGACTCAGATACACATGTTTATGGCTTTATCTTATAGAACTCAAGGTCTCCGTGCTGGGCAAACAGGTTTTGCAGCTGTTTGAGCTAAGATTTCCAAGTTATTCACATAATGAAAACCTATACTTTGTTTCGGTCGAGTTCCCCATTCAAATGCATGTAACAGTGAGAAACGCACTGTCTTGGCGAAAGAAAGCTATTTTGTACAACTTCATATAAATAGCTGTAACTTTTGATAGAAGACTCGGATACACATGTTTATGGCTTTATCTTATAGAACTCAAGGTTCCCGTGCTGGGCAAACAGGTTTTGCAGCTGTTTGAGCTAAGATTTCCAAGTTATTCACATAATGAAAACCTATACTTTGTTTCGGTCGAGTTCCCCATTCAAATGCATGTAACAGTGAGAAACGCACTGTCTTGGCGAAAGAAAGCGTTTTTGTACAACTTCATATAAATAGCTGTAACTTTTGATAGAAGACTCGGATACACATGTTTATGGCTTTATCTTATAGAACTCAAGGTCTCCGTGCTGGGCAAACAGGTTTTGCAGCTGTTTGAGCTAAGATTTCCAAGTTATTCACATAATGAAAACCTATACTTTGTTTCGGTCGAGTTCCCCATTCAAATGCATGTAACAGTGAGAAACGCACTGTCTTGGCGAAAGAAAGCTATTTTGTACAACTTCATATAAATAGCTGTAACTTTTGATAGAAGACTCGGATACACATGTTTATGGCTTTATCTTATAGAACTCAATGTTCCCGTGCTGGGAAAACAGGTTTTGCAGCTGTTTGAGCTAAGATTTCCAAGTTATTCACATAATGAAAACTTATACTTTGTTTCGGTCGAGTTCCCCATTCAAATGCATGTAACAGTGAGAAACGCACTGTCTTGGCGAAAGAAAGCGTTTTTGTACAACTTCATATAAATAGCTGTAACTTTTGATAGAAGACTCGGATACACATGTTTATGGCTTTATCTTATAGAACTCAAGGTCTCCGTGCTGGGCAAACAGGTTTTGCAGCTGTTTGAGCTAAGATTTCCAAGTTATTCACATAATGAAAACCTATACTTTGTTTCGGTCGAGTTCCCCATTCAAATGCATGTAACAGTGAGAAACGCACTGTCTTGGCGAAAGAAAGCTATTTTGTACAACTTCATATAAATAGCTGTAACTTTTGATAGAAGACTCGGATACACATGTTTATGGCTTTATCTTATAGAACTCAAGGTTCCCGTGCGGGGCAAACAGGTTTTGCAGCTGTTTGAGCTAAGATTTCCAAGTTATTCACATAATGAAAACCTATACTTTGTTTCGGTCGAGTTCCCCATTCAAATGCATGTAACAGTGAGAAACGCACTGTCTTGGCGAAAGAAAGCGTTTTTGTACAACTTCATATAAATAGCTGTAACTTTTGATAGAAGACTCGGATACACATGTTTATGGCTTTATCTTATAGAACTCAAGGTCTCCGTGCTGAGCAAACAGGTTTTGCAGCTGTTTGAGCTAAGATTTCCAAGTTATTCACATAATGAAAACCTATACTTTGTTTCGGTCGAGTTCCCCATTCAAATGCATGTAACAGTGAGAAACGCACTGTCTTGGCGAAAGAAAGCTATTTTGTACAACTTCATATAAATAGCTGTAACTTTTGATAGAAGACTCGGATACACATGTTTATGGCTTTATCTTATAGAACTCAATGTTCCCGTGCTGGGAAAACAGGTTTTGCAGCTGTTTGAGCTAAGATTTCCAAGTTATTCACATAATGAAAACCTATACTTTGTTTCGGTCGAGTTCCCCATTCAAATGCATGTAACAGTGAGAAACGCACTGTCTTGGCGAAAGAAAGCGTTTTTGTACAACTTCATATAAATAGCTGTAACTTTTGATAGAAGACTCAGACAAACATGTTTATGGCTTTATCTTATAGAACTCAAGGTCTCCGTGCTGGGAAAACAGGTTTTGCAGCTGTTTGAGCTAAGATTTCCAAGTTATTCACATAATGAAAACTTATACTTTGTTTCGGTCGAGTTCCCCATTCAAATGCATGTAACAGTGAGAAACGCACTGTCTTGGCGAAAGAAAGCGTTTTTGTACAACTTCATATAAATAGCTGTAACTTTTGATAGAAGACTCGGATACACATGTTTATGGCTTTATCTTATAGAACTCAAGGTCTCCGTGCTGGGCAAACAGGTTTTGCAGCTGTTTGAGCTAAGATTTCCAAGTTATTCACATAATGAAAACCTATACTTTGTTTCGGTCGAGTTCCCCATTCAAATGCATGTAACAGTGAGAAACGCACTGTCTTGGCGAAAGAAAGCGTTTTTGTACAACTTCATATAAATAGCTGTAACTTTTGATAGAAGACTCGGATACACATGTTTATGGCTTTATCTTATAGAACTCAATGTTCCCGTGCTGGGAAAACAGGTTTTGCAGCTGTTTGAGCTAAGATTTCCAAGTTATTCACATAATGAAAACCTATACTTTGTTTCGGTCGAGTTCCCCATTCAAATGCATGTAACAGTGAGAAACGCACTGTCTTGGCGAAAGAAAACGTTTTTGTACAACTTCATATAAATAGCTGTAACTTTTGATAGAAGACTCAGACAAACATGTTTATGGCCTTATATTATAGAACTCAAGGTCTCCGTGCTGGGCAAACAGGTTTTGCAGCTGTTTGAGCTAAGATTTCCAAGTTATTCACATAATGAAAACCTATACTTTGTTTCGGTCGAGTTCCCCATTCAAAATGCATGTAACAGTGAGAAACGCACTGTCTTGGCGAAAGAAAACGTTTTTGTACAACTTCATAGAAATAGCTGTAACTTTTGATAGAAGACTCAGACAAACATGTTTATGGCCTTATATTATAGAACTCAAGGTCTCCGTGCTGGGAAAACAGGTTTTGCAGCTGTTTGAGCTAAGATTTCCAAGTTATTCACATAATGAAAACCTATACTTTGTTTCGGTCAAGTTCCCCATTCAAATGCATGTAACAGTGAGAAACGCACTGTCTTGGCGAAAGAAAGCGTTTTTGTACAACTTCATATAAATAGCTCTAACTTTTGATAGAAGACTCAGACAAACATGTTTATGGCCTTATATTATAGAACTCAAGGTCTCCGTGCTGGGAAAACAGGTTTTGCAGCTGTTTGAGCTAAGATTTCCAAGTTATTCACATAATGAAAACCTATACTTTGTTTCGGTCGAGTTCCCCATTCAAATGCATGTAACAGTGAGAAACGCACTGTCTTGGCGAAAGAAAACGTTTTTGTACAACTTCATATAAATAGCTGTAACTTTTGATAGAAGACTCAGACAAACATGTTTATGGCTTTATCTTATAGAACTCAAGGTCCCCGTGCTGGGAAAACAGGTTTTGCAGCTGTTTGAGCTAAGATTTCCAAGTTATTCACATAATGAAAACCTATACTTTGTTTCGGTCGAGTTCCCCATTCAAATGCATGTAACAGTGAGAAACGCACTGTCTTGGCGAAAGAAAGCGTTTTTGTATAACTTCATAGAAATAGCTGTAACTTTTGATAGAAGACTCGGATACACATGTTTATGGCTTTATCTTATAGAACTCAAGGTCTCCGTGCTGGGCAAACAGGTTTTGCAGCTGTTTGAGCTAAGATTTCCAAGTTATTCACATAATGATAACCTATACTTTGTTTCGGTCGAGTTCCCCATTCAAATGCATGTAACAGTGAGAAACGCACTGTCTTGGCGAAAGAAAGCGTTTTTGTACAACTTCATATAAATAGCTGTAACTTTTGATAGAAGACTCAGATACACATGTTTATGGCTTTATCTTATAGAACTCAAGGTCTCCGTGCTGGGAAAACAGGTTTTGCAGCTGTTTGAGCTAAGATTTCCAAGTTATTCACATAATGAAAACCTATACTTTGTTTCGGTCGAGTTCCCCATTCAAATGCATGTAACAGTGAGAAACGCACTGTCTTGGCGAAAGAAAGCGTTTTTGTACAACTTCATATAAATAGCTGTAACTTTTGATAGAAGACTCGGATACACATGTTTATGGCTTTATCTTATAGAACTCAAGGTCTCCGTGCTGGGCAAACAGGTTTTGCAGCTGTTTGAGCTAAGATTTCCAAGTTATTCACATAATGAAAACCTATACTTTGTTTCGGTCGAGTTCCCCATTCAAATGCATGTAACAGTGAGAAACGCACTGTCTTGGCGAAAGAAAGCTATTTTGTACAACTTCATAGAAATAGCTGTAACTTTTGATAGAAGACTCAGACAAACATGTTTATGGCTTTATCTTATAGAACTCAAGGTCTCCGTGCTGGGAAAACAGGTTTTGCAGCTGTTTGAGCTAAGATTTCCAAGTTATTCACATAATGAAAACCTATACTTTGTTTCGGTCGAGTTCCCCATTCAAAATGCATGTAACAGTGAGAAACGCACTGTCTTGGCGAAAGAAAACGTTTTTGTACAACTTCATAGAAATAGCTGTAACTTTTGATAGAAGACTCAGACAAACATGTTTATGGCCTTATATTATAGAACTCAAGGTCTCCGTGCTGGGAAAACAGGTTTTGCAGCTGTTTGAGCTAAGATTTCCAAGTTATTCACATAATGAAAACTTATACTTTGTTTCGGTCGAGTTCCCCATTCAAATGCATGTAACAGTGAGAAACGCACTGTCTTGGCGAAAGAAAACGTTTTTGTACAACTTCATATAAATAGCTGTAACTTTTGATAGAAGACTCAGACAAACATGTTTATGGCTTTATCTTATAGAACTCAAGGTCCCCGTGCTGGGAAAACAGGTTTTGCAGCTGTTTGAGCTAAGATTTCCAAGTTATTCACATAATGAAAACCTATACTTTGTTTCGGTCGAGTTCCCCATTCAAATGCATGTAACAGTGAGAAACGCACTGTCTTGGCGAAAGAAAGCGTTTTTGTATAACTTCATAGAAATAGCTGTAACTTTTGATAGAAGACTCAGACAAACATGTTTATGGCCTTATATTATAGAACTCAAGGTCTCCGTGCTGGGAAAACAGGTTTTGAAGCTGTTTGAGCTAAGATTTCCAAGTTATTCACATAATGAAAACTTATACTTTGTTTCGGTCGAGTTCCCCATTCAAATGCATGTAACAGTGAGAAACGCACTGTCTTGGCGAAAGAAATTGTTTTTGTACAACTTCATATCAATAGCTGTAACTTTTGATAGAAGACTCGGATACACATGTTTATGGCTTTATCTTATAGAACTCAAGGTCTCCGTGCTGGGCAAACAGGTTTTGCAGCTGTTTGAGCTAAGATTTCCAAGTTATTCACATAATGATAACCTATACTTTGTTTCGGTCGAGTTCCCCATTCAAATGCATGTAACAGTGAGAAACGCACTGTCTTGGCGAAAGAAAGCGTTTTTGTACAACTTCATATAAATAGCTGTAACTTTTGATAGAAGACTCAGATACACATGTTTATGGCTTTATCTTATAGAACTCAAGGTCTCCGTGCTGGGAAAACAGGTTTTGCAGCTGTTTGAGCTAAGATTTCCAAGTTATTCACATAATGAAAACCTATACTTTGTTTCGGTCGAGTTCCCCATTCAAATGCATGTAACAGTGAGAAACGCACTGTCTTGGCGAAAGAAAGCGTTTTTGTACAACTTCATATAAATAGCTGTAACTTTTGATAGAAGACTCGGATACACATGTTTATGGCTTTATCTTATAGAACTCAAGGTCTCCGTGCTGGGCAAACAGGTTTTGCAGCTGTTTGAGCTAAGATTTCCAAGTTATTCACATAATGAAAACCTATACTTTGTTTCGGTCGAGTTCCCCATTCAAATGCATGTAACAGTGAGAAACGCACTGTCTTGGCGAAAGAAAGCTATTTTGTACAACTTCATATAAATAGCTGTAACTTTTGATAGAAGACTCGGATACACATGTTTATGGCTTTATCTTATAGAAGTCAAGGTTCCCGTGCTGGGCAAACAGGTTTTGCAGCTGTTTGAGCTAAGATTTCCAAGTTATTCACATAATGAAAACCTATACTTTGTTTCGGTCGAGTTCCCCATTCAAATGCATGTAACAGTGAGAAACGCACTGTCTTGGCGAAAGAAAGCGTTTTTGTACAACTTCATATAAATAGCTGTAACTTTTGATAGAAGACTCAGACAAACATGTTTATGGCTTTATCTTATAGAACTCAAGGTCTCCGCGCTGGGAAAACAGGTTTTGCAGCTGTTTGAGCTAAGATTTCCAAGTTATTCACATAATGAAAACTTATACTTTGTTTCGGTCGAGTTCCCCATTCAAATGCATGTAACAGTGAGAAACGCACTGTCTTGGCGAAAGAAAACGTTTTTGTACAACTTCATAGAAATAGCTGTAACTTTTGATAGAAGACTCAGACAAACATGTTTATGGCCTTATATTATAGAACTCAAGGTCTCCGTGCTGGGAAAACAGGTTTTGCAGCTGTTTGAGCTAAGATTTCCAAGTTATTCACATAATGAAAACCTATACTTTGTTTCGGTCAAGTTCCCCATTCAAATGCATGTAACAGTGAGAAACGCACTGTCTTGGCGAAAGAAAGCGTTTTTGTACAACTTCATATAAATAGCTGTAACTTTTGATAGAAGACTCAGACAAACATGTTTATGGCCTTATATTATAGAACTCAAGGTCTCCGTGCTGGGAAAACAGGTTTTGCAGCTGTTTGAGCTAAGATTTCCAAGTTATTCACATAATGAAAACCTATACTTTGTTTCGGTCGAGTTCCCCATTCAAATGCATGTAACAGTGAGAAACGCACTGTCTTGGCGAAAGAAAACGTTTTTGTACAACTTCATATAAATAGCTGTAACTTTTGATAGAAGACTCAGACAAACATGTTTATGGCTTTATCTTATAGAACTCAAGGTCCCCGTGCTGGGAAAACAGGTTTTGCAGCTGTTTGAGCTAAGATTTCCAAGTTATTCACATAATGAAAACCTATACTTTGTTTCGGTCGAGTTCCCCATTCAAATGCATGTAACAGTGAGAAACGCACTGTCTTGGCGAAAGAAAGCGTTTTTGTATAACTTCATAGAAATAGCTGTAACTTTTGATAGAAGACTCAGACAAACATGTTTATGGCCTTATATTATAGAACTCAAGGTCTCCGTGCTGGGAAAACAGGTTTTGAAGCTGTTTGAGCTAAGATTTCCAAGTTATTCACATAATGAAAACTTATACTTTGTTTCGGTCGAGTTCCCCATTCAAATGCATGTAACAGTGAGAAACGCACTGTCTTGGCGAAAGAAATTGTTTTTGTACAACTTCATATCAATAGCTGTAACTTTTGATAGAAGACTCGGATACACATGTTTATGGCTTTATCTTATAGAACTCAAGGTCTCCGTGCTGGGCAAACAGGTTTTGCAGCTGTTTGAGCTAAGATTTCCAAGTTATTCACATAATGATAACCTATACTTTGTTTCGGTCGAGTTCCCCATTCAAATGCATGTAACAGTGAGAAACGCACTGTCTTGGCGAAAGAAAGCGTTTTTGTACAACTTCATATAAATAGCTGTAACTTTTGATAGAAGACTCAGATACACATGTTTATGGCTTTATCTTATAGAACTCAAGGTCTCCGTGCTGGGAAAACAGGTTTTGCAGCTGTTTGAGCTAAGATTTCCAAGTTATTCACATAATGAAAACCTATACTTTGTTTCGGTCGAGTTCCCCATTCAAATGCATGTAACAGTGAGAAACGCACTGTCTTGGCGAAAGAAAGCGTTTTTGTACAACTTCATATAAATAGCTGTAACTTTTGATAGAAGACTCGGATACACATGTTTATGGCTTTATCTTATAGAACTCAAGGTCTCCGTGCTGGGCAAACAGGTTTTGCAGCTGTTTGAGCTAAGATTTCCAAGTTATTCACATAATGAAAACCTATACTTTGTTTCGGTCGAGTTCCCCATTCAAATGCATGTAACAGTGAGAAACGCACTGTCTTGGCGAAAGAAAGCTATTTTGTACAACTTCATATAAATAGCTGTAACTTTTGATAGAAGACTCGGATACACATGTTTATGGCTTTATCTTATAGAACTCAAGGTTCCCGTGCTGGGCAAACAGGTTTTGCAGCTGTTTGAGCTAAGATTTCCAAGTTATTCACATAATGAAAACCTATACTTTGTTTCGGTCGAGTTCCCCATTCAAATGCATGTAACAGTGAGAAACGCACTGTCTTGGCGAAAGAAAGCGTTTTTGTACAACTTCATATAAATAGCTGTAACTTTTGATAGAAGACTCAGACAAACATGTTTATGGCTTTATCTTATAGAACTCAAGGTCTCCGCGCTGGGAAAACAGGTTTTGCAGCTGTTTGAGCTAAGATTTCCAAGTTATTCACATAATGAAAACTTATACTTTGTTTCGGTCGAGTTCCCCATTCAAATGCATGTAACAGTGAGAAACGCACTGTCTTGGCGAAAGAAATTGTTTTTGTACAACTTCATATAAATAGCTGTAACTTTTGATAGAAGACTCGGATACACATGTTTATGGCTTTATCTTATAGAACTCAAGGTCTCCGTGCTGGGCAAACAGGTTTTGCAGCTGTTTGAGCTAAGATTTCCAAGTTATTCACATAATGAAAACCTATACTTTGTTTCGGTCGAGTTCCCCATTCAAATGCATGTAACAGTGAGAAACGCACTGTCTTGGCGAAAGAAAGCTATTTTGTACAACTTCATAGAAATAGCTGTAACTTTTGATAGAAGACTCAGACAAACATGTTTATGGCCTTATATTATAGAACTCAAGGTCTCCGTGCTGGGAAAACAGGTTTTGAAGCTGTTTGAGCTAAGATTTCCAAGTTATTCACATAATGAAAACTTATACTTTGTTTCGGTCGAGTTCCCCATTCAAATGCATGTAACAGTGAGAAACGCACTGTCTTGGCGAAAGAAAGCGTTTTTGTACAACTTCATATAAATAGCTGTAACTTTTGATAGAAGACTCAGACAAACATGTTTATGGCTTTATCTTATAGAACTCAAGGTCTCCGCGCTGGGAAAACAGGTTTTGCAGCTGTTTGAGCTAAGATTTCCAAGTTATTCACATAATGAAAACTTATACTTTGTTTCGGTCGAGTTCCCCATTCAAATGCATGTAACAGTGAGAAACGCACTGTCTTGGCGAAAGAAAACGTTTTTGTACAACTTCATAGAAATAGCTGTAACTTTTGATAGAAGACTCAGACAAACATGTTTATGGCCTTATATTATAGAACTCAAGGTCTCCGTGCTGGGAAAACAGGTTTTGCAGCTGTTTGAGCTAAGATTTCCAAGTTATTCACATAATGAAAACCTATACTTTGTTTCGGTCAAGTTCCCCATTCAAATGCATGTAACAGTGAGAAACGCACTGTCTTGGCGAAAGAAAGCGTTTTTGTACAACTTCATATAAATAGCTGTAACTTTTGATAGAAGACTCAGACAAACATGTTTATGGCCTTATATTATAGAACTCAAGGTCTCCGTGCTGGGAAAACAGGTTTTGCAGCTGTTTGAGCTAAGATTTCCAAGTTATTCACATAATGAAAACCTATACTTTGTTTCGGTCGAGTTCCCCATTCAAATGCATGTAACAGTGAGAAACGCACTGTCTTGGCGAAAGAAAACGTTTTTGTACAACTTCATATAAATAGCTGTAACTTTTGATAGAAGACTCAGACAAACATGTTTATGGCTTTATCTTATAGAACTCAAGGTCCCCGTGCTGGGAAAACAGGTTTTGCAGCTGTTTGAGCTAAGATTTCCAAGTTATTCACATAATGAAAACCTATACTTTGTTTCGGTCGAGTTCCCCATTCAAATGCATGTAACAGTGAGAAACGCACTGTCTTGGCGAAAGAAAGCGTTTTTGTATAACTTCATAGAAATAGCTGTAACTTTTGATAGAAGACTCAGACAAACATGTTTATGGCCTTATATTATAGAACTCAAGGTCTCCGTGCTGGGAAAACAGGTTTTGAAGCTGTTTGAGCTAAGATTTCCAAGTTATTCACATAATGAAAACTTATACTTTGTTTCGGTCGAGTTCCCCATTCAAATGCATGTAACAGTGAGAAACGCACTGTCTTGGCGAAAGAAATTGTTTTTGTACAACTTCATATCAATAGCTGTAACTTTTGATAGAAGACTCGGATACACATGTTTATGGCTTTATCTTATAGAACTCAAGGTCTCCGTGCTGGGCAAACAGGTTTTGCAGCTGTTTGAGCTAAGATTTCCAAGTTATTCACATAATGATAACCTATACTTTGTTTCGGTCGAGTTCCCCATTCAAATGCATGTAACAGTGAGAAACGCACTGTCTTGGCGAAAGAAAGCGTTTTTGTACAACTTCATATAAATAGCTGTAACTTTTGATAGAAGACTCAGATACACATGTTTATGGCTTTATCTTATAGAACTCAAGGTCTCCGTGCTGGGAAAACAGGTTTTGCAGCTGTTTGAGCTAAGATTTCCAAGTTATTCACATAATGAAAACCTATACTTTGTTTCGGTCGAGTTCCCCATTCAAATGCATGTAACAGTGAGAAACGCACTGTCTTGGCGAAAGAAAGCGTTTTTGTACAACTTCATATAAATAGCTGTAACTTTTGATAGAAGACTCGGATACACATGTTTATGGCTTTATCTTATAGAACTCAAGGTCTCCGTGCTGGGCAAACAGGTTTTGCAGCTGTTTGAGCTAAGATTTCCAAGTTATTCACATAATGAAAACCTATACTTTGTTTCGGTCGAGTTCCCCATTCAAATGCATGTAACAGTGAGAAACGCACTGTCTTGGCGAAAGAAAGCTATTTTGTACAACTTCATATAAATAGCTGTAACTTTTGATAGAAGACTCGGATACACATGTTTATGGCTTTATCTTATAGAACTCAAGGTTCCCGTGCTGGGCAAACAGGTTTTGCAGCTGTTTGAGCTAAGATTTCCAAGTTATTCACATAATGAAAACCTATACTTTGTTTCGGTCGAGTTCCCCATTCAAATGCATGTAACAGTGAGAAACGCACTGTCTTGGCGAAAGAAAGCGTTTTTGTACAACTTCATATAAATAGCTGTAACTTTTGATAGAAGACTCAGACAAACATGTTTATGGCTTTATCTTATAGAACTCAAGGTCTCCGCGCTGGGAAAACAGGTTTTGCAGCTGTTTGAGCTAAGATTTCCAAGTTATTCACATAATGAAAACTTATACTTTGTTTCGGTCGAGTTCCCCATTCAAATGCATGTAACAGTGAGAAACGCACTGTCTTGGCGAAAGAAATTGTTTTTGTACAACTTCATATAAATAGCTGTAACTTTTGATAGAAGACTCGGATACACATGTTTATGGCTTTATCTTATAGAACTCAAGGTCTCCGTGCTGGGCAAACAGGTTTTGCAGCTGTTTGAGCTAAGATTTCCAAGTTATTCACATAATGATAACCTATACTTTGTTTCGGTCGAGTTCCCCATTCAAATGCATGTAACAGTGAGAAACGCACTGTCTTGGCGAAAGAAAGCGTTTTTGTACAACTTCATATAAATAGCTGTAACTTTTGATAGAAGACTCAGACAAACATGTTTATGGCCTTATATTATAGAACTCAAGGTCTCCGTGCTTGGCAAACAGGTTTTGCAGCTGTTTGAGCTAAGATTTCCAAGTTATTCACATAATGAAAACCTATACTTTGTTTCGGTCGAGTTCCCCATTCAAATGCATGTAACAGTGAGAAACGCACTGTCTTGGCGAAAGAAAGCTATTTTGTACAACTTCATAGAAATAGCTGTAACTTTTGATAGAAGACTCAGACAAACATGTTTATGGCCTTATATTATAGAACTCAAGGTCTCCGTGCTGGGAAAACAGGTTTTGAAGCTGTTTGAGCTAAGATTTCCAAGTTATTCACATAATGAAAACTTATACTTTGTTTCGGTGGAGTTCCCCATTCAAATGCATGTAACAGTGAGAAACGCACTGTCTTGGCGAAAGAAATTGTTTTTGTACAACTTCATATAAATAGCTGTAACTTTTGATAGAAGACTCGGATACACATGTTTATGGCTTTATCTTATAGAACTCAAGGTCTCCGTGCTGGGCAAACAGGTTTTGCAGCTGTTTGAGCTAAGATTTCCAAGTTATTCACATAATGAAAACTTATACTTTGTTTCGGTCAAGTTCCCCATTCAAATGCATGTAACAGTGAGAAACGCACTGTCTTGGCGAAAGAAAGCGTTTTTGTACAACTTCATATAAATAGCTGTAACTTTTGATAGAAGACTCAGACAAACATGTTTATGGCTTTATCTTATAGAACTCAAGGTCTCCGTGCTGGGAAAACAGGTTTTGCAGCTGTTTGAGCTAAGATTTCCAAGTTATTCACATAATGAAAACCTATACTTTGTTTCGGTCGAGTTCCCCATTCAAATGCATGTAACAGTGAGAAACGCACTGTCTTGGCGAAAGAAAGCTATTTTGTACAACTTCATAGAAATAGCTGTAACTTTTGATAGAAGACTCAGACAAACATGTTTATGGCTTTATCTTATAGAACTCAAGGTCTCCGTGCTGGGAAAACAGGTTTTGCAGCTGTTTGAGCTAAGATTTCCAAGTTATTCACATAATGAAAACCTATACTTTGTTTCGGTCGAGTTCCCCATTCAAAATGCATGTAACAGTGAGAAACGCACTGTCTTGGCGAAAGAAAACGTTTTTGTACAACTTCATAGAAATAGCTGTAACTTTTGATAGAAGACTCAGACAAACATGTTTATGGCCTTATATTATAGAACTCAAGGTCTCCGTGCTGGGAAAACAGGTTTTGAAGCTGTTTGAGCTAAGATTTCCAAGTTATTCACATAATGAAAACTTATACTTTGTTTCGGTGGAGTTCCCCATTCAAATGCATGTAACAGTGAGAAACGCACTGTCTTGGCGAAAGAAATTGTTTTTGTACAACTTCATATAAATAGCTGTAACTTTTGATAGAAGACTCGGATACACATGTTTATGGCTTTATCTTATAGAACTCAAGGTCTCCGTGCTGGGCAAACAGGTTTTGCAGCTGTTTGAGCTAAGATTTCCAAGTTATTCACATAATGAAAACTTATACTTTGTTTCGGTCGAGTTCCCCATTCAAATGCATGTAACAGTGAGAAACGCACTGTCTTGGCGAAAGAAAGCGTTTTTGTACAACTTCATATAAATAGCTGTAACTTTTGATAGAAGACTCAGACAAACATGTTTATGGCTTTATCTTATAGAACTCAAGGTCTCCGTGCTGGGAAAACAGGTTTTGCAGCTGTTTGAGCTAAGATTTCCAAGTTATTCACATAATGAAAACCTATACTTTGTTTCGGTCGAGTTCCCCATTCAAATGCATGTAACAGTGAGAAACGCACTGTCTTGGCGAAAGAAAGCTATTTTGTACAACTTCATAGAAATAGCTGTAACTTTTGATAGAAGACTCAGACAAACATGTTTATGGCTTTATCTTATAGAACTCAAGGTCTCCGTGCTGGGAAAACAGGTTTTGCAGCTGTTTGAGCTAAGATTTCCAAGTTATTCACATAATGAAAACCTATACTTTGTTTCGGTCGAGTTCCCCATTCAAAATGCATGTAACAGTGAGAAACGCACTGTCTTGGCGAAAGAAAACGTTTTTGTACAACTTCATAGAAATAGCTGTAACTTTTGATAGAAGACTCAGACAAACATGTTTATGGCCTTATATTATAGAACTCAAGGTCTCCGTGCTGGGAAAACAGGTTTTGAAGCTGTTTGAGCTAAGATTTCCAAGTTATTCACATAATGAAAACTTATACTTTGTTTCGGTGGAGTTCCCCATTCAAATGCATGTAACAGTGAGAAACGCACTGTCTTGGCGAAAGAAATTGTTTTTGTACAACTTCATATAAATAGCTGTAACTTTTGATAGAAGACTCGGATACACATGTTTATGGCTTTATCTTATAGAACTCAAGGTCTCCGTGCTGGGCAAACAGGTTTTGCAGCTGTTTGAGCTAAGATTTCCAAGTTATTCACATAATGAAAACTTATACTTTGTTTCGGTCGAGTTCCCCATTCAAATGCATGTAACAGTGAGAAACGCACTGTCTTGGCGAAAGAAAGCGTTTTTGTACAACTTCATATAAATAGCTGTAACTTTTGATAGAAGACTCAGACAAACATGTTTATGGCTTTATCTTATAGAACTCAAGGTCTCCGTGCTGGGAAAACAGGTTTTGCAGCTGTTTGAGCTAAGATTTCCAAGTTATTCACATAATGAAAACCTATACTTTGTTTCGGTCGAGTTCCCCATTCAAATGCATGTAACAGTGAGAAACGCACTGTCTTGGCGAAAGAAAGCTATTTTGTACAACTTCATAGAAATAGCTGTAACTTTTGATAGAAGACTCAGACAAACATGTTTATGGCTTTATCTTATAGAACTCAAGGTCTCCGTGCTGGGAAAACAGGTTTTGCAGCTGTTTGAGCTAAGATTTCCAAGTTATTCACATAATGAAAACCTATACTTTGTTTCGGTCGAGTTCCCCATTCAAAATGCATGTAACAGTGAGAAACGCACTGTCTTGGCGAAAGAAAACGTTTTTGTACAACTTCATAGAAATAGCTGTAACTTTTGATAGAAGACTCAGACAAACATGTTTATGGCCTTATATTATAGAACTCAAGGTCTCCGTGCTGGGAAAACAGGTTTTGCAGCTGTTTGAGCTAAGATTTCCAAGTTATTCACATAATGAAAACTTATACTTTGTTTCGGTCGAGTTCCCCATTCAAATGCATGTAACAGTGAGAAATGCACTGTCTTGGCGAAAGAAATTGTTTTTGTACAACTTCATATAAATAGCTGTAACTTTTGATAGAAGACTCGGATACACATGTTTATGGCTTTATATTATAGAACTCAAGGTCTCCGTGCTGGGAAAACAGGTTTTGCAGCTGTTTGAGCTAAGATTTCCAAGTTATTCACATAATGAAAACCTATACTTTGTTTCGGTCGAGTTCCCCATTCAAATGCATGTAACAGTGAGAAACGCACTGTCTTGGCGAAAGAAAGCGTTTTTGTACAACTTCATATAAATAGCTGTAACTTTTGATAGAAGACTCGGATACACATGTTTATGGCTTTATCTTATAGAACTCAAGGTCTCCGTGCTGGGCAAACAGGTTTTGCAGCTGTTTGAGCTAAGATTTCCAAGTTATTCACATAATGAAAACCTATACTTTGTTTCGGTCGAGTTCCCCATTCAAATGCATGTAACAGTGAGAAACGCACTGTCTTGGCGAAAGAAAACGTTTTTGTACAACTTCATAGAAATAGCTGTAACTTTTGATAGAAGACTCAGACATGTTTATGGCCTTATATTATAGAACTCAAGGTCTCCGTGCTGGGAAAACAGGTTTTGCAGCTGTTTGAGCTAAGATTTCCAAGTTATTCACATAATGAAAACTTATACTTTGTTTCGGTCGAGTTCCCCATTCAAATGCATGTAACAGTGAGAAACGCACTGTCTTGGCGAAAGAAAGCGTTTTTGTACAACTTCATATAAATAGCTGTAACTTTTGATAGAAGACTCGGATACACATGTTTATGGCTTTATATTATAGAACTCAAGGTCTCCGTGCTGGGAAAACAGGTTTTGCAGCTGTTTGAGCTAAGATTTCCAAGTTATTCACATAATGAAAACCTATACTTTGTTTCGGTCGAGTTCCCCATTCAAATGCATGTAACAGTGAGAAACGCACTGTCTTGGCGAAAGAAAGCGTTTTTGTACAACTTCATATAAATAGCTGTAACTTTTGATAGAAGACTCGGATACACATGTTTATGGCTTTATCTTATAGAACTCAAGGTCTCCGTGCTGGGCAAACAGGTTTTGCAGCTGTTTGAGCTAAGATTTCCAAGTTATTCACATAATGAAAACCTATACTTTGTTTCGGTCGAGTTCCCCATTCAAATGCATGTAACAGTGAGAAACGCACTGTCTTGGCGAAAGAAAGCTATTTTGTACAACTTCATATAAATAGCTGTAACTTTTGATAGAAGACTCGGATACACATGTTTATGGCTTTATCTTATAGAACTCAAGGTTCCCGTGCTGGGCAAACAGGTTTTGCAGCTGTTTGAGCTAAGATTTCCAAGTTATTCACATAATGAAAACCTATACTTTGTTTCGGTCGAGTTCCCCATTCAAATGCATGTAACAGTGAGAAACGCACTGTCTTGGCGAAAGAAAGCGTTTTTGTACAACTTCATATAAATAGCTGTAACTTTTGATAGAAGACTCAGACAAACATGTTTATGGCTTTATCTTATAGAACTCAAGGTCTCCGTGCTGGGAAAACAGGTTTTGCAGCTGTTTGAGCTAAGATTTCCAAGTTATTCACATAATGAAAACTTATACTTTGTTTCGGTCGAGTTCCCCATTCAAATGCATGTAACAGTGAGAAACGCACTGTCTTGGCGAAAGAAAGCGTTTTTGTACAACTTCATATAAATAGCTGTAACTTTTGATAGAAGACTCGGATACACATGTTTATGGCTTTATCTTATAGAACTCAAGGTCTCCGTGCTGGGCAAACAGGTTTTGCAGCTGTTTGAGCTAAGATTTCCAAGTTATTCACATAATGAAAACCTATACTTTGTTTCGGTCGAGTTCCCCATTCAAATGCATGTAACAGTGAGAAACGCACTGTCTTGGCGAAAGAAAGCGTTTTTGTACAACTTCATATAAATAGCTGTAACTTTTGATAGAAGACTCAGACAAACATGTTTATGTTGTTGGCTGAGGCCATCAGCATTACACCAGGGACAGTGCTTCCTGTGAGGCCATCTTCACCACACCAGGGCCTGTATTTTTGGCTGAGGCCATCCACATTACACCAGGGCCTTTGGTCATGACTGAGGCCAACTACATTTCATCAGGGCCTGTGGTCATGGCTGAGGACATTCACATTACACCAGGGCCTGTGGTTCTGGCCAATACCATCCACATTTCACCAGGGCCAGTGTTGTTAGATTAGGCGATCCACATTACAACCGGGCCTGTGCTACTGGCTGAGGACATTTACATTTCACCAGGGCCTGTGGTCATGGCTGAGGCCATCCACATTACACCAGGGCCAGTTGTGCTGGCCAATACCATCCACATTTCACCAGGGCCACTGTAGTTGGCTGAGGCCATACATTTTACACCAGGGAGAGTGCTTCCTGTGAGGTGATCTTCACCAAACAAGGGCCTTTGCCATGGGCTGAGGCCATTCACATTACACCAGGGTGTGTGGTGCTGACCGATATCATGCACATTTCAAAAGGGCCAGTGGTGTTGGCTGAGGCCATACACATTACACCAGGGACAGTGCTTCCTGTGAGGCCATCTTCCCCCCACCAGGGCCTCTACTGCTCGTTGATACCATCCACATTACACCTGGGCCTGTGGTGCTGACCGATCCCATGCGCATTTCACCAGGGCCAGTGGTGTTGGCTAAGGCCATTCACATTACACCAGTGTGTGTGGTGATGACCAATACCATCGATATTTCAACAGGGCGACTGTTGTCGGATGAGGCCATCCGCATTACAACAGGGACAGTGCTTCCATCAACATTACACCAGGGCCTTGTGTTGCTGGCTGATGCGATCTACAGTACACAAGGGCCTGTGCAACTGGCTGAGGACATTCACATTACATCACGGCCTGTGATGCCGGCTTCTACCATCCACATTACTCCAGGGACAGTGCTTCATGTGAGGCCATCTTCACCCCACCAGGGCCTCTTTTGCTCGTTGATGCCATCCACATTACACCTCGGCCTGTGGTGCTAACCGATATCATGCACATTTCACCAGGGCCAGTGGTGTTGGCTAAGGCCATCCACATTACCTGTTCTACTGGCTGAGGACATTTACATTTCACCAGGGACTGTGTTTGTGGCTGATCCCATCCACAATATACAAAGGCCTGTGCTTCTGGCTGATACCATCCTCATTTCACCAGGGCCTGCGTTGCTGGCTCATGCCATCCACATTACACCAGGGTCAGTTCTCCCTTTGACGCCATATTCACCACACAAGGGCATGTGCTTCTGGCTGATACCATCCTCATTTCACCAGGGCCCGTGTTGCTGGCTCATTCCATCCATATTACACCAGTGCATGTGGTGCTGTCGGAAACCATCCACATTTCACAAGGTCTTGTGTTGCTGGCTGATGCCATCCACATTACACCACTGCCAGTGCTTCCTGTTACGCCATCATCACCACACCAGGGCCTGTGGTGCTAGCTGAGGCCATCCACATTGCACCAGTGCCTTGTGATGCTTGCCGATACCAAACACATTTCACAAGGGCCAGTGCTCCCTGTGAGGCCGTCTTCACCACACCGGGGCCTGTGCTTTCTGTCTGAGACCATCTTCACCAGACCAGGGTCTGTGCTACTGCCTGATGCCATCCACATTACACCAGATCCAGTGCTTCCTGTGCGGTCATCATCACCACATCAGGGCCTGTGCTTCTGGCTAATGCCATCCACTTTACACAAGGGCATGTGTTGCTGGCTTAGACCAACTAAATTTCAACAGGGCCTGTGCTACTCGTGCATTCCATGCACATTAAACCAGGGCCTTTGGTTTTGGCCGTTACCATCCACATTTTTACCAGATTCTGTGCTACTTGCTGATTCAATCCACATGACATCCAAAACACAGAAGGGCCTGTGATACTGGCTGATGCGATCCACATTACACAAGGGCCAGTGGTGTTGCTGGCTGATGCCATTCACAATACTCAAGGGCCTGTGCTACTGGCTGATGCCATCTACATTACACCAGGGCCTGTGGTGCTCGCCAATACCAGCGACATTTCACCAGGGCCAGTGTTGGTAGATGAGGCCATCCACATTATACCACGGCATGTGCTCCCTGTGAGGCTATCGTCACCACACCAGGGCCTGTATTGCTGGCTTAGGCCATCCACATTGCACCTGGGCTAGTGCTCCCTTTAAAGCCAACTTCACGACAGCAGGGCCTGCACTGCTGTCTGAGGTCATCTACATTTCACCAGAGCCTGTGTTGCTGGCTGATGTGATCCACATTACACAAGGGCCTGTGCTACTCGCTGATGCCGTCCCAATTACACCAGGGCCAGTGGTGTTGGCCAATACCATCCACATTTCACCAAGGCCAGTGTTGTTTGCTGAGGCCATCCACATTACACAGGGGACAGTTCTTCCTGTGAGGCCATCTTCACCACACGAGGGCCTTTGCTGCTGGCTGAATCCATTCAAATTACACCAGGGCCTCTGGTGCTGGCCAATACCATCCACATTTCAGCAGGGCCACTGTTGTTGGCTTAGGCCATCCACGTTACACCAGAGACTGTGATTCCGGCTTCTACCATCCACATTACACCAGGGCCTGTGCTTCCTGTGAGGCCATCTTTACCCCACCAGGGCCTTTGATACTCGTTGATGCCATCCACATTAGGGCCTTTGATGCTGGCCGATATCATGCACATTACACCAGGGCCAGTGTTGTAAGCTAAGGCCATCCACATTACATCAGGGTGTGTGGTGCTCACCAATACCATCCATATTTCACAAGGGCCAGTGTATTTAGATTATGCCATCCACATTGCACCGGGGCCACGGGGTTCGATGAGGACATTAACATTGCACCAGGGACTGTGCTGCTGGCTGAGGCCACCTATATTTCACGAGGGCCTGTGTTGATGGCTGATGCCATCCACAATACACCAGGGCCAGTGATTTCTGTGAGGCCATCTTCACTAGACCAGGGTCTGTGCTGCTTGCTGATGCCATCGAAAATACACCAGGGCCAGTGATTCCTGTGAGGCCATCGTCACAAGACCAGGGCCTGTGCTGCTAGCCATCCAAATTACCCAAGGGCCTGTGTTGCTGGCCGAAAACAACCACATTTCACCAGGGCCTGTGGTGTTGCTGGATGAGGCCATCCACATTACACCAGGGCCTGTGCTACTCGTTGATACCATCCACATTTCTCCAGGGCTTGTGTTGCTGGCTGATGCGATCCACAGTACACAAGGGCCTGTGCTACTGGCTTAGGACATTAACATTACAACATGGCCTGTAGTGCTGGCCAATACCATCCACATTTCACCAGGGCCACTGTTGTTGGATGAGGCCATACACTTTACATCAGGGACAGTGCTTCCTGTGAGGCCATCTTCACCACACCAGGGCCTGTATTTTTGGCTGAGGCCATCCACATTACACCAGGGCCTTTGGTCATGACTGAGGCCAACTACATTTCATCAGGGCCTGTGGTCATGGCTGAGGACATTCACATTACACCAGGGCCTGTGGTTCTGGCCAATACCATCCACATTTCACCAGGGCCAGTGTTGTTGGCTGAGGCCATTCACATTGCAGTAGGGCCTGTGCTGCTGGCTGAGGCCACCTATATTTCACGAGGGCCTGTGATTTCTGTGAGGCCATCTTCACTAGACCAGGGTCTGTGCTGCTTGCTGATGCCATCGAAAATACACCAGGGCCAGTGATTCCTGTGAGGCCATCGTCACAAGACCAGGGCCTGTGCTGCTAGCCATCCAAATTACCCAAGGGCCTGTGTTGCTGGCCGAAAACAACCACATTTCACCAGGGCCTGTGGTGTTGCTGGATGAGGCCATCCACATTACACCAGGGCCTGTGCTACTCGTTGATACCATCCACATTTCTCCAGGGCTTGTGTTGCTGGCTGATGCGATCCACAGTACACAAGGGCCTGTGCTACTGGCTTAGGACATTAACATTACAACATGGCCTGTAGTGCTGGCCAATACCATCCACATTTCACCAGGGCCACTGTTGTTGGATGAGGCCATACACTTTACATCAGGGACAGTGCTTCCTGTGAGGCCATCTTCACCACACCAGGGCCTGTATTTTTGGCTGAGGCCATCCACATTACACCAGGGCCTTTGGTCATGACTGAGGCCAACTACATTTCATCAGGGCCTGTGGTCATGGCTGAGGACATTCACATTACACCAGGGCCTGTGGTTCTGGCCAATACCATCCACATTTCACCAGGGCCAGTGTTGTTGGCTGAGGCCATTCACATTGCAGTAGGGCCTGTGCTGCTGGCTGAGGCCACCTATATTTCACGAGGGCCTGTGATTTCTGTGAGGCCATCTTCACTAGACCAGGGTCTGTGCTGCTTGCTGATGCCATCGAAAATACACCAGGGCCAGGGATTCCTGTGAGGCCATCTTCACCAGACCAGGGCCTGTGCTGCTAGCCATCCAAATTACCCAAGGGCCTGTGTTGCTGGCCGAAAACAACCACATTTCACCAGGGCCTGTGGTGTTGCTGGATGAGTCCATCCACATTACACCAGGGCCTGTGGTACTGGCTGAAGACATTTACATTTCACCAGGGCCTATGGTCATGACTGAGGCCAACTACATTTCATCAGGGCCTGTGGTCATGGCTGAGGACATTCACATTACACCAGGGCCTGTGGTTCTGGCCAATACCATCCACATTTCACCAGGGC
Organism: Diplotaxodon limnothrissa; assembly: GCF_057381915.1. Classification (NCBI taxonomy): domain Eukaryota; kingdom Metazoa; phylum Chordata; class Actinopteri; order Cichliformes; family Cichlidae; genus Diplotaxodon; species Diplotaxodon limnothrissa. The sequence continues at coordinate 29,504,638 of NC_140608.1, read as the reverse complement.
CAGTGTTGTTGGCTAAGGCTATTCACATTACACCAGGGCCTGTGGTGCTGGCCAATACCATCCACATTTCACCAGGGCCAGTGTTGTTGGATGAGGCCATCCAAATTACACCAGGGAGAGTGCTTCCTGTGAAACCATCATCACCACACCAGGGCCTGTGGTGCTGGCTGATACCATCCACATTACACAAGGGCCTGTGCTGCTAGCCTTCCACATTACCCAAGGGCCTGTGTTGCTGGTTGATGCCATTCACAATACTCAAGGGCCTGTGCTACTGGCTGATGCCATCTACATTACAGCAGGCCCTTTTTGTGCTGGCCAATACCATCGACATTTCACCAAGGCCAGTGTTGTTTGCTGAGGCCATCCACATTACACAAGGGACAGTGCTTCCTTTGAGGTCATCTTCATCACACGAGGGCCTGTGCTGCTGGCTGAAGCCATTCAAATTACACCAGGGCCTTTGGTGCTGGCCAATACCATCCACATTTCACCAGGGCCACTGTTGTTGGCTGAGGCCATACACTTTACATCAGGGACAGTGCTTCCTGTGAGGCCATCTTTACCACACCAGGGCCTGTACTTTTGGCTGAGGCCATATACATTACACCAGGGCCTTTGGTGCTGGCCAATACCATCCACATTTCACCAGGCCCTTTGGTGCTGTCCGAAACCATCCACATTTCACCAGGGCTTGTGTTGCTGGCTGATGCGATCCACAATACACCAGGGCCTGTGGTGCTGTCTGATACCATCCATATTTCACCAGGGCCAGTGTTGTTGGATGAGGCCATCCACATCACACCAAGGACAGTGCTTCCTTTGAGGCAATCTTCACCACACGAGGGCCTGTGTTGCTGGCTGAAGCCATTCAAATTACACCAGGGCCACTGTCGTTGGCTTAGGCCATCCACATTACACCAGAGACTGTGATGTTGGCTTCTACCATCCATATTACACCAGGGCCTGTGCTTCCTGTGAGGCCATCTTTACCCCATCACAGGCCCTAATGTGGATGGCATCATTACACTACTGGCAGTGCTTCCTGTGATGCCATCATCACCAAACCAGGGCCTGTGGTGCTGGCTGAGGCCATCCACATTACACCAGGGCCTGTGCTACTCGTTGATACCAACCACATTTCACAAGGGCTTGTGTTGCTGGCTGATGCGATCCGAAATATACAAGGGCCTCTGCTTCTGGCTGAGGACATTCACATTACACCAGGGCCTGTGGTGCTGGCTAATACCATCCATATTTCACCAGGGCCACTGTTGTTGGATGAGGCCATCCAATTACACCAGGGATAGTGCTTCCTGTGAGGCCATCATCACCACACCAGGTCCTGTGGTGCTGGCTCATACCATCCACATTACACAACGGCCAGTGCTGCTAGCCTTCCACATTACCCAAGGGCCTGTATTGCTGGCCTACACCATCCACATTTCACAAGGGCCAGTGGTGTTGCTGGCTGATGCCATTCACAATACTCAAGGGCCTGTGCTACTGGCTGATGCCATCCACATTACACAAGGGCCAGTGCTGCTAGCCTTCCAGATTACACCAGGGCCTGTGGTGCTTGCCAATACCACCGACATTTCACCAGGGTTAGTGTTGTTTGCTGAGGCTATCCACATTACACCAGGGACATTGCTTCCTGTGAGGCCATCATCACCACACCAGGGCCTGTGGTGCTGGCTGATACCATCCACATTACACAAGGGCCAGTGATGCTAGCCTTCCACATTACACCAGGGCCTGTGGTGCTGGCCAATACCACCGACATTACACCAGGGCCAGTGGTGTTGGCTGAGGCCATCAGCATTACACCAGGGACAGTGCTTCCTGTGATGCCATCATCACCAAACCAGGGCCTGTGGTGCTGGCTGAGGCCATCCACATTACACCAGGGCCTGTGCTACTCGTTGATACCAACCACATTTCACCAGGGCTTGTGTTGCTGGCTGATGCGATCCATAATACACAAGGGCCTGTGCTTCTGGCTGAGGATATTCACATTACACCAGGGCCTGTGCTACTGGCTGATGCCATCTACATTACAGCAGGCCCTTTTTGTGCTGGCCAATACCATCGACATTTCACCAAGGCCAGTGTTGTTTGCTGAGGCCATCCACATTACACAAGGGACAGTGCTTCCTGTGAGGCCATCTTCACCACACGAGGGCCTGTGCTGCTGGCTGAAGCCATTCAAATTACAACAGGGCCTGTGGTGCTGGCCAATACCATCCACATTTCACCAGGGCCACTGTTGTTGGCTGAGGCCATACACTTTACATCAGGGACATTGCTTCCTGTGAGGCCATCTTCACCACACGAGGGCCTGTGCTGCTGGCTGAGGCCATATACATTACACCAGGGCCTTTGGTGCTGGCCAATAGCATCCACATTTCACCAGGGCTTGTGTTGCTGGCTGATGACATCCAAAACACAGAAGGGCCTGTGATACTGGCTGATGCCATCCACATTACACAAAGGCCTGTGGTCCTGGCCAATACCATCCACATTTCACCATGGCCAGTGTTGTTGGATGAGGCCATCCGCATTACACCAGGGCCAGTGATTCCCATGAGGCCATCGTCACCAGACCAGGGCCTGTGCTGCTAGCCATCCAAATTAGCCAAGGGCCTGTGTTGCTGGCCGAAAACAACCACATTTCACCAGGGCCTGTGGTTTTGCTGGATGAGGCCATCCACATTTCACCAGGGCCTGTGTTGCTGGCTGATGCGATCCACATTACAACATGGCCTGTAGTGCTGTCCGAAACCATCCACATTTCACCAGGGTTTGTGTTGCTGGCTGATGACATACACAACACAGAAGGGCCTGTGATTCTGGCTAATGCCATCCACATTACACCAGGGACAGTGCTTCCTGTCAGGCCATCATCACCAAACCAGGGCCTGTGGTGCTGGCTGAAGCCATCCACATTACACCAGAGCCTGTGCTACTCGTTGATACCAACCACATTTCACCAGGGCTTGTGGTGCTGGCTGATACCATCCACATTACACAAGGGCCAGTGCTGCTAGCCTTCCACATTACCCAAGGGCCTGTGTTGCTGGCTGATGCCATTCACAATTCTCAAGGGCATGTGCTACTGGCTGATGCCATCTACATTACAGCAGGCCCTTTTTGTGCTGGCCAATACCATCGACATTTCACCAAGGCCAGTGTTGTTTGCTGAGGCCATCCACATTACACCAGGGACAGTGCTTCCTGTGAGGCCATCTTCACCACCCCAGGGCCTGTGCTGCTGGCTGAAGCCATTCAAATTACACCAGGACCTCTGGTGCTGGCCAATACCATCCACATTTCCCCAGGGCCACTGTTGTTGGCTTAGGCCATCCAGATTACACCAGAGACTGTGATGTCGGCTTATACCATCCACATTACATCAGGGCCTGTGCTTCCTGTGAGGCCATCTTTACCCCACCAGGGCCTTTGATGCTCGTTGATGCCATCCACATTAGGGCCTGTGACGCTGGGCGATATCATGCACATTACACCAGGGCCAGTGGTGTAAGCTACGGCCATCCACATTACACCAGGGTGTGTGGTGCTTACCAATACCATCCATATTTCACAAGGGCCAGTGTTGTTAGATTATGCCATCCACATTACACCAGGTCCTGTGCTTCTGGCTGAGGCCATCCACATTGCACCGGGGCCATGGGGTTGGATGAGGACATTAACATTACACCAGGGACTGTGTTGCTGGCTGAGGCCATTCACATTGCAGTAGGGCCTGTGCTGCTGGCTGAGGCCATTCACATTGCAGTAGGGCCTGTGCTGCTGGCTGAGGCCACCTATATTTCACGAGGGCCTGTGTTGATGGCTCATGCCATCCACAATACACCAGGGCCAGTGATTTCTGTGAGGCCATCTTCACTAGACCAGGGTCTGTGCTGCTTGCTGATGCCATCGAAAATACACCAGGGCCAGTGATTCCTGTGAGGCCATCGTCACCAGACCACGGCCAGTGCTGCTAGCCATCCAAATTACCCAAGGGCCTGTGTTGCTGGCCGAAAACAACCACATTTCACCAGGGCCTGTGGTGTTGCTGGATGAGGCCATGCACATTACACCAGGGCTTGTGCTACTGGCTGAGGACATTTACATTTCACCAGGGCCTGTGGTCATGGCTGAGGCCAACTACATTTCATCAGGGCCTGTGGTCATGGCTGAGGACATTCACATTACACCAGGGCCTGTGGTGCTGGCCAATACCATCCACATTTCATTCCACCGGGAGAACGGAAAAGAGCAGCTGGGGTCAAGCGAAGGAACGGTCTTTGTCCGGTTCTCTCCCGTGCACGAGAAACATGAAGAACTTTGCCTACTTCGGGTCTTGCTTGCTGTGTAATTATATTGCCTTTAACGTTCCAGCGAATAGGTTCAAGCTACAAACCTATCATTAATTGGTCCTTCGAGCCGGATCCTTGGAGTCGACATTCACCGAGGGGAGGAGAGGCACGTTGAAAGACTGACGTCAGCCAGGAAGTTCCTGTGGATTAACTGTCTGTCTTTTCTCCTCGATGAATGACGATCGGCGGGATTCGAGGCTGATATTACACGCTAAGCAACACCGAGTAAGTTTAGAGTCCAACTCTATAACTGTACGTCTTCGCCGCTCAGTGGGACGTTGTCCGTGGCCGCTCAGTGGGGCTCATGCCATCCACATTTCACCAGATCAAGTGGTGTTGGCTATGGCCATTCACATTACACCAGGGTGTTTGGTGCTAACCAATACCATCCATATTTCACCAGGGACAGTGTTGTTAGATCAGGCCATCCACATTACAACAGGGCCTGTGATACTGGCTGAGGACATTTACATTTCACCAGGGCCTGTGGTCATGGCTGAGACCAACTACATTTCACCAGGGCCTGTGTTGTTGGCTGATCCCATCCACAATATACAAAGGCTGTGCTACTGGCTGATGCCATCCACATTACACCAGGGCCAGTGCTGCCTGTGAGGCCATCTTCACCACACCACTGCCTGCGTTGCTGGCTGATGTGATCCACAATTCAAAAGGCCTGTGCTACTGGCTAAGGCCATTCACATTAAACCAGGGTGTGTGATGCTGACCAATACGATCGATATTTCACCAGGGCCACTGTTGTTGGCTGAGGCCATACACATAACACCAGGGCCTGTGTTACTGGCTGATGCCATCCACAATACACAAGGGCCTGTGCTACTGGCTGATGCCATCCACATTACACCAGGGCCAGTGGTGTTGACTGAGGACATTCACATTACACCTGGGCCTGTGGTGCTGAACGATATCATCCACATTTCACCAGATCAAGTGGTGTTGGCTATGGCCATTCACATTACACCAGGGTGTGTTTTACTCGTTGATACCATCCACATTTCACCAGGGTTTGTGTTGCTGGCTGATGTGATCCACATTTCACCAGGGCCAGTGTTGCTGGCTGAGGTCATCCACAATACACCAGGGCCAGTGCTCCCTGTGAAGCCATCTTCACCACACCACTGTCTGTGTTGCTGGCAGAGGCCATACACATTGCAACAGGGCCAATGCTCCCTGCGAGGCCATATTCACCACACCAGGGCCTGTGCTGCTGGCTGATACCATCCATATTTTACCAGGGCCTGTGCTTTTGGCTGATGCCATTCACATTACACCAGGGCCAGTGGTGTTGGTTGAGGACATTCCCATTACACCTGGGCCTGTGGTGCTGAACCATTTCATGCACATTTCACCAGATCAAGTAGTGTTGGCTAGGGACAGTGCTCCCTGTGAGGCCATCTTCACCACACCAGGGCCTGCGTTGCTGGCTGATGTGATCCACAATTCACAACGGCCTGTGCTACTGGCTAAGGCCATTCACATTACACCAGGGCCAGTGGTGTTGGCTGAGGACATTCACATTACACCTGGGCCTCTATTACTGAACGATATCATACACATTTCACCAGATCAAGTGGTGTTGTCTATGGCCATTCACATTACACCAGGGTGTGTGGTGATGACCAATACCATCCATATTTTACCAGGGACTGTGTTGTTAGATCAGGCCATCCACATTACAACAGGGCCTGTGATACTGGCTGAGGACATTTACAGTTCACCAGGGCCTGTGGTCATGGCTGAGGCCAACTACATTTCACCAGGGCCTGTGTTGGTGGCTGATCCCATCCACATTACACCAGGGCCAGTGCTCCCTATGAGGCCATCTTCACCACACCACTGCCTGCGTTGCTGGCTGATGTGATCCACAGGTCACAAGGGCCTGTGCTACTGGCTAAGGCCATTCACATTAAACCAGGGTGTGTGGTGCTGACCAATACGATCCATATTTCACCAGGTCCACCGTTGTTGGCTGAGGCCATACACCTAACACCAGGGACAGTGCTTTTGGCTGAGGCCATCATCACCACACCATGGCGTGTGATGCTGGCTGATACCATCCACATTACACAAGGGCCAGTGCTGCTAGCCTTCCACATTAAACCAGGGCCTGTGGTGTTGGCCAATACCACCGACATTTCACCAGGGTTAGTGTTGTTTGCTGAGGCCATCCACATTACACCAGGGACATTGCTTCCTGTGAGGCCATCATCACCACACCAGGGCCTGTGGTGCTGGCTGATACCATCCACATTACACCAGGGCCTGTGCTACTCGTTGATACCAACCACATTTCACCAGGGCTTGTGTTGCTGGCTGATGCGATCCATAATAAACAAGGGCCTGTGCTTCTGGCTGAGGATATTCACATTACACCAGGGCCTGTGCTACTGGCTGATGCCATCCACATTACACCAGGGACATTGCTTCCTGTGACGCCATATTCACCACACCAGGGACTGTGCTGTTGGCTGAAACCATCCACATTACATCAGGGCCATTGGTCCTTGTCGATGTCATCCATATTTCACCAGGGCCAGTGGTGTTGGCTAAGGCCATCCACATTACACCAAGGTCTGTGGTGTTGGCCATTACCATCCACATTTCACCTGGGCCAGTGTTGGTAGATGAGGCCATCCACATTATACCACGGCATGTGCTCCCTGTGAGGCTATCGTCACCACACCAGGGCCTGTATTGCTGGCTTAGGCCATCGACATTGCACCAGGGCTAGTGCTCCCTCTGAGGCCAACTTCACGACAGCAGGGCCTGCGCTGCTGTCTGAGGTCATCTACATTTCACCAGAGCCTGTGTTGCTGGCTGATGTGATCCACAATACACAAGGGCCTGTGCTACTCGTTGATGCCATCCACATTAAACCAGGGCGTGTGGTGAAGGCCGAAACCATCCACATTTCACCAGGGCTTGTGTTGCTGGCTGATGCGATCCACAATACACAAGGGCCTGTGCTACTGGCTGATGCCATCCCCATTACACCAGGGCCAGTGGTGTTGGCTGAGGACATTCACATTACGCCAGGGCCTGTGGTGTTGGCCAATACCATCCACATTTCACCAGGGCCAGTGTTGTTGCCATAGGAAATACACATTACACCAGTGACAGTGCTTCCTGTGAGGCCATCTTCACCACACTAGGGCCTGTACTGTTGGATGAGGCCATCCTCATTACACCAGGTACAGTTCTTCCTGTGTGGCAATCATCACCAAACCAGGGCCTGTGGTGCTGGATTAGGCCATCCACATTTCACCAGTGATTGTGTTGCTGGCTGATGCGTTCCACAAAACACAAGGGCCTTTACTACTGGCTGAGGATATTCACATTACACCAGGGCCTGTGGTGGTGGCCAATATAATCCACATTTCACCAGGGCCACTGTTGTTGGACGAGGCCATCCACATTACACCAGGGCCTCTGCTACTCGATGATACCATCCACATTTCACCAGGGATTCTGTTGCCGGCTGATGCGTTCCAGAAAACGCAAGGGCCTTTACTACTGGCTGAGGATATTCACATTACACCAGGGCCAGTGGTGCTGACCAATATAATCCACATTTCACCAGGGCCACTGTTGTTGGCTGAGGCCATACACATTACAACCAGGGACACTGCTTCCTGTGAGGCCATCTTCACCACACCAGGGACTGTACTGTTGGATGAGGCCATCCACATTTCACCAGGGACACTGCTTCCTGTGAGGCGATCTTCACCACACCAGGGACTGTACTGTTGGATGAGGCCATCCACATTTCACCAGGGCTTGTGTTGCTGGCTGATGCGATCCATAATACACAAGGGCCTGTGCTACTGGCTGATGCCATCCCCATTACACCAGGGCCAGTGGTGTTGGATGAGGCCATTCACATTACACCAGGGCCTGTGGTGCTGGCCAATACCATCCACATTACACCAGGGCCAGTGGTGTTGGCTGAGGACATTCAAATTACACCAGGGCCTGTGGTGCTGGCTAATACCATCCACATTTCACCAGGGCCAGTGTTGTTGGCTGAGGCCATACACATTACACAAGGGACAGTGCTTCCTGTGAGGCCATCTTCACGACACAAGGGCCTGTGCTTCTGGCTGAGGCGATCCACATTACATCACGGCCTGTGATGTCGGCTTCTACCATCCACATTACACCAGCGACAGTGATTGCTGTGAGGCCATCTTCACCCCACCAGGGCCTCTGCTGCTCATTGATGCGGTCCACATTACACCTGGGCCTCTGGTGCTGACCAATATCATGCACATTTCACCAGGGCCAGTGGTGTTGGCTAAGGCCATTCACATTACACCAGGGTGTGTGGTGCTGACCAATACCATCCATATTTCACCAGGGAAAGAGTTGTTTGATGAGGCCATCCACATTACAACAGGGCCTGTGCTACTGGCTGAGGACATTTACATTTCACCTGGGCCTGTGGTCATGGCCGAGGCCAACTACATTTCATCAGGCCCTGTGGTCATGGCTGAGGGCATTCACATTACACCAGGGCCTGTGGTGCTGGCCAATACCATCCACATTTCACCTGGGCCAGTGTTGGTAGATGAGGCCATCCACATTACAACAGGGCCTGTGCTACTGGCTGAGGCCATCCACATTATACCACGGCATGTTCTCCCTGTGAGGCTATCGTCACCACACCAGGGCCTGTATTGCTGGCTTAGGCCATCCACATTGCATCAGGGCTAGTGCTCCCTCTGAGGCCAACTTCACGACAGCAGGGCCTGCGCTGCTGTCTGAGGTCATCTACATTTCACCATAACCTGTGTTGCTGGCTGATGTGATCTACATTACACAAGGGCCTGTGCTACTTTTTGATGCCATCCACATTAAACCAGGGCCTGTGGTGCAGACCCAAACCATCCACATTTCACCAGGGCTTGTGTTGCTGGCTGATGCGATCCACAATACACAAGGGCCTGTGCTACTGGCTGATGCCATCCTCATTACACCAGGGCCAGTGTTGTTGGCTGAGGACATTCATATTACGCCAGGGCCTTTGGTGTTGGCCAATGCCATCCACATTACACCAGGGCCTGTGTTGCTGGCCGAAACGATCCACATTTGACAAGGGCCATTGGTGTTGCTGGCTGATGCCATTCACAATACTCAAGGGCCTGTGCTACCGGCTGATGCCATTTACATTACACCAGGGCCTGTGGTGTTGGCCAATACCACCGACATTTCACCAGGGCCAGTGTTGTTTGCTGAGGCCATCCACATTACACCAGGGACAGTGCTTCCTGTGAGGCCATCTTCACCACACCAGGGACTGTGCTGTTGGCTGAAACCATCCACATTACATCAGAGCCATTGGTCCTTGCCGATGTCATCCACATTTCACCAGGGCCAGTGGTGTTGGCTATTACCATCCACATTTCACCTAGGCCAGTGTTGGTCGATGAGACCATCCACATTACAACAGGACCTGTGCTACTGGCTGAGGCCATCCACATTATACCACGGCATGTGCTCCCTGTGAGGCTATCGTCACCACACCAGGGCCTGTATTGCTGGCTTAGACCATCCACATTGCACCACGGCTAGTGCTCCCTCTGAGGCCAACTTCACGACAGCAGGGCCTGCGCTGCTGTCTGAGGTCATCTACATTTCACCAGAGCCTGTGTTGCTGGCTGCTGTGATCCACAATACACAAGGGCCTGTGCTACTGGCTGAGGACATTAACATTAAACCAGGGCCTGTGGTGCTGGCTAATACCATCCACATTTCACCAGGGCCAGTGTTGTTTGCTGAGGCCATCCACATTACACCAGGGACAGTGCTTCCTGTGAGGCCATCTTCACCACAACAGGGCCTGTGCTACTGGCTGAGTCAGACTACATTTCACCAGAGCGCATGTTGCCGGCTGAGGCCATCTACATTTCACCAGGGCCTGGCTGCTGTCTGAGGCCATCCACATTACACCATGGCCTGTGCTTCCTGTGAGGCCATCTTCACAACACTAGGGCCTGTACTGTTGGATGAGGCCATCCTCATTACACCAGGTACAGTTCTTCCAGTGTGGCAATCATCACCAAACCAGGGCCTGTGGTGCTGGATTAGGCCATCCACATTTCATCAGGGATTGTGTTGCTGGCTGATGCGTTCCACAAAACACAAGGGCCTTTACTACTGGCTGAGGATATTCACATTACACCAGGGCCTGTGATGATGGCCAATATAATCCACATTTCACCAGGGCCACTGTTGTTGGCTGAGGCCATACACATTACACAAGGGACAGTGCTTCCTGTGAGGCCATCTTCACCACACCAGGGCCTCTGCTGCTCGTTGATGCCATCCACATTACACCTGGGCCTGTGGTGCTGACCGATATCATGCACATTTCACCAGGTTGTGTGGTGCTGACCAATACCATCCATATTTCACCAGCGACAGAGTTGTTAGTTGAGGACATTCACATTACACCAGGGCCTGTGGTGCTAGCCAATACCATCCACGTTACACCAGGGCCAATGGTGTTGGCTGAGGACATTAACATTAGAGCAGGGACTGTGTTGCTGGCTGAGGCCACCTATATTTCACGAGGGCCTGTGCTGCTTGCTGATGACATCGAAAATACACCAGGGCCAGTGATTCCTGTGAGGCCATCTTCATCAGACCAGGGCCTGTGCTGCTAGCCATCCAAATTACCCAAAGGCCTGTGTTGCTGGCCGAAAACAATCTCATTTCACCAGGGCCTGTGGTGTTGCTGTATGAGGCCATCCACATTATACCAGGGCCTGTGCTACTCGTTGATACCATCCACATTTCACCAGGGCTTGTGTTGCAGGCTGATGCGATCCACAGTACACAAAGGCCTGGTCTACTGGTGAGGACATTCACATTACAACATGGCCTGTTGTGCTGGCCAATACCATCCACATTTCACCAGGGCCATTGTGGTTGGCTGAGGCCATATACTTTACATACAACAACAACAACAACAATCTCTATTTATAGAGCACATTTAAAAGCCTTGGGCATACCAAAGTGCTTTACATAAAACAATAAAAAATAAAACAGTTCACACATTAACATCAAATACATAAAGGTAACGAATTATGTTCACCGATAAAAGCCAGCAATAAGAGTAAACTGCAGCACATAGGTTATAGCAAGGTAAGACTGTACCCCCAAGATAAAAGACATCAATAATGGAAAGATAGCAGAGAATTTAATACAATAGGTCAATAGGTCACTGCAAGCAAGCCAGCATTTAACTGGTAGAAAAGGCAAGTTTAAAAAGATATGTTTTTAGCTGTGATTTAAAAGAATGAATAGAATCAGACGCTCGGATGCCAATCGGGAGATTGTTCCACAGCTCCGGTGCAACTAGAGCAAACGATCGATCACCTCTAGATTTCAGTCGAGATCTGGGCTGAACCAGCAGTAACTGTGAGGATGACCTTAAAGCCCTAGCAGGAGCATATGGGTTTAAAAGTTCCAGGTACACACCGGCTCACTCCTTGGCGGCCGCTTATCGGGGCCTGGAGCCTGGGGCTCGCTTGGGCCACTTCGGAGGTGGGGTGCCCCCGGCCTCTCGGCCTGGGGCTCGGTCACTCAGGCGCAGCTGGCTGCCGGCGGAGCTCACGGGCGCGTCACTGCAACTCCCCCTGGCTTCTGCTCCGCGGCTGCTGAGTGAGCCCTCATCTGGGACTCTCCTCAGCTCTTTCCGGGACAGTGGCGCAGCTGCCCCTCTGTTGGTCTTCCTTGGTCTCTTGTGTTCTGGGGGCCTCTGGATGTCTGGAGTTTTGATCTCCTCCACACCTGCTTCACGCCCTGGAGGACGGGGCTGTGGCCCCCCCACACCCTCTAGCAGATTATTACATGAAGGAACCTTTTAAAAAAACAAAAAACAAGCGCGTCCATGCTCACAGGTGTACACACGGGTGATCACACCCACAAACTACACCCTTTTTGGCTCCTACCTCAAAACACACTGTGTTCTGTTGATCTTATGTGCTGCACAATAATGTTTAACATTTAGTATTTACTGTCATATTCCCATATATCATTGTGATGTTGTTTATTCTATTACTCTTGTTCTCTTCTGCTTGCTTTCTTTTTTCTTTCTCAGCAGGTGATCCAGGTGATTGATATATGCATTTTTTTTTCTCTGCCCGTTCTGTTGGTTTTTGTCTTTTGCCCTTCTCCCCCGTCCCTCTTCTCAGCTGTTTCTCTTTCCCTCTTTCTTTCTCCCCTTCTTTCCCCCAGTCAAGTCTGTCCCGTATTCAGTAAGTGAAAATAAAATAAACAATAAAAGGTGAATCAAATGGACCATTACGGCAAGGCTGGGATGGTCAGTTTGGTAAAGTAAATCCGTTGGGCATCTTTCTTTGCCTTTAGACAACAATTCTGATGGCAAAAGAGCCAAACGGGACAGGCCAAAAAAAAAGAAAAAAAAAAAAGATCAAGTGTTTTAAAACCAGTAATCATAGAAAAATAATCTAAATAACCCCTGTCTGAAAGGTTTTCAGTATCTATTGGTTCTACACTGTGGTGCAAGGTAGCCGCAACCTGAACTCACATGACAAAATGTGGTCAGGACGGTTGATGGCTGATGGCTTTTTGCTTTCTTTATCACCTGATTTTCCCTCATGCTGGTGTACTACTAGTGCCAGTCCTAAGGTCAATTAATAGGAGGGTTGTGTCCAGAAGGACAAATAAAACATGCAAATCCATCTGGTGTGACAACCATTTAGGAATGTAGGAAAGTAAGGAAGGAGCCAAATGTATCTTTTTCTGCGCTACAGTGTTACATGTATGTTTTCACATAGAAGTAGAACATAATAAAGAGTTTACCATAAGTGCATCCAATGCATTTGTTCAGATGGGTGTCTTGAATCTCTGGCATTGTGTTAGCTGAATGATAACTCTCTGGCATACACATATCGCAGATTTAAATTTTCTGCCCTGTCTTTACTCCATTAGACTTAATGGAGGAACCAGGTTATCAAATTCAGGATTAAATTCTGACAAATCTAGTGATGCATCTGTGAGCTTTATGAGTTTCAAGGCAATCAACATTTGGTGTCTGTTACATAGCTCTAAGCATATCAGACTGCTGGTGGATTTAGTTGTGTGTCATCAGCATAGCAATGAAAGCTGTTCTTGTTTCATGAGGAAGTTACTTTATGTCAACATATGATATATGAGACCCCACCAACGTTTGTAACTATAGACAGTATAAAAGATGGACTTAGCCACCGAGACATTTTTGTGAAGCTCCATAACAAGCCCAGCACATTTTTGGTATTTTGAAAATGGATGTGATGAGCGAGGGGTGAAACTGCACACTCATCGGCAAACAACCACAATATAATTCTCTATATGGAGTGAATGTTGTATTGACTGGCAAATTTATATGGTGTCAGCAACAAACTTTCATTTTGCTGGTTCACCTATTTTCCTACCCTCACATATGTTCATGAGATATGGGCAATAACCAAAGAATTCAGACAAGTGCCTGAGTTTCTTCTCTAGGGTGGCTGGGCTCAGCCTTAGAGATAGAGTGAGGAGCTAGAAGTAGAGCTGCTGCTCTTCCGTGTTTAAAGGAAAGGTTGTGCATCTGGTTTGGATGCATCCTGGTTGCTTCCCTTTACCTGAAAGTAGATCCAGAACCTGCTGGAGAGATTATATACCTTGTCTGGCCTGGGAACATTTCATGATCCCCCAGGAGTACCTTAAATGTGTTTCTGATCAGTAGAATAACTAGAATAACCTGCTTAGCCTGTTGCCACTCAAAGTCATCAGGAAAGCGTTTATGAAGGTCACAGTGAAAACATGCAGATACAGAAAAAAACAATTTAAGACAGAGCATTACTTTTTATTTCACTGAGACAGTAAATTTTAGGAATGCTATTTGCATATATTTGTTTGAGAGATAAGAACGGAACCTCTTGCATTGCATGCAAAATATAATGCTAAGCAATAATTATTGGTCAGTCTCACTAAAACAGTCACAAAGCTATAACTTAGAGACTGTCCAAAAATACTGTGTAATGTGGCCTTGTCTGTGTATCGTTCATATGTAATCTTTGAGAATTGGGATGTGATCTTTGAAGATCTAAACTTATCCCATCCATCCATCCATCCATCCATCTTCTGTTTATCTGTCTTAAAGAGAATATGATAAAATGCCAAAAATGCTAAATGTTTGATCGATCTCTTATAGAGTAAAATGGAAGATCTACTTGACATGAGGAGTGGTTATAGTGATAGAGTTTCTCCAGGAATGCTTGGAGAGAGAGAACTTCATAATAGCACTGTAGAATTGTAGGTTGGCAATCTTAAGTAACAAAACTGTGGTATTCTAAGTTACTCTTTTAGTTTTATAGTTGTAACATTGTTGAAAAGATTTCATACATCTGAGAATAACATGTTAATAAACTTTTTTTTTTTAAATTTAATCTTCTTTTGAATGAAAATGTGGACTGTAATTTCTTGTAATAAAACAGGTGGTGTGAGCAAAAAAAAAATAAAAATAAAAATAAAAAAATAAAAAATAAAAATAAAAGTTCCTTAAGATAGCTTGGTGCAGTGTTATTGGTCATTTTAAAAGTAAACAACAAAATTTTAAATTGAATACGATATTTGACAGGCAACCAGTGCAGATCAGCGAGGACAGGAGTAATGTGGGCAAACTTCTTGGTTTTAGTTAGAATGCGTGCTGCAGCATTCTGAACTGTCTGTAATCTATGTAAAAGGGAAGAGTGGAGACCACAGTAAAGTGAATTACAGTAATCTAGCCTTGACGTTACAAAGGCGTGGATGAGGTTTTCTAGGTCTTTATACGGGATATAGTGCCTGGCCTTAGAAATAAGGCGAAGCTGGTAAAAACTAGATCTGACAACAGCAGACACTTGTTTATCAAGTGTAAATGAGCTGTCAAATAAGACACCCAGATTCCTAACAGTGTCAGAGAAAGAACTAGTGAGAAAACCAAAGGCATCCCGAAGTTTGGCACGAAGGGCATTACTACCAAAAATCATTGTTAGAGATTTTCTACATTATACAATATAACCAAATCTCTATAATACAATATAATCAAGTATGCCTTATATTTTGTGTGTTCATATATTTTCACATAACCAAGCTTATTGTTAAAGAGAACATAATGCATTCCTTACCTCAGTGTGTGATGTCAGATAAGCATGATATACTTCTGCATTGTTATTTTCAGTGTATGTGTGCAAGGTCAGATAAGCTGAGATAATGCCTGACCTCTCCCTTTTCAGTTAAAAGAGGAAGTACTATGTAACTTACTTTCACTATAAATAAAGAACCCAGCCTGCGCTCAGTGTGTGTGTCTTCTGAGAGGCATTCACACCCGTGCGCACGCTTTCTAATACTCTCAGAGTCGGTCTACAGTGTCTCATTTCTCTTACTTGTGTTTGAACAAATGTCAACCCCTGACAATCATAATTTCGGTTTTCTTATCATTAAGGATAAGAGTATTTGCCAAAAGCCATTTCTTGACCTCACACATGCATTCTCGGAAGCTATTCAAAGACAGAGCAAGATCATCGTTTAACTCAAAATAGATCTGGATATCATCCGCATAATAGTGAAAAGCAATGTGGTATTTCTCAAAGATAGCACTTAAAGGAAGCATGTACAATGAGAAAAGGGTAGGGCCTAACACAGATCCCTGGGGGACACCACAGCAAACAGGTACAGCCGAAGAAGAGGATGTGGCCAGATGTACCGAAGAGAGCCGATTGGAGAGGTAGGATTTAAACCAATCCAAGGCAGCGCCCTTAATGCCTACAGTGTGCTCTAGTCTCGCCAATAGGATGTTATGGTCAACCATGTCAAATGCCGATGAAAGATCCAATAGCACTAGGACAGAGGGGCGTCCATTGTCAGCCATTAGTAAAAGATCATTGAAGACACGAAGCAGCGCTGATTCAGTGCTGTGATGTTGTTTGAAGGCCGATTGAAATTTATCATTTATATTATTCTCATCCAGGTAGGTCTGCAGTTGAAGCAGAACCACCTTCTCAAGAATTTTAGCCAGAAAGGGAAGCTTAGAAATCGGCCTATAGTTGGCAAAATCACTATGATCAAGGTTCCTTTTTTTTAGAACAGGTTGAATTATAGCATGTTTGAGAGCTGAAGGTACATAGCCAGAAAGCAAGGAAAGGTTCAATATGGACAATAAACAAGGTCCGATTGCATTAAAACAATCCTTGACTATACGGGACGGGAGAACATCATGTACAAAATTAGTATTGTTCAGTTTATCAATTAGACGCTTCAGAGTAGTGAGTGAAACGGGTTCAAATTGATAAAGAGTAGCAGAACAATCAGGAATAGACATACTATCAGTCACCAAAGGAAGAGTAGATTTAAGAGATAAAACTTTATCTAAAAAATAGTTTGAAAATTTTTCACAAAGACCCGGGGAGCACGGCAGTGGCATAGAGGGGCAGGGGTTCACCACAGAGTTAAAAATTTTAAATAGAATTCGAGGATTATCACCATTAGTGGTAATAATTTTAGAGAGAAAAGCCGCTTTGGCCATTCTGGCAGCAGTTTGGAACTTCGACCGGCTAATATGTAAAATATCATATGATGACTGGAGTCTATCATTCCTCCACTTCCTCTCATCCCGCCGACATATACGTCGTAAAGCACGAACAGAATCATTTAACCAACATTGTGAGTAAGTTCTGGGGCGTTTCATTTTGATAGGTGCAACAATGTTAAGAATCGAGGAACAAGTAGTTAAAAGAGTATTAGTAAAATTCTCAAGCGTGTGTGGAGTAAAACAATCCAGCATAATAAATGGGGAGTTCACAAAAGACGTAGAAAAGTTGACCACAGTATCAGCATTAATAGTACGCGTAGGGTAAAGAGGAGCCTCTAAGTATTGTCCAGTGTTGCCCAGGTCAACATCGAAGATAACCGGGGAATGATCAGAAAGTCCAGTATTTCTAATTTCCTTAATGCAAATATCCACATTAAATGAAAAAAACCAAATCAAGGGTGTGGCCTTTAACATGGGTAGGCTCATTCACC
This sequence comes from Diplotaxodon limnothrissa, assembly GCF_057381915.1. Classification (NCBI taxonomy): domain Eukaryota; kingdom Metazoa; phylum Chordata; class Actinopteri; order Cichliformes; family Cichlidae; genus Diplotaxodon; species Diplotaxodon limnothrissa. The sequence goes on along the minus strand of NC_140608.1, from coordinate 29,487,182 downwards.
CACTGAATAAGATTAAAAGAGTCAGTCAGTGCAAGAAAATCTTTAGCCAATTGGTCATCCATACAGCAGACATGAATGTTAAAATCACCAGAAATAATAACAGAACCATATCTAAAAAGAATGGATCCCAAAAAGTCAGCAAATTCAGAGATAAACATCTTATGGTATTTAGGCGGACGATAAACCACAACACACAGAGTAGTCCGAGAGCCAGTCAATTCCAATAGCTGAGCTTCAAAGCTGGAATAGGTTGGGGAGGGTAGCAGCCGTGCTTCATGTTTATTTTTAAAAACCGAGGCTAAGCCACCACCTCTACCATAGCCTAGGTGAGCTAAAGAAGGCACAGTCAGGAGGGAGAAGCTCAGAGAAGGGGATGAACTCACCCGGAGAAGTCCATGGCCCTATTTCAGGAAGCCGGTTTAGTGGAAAAACTGAGTAAGTATACCCTGAGTTAACGAAAACTCTGGGTTTTCAGTTTCACAAAGCGAGTTCAGATGCCCAAATTCTCCGCAGAGCTCTCCGCCGGGAGAGAGTGATTAGAGCGCGTTCGGACATTTTATCATTTCCTGATGATTTCCTGTGTGAACGTTACCGTTTCTCAGCACAATCTATAAGTTATTTGGATAACATCCTCAGGCCATATATTACGCATGTGACACATCGCGGACATGCTCTCAGTTCTGTACATATTATTTGTATTGCACTTCGTTTTTTGCAAACGGGAGCTTTCTGTATAATATTGATGACGCTGAGCACGTTTCCAAGGCTACCGTCTGTCGGGCAGTCAGGAATGTTACAGTTGCACTGAAACGTCTCCTGTACTCGTCTGTGGTGTTCCCCGGTCATAGACCCACAAGATTTATCAAAGAGGGATTCCACAAAATTGCAGGTAGCAGGATGACCAAAACTTAATTTATGATGTGGTGATACTTGGACTACTACTTAAATTTTATATTTATTTCCAGGGTTCCCAGGCGTGATTGGCTGCATAGATGGCACTCACATTCCAATCATTGCTCCTTCAGTAAATGGAGGGGACTATGTGAACAGGAAGTCTTTCCACAGCATCAATGTACAGGTACATAGTTCCCTGTAGCATTTCAAACTAACAAATTATTTCATTATAGTAATGGATGCTAATTTGCGTTCTCTGCACTGTGAAGATCATAAGTGATGCTGCCAACATTATCACAAATGTGGAAGCCAAGTGGCCAGGCTCTGTCCATGACTCACAAATATTCCGTGAATGTACACTGAGCACAAAATTTGGACATGGTGAGTTGAAAATACTTTAAAATATATAAAGACCAATTGCTACAGGGACATTTGAACTGAAGTGTATCCTTCTGTCTTAGGAGAGTTCACTGGCTACTTGCTTGGTGATAGGGGGTATCCATGTTTACCCTATTTGCTTACCCCTTACCCTGACCCTGAACCGGGCCCACAGCAGCGATATAATCTGGCTAATTGCAGGACAAGAGCCAGAATTGAAATGACTATCGGAATGCTTAAGGCCCGGTTCCAGTGCCTGCAAAGACTCAGGGTCACCCCAGAAAGGGCATGTGACATTATTGTGGCATGTGTGATTCTCCACAACATTGCCACAATTAGAGGAGAACACTGTCCTTCTGAACCAAACATCAGCAGTGATCCAAACCATGAACATCCTGACCCTCCCACAGACATACAAGATGGAAGCGCAGTCAGAGACACCATATGTCACAATCATTTCTTTTGACCCATCACCTCAACATGTTGAAAGACGAATAAACAGATTTTCTGTTCAACTGGCTTTATTGGTCGCCTGTATTTCCTGTACACAAAGTATTAAAAGATGTAAACCTCATAAAGTGTCTCTGTTGCTTCCTCCTCTGTAACAGCTGTCAATGTTTCTTCATTATTTTCCTGTAGTAAAGAAATAAACAACATTGCTGTTCTACTGTAAACTCATATAATCTGTGGAGTATTACTCACAACTGCATGTTGGTCTGGCTCAACAGGAGGCAGCACCAGATGCAGTACACCATCACCATCAACTGATAGAATATGAGGTTTATACAGGTCACTTATAACTTACAAGGGACCAAATGGCAATTAACAAACATATAGCACTCAGCTTACACTTCATTGTCATTATGCTCTCAAAGACAACCAAGACTGAGGGAAGGCAAAATCAGTAGGAAAATAACTTCACTACAAACAAATTCATTATGGTGAAGAGTTTATCAAATGAATGAGCAGCACTGCAAAGGTGACTGTGAAGAAAGGATGTATGCACATCATGTATTATTTTGAATTTACCCCCTATGTAGGCACTTGTGTCTTGCGGGGTTATTGACTCAGAGGATGTCCCCACAGAGATGCCTTCAGCCACAGGGCGCCCACTGTTTTGGCTGAGGGCCAACTGCTCAGCCTCTGTGAGTGGTGGTGGTGGAGGACCCCCACCTGTTTTTCGGGCCTCCGCTTTTTTTCTGTTGGCTATAACGGGGTCACATTTGAGCATACAGAGTAAGCAAATATGTACTTGTAATGTGCTCAGATAATTTCAATAAGTGCTTACAGAAAGAAAATTAATGTAGCCTCTAACTGCAATTGATTTACATGGGACAAACAGACCAAGCACTATGGCTCATAATACAATTACACCTTACCTGTTTGGACTATATTTTTATATTTCATTTTTACTTGCTGCCAGGCACGTTTGGGGCCTGTTGGGTTGCACCTGCGCTCACATCACATCACAACATAAAATTTATAAAATAACAAATAAAATAACATATGATAAAATAACGTGTTAAATGGGTGGAAATCCCTAGATCAATGTTTATATTAACACTCACGCATTGACTCTGTCGGCTATGTTTTGCCATGCATGCTCCCTTTCTTTTGCAGCTGAGGCTGTGTTACCTTTTTTTCTGCAAAATTTGCATGTTATCGGCATATGCTGCCATCAGAATTTCGGCCTCAAGCGCTGTAAAATACATTGACCGCGCCTTCTTTCCCTCCGTCTCCATGGTGACTCGCTTACTCTGTGCTCCGCTTATCAGGGCTTTATGTATCCTCGTCCGCGCGCTTCACTTGGGGTTAGAGCAACTCCGCGTTGATTGAACTACTTGTTATCAGCCTTTCTGAAACCGAATATTCCGAGTTGGACAGTTCGGGGTTACTCAACCCTGAGTATCGTTTTTCACTCTAAGTTTTCTAAACCGGCTTCCTGAAATAGGGCCCATGTCTCCGTCAGGAATAGAACATCCAGTCCCGTGGTGAGAAAAAAGTCATTTAGGAGGAAGGCCTTATTTGAAAGAGACCTAACATTAAATAAGGCCATCCGAGTCCGAGGAGCCAAGTCCTTAGTAGTAGCCCGTCGCAAGGTGCTAAGGTTGTTATGTTGAACACCACGGCCAGGCGGTGTTATCCAAGATCGAGCAGAGTAGTAAGCCACTGGGCAGGCAGAGTAGGTTTGAAGACCGATGGAGCATATCCAACGGTGGGTTAGCAATCTAGCCGCGAAGCGGCTACTGAGATAGTGGATGAAACGAGATAGCTCACGGCTTGTAGCAGGGTAATCCGTAGCCATGGCTCTGATATAAGCCTTGAAGCGGACACGGACACCACTCCTTCTACCCCGTTTCCTGAGACGTTTCCTGCGGAGCATGGGAAGAGGTAAGTAGGTCACATTGGTGGGGGAGACAGGCATCAGGGGGATAGCGGCACCCGCGGTCCCAAGGCTGTCCAGTCGTTGAGAACAGGAAAACCGAAGATTCAGGAGCGTGTCTCTATCATAAGTTATTAGTGTACAATGGTAAATGGTAAATGGCCTGTATTTGTATAGCGCTTTCTAGTCCCTAAGGACCCCAAAGCGCTTTACACAACCTGTCATCCACCCATTCACACACACATTCACACACTGGTGATGGCAAGCTACAATGTAGCCACAGCCACCCTGGGGCGCACTGACAGAGGCGAGGCTGCCGGACACTGGCGCCACCGGGCCCTCTGACCACCACCGGGCCCTCTGACCAATCACCTAGAGAACATAAAACCAAAGATAAAACAACGAGGAGTACAACGCCGAGGCGCAGACGGGGTCGAAGACGGTCAGCCATGCACACCGGCGCCATCTTGACACACATATGGCGTGTCGCATCAGGGACAGTGCTTCCTGTGAGGCGATCTTCACCACACCAGTTAGTGTAGCAGTTAGCAGGCCAGACTATTTGTCCAAAAGGCACCATGAGCACAAACACAGTTGAGAGGTTCAGTTCAGCCACAGTGTATTAGTGGAAGCCAAAGAGTTCATCAAAGAGGACATGCACTCAAACTTTAAGCCTCAGCAAAACTGAAGCAGTTTAGTTCTGAGAAAGAGTTCAGTTATCATAGACAGAAACTATCCATGTTTAAAGTTGGACATTCTAACATGGGACACCCATGATTCCCAGCCTCAAGTGGCCACTATTGGAACTGCATCTTTCAGCACCTCAGTGCTGCTTTTCTTTTCCAGCCCCAGATGATGTAGCTTTGTGTACCTATCTACACCCTAATTACAAACATTGGTAAAAAAAAAGAAAAGGAAAAAAAAAGTTTTCTTAAGTTTCTAACTTTGGCTTGATTCATGGCTTCCTCTTCATTGGTCCATACATGATGTAAGTATGTATTCTAGTTGTCAACTAGAAAGTGCATTTTCTGAAGAAACTGCAGTGTGAATGCTTGAATCTGAATGTATGCATTGAAATGAATTAATTGCTGAATTTTAAGTTAAAAAGTTTGAATGAGATAAAAAGAAAAAGAATTTAATCTGAAAACAAAAGTGCTGAAGTGCTAAAAGCTGACGTTTACACAGAAGAAGAAGTTGGAAAAAAGCTGAAAATGTTTTAATTGTAAATTAGAAAAACCTTAGAAATGAGAAAAGAAAATTTAGAGTCAGAAAACCTCTGAATGAATATTAAAGGTTCATACTCTTTGAGTCACTGAATGACTAAAATGTGAGCCCTCCACTTGGATCCATACAGTTTAAAAATTTTAAATGTCTGAGCTTTGAAAGACAAGGTGTTGGAAAGAGAAATACGATGGCAACGTTTTGAGGGTAAAATCATACCTGTAGAGCAAACACTGAGGACACAGCAGCAGTTGAAAGAGAAGTGTTTAAGATGAATCTTGGCAGAGTGAGAGACAGAGCTAGTTAAGCAGGCAGGTGTGAGCCTGGTTGCTATAGTGACTGCACCCAATGGCTCCATACACACACACACACAGACATGCGCCTCACTTCTGCTGCTTAAAATGAACAGAAAAGTCATGTGAGTGAAGTTGGCCCCCCCACCTTCTTCAAATCCAACAAAAGTGGTATCAAACATTTGTGCTACGTTTGTGCTGGTTTGTGCTGCAAAAATTTTCATTTGTGCTACTATCATTTTAAAGATATTAATCAAAATTTCTAGAGGTCATCAGAGGTCAACCAGCCCCCCCACATTACCCAAATCCAACAAAAGTGGTATCAAACGTTTGTGCTACGTTTGTGCTGCTAAAATTGTCGTTTGTGCCGCTTTCATTTTAAAGATATTAATGAAAATGTAAAGGTCAAAAGGTCAACCAGCCCCCCCACATTAATGGAATCGAACAAAATTGTTGTCAAATGTTTGTGCTAGGTTTGTGCTGGTTTGTGCTGCTAAAATTGTCGTTTGTGCCGCTTTCATTTTAAAGATATTACCAAAAGTTTCTAAAGCTCAACCAGCCACTTTCTTTACCGTAAAGAAATTGAGAGATATTAACCAGCATTGGATATTTTTTTCTTATGATCACACTCTTAAACCTAGTAATCAAACTGCAATAACTTATTTAAAAACTAGGTTAAATATAGCATTTAAAATAATTAATGCATTCGGTTAGAGAAAAAACTTTATTTGCTGGTAACAAAATACAAAACTACGAGAACAATGTAGTATATATGTTTCCTGTTAGAAAAGGTAAATACATTGAACTGTCTGAGCCTCACAAGTTTAATACAATAACTGAAAAATAACAGCTATTTCCATCATCTAACTCACAAACTAGAAAAGGACTTTCTTTCATGAGATCTTGCCATCATTCCTTTGTGTAGAGCACAGCGTGCGGACATACGCTGGTGTTTTCAGATGCTATGGTTACATCCTTTCTTAGGTCATCATACATCTCCCAGATGTACGGGGTCCTGTTACAGAATGTCATATAATGCCCGAGTGTTTCTGGTGTTGGGCCCTCCTGAAATGTAATGACTGCTTTCAGTGTGAATTTCTCTCCTTGAAGTAGCAGAGTGGATGGGAATTCAGTAAGCAAAAACCTTTTTGGACTGTGAAAACTGTGCTCCAGAGTTTCTGTAGAGCATTTTCCAAGGTCTGTGTCAATCCATACAAGCTCTCTCAGGGTGAAACTGTGACAAACAGTCCCTGTGCAAAGTTGCTTTCCTGATGAATCTGTTTTAAATGCTGTTGGAGATGCATCAGGACTTTCGATTGGTCTTAGGCATGGCGATGCTGGAAGGTTGAGCCCTTGTTCAACAGCAGACTGAAGGTGAGCTATGCCAGAAGCTGAGAGGACTGACAGATCAATGGAAACAAAAGGTATTTGCCTTGTGTTTGGTGTGTAAAGTTTGCAGTACTGGGAGGAACACTGTCTTGTGAAGTGAACACTTGGATTTTCCGTCATTGTTTTTTGAATTACTGTGCATCAACATGATGAACACCAGTCTTCAACTGAACAGGGCAGAATATTGAGCTCAGCACCTCTGCCCTCAATGAATAGGCATGTTGAGTGACACCCTTTGAAGCAAGGGATTTCACAAGCTGGAATACTTTGTTCTCCTCTGAACTATTCAACATGTTTTGAGCAGTACGACTGTCACAGTAAGCGCAGCACAGACTTTGACAGAAGGCATCAAAGGCACAGGTGTTCATGACACAGTATTGTCCTTTGCCAAGTTTTACTGCACTGCAAACCCCAACAGTCTACCTGACTTATAAAGTTTGTGGATATAACAATTGAAATTCCTCAAAGTTGAAACAACTTAAAACTTTTGTTCTGTTAACGATTCAAACAGTTATAATTGTACATGGCTTAGAAGTTAAGAGTAAATACTGCTTTCTTAATTATGATTTTTGAGTAAATGTTTTTTTTCCGAGCTCCGCATGTGTATGTCAACTACGTCATGAGGTTTTCTCTCTAACCTGAACGACGTTGACAGAAAATTCTGTTCAATATGGCTGCCCTTCTCGAGCAACTGGAGAGCACATTTGGAGAAACTTGTAAGTAAAACGGAACCTTCGTTATGTTTATTTTTTCCGTAAAAAAGCAAGTATATTAATATGTTGCAGGCAAGAACTTCGATTTCGAATGCGCTGTTGTGTTAAAAAGCACAGACCCAGGTGATGAATAGTGGTTCGCTGTTGTTCGCGCTCTTTTTCAAACATAGATTATGTCGTCAGTTTTAACCGATTAAAACAGTTTTACTAAGAATTACATAAAAAGAAAGGGTCTTAATGATATTTTAACGACCACTTGCCAACGCAAGAAAGTTGGCGTTTTTACAACAGCAGCCTCATTGTTCGGCAGGTTTTTTTTTCTTCTTCTCATTAGCATGATTCAAAACTGACTTAGCTAGCAGTGGCAACTTCAATCTAAAACAATTGAAATATAGCAAGGTTTTGTATATTTAGTGTGCTAATAAAGTTTTCAATATTTTTATTTTTTCCTTCCAAGGCTGAAGACCGAAGACAAAAGGACAGAAGAAAAAAAAAATTCAGACTGCAATTAATTTCAGGTGGAGACAGTAAACACAGGTGAGTTGAAAGATCTATTGAAGAGTCCTTTCTTCATGGCCATTAAAACATTTTTAGGTTAAAAGACCCGTGTCATGAATCGCTGTGCGGCAGGCAGGAGTTGGACCCAATTCAATTCAATTTTATTTATATAGCGCCAAATCACAACATAAGTCGCGTCAAGGCGCTTCATAGATACAGAGAAAAACCCAACAATCATATGACCTCCTATGAGCAAGCATGTTGGTGGCAGTGGGAAGGAAAAACTCCCTTTTAACAGGAAGAAACCTCCGGCAGAACCAGGCTCAGGGAGGGGCGGCCATCTGCTGCGACCGGTTGGGGTGAGAGAAGGAAGACAGGATAAAAGACATGCTGTGGAAGAGAGCCAGAGGTTAACAACAGATATAATTCAATGCAGAGAGGTCTGTTAATACATAGTGAGTGAGAAAGGTGACTGGAAAGGAAAAACTCAATGCATCATGGGAATCCTCCGGCAGCCTATGTCTATTGCAGCATAACTAAGGGAGGATTCAGGGTCACCTGGTCCAGCCCTAACTATATGCTTTAGCAAAAAGGAAATTTTTAAGCCTAATCTTGAAAGTAGAGATTTTGTCTGTCTCCTGAATCCAAACTGGAAGCTGGTTCCACAGAAGAGGGGCCTGAAAACTGAAGGCTCTCCCTCCCATTCTACTTTTAAATACTCTAGAAACAACAAGTAGGCCTGCAGAGCGAGAGCGAAGTGCTCTAATGGGGTGATATGGTACTACAAGGTCATTAAGATAAGATGGGGCCTGATTATTTAAGACCTTGTATGTGAGGAGCAGGATTTTGAATTCAATTCTGGATTTAACAGGAAGCCAATGAAGGGAAGCCAAAACAGGAGAAATCTGCTCTCTCTTTCTAGTCCCTGTCAGTACTCTTGCTGCAGCATTTTGGATTAGCTGAAGGCTTTTCAGTGAGTTTTTTGGACATCCTGATAATAATGAATTACAGTAGTCCAGCCTGGAAGTAATAAAAGCGTGAACTAGTTTTTTAGCGTCACTCTGAGACAGGATATTTCTAATTTTAGAGATGTTGCGCAAATGGAAGAACGCAGTCTTACATACTTGTTTAATATGTGCGTTGAAGGAGATATCCTGGTCAAAAATGACTCCAAGGTTCCTCACAGCGTTACTAGAGGCCAAGGTAATGCCATTCAGAGTAAGAATCTGGTTAGATACCATATTTCTAAGCTTTTCAGGACCGAGTACAATAACCTCAGTTTTATCTGAATTAAGAAGCAGAAAGTTAGCGGCCATCCAGGTCTTTATGTCTTTAAGACATTCCTGCAGTTTAAGTAATTGGTGTGTGTTATCTGGCTTCATGGACAGATAGAGCTGGGTGTCATCTGCATAGCAGTTAAAATGTATGCTATGTCTTCTAATGATGCTGCCTAAGGGAAGCATGTATAATGTAAACAGAATTGGTCCCAGCACTGAACCCTGTGGAACTCCATAATTAATCTCAGTGTGTGAAGAGGATGGAGTCTATTAGATATGATACAAACCACTGCAGCACAGTAACTGTAATACCTACAGCATGTTCTAATCGCTCTAATAGGATATTATGGTCAACAGTATCGTATGCTGCACTAAGGTCTAGCAGGACAAGCACAGAGATGAGTTCACTGTCAGAGGCCATAAGAGGATCATTTGTAACCTTCACTAAAGCTGTTTCTGTGCCGTGATGAACTCTGAAACCTGACTGAAACTCTTCAAATAAGCCATTCCTCTGCAGATGATCTGTTAGCTGTTTGACAACTACTCTTTCAAGGTTTTTGATATGAAAGGAAGGTTGGAGATTGGCCTATAATTAGCTAAGACTGCAGGGTCTAGAGATGGCTTTTTGAGTAAAGGTTTAACTACAGCCAGCTTGATGGCCTGTGGTACATAGCCGATTATTAGAGATAGGTTGATCATATTTAAGATTGAAGAATTAATTAATGGCAGGACTTCTTTGAGCAGTTTTGTAGGAATGGGGTCTAAAAGACACGATGGCTTGGAGGAAGTAATTATTGAAGTTAACTCAGAAAGATCAATTGGAGAAAAAGAGTCTAATATAACATCAATGGTACTAAGAGTAGCTGTAGATAATATTACATCTGTGGGATGATTATTGGTAATTTTTTCTCTAATGATAAAAATTTTATTTGTGAAGACGTCCATGAAGTCATTACTAGTTAACGTTAAAGGGATGGTTGGCTCAAAAGAGCTCTGACTTTTTGTCAGCCTGGCTACAGTGCTGAAGAGAAACCGGGGGTTATTCTTATTTTCTTCAATCAGTGACGAATAGTAAGATGTTCTGGCTTTGCGGAGGACTTTCTTATAAAGCAGCACACTATTTCTCCAGGCTAAATGATGATCCTCTAAATTTGTGACACGCCATTTCCTCTCCAGCTTACGAGTCATCTGCTTTAGGCTATGTGTTTGAGAATTATACCACGGAGTCAGGTACTTCTGATTAGAGACCTTAGTTTTCACAGGAGCTACAGTATCCAGAGTCGTATGTAGTGAGGAGGTGAAATTGGGGGTAGCAATCAGATAGCTGCTCTGCTCTATGTTGGTACAGGGCATTGAAGATGATAACAGTGGGTGGATTATATTCTTAAACTTAGTTACAGCACTTTCAGAAAGACATCTACTTTGATAAAGTCTATAGATACCCAAAATGCAGGACTCAGACTCAGGGGATGAACTCAAAATCACAGCTTTAATTGCTAGTCACAGAAAACGAGCATACAAAATTAAACTGGGAAAATATAAACTCACACCTTGCAGAGAGGCACACGAAGAAACACACAGCTTAAGGGACGACGCAGCACTGACTCAGAGAAACACAGGGTTTAAATACAATGGGAAGTGACGAGGGGAATGAGACACAGAAGGAGAGCACAGCTGGGAGAAATCAGAACTGACGAGACAAGGGAGCAAAGTAGGATACACTCACATGAGACACAGACCTTCAAAGTAAAACAGGAATTAGCACAGATGCAAACTAGACTAGGGGAGACAGAGCAACTAAGAAACACAGAGGGCAGCTACCAAATACTCAGAACTAAACAGAATACAAGAAAACCAAACTAAGACACTACACTAAAGAATACGCTGGGACAACAAAGAGAACTAAGAACATAATACAAAAAACTCAGAGGCACAAGAAACTCAAAACACTGGGTCACTGACCCAGGACCGTGACAACCTGGGGGGCTTTTTTGTTTTGTTTTTTAATCATGCCCTGGCTTTGTCACACTGAATCATGTTGAAAAGATATATTTTCATGGCTCCCCCCATTACCATTTCCTTGTACTTCTTTCTACCAGTCTATTTTATTTTGTGACATTAACATCTTAAATGTACCCCACCAGTTTAATTATTAATAGCTGTGTTAGTATTTATAATGCTTTTTTTTTTATCATGTGCACATCTACCAAGGGTCAGTGGCACAGTTCACCTTTTGTGGTAAGTTATAACACTTCATATGTGGTCACATAAGTAAGTTGTTTCATTCAATTCAATTCAATTCAACTTTTTCAATTCAATTCAATTCAACTTTATTTATATAGCACCAAATCACAACATAAGTCGCCTCAAGGCGCTTCATAGATACAGAGAAAAACCCAACAATCATATGACCCCCTATGAGCAAGCACTTTGGCAACAGTGGGAAGGAAAAACTCCCTTTTAACAGGAAGAAACCTCCGGCAGAACCAGGCTCAGGGAGGGGCGGCCATCTGCTGCGACCGGTTGGGGTGAGAGAAGGAAGACAGGATAAAAGACATGCTGTGGAAGAGAGACAGAGGTTAACAACAGATATGATTCAATGCAGAGAGGTCTGTTAATACATAGTGAGCGAGAAAGGTGACTGGAAAGGAAAAACTCAATGCATCATGGGAATCCCCCGGCAGCCTATGTCTATTGCAGCATAACTAAGGGAGGATTCAGGGTCACCTGGTCCAGCCCTAACTATATTTAGCAAAAAGGAAAGTTTGAAGCCTAATCTTGAAAGTAGAGATAGTGTCTGTCTCCTGAATCCAAACTGGAAGCTGGTTCCACAGAAGAGGGGCCTGAAAACTGAAGGCTCTCCCTCCCATTCTACTTTTAAATACTCTAGGAACAACAAGTAGGCCTGCAGAGTGAGAGCGAAGTGCTCTAATAGGGTGATATGGTACTACAAGGTCATTAAGATAAGATGGGGCCTGATTATTTAAGACCTTGTATGTGAGGAGCAGGATTTTGAATTCAATTCTGGATTTAACAGGAAGCCAATGAAGGGAAGCCAAAACAGGAGAAATCTGCTCTCTCTTTCTAGTCCCTGTCAGTACTCTTGCTGCAGCATTTTGGATTAGCTGAAGGCTTTTCAGGGAGTTTTTTGGACATCCTGATAATAATGAATTACAGTAGTCCAGCCTGGAAGTAATAAAAGCATGAACTAGTTTTTTAGCGTCACTCTGAGACAGGATATTTCTAATTTTAGAGATATTGCGCAAATGGAAGAACGCAGTCTTACATATTTGTTTAATATGTGCATTGAAGGACATGTCCTGGTCAAAAATGACTCCAAGGTTCCTCACAGCGTTACTGTTTGTAACCTTCACTAAAGCTGTTTCTGTGCCGTGATGAGCTCTGAAACCTGACTGAAACTCTTCAAATAAACCATTCCTCTGCAGATGATCTGTTAGCTGTTTGACAACTACTCTTTCAAGGATTTTTGATATGAAAGGAAGGTTGGAGATTGGCCTATAATTAGTTTCATCAGTTGTTCAGTTCTTATGAAATGTTGTATAATTGTACCAAATCACTGAGGATACATCCAATGTGTAAATCACAATCAACAATTTTACTGTGATATTCGCTCGTGTTTAGAGAATCTCCATTATCTTTGTTACTGAGTTTCCATTTTTGTAGGGCCAAATTTGTATTAAAAATTAATATTTTCATATGATGTGAAATGACTCAATCATTTCTAATTTTTAGAAGAAACCATTCATTAAGTCCCTTAAGGTGAAGATTTCATGTATTGATAATGATAAAATTAACACAAATTAAAGGTTTCACTGATAAACACACAAGTTTTCCTTGCTTTGAACCCCATGTTCTATATAGATTACAGCTCTGATCTGGAGAACACTATTTTAAAATACTGTGTAGGGTTTTTGTCAAATGATTAAGAAACAGACTCTCTGTCACAAGAGACAGAAAGGTTGTATCTTAAAAGAAAAGTCTCCAAAATTTGGTAGAGTCTGATGTCATGCAGTTTCATAAACATGTATTCTCCCCAAAGAATGACACCTGAAAACTTTGCGTTAAATGAACTTTTCTTTTCCCTTTTTAGGAGGCGCCTGATATCAACGTGAAACGCATTGCAGTACTTCGTGCCCTTCCTGTATGTCTATGTCTGTGTCAATTTTGGGCTCCTGAGAGGGGTTATCATCCACTTCCTGCTCCACAAAGGCTTTGTGTGGATACTGACGCTTCACTGTACCATCCTGTCTGGCAACCTCGGCTTCTTTTCGTATTTGTTTTGCAGAACAGATCCGCATGTTCCCTTCCATAAAACCAAGATGACGTGCAATGAATTTATCTATCCTTATAGGGAGATTTTCATGCTTGAACAGACCATGTTTAATGTTCTTGAACTCTGCTTCAACATTAGCTGAAGTTGCAGTGAGTTTTTCGCTCTGAAATAGCAGAACCATTTCTCCAGTCCAGAGTGGTAGGTATCCTCCCAATCTAATTAGGTGTGGGACGAGCTCAGGTAGATAGTGCATATTGTCTCGATCACCATGATCTTCAGCATGGCACCTGCTCCCCTCACAAATATCTGCCAGCCACTGCCTTAAGTCGGTGTTTATTTCTGTGCATGGATCCAATCTAATGTCTTCTTCTTCCTTGTCATCAGAAACAGACATAGTCTCATCTGCAATTTTTTCTTTTCCGATTTGGACACTTCTGACATAATGGGGTTTCCAAAACTGTCACAGCCTTCTGTCTCACTTAATGCCACAATAGCAATGCTGCGTATTAGGACCTTTGCTTCTTCCAAGGATTGGGACTTGACAAGTTGTGCCATTGATCACACGTAGAAATGCCTCACCCGATGAGGCTTTTTTCTCAAACAGTCCCACTGGCAAATCATTTTGATTAAGTGTGCCACATCCACTCTAATGAAACATTCAATTCAATTCAATTTTATTTATATAGCGCCAAATCACAACATAAGTCGCGTCAAGGCGCTTCATAGATACAGAGAAAAACCCAACAATCATATGACCCCCTATGAGCAAGCACTTTGGCGACAGTGGGAAGGAAAAACTCCCTTTTAACAGGAAGAAACCTCCGGCAGAACCAGGCTCAGGGAGGGGCGGCCATCTGCTGCGACCGGTTGGGGTGAGAGAAGGAAGACAGGATAAAAGACATGCTGTGGAAGAGAGCCAGAGGTTAATAACAGATATAATTCAATGCAGAGAGGTCTGTTAATACATAGTGAGTGAGAAAGGTGACTGGAAAGGAAAAACTCAATGCATCATGGGAATCCCCCGGCAGCCTACGTCTATTGCAGCATAACTAAGGGAGGATTCAGGGTCACCTGGTCCAGCCCTAACTATATGCTTTAGCAAAAAGGAAAGTTTGAAGCCTAATCTTGAAAGTAGAGATAGTGTCCATCTCCTGAATCCAAACTGGAAGCTGGTTCCACAGAAGAGGGACCTGAAAACTGAAGGCTTTTATTGGATTCCATTACTGTGGGGGGGCTGGTTGACCTTTTGACCTTTACATTTTCATTAATATCTTTAAAACAGATGCAGCATAAACGACAATTTTGGCAGCACAAACCAGCACAAACGTAGCACAGTTGATTGACACCAGTTTTGTTTGATTCCATTATTGTGGGGGGGCTGGTTGACCTTTTGACCTTTACATTTTCATTAATATCTTTAAAACAGAGGCAGCACAAGCCAGCACAAACGTAGCACAGTTGATTGACACCAGTTTTGTTCGATTCCATTAATGTGGGGGGGCTGGTTGACCTCTGATGACCTCTACAAATTTTCTTGAATATCTTTAAAATGATAGCGGCACAAACGTAAATTTTTGCAGCACAAACCAGCACAAACGTAGCACAGTTGATTGACACCAGTTTTGTTTGATTCCATTAATGTGGGGGGGCTGGTTGACCTCTGATGACCTCTACAAATTTTTTTGAATATCTTTAAAATGATAGCGGCACAAACGTAAATTTTTGCAGCACAAACCAGCACAAACGTAGCACAGTTGATTGACACCAGTTTTGTTTGATTTCATTAATGTGGGGGGGCTGGTTGACCTTTTGACCTTTACATTTTCATTAATATCTTTAAAACAGAGGCAGCACAAACCAGCACAAACGTAGCACAGTTGATTGACACCAGTTTTGTTCGATTCCATTAATGTGGGGGGGCTGGTTGACCTTTTGACCTTTACATTGTTTTAAAGATATTAATGAAAGAGGCAGCACAAACGTAAATTTTTGCAGCACAAACCAGCACAAACGTAGCACAGTTGATTGACACCAGTTTTGTTTGATTCCATTAATGTGGGGGGGCTGGTTGACCTCTGATGACCTCTTCAAATTTTCATGAATATCTTTAAAATGATAGCGGCACAAACGTAAATTTTTGCAGCACAAACCAGCACAAACGTAGCACAAATGTTTGACATCAATTTTGTTCGATTCCATTAATGTGGGGGGGCTGGTTGACCTTTTGACCTTTACATTTTCATTAATATCTTTAAAACAGAGGCAGCACAAACGTAAATTTTTGCAGCACAAACCAGCACAAATGTTTGACATCAATTTTGTTCGATTCCATTAATGTGGGGGGGCTGGTTGACCTTTTGACCTTTACATTTTCATTAATATCTTTAAAACAGAGGCAGCACAAACGTAAATTTTTGCAGCACAAACCAGCACAAATGTTTGACATCAATTTTGTTTGATTCCATTAATGTGGGGGGGCTGGTTGACCTCTGATGACCTCTAGAAATTTGTATGGATTTCTTTAAAATGATAGCAGCACAAACGTAAATTTTTGCAGCACAAACGTAGCACAGTTGATTGACACCAGTTTTGTTCGATTCCATTAATGTGGGGGGGCTGGTTGACCTTTTGACCTTTACATTTTCATTAATATCTTTAAAACAGAGGCAGCACAAACGTAAATTTTTGCAGCACAAACCAGCACAAACGTTTGACATCAATTTTGTTCGATTTGAAGAAGGTGGGGGGGCCAACTTCACTCACATGCTTAATGGCTCAAAACACCTTATGCAATTATAAACTGATACGCACCTACTGGCATGCCCCTTTTAATTTCTTCATAAATGTTATTTAAATGGTATTATTATGGCAGCACGGTGGTTAGCACTGTTGCCGCACAGCAAGAAGGTCCTGAGTTCAATTCCACCATCACGCCAGGGTCTTTCTGTGTGGAGTTTGCAGGTTCTCTCGCCATGTTTGCGTGGGTTCTCTCCGGGCTCTCTCCAAAGACATGCAGCTTGTGGTGATAGGTTAATTGGTTAATCCGAATTGCCCATAAGTGTGAATGTGAGTGCGAATGGTTGTCTGTCCCTGTGTGTTGGCCATGTGACAGACTGGCAACCTGTCCAGGATGTACCCTGCCTCTTGCCCTATGACAGCTGGGATAGATTCCAGCACCCCCTGTGACCCTTAAAAGGATAAGCAAATGGATGGATGGATGGAATTTTATTAATATCTTTAAAATAATAGCACCACAAACAAAATTTTTTGCAGCACAAACCTGTGACATCAACTTTTGTTTGATTTGGGTGATGTGGGGGGGCTGGTTGACCTTTTGACGTTTGCATTTTCATTAATATCTTTAAAACAGAGGCAGCACAAACGACAATTTTAGCAGCACAAACCAGCACAAACACAGCACAGTTGATTGACACCAGTTTTGTTTGATTCCATTAATGTGGGGGGGCTGGTTGACCTCTGATGACCTCTAGAAATTTTCTTGAATATCTTTAAAATGATAGCAGCACAAACGTAAATTTTTGCAGAACAAACCAGCACAAACGTAGCACAAATGTTTGACATCAATTTTGTTCGATTCCATTAATGTGTGTGTGTGTGTGTGTGTGTGTTGGGGGGGGGGGGGGGGGGGGGGGGGCTGGTTGACCTTTACATTTTCATTAATATCTTTAAAACATAAGCTGCACAAACCAGCACAAACGTAGCACAGTTGATTGACACCCATTTTGTTTGATTTAATTAATGTGGGGGGGCTGGTTGACCTCAGATGACCTCTAGAAATTTTGATTAATATCTTTAAAATGATAGCAGCACAAACGACAATTTTTGCAGCACAAACCAGCACAAACGTTTGATACCACTTTTGTTGGATTTGAAGAAGGTGGGGGGGCCAACTTCACTCACATATGTCATGTCTACTGAATTCTCATTTTTCATGCCTGTGGAGTTTATTATATGGACGTGGTGACAGTGTAAAGACAGCCTGCTCTTCTGATTTAACTTTTCAAGCATTCACACTAATTAGTGTTTAAACCTCCCATGGTTCTATATCTGGGGATGTGGCTTTGGTTTGCACTGATGAAAGCTTATAGTTGAAATGTGTTTGACGGTAAATGGTCAATAAAGAAGACAGCATTTTGTTTTGTTTTTACACAATGATTTTGTCATGTGCTGTGTGCAGGCAGGAACTGTGGACCCAATGTGCAGACACTTGGAGGTAAAAGTGTGAACTCAAAACAGCTTTAACGCTAAACACAAATATAACAAAAGCAAGAATACCAAAAGAAACTTACACAGGCAGCCAAACAGAACACACAGCATAGGATGAGGGAGATCGCAACAAAGACCAAAGAAAACTCAGGGCTTACATACCCAGAGAGAGCCATCAGGGAATGGGAGACAACAGAGAAACACAGCTGGGACAAATAAGGGTAGCGAGACAAGGGAAGCAAATCCAGATACATTAACATGAGACATGGACTTTCAAAGTAAAACAGGAAACATAACACAGACAACGCGGACTTGACGAGGGGATACAGCAGACAGGGGGAGACAGAACAACTATGTAACACAGAGACAGAAACCAGAAGACAGAACTCTAAGAAACCAAAAGACTAGAAATGATATATAATGGCAAAATCAAAGTTCAATAATAATGTAAAACTCAAAATTTTGGGTCAACGAACCCAGGCTCCCTAACAGATTTATTTTTACAGTTAATTTTTTTCTATTTAATTATTTAGTTACAGTCCACCATACCTCTGATCCCCTGTCAATCCATCCACCCCCTTTTTAATGGTGTATCTGATTCAGGGTCATGAAGGGCTGGAGCAGCTGTCACAGACTGAGCAAGGTACACCCTGTACAGGTCACCAGTCTATGGCAGTGTCCCACTGTGTGTATTTTAAAAAGTACCGCATCTTAAAAACCACGGCTGCAGATAGATGGCCTTGGCAACTCTTCACTACATTATGAGGGGGATTTTATTATAGCAAATGACAAAAAAAATGGACCACTCATGATCTATTCAAAATACAATCTAGAGATGTTTTAGTCCCTTAAAGAGAGCTAATTATGTTTATTTCCAGCTCCATACTTTAATTTGTGCAGTACAGCAAATTTGTGTGATTCATTGCTGAAAATATGCTTATTTATCCTATACTGAGTCTTGGTGCAGTCCTTCAATTTATCTTCCATTTGAAATATGCCAGTTTAGCTGTCCTCTCTTTGAGCCAGCCTTTGTCTTATTGGCTGCTCCTCAGAAGTTTTGAATAGCAGGTGGGTGGTACTTCTGTGCTTGGAGCAGGGATTACTTGTACATATACTGACCTCATTATTTGAAACTTGGCCCATGTTCGATATGAGCATTCACCATTTATATATACACAATATCTGTTGGTGTGTGTGTGTGTTAGAAAATATGGAAAAGGAATATTAAGTATTGGTCGAGGAGTTTGATTTCCAAACCAAATGCAAATCTTACTTTCATTCAGCAGTCCACCTTTTCTCAAAGCTCAGTTAAAGACACTTTTGACAATGTCATCTGGGTTGTAGCTTTGTTCCTGAAGATGTGCATGTCTTCAGGAATGAAAAGAAAGAAAGAAAGAAAGAAAGAAAGAAAGAAAGAAAGAAAGAAAGAAGTCCAGGAGATCTGAGTAGTTATTATGTCTGATGAAAAGAACAATCGAAAACAACCAAGGCACTTTGTCTTCAGGTATTTGTATTAGGATCAGCACAGATTTCACTCTCTGGCTTTATTTATAGCATAATAAGACATTTTACTTTTAAAAATCAAGGACACCAACAAGGCAGATAGGGCACATGCACTGGGGCCACAAATGTCCCAGGTTTAGTCCGTAATTCAATTCAATTCAATTTTATTTATATAGTGCCAAATCACAACAAAAGTCGCCTCAAGGGGCTTCATAGATACAGAGAAAAACCCAACAATCATATGACCCCCTATGAGCAAGCACTTTGGTGGCAGTGGGAAGGAAAAACTCCCTTTTAACAGGAAGAAACCTCCAGCAGAATCAGGCTCAGGGAGGGGCGGGGCCATCTGCTGCGACCGGTTGGGGTGAGAGAAGGAAGACAGGATAAAAGACATGCTGTGGAAGAGAGCCAGAGGTTAATAACAGATATGATTCAATGCAGAGAGGTCTATTAACACAGCGGTCCCTAAGCGCCATGGACCGGTTCATGCCCGACAATATTTTTACGGACCGGCCTAGTACCGGTACCGTAAAAAAGAAGATTTATTCATAACACACGTGAAAAGACCCAGGAAAACCGAGTTAACGATAAAAACGATAACAAAATAACGCTAAAAAAACGATAAAAATCCTGAAAACCATACATTTCACACCTGAGCCTCAACTTTCAACTCTCGTGGCCCGGTACCAAACGACTCACGGACCGGTACCGAGGCCCGGGGGTTGGGGACCGCTGTATTAATACATAGTGAGTGAGAAAGGTGACTGGAAAGGAAAAACTCAATGCATCATGGGAATCCCCGGCAGCCTACGTCTATCGCAGCATAACTACGGGAGGATTCAGGATCAGTGCTCTAAGTGCTCTAATGGGGTGATATGGTACTACAAGGTCATTAAGATAAGATGGGGCCTGATTATTCAAGACCTTGTATGTGAGGAGCAGGATTTTGAATTCAATTCTGGGTTTGAAGGGAAGCCAAAACAGGAGAAATATGCTCTCTCTTTCTAGTCCCTGTCAGGACTGTTGCTGCAGCATTTTGGATTAGCTGAAGGCTTTTCAGCGAGTTTTTTGGACATCCTGATAATAATGAATTGCAGTAGTCAAGCCTGGAAGTAATAAAAGCATGAACTAGTTTTTCAGCGTCACTCTGAGACAGGATATTTCTAACTTTAGAGATGTTGCGCAAATGGAAGAACGCAGTCTTACATATTTGTTTAATACGTGCGTTGAAGGACATATCCTGGTCAAAAATTACTCCAAGGTTCCTCACAGCGTTACTGGAGGCCAAGGTAATGCCATCCAGAGTAAGAATCTGGTTAGATACCATATTTCTAGGCTTTTCAGGGCCGAGTACAATAACCTCAGTTTTATCTGAATTAAGAAGCAGAAAGTTAGCGGCCATCCAGGTCTTTATGTCTTTAAGACATTCCTGCAGTTTAACTAATTGGTGTGTGTTATCTGGCTTCATGGACAGATAGAGCTGGGTGTCATCTGCATGGCAGTGAAATTGTATGCTATGTCTTTTAATGATGCTGCCTAGGGGATGCATGTATAGTGTAAACAGAATTGGTCCTAGCACTGAACCTGTGGAACTCCATAATTAACCTCAGTGTGTGAAGAGGACTCTCCATTTACATGTACAAATTGGAGTCTATTAGATAGATATGATACAAACCACTGCAGTGCAGTACCTGTAATACCTACAGCATGTTCTAATCGCTCTAATAGGATATTATGGTCGACAGTATCGAATGCTGCACTAAGGTCTAGCAGGACAAGCACAGAGATGAGTCCACTGTCAGAGGCCATAAGAAGATCATTTGTAACCTTCACTAAAGCTGTTTCTGTGCTATGATGAGCTCTGAAACCTGACTGAAACTCTTCAAATAAGCCATTCCTCTGCAGATGATCTGTTAGCTGTTTGACAGCTACTCTTTCAAGGATGTTTGATATGAAAGGAACGTTGGAGATTGGCCTATAATTAGCTAAGACTGCTGGGTGTAGAGATGCTTTTTGAGTAAAGGTTTAACTACAGCCAGCTTGAAGGCCTGTGGTACATAGCCGATTATTAGAGATAGGTTGATCATATTTAAGATTGAAGAATTAATTAATGGCAGGACTTCTTTGAGCAGTTTTGTAGGAATGGGGTCTAAAAGACACGTTGATGGTTTGAAGGAAGTAATTATTGAAGTTAACTCAGAAAGATCAATTGGAGAAAAAGAGTCTAATATAACATCAATGGTACTAAGAGTAGCTGTAGATAATATTACATCTGTGGGATGATTATTGGTAATTTTTTCTCTAATGATAAAAATTTTATTTCTGAAGAATTTCATGAAGTCATTACTAGTTAACGTTAAAGGGATGGTTGGCTCAAAAGAGCTCTGACTTTTTGTCAGCCTGGCTACAGTGCTGAAGAGAAACCGGGGGTTATTCTTATTTTCTTCAATCAGTGACGAATAGTAAGATGTTCTGGCTTTGCGGAGGACTTTCTTATAAAGCAACACACTATTTCTCGAGGCTAAATGATGATCCTCTAAATTTGTGACACGCCATTTCCTCTCCAGCTTACGAGTCATCTGCTTTAGGCTATGTGTTTGAGAATTATACCACGGAGTCAGGTACTTCTGATTTGAGACCTTAGTTTTCACAGGAGCTACAGTATCCAGAGTTGTATGTAGTGAGGAGGTGAAATTATTAACAAGATAATCGACCTCTGTTGGAGTAGTATTCAGATAGCTGCTCTGCTCTATGTTGGTACAGGGCATTGAAGATGATAACAGTGGTTGGATTATATTCTTAAACTTAGTTACAGCACTT
The DNA here is from genome assembly GCF_057381915.1 of Diplotaxodon limnothrissa. Taxonomy (NCBI): domain Eukaryota; kingdom Metazoa; phylum Chordata; class Actinopteri; order Cichliformes; family Cichlidae; genus Diplotaxodon; species Diplotaxodon limnothrissa. Next base: position 29,465,292 of record NC_140608.1, on the reverse strand, counting down.
TCAGAAAGACATCTACTTTGATAAAGTCTACCTTCCACTGCTGTGTAATCAATTATTTTAAATGTAAATGTTATCAGGAAATGATCAGACAGGAGAGGGTTTTCAGGAAACACTGTTAAATGTTCAGTTTATATGCCATATGTTAAAACAAGATGTAGAGTGTGATTATTAAAGTGGTGGTGGGTGGGTTCTTTTCCTTTTTATGAAAAGCCAATTGAGTCTAATAACAGATTAAATGCCATGTTGAGGCTGTCATTTTTAGCATCTACATGGATTCTAAAATCACCCACAATAATTATTTTATCTGAGCTGAGCACTAAATCAGATAAAAAGTCTGAGAAATCAGACAGAAACTCTGTGTAAGGAGATGGGGGGGGGGGGGGGGGGGGGGGGGGGGTAGCAGGAGGAGAGAAGCTGCAGAGATGCGTGTAAGACTACAACTCTGCTTCCTGGTCCCAACTCTGGATAGTCATATTTTGGGAGGTTTAATAAATTTGTCCATATTTCTAGAAATGAGAGCTGCTCCATCCAAAGTGGGATGGATGCCGTCTCTCCTAAAAAGACCAGGTTTCCTCCAGAAGGTTTGCCAATTATCTATGAATTCCACATCATTTCTGGGACACCACTCAGACAGCCAGCAATTTAAGGAGAACATGCGGCTAAACATGTCACTCCTGGTCTGATTGGGGAGGGGACCAGAGAAAACTACATAATCTGACATTGTTTTGGCAAAGTTGCACACCGATTCAATATTGCTTTTAGTGACCTCCGATTGGCGTAACCGGGTGTCATTACTGCCGACGTGAATTATGATTTTACTGAATTTACGTTTATCCTTAGCCAGCAGTTTTGCATTTCCTTCAATGTCGCCTGTTCTGGCCCCTGGAAGACAATTGACTATGGTTGCCGGTGTCTCTAGCTTCACATGTCTGAGAACAGAATCACCAATTACCAGAGTTTGACCCCCGGAGGGCGTGTCGCCAAGTGGGGAAAAACAGTTAGACACATGAACGGGTTGGTGGTGTACCTGGGGCTTCTGTTTAGGACTATGCTTCCTCCTCACCGTCACCCAGCCGCCCTCTTTCCCCAGCTGCTTGGGGTCTGCCGGGGAACAGCTAGCGGGGCCTACGCTATCTTCGGCTGCACCAGTTACAGGGGCCTGGCTAGCTACGGGTGAATGAAGGGTGCGAAGCCGAGTCTCCCTTCCAATGTGGATCACATCAGCCAACACCACTGGCTCTTGTGAAATGTAGATGACCTCAGACAGCAGCGCAGGCCCTGCTGTCGTGAAGTTGGCCTCAGAGGGAGCACTAGCCCTGGTGCAATGTGGATGGCCTAAGCCAGCAATACAGGCCCTGGTGTGTTGACGATAGCCTCACAAGGAGCACATGCCGTGGTATAATGTGGATGGCCTCAGCCAGTAGCACAGGCCCTGTTGTAATGTGGATGGCCTCATCTACCAACACTGGCCCAGGTGAAATGTGGATGGTAATGGCCAGCACCACAGACCTTGGTGTAATGTGGATGGCCTTAGCCAACACCACTGGCCCTGGTGAAATGTGGATGACATCGGCAAGGACCAATGGCCCTGATGTAATGTGGATGGTTTCAGCCAACAGCACAGTCCCTGGTGTGGTGAAGATGGCCTCACAGGAAGCACTGTCCCTGGTGTAATGTGGATGGCCTCAGCAAACAACACTGGCCCTGGTGAAATGTTGGTGGTATTGGCCAGCACCACTGGCCCTGGTTTAATGTAGATGGCATCAGCCAGCAGCAGAGGCCCTTGAGTATTGTGAATGGCATCAGCCAGCAACACCACTGGCCCTTGTTAAATGTGGATGGTCTCGGACAGCAATACAGGCCCTTGGGTAATGTGGAAGGCTAGCAGCACTAGCCCTTGTGTAATATGGATGGTATCAGCCAGCACCAAAGGCCCTGGTGTGGTGATGATAGCCTCACAGGAAGCACTGTCCCTGGTGTAATTTGGATGGCCTCATCCAACAACACTGGCCCTGGTGAAATGTGGATGGTATTAGCCAGCACCACAGGCCCTGGTGTAATGTTAATGTCCTCAGCCAACACCACTGGCCCTGGTGTAAAGTGGATGGCATTGGCCAGCACCACAGGCCCTGGTGTAATGTGAATGGCCTCATCCAACAACACTGGCCCTGGTGAAATGTGGATGGTATTGGCCAGCACCGCAGGCCCTGGTGTAATGTGAATGTCCTCAGCCAACACCATTGTCCCTGGTGTAATGTGGATGGTATTGGCTAGCACCACAAGCCCTGTTGTAATGTGGATGGCCTCATCTACCAACACTGGCCCAGGTGAAATGTGGATGGTATTGGCCAGCACCACAGGCCCTTGTGTAATGTGAATGTCCTCAGCCATGACCAAAGGCCCTGATGAAATGTAATTGGCCTCAGCCATGACCACAGGCCCTGGGGAAATGTAAATGTCCTCAGCCAGTAGCACAGGCCCTGTTGTAATGTGGATGGCCTCATCTAACAACTCTGTCGCAGGTGAAATATGGATGGTATTGGTCAGCACCACACACTCTGGTGAAATGTGCATGATATCGGTCAGCACCACAGCCCCAGGTGTAATGTGGATGGCATCAACGAGCAGCAGAGGCCCTGGTGTGGTGACGATGGCCTCACAGGAAGCACTGTCCCTTGTGTAATGTGTATGGCCTCAGCCAACAACAGTGGCCCTGGTGAAATGTGGATGGTATTGGCCAGCACCACAGGCCCTGGTGTAATGTGAATATCCTCAGCCAGTAGTAAAGGCCCTTGTGTTTTGTGGAACGCATCAGCCAGCAACACAATCCCTGGTGAAATGTGGATGGCCTAATCCAGCACCACAGGCCCTGGTTTGGTGATGATTGCCACACAGGAAGAACTGTACCTGGTGTAATGTGGATGGCCTCATCCAACAGTACAGGCCCTGGTGTGGTGAAGATGGCCTCACAGGAAGCACAGGCCATGGTGTAATGTGGATGGCCTCAGACAGCAGCCAGGCCCTGGTGAAATGTAGTCTGCCTCAGCCAGTAGCACAGGCCCTGTTGAGGTGAAGATGGCCTCACAGGAAGCGCTGTCCCTGGTGTAATGTGTATTTCCGCAGCCAACACCACTGGCCCTCTTTAAATGTGGATGGTATTGGCCAACACCACTGGCCCTGGCGTAATGGGGATGACATCAGCCAGTAGCACAGGCCCTTGTGTATTGTGGATCGCATCAGCCAGCAACACAAGCCCTGGTGAAATGTGGATGGTTTCGGCCAGCACCACAGGCCCTGGTTTCATGTGGATGGCATCAACGAGTAGCACAGGCCCTTGTGTAATATGGATCACATCAGCCAGCAACACAGGCTCTGGTGAAATGTAGATGACCTCAGACAGCAGCGCAGGCCCTGCTGTCGTGAAGTTGGCCTCAGAGGGAGCACTAGCCCTGGTGCAATGTGGATGGTCTAAGCCAGCAATACAGGGCCTGGTGTGGTGAAGATGGCCTCACAGGAATCACTGGCCCTGGAGTATTTTCGATGGCATCAGCAAACAGCACAGACCCTGGTCTAGTGAAGATGGCCTCACAGAAATTACTGGCCCTGGTGTATTGTGGATGGCATCAGTCGTCAACACAAGCCCTCGTGAAATATAGGTGGCCTCAGCCAGCAGCACAGGCCCTACTGCAATGTGAATGGCCTCAGCCAGCAACACAGTCCCTGGTGTAATGTTAATGTCCTCATCCAACCCCATGGCCCCGGTGCAATGTGGATGGCCTCAGCCAGCAGCACAGGACCTGGTGTAATGTGGATGGCATAATCTAACAACACTGGCCCTTGTGAAATATGGATGGTATGGTTAGCAACACACACCCTGGTGTAATGTGGATGGCCTTAGCTTACAACACTGGCCCTGGTGTAATGTGCATGATATCGGCCAGCATCACAGGCCCTAATGTGGATGGCATCAACGAGCATCAAAGGCCCTGGTGGGGTAAAGATGGCCTCACAGGAAGCACAGGCCCTGGTGTAATGTGGATGGTAGAAGCCGGCATCACAGTCTCTGGTGTAATGTTGATGGCCTAAGCCAACAACAGTGGCCCTGGTGAAATGTTGATGGTGTTGGCCAGCACCAGAGGCCCTGGTGTAATTTGAATGGCTTAGGCCACCAGCACAGGCCCTCGTGTGGTGAAGATGGCCTCACCGGAAGCACTGTCCCTGGTGTAATGTGGATGGCCTCAGCAAACAACACTGGCCTTGGTAAAATGTCGATGGTATTTGCCAGCACCACAGGCCCTGCTGTAATGTAGAGGGCATCAGCCAGTAGAACAGGCCCTTGAGTATTGTGAATGGCATCAGCCAGCAACACAGGCCCCTGGGTAATATGGAAGGCTAGCAGCACAGGCCCTTGTGTAATGTGGATGGTATCAGCCAGCACCACAGGCCCTGCTGGTGTGGTGATGATGGCCTCACAGGAAGCACTGTCCCTGGTGTAATTTCGATGGCCTCAGCCAACAACATTGGCCCTAGTTGTCATGATCCTGGGTCCTTTTGACCCAGCGTTTTGTGTTTTCTCTTCGGGATTTTGGTTCTGTTCTCCTCTAATTGGTGTTTACCCTGTTCCCCCCCGTGTGTTCCTGTTTTATTGTGAAGGTCTGCGTCTTATGTGAGTGTTTTCAGTTTGCCTCCCTGGTCTCGTCATGTTAATCACTCCCAGCTGTGTCTCCCACCTGTGTGTAATCTCCCTGTGTTCTGAGTGTATTTAAGTTGTATTTTCTGTCTTAGTAATCGCTGGTTCGTCTGTGTTGTTTCCCCTCGGTCTCCCTGCGTCTTCCCGTATGTATTTCCCTGGACCTCCCTGCATCCTCGTTTCTGGTTTGTGTTATTAGTTCTACCCAGTTTAGGTTTTCCTGTTTCATGGTACCCACACCATTGCTGTTTGTATTTTCGGTTGTCAAATAAACACTCACCTGCACCAGAGCTGCCGCATTTTGGGTCCTATTTCATATTCCACACGGCTTGCCCCGGCAAACCGTGACACTAGTGTAATGTGGATGGTATTGGCTAGCACCACAGGCCCTGGTGTAATGTGAATGTCCTCAGCCATGACCACAGGCCCTGATGAAATGTAGTTGGCCTCAGCCATGACCACAGGCCCTGGTGAAATGTAAATGTCCTCAGCCAGTAGCACAGGCCCTGTTGTAATGTGGATGGCCTCATCTAACAACTCTGTCGCTGGTGAAATATGGATGGGGTTGGTCAGCACCACACACTCTGGTGAAATGTGCATGATATCGGTCAGCACCACAGGCCCAGGTGTAATCTGGATGGCATCAACGAGCAGCAGAGGCCCTGGTGTGGTGAAGATGGCCTCACAGGAAGCACTGTCCCTTGTGTAATGTGTATGGCCTCAGCCAACAACAGTGGCCCTGGTGAAATGTGGATTATATTGGCCAGCACCACAGGCCCTGGTGTAATGTGAATATCCTCAGCCAGTAGTAAAGGCCCTTGTGTTTTGTGGAACGCATCAGCCCTGCAACACAATCCCTGGTGAAATGTGGATGGCCTCATCCAACAGTACAGGCCCTGGTGTGGTGAAGATGGCCTCACAGGAAGTGCAGGCCTTGGTGTAATGTGAATGGCCTCAGACAGCAGCCAGGCCCTGGTGAAATGTAGATGGCCTCAGCCGGCAACATGCGCTTTGGTGAGAGGTAGTCTGCCTCAGCCAGTGGCACAGGCCCTGTTGTGGTGAAGCCAGTAGTAAAGGCCCTTGTGTTTTCTGGAACGCATCAGCCGGCAACACAATCTCTGGTGAAATGTGGATGGTATCATCGAGTAGCAAAGGCCCTGGTGTAATGTGGATGGCCTCATCCAACAGTATAGTCCCTGTTGTGTGGTGAAGATCGCCTCACAGGAAGCAGTGTCCCTGGTGTAAAGTGTATGGCCTAAGCCAACAACAGTGGCCCTGGTGAAATATGGATGGTATTGGCCAGCACCACAGGCCCTGGTGTAATGTGAATGTCCTCAGCCATTAGCACAGGCTCTTGTGTATTGTGGATCGCATCAGCCAGGAAAACAAGCCCTGGTGAAATGTGGTTGGTATCAACGAGTAGCACAGGCCCTGGTGTAATGTGGATGGCCTCAGCAAGCACCACAGGCCCTGGTTTGGTGATGATGGCATCACAGGAAGCACTGGAAGTGGTGTAATGTGGATGGCCTGAGCCAACAATACTGGCCCTGTTTAAATGTGGATGGTATTGGCCAGCACCAAAGGCCCTGGTGTAATGTGGATGGTATCAACGATTAGCACAGGCCCTGGTGTAATGTTGATGGCATCATCCAGCACCACAGGCCCTGTTGTGCTGATGATGGCCTTACAGGAAGCACTGACCCTGATGTAAAGTGTATGGCCTCAGCGTAATGTGTAATGTGGATGGTATTGGCTAGCACCACAGACCCTTGTGTAACGTGAATGGCCTCATCCAACAACACTGGCTCTGGTGTAATGTGGATGGTATTGGCCAGCACCACAGGCCCTGGTGTAATGTGAATGTCCTCAGCCAGTAGCACAGGCCCTGGTGTAATGTGGATGGCCTCATCTAACAACTCTGTCGCTGGTGAAATATGGATGGTATTGGTCAGCACCACAGGCCCAGGTGTAATGTGGATGGCATCAACGAGCAGAAGAGGCCCTGGTGTGGTGAAGATGGCCTCACAGGAAGAACTGTCCCTTATGCTTCCTGAAATGTGGATGGCCTCAGCCAAAAACAGTGGCCCTGGTGAAATGTGAATTATATTGGCCATCACCACAGGCCCTGGTTTAATGTGAATATCCTCAGCCAGTAGTAAAGGCCCTTGTCAAAGGAGCTTGCAAAGAAAAGCGTCTGGACTTCTTTAAGTTGCTTGAAGACGTTTCACCTCTCATCCGAGAAGCTTCTTCAGTTCTAAGGTCAAATGGTGGAGAGTCCCAGATATAAACCTAGTGGGAGTGACCCCCCACAGAGGAACAAAAGGACCCCCTGATGATCCTCTAATCGGCTGAGCCAAGGTGGGAAACTGGGCGTGGGTCCCAATCAGCCAGAGTTTCGGGTGTGTTCATTGTGAAACTTGGCGCCACCTTATCATGCGAATTCCTGAGGTCAGATGGCCCAGGATGTGAGTGGGCGTTAAGGCGTCTGGGAAGGGATCTCAAAACTGGATTATAGATGGCAGAGAGTTGGTGTCGTAAACCCCCGCCTCTGTTCAAAGATGGTCGCTCACAGTGGACATAGATGGCTTCTTTCACTCCTCTTTCAAACCATCTGTCCTCTCTGTCCAAAATGTGAACAT